>NC_051862.1:222452193-223807016 GCF_015732765.1 Culex quinquefasciatus | reverse complement strand
TCTTTTCTTAAAGCGGCTCTATCTCAGACCGTGTTTCTCTATGGCTCAAAAGTTGCGTATTTTTGTCCCCTAAAACATATCAAAAAATCCCGAAAATAAAAAAAAAATACGTATTTTGGGAAATTGAGTTTTAGTAAAAAAAAAGAAGTTGATTAAAAAATCTGCAAAAAAAAATCCGTGTTCCTATTTTTTTTTCTTAATGGTCCTCAACAATACCTGCAACTTTGCCCAAGACACCAAATTGATCAGAAAATTCACTCAAAAGTTACAGCTGTTTGAATATTTACATACCATTTTTGTATGGACAGCAGCCAAAATTGTATGGAGACTTGTATGGATGAACCAATCACACAAAATAGTTTATTTGGTCATAGGGAAGGCCCCCACAAAATTTAAGTCAAATAAAAAAATACAAATAAAATCCATTTCCGGTTTTTATAGAGAATTGCTCAGACTCCACTTTTTTAAGGGGATAAGGGAAAATCTCCACGTTATCCCCAAATAAGTTTCGCTTGGATTTGCACAATTTTTGGAAAGGTCTAGGATGAGAGCAGGCGTTGTTCGCTTTGTAAGCGGATGATCATGGGTTCGATTCCAATCTGCTTCTGCCTTCCATCGGATGGGGAAGTAAAACGTTGGTCCCGGCTTTAGTTGTTGTTAGGCCGTTAAGTTATTCCTGGTGTAGGAGTCTTCTCCCTGGTGTAAGTAAAAACTAAAAATGCGGTGGGGTGGAAGGCCCCTTAGAGTAGAAAGAAGTTTGTTTTATTTTTAGTGTGCTGATAAGATTCAGATGCGAGATAAATATAAACGTTGAAAATTGGTAATCTGTAACAATTTCAACACTGGACTTGACATTTCTAAACGTGTTTTTTTTTTTTTATTTCGAGTTTTATTGTTGTCGATTTGAAAGTACTTTCCATATAAAAGGTCACAAAAATCATATTGAAAATTGAAAATTCAAATTAATATCGACTTTTTATTTAAAACTGAAAAACCAAAATAAGTCAAGCTCTTAAACATTTTTTTCAGTTTTATCCGACATTTCTCAAAGTCACAAAATACCAAATAATATTGGATGCCTTTCGCGCCCTCTCCTCCCCTACACGGTAATGTATCGGCCCCATCGCCGGTTGGCTGGCCCGCCGCTGGTTCGGCAAAGTAGTGTAATGAATAATTGCCCATGTGGTGGCCACCACGCGGATTGCGCAACCTCCAACGTCGGTTCAGTTCGGTCTTCGTTTGTCTGCGCCCGAAAACTATCAACCATCAATCCACCATTGGTGAACAACAAGAAGTAGAAAAAAATGAAACAAAAACTGCAAAGGGGAGTGAGGGGCTTCAAATTTCATTAGCAATCATCGCTCGTGATTTCTCCATTGGCCGCAGTTTTCCGGAAGAGTTACGACGAAGACGTTACGATCTATCCGCCAGGGCCCCAACAACAACCGCCCAGGTCCGGTTGGTTGGCTTCCTTTCGCTTTTTTTTTTTTTTGCTTTGGCCATCAAGAAGGATGATTCATTACTTGTGCGAAAGAAATTACCGTCCAAAAGTTTTGAGCGAGCATCACTTTTTTGTTATACTTTCATGAAGCGCCTCACTCAGTTGGTTGCAATGGGTTTTAATGAAATGCGACTTTTGTGTGGTAACGCCACCGACCGACTGGTTCTTTATGGTCCGTTGCTCGATTCGTTGGGCGCACCGGACCGGAGGAGAAGCAGAAGAAGCATTAAAAATGTACTAATAAATTTTGATTTTGAACTCATTGAACTTTTGTGGTTGCGGTCGTTCTTCTCGCGCAAATTATAAACGCGTGTAGACTTTGAGTCATGCTTCGAGTGCATGGTTTTTTGTCTTGTTTGTTGTATCTTTATTATTTTTATGTTAGAAATTATATTAATTTGTGAGTTTATTGGCTTGGCTTTATAGCTCACGATAATTTGGATGAATTAGACCCTTTTTGTTCTATATTTCTTTCAAAACCTGTACTAGTTAATTTTCAAATGGTGCAATAAACCAAAGGTAAACAAGATACAATTCTTCGTACAACTGTTGATTCCGTGGTGGGACAATTATGCATAGAAGTGTAACGTAGGACAGACTTAGAGATGTTTTTAAAGAGTTTTCGACCTGAGTACCAGAGTTTATATGGAAATTCACCCTTTTCTCCAGCTTCGGAGTTTAGGTGTAATATAAAGTCCAATCCACGACAACTTTGCTCGGGTGGCACGTTTTTTTTTATTTGTTCTTGACACATCATCAGGACATGTTTAAAAAATAGTCTCAAGCAAAATTTAGTATATTAACAAAAACACCTGAACTTGGTGCTAAAATGGCTTAATGTTATGGTACTTATTTTTTGCTCTTGGTCTTGGCATATATACAAGATTTTGGTATGAGTTCGTGCTATTTTACCATCTTTTACTGGACAACCATGGGCACATTTTGGTCGTTGTTATTTGCCCAAGTATAAATACCAAAATTTGGTATTCCAGTGTTTTTTTTTCTCCTGGTTAGGATAGATGCAATTGAAATAATACATCTTTATTTTCTATGGATATTACTCGTCGAAAATTATTTCAAATGAAAGTGAAACCCGTTTTTTATAAATATCTGTTGATAGGGATACCAGAACTTGTGGGTTTTCTCCTAAATAATTATTTTAAAAAACATTACCATTCCAATACCTTCGATGTCTGTTTAACTAAATGGCATATTTTTTCTAAATTGAATGGTATAGAGCACCGCTTTGGACAGCGCTAGTAAAACTCTCATATTCAATCTAAAAATAAGCACCAACTTTTAACTCATGTAACGCGACTACACCGGCGTCGTCGTCGTCGCCGTCGTCGTGTGACGAGACATTGATCTTTTAAACATTATTTAAAGCTAGAACAGATGTTGGTCCCGCATATAGAGGTTGGCTTAAATCGCAGTCACCTTCAAATTTGCGTCCAAAGCCAAACAGTGTGTTTGAACAAAGCAAACAAAGCACATTTATTTATGATAGCTAAATAATTAAGTCATATTTAATTCAGCTCACATCCAGTCAAAACACTCACAAGGCATTATCTGAAATCACCGCGTCCCGGCTGACTTGAGTTGATGAACTTTGCTGAGTTGGTGTTGCACCTTTTTAAGTCACTTGGTGCGAGATTGGAATTCAAAACAGTGTCACACAGCTTGCGTTTTTGCGCTTCAACTCTCTTCAGCTGTCTCTGAAGACGCAGAAGGCCATCAACTAACCAACCAACCAGCAGTAGCTACTTATGAGAAGCCGACTTTTAAAACCTTTGAAACGCATTTTTTCTTCTTTGTTCATGTGTGAGAGCTTTACTATCAAACTTCTCGTATAGGTATTATAATGTTGTAAACAACTCTTCTCTCTCTCTCTCGTGTGTGTTTGTTGTGTGTATTTAAATCGTGTTGTGGTGAGATAAAATTGAGTATCTCACACGTATTGTGTGGTTGGTAGCCAAATCACCCAATTTCACGTGCATTCGTGTTGGCACCTCTTCTCTCTCTCTCTCGTGTGTGTTTGTTGTGTGTATTTAAATCGTGTTGTGGTGAGATAAAATTGAGTATCTCACACGTATTGTGTGGTTGGTAGCCAAATCACCCAATTTCACGTGCATTCGTGTTGGCACCTCGTGGAACGATTTATGGGAACGATGTCTCTAAAGGTAAACAATCAGCCAGCAAACAACAACAACACTGGTAGAGATAATCGTGTCTCTCCTCCTTTGAAGGCCCCTCTCCATGTGTGGCTGCTGGTAACCTTTCGGTTTTTTGAAAAGTTTGTTTTCCACTTCAAACACTTACCAACTGAATTGGGTTACTGGGTGTGTAGGGTGACGAAGGGAATCTTGGGCACTTTGAATTTTTAATCAGATTGATTTCCATATGTTGTAAATTCAAAACTTAATACAAATTTAAAAAAAAAATCTGCATTCTTCCAACATCAAAAACACACCCTTTACCCTAGTACCACCAACACGATCGCGGTTGGGCATGTCTTGGGTGCACGATCCAAAGCTATCATATTTCCTTTGCATAACACATTCAAAACCTCGCTCTCTCTCTCTCCAACCCAACTCTACTAATCTACTGGTTGGAGCAGCCTGACGGATTGGCCCCGTCCGTCTGCGGTCTTTTCGTAACAATCGCGTTTTGGAATCGCGCGGTTTCGCTGTACCCACTTTATGCGAGCACACTACAAACCTTCTGAGCTCGGGCGGGTTTAGGGTACACAGAAAAAAAATGATGGTAATATTCATCAGGAAATGGTGACAGATTTTTTGGCAAAAAATATGTGTAACATTACATCAGGAATTGATGAATTTTCATCAGTTTCTGATAAATAATCATCAGGTTCACATTTTTACACATTTTTTATGTAATATTACTTAAAAAATGATTAATATTCGACCAACCAAATTTTCAACATTCCAAAATTCAACTTTTTTTTTGCTGTGTACAGAAAAAAAATGAAATGAACTTAACAAACTTGAGAGTGGCGCCTATTGCTCTCTATCGCGCGACTGAAACTGCAATTGTGCGATTTGGGGTTTGAAAATGGATTGGCCTAAATTTGAACATTTCAAATCAGATTCAGTTGCAATTTATACAACAAGTCGCAAAAAGAAGATTTTTTCAGCACTACACGGAAAAGAGTTCCATCTAGAATTCTGGTGCTGCTCGGTGTCCAGGCTTGCCAGGTTTCCAGATTTTGGAGCGATTCTGTATTTTTTTTCCACCATGCTAAATGTGAAAAAAAAATCAACGCTCATTATTTTTACCAGATTTCGAGCGATTCAAATTGGCAAAACGATTTTAAGCCAATTTTAAAATAGTAGTTTATGCAACAAGTTGCAAAAAGAGGATTTTTTCAGCACGAGTCGTACATTTATCCAACGAGGTTCACCGAGCTATTCGATTCTGTTATTTTTGGTACAGAAAAGTAGGCTATTTCGTCGTTCAAGAATGACAGGAAAAGTAAATAGTTTCACGACGGAATTGCAAAAATGATATTTTTATAACTTTGATTTCCGGGAGAGAAAACACAAACGATGAAAAAAAGATTTTTTTAAGGTTTTTAAATAAGCATCAGTTTTTAGAATCATTATTTAGTGAGCGATTATACCTATAATTTGGTCGCAGTGGTACAAGGCTCTACAAAAAAAATAGTGAGCGATTTCAATGTGAACAATGAAACTTTCGTACAATTTCCTGTGCTGCACTTTTTTCATAAAAAATAGGAACATTTTGAATTATTTTACTGTTAAACATCGTGAAATATTTCTTTTATTGAGTAATTCAACGTACCATAAAAGGCTATTTCCTCATCTAAAATATTTTTCAAAAATTTGTATATTTTTTGTATCTTTAGGCCGTTACGCATATTTTTGATATTTATGCCCTTCGACTTTGACCAAAGTCAAGAAACGAGCGAAAAAAAATTACGCAAAAAATAATAATTACAAGCCATGGATTAACCGTTTGAATGAAAAAAGTTTTTTAAAATGAATATAAAAAACCGGTCCAATAGTTTTGCAATCAGTAGCTCTAAAAATAGCTAAGTAACGACGAAATCACTTCGCAAAAATAACCTTTTGCGGTACTGTACATCACATTTTCACAAAAGATATCAACAAAGGGAAATAAGTTTCAAATTGTTGTCAGTTGACTTCAAATTCCTTTAAAATTTAGATGTTTTGATATTTCAGGACGATTTTGAAAAGGGAGCACATAATCTTTGAAACATATTTCTGGAGTAAGTTTTTTAGAGGTCCAATAAATACAATTTCCTTTCTTTTTTACCTTTTTGGGTGTTTCTGAATATCCATGTGTCGATACGGTTTCAAAAACATCCAAAAAGCAAAAACAGAAAATTTGGTTTGTTGAACTCTAGATTTGCACAAAAGAATAAAAGGCTAAATAAATTTCAAGCCTGCACACTAAGATTTTTTTTACCGAATTTGGTAGTTGATAAAGCGGTAAAGTTACGATCGGTAAACCATACGTCAAAATGAACAAAATCGATTGTACGATGAACAATAATGAACTGCATTAGATTTTACGCCGACTCGATTTGGAGGTTAGAAATTTGACAGCTTGGCTGCACTGTTTATATTTTTGCACGTGTGTCTCTGTAAAATTGTGTGTGCGTGTGCGCTCGTGACGTCACGCTGTAAAACCTAATTACCGAATTTTGGTATATTTTTACCGAATTCGGTAATTTTCTTATAGGCAAGAAAACCGTGACGTAGCAAATGAACTCAAAGAACTCAGTATTCATTTTGTGAGTGCCATTTGAGTGGTTTAACAGGTGTCAAATCGGGACTTAGCATTTCGACGGCAACATTTCAAAAGGCATCATGTACATTTTGACACTTTCTGGGTTATTGCATGTTCTAAAAGTACTCCCAATAAGCTACCTCTCCACCAAAAATGAGCAAAAGTTACTTCAATAAAGTCTATTCAATAATGATTTTAAATAAAGTAACATAAACAAAATCTTTGGCATCAACAATACTTGTTTATATAGCCCTGTCAATCTGTCAAATAAAAGACTACATGAACCTCGTGACGAAAAAAAAGCAACATGAAAAAAGCGCCATGTACATTTGCCGACGAAAAGCGAATCATAAAAAAGCGCCCCCCTCAATGACAGCAGGGTGATATAAACGTATGTAATTTTAAAAGAAGTTATGTTTGTTTTTCTCAAATAAAATTACGGAAATAGTGTTTTATTGAATATGATGATCAAGTATGAATAAAAGCAACGTTTTTCATCGTTTGTTATCATTAGAACATCGTCTTTTGCCTTTATATTAAAATGGGAATTGAAGAATAATCCTCAACATTCAAACGCGTTTTTCTCAAAACGCATGGTTTGTACATGATGCTTTTTGAAATGGCCGTTTCGTGTCCCTGGCCGTGTAGTTGCCTTTTTCTGGCCATTCCCGTGGCCGTGTCCTAGCCGTGTTCCCGGCCGTGTTTGTGTCCATGCGAAACGGAACAACCGGAACAAAATTATAATTTTAAATGTTAAGTCCCGGAACTGACACCTGTCAAAAAAGTTCATTCGGTTGTTTACTTTTGAGGTTAAGTTTCGAGCTTTTCTCCTTTTTGACAGGAAAACGCAGATTTTCTTTCATAAAAGGCAGGTACAAATTGTAGTTAAAGTCTCTATGTTAACTGAAGTTATGTATGAATGGATTGATGCATGAAAAACGTGAATTTTCTGTCAAAAACAACAGGATTGAACGCGTTGTAACATGTTGGCCACACGACGCGACCGCGACCCTCCCTACTTCTAATACTAGTACCAGAGATTGGCACACACTCCTCTTTCTCTAGACACTCCGGTTTGACGCGAATGAGAGAGTGAGTGAGTGTGTGTCTTGTCTCGGTGCCCATTATATGCAGAAAAGCGAAAGGAATCTGGGTCGGATGCGAAGCGAAATTAGGTTGAACCCTTGCTGGCCAACACCCCAGCGCCAAAGCCAAGCCAACGCCAATCCCGTCACACTAATACTCTTACTATTCACGGGGCAGGCAGGGGCAATTAAGCTCAACCCAGAAGCAACAGTGATTGTATAATTAACGAGCACAAACTGTGGCACGAGATCTCGTCGGTTGGTTGGTCGGTTCACTTTCCGTCCCAGTTTATGACACTGTCGCCGAGCTCTGATTGCCAATAAATCATAGCTCCATAACCGGAAAGATTTACATACAGAGAGGGAGGGTAGGGTAGGGTGCGGTGCGGTGCGAGTTTGAGCTCGATTTCGTACTAATTTATTTCATCTCTATTCGTTTTTCGCAGATCGTCAACGTCTTCGCGAGAGGGATTTCGAAATCGAGATGCTGTGAAAGAAAGAAAAAATCTGGATTTATTGCGCCTTGCAGCAATTTCTAGAGTTTTGTGTCAATCGTGCTAGGCCTAGATTTTTTCATCACACTGCTTTGCAGGACTGAAAACTGTCAACTTTGCGCACTTTGCACCGCAGTAGAGTGCTGCGGAATAATTTTCATCACAGTTGGCAAACTGATTTTCTATCACACCATCAAAACAAAACAAGTGTAATGCATCGACTTCTTACCACAATCTAGTCACCAAGCTGTGGTAGCCGAGGCAGTTAAGTCATTGAGATGGTCTGTTAAAGGTTCCTGGCTCGATTCTCGTAGTTGGAACTTTTGAGATTTTTTGACGGGTTATTTTTTTTTTTTAATGAGCTAGGCATAATTCTCTCGGTCATCTCGGCCATTATTCTAACGGTCGAGGCCATGATTTTGTCGGACGATTGCTGGTCAATTCTGGGTGAAGGTCAATTACAATTATGGGCAATTGGCTGTAAATTCAATTATATTCTGAATATAAAACAATACATTGTGGACGAAAGAAATCGGTATATTTTCAGTATAATCAGTCTAATTCTAAGCATCTCGTTATTACCCTACTGGTACTAAAACCAAGAAAAATACACATTTTAGGAAGTCAACAGTAATATCAGTAAAATGACATTGATAGATCGGACAAACTCCAAGGTAAAGGATATCCAACGAACGCCCTCTTCAATGGTGGAACTCAGACCACCCGTCCATCTCGCGTTGATCTTCATCGTCATAAAGGGACCCCTCTCGGCAGCACCGGATTAGCGGATGTTGGGAAAGACGATTCAACAAGAAGTGAAGACGTCTGTCCCCAATGCAGACCGCAACGCCGTCTGGTTGTCCATGATCCATCCGGCAAGAAGACCAAGTACCGCCATACCGGCACCGAAGACCATATTTTTCTAGTCGGAACAAGCCGTGGTAACTGTCTTCCTTGAATCACCGGTTCTGGGTCTACCCGATCGAAGTCACATTCTCTGCACTGGACACTTCATTGGTTTCTGAACTTTGGAAAAATAAATAAACATAAACAGCCTGCCTTGGCAACGGATATTTTCGTCATCACTGTGAAGAAAAAGTACTGTGATGAAAAAATACTGTGATGAAAATAATTGCGCAAGACTCTAGTAAAGTGCAAAATGCGCAATAACAGGTGACTGAGGCTGGAGCACGACCGAGAAGAGAGAAGAGTTCAAAGTTTGTTTTGATCGTGTCCTTTTTGAATCTGCCCACAACAAGAAGAATAAATAAAGGGGCAACGCAAGTTGATTGAAGTGAAAATAATAGCAAAGTGCAAGTGGTCGGTTGGTCGAGGCACACAAAAGAAGTGTGATTTGAACTTTCTCGCCAATTTGACACGCGCGCCTTCAGCCACAATCAATAGAAAGAAAGGAATCAAAATAAATTGTGTTACAGAAGAGGAAAAAAAACTACAATTATCCTATCGGAAACGGTTGTTTTTGTCGGCGCAGAAAAAAAAGTAGCTCAGTGGAGAAGCGCGAGAGCCAGTTTTGCTTGATGAGTTGTTGTAGGTGAAGAGATTTGGAGTGGTGAAGGAGAGAAGAAGGAGAAGAAGTAGGAGAAGAAGAAGTCGTATCCAAAAACAGACTAGTGGATTATCTTCCGGAGGAAAAGAAGCAGGAACACCGAAGACGACGGCTCAACGTAGTGGCAGCAGCAGCAGCGGCGGAGCGAACCCACTCCGCACCCAGCTTGCGCCAAGGTGAGTTCTAATTTGAGGGGAAAAAATATTCAGCGACGTGCCCTCCAAGCTGTGACAATAGGAGTCGTTCTCAAATTAATGCGCGATTTGCATACCTCTATTTTTTTTAGATGAAACTTTGTTCATACATTCTTCATGTCTCACAAAGCAGTTTTGTGTTATTAGTGTTTCTATACAAGTCTCCGTACAATTTTGGAAAATAAACTAGCTGCATATTCGAAAAGGTCCTATGAAAATTTTATTTGCTCAGGTCTCGGGACTAAAGAGCTTACATCTGATTTTTTTTCGCTAATTTCTTGTAATATTTTACATAAAATTTGCGAATATCATCCATAAACAGAATTTGGAGATATGAATTTTTGACCTTTTTTTTAGTTTTTCGAGAGAAAATTACGAAAACAAAAATAAACATTTTTTTTCACTAAAACTGTGATAACTTGAAAATTTAAGCGATGATCTATAATTTTATGTGTATCAAATTTTTCGTAATTAAAATACGCAACTTTTGGTACCCACATTTGATTTGGATACTTCCTGTTTGACGTGGAATCGCTGATATATGAAAATCTGAATCTTGAGATGGGATTTTCTGATCTGGAGTCTTCAACAAAGTTGTAGATATACCTAACTAGTACTATTCTGAAAAAAATACTCCATTTCATTACTTATTTATTTTCACTAAAAGTTGGATTCTAAAAATACGTATATTGATTTATTTTTTTTTTCAAATGCCAAATTAAATTTGCAATCGAAAGGTACTTCACCGAATTATTGATAAAAAAAGGCACCGTTTTGGTGTATTTTGGCGTATTCACTTTTAGGCTATTCATTCAGGCTATTTTTCATTTTCTTAAAATATTTCATAAAGGAAAGCAACTAAAAAAAATATGACTCCCTTGTGGACCACCGATCAGTGAGGTACTCCTGGATTTTAGCTCCTGAAAAGTGCTTAAAAAGTGCAAAAATGCCTCAGGGCAAGAAAAAGAGGCGGTCCTCACCAGCAGGATCGGCAGATTTGAAGAAGCTAAAGAATGCCGAAGCGCTACCTGCAAAGCCAGGCAGTTTGAGCAAGGACGCTCAAAAATTGGCTGGAAACCAGTTCGCTACCCTCCCTGTGGACGTGAGCGAGAAGGAAGAATTTGAACGACGGGAAAAGTTGCCACCCATTTTTGTGAAAACATCGTCATCGGATTCGGTGCGAAAGTGGCTGACCGGGTTTATCAAATCTGGTGCTTTACGAGCTTCCATTCGCTTGTGTGCAGATGGACTCAAAATTCTGCTACCTACCAGAAAGGATTACAACTACGTTCGGGATTTCCTGAACAACACCAAGATTGAATACTACAGCCATGACGATCCAGGTAAACGCCCCATGAAACAGGTCCTCCGAGGCCTGTACGACATGGATGTGAGTGTGCTGAAAGAAGAGCTCAAAACTCTGAAGTTGAACGTGATTGAAGTCTTCAAGATGACGAGACACAACAAGGACATCAAGTATCGTGATCAACTGTACCTGGTTCATCTCGAGAAAGGATCGACAACGCCGTCTGAGCTGAAGGCAGTTCGGGCAATTTTCAACATCATCGTGACTTGGGAACGTTATCGTCCAGTGCACCGTGACGTGTTCGAACTGTTTGCAGTTTGGACATGGTGGAAGGAACTGTTTCATCAAGAGTCGTTGTGCAACCTGCGGAGGTGAGCACAAAACACAAGCTTGCGAAACAATCAACGAGAACATCAAAGCTAAATGCTTCAATTGCGGCGGCGACCATTCTACCAAGAATCGAAGCTGCCCAAAACGAGCTGAGTTTGTAAAAATTCGGCAGCAAGCGACGACGAGGCACCAACCAAATCGTCGCAAAACACCACCAACTTTCACGAACGTGGATTTTCCTGCTTTAGCGTCACCTGAAGCGGGATCTGTTCGAGTGGTTCCAAATCTGCAGCCATTGCCGTTGAATCAGCGGCAAAGAGTTGCAGAGAATACAACACCTCCAGGCTTTAGTCAGCAACCGAGGGAAAACCAACCAGCATCAACGGGTGAAGGCAGTAGTGACCTGTTTTCACCACAAGAACTTCTGAACATTTTCATCGAGATGACAACAACACTGCGTGGTTGCAAAACTCGCCAGGAACAAGTAAGAACGCTTGGAGCATTTATCTTAAAATACAGTTCATAGTTTACTCGTTCTAATGATTTTGAATATTTCAATGAATTTATTTTTTTAGTTTTAAGTTAGGATTAGTTGTTAAAGTGATTTTTTTTTTCTTTTTTACCTAAATGTATTCGATTCAATGCAATAATGTAAAACAATTTGAAGTAAATAAAATAAATGTTATCAGTTAATAATAAAACGAAAAATACAACAAAGATGAAGAGCATTAGGCCATACCACTTAGCATGTAAAAGAAATGTAATTATTATAAGAAAGTTCAATAAAGACATATTTAATTTCAAAAAAAAACTAAAAAAAATATGTTTAAAATGCTGAAAAAATCCTACAATTTTCTCTCTGAGAAGCAAAAATATATAACCCTTTTGAAAAGTTATGCATTATTTGAATTTTTTGAAATTATTTTATTGAAAAGCTCAGCAAATTTAAGAAAAGTTTCACATTGAAAATCGAACCAATACTTTCCGAGATATAGCCAGTTGAAAATTACAGGCTAATTAGGTGACACTTGTAAGAACACATTTTCATAGATTCTTCATCTTTGTGAGGCTGTGTATCAGAAACTAACTGTTCGATTTTCAGAGTTTCAAAGATATAATTGTAGGAAATTTTCTCAGCATTTAAAACAGTGCACTTTATCAAAGATTCGGTAAAGTACTTTTCAATAGCAAATATGATATAGCCATTAAAATAAAAATAAAAATTCATGTCTCTGGAACCAGATTTTGCCCCATCATGCACTATGGCTCAACTACTCTTGATCGCAAAAATGTCGCATATGCATTTTATCGCTTTTGAGCTTGCTGTTTTTGCATATTAGACATTTATACGAACATGGGCATATAAGTCCTATAAAACATATAATAAAATCGAAAATAAAAAAAAGGTATTTTGAGAAACCAACTTTTAGTGAAAAATTGAAATAAAGAAACGGGTATTTTTTTTTATTGTGACATTTTTCTGAATAGTCCTAATTAAAATCTACAACTTTGCCAAAGACATCTAATCGATCAGAAAATTTCACCTCAAGATACAGACTTTCAAATATTTACCCTTTTTATTTCCACAAACAATGCATTCAAGTACCAATTATATGGTAAGGATAGCAGAGATAAAAACTAGTAGATGTTCAATATTGAAATTGTTGTTTAAATGGCATGTAACGCACATATTTTTGATAAGGTAACAGAATCATAGGTTCTTAAAAATATTAAATGGTAATTTCTAAAGAACAATCACCATTTGTGTCATTCCACGAAGTAAATTAAGCATAATCATTTTTACGCATTCATGCGAGAGAAAAAAAAAAATAAATCAGCAAATAAAGCCATTCGTTATGGGCCGGCCTCCCAGCCTGGTAAGAAGAAACTTTACCTCTAGTCACGAGATGACCTTTCTGCGACTATAAATAGTGTATAGCGCCATGCTGCAGTTAGCAGAAGTGGCAGTGGCGGCGGTCGTGGCCGCAAGAAGTTCGTGGAAAGAGTTGCTGCTGCCGTTTTTCTGCAGAATTTAACAAACCACAGACCGTCACACCAATACACTGCCAGCAATAGATCACTGTACCTCTACCAGCAGCATGCTTCTGCTGACTCAAAGTGGAGCCTCAAACTATTCTTTTTTTTTGCGAAGGAAATTCATTGAAGTTGAAAAAATAGGGATGTCTTGAAAAAAATTGTTCTACAAATTTTAATGAATGTAATTGTTAATTTTGACAAAATATACTAAAAAAAATTGATTTGATCTTTAATTATATTTTTGAAAGTGCTAACAAATATGTTAGCTAACCTTTCTTTCCAAATTATCCAACCAGGAACGAATTGCAGAAAAAGGCAAAGCAAACTCACCGTGTAACGTAACGTAACCACGATCGAAGAAAGAAAATCGAGGGACACACTATCTCACCTTTTACCAAGAAAGCCAAGACATCGACGAACAGAGCCAAGTCGGTCGGTGTCGGTTTGGTATAAAGTGCTTGACAGGACTGAGGAGAATAAATAATGATGAGGAAATGGAACTGCTGCTGCAGCTAATGCAGTTGTGGATTCGTTACTTAAAGTTTACTTATTGAATATACACAAACCCATAGTAGGCCATCTTACCCTACAAACTCCTTGTAAACAATGTAGGTAAATCCATTTTTGGTGCAGCAATAAAAAAGCTCTTTGAAGCTATTGTCTAATTTGAGTGTGACACTTGTACCATTTTCCCTTCTTTCTTCCTTCCTTTCCAACCCAAGGTTGGATGACTTTTGTGTTGTTTGAGTACAACAAACAACAAACTCTCACATGGTGCAATTTGACATTGTTTTTTTGTTGTTGTTGTACTTCTTGAACCGTCGAAAATTGACCGCCTCTGGTGCCTCTTGATGCCAAGTGCCTTTGCTCAGTGAGACACTTTTTGCTTCGACTTTCGAGCGGCGTTGACAACAAAGGTAATCTATCAACTCTCCAACGGTGCACAACAGCCCCTCGCGATTACACTGGGTGACAAAAATTGCGCGCCGAAACATCTTGAAGCTGATTTTCAAAATTGCACTATTTAAAAATTTTGTATGAAATTATTTTAAGAAAATCTTACGTCGACCAGTGTCAAAGCCCGTAAAACCGCTCCTTTCACTCTGCGACAGTAGTGTGTCACCACGCCACGCCACATCGCTCATTTTTTTTTTGTGTGTTTGTTTCGAGTCGAGGGCGTACAAAAGAAGAAATTACACGCGAATGGATTGTCGTCTCGGTGGCAAGTGGTTTCAAAGCGAAATGCGACAAACGGTGGACAATAAACCAGCAGCGGACGACCGTCGTCTCGTCCGCAGAATATTTGAGAAGGAAACAAAAAGTTGGAATTATGATGTGTTTTTAAAATATTGTAAAGCGAAAATAAATTTAACAGGAGCTGCCATGTTTTTGTTTTTTTTTTTTATCTGAACAATCATTAATTTTTCAGTATTTTTGTACAGTTGTCGAAAAATTAATTAACATTTAAAAATAATATAAAATAACTTCACTGCAGCGGTTAAACATTTTTTTTTCTTATTGCAAAAAGTGCTGTATGTAACGCTAGGATGTAACAAAACTAAGTTTTTGGTGAGCATTTAGGGGCTTGTTCCCGTGGGCGTACTGAGCCCAAATCCCAAATATAAGCTTGCCTGGACATGACCGGAGCTGGCGCTTTGCATTTGAATTTTAAATGGGATTTAAACCGTAATGAGACATTTTTTCATAAAATTAGATTTTGGATGCACTTTAGGCTTGTTTTCAACATCATTGGCGTGTAGGCCAGATCCTTGCGCATCTTTTGGTTTATATAAAATTTAAGTTTTGAGCATTCTGGAGCTAGGTGCAGGTCTTCAAAGTTTGTATTTTTTTTAATCGTCTCCAGCAAGATCAAATTGCATTTCGGAAGTTGGACGTCGCGACGCCTATATTTTTTGCTACAGCCAGGCCGCAAAAAAATCATTTAAATTTTTGTATGACCCAGTCTCACCCCCCAGACCCAATGTCATCCCTGATTACGGTATCCAAATTTTCTGGTCTTTTCGAAAAATAATAATGTTGGTGTCAATGCTAACATTTTGAAAAGGTCAAGTATTCAATTCGCCCTTTTAGAATGTTAGAGTTGATTTAAGAATACCAAAAATATGTTTTCGAACAGATCAGAAAAAGTAACATTGGTTTCTGAGATATTGGTACTTAAAAAATAAAAGGTTATTTGTTTAAGACTAAAAAAAATCGAGTGAATCGAGTTGTCCATACTTTTTAATGTCAAACATGTATAAAAAATTAAAAAAAAATAGATTTTGGAAAGTTAAGTTTTTGTGAAAAAAGTTGATAAAAAATCGACAAAAACTATTTTCTGTGCACCATTTTTTTTTTCAATAGTCCAATACCTACAACTTTGCCAAAGACACCAAACCGATCAGAAAATTCCTTCGGAAAAGATACAGATTTTCGAATATTTACGTACCATCTTTGTATGGACAGCTATCAAAATTGTATGGAGTTTTGTATGGGTAAACCAATGACACAAAGTGGCTTCTTTGGTCATAGGATATTTCCGCAAAACCTTTGAGCCAAATAAAAAAATACAATAAATAAAAATGCACGAAATCGGCCAATCGTAGAAATTTGCTCAATTTCAATTTTTATATATATTTTTTTTTTGTTCCACTTTACAGTCCAGACTCGATTATCCGAAGGCCTCGGAAAAATTACACCTCTGGATAATCGAAACTTCGGATAATCGAATCACGAAAAAAATATTTTTTTCGTTGTCTTATTTTTGGTGGTCGAGCTTAGACCCATAAACTACGCTAAAATGATTTATAATTTTTAAATCCAAGATGGCGGCCAAAATGGCTGTGATAACATATTGAAAAATTGATTTTTGTAATTTAAAAGGCAATCAAATATTCAAATTTTACTAAAATGGGGTCGCAGATCTCGAATTTAATGTTAAAGGTAAATAAATAAAAAACACGAAAAAATAATGTTTTTGTCGTGATTCGATTATCCGACGTTCTATAAAAACCTTCGGATAATCGAACTTCGGATAATAGAAACTTCGGATAATCGAGGCTTCGGATAATCGAGTCTGGACTGTACTTTGGGCAAAGTTGAGGGACGTTAACTTCAAATTTGCAACGGTTTTTAGGGTAAACATAAGTATATTTTTGATTATTGAACAGTGTCCAATTCTAGGTACAATTAGGCTTGAATCTTTAACTGAGTCTATCTATGTTTCAGAAAATTATCTTGAATTTTTTTGATCTTTCACTACAAAATTCAGATGTTTTAAAAAATTTAATAAACGCAGATTCTGTTATTTTAGAAACTCCAAGAAAATTCACTGACATCTTAACGAGCAAAACCAGTTGACCAGTGTAGAAGCCATTTACATTCAAGGGATACTAAAAAATCAAGCTGGAAATGTCATTTGCTGCAGGACTCGTGCTATTCATTGAATAAATGTTTCCGCAAGTTTATGCCGTACGATTTCAGTGGTGCATGCAAACAATAATACAATGTGAGCAATAATAACTATACGCAACGCCATAACGGGTTGCACGCGTGTGGAAACCAAAAACAACAATCGTACGGCGATAGACTTGAATCATAAGCAGTTGAACTGTTGTTTGAACTGAGCATTGACGTATTTTTTAAACATTTTTATGAAAAAGTTCAAATTCGATGATTTGCGGTCGTTCCTTCACAATGTTAATCATGATATTTTTGTTTTCATTTCGCGTATTCATGTATGTATGTATGTATGTATGTATATAAAATACTTTGCAAGAAGGTTTGAATTGGCTTCCGTTTTGATGTGGCGCTTCTCTCGTTATGTTTCGTCTTGTTTTTAATGTTATTTTTATACACACATTTTGGTTGTGATTGTTGCGGCTCTTTTTTTTTCCTCACTACACTAATGTGAGTCAGTGCACGATTCACTACTTTTTTGTTGTTGTTGCTATTATTTATATTATTATCCGTTGCGACGTGTGCGCGCTCTTTGTGTGTGGGCGATGGCAAATTTGCAAAAGGTAGAGAGAAGTGGATGTGGGGTGTTACGCCACTCGCACGAGCAAAACGCCGTTAAAAAGCTTCTTCGTCGTCGTCGTCGTCGTGTTTGGTTTCTTCATTCGTTTGTGCTCACGGCAGCAGCAGCTATTCCACGCTCGATTTCCGCATCGAGCTGCAGCACCACACACAACAATCATCATCGTCGTTCGACGCGCCACCGTTTTAGACACAAATGGTACCACCACACTCATTTCGTGATCCCCCTTCCTCACTTTGCTTAACTTTATTTGAAATACTAGACGACGACTAAGACTGACTTTGACAGCTTACGGTAGTATCCAGCGTAATATCAGGTGACTTTGTATTGAAAAGTTTGTAGAATTGTAGTTAGATCTAGTAGATATGCTCAAAGCTACCCCCTTCTGCGGTATACGGTGATGGTAAAGCACCATTGTCAGCAAACACGAGCCAGTACAACGGTTCAGCGTATCGATTGCCAACATCAGGCAGCAGTAGCAGTGCTTTAGTGTATAGTACGTAGGTAGAAGTATACGGCAGTAGTAGTCGTAGAGGTGCAGAGGAATGCCCCCAAGAATTCAATGTCAAAAAGTCACAGACGAACGGACCGACCGACCGGACGGTAAAGCGAATATTTAAACGCGACTTCAAGCAGCACCTATAAGTAGGACTTGAATGACTGCAGAAGTGTGTCTTGATGGTCTTGGCTCTGTTTCGCAAAGTTATGCACACTCGTCCAAGAAGAGCGCCAACACCATACCAGACCACGTCGCAAGCGCAACAAAGACTCGATAATAAAAAAAGCACTGCTGGCTAGCTGAGGGATGAATGTTTTTGCGCAAACATATTTGGAATTGTTGCTGCTATTGGCTGATTGACGCCGGTTAATATTTACATACTGCTGCTGCTGTTCAGAATGTTTGAGCTGACCTGAACAGACAGACGGCGGACGCAGTGAAGGTCGTGGATCGATCGGATAGGTCTGGCCAAATGGCCAGTAGATCGAGCTTCAGCCAGGGAGTTCGGACTCTGTGATATACCATGACCTTTCACATTTGGTTCATGGGTGCGCTTCGATTGGAAGCAGTTAATATTGGTTAAGAGCCAATCTCTTCTCAAAAATATGTATTAAAATCAGAGCGGCCAGAAACCTGGATTCAGAGCAAAATCGAGATTTTCCTCGTTTTTCAACATTACTCCTAACCAGTGATGTCAACCAGCGCGGCGCTCATTTTTGGTTCACGGCACATTTTTCGTTTGTAGTGCTTTTCAGTTACGGAATTCAACAAAATGGTGTTCGAAGCACTTGTAGATCTCACCAACAGCAACATTTCTTCAGAACATTGTATAGCTGTAAAATTCATACGCAAAAAGTTACAAGAAGAATTCAGACCTCAGGACCAATGGTTCGCGATGCTTTCGTTTGCCTAACGCATTTTTGGTTATAACTTTTTTTGTATTTGTCAAAAATCAACACTATGTTCAGCAAAGTTGTACAATTTGGTGTGTTCTACAAGTCCTTCATAAACAACATTGTCGAATTCCGTAACTGAAAAGCACTACAAACAAAAAATGTGCCGCGAACCAAAAATGAGCGTCGCGATGGTTGACATCACTGCTCCTAACTAGATCCACCAAGTTGGATGAAAGTTGTAAGTTAACATTCTTCATAATCTAATGCAGGTTGAACAAGAAAAGAAAAAAAAATAGTTAAGAAAACATAAATAAGTGGTGCTAGTCAGTTAACCATGAGCGTAAGAGGGTTAAAATTTTCACAAAATCCCACTGAAATTGGGCAGGGTTACCAGTTTCCAATCCAAAAGTTATACAAAGAAGTTTTGAAAGCAATGTTTACCCACATTCAGCCTTAAAAATAATATAACATCTCTCTTTTAGGGTAATATATTATGTGCGGTTTAGACAGAGTTTTAATTTTGATTTCATTTTTTAATAAAACGCTTCTCAAATACCTATTGTACGTAAAGAGTTGTATTTTTTAGTAAAACATTAGTAAACAGTACGTCAACTATTATAAAACTCTTATAAAATAAAAAAAAATAGTACAAAAGTTGACAAATTTTCAAGAATTCGTGAAATTATAGTCCAGACTCGTTTATCCAAAGTTTATCACTTCAAATAATCGAATCAAAATTTTTTATCGTTTTTTTTTATTATTGAGCTTTGGAATGACTAATACTATACTAATCTAAGGTGATTCAGAATTTTTAAATCCTAGATTTCGTTATTTTTATGGCAATTAACCATTTAAATTTTAATAAATTAAGGTCGCAGAATTCTAATTTGATGTAAAAAGTAAGATTATGAAGAATTGCAAAAAAAAAATATTTTTTTTTGTTCAAAAATATCTTCAGATAGTAGGCATTCTGAGTAGAACAAGTTTTATAGTAAATTTAGGTTTTTTGATGTTCATTCTACAAAATTGGATTTGGTGACAACAAAAGTTAATATTTTTTAAAAATCAGTTTCTAACTAATTTTGATCAAATTTGGAACTTTTTATTAACATAGCATATAATTTATATACATTTTTTAACAAGTTATTGAACTTAGTTAAACAAATATTCCATTGTCTTTTTTTTTTTCAAAACACATTCAAAGTAACCTTACCTTTGACCATTTTCACATAATTGAATTGCACACTTTTTAGTTGAAATTTGTAAAAAACACAGTAACTATCAAAGTCACCCCTTTTTTTAAACAGCAATTTTGAACGGAACTATTTTTTAAATCACTATTGAATAAATTTTTTTTTAAGGCACATGAAAATTGTGTGGCCTACCCCAGTACATGTTTAAAAAATAAAAATGCAAAATTGGGCAAAATTGTAGGTATTAATGAAAACTATTGAAAAAGGTTCACGAAAAGAAAAATCCGATTTTTAAGTTATTTTTAAACAAAAATTCAATTTTCCGCAACTTTTGAGCCAAAGAGAAATACGGACCAAAATGTTGCCGCCAAGCTATGATTTTTTAATGATTGTGCTCGCTGTATTAAAAAAAAGAAACTTTGCTAACACCAATTTTGACTTCAGTTTTCAATGCAAAGTTGAATTTGCAATCGAAAAGCAATTTACAGAAGTTTTCATAAAAAGCGCCGTTATTAAAGTATTGCCAAAAGCCACTTAACGTTTGATTTTTACTAAAATATTTCAGTTTTCAAATTTTAATAGTAGAGTCCATCTCTGAAAATATTCTTTTTTCGAAAAGTTTAGACAAACTTTATTTTTTCCAAAAAATTATAACTCGGCGGCCTTGCGTCTTTATGGCTCAAAAGTTGCGGGTTTTTGTTACAAAATTAAAAATTTTCAAAAAGTTTAATAAATGTCTCAATGTAATTAAAAACATTCTTTCAAGTCTCTTGATTCTTACAGTCTAATATGCAGACTGCAAATTAATGCCATGATTTCAACATTTGAAATGAAAAAATGGTTGCAGAAAAGTTGTTTCAATGTACTGTAAATTCTTACATACATTTAAAATGTGCTAAAACTAGCCTTAACACGAAAAAATATTGTTTAAATGAAATAAGTGTTCTTTAACATCGCTTTAACTTCCCTAGCAATGACTAACTGGATTGATGCAAATGTAAACAGCCGTTTTTTGTTATTCATGAAGCAGCATAAACTTTTCAGACACATCTAATAGCTCCCTCTCACCTCAACTCCGTTTTCTTGTCAACCCCATTTGCGTAGAGCCATTACGTGCGACGACAAATTGCTTAACAGACTTTGACTGGTTGCCTAATAGAACCGTACTCAAAATGACGAACAAAAAAAGGCAAGACTGTGCAAACTCTTTAATAACTGTTTCATTTGCTTAGCACTCTTTCTCTCTCCGTCATCTTTCCCATTTTTCTAGTTACTGCCACTAACGGGTTACTCAAACGGCACCTTTCTCCCCCTTTTTTTCTCTCTCTTATGATGGTATTGCAACAACTTGTTTTTGACGGTTTTCCGCCCCAAACACGCTTAAATACCCTGTCCCCGTCCAGAACAAGTCTAGCTTATCTACCTTCAAGCGGAATGCTGCACCGTTAAGTATAAGGCAGAGTGCACTGTTTTTCATTCATTTAATTTAATCTTGATCACGCACTACACGACCCAACCATCAACCGATCACAAACTGACCTCAAAGTGACGACGCGACTGCTGGCATGTTCTTAGATTAAGCCACCGACTTAAGTCGCCCCCATTTCAAATTGCTTTGGAAGTAACAGCAAAGTAACAAACCTTATTCGACATAAAATCGAAAATCCCCTCAAACTCTAACGGAATTTGCTGCCATCTCCCACCCCCCTTCTCAAACAATCAAAAACTCTAACCGGTTGCTGGCTTTAACACTAGGACACGACACCGCCGCGGTGTTTACATCTGGCCTTGAGAGGTTGAACCCCCGAACACAAGAAAAAATGGGAATTTCGGAACTCTCTGTTTTGATTTGTCGATTTTTGGTGCCGTGTTGTGTCGTCGGGGTTTTTTTTTCTATTTCAGAACCATTTGCGCGCTGTTTGATCAATATAAGCTTACCAAAATCAAATCAGGCTAGAGTTGCTTGCTAGAAAGAAAAAAAAAACACAGAAAGCTCACGAAACCGGGTAGGGTTAGGTGACATGTATTTGGATTACGTTTCAAAATTGCAAACTGAAGAGCAACATTTGAAAAAGGGTGCATAAGCATTTTGACCTTGAAGGTCACGCCCTAAAAATTACTCGTATTTTACTTTTTTAAGTATGTTTTAAGATTCGGAGTTTTTACTAGCCCCCTTAAAAATTAAAACGGAAAAAATGCTTAACAGAGGGGAACGGGAAATTTCGATATAATTTTTTATTCATCACCTAAACTACTGTATTCAAGACAATTTACAACAAAGTTTGACTACTTTTACAATCAAATTGTTGAAGAATTGGGTCCGTAAGTTTGACAATTTTAGAATAAAAAGACTAAAATTTCCTTGGTTGCTGTGCACCCTTAAAAAAAGAATAATAAATATTGAAAAAAATAAAAAAAAAAATCAGAATACTGCCAAACCTCACAGAAAATTTCAAAAATCCACCAGAAAATTAAAGTCAATTACTTTCACAAAATATGTTAACTGTTTTTAAGCTATTCCTCTTTAACGAATGCAGAAACACAAAACTCACAGAAATTAATAATTTTTTTTTTTTTTTTTTAAGTGTCAACAAAAATTTGAAACTCGAGAAAATTCTTTAACAAATATTTTTGAATATTTGCAAGAACAACTCATAAACTCATCTAAAAAAAGGGGAAAAACAGTTCAATTTTGGAATCAAAAAAAAATGATTAGAAACTGTGAGAACTCATTAAAAATAATTCATGAAAACCCAATGATAGCGATTTATTTGTGTACAATGTTTTGAACATGATTTTATAAAGAAAGCGTCAGATAAGAATATTTTTCCGCACACCTGTTTGAATACATTGGATTTCTTGTGTAGTCCCCACAATAAAAGTTTAATATTACATCAGGAACTGGTGAATTTTCATCATGTTCACATTTTTACACATTTTTATGTAAAATTGCTTTTAAAAAGGTAATATTTAGCCAACCAAATTTTCAACCTTCCAAAATTCAACTTTTTTTGTCGTGCACAGTGAACAAAAATAAACTTCCCTCCTAATCCCCATGGCGAACAGTGTAGAAATTTACGTTCTCAGATATTTTTGATTACACCGGGTAACATTCAAATTGTTCAAGAATGCTGGGCTGAATGCTTTCTAAACAACTAAAAAAGTAGTAATCCAGCTGCGTGTGAAAGGCCTGTGTGTAAAATATATATTGCATTATTTTATGCGATTTTATGTGATTTTACATCCTGAAATATGTAGCCCATCAGTATGGGAAACCTACTTGACCGAAATGTCAAGCCCATATATGCGTTTATCCTTACAGCTTTTCATCGGTCTGAGGGCTGAGTGGGCTAAGGCACCAGTCCTTACTGTTGGTGCTGGGTTAGAATAACGTAGGTTGCAACTTTTTTTTTGCATGCGATTTTGCCATCGGATTTTTTACTGGTATTGAGGCACCCCCTATAGAGTGGTACAGAAACGTAATGCTATGCTGTGCTGTGCAAAAAAAATATTACTGTAGCCATGCTCTTGCATTTTGCGGCGCCTTTTAATTTTTTTTAGGTCTGCTGTTTTTGTGATGCTCAAGTTCGGAGAATTGTTGCTTGTCCTATTTTATTTTATTTGAAAAAGATTAAATTTAGAATTTTAGGCAAACATGACTTATTGGCAGATGTCTTCACCCAATCGCTCATACGAATTCACCCTGACCCCAAAACAAACCCAATTACCTTAATTGTAATTGGGTATCGCAAGGGCTAATGGATTCGCTGCTGGGACGGCGCTCATCCGTGACATTCAATGGCCTCTGCGGTCGATGTTTTGCGCGTTTTTTCTTTCATTCCACAACACCACTGCTACCGCTGGTACCCTAAAAGCCCAATAAAACTAATAAATTATAATTGAAAGAGGAATAAAGGCGTTGTTCGCCTCTTTTGGCTTGCAAACAATATTCGGGTTATCGGTCCGAATAACTTTATTCAACGGCGGCGCGGCGAAAATCGGACCGTGGCCAAAAGGCAAATTTCAAGGTTTTGCGTCAGTTTTTTTTTTGGTTTTGTTTTGCATGATCCAATTAACTCGACGACGATGAAATGATTTGGTTTGGTGGGACGCGGTGAGAGAGTCACTTGTTGCACAATCTTATCACGACTGAATGAAATATAGACTCACAAACACACAGAGACAAGCAGACTTACTTAATCTTGGGTTGTAAAATCTGCCCGACCTTACGAAGTGAAAAAAAGAAGTCAGTCAGTGTGTTGCTGCACACAGCTGATAAAAATGCTCGCGAGATTATCTCCGGTAGTAAAATGTCGTCGCACCAACTCGAATTCAACTCGGACGACCGTGACTAATTGCCATTAGAGCGACGAGAGTGTGGCAGGTGTAAATTGAGTGTGCAATTTTGAAATGAAGTCAAATTGGTCTATAAATATTTAAAACGAAACATATTGGGGATCGAAACGCGTCGATCAAAAAGTGGGTCAGGTCAGTTCAAAACTGAAAACAATAGCAAAACAAGTCAGCCCTCATCATCTGATTACGTCGCAATTCAATTGGCGAATTTGACGTGCCCACTCGTACGTACAATTTGAGCATGTTTCTCTATGACCATAACATAATAGAGCAAAACCCATGGCCCATGGCGAACGAAACGAGCAAAATGAATCACCATTAGCAATGAAATTATGCGCCCTACCAGTTGTCCCCCCTGCGACGCTCCCCGCATCATCCAAAAACTAGTCAGAGCCAAGAGAAGATCAGAGTCTCCTCGCAGTCAGCTGCTCTTTTGCGGCTGTGTCTTGGTCATCGGAGAGAGGGGAAACCCTGGGCCGCGCTGGGGAGGGCCAGTTTGAGATGAATCTTGCGCCCCAGCTAGTTTCTCTGTAACAGATCGACAGTTGTCCTGTGAGTTTGAAACACTCCATTGAAATTTGACATCATTATTGTGCGCTTTTTAAATGATAAACATTGATTTTTTTTTTTTTTTTGAAATTTTACCATAGATTGCCTATAACTTTAAAACTTGTGTTAAGTAATTTTCGATTTCAAATTAGGTTTTACATTCAAAAATTAGTTTTTAAAATTGTATTTCACAATTTATTTGTTTTTTTTTTTTTTTTTTTTTCAAAATAAAAGGGTGATGCAAATTTTATTTCAAAGTTTTGATTCTTGATTTAAGTTTTTTTAATTATTCTGTTTAGCATGTTTGGGCATGTTTAAAAATGTTTTGAATTTTTATGAAATTCCAATGTACAGAACCGCAAAAAAAAATTTCGCAAAAATTAAAATTGTCGCCAATACTTAGATATTTTGGAAACTAATGGTGGCAAAACAACTGGACAGGTGTATAATGCATTTTTTGCAATTCCGTCGTGAAACTACTTACTTTTCCTGTCATTCTAAAACGACGTAATAGCCTACTTTTCTGTACCAAAAATAACAGAATCGAATAGCAACACTTTTCAAAATAAATGCTGAAAAATTCTACTTTTCAGCACTCAAATGGGTGCTGAAAAGTTGAACTTTTTTTAAATTTAAACGATTTATTGACAAAATACATGAAAATTTGACATAAAATTTCACTCAGTGTGTGTTTTTTGGAATTGCAAAAAATGTTGTATTGAACTCTTTGCAAAACTCGATTTTTTCAGCACTCTTCGTATTTATCCAACTTGGTGAACCTCGTTGGATAAATGTACGACTCGTGCTGAAAAATCCTCTTTTTGCAACTTGTTTCATAAACTGCTATTAATACACTTTTTTCATTAAAATGTTGAAACCATGGCTCGTTATTTCAATTTTTATACTTTTTAATTTCGTTTTTGTTCATATTCAAAGTTCAAATTCCTGATTCCAATTTCAAAGGGATTTGATCCCTGAACCTTCTGCTTGTGAGACAGAAGCCGTAACCATTAAGCCACGGAGCCGGTGAGTAACGTTACCGAAAAAAAAGTTTAAAAATACACCTGATAAAATTCATAAGTTTCGAATGTTATATTACACTTTTTTCCCGTAGTTTTCAATTTTTGTGGGGGAATGAGGATATAAAAGAATCCGATGTCTTCAAAAAGCTTTGCAGAAAAGATATTCTTATCTGAAGCCTTCTTAAAAAAAATCACGTTCAAAATATTCTACACAAATAAATCATCAACAGATTTTGGGTAACAATTTCTTTTTTTTTTTTTTTGCATTGAAAATTATACCATTAGTTGCTGAGTTATTGGCTTAAATTTTTCCTTTTCTTTTATCGGATTCGACTGTTTCTCAGCAACCAGAGGTTTAACCTTCAATGTATCTTAAAGATTTCATTGGTTTATTTTGTGAATTTCTCGAAAAAAATATGTTTTGACCTGAACACTCATGGACACTATTTTTTTTTAAATCGAAAAAGTGTTGTTTTTATGTTAAAAAACAATCTTAAGGTGGTTATATCTTGAAAACATCGCTCTTTATCAAAATAACTGTGAAGTACTTTCCGATTGAAAATGTGATTTTACTTTAAAAAAAAATATTAAAATACATACTTACTTATAAAATTAATCACCTTTTTTTTTTAAATGTCAATTTAAAAGCAGATACATACATTTGAGCCAAAAAAAAACATTTGAACCAAAAAAAAAGTTTGTGTTTTTTAAATGTGTACATTTTTTAGTTTAACTGCATTATTAAAATTGTTCATTTCGGAATCTTATGCGAATATGTGCTGTATAGTAATGGGACGACTGTACTCCGCGCCCCTTCCGAAGGTTCAGCTGATCGCTGGTGATGCTGCGTGCGAGGATAAGCGGGTCACCACACCGTCGTCCTCTTGTGTGCCAGACCTTTCAGATGTGCATACACAAGTCAGTCTTCCTCTGCTTCCTCTCCCCCCTTCGAAAAAGAAGAAGAAGAAGAAGAAACCCAAACAAGAAAGAGAGGATGGATGTGTTTGAGTGTGCAATGTATTAATGCATGTGGTAGTGGTGGTTTAGATCCGATTTACATAACCCCATTAAAACGAAGCCAAAGCAGACTCCTCACTCAGTTGGTTCGGAAAATCTGGTTTTATGTTTTGCTCTGTTTTTATGCCACCAACCGCAACTTATTTTGCCCCAGTGGCCCACATCAATCCTCTCTATGGTTAGAAAAATGGTTTTAGCTGGAAGCTGGAAGCTAATTGCAATAATGAGTTAAGTAGTGGCTTATTATTCTTTCTGCTTGTTTAATGTCAACTTCAATGTGACAATTTCTTCATGAATAATACCGAGAAGCAGAAGAAGGAGGAGTGGCCTTCTGGGCTAAACTGGATAACGGAATAACTTAATCCACACAAACACACACACACACACACACACACTCGTAATCTGCTCAACGCAGCTGCTACTGCCGGGAGTGCCACGTGAATAAATGCTAAACATATTGCTGCTGTTGGTTATGATGATGGGCTGGCTGGCTGCCCTACTCCTCCTTCGCCACCGCCTATTCAGAGAGACACTTTATGGAAAAGCGCACCGCCGTTCAAGGGGCCGTCAAAATCCGGTCCACTTTTCTGTGTGTCGTTCGGTCGCTGCTGTTACATAAAAATAATCACTAGCAAAGTCAGTGGTTTTCCAAATCTTGTCAATATTTTTATACTGAAACACTACATTTTTCCAAAGAATTTTTCACTTAAATATTGTAAAAAATCAGACTTAGACAAAATACAAAGATTTTGAATTACAAAAGTGAAAGGATCCGCCCTAAGCAATTGGTACGACCAAATAGCATGGTGGATAGTAATATTCTGCATTAGGATACATTAGAAATTTTCTGGTGAAATTTATTGAAAATACAAACACAATCTTAAATGTTTTGATGTTCATCAAGTTGGGTTGACCACCACTGGGCTGGTGTTTTCCACTCGGCTTTAGGTGCTTGGCCACAACCAGCCACATCATGATCATCTCTTGCAAGCGACCTCATTTCCAGCCAGCCAACTAGCCAGAAGTGGTTTATCCTCTTTCTTTCATTCTCTTACGTTCACCGCGAGTGTAGTACCACCTATTCCAGGAGGTTTGTTTCTATTTATGCCAAGCCGCGTGTTTCTTTTTTTTTCGTTTCGTAACATGGGGATAATCCGTCCCCAAAGTCCCCCATTTACCCCCCCCCCCCCCCTGCTAACACTTTCCAGGCTGGATTATCTAATTAACCGATGATTTTCTGCTTCTCTCTTGCTTGCTTCTCCCCAGATGGGTGACGTTGATCCGGAAACGCTGCTAGAATGGCTCTCGATGGGCCAGGGGGACGAGCGGGACATGCAGCTGATTGCGCTCGAGCAACTCTGCATGCTCCTGCTCATGAGCGACAACGTGGACCGGTGTTTCGAAAGGTAAGTGTTGCGACGTTCTGTAACGTAATTGTGACCTCTTTGAGGGAGTCTAACGAAGATGGTCTCATGAAGGCAAGTCAGTCTCATTAGCGAAATTTCAAACTTTTCTGCACGAAAATATTTCAAAAACCTTATTTGTTGTGTTTTAAGAGTCACTACAAATAATTCAACATTTAAAAAAAAATCCAAGTAGGAAGTGGGGCACTACGCATAGATGCCCTTGTTCTTATTATGGCACTAAGAGTATATTTAAATTTTTACAGATTTCACTTTATCTGTTGTTATTGATAACTAGGTTGACATAATGTCAGTAATCTCCAGGAAACGTATGAGTAAATTTGTAGAATTTCGCAAACTTTTTCGATTTTTTTATTTTGTAATGGGAATTTTTGTCCTTTTCTCAAAGCCATGTTGCATATTAGTTTAACCGTACACATTTTCGGAATAGTCATACAAAATAGACATGAGAATATTTGAAAACCTATTTCCTACTATTTGTACCTTACGAAGCGATTTTCTGATCGATTTGGTTGTTAATTATAATTAGGACTTTTCAGAAAAAAATTCTTGGTACACGAAAACAAACACGTTTTTTTTATTTAACTATTAACCACTAAAAGTTGGTTTCCCTAAATACGTATATTTTAATTATAATTTTTTAAATATGTTTTTGAGGACTAAAAACGACATCTGTTGTGCTAGATTTTAGAATTATGCAAATCTGGTACTAGAGATATAAATTTTGGAAAAAAAATGATTTAAAAATATTATAGAATATTGCCAACAAAATCAATATCCAATCGAAAATAACCTTGGAATATCTCTGAAACCATCTTCGAATTTAAATAATAAATTTAAAAAAATAAATTCGGCAAGTCTCACATTTGGCACCATGAAAGAATGGCTCTTCCCCGACATTTAGCGGGGTCCGGCGAAATATTTCGTCAGGAGGTCTAGAGCAACTTTTTCTTGAAGATTTTTTTTCGATTTTATAGGATTTTTCTTCAGAAAAGTCGATGGAAATCGATGGGTTCATGTTCATATCCATCAAATTTCTTTTTAATGTACTTCAAGAGACTCAAGAGACCTAAAATAGTAGTTTATGCAACAAGTTGCAAAAAGAGGATTTTTTTTCAGCAAGAGTCGTACATTTATCCAACGAGGTTCACCGAGTTGGATAAATACGACGAGTGCTGAAAAAATCAAGTTTTGCAACGAGTTCCATACAACATTTTTTGCAATTTCGAAAAACACCCATTGAGTGAAATTTTAAGTCGAATTTTTATGTATTTTGTCAATAAATCATTTCAATCAAAAAATGTAGAAAAGCGTTACTTTTCGAAACAAGTGCTGAAAAGTTCAACTTTTCAGCACCCATCTCAGTGCTGAAAAGTAGAACTTTTCAGCATTTATTTTGAAAAGTGTTGCTATTCGATTCTGTTATTTTTGGTACAGAAAAGTAGGCTATTTCGTTGTTCAAGAATGGCAGGAAAAGTAAGTAGTTTCACGACGGATTTACAAAAAAATGTTTCCAACCCAAATCCAACTCAGTAGGCAGTGTTCATCGTTTGAATTGGAATTAAATCCAGAAATTTTGGAGAAAGTCACTTTTTATTTTACAAAATTGGGTATATCTCTGCTTATATTGAACCAAAATTGATACTTGTTTATGGAAATTGTTCAGAAAACTGTTCTCTACAATGTGATTGATTCGAAAATGTTTTAAAATATTTTTGTGTTGTACGGCAGAGGATTGAAAAAATAATGTTGGGAACCCTTTGAGTAATAAATAGCTTTTAAATGAAATACTCTAATTTCAGCAATGGTTTAAGCTCGAATTTGTATCCGGGCAATCTGTTGCTGTATTTTTATGACAAATTGTACAAAGAAAAGATTTTTATTATGTCGTTTTGAGGTTTCCAGCTCGGATGTTGGGGTTATTTCAAAGAAAACTAGAAATTTTAACTTTAAGATACTGTAACTCAGCAACCAGTAGTCCGAAGAACAAAGTCAAAAGTGGATAATTGTAGGAAATATTCTCAGCTTTTCACTTTATAAAGGATATAAAATTGCAAAAACTAAAATAAATAAAATCACCTTATAATGTCTATTACAATATGTTTATGGTTTTATTTAAAAAAAATGCGTAAAACAATTTTCGATTAAAAATAAGATTTATTATCTAAAAACGATTTTTAATGTAGTTTGAATATATTTGTTTTTCAAATCATATCTCCGAACAGATTTTGTACCAATCAAAACTTTAAACATAAAAAAATCGAAAATTAAAAAAATATATATTTTTGAAATTCAACTTAAGGTGATAAAAAATCAATTAAAAAAAAGAATTCTTTTCGTTTACGACTTTTTTCTGAAAAGTCCAAACTCTGAAACTTCTGAAAAGTCCAAACTATAACCTACAACTTTGCCGCAGACATCAAATCGATCAGAAAATCCTTTCTCTCGGTACAGATATTTGAACATTCACATGCCCATTTTGTATAATCTTGGGTTAGTGTATGAGAGTTGTATGGAAAAAAATAATGATGCAAAATGGTTTCTTTTGATACAGACAAAAGATTCATTCAAATACAAAAAATACATAGAAAAGTCGCTTTGCGATAATTACTGTTTCATTCGTGTACAGATTTAAAAACTGGCAACCCTACCAAATGTTATGAAAAATTACTGGTTGTTGAGATAAGAATGAGGTTTCGGAGTCACAAAATCTCGACAGCAGGCAAATACGATAGTGCCAGCTTCAAGCTGTTGAAAATAGATTTATTAGAATAATTCGAAGCTAATTCTCAATCAGAAGTTCTTACAATTTATGTGCAACGTTAGTACCACATGGAAAGTGGGTCGATGACTTAAGTATGTGTTGTTATTAGACCTAATTGGAAAATAGTGTGTATAATAATTTGGAGATAAATGGTTCAGCGCTTCTTACAGTATTCATCGGTTTTGGAACCCGTTATAGAAATTTGGAATTTGAACTACTTATAATAAACTGTAGACTTGTCGGGTAGTTTGGTGAGCACTTTATGATGACGGCTACTGACAATCAGAATGATCGACATGTAGAGCGTCGCGTCATTTGGTCCCGTTGACGTCAGGTGGACAGTGAGTCGTCGCGGTGATATTTGACGGTGGACTTCGTCGCAACACTGGTATTTTTATTGTTTTTTTTTTTAAGTATTTGTGACAGTTATTTCCGTAGTTTTCTTTGTGTGTACAAAATTTTTAAATAATTATTTTAAAGGCCTCTCATATGAAGTAAGAAGTTTTGGCATGGGTATTTTAAACATGAAATTTTAATTTTGAAGCGGATGATTTCCAGACGGATAAGACCGTTAGATAGATTTTTTTTAAATCTGGCATCCCTGAAAAAAAATATGTTTATGTGATTGGGAATAATGCAATTGAATCAAGTAACTTTTTTTGCGACTGACTTGCTCTAACCCCCCCTCTTCCAAGAAATAGAACTGAATTGAGTCCGTTTTCAGTTGTCCCCCGCGGACGTTTCTGCCGGCGCTGTGTAAAATCTTCCTGGACGAGCTCGCGCCGGAGAATGTGCTGGAAGTGACGGCCCGTGCCATCACGTACTACCTGGATGTGTCCTCGGAGTGTACGCGGCGCATCGTGGCCATCGATGGTGCTATCAAGGCGATCTGCAATCGGCTCGTGGTGGCCGACCTGGAGAGCCGTACGAGCCGGGACCTGGCGGAACAGTGCATCAAAGTGTTGGAACTGATTTGCACCCGCGAAGCCGGAGCCGTCTTCGAGGGTGGTGGACTGAACTGCGTACTGTCCTTTATCCGCGACAACGGATCTCAGATCCATAAGGACACGCTGCACTCGGCGATGGCCGTCGTGTCGAGGCTTTGTACCAAGGTTGAACCCCAGGGTGCGAACGTGCAGACCTGTGTCGAGAGCCTTAGTACGCTGCTTCAACACGAAGATCCGCTGGTGGCCGATGGCGCGCTGAAGTGCTTTGCCTCGGTCGCGGACAGGTTCACCCGGAAGGGCGTTGACCCGCGGCCACTGGCCGAGTATGGTCTGGTCACGGAACTGCTCAACAGGCTAAGCAACGCTGCAGGACCAGCAGGTCCCGTCCCGGCGGCCAGTTCCGAAGCGAGCGGTGCAGCAGCCAGCGGAGGCAGCCAATCCAATAGTCAGGAAGCTGCCTCGACAACCACGACGACGACGACGACCGTTCAGCTGTCCTCGTCGGCTCCCAAGACCCAGGGTGCGGCCGAAGCAGGTCGATCGAGTCAGTCCATTGCCACGACCATATCACTTCTGTCCACGCTGTGTCGGGGTTCACCGTCCATCACACACTCCCTGTTACGGTCCAAACTGGCCGAGGCCATGGAACGGGCCTTCAAAGGCGACGAACGGTGCGTCCTCGACTGCATGAGGCTAGCCGATCTCATACTGTTGCTGCTGTTCGAGGGCCGGCAAGCGCTTGGCCGAGTTGGGGGGTCCAGTGGACAGTTGGCGCCTCGCGTTCGACGGGCAGATTCCAGCACCGAACGAACGCACCGACAGCTCATCGACTGTATCCGTAGCAAGGACACGGAAGCCCTCATCGAAGCCATCGAATCCGGCGGAATCGACGTCAACTGTATGGACGACGTTGGCCAAACGCTGCTCAACTGGGCCTCGGCTTTCGGTACTCTAGAAATGGTAGAATTCCTATGTGATAAAGGTGCTGACGTCAACAAGGGCCAGCGAAGTTCCTCTCTGCATTACGCGGCCTGTTTTGGCCGGCCCGGCATTGCCAAAGTGCTGCTCAAACACGGTGCCAATCCGGACCTGCGGGACGAAGACGGCAAAACTCCGCTGGACAAGGCACGTGAACGACCGGACGAAGGTCATCGCGAGGTCGCCTCGATTCTGCAGTCCCCAGGCGAGTGGATGACAGCCGCGACCCGGTCCGAACTGCTCAAGAGCGAGGGCTCGGAAGAGGGCGGCGACGCGGAACCCCGCGGAGATCCCGAGATGGCCCCGGTCTATCTCAAGTTCTTTCTGCCCATCTTCTGCAAGACGTTCCAAAGCACAATGCTGGCCAGCGTTCGGCGGTCTAGTTTAGGTGAGAGACCAGCATGACATGCCCTTGCGATGTCCTGAACTAACAACCTTGTCATTTTTTCCAGGTCTCATTAAGAAAATGATCCAGTACGTGCAGCCGGAGATGCTGTCCAGGCTATGCTCGTCCGAGGGTCTCCAAAGTCACGAGCAAAGCTTGGGAACGCTACTAGTCGAAGTCGTCGCAAGTGTCCTAGACAACGAGGTAAGAAATCAAACTCATCGCCGTATTCCTCTCCTGAAGATCAGTCCCTGGCAAGAATAAAGTATCCCCATCTTCCCAAAATCCGACTCCCAGATTAGCTACAGCTGGCCGTCACTGCCCGCGTCGTCACCATCGTCAACGCCAATATTTGGCCCTCTACCGGCACCACCGCCGCCACCTCCTCCCCCATCGATGCTGCCCATAACTGTGTCCACTCCGCCGGTTGTTAGCATACTCGGGTCTCGGCTGGGTTACGCCGAACGCGTCAGCAAATATGTCCAGAATCTCCGGCAGCAGAACCAGAACTCGAATCGACCTGCCTCAACGATGACGACCACATCGTTCAAGACGACGGCAGTCGTACGCCGTAACTCTAGTTCTTACATAATTCCTCCCCCGCCGCCAATGTTGCCAGCTTCGTCGTCGTCGTCGTCTTCTTGGATTAAGGTGCCCTGTCCCATGTCCACCGCCATCAACGGTTTCGTGAGGACCGGGGGCAAAAGCAATAACAACAACAACACCGTCGTCACACCGTCGGCAGCAACAAACAATAGTCGAAGCAATTGGTCCGATCTGAGCATTGCGGTAATGATGATGATGATGATGTTGATGATGAAGATCTTTTCTTTTGATGGATGTTTTTTTTTGTCTTGAGTTTATCTCGTTCATTTCTCATCCTCTACCATGTAACCAGGCCGGTGCAGCAAACAATAGTCGGGCTTGAATATTGCGCATTTTGCACACATGCACGCACGCCGTACTGGAAGTGTACTAAAATGTAATACTCGAAATGAAAAAATTGACTTCTGTTTGACAATGATGATATTTTTTAAAAATTTAAATCTAAATAATAATTTGAACTTTTCTCATTATTGTCTAAATTATAAAACCAAATAATTTTTAATATTTTCAATTTCTAAAATAATTAAACTCTTAAACTATGCATTTATAAAATAATAAATATCTAAAATACAATTACAAAATTCTAGAATTTAAAATAGCTGCTTATTTATTATTTTATTTTATTTTTAGTTCAAAATTTTTTGAATACCAAATTTTTGAAAGTCTTTTTTAGTTTTCCAAATTTATAAAATAATAAATATCTATAATACAGAATTAAAAATTGTAGAATTCTAGCGAATTACCTTCAATGATTTTTTTTTATTCTTTGTTTCCAAATTTTTCATTTTTAATATTCTATTTAATTTTTAGAAATTCCGATTTTTTCAAATTCATAAATTCATGATTTCAAATCAAAATCCAAAATTTTAAAATCGTTTAATCAGAAATTGTGAATTTACTCAACTTTTGAATTCTTAGATTTTGACCAAAAAAAAAACCAAATTTCAAAATTATTGAGCTCTAATAACTTTGAATGCAAAGATCGAAAATGTTAGAAATCAAAAATTTATTTTAAAAACAAAAAAAATACAATAAAACTTTGAAAATAAATTGGAAATTTTAAGAATTTGTGTTCTTTTTTTTAGACTTTTCAAAATTGTATTGTTTTGTTATAAACGTTAAGTTTAAAAAAATTTAAATTTCCAATGTTTAAAAAAATAATTAAAATTCGATGTTATTTTTCTAAATTTAAAATTGTTTAAATTCGCAATTTCAACATTTCTTGAAATTCCAGATTTAATAAAAATCTTTTAATTTTAAATTTAGATATTCCGATTTTTCAACTTTTTTGAATTTTTGAATTTGACCAAAAAAATTTAATTGCAAAATTGAAAATTTAGAAATTTTCAGAATTTTCAGATTTTTACATTTTCAGGTATAAAAATTTTTTTTTTGATATAATATGTAAATGCCAACAAATAAAATGTTACTTATGAGCAGTTCTCTAGGATTTCGGTCATTCGATTTTTTTTGTATTTTTTAATCCGACTGAAACTTTTTTGGTGCCTTCGGTATGCCCAAAGAAGCCATTTTGCATCATTAGTTTGTCCATATAATTTTCCATACAAATTCGGCAGCTGTCCATACAAAAATGATGTATGAAAATTCAAAAATCTGTATCTTTTGAAGGAATTTTTGATCGATTTGGTGTCTTCGGCAAAGTTGTAGGTATGGATACGGACTACACTGGAAAAAATAATACACGGTAAAAAAATTTGGTGATTTTTTATTTAACTTTTATCACTAAAACTTGATTTACAAAAACACTATTTTTAATTTTTTTATTTTTGATATGTTTTAGAAGGCATAAAATTCCAACTTTTCAGAAATTTCAGGTTGTGCAAAAATCACTGACCGAGTTATGAATTTTTAATCAATACTGATTTTTCAAAAATCGAAATTTTGGTCGTAAAATTTTCAACTTCATTTTCGATGTAAAATCAAATTTGCAATCAAAAAGTACTTTACTGAAATTTTGATAAAGTGCACCGTTTTCAAGTTATAGCCATATTTAAGTGACTTTTTGAAAATAGTCGCAGTTTTCATTTTTAAATTAGTGCACATGTTTGCCCAGTTTTGAAAAAATATTTTGAAAAGCTGAGAAAATTCTCTATATTTTGCTTATTTGGACTTTGTTGATACGACCTTTAGTTGCTGAGATATTGCAATGCAAAGGTTTAAAAACAGGAAAATTGATGTTTTCTAAGTTTCACCCAAACAACCCACCATTTTCTATCGTCAATATCTCAGCAACTAATGGTCCGATTTTCAATGTTAATATATGAAACATTTGTGAAATTTTCCGATCTCTTCGAAAAAATATTTTTGGAATTTTCAAATCAAGACTAACATTTCACAAAGGCCAAACATTCAATATTACGCCCTTTTAAAATGTTTGTCTTGATTTGAAAATTCCAAAATATTTTTTCGAAAAGATCGGAAAATTTCACAATTGTTTCATATATTAACATTGAAAATCGGACCATTAGTTGCTGAGATATTGACGATAGAAAATGGTGGGTTGTTTGGGTGAAACTTAGAAAACATCAATTTTCCTGTTTTTAAACCTTTGCATTGCAATATCTCAGCAACTAAAGGTCGTATCAACATAGTCTGAATAAGCAAAATATAGAGAATTTTCTCAGCTTTTCAAAATATTTTTTCAAAACTGGGCAAACATGTGCACTAATTTAAAAATGAAAAACTGCGACTATTTTCAAAAAGTCACTTAAATATGGCTATAACTTGAAAACGGTGCACTTTATCAAAATTTTAGTAAAGTACTTTTTGATTGCAAATTTGATTTTACATCGAAAATGAAGTTGAAAAATTTTACGACCAAAATTTCGATTTTTGAAAAATCAGTATTGATTAAAAATTCATAACTCGGTCAGTGATTTTTGCACAACCTGGAAATTTCTGAAAAGTTGGAATTTTATGCCTTCTAAAACATATCAAAAAATAAAAAAAATTAAAAATAGTGTTTTTTTGTAAATCAAGTTTTAGTGATAAAAGTTAAATAAAAAATCACCAAATTTTTTTACCGTGTATTATTTTTCCAGTGTAGTCCGTATCCATACCTACAACTTTGCCGAAGACACCAAATCGATCAAAAATTCCTTCAAAAGATACAGATTTTGAATTTTCATACATCATTTTTGTATGGACAGCTGCCGAATTTGTATGGAAAATTATATGGACAAACTAATGATGCAAAATGGCTTCTTTGGGCATACCGAAGGCACCAAAAAAGTTTCAGCCGGATTAAAAAATACAAAAATTAAAATTGAAGAAAAAAGACCGATTTCGTAGAGAATTGCTCTTATTTTAAAATCTTAATTTACAATGTTTGTTATGTAAAAGTTTTTTTTATTCTGTTTGATTGTTAAAAATTCATAGCTTTAAAATTTAAAGAGGTGTGGAATATTTCTCAAAATTTCAGATTTCAAAACTAAGAAAAAAATGAAAATTCATAAAATCAAAAACTTCTAATTATATTAGACAACAAAATCTAATTGCAAAAATTCTCTAATTCTAGTATTCAAAGATTCAAAATCCTTACATTAAAAAAAGAAAATAAAAAAAATCATGTCTGAATACTAATTTGATATTTTTTTTTTTGAATCTTTGAATTTTTCACATTTTTATTTTTTTTTTAATTTTGTGAGTATCTGAAATTTATTTTTTTTGGATCGTAAACGTTAAAGTTTTAAACTATAAGAATTTTAATTTTGATTTGTTTTTTTTTTAGAAAATTCAAAATTTTATGCTTTTTCCAAATTCAGAAATTTACAAATTCACAATTTTACATTTCTTCAAATTTTTTCATTAATTCAAAATTAGAAAATTCCTAAAATCGTAAATTCAAAAAAAATCTGCAATTTAAAATTCAATGATATTGACAAAAAAATAATTGCAAAAATGTTCTTGTTCTAAAATGTGCTTAAACCATGATATCAAAATATAAAAAAATAAGAATTTTAGAATATTAAATTCTAAAAACAATTTTAAAATTTTCAGAATTAAAAAAATACGTCAACAAAGCATTTTTTTTAGACTAGCATTATTTTTAAAATCGTAGATCCAAATATAAAAAAAATCGGCGATTCAAAAGTAAAATCTAAATATAAATTTCACTTAGGATAACACAACTTGACATTATTGAAGATGATTTTAGTAAACGCTTCATTGTTGTCAAGGTATGATAGATTCAGGCTCCCTCAACAGAATTGAATAATATTTATTTCCCTGTAAACAAATAAAAATGTACATTTCAAGTATAAATGCTTGAGCAAATGAAAAAGGAGATAAATCGCTCAAAATTGACAAAAATACGTGGGTCTCGTGGCGCAGGGGTAGCGGCTTCGGCTGCCGATCCCGATGATGCTATGAGACGCGGGTTCGATTCCCGCCTTATCCACTGAGCTTCTATCGGATGGTGAAGTAAAACGTCGGTCCCGGTTTCTCCTGTCTCGTCAGAGGCGCTGGAGCAGAAATCCCACGTAAGAGGAAGGCCATGCCCCGGGGGGCGTAGTGCCAATAGTTTAGTTTCTTTTTTTTTTTTTTTTACGTTTTGATAGAGAGTTTAAGTTATTCGAACTTCATTGCACTCGTTGCATAATTGTAGCCTAGGATTGCTAAATGGTCACGTCACAGCTATTTAAGATAATATGACACAGTTTCCCAAACTAAGACTCAATCTAAATCGTAAAAAAACACAGAACAATGCGCTCATTAGCACACATTCGATTGTGAAGCTTAATTTTTTTATTTTTCATCTTCATGTTTTCGCTTTCGTAGAATCATTTGCTCCTTTTTTTTAATGTTTAACAAGAGATTATTTATATAGCTGAAATAATAATTGCAAACAATAATCCAACTTTTGTAAATATCTATTACAATTCTCGCTCTCCAAAATTTGCACATTTGTAACAATAATCGCAACCCTACTTTCGATATTAAAAAAAATCACAAAAATTTTTACCCCTTCAAAAGACCGACCAGTTGCTTCCGATTGGCCCCAAGGGAAGCGCTCCTCCACTATCAGTTCAGTTCGTTTCACCATCTCTCGAAACGCGCAGTCAAAACACCAAAACATCATGCGGTTGTTATTGCTTTTCCTCCCTCTCTTTCTCAACTCATTCCCCCTCTTGCTCTTTCGCGTTCGTTCGATTTCGTTGTTGGTCATCCAATCTGTTGTTGATTTTGTTGTTGTTACTATTATATATTGATGTTGTTTCTAAACCCGAAACCAACAGAGTGTGTGCGAGTGTTGTTTCTAACGATTGACCAAAATCACCCAACCCCCGCAATCCTGGCCCCAATAACCCCACTTGTAACGCAGCATTAACTAATGTTCGATTCTTCCTCCCCCGCACAGGACGACGAGGATGGCCACCTGGTGGTGCTCACGATCATCGAGGAACTCATGTCCAAGACGCAGAACGACTTCCTGGACCACTTTGCCCGGCTTGGCGTCTTCTCCAAGGTGCAAGCCCTGATGGGAGACAGCGGAACCGGCTTCGGCTCGGCATCCGGCGCCGGAGGTGGTGAAGGAGGTGACAACACGGTCATCAAGTCTTCGTCAACATCGTCGTCCGAGGAAGTTGCTCCGAAGGCGGTCCTCGCGGTTCCACCGACGCCATCACCCCCAGCCACTACCACCACCACTGGAGGTGACCAGGCCGGACCGATTCCACCACCGGCAGTTCCGGTCCCTGTTGCAGCGGCAGGTGTGACGACGGCCACTGTCGAGGACGCCAAAGAGATCCTGCCGGGGAAGGCGTACCATTGGCGGGATTGGAGCATTTGCCGGGGTCGGGACTGCCTGTACGTGTGGTCCGATTCGGCCGCCCTGGAACTGTCCAACGGCTCGAATGGGTGGTTCCGGTTCATCCTGGACGGCAAACTGGCCACCATGTACTCGAGTGGAAGTCCGGAGAACGGCAGCGACAGCTCAGGTTAGTGGAATTACATTCGCAACATGGCCATTTGTGACTGCCCGGACTTTTTTTTCGAGGAGACGCGAGCTTAGATGCATGACCACAAACAAACAAACACACTCACACAAATACTCACTGGAACTCACAAAAAGGACAAATTAAAACATGCATGACGATTGGCTTTAAAATTCTCACCCAAAAAAATCAAAACACACACACACACACGTAATCTCATAGAAAAATACTTGTAAAAGCTTTGGATTATTCCGTGCTCTGTCGCTTTGTTAACATCTGTAACGATAATTTTCTCATTATTGTTCCGTTCTAAATGTTGTCTGTCCCATTCTGGATGTTAAAAACTCTAGGATACGCCCAAAGCAAGTGATACGACGAAATAAGATATACAAGGAAATTTATTTGGCCCCAGTTCTTGTTGCCATAATCACAATCCTGAAAAATCTCGGATACCCCCCAAGACCAATAGATGATTTCAAATAGTAGGACTGTAACCTTCTTTCTTAAATTAAAAAAATGATTTTTGCATAATCTTATTTTCTTTTGGTTCTTCTCGGTGCTGATATTTGAATAGGACCTTAGGCGTCATCAACACCTTTCTTATAGCTAGGAGTAATCAATTTAAAAAAATGATTTTGCTTTTCAGTTTTGACTTTTTTAATCTACCATTTTTTGTATTTTCGAATTTTAAAATCTTAAAAAAATTGTCTAAACTTAGGATTTAGGTCGAAATCCTATTTTTTTTTTTTGTTTCTTTGTTCCTTGATTTTTATTGTTTTAATTTAAAATTGTTTAATATTAAATTTTATATCTTTATGTTTTTAAAACTCTAAATGTATTTGTTTAGCTCTTATTATTATTATTTTTTTGGTTAACATTCATGATTACGGGCGTTACGACAGATTTTTTTCTCCATTCGGAGCTTTTAAAATTTGTAATTTAAAATTTTGCTTGAGTGATCAGTTTTTAAATTGAAGAGTTTCCAGATTTCTTAATTCTAATTTCTTGATTTTTTTCCGATATTGAAATTTTAGAAATTTTATATTTTTATGTTATTAAATCTGTGAAAGTTCAATTATGTTGGGTCTCGAATTTTAGTTTTCTTTGTTAAAACAAGGGTCCTGATTGCAAAACTGAAAGGCTCATTCACTCGTTAGCACAAATCGAACGCAAACCAAAACAGCGCTGATGTATTCCTACCGTTTATCACTCCAACACCAATCACTACTGAATACTCTCTCTTTTGCTCTTCCTTCTCATTCCAATCGGGTAGCACTGCGAATGGCTCAGAGAGACGAGTCGTGTTCGCTCTCAAATGATTGCGCGCTTCAGACGGCAAAGATTCGTTCGGTGATGCGTGAGTGATCTTGATTCGAAAATCAGGACCCAAAAAAAACATTTCTAGAGATTTTTTAAAAGGTCCTATAAACTACTATCTTTCATATGTTTATAGGACCTATTCAAAAAACTCTAGATTTATAATTTGATATTTGGCACCATGAAATGAAGGCTTGAATATTTCGTCGGAAGTAGACTCTAGAGAGCAACTTTTTTTGAAGAATTTTTTTTATTGATTTTTAAGGATGGCTTTGAAAAGTCTCTAAAAATTAATTGATCATGTACATAAGCTTAAAATTTATGAGACACCAGATAACATATTTCTCCAATATTTGACCTCAAATTTCAAGGTTCGATACTTAATGTAGCAGATTTCTAACTTTACTTGAAATTAGTATAAATAAAGATTGAAAGTTTTTAATATTCTTTGCTCAATAAGTCATGAAGCGGCATCTGAAGTTTTCCTTTATCCATATTTTAGCATTAAAGAATGCAAAACATGGAGGATTTCATTAAAAAGTAACACCATATAATGTATCCAAAAAAAGGCAAATATTATTCAAATTCGACATTTAATTACTCTATAACCGTTTTGCGCAAATCTGTGTTTTTACTTCATATTTACTTAGTTGATAACTTTTGTGCTCTTGTCTGTTTTTTTTTTTTTTTTTTTTATTATTATTTAACAGTTTAATTTGTTGTGTTGTCTTTTTTTCTGTGCTCACATTGCCTCATTAATTAATCAACCAAAAGTTGCGTGTCGAATAATCCGCAATCATTCAATGTGTGTACCTACTGTCACTCGACTGTTTGTCGCTATCTCACACAAACACATGAATTTTACTACTTACTTAACTGTTCTCAACCAATCCAAAACCGTTGTTGTTTGTTCCTTTTCTAGGCAAGGGAAGGACGGATTCCTTGGCTGGCGAAGGTGAGATTTAGTCGTTTGAAGATGAAAAAAACCTACCCCAACACGAATTTGCTGTGTTTTAAGTTGTCCTCTTTAATATCCACAAACACACGAATTTCCCTTCACTCTCAATATGTGTGTGTGTGTTCGTGCGTGTGTGTGACGACCTCCACGACCTACACCCACAACCTCTGGACAAACTCTGGACTGAAGCTAGAAGTTCAACGTAAGAATCTCTCTGATCACGTATTGTTGTCTCATTCCCAGAAAACCGCGGTGAATTCCTGGAGAAGTTGCAGCGAGCGCGTGGCGCCGTCCGGCAGGGCACCGTCTCGCAGCCGATTCTGTCCACGCCCAGCCTGTCGCGGATCGTCGTCGGCAACTGGGTGCTGCAGAGTCAGAAGGAACACCAGCTACATATCAACAACTCCGAGGGCCACCAGGTGACGATTCTGCAGGACGAACTGCCCGGGTTCATCTTTGAGAGTAACCGCGGAACGAAGCACACGTTTACGGCGGAGACGACGCTGGGGCCGGACTTTGCCGCCGGGTGGATCAACACGAAGAAGAAGAAGATGCGCTCGAAGGCCGAAGCGCAAAAGTATCAGGTGAAGAACATTGCGCGGGATTTGTACAATCGGTACTTTAAGGCGGCGCAGGCGGTTCCCCGGGGTGCGGTGGCCAAGTTGTGCGCGATTGTGCGGTTGATCGAGAGTGCCCTGGAGGAACAGTGCGCGCCGAAGCCGCTGCAGCAGCGAATCTCGCCGACGAGCTCGACCTGGCAGGAGAAGCTACATAATGCGTTGAATGATTTGGTGCAGCTGCTCAACGAGGACGGTGTCATCTCGGCGTACGAAATGCACAGCTCTGGGTTGGTTCAGGCGCTAGTGGCCGTACTGTCGCGGAACTTTTGGGAACTCGGCATGAATAGGAGTAAGGCCAACAAGTACCAAAAGCAGCGAATTTCCATCTTCAAGAAGTGCATGTACGGAGACTCGAAGAATGGCAAGAATACGGCGAATATTCTGGTCCAGAAGCTGGTGGCGGTGTTGGAGAGTATTGAAAAGTTGCCGGTCTACATGTACGACTCACCCGGGGGAAGTTACGGTCTGCAGATTTTGACTAAGCGACTCAGCTTCCGGTTGGAACGAGCGGCCTGCGAGCAGACGTTGTTTGACCGGACGGGACGAAACCTCAAGATGGAACCGCTGGCCACGGTTGGTCAGTTGAACAAGTACTTGCTCAAGATGGTGGCCAAGCAGTGGTACGACATGGAACGGACCTCGTTCCTGTATCTGAAGAAGCTCAAGGAGGCCAAATCCGGGCCGGCCGCTCAGTTCAAGCATCAGCACGATTTCGACGAGAATGGAATCATCTACTTCATTGGAACGAACGGCAAGTCAACGGAGTGGGTCAACCCGGCCCAGTACGGTCTAGTAACGGTGACCAGCAGCGAAGGGAAGCAACTTCCGTACGGCAAACTGGAGGACATCCTGTCCCGAGACAGTGTCAGCGTAAATTGCCACACCAAGGACAACAAAAAATCGTGGTTCGCGATCGACCTCGGAATGTTCATCGTCCCGACGGCGTACACCCTGCGTCATGCCCGCGGTTACGGCCGATCTGCCCTGCGCAACTGGATGTTCCAAATGTCCAAGGACGGCGTCAACTGGGTCACCATGTTGACTCATTCGGATGATAAGAGTCTGGCGGAACCCGGCAGCACCTGCACTTGGCCACTGGAATGTTCCGCTGACGAACAGCAAGGATTCCGTCACGTCAGGATCCACCAGAACGGACGTAACGCCTCGGGCCAAACGCACTACCTTAGCCTGAGTGGGTTCGAGATCTACGGCAAAGTCGTGTCCGTCTGTGAAGACATGGGAAAGGCTGCGGCCAAGGAGAACGAGGCAAAGCTGCGCAAGGAACGCCGACAGATTCGGGCCCAGCTCAAGTACATCACGCAAGGGGCGCGTGTAATTCGTGGTGTCGATTGGCACTGGGACGACCAGGATGGAGCCCACCCGGGAGAGGGAACCGTCACCGGAGAGATTCACAACGGTTGGATCGATGTCAAGTGGGATCACGGCCTACGGAACTCGTACCGCATGGGAGCGGAAGGAAAGTACGACCTTAAGCTGGCCAACAGCGAAGGGTTGACCGCACCGTACGACATAAACAACTCCGGCTCGGGAATGGTCCCGCTGAGTGGCGCAGGAACCGTCTCATCCGCCAAGAAGGTCTACGACAAGTCGCTGAACGTGCTAACTAGTCGCAAGTCGAGCTCAACTCCGAGTCTGCCGGAAGCCACGGAGAACAAATCCGCATCGGTAGCATCGACCGAACAGGCCACCTCCGTAGACAACCTTGCCTGGAAGCAGGCCGTTGAAGTCATCGCCGAGAACGTTCTCTCGTGTGCTCGGTCCGATCTGGCCAACACCAGCGGTGGAAGCAGCTCCAACGATCTGTCCACTCCGAACGCCAACAACAACAACAACCTGAACAACCAGGAAGTCTCCGTTATTGTACACTCGCTCGGCGAACGTGGCAACATCCCGGACCTCTCCCAAATCAACACGAGCACGTCGACTCTAGTCTCCGATCTGGCCACCATCACGGAAAACCTGACCCTCTCGGACAACATCAAGAACAACATTGGCGCGGCGAGCGCGAGTTCCCAGTTTGTCAGCAATTTTGGCACTCAACTCGCGGCCAGTTCTTCGTCCTCTTCCTCGGAGGAGAACAACAAGGCTAACAACATCACCGCTTACCTACCCACGAAGCTGGACGTTCTGGACAAGATGCGCGAAGGAGTTGACATGCTACGGAACAACACCAACAATCTGCTCTCGTCCGAACTGCTCACCCAGTCGAACCTGCTTTCCTCGGTCAAGATTGCCCTTCCTACGCCCGCCCCATCAACCGGAGCCGGAGCCGCCGCCCCACCCCCACCCGCAGGCACAATCTTCGTGGCCAGCACCAGTACCAGCAGCACCAGCACCCTTCCGCCAATCGCCGACGACCGGGACGTGGCCAACAACCTGCGCAACAACATCGTAGTAGTCCCATCGTCCGGTGGCGTCACCAAGAAGGTCCTCAACGAGCCCGCCTCCACCCCGGACGATCGCGACGTCGCCAACAATCTGCGCAACAACATTGTCGTCATCGACTCGGAGTCACCCACTGTCGTTGCTGCCAGTTCTTCAAAGGAAGTCGTGCCGGACTCCCCGTCAGCGGTCGTGGCCGCCAATCCCATGAGCGTGAGCGTCCCCAACTTAACGAGCAACGAAAGTACCACCCCGTCCGAGTCGCAAACGCCAACGGGCCTGCTGGAGACATTTGCGGCAATCGCGCGTCGACGTACTTCGGGAAGTTCCGTTGCGACCCCGCCCGGTATCGTCGGAACGTCGTCCTCCGGTAACGGGTCGAACAACGCCACACCCAACAACAACCAGCTCAGCAGCGTCACGTCCAACATACAGGCCAATTCGAGCTTCTTCCCGCGGGGACCCAACTCGGTGACGAGTCTGGTAAAGTTGGCCCTTTCGAGCAATTTCCACAGTGGTCTGCTCAGCACCGCCCAAAGCTATCCGAGTTTGTCGAGTTCGTCGAACAACGCGGCGGCCAACACGAACAACAACCCGTCGAGTGGCACCGGGGCAAACGCCAACAGTGGTTCCGGCCAGGCCGCGGCTTCGTTGCTGAACCCTGCGCTCACGATGAGCCTGACTTCTACGAACAGTGATAGCGAGCAGGTTTCGTTGGAGGACTTCTTGGAGCAGTGTCGCGCTCCGACGTTGCTGGGAGATTTGGAAGACGACGAAGACATGGAGGATGAGAACGACGACGATGAGAATGAGGACGAGTACGAGGAGGTCGGAAATACGCTGCTTCAGGTCATGGTTTCGCGGAACTTGCTGTCGTTCATGGACGAAGAAACGTTGGAGAATCGGTTGGCCGCGGCTGGCAAGCGCAAGTCGTGGGACGATGAGTTTGTGCTGAAGCGACAGTTCTCTGCGCTTATCCCGGCGTTTGATCCACGACCGGGTCGAACCAACGTCAATCAGACCAGCGATCTGGACATCCCGGCACCGGGTAGCTCAACGGACAACACCGCCCACCCCAGCAGTAGTAATTCGGAACACGCTCCGCTACCACAACCATCGCTGGCCCTGCTGCTGCGAGGTCCGAACATCAACGGAGTCAACGATGTGGAAATTCCCCTCTCGCAGCCCGATTGGACCATCTTCCGAGCCGTACAGGAACTGATTCTGCAAACCAACATGACCAAACAGGACAAGTTCCGCAAGATCTGGCAGCCGACGTACACCATCGTGTACCGAGAGGCGTCCGCCCTGACCGGTGGCCGCGAGGACTTTAGCAGTGGCGAAGAAGGTCGAGCTACACCCGTTCCAGTGTCGATGTTTTCCCAGCGGAGTGGCGGATCAACGCTTTCCCCCAGTTCTCCAATCCCTGGAACGCCGTCGACCCCAGCTCACTGCACGGTTGAGGACGTCCTGCAACTGTTGGGCCAGCTGAACTCCATCAACCAGAGCCTGGCCTCGTCACCCTCCAACAACGACAAGAACCTCGAAAGCATATCGAACGTGCTCATCCCGGACACATTCATGAGCAAGAAGATCACCAACAAGCTACAGCAGCAGATCCAGGATCCGCTCGTACTGGCCAGCGGAAGTCTGCCCAAGTGGTGCGAGGACTTTAACCAGAGTTGTCCGTTCCTGTTTCCGTTCGAGACGCGCCAGCTGTACTTTAACTGCACGGCCTTTGGCGCCTCACGGAGTATCGTTTGGCTGCAGTCCCAGCGGGACGTCAACCTGGAGAGGCAACGCGCTCCCGGCCTAAGTCCACGCCACGCCGACCAGCACGAGTTCCGCGTGGGTCGTCTAAAGCACGAACGTGTCAAGGTACCGCGCGGGGAGAATCTACTCGAGTGGGCCCAACAGGTCATGAAGCATCACTGCAATCGCAAGTCCGTGCTGGAGGTGGAATTCCAGGGTGAGGAAGGAACCGGTCTTGGGCCGACGTTGGAGTTTTACGCCCTGGTTGCGGCCGAACTTCAGCGAAGTGACCTCGGAATGTGGCTGTGTGACGACGAACCCAAGCTGATCGAGGACGAAATTGACCTCGGAGAGGGTAGCAAACCGATTGGATATTACGTGAGGCGATCAACCGGCCTTTTCCCAGCTCCGCTGCCGCAAGAGTCGGAGGTTTGTGACTTTGTTGCGAGTTACTTCTGGTTCCTGGGCGTATTCCTGGCCAAGGTGCTTCAGGATGGCCGACTCGTCGATCTGCCGCTGTCCAACAGTTTTCTGCAGCTGCTGTGCCACAACAAGTCCATCTCGCGGGACGCCGGAGCTTCGTCCAAGTCCGACGACGTGATGATTTCTTCGCTCATGTCGGAGGAAAGTGATCGCGACCTGGTCGACAAGCTGGCCAACGACGGCTGCTGGTACGATGGCATCCTATCGCAGGAGAACCTCCACGAAATCGACCCCATTCGGTACGAGTTCTTGAAGGAGCTTCAGGAACTGGTCCAGCAGAAGCAAAACATCGAACAGAACGACGATCTCAGCTCCGAGGAGAAGCTGCTGCAGATCAGCGAGCTCAAGTTCAACACCAAAACGGGCAGCGTGGCGCTGGAAGACCTCGCTCTCACCTTCACCTATCTACCGAGCTCGAAGAACTACGGTTACCAGTCGGCGGATTTGATCCCGAACGGGGCCAACAGTAGGTTCCTCCCTGTAATAAATTGCAATCACGTTCTAATTTTTCCCCCCAAAACTTCCAGTCGACGTCACGATCAACAACGTCGAGGAGTACTGCAACCTGACCATCAACTTCTGCCTGCAGGAGGGCATCAGCAAGCAGCTGGCCGCGTTCCACCGCGGCTTCTGCGAGGTATTCCCGCTGAACAAGCTGGCGGCGTTTACACCGGAGGAGATCCGGAAAATGCTGTGCGGCGAGCAGAACCCCGAGTGGACCCGGGAGGACCTTATGACCTACACGGAGCCGAAGCTGGGTTACACGAAGGAGAGGTAAGTCGGTCGTAGTGGGACATTCGAAAATTTTGAATTAAATTTTCTCACAGTTAATTTAGTTTAAAAAAAAATAATATTGCAAATTATAAACTTATTGAACTGTTTAATTATTAAATTATTAATTTATTCAATTAATAAAATTATTAAATTGTTGAATTATTAAATTATTAAATTATTAAATTGTTGAATTATTAAATTATTAAATTAATAAATTAATAAATTAATAAATTTGGTAAATTATTAAATTATTAAATTTATAAAATAATAAATTATGAAATTATGAAATTATGAAATTATGAAATTATGAAATTATGAAGTTATGAAATTATTAAATTATTAAATTATTAAATTATTAAATTATTAAATTATTAAATTATTAAATTATTAAATTATTAAATTATTAAATTATTAAATTATTAAATTATTAAATTATTAAATTATTAAATTATTAAATTATTAAATTATTAAATTATTAAATTATTAAATTATTAAATTATTAAATTATTAAATTATTAAATTATTAAATTATTAAATTATTGAATTATTAAGTAATATTAAATTACTAAAAAATATAAAATTATTAAATAATATTAAATTATTAAATTTATTAATTATTCAATCCACAAAATCAAAGCCATTAAAAACAACTACTTCTTTCCTTTTCCAGCCCCGGTTTTTTGCGGTTCGTGAACGTACTGATCGGAATGAACGCGAGCGAGCGAAAGGCGTTCCTGCAGTTTACGACCGGCTGCAGCAGCCTGCCCCCGGGTGGACTGGCAAATCTGCATCCGCGGTTGACCGTGGTCAGGAAGGTAGACGCTGGCGAGGGTTCATACCCGTCGGTCAACACGTGCGTCCACTATCTGAAGCTGCCGGACTATCCGAACGAGGAAATTCTGCGTGAACGGTTGCTCACCGCGACCAAGGAGAAGGGATTCCATCTGAATTAAGCGAGAATCCTTCGTGATAAATAAGAAAGAGAGAGCGAGAGGAGAAAGTGTCCCACTTGTTTTATGTTGATGACCAAAATTACGATGCTGAACACTCAAACTCTTGAACTTAGATTGATTGAAATCCTACACACATAATCCAGAATTGATGATTGGAAAAAATGAAATATTTTTAGCTAAAACAAAAATCAATGCACAGAAGGATCAACTCCTCTGAGAAATATATTGCAAAAAAAAAGAAGGAAAAAATGACACGTTGACGATTACTTAAAGTTTTCGATTTGTTGTGGTTTATAAGTTTTAAATCACTAAATAAAAAATTAAAGAATGATAAAACTTGGATTTTTGAAGAAACGTGCTTATAACCAACGCATGTTTTCAACACACCTTAAGTTTGCTGTGAGTAAAATGTTTATGAAATATAAAATGCCCTAGAATTAGTTTGAAAAATAATTAAAAAGTGACACACACAACACCCCCTTCTCACGTAACACAGTTTTAAGTAGCCCGTAATGATTTATCTGTAAATAATATTAAATAAAACAAAAACACGCAAATCATTGCTGCAAACAGAAAAAAGACCTTGGGCAGCCAACAACAAAAAAGTGCTTAGAAGCTTTCGAACCGTACAGAGCAGACAGAGTCAAAACTCGCCTAGCGAAAATAACGGCAGAATCATTTATTTTTTGCTTAGTTTCCCCATTATTTCACCTTTATTTTGAGAAAATTTTCGACCGTACGATATGATGGCATGTATTGGAAATACTTCACAATAACACATACGCTATTATAAATAAAAGTTTATGTTGGTAAAAGAATAATAAAAAAAAAACAAAAATAAAATAAAACAGAAAAAAATATATTATAGACAATTTACAACCACACACCTAAAAGTACTGCTATCAAAAACTTCAATATTACATGAATGATTAAAAAAATGCATAAATGCGAATTTTAAATTCACAAAAATGAAATGTTAACTCGATACCGTGTTGTAATTGTTCCGAACTTTCCTCCCAATTTTTCTTAACGGTCAATTTGAATCATCTTGGCCTACTGCACGCGCTGAAATATAAGCTGAAATCATTTGAAGCGTTTACTCGCTTCATCTGATAATGTTGCATGAAGTTCATTCTCTGCGCTACATTGCATGAGTTCATTTGTCGTTGCTACTCCCTTCTCTCATTCTCAATTTTCTTTCTCAAACACGTCTCTTTCACCGTCCATGTAGCCAGAGAAAAAAAATCCCCTTCAAGCTGCAGTAGGCTTTTGCTTTGTCTGACGTTTAAAAAAAGGCCGATCCACTCCGAAAAGCCATCCCATTCTCCGAAGAAGAACGAGACGGTGCCCGAAGTCCACAGAGCATGGATCGCCTCTGTGCCTTAACTCTAAACCCGAGTGAAATGACTCATTTCACCGCAAACCTACCACCAACTGGGCCCTGGCCGTTCCGTCAACTGCCTGATTGCTCTGTGATATAATGTGGCTTGATGACCATGGTTCATTCACTGAAACGGCTAGAGGATGCGGAGGAAGTGACACCCCCTGGCGACTTGTTCGAGTAGCGATGCGTGTGTGTCAGGGGTGTCGAATCTTATTGGAAGCGAAGCTGAAATTTATTGAGGTAAGAATTGCAAAATTGACATGTTGTGGGTGGAATTACTACTTCCTGGAATCTTTGAAAACTCATTCACAGGTGCAGCCTTCGTTTAATACGTTTACAATACAATAAAGATTCCGTTACCACTCGAACTCAAATAACCATTGATCGGCGAGTAAATCCGAAAATCTGTCAAGAAAAGAAAGATTTGTCAATATCACCTTCGGCCATCGTTTTATACGTTTACAATACATTAAAGAACCCGTTGTAATCCGAAATCAAGAAGCCGGCGAGTATAACCGAAAATCTGTCTAGAAAAGGCATGCCCTGACTATCTCCGGAAAACTTGCTAAAATCACCAACCGTCATCGTTCAACACGTTTACAATACAATAAAGACTCCGTTACAACTCGAACTCAAGAAATCGTAAATCCAAAAATCTGTCAAGAAGAAAGATTTCTTCAGAAATGAAGAACAAAAATCTAGTTTGAACAATTCCAATTCATTTCTTATCAGACGTCTAGGCTCTTTAGGACAAGACGTCTGTGATAGGAAAGGTGTTGGCAATGTTTAAAATTTCCACTCGTTACACAACTAAATGGTTCTCGTGCTACCATAAATGAACCAACGAAACACGAACTAGAAAGTGTCAAACAACCAGGGTTGCAATGTACTCTCGCAATTCACCCAAAAACTCTCTCTTTTACGTTCACTTTTGCCGTGCGTTTTTGCCCTCTGCTCAGTTGCAGTTCAGCTCCGCGAGCGATCAGACGTGTTTTTTCGCATTTCTTCCCCTTTCTGGTGGCATTTTTGGCAAAGTATTTTTCTTTTTACTTTTTTTTTCTTGTTCTCGATTCCGTGTGCGTGTGTGATACATATAAACAACAATGGTAAGCACCAGCTTTCGCAGTTCGCCGCAAAAACAACTTTCTCTCCTCCCCGACCGACCAGCTGCTCGATTGCCGGCCGGAACATTTCGGTTGCAGTGTAATGCACAGAGTGCCGAGGCCACGACCGATAAAATGACGTCGCAATCGCAAAACGTCCTCAAGTGGAATTTATTTTCTGCTCATTGCGCGAGAGGTGTGCAAAAAAGCTTGCAAAATGAATCGAAGTAGCCCGACCGTCAGCACCAACCAGCGAGTTTGACGTGGAATTTCCGCACGCTAGCTTACTGCGTTTTTTTAGTGGGTGAAAGTACCACAAAAATAAGCTGGAAAGGGGCCAAATTTGTTGGTTTATGTTAGGACAACCGGCTTTTCCTTTTCACTTTTGGAAGCTGGCGTTATCTGCCCAAAAATAGATTGACGTCGTTGACGACGTACTTGACTTGCTTCACGACAGCAAACACTCGTCATGATTATGGTTCAATAATGGGGTCTTCTGATAATAATTTTGTTAAACCTCTCCTTTGTAAGAGCTTCTTCCCGTAATCAGTGAAAATTGTTTTGCTGACAGGCGAGTTTTAATCAGCGTTTTATTTACTTGTTTGCGGCCTCCCCGAAAATCTTCCGGAGCTCGGCGAAACAAAAAAGTATGAAATTATCGCCGCACCGGGTTTTTATGTAACATCACATTGTGGTGACCTTTCTCTGCCCTCTCTTACAGCGCGGCGCTCCCGGTCGTGTGTTCCAACGACGGATGACGGAGACGACTTTTTGCGTTTTCCGCTCTCCGCTTGCTTAGCTTATCCCCACAAAACCCACCAACGTTTAGTTCATTCAATCTGCTGGTTCAGCGCCTACTTGGTATATATACCAACACCTCACTCTAGCGTATGAGCAGGGGGCAAAACTTCTCTGTATTGTTATGAATCTGACTGAATCTCTCAGCGCTTGAGCTATGTTATGAAGTGGAACAGTGGTTCTTAAAATCTTGTTTTTTTTTTGCTCTACTCTGTATCCACCAGTATTGATTTTTTACATCCTTACATGTTGTGCTCTACATTCGTAGGGATAAGAACCCTTCAAAACATAGGACCAGTAGAAGCTGCTGCGAGCTGAGCAAACAATGTTGTGAGATATTGGAACCTAAACCCTACTATTAAATTTTTGTAAAGTATTTTAAAAAATACTCAGTTCCAAACAATTATTTCATTAAATCGAGAAGATGACTAAGAAAATGAGGGTATGGGGGTAGAATGAGCCACCTTAGTGAAATGACCTTAGAAAAACTATTGCATTTATTGTGGTAAGAATAACTGCACCTAGAAATTTATTACAAAAATTAACGCGGCCAGCCCTACTGCGTTGTGTTTACCGTAGAGAGGATCACATTTCACAAAATCTACAGGGAAGGAAGGATGCGTGGACATACCGTACCAAACGCTCCTGTAATCGTGTCCTAAAATTTCTTTCGTTTTTTTTCAATCGAAGTAATTTTTAGAATTTTTATAATATTTTTGTAAAATTTAAACTAAACTTTGGACTCCTGATGCTTTTATGTAGTCCCTCTAATTGCTTGAGTAATTGATCAAGCTCGTCTTACTGCAGAGAGTCACACGGCACCGCATGCAAGTCCAAACAATTACGTGCGGTTGTCCAATTCTGTTATTCTTCTTCGTTGCGTTGCATCAGGCACATTTATTGCAAAACATGTGAGTCTCAAATCCACTGAGATTAACGTTATCTTCCTCTCGCCACAGTCTGAACCAATCCGCGTCGTGGTCACCGGTGCCGCCGGCCAGATTGCCTACTCGCTGCTGTACATGATTGCCAAGGGCGATGTCTTTGGACCGAACCAGAAGCTGATCCTGCACCTGCTGGACATTCCGCCGATGATGGGAGTGCTCGAGGGAGTCGTCATGGAGCTGGCCGATTGTGCCCTTCCGCTGCTGGCCGGCGTGGTCCCGACGGCCGACCCCGCCGTGGGCTTCAAGGACGTGAGTGCGGCCTTCCTCGTTGGAGCGATGCCCCGGAAGCAGGGCATGGAACGCAAGGATCTCCTGTCGGCCAACGTGAAGATCTTCAAGGTTCAGGGTGAGGCGCTCAACAACGTCGCCAAGAAGGACGTCAAAGTGCTGGTCGTCGGCAATCCGGCCAACACGAACGCGCTGATCTGCTCGCACTACGCTCCGTCCATTCCGAAGGAGAACTTCACCGCGATGACCCGGCTCGACCAGAACCGTGCCCAGGCTCAGCTGGCGGCGCGCCTCAGCGTGGGAATCGACCGTGTCCGAAACGTCATCATTTGGGGAAACCACTCGTCGACGCAATATCCGGACGCGAAGAACGCCACCGTCGATGGCAAGAGCGTGGTCGAGGCGATCGCCAACAATGACTACTTGAACGCGGAGTTTGTCGAGACGGTCCAGAAGCGTGGCGCCGCTGTCATCAACGCACGCAAGATGTCTTCGGCCATGTCCGCGGCCAAGGCGGCCAGTGACCACATGCGCGACTGGTTCGCCGGAACCAAGGACGGCGAGTTCGTCTCGATGGGCGTCGTCTCGGACGGAAGCTACGGAACGCCCAAGGACATTGTCTTTTCGTTCCCGGTGCAGATCAAGGACGGCAAGTGGACCATCAAGCAGGGTCTGGCAGTGGACGACTTTGCCCGTGGCAAGCTGGACGCGACCGCCGCCGAACTGCTCGAGGAGAAGGAGGAAGCGATGGCCGTGTGCGCCGCCGAATGACTACCCAAACTGTAAAACGGAATGTTTGTAGAAACCAGAAGACGTTGAAAGTAAACTTATGTCCCGAAATTTTGCATTTTTTTTTATTCTTTTGATGTTTCTTCAAAAATTTTGTTTTACTGTGGAGATGTCGACCACAAAACCCCGCATTGAAGTACTAGTAAAGTAGTGAAAAGTTCATCAAGTCAATTGGAAGCTATTATTTGTTTTATTTTTCCCCCAATCAAATTTGTAGCAAAATAAAAACTATTAGAATTATCACGTTGACTGATTTTTTGTTAAATATCACAATTTGCCTAAATCTATGCTGTTGGCGAGACTCGTTACAGCAGAGACACTTTGAAAGCTTACAAGCTTTGCCAAAAAATCTAAGTACGCCCGGTTAGTATGCAATTACAGTATGACACTAGCAAGTTTATTAGTCATTCTCGCAAAAAAAAAATAAAATAAAATGACTTCAAGTACAGACATCACTGGGTGAACGCTGCCCCAACTTTATCAAAGCAAGCTAAGTTATTATATGGTAAAATCTACTCAAACAATAAAGTTAGATCCGCTTGGCGTTACTCACTTTCGGTCTTCGTTAAGCTCTTTAGGTTCTGGGTTTTTTTTTAATTAAAAAAATCGCCGATCTTCGTGCATTCCAAAATTCTCCAACGTCTTCAACAGAACTTCAACAGTAGTGTTCATATTCTGACTCATGCTTACCTCTTTAAACACCAACGACAGCGGATCATGCAAAGTCAACGATTTTTGTGCCAACTTGGAGAAAAGTTTCCCTTAATTTTAACCAAATGTCAAATAAAACTAAAATGTATCGTTAGCCGGAAATTAGGGGCGGCTTCTACCTGATTTATGATATCATAAAGTTGTTTTTTTGCATTTCATGTAATATTTAAATGTATTTAACAAAATTTCGTTTCCACTCTGCTACCTATTTCCAATCACACTAGTCCTCGCTTGACAAACTTTTCCCTACCCCGAATTTTCCCCCGAATCTACCGCCATTTCTGCCCCTCTACCTACCAACACCGACAAAACCCGTCGACGCCTGCTGCTCCTCGCTCATTCATTCTCGTCACTGCACTCAGTCGGAACGGACGTTTCGTGCGTCCTGTAAATTTCCGACCAGCTTGCTGCGACCACATTTCAGAAAACGCAGTTTGGAAAAACGAGCAAAAATCGCGCAGATTCGTTTGTGAAACGTCCGAAACTAGTGTTAATCGTTTGTCCAGGTGAGTGGCCATCCGCGGGTGCTGGAGTTTAACCCCGGGGGATGTTTTCTTGCGGGGAAAAGTGACTTGGAAAAGACGCGGCGCTGAACACCGGCGTGCGGCGCACAGCCATTACGGTTTTTCTGTTGAGTGTGTGTGTGTGAGAGGAGAGAGGAGGAGGCAAGATGGCTGTGGGCCTGTCGGAAAGTGTGACCTGACGACGACGACGACAGAAAAGAAGTTTGCGCGTTAAAAACGCCAAGCCTGCTATTTTGTTTGTTTATTGTTTTGTTGCGCGCAGCCGGCGTGTTTTTCAATATGGAATGATCGTTGAATTTAAAGTTTGAAACTTTTTGTTTCAGAAAATGTCTGACCGTGAGCACGATCGGGATCGCCCGAGGGCGCGTGGATACACCGATAGTCACGAGGGACGTGGCAGTTCCAGTGGACATGTGAGTATTTTTAAAGTTCGTACTAGAGAATGGCTAGAATTAAAGCACTTTTCTCTCCGGTAGTCTCGTCCGGCTTATAGCAGTGAGGGTCGTGACCGTGGCGAAGGACGTGGAAGTCGGGAACACTCCCAGAGTCGTGGCAACGGAAATGGCGGCGGAGATCGTGACCGGGAACGGGGAGGAGGCGGCGGTGGCCGTCGGGAAGGTGGTGGAGGTCGCGATGAGCGAGGTGGCCGTCGAGGACGTCGTCGTACGTACGGGGACACATTGCGAACCCGTGGAGCGGATGCCCCGTCCAAGCATGGAACAACCGGACAGGCGCTCCAATTACACAGTAATTACTTCAAGCTGTTGAAACACATCGAGTGGACGCTGTACCAGTACCGTGTGGACTTTTCGCCTCAATGCGCGAGTTCCCGGTTGATGCAGGGTTTGATCAACGAGCACAAGAAAATCTTCGGAGGTTTCCTGTTTGATGGTACCCAGCTGTTTATGGTCAACAAGCTGCGTAGCGACCAGCTAACCCTGCAGTCCCGTCACGAGCGTACCGGCGATGTTTACCAGCTGAGAATTATCCACACCGGATCGGTCGACATGACCAACGAGACCGGTATTCAAGTGTTGAATTTGATTCTGCGTCGTGCGATGGCCGGTCTGAACCTGCAGCTGGTCGGACGTAATCTGTTCGACGCTGCGGCCAAGATCGCCATCCGCGAGTACCAGATTGAGCTGTGGCCAGGTTACATTACCAGTATCCGTCAGCACGAGCGAGACATTCTCGTGTGTTGCGAAATTGCCCACAAAACGATGCGAATGCAGACCTGTTACGACATCCTTCGCGATTGCCAGAAGCACGATCGCAACTACAAGGACTCGTTCAAGCGAGCCGTACTCGGCGTGGTCGTCCTGACCGGGTACAACAACAAAACTTACACCATCAACGACGTCACCTTCGACACCACACCGGAGAGCACCTTCGACACCAAGGCCGGCAAGACGTCCTTCGTGGAGTACTACAAGCAAAAGTACAACATTCGCATCCGAGATCCGCACCAGCCCATGTTGCTGTCCCGTGCCAAGAAACGCGATCTGCGCGCCGGAGGTAGCGAGCTGATGGCCCTCGTGCCGGAACTTTGCCAGATGACCGGTTTGACCGATCAGATGCGATCGGATTTCAGGTAATTTCCCCACCATCACGAATCCTCTTCAAATGATCTTAACCCTTCCAATTTTCCTCCCACCAGAATGATGAGAGCGATGGCGGACCACACCCGTCTCAACCCGGATCGTCGTATCGAGCGGTTGGAAACGTTCAACAAGCGCCTGCAAACGTCCCCCGAGAGCATGGAGGTGTTCAAGACCTGGCAGATGGAACTGGACCGTCGTCTGGTGGAGGTTCCCGGACGGCTGCTACCCCAGGAGATGATCTTCTTCTCGACCACGGCAAAGTGAGTACGACTTCTCTAAAGTTATATAAAATTCTTAATCGCCGGAAAATTTAAAATAAAAAAAAACGGTACAGTGTTATAGCTACAAGGAGAATCATCATGGCGAAAAACTTTAGATACTTGAATAGCATATCCCGAGATGGGAAAGGGTGTTTCATCTCCAGGCGTTTCATTTCATTTCGCAAAATTTTGGATAACTACGCCATATAGAGTTCTAAGACGAAGTTATCTGTCAAAAATATGTTTAAAAATTCACTTACTATTGCAAAAATCTAACCTAAAAAATCATTATTTAAGAAATCAAATATTTTTTTTTTTGCATTTTGAAAAAGAATATGCCTTTAAAACTAAAGAGATCAGTCATTCAAATAAATGCAACTTAAAATATTTTTCAAATTAAATTTAACCTTGAAATAAAAAAAAAACTCAAATAGTTTAATTTTAGAGAGGTGGTTTCCTTAATAATCTAAAAGTTTGAACATGCATAAATTTACGTTTTCTGCAACTTTAAATTAAAAAAAACTCAATTCTCAAATTTATATAATTCAGAATTGAAAATGTGTTCCACCAACAAAATTTCAAAATCTATAACATATTATTTAAATTCAAATAAAAATAAATGAAGACGGCATTTTTTAAATTCAAAACCCCAAAAATATTAGTATCGAAAAACTTTAAAAAAAAACTAACATCCCACACTTCAGATTTTTTGAAAAAAAAAAAACTAAAAAAATAGATCACAAAATAAGACAAATTTAAAACAATTCAAATTTCGTGTTTTTTTTTAATTCAATAAACTCAATCATTAAATTCAAATAAAAATAAATGAAGACGGCATTTTTTAAATTCAAAACCCCAAAAATATTAGTATCGAAAAACTTGAAAAAAAAACTAACATCCCACACTTCAGATTTTTTGAAAAAAAAAAAAAAAAAACTAAAAAAATAGATCACAAAATAAGACAAATTTAAAACAATTCAAATTTCGTGTTTTTTTTAATTCAATAAACTCAATCATTCAAAGTTTTATAAATTTAATCTAAAAATATATATAAAAATTAAAATGTGGAATTCTTTAAAAAATCAGGTCTGATTCTTTTTTAAATATTTTTTTATATGCTAGTTTTGGATTTTTTTTTTGTCATATATGATGTGACCCATCAGGCCTGAAAGGGTTAAGTAAATTTTGAGTACACTGTTACATTAGCAAATGCATTTTCTTATTATTTTTATTACAGGCGTAATTTTGGCCATCTTTGATTAAAAATGTCCAAATCCAAATAGGTATTACGCAATTAAATTAAAAAGGTTAATTTTAAAAAAGAAATTTTGAATTTGATTAAAAACTATATAAATTTTAATAGTTCAAGTTGTACTAATCAATTCAAAAATAAAAAAAACTTAATAATTGAAAAAAAAATTAAAATTAAAAATTTTTTAAGCTTAAAATATTCGGAATTCTAAACAAGCTTTTGAAAATTTAGAGAATTTTTTTCTGAAAAAAATAATGTTAAAATATAACAAGTTTATTAAATGAGTAAAACATAAATTTTTAATCATAAAATTTATAACTTGATTAAAATTTCAATTTAAAAAAAAAAATAAATAGAAAAAAATCTTCAGAAATTATACACTTTTATAGAAAAGTTAAAAAAATTAAAGATCAATAAAAAATGTTTGGAAAAAACTGGGAACTAAGGAAAACTCAAAAATATTCGGAATTCTGAAATTGGTAAATGATTTAACTTTAGAATTGAATAACAGAAATTGTGATTTCGTATATTTGAAAAAAAAATCAATAGTCTGAATTCCAAAACAACAAAATTTATCTAAAATTTTATAATCCAAAAAAATAGCAGGCCAAGTGCGAATGATGCTGATGATACCTCTTCAGTTGACGCTCAGGCGAGGAACATCCTGGAAGGAGCGTCACTGACTACGTCCGTAGTCCTGTTAGATCATATTTGATCAAGACAGTATAGCTCTGGTTCCTTGCAAGTGTCCTATTTTCTTACCTCCACGTTGGCTTGGTTTTCATGATGACCTAGCTGGTGGCCTGTGGAAACGGATCGTAAACCTTTGACCACCGTTGGTCAAAGTCGAGACGGCTAAAAGAAAGGGGCGCGACAATGTGAGAAAGGGAAGTAATTTGTGATTGTAGACGGTATTGTTTTGATTCGCAGTATGTTGAGTCAACTGCTGTGGATGTACCTGAAACATCGCTCAACGGGGTTTCTCTTCTTTCCATTTCATCTACCACCTATCTTCTGTTTATTTTGTTTCACTGATTTTCTAACGCGGCTCTGTTTACTATCCTCCATTTCGATTGTACTCATTTGATTCTCTTATTTCTCAACGCCTTTTCACTCTATTTTACCAATTGATGCTGCTGTAACATACTTTCTGCTTTCCCTGCTTTCCCCCTTCCCAACCAATCAATCAATCAATCAATCCTTAATTTGGCAGTAAATTTTGTTTATCATGTGCTTTTTCTTTATTTGTCTATTTGAATAATTCAATATTCATTTTGGGCCAATATTCAAATTTGGGCCTATAAATTGCCCTCAATACAATCTAAGCTTGTTTTTTTACCTCTATTTATTAATTATTGTTAATGCTTAGGACCAAAATTGTAACAAAACACCGCGACAAAAGAAATAGCAACATAAAAACACGACTCAACACTAGGAAAGATTTCAGGAGAAAACAAAACACAGTAAATAACAACTAGTTTTTGAATTCAAACTAAAAATAAAACAGTTTTTGCTTTAATGAAAGTTGTTAGGCACACTATAAATGGTTAGGCGCTTATACTTACATCAAACCCTACGTAATGTACCACCCCCGGCCGAGTTAAAATGCGTAACCGGAAAAGAAGGTTTGCATGCCTGGCACGAACACTCAAAGCGTGTTCTAGCGTGCTGCTCGTACTGACTCAGAGCAAGGGTGAGATGTAGGTGTAAGGGCAGTGCGTGTTCGTTGGGAACCTAGTGCATAAGATCGGTCAAGGCCCGTTCTTACACTGAAAATTGCGAATTGCGAATTTTATAATCCAAAAAAATATTATTTTAAACATAGTAAATTTAGAAAATATGTAAATATTACGCCTTTTTTCTATAAAAATCTTAAAAGTAAACCTTAAAAACAAATTTGTTAAAGAAATATAATTCTAAACATAAAAAAATATTATTGCAGATTTTTTGAATTTTTGAAAACTTTATGTTCAAACTCCAAAATTTTCAAAATTGAAAATGTAAATTCGACAATGTAAAAATTCATGTTTCCATGAATTAAAAAAATATATTCAACAACATTTTAAGGAGGTATTAGACTATGGAAAACAAACTCGCCCATTTTTGTGTTTGACAGTTTGCCAAACTCTCAAACAAAGCAGGCTGACGTTTCTGCAACCAAAGCAGGCAAACTGTTAGAAAGTTTGTCTGTTTTCGAGTTTGTTTGTTTGTTCTAGTCTAATACGTCCTTCAAACAAACATTATATTTTGTGATATTTTTTTTTTTTGCTTGAAAAGCTCAAATAATTTTTTAATAGAAAAACTTATTTTTTGGTTATCAATCTCAATAATAAGATCGTCGATCTACTAAAAACGATCGCCTACAATTATCAAAGTGAATGACTATTTTCCCTTTCCTCCTTACAGCGGCGTTCAGGCCGGTGAGCAGGCCGATTGGACGGCCCACTTCCGTAACAACCCTATGTTTGCGACGGTGCGATTGAACCGTTGGTACTTGATCGTACCGAATCGGGCGACCCGCGAGGCCAACGATTTCCTCGGCTGCATGATCCAGGCGGCCCGCGGAATGCGCTTCGAGATTAGCAACTGCGAGATTGTGACCATTCCGGACGACAACCCGGGCACGTACGTGCGCACCCTGGACAACATTCTGAACAAGGACCCGCAGCTGATCATGTGCGTGGTGACGAACAACAAAGCCGATCGGTACACGGCGATCAAGAAGAAGTGTTGCGTCGATCGCGCCATTCCAACGCAGGTTATGGTCCAGAAGACGATCACGCCGAAGGGAGGTAACGTGCGTACGTTGATGAGTGTGGCCACGAAGGTCGTCATCCAGATGAACTGCAAGCTGGGCGGAGTTCCGTGGAAGGTTAAGATCCCGTTGAACGGTCTCATGACCATTGGTTTCGACGTGTGTCACGACGCCAAGGACAAGTCCAAGTCGTTTGGAGCGATGGTCGCTACGCTGGATCACGACAACAAGGGTACGCCCAAGTTCTTCTCGACCGTGAGTCAGCACACGCACGGTGAGGAAATTTCTAACTACCTCCCGATCAACACCGTCAAGGCGCTCAACGAGTACCGTAAAGAGTTTGGTGAGCTGCCCAAGCGTATCATCTTCTACCGTGATGGCGTGGGCGAGGGTCAGCTGCACTACATTTACGAGCACGAGGTCAAATCCATCGTGGACAAGCTCAACCAGATCTACAAATCGGCTGGCATCGACCAGGACGTCCTGCTGACGTTCTTCATCGTGAACAAGCGCATCAACACGCGCTTCTTCGATCACCGGCAAAATCCGAAACCGGGTACCGTGGTCGATGACATGGTCACGCTGCCGGAAAGGTAAGACTAGGAAATCTCTTTTAATCTCCCACAGCACTAAACCCTTTCTTTCCCCCCTCCTTCATTCCAGAACCGATTTCTACCTGGTGTCGCAGTCCGTGCGGCAGGGAACCGTCTCGCCAACCGCCTACAACGTCATCTACGACACGTCCGGCCTGCGCATCGACCACCTGCAGATGCTGTCGTACAAGCAGTGCCACCTGTACTACAACTGGTCCGGAACGACGCGCGTTCCGGCCGTGTGCCAGTACGCGCACAAGCTGTCCTTCCTGGTGGCGCAGTTCCTGCACCAGGCGCCGAGCAATCTGCTGGAGAAGAAGCTGTTCTTCCTGTAAGCAGCTCGAGCGTTCGTTCGATGTAAGGTTTAAGCTTTTGACGTATTCGATAGGACCTGCAGACTGTCCGGTGGAAACAGACTGGTCGATCCGGATCTGTTTGGATCTATCAAACATTGGCCAATTTGTGAAACTTGACAGTCTGTAATTACACCCTGTGAGCTCTAGTAGAGAACTGACTTTTTCAGTTATGATGATTCCTTTTATGGAATCAGTCCACCCACACGTTTCCTCCGGGTGATTCGCGCCACATCCGAAAAGATCTTCTTTTTACAAAGCCCTAACTGTTATTTTTTAAGCACACACACCACAAAACACAACACAAAACACATTGTCGTTGTCGTCGTCTTTGTTGAAAAAAAGTACTTGACAACTCTGTGAACGGATGAGAGAATTAAGAAAAAATCGTCTTTTTTAACACGTTCAGCTTTTAAATTGTTTAAAGAAATTGTCCCTCCCCTGTGCTGAGCGCGAGCGCGTCCAAATTCGTCAAATTGTGAAAGAAATACGTCAAAACTATATACTTTATATCACATTTATTAACAATATATATATATATATATCTATATATCACTCTGTATTTGATGTAATATTCAAGCTAACAACACAAATATGATTAACCGAAAAGTTTAATAAAATGCATGATGACAATTAACCTGAAAGAAACACGTTTGAATGGTGGGTGGATTGTGACGGGGAGAGGAATTTTTTTTAGAGAGAAGTAAGAACAAAAGAACACATCCGAAAAATTTACTCTATTTCCCTTCTAGCCTAATCCGATAAAGTTACCTTACCAAAATCAAGGTAAGTCTACTGACAGAAAAAGGTGTAATTTTTCCTCCAAAAATGTGTATATTTACCACTTTCGTTGTAATGCCACTTTTTCAGTCTAAATTGAAGTAATATTACATCATAAAAGATGTAATATTAAACCTACCAATTTTACACCTTCTAAATTGGGTCCTAAAATGAAGCTTAGATTGCTGATATTATTGTTTACAGCGATAAAGCTAATTTTTCTGAGTACAATGACCCTTTGTACGACCACAAAGAGTTTAAAATAGATTTTTAAATCAATTTTGAAAAATTAACCTCGCGGTCCTTCTTGACAGAAAAGCTCCTACTTGACAGCTCGTTCCAAGGGGACCATAGTTGATCCATCGAAAAAATGTTGTCTTGTCAAAAATAAATTTTGCATTTAAATGAAAAAAAGCGATCAGAAATGGTTTTTAATCGTGTTTTTTTACCGTTGTACATAAAAGTTGACATAGGGCTTTAGTACCCAATTTACACAAATTTTTGCTGTGTATCCAGGTTTTTAAGCGAAGATGGCGTTCGAATGGAGAACGTCCCAAATGTCTAAATCGTGCAGAAGCACCAACATTAGAAAATAAAATATGCCTATCATACATTACACACTTTTTTCGTAATGTTGGTACCACTGCGTGATTTTGACATTTCGGGCGTTCATCATTCGAACGCCATTTTCGCTTAAAAATCTGGATACTGCCGCTCGAATCGAGTCCGTCCCATATGTAAAAACAGCTAGCCAAGAAAAGGCAAATCTGTCCCGCCCGCCTACGTGTTAAAATTTCACGAAAAAAAAATGATTTTATTCCGTTTTCTGACTACCACTAGATTTTATTGGTTTGTCCGATAGATCACATAATTTCAAACCAAACTGCATCGTAAACTCAAAATTGACGAAATTACAAATGGGACGGACTTGCTTCGAGCGGCATTATTGTCATTATAGTTTGTACAAACATATCAAAAATTGTAAATATTTATCATTGCGATTGCATTTCCCCAAAACAAATTGTCCACTCTTTGGCGGTCCTTATTGCAAGAATTCCAATCGTAAGTAGTCTGACTGGAATCGAAACCAGGCCTACTGGGGTAAGTGGCAACCACGCTTACTACTACACCACCCGGACCCGGACAATAATTTTGTAAATATTCAGCCCATAAAGAAATCAGAAGAAATCAAAACATTTAAGAAAATTTACAAAAAAATATAAAAAATTTTAGCATTTCAAAAATTTAAAAAAAAAATAAGAAAGTAAATAAATAAGAAAATTGGATCCTAAAATAAAGATAAAAAAATACATATGGCTTTAGGACTCTATTTAAATGTGTTCAAGCGAACGCATAAAAAGTTGAAATCTCGTTTAAAACCAAAAGTTTTGTGACAATCAAGTGTGTTTTAGTATTTAAGACTATTCAATACTGATGTTAAAACTTCCCAGTCACGAAATATTACAAGAATGCTTATAGAATATTGTCCGTTTCTCTCAAACGGGCCGTAGACACTGTTGCCATCGATTTTCAGCACTTTTAGGGTGAGCCGTTGATCATTTTCGAAGAAAATTGATCATCAATCTAAAATTCTCTGTATCTAATACAATTTAACGAATTTCCGTACCAAAATGAATCAGCATGTGCCGGTTGTGGTCTTCTTGAAGCCACTGAAGGAATTTTTGGTCTAAATCAAAGGTGTTTCAAAATTTATATAATTTTGTGGTACAGTCATTGACGTCCTAGTTAGCAATCATTGATTAATGACGATTTCCATAACTTTACAAGGAATGAGATGATCGTTACCAAAAAGTAAACAACTTGTAGAAGGAATTTTGTCAAAATATTGAAAGCGACGCAAAATTTATATCTTTAAACAAAAAAACGGCAATGATGGAAGTCTTCACGTTAGTGCAATAAAAAAAAAACAAACCTGGCAATGATGCCAAACGATTCGAAGCAAAAAAACAACAAACGCAAATCGCGCAGTATGGGATTTGCCGAAAGTGCGACGCGCAGTTCGTGACTGATTTGCCGCGTGCCTTTTTGAGCGATCCGGCCAATATCCAGCTCTGCTAGAAACCTGCTAGAACGACGTGACTGGGCTAAACTGTCAAACGAAAAAAGTGATCTAGCATCGGGGCTCCCGTCCGCGCGCCACTGGATAAATAAACTGTGGTAGCCTGAAAGGAACTCATGAGTGCTAACGGATTTTCCGTTGCAGTCGCGTCCTTCCAGTCATTTTTTTTTTCATTGCTTCGTAGTTGTTTGGGCAGTGAAGGTCGTGCCAGCCAGTTTGCTTCAAGTGAAAATTGTCTTTTTTCGTGAAAATATCACGAATTTACACTATATTGATTATTTTCCTGTTCCGTGCTGGTGCTGTGGTAAGTTTTCCCATAAAGCCCTTCATTTTTTGCGGTAAATTTCAGCCATAAATGAAAAATAATTTTCTTTCTTCCAGAAAAAAATGTCCGACCGTCAGGCTCAAGGACGAGCCCGTGCTCGTGGCTACACGGCCGTGAACCTGTCCCATGAAGCTCACGAAGGCCGCGGCCAAGCGCCGGTCCGTGGAAGCGGAGTGCCGGTTCCCGGCCAAGGGGTAAGTTTTCTTGAACTCAGGGTGGCCACTCAAGTCGAGAAACAAAAAGTCGGGAATCTCAAGCATACCTGCATGAAAATTATTTTCAAACTCTTGAACAATTTTTGTAATATTGTACAATTTTCAAACTATTTTCACTCAATTTGTCGGTAGTTGAAAAATCGGTAAAGAAGATCGGTAAATCTTATGTTAAAATACACAATATTTACCTAATATCGGTTGAACGCTGAACTCCATTACCAAATTCGGTAATTTTGAGTATACCGAACTATTCCGCAGTTGGAAATCGATAAACTTTAACGAATTCGGTAATAAAATCCAAGTGTATCGAGAAATCAAAAGTGCAACACGGAGTTAAACTTTCTGTCAAGCTACTGTGAAGTATTCCATGACAGCTGGGAAAGTTTCACTCCGCGTTGCCGGCTCACATCTCTCTTTTTAATGTCTCGATAAGTCATGATTCTGTTTCATTTTGTAAAATTCCTTTAATTTCTTATCGAGAAATTAAAAGTGAGAGTGTGTACAACATGGAGTTAAACTTTCTGTGAAGATTACCATGGCACTTCGAAAAGATTAACTCCATGTTGCATGTACACATTCTCACTTCAAATTTCTCGATTCCGATTCCGACTTCAGCTTGGCAATTGGGTCCTAAAATGAAGCATAGATTGCTGATATTATTGTTTACAGCGATAAAGCTTATTTTTCTGAGCACAATGAACCTTTGTACGACCACAAAGAGTTTAAAGTGGATTTTTAAATCAATTTTGAAAAATTAACCTCGCGGTCCTTCTTGACAGAAAAGTTCCTACTTGACAGCTCGTTCCAAGGGGACCATAGTTGACCCATCGAAAAAATGTTGTCTAGTCAAAAAAAATTTTTGCATTAAAATGAAAAAAAGTGATCAGAAATTGTTTTTAATCGTATTAATTACCGTTGTAGGGGAAATATACCCATTTTAATCACACTAAGCCGTTCGACCAATTCTCATCACTTTTGCCGTTTTCCGCTATTAAATCAACATTTTCAGATGTATCAACAATTAGGTTTTACGCCGACTCGGTTTTGAGGTTAGAAATTTGACAGCTTGGCTGCACTGTTTACATTTTTTGCACGTGTGCCTCTTTAAAAATGTGTGTGCGTGTGCGCTCGTGACGTCACGCTGTAAAACCTAATGGAAAGTTGCTTGCTCACTTTCATTTGAGCTATTTATTACTTTGGAACAGTCAAAAACTCTTTATGAAAGCTTTAATTCATGTTCAAAGTGCTGATAGGCCGATAATAGAAATAGGCTGAGAAAGGGTATAGTTCCCCTACATAAAAATTGACATAGGGCTTTAGTACCCAATCGAGAAATTAAAAAGAGAGATGTGAGCCGGTAACATGGAGTGAAACTTTCACAGCTGTCATGGAATCGAGAAATTAAAAGTGCACCATGGAGTAAAATTTTCTGTCAATCTTCTGTGAAGTTTACCATGACAGTTGCGAAAGTTTAACTCCATGTTACCGGCTCACATCTCTCTTTTTAATTTATCGATACTTCACAGCAGCTTGACAGAAAGTTTAACTACATGTTGCACTTTTAATTTCTCGATTGAAAATATGAAAAAATATTGAAACTGCAAAAACTTCAATTGAAGAAACTTCGGTTTAACATATTACAGAATTCAAATTATCTTCAAACAGTTTACATAAAAGTATCGAGAAATTAAAAGTGCAACATGGAGTTAAACTTTCTCGCAAGCTTCTGTGAAGTTTACCATGACAGTTGTTAATGTTTAACTCCATGTTACCGGCTCACATCTCTCTTTTTAATTTCTCGATTGGGTAAACTATCGAGAAATAAAAAGTGAGAGTGTGTGCGTGCAACATGGAGTTAAACTTTTCAAAGTGCCCTGGTAATCTTCACAGCAACTTCACACAATGTTTAACTCCATGTTGCACACACTCTCACTTTTAATTTCTCGATATAAATTGTTTAGTTTGAAATCATTCTTTAGATAAGAAATCGAGAAATTAAAAGTGCAACATGGAGTTAAACTTTCTGTGAAGCTTCTGTGAAGTTTTCCATGACAGCTGGAAAAGTTTCACTCCATGTTACCGGCTCACATCTCTCTTTTTAATTTCTCGATGGCTATCGAGAAATTAAAAAGAGAGATGTGAGCCGGTAACATGGAGTGAAATTTTCGCAGCTGTCATGGAAAACTTCACAGCAGCTTGACAGAAAGTTTAACTCCATGTTGCACTTTTAATTTCTCGATTATCTGGGGTTCTAGAAAAGTCGGGAATTTGAAAATGGGATTTGAGTGGTCACTCTGTTAATTGCATGTTGAATTGTAACACTAAGTCTTAAACGGTGATTCCACAGCCCCGTCCATCGTGGGGACCAGGTGCCGGTGAGGGACGTGCCATGGTTCACCGAGAGCACTCCGCTGGTCGGGGTGCGAGTTCGAGCACTGGCAATGGAGACAACGGCAACGGGAGCAGTGGTCAGTCTTCTTCGGCCACCGGTGCCGGATCGCGTGGTGCCATGCGTGGCCGTCGAACCATCGGGGACACTCTGCGGACGCGTGCGCTGGACGCTCCGTCAAAGCAGGGAACGATGGGCCAACCGTTGCAGTTGACTAGCAACTATTTCAAGCTGCTTCGTCACATCGAGTGGACTCTGCACCAGTACCGGGTGGACTTTGCTCCGCAGTGTGCGAGTGCCCGGTTGATGCAGGGCCTGATCAAGGAACACAAGAAGACGTTTGGGGGGTTCCTCTTCGACGGGACGCAGCTGTTTATGGTCAACAAGCTGCGCAGTGAACAACTCACGCTCACGTCCAAGCACGAACGCACCGGCGACGTTTACCAGATCAAGATTGTCCACACCGGAACGGTGGACATGACCAACGAGACGGGCATTCAGGTGCTGAACTTGATTCTGCGTCGTGCCATGGGAGGGCTGAACCTGCAGCTGGTCGGGCGTAATTTGTTTGACGCGGCGGCCAAGATCGCCATCCGGGAGTACCAGATTGAGCTGTGGCCAGGGTACGTGACCAGCATCCGGCAGCACGAGCAGGACATTCTCGTGTGCTGTGAAATCGCGCACAAGACGATGCGGATGCAGACTTGTTACGACATTCTGCGCGAGTGCCAGCGCCACGATCGCAACTACATGGACTCGTTCAAGCGGGCCGTACTCGGCGTGGTCGTCCTGACCGATTACAACAACAAAACCTACACCATCAACGACGTTTCGTTCGACACGAACCCGCAGAGCACGTTCGAGACCAAAAACGGCAAGACGTCCTTCGTGGAGTACTACCAGCAGCGGTACAACATCCGCATCCGGGACGCTCAGCAGCCGATGTTGCTGTCCCGCGCCAAGAAGCGGGATCTGCGTGCCGGCGGCTGTGAACTGATGGCCCTCGTGCCGGAACTGTGCCGCGTAACGGGATTGACCGACCAGATGCGATCGGACTTCCGTATGATGAAGGCGATGTCCGATCATACGCGGTTGAATCCGGATCGGCGCATTGAGCGACTCAACACGTTCAACAATCGGCTGCAAACCTGCCCGGAGAGTGCGGATGTGTTCAAGATCTGGCAGATGGAATTGGACCGTCGTTTGGTGGAGTTGCCAGGGCGGATGCTGCCGCAAGAGCTGATTTTCTTCTCTCCTACGGCTGGCGGATTCCCCTCGGGTGAGCAGGCCGACTGGTCGATTCACTTCCGGAACAATCCGATGTTTTCGACGGTTCGGCTGAACCACTGGTACCTGATTGTGCCGAACCGGGCGAATCGCGAGGCCAGCGATTTCCTCGGATGTTTGATTCAGGCAGCGCGGGGTATGCGGTTCGAAATCAACCAGCCGGAGATGGTGGCCATTCCGGACGATAATCCAGCGACGTACGTGCGAACGTTGGACAACGTGGTGAACCGGGACCCGCAGATGATCATGTGCGTCGTGTCGAACAACAAAGCGGATCGGTACACGGCGATCAAGAAAAAGTGCTGCGTCGATCGGGCCATTCCGACGCAGGTCATGGTCCAGCGGACGATCACGCCGAAGGGTGGCAACGTGCGCACGCTGATGAGTGTGGCCACGAAGGTCGTCATCCAGATGAACTGCAAGCTGGGCGGAGTCCCGTGGAAGGTCAAGATCCCCCTGAGCGGCCTCATGACTGTGGGCTTCGACGTGTGCCACGACACCAAGGACAAGTCCAAATCGTTCGGGGCGATGGTGGCCACGTTCGATTACGAAAACAAGGGCGTTCCGAAGTACTTCTCGACGGTCAGTCAGCACACGCACGGCGAGGAGATCTCCAACTATTTGCCGTTGAACACGGTGAAGGCGCTGGACGAGTACCGGAAGGAGTACGGCGAACTGCCCAAGCGGATCATCTTCTATCGTGACGGAGTCGGCGAGGGCCAGCTGCACTACGTTTACGAGCACGAGGTCAAGTCGATCGTGGAGAAGCTAGGCGAAGTGTACAAAAAGTTCGGCAACGACCAGGACGTTCTGTTCACCTACTTCATCGTGAGCAAGCGCATCAACACGCGCTTCTTCGAGCGGCGCAACAACCCAAAGCCGGGAACCGTCGTGGACGATATCGTGACGCTGCCGGAGCGAACCGACTTTTACCTCGTGTCGCAGTCCGTCCGACAGGGCACCGTCTCGCCGACCGCCTACAACGTCATCTACGACACGTCCAACCTCAAGATTGACCACCTGCAGATGCTGTCGTACAAGCAGTGCCATCTGTACTACAACTGGTCTGGAACGACGCGCGTCCCAGCGGTTTGCCAGTACGCGCACAAGTTGGCCTTCCTCGTGGGCCAGTTTCTGCACCAGTCGCCAAGCAATCTGCTGGAGAAGAAGTTGTATTTCCTCTAGGAGGAGGAAGGGCTTTGACTATTGTTATTGTTGATTACTGACTGATCAGTAGATTTTGTTTTTTTTTTTTACTTTTTCATGACTTGATTATTGACAATTAAATGAAATAAAGACTACTTTTATTATATAAAAATTATTATTCTGATGAATAAATTACACTTCGCCACTACCGCCAACTTTTTGTTCGAAATTTCCCGACTCACGATCGAGTTTTCTCGATAGTAAGATTTCGATCTACCATCGACAAATTACGATCGCAATTGTGTCAAATTTGTATCGAATAATTAATTAAAAAAATTAAAAAAAGAGAGGTATGAGTCCGTAACATGGAGTGAAACCTTTACAGCAACTTGACAGAAAGTTTAACTCCATGCTCCACTTATAATACTCGGCCACTTTTTAAAAATCCTTAAAAAAATAAATTTCAAAAATAAAAAAAAACTTCATATTTTCAAAGTACTGTTTCAAAAAAAAGATACAAAATTTTAAAATATTTATATTAAAAATAAATTAAAAAAAAAACATTGTTAAAATATTTAAAACCTTCATTTTTTCTCCAAAGTTAAAAATAAATCCAATATAAAAATAACTTAAAATTTCAAATAAATTAAAAAAACATATTTTTTTTAATTTGAGAAGTTTTCCCGCGAATTTTCCCAAATTATCCAGAATTCAAAAGAAAACTAAAATTAAAAAAATCCAAAATGTTATGAAATTTTAAATTATATAAAAAAGACATAAATATTCAAAACAATAAAAAAAACTAAAAAACATTGAAATTTTTAACAATATCAATAAAACTTTTTAAATTCATTTAAACAAAATAAGAATACATGATCATGATTTTTTGAACACTTGTATATATCTTATGAAAAAATGTTTTTTTTTAAATATATTTTGAATACAAAAATATTCAACCGTTTGTAATTTAAAGTCGAATGAGAAAACCAATTTTTTATCAACAAAAGCTTCGAACCAACTTTTTTTTGTGACCCTTTCCTTGACCGTTTCTTGGGTGTTTTTTATAAGGAGTTTTGCGTTCCTTGCAATCTCCGTACTCGGCTTCAAGCAGCAATTTAATGTAAATGACACCGTCTCCGAACTTCATTCCATGATGCACGTCTCACATCTCACTTTTTAATTTCTCGTTGGAATCAAAATTCCCACCTTTCTTCAGTCATCTTGGCTCCTGCCGAATCACCCTGTTCTGTTTACATCACACATCCGAACACACACACACACAAACTTGCGAGAGAGAGAGAGAGAGAGAGCCGATCGCCCGAACTGTCACTCGCTGCAAATTCAAAACACCATGTGCGTGCTCCGACTTCGGTTCGTTTTTTAGTCGTGAGTCGGTGAATTATTTTCCTTAAATTTTAGCCTAAAATCGCCTTCAAAATCGATGCCAACATGAAGGACCTTCCGGTGCTGACCAACCTGAAGCCCCAGTTTCGGGAAATTCCCAAGGAGCAGAATAAGGTGGGTTGAAAATGTCTATTTTTTTGAGTAACCTCCTTGAGCACGTTTTTCTTGGCAGGTTCTGGCGAACCTCGGGGCACCGCACATCGAGTCGTTCGATTACGTGCTGCGCGAGGGGTTGGCCGACGTGATTAGGCAGCTTGATCCGGTGGAGTTTGAGCTGCCGAACAAGGACCGGGTGCGGTTGCGGATCGGGGATTGTTCGATCGCGCGGCCGGTCGTTCCGTTGAGCCAGCTGAACGTGCGGGAGAAGCGGGTTTTTCCGTCGGAGTGCCGACAGAAGAATGAAACGTACGCGGGGATGTGCACGATCACGGTGGACTGGGAGGTGAACGGGCAGCCGAAGCCGGCGATAACGCGGGACATTGGGGCGCTGCCGGTGATGCTGCGGTCGAGGGCGTGTAATCTGGGCGGGATGAGTCCGGCGGAGTTGGTGGAACGGGGGGAGCATGAGGACGAGTGGGGTGGACATTTTGTTGTGCGGGGGATGGAGAAGTTGATCCGGATGTTGATTATGACGAGGAGGAATTATCCGATCGTGTTGAGCAGGAACTCGTGGCGGGACCGCGGGAAGGAGTTTAGCAGCACGGGTATAATGATCCGGTGCGTGAGGACGGACCAGACGTCGACGAACAATGTGTTGCACTATTTGGTGAATGGGACGGCCAAGTTGATGTTTTCGATTCGGAGGTCGTTGACGTTCATTCCGATTATGATGCTGTTGAAAGCGTTGTCGGATTACACGGACAATGAGATTTACAAGCGGTTGATTGTGGGGTACGAGGAAGATCAGTACTACAAGCACTGTATTCAGAACATGCTGCGGGAGTTGCACGAGGAAGGAATTCATAACCAGGTTGAGTGCAAGGATTACATGGGAAAAGTGTTCCGGTCGAAGCTGTACTACCTTCCGGCGTGGTACACGGACGCCCAACGAACCGACCATCTGCTCAAGACGTGCGTTTTGATTCACCTGGAAAGCGATCTGGACAAGTTCAACCTGCTGGTGTTCATGATGCAGAAGCTATTTACGGCAGCACAAGGTCGCTGCAAACTCGAAAGTGTCGACAGCACCATGATGCAGGAACTTCTGCTCGGTGGCCATCTCTATCAGAAATTGTTGCGCGAGCACTTCCTCACCTTCCTGAACGGCATGAAGTACAACATGTTGAAGCTCTGCAGCGACGCCGATGCCCACCTCGGCCAGAACGAAGCCGTAATGGCATGCAAAAACGCATCAAATTTCGACCGCGCCTTCTCAAACTTCTTCGCCACCGGAAACCTCCAGAAGGCGAGCGAGATGGGCCTCATGCAAGACTCCGGCCTCGTCATCATCGCGGAGAACATCAACCGAATGCGTTACATGTCCCACTTCCGGGCGATCCACCGTGGTTCGTTCTTCGTGACGATGCGAACGACCGAGGCGCGTCAGCTGCTGCCGGACGCGTGGGGCTTCATCTGTCCGGTGCACACGCCGGACGGAACGCCCTGCGGTCTGCTGAACCATCTGACGACGAATTGTCGCGTTTCGAACAGTCCCGAGCCGAGCAAGGTGCGCAACATTGAAAAGTATCTGATTCAGTACGGGATGACGCCGGCGAACAGTGTGGCGTTGAGTGGAGGGGGCGTTGGCGAGGGGTACACGGTCATGGTGGAAGGTCGGATCGTGGGACGGATTCCGAAGGCCGTTGTTGGCCAAGCGGTGCAGCAACTTCGCATGCTCAAGATCGAAGGGAAGGAGATTCCGGAGGCGACGGAGATTGTGTTTATTCCGAGCAAGGAGGGTGGACAGTATCCGGGGTTGTACATTTTTGTCGGTGCGGCTCGGATGATGCGACCGGTGATAAATCTGGACGCGAACAAGGTCGAGCTGATCGGGACGTTCGAGCAGGTCTACATGGACATTTGCATTACGGCGAAGGAGGCGTATCCGAAGGTGACCACGCACAAGGAACTGTCCAAAACCTCCTTCCTGAGCAATCTGGCCATGTTGATTCCGATGCCGGACTGTAACCAGAGTCCGCGTAACATGTACCAGTGCCAGATGGGCAAACAGACCATGGGAACGCCCTGCCACAACTGGCAGCTGCAGTGCATCGCCAAGTTCTACCGACTTCAAACGCCAGCCACGCCGCTCTTCCGTCCCGTTCATCACGATAACATCGATCTGGACAACTACGCGATGGGCACGAACGCCATCGTGGCCGTCATTTCCTACACCGGGTACGACATGGAGGACGCGATGATCATCAACAAGTCGGCGTTCGAGCGGGGCTTTGCCCACGGAACCGTCTACAAAAACGAACTAATCGAGCTGAAAGGAGACAGTTTCTTCGCGCGCGATCCTCGTGACGAACGGCTGAAACAATTCCTCGACAACGATGGCCTGCCCTACCGGAGTGCCCTGCTCCAGCATCGAAACCCAATGTACTGCTACTTTGACACGAACGACCACACCTATCACGTGGTCAAATTCGATCACCACGAAGACGGCATCGTGGACAACATCAAACTGTGCGGCACGACCTCGGCTTCAGCCCCCAAAAAAGCCGTCATCACGTACCGCATCGTGCGCAACCCCAACGTCGGTGACAAGTTCGCGTCCCGCGCCGGCCAAAAAGGAATCTGCTCACAAAAGTGGCCCGCCGTCGATCTGCCCTTCACCGAGTCCGGCATGATCCCGGACATTATCTTCAACCCGCACGGCTTCCCCTCCCGCATGACAATCGCCATGATGATCGAAACGATGGCGGGCAAGACGGGCGCATGCCACGGCCTCGTCCACGATGCCACCCCGTTCCGATACACCGAGGAAAACACCGCCATCGACTACTTTGGCCGGCTGCTCGAGTCCAGCGGGTACAACTACTTTGGCACCGAGCGCATGTACAGCGGCGTGGACGGGCGTGAAATGAAGGCGGACATCTTCTTCGGCGTCGTGCACTACCAACGGCTGCGCCACATGGTCTCGGACAAATGGCAGGTGCGCTCGACGGGCCCCCTCGACCAACTGACGCATCAACCAAACAAGGGACGATCGCGGGGTGGAGGCGTTCGCTTCGGTGAAATGGAACGTGACGCGCTGATCGCCCACGGTGCGTCCTTCCTTCTACAAGATCGCCTCTTTCACGGTTCGGACAAGATAACCACGTTGGTTTGTCGTAGCTGCGGGACGCTCAGTAAGTACCCCCAACATTTCATAACGAAAGTCATCATTCTAACATTTTAAACATCTTCCAAAAACAGTCGGCCCCATCAGCAGCATCACCAAGAAGGTTGCGACGAATGCGACCGAGACGGAGCGGACGCCGGCCACGTGCCGGCTGTGTCGGAGCGACCAGGGCATCGGCCACGTCGAGATACCGTACATCTTCAAGTTTCTGGTATCGCAGCTGACGGCGATGAACATTAACGTGAAGCTGGATTTGGCACTGCCAAAGGTTTGAGGTTTTGCGTTATAGGGTATATATTTGAATAAATCGTTTGATTTAATTATTGAAAAAACTGTTTTATTGGTTGAGAATTCCTCCCCAAATACCGAAAAATTGTAGCGGGTGTAGGAACACTTCGCATAGACGCCCTTGCTCCCACCACATCACTATGGGTATGGAGCGATGGGAAATACAGTAATGTTCGGTAATTGGGATGAACAAAAAATTACGAGGGGACTACTGATGCATAATATTTTCCTGATGTAACAAAAAAAAAAAAACAAAAGTTATTTAAAAATTTAACCATGTTAACTTCTTTTTTTTTCTAATTGCGACTTGAAATTTGTTAAATGATTGAAAAAAGGATTTACTTTAAACATTTTACTTTCATTTTAACTCAAACACAAAAAACAGAAAAACTTCATAAAATGGCACGAGCAGAAAAAAATGTCTCCGGTCCCGTCGCTCAACCTCATTTGATCAGGTCATCTCTTCTTCTTAAGATTCGCAGAAAATAATATTGCAATAAAAGTTTGCCTAAACAAAAACATTCGTGGTGATTATTGGACTCAATCGTATTTAATTTCTCGATCTGAGTACTATCGATAAATTACAGAAATAAAAAAACAAAATTTAGCATTCCAAAAATAAAAATTCAAAACTCACAAAATTTAAAAAATCTAAGTTTTAAAACATTAATTAAATGAATATTTTTTTTCAATATTAATTTTTAGAAATTTAAAAATTAAATACTTACCACAAAATTCCTAAATTGCAAAAAAAATTTCGCTGTCTTATTTTTGATTATTGAGCCTCAGAGCGCTAAACTACTATAAAAAACTTTGAATTTTTAAATCCAACATGGCGGCCAAAATGGCGGTGACGTTATTTTGAATAAAATGCAGTTTTTAATTTTACAGACAATTAACCATTCAAATTTGACTGAAATGGAGTCGTAGAACTAAAAGTAAAACAAAAATAAAAAATGCGATTTTATTTTGTGTTTCGTTGTTAAGGGGGAGGGGGTTCACGAAGGAGGGGGGGGGGGGGGTGGTTGAGATTTCCAAAAAAGTGTCCACGTGATTTATGGATGGTCCCTAATCTAAATTTGGGATAATCGAGTCTATTTGAGATCTAGGTTACTTTTTCTAAACAGCTAATGTGTTTCCTAAACGAGACATTTTGACATCATTTAAAATTTATTTTTTTATTATATTTTAATTTTTTTTTTCAAATTTTGGATTATTTTTTAACTTTTAGAATCAACCTTAAAATTTTTATGTTTAATTTTAGAGTTGTTTTTTTAAATTTATTTTAAGTTTTTTTAATTTTATTTTTTTAAAATTATGTTTTTTTTTCTAATTTTGTAATTTTCAAAAATAAAATCTGAGTTTTTAAACATTTTTTAAAAATTGTTTTGTTTTTAAGAATTCTGGATAGTTTTGGAAATTTTTAAAATTAAAAACAAATACTTTTTAGCCGGGACCCGTGGCGTTGGGGTAAGCGTGGTTGCCTCTCATCCGGGTCGGCCTGGGTTCGATCCCAGAAGGTTCCGGTGGCATTTTTCGAGACGAGATTTGTCTGATCACGCCTTCCGTCGAACGGGGAAGTAAATGTTGGCCCCGGTTTAACCTAGAGGTTAGGGCGTTAGCTCAGTCCAGGTGTAGGAGTCGTCTCCCTAGGTCCTGTCTCGGTGGAGTCGCTGGTAGGCCGTTGGACTCACAATCCAAAGGTCGTCAATTCGAATCCCGGGGTGGATGGGGAAGCTAAGGTGTAAAACGAGAACGCCAAATAAGCAATGCTTTTAGAGCGAACATTTTTTTTACGTATTTGAAATTGAAATACAGTGAAACCTCTTTTTACGCGGTGCGAAACGTTTTACTAATTTGTCGATTTCTCTGGAACATACTTTTGCTTTTATCATTGCAAATATTTTACCAGAGAGAAAAGTAGCACCAAGCAAGGATGGTTGCCAGATGAGATTGACGAAAAAGCTGAAGTTTTCATCGGTAATGTTATAAGTTCTGTAACATTCTTAATAGTTGACGAATCTTTTTGCACTCTTCGCCAAAGTTGTTCCCTGGAACACAAACTATGAGCTCGTAACGTTTTGAAATATGCAAAAATCGTTAAGAGGCTCAAAACTGAAAAAAATAAAATAAAACGTATCAATTTTACGGGTTAAATCCCATTTAAACTTCAAAGTCAAAGCGCCAGGTCCTGTCGCAACCAATCAAGCTCATATCTAGGATTCAGCCCTGAAATTTTGTTACTTCCTAATGGTGCTTGTTTGTTTGTGTTGTCACTACTCACAGTTTCCAGGTGTACAACTCCAAACCGCTACTGCTGAAAATAGAGGACTTCTTCGCAATCTTTCACAAAAAACACACATCTTTTCGCTTCGTTTTTGGAAACTTTTGCTTTCTTTCTTTTATTTCACTCCTCCCTTCATTATCTTCGCGAACCCACTTATTACAAGAAAATAGCGCAGAACTTATTCCTCCTCCTGCACGACCGTCGTCTTCTCCGACACGTACAGACCGTCCAAGAACTTACGGATATCCTTGTTTCGGACGGTGGTCGACTGCTGGATGAGGGCAGCGGACAGGGAAACGGCCTCGATGTCGTTACCCTCGAGGATCAGTTCGTCCTTTTGCTTGGCCGAGTTGACCACGGTCACGCCGGCCTGCATCTTGACGCGACGGATGTGCTTCTCACCGAGGAAGTTTCGGATCTCGACCAGGCTGTTGTTCTCGCTGATGACGCAGTTGATGGGGAAATGGGCATGTACGGCGCGCATCTTGTACTGGAATCCCTTGGTGACGCCTGTAAAAAAGGATTACATTAATCTGGACGTCCAACTACCGGTCCACTATCGCTCCACTTACCCTTGATCATGTTCTCGATGTGGGAACAGACGGTGCGGACGGCGGCAATCTCCTTCTTGGAACCGAACCACTTCTCCACCATCAGCTTCTTCTTGGACACCTTGTACACGTCCATGGCCAGGTGGCGGAAGCTCTTGCTGAGCTTACCCCGGGGGCCGTAAACCGTCACGACTCGGGCATGGACCTTGGCCGAGACGCCCTTGGGGATGGTGACCGTTTGATTTGAGTTGATCGTTCTCATCGTGGCCTAACTGCAAAATGTAACCAAAACAAACAGGGAAAACCCATCATCATCAGCTGTTCCGGAATGGTGCCATCGTCCTCGATCCGGGACATTCAAGTTCAAAGGATAAACGGTTCCCGCAGCATGCACCGGGCGCGTCGGAACATTGTTTGACCACTGCCAAAAGTGACAGCTCGCAAAACGAAAATGTCGCGCGACTGCGAAATCGCGATTTGTTGACGGTCGAAAATCCGGCTTCCGTGGCCACCTTTTACCCCATCCCGGCATCGATTCCACGTCCCGTGCACGCACCGTCCGTTTATCCTTTGATCTCACCCGATTTTCCGACGATTTCACTTGTTTTCGTACAAAAATATCGCCGCAAACACAAAATGCACGACTTACACGTTTGAGAATCAAACCGGAAAAAGAACCTGTCAAAAGAGGTTTTCTTCTTGCTTTTGTTTCTGCTAGCGTGTGCCATCTGGTGGCCAAGCCGAGAAACTTTTGACGGTTTGAAGGGCGGTTTTGCATGAAAGTTTCGGGGGTTTGACACTTTTTCGTTTGACCCTCCTTTGTTTACAACAGCGATTCTCAACGTGGGTACCGGGCCTACTTGATTTACATGGTAGGGGATACCAGCGTAGAAGAAGGTTGAGAATCGCTGGTTTACAACAAATAGTGACTGTCACTTTAATAGTACGTTCGTTTGATGGCTAGTTCCACACTGAGTGCCGCACTCAGAGCTGTCAAAGTGTTTGTTTGAAGAAACTCGCACTAGTTTCGCACGAGTTTCACCGCCATCTTGGAACTGAAACTCTAGTGCAGTACTCGATTTTTTAAACTCCTCAATTTTGAATTGTTTTCAATTTCGTTTTTGTTTAAATCATTATTAAGTTTCTGATGTTAATTTAATATCGGAGTGATAACTTATTGAAATGTAAGGAAATCGCAGCAACCGTGCGCGAAGTCGGAAGCAAAAATTTTTAGCTGTCGTTTTTTCACCCATTTTTTTTTTTTTTGTGAAAAAAGTATTTCAACATTATGAAGATCAACGCAAAATTTCTGATGATGACCAGTGGAAGTTTTGGAAGCGGAGCTTTCGCGATTATCTGGACCAGCTCTCTTCAATTCCTCAAGTGTCGTCGTCGGATGAAATGGCAATTTTGGCCAGATGAGGTCTGCGGTCCGGGACCCCCTAGCTGCAGCCGTTGTTGGAGTGGAGATATTCGGAGCTAAGGAACGCTTCCACTTCATCCGATCGGCCTGTTTTTTTTTTATCAAGAATTTGGGATCTGACGATCGGGACCCCACCCACCTGGCTGTGTCTTTTGAAGATTTGCTGTTCCTTGGTGAGAGCTTTCCATCATTATTTGCTATTTGACTATATTCCCCTTTATTATAATATAATATTATAAATTCAATAACCCTTCTATCCCTTTCTCATTTTCCCATTCCCCAATCCCAATTTCCCCAACCCCAATTTTCCCATTTCCCACTTCCCCCTGAAAATATAAATAATTGCCAATTTACACTAACACACCACACCCAACTTATTCGGAGCGTTTGGTACGGTATGTCCACGCATCCTTCCTCCCTGTTGATTCTGTGAAATGTGGTCCGTTCACAGAATCTGTCTCTGCGGTTAATGCAACGCAGTAGGCCTGGCCGCTTTAATTTTTGCAATACATTTTCGGGGTAACTCGGATGTACTGCAATTATTACTATTGACAAGAAAGAACTTGGGGCGTAATCTAACCACAAGTTCTTCCAGGATGCTTTCTTCGGACTGGCTGCGCTTGTGTTCGATTAGATTAGATTAGATTAGATTAGGAGTGATAACTTATTGAAATGTAAATTAATACAAAAAAGCATTAAAAAAGAGCTCGAGGCCCTTCAAACGAATGTGCCATTATACATCCGCCGGTTGGGGGTAGGAAAGTTCATTCGCTGTACTTCGATTTGGAATGATGTTCGAAACGACGGTTGAAAATCAGGGGAAACCATCAAGGAACAGCATCATGAACAGCATGCATGTACAGAGCGGGTTCGCTAATTCGAATGGAACTGCATGCGAATGAACGAATCTGAATTCGCTAATTGGAACGACTGACAGCTTTCAAAATCTCAAACCACGTGTTCGGAAATTGTCGAACAATGGGGTTGAATTATAAACACAAATCGAATTTAATAAGTTTAAAAATTATAAAAATCTAGATTCTTGATTTCAAAAATTAAAACATTATAAAGGTATAAAATCCTTGATAAAAATTCGGCCTGGGTTCGGTCCCCGATGGTTCCGGTGGCATTTTTCGAGGCGAGATTTGTCTGATCACGCCTTCCGTCGGACGGGGTAGTAAATGTTGGAATCTTGCTATCGAGAACACGAAAGCAATGCTGTAGAGCGAATAATTTGATTTTTGATAATTATAAAATTCAAAAAAAAAAATAAAAAATTTCATTAACATTCAGAAATTTATAAATTCTCACATGATCAAGCACATGCTGCCATTTTTGCCGCAAAAAAAAATCATATACACTATAACTTGGAAGCGTTGGGCGCGACAATAGTAAAAAATTAAATAATTTAATTAATTAACTGCCGAAATTAAAAAATTAATGAGAAACTAACGATTGATTTCGCTCAAAACATCGCCACATTGATTTAACAGTTTGACGTTGCGCACGATTGTTGTTGTGTTTGGTGCAATTTGATTGTCGGCGAAGACAAATGGGAGAATGCATGCTTTGGAGTATTTTTCGAGTAATATTTTAGACCCACATTTTCAGAGTTTTTTTTAAAAGGTCCTATAGGCAATCAAACGTCAAAATTACCCCCCACTAGAGGGCGCTGAAACTTGGGGTGATGTTTTCATTATAACCTACAGCGAGTAAGTTGGTTTGAAATTTGAAATTGTTTTATTTCATCATAAAATCGACATTAATAGCAAATTATACCATTTTCAGGTAAGAAATAAATAGCTTAATTGATATAAACGAAAATATTTTTGTGATGGCCGATCTAACCTGTTCATTATCTGATTCAAAATAAGGGAATGTTTTAATCAACCAAAACCTAACTAATCAATTGAGAATGTAGATTATTCAAGTGGACAAATATTTTTTAAAGTCACTTCTACCATAAAAGCAAAGCTCTGCTTAAAAAATGGTAATTGGAATGATTTTCAAAATTTGCAATCTAACCTCATTCTCGTGTTTTCAATCCGGATCTCAGAATTTTCAATGAAAAAGGCAAGTTAGCAAAAAAATCAAAAAGTCAATCGATAGAACTTTTTATTTCTTACCTCCTCTTAAGTTTATTTTATTCCAAAAGATCATTTTTCTTTTAAAAAACCTTAAAACAGTTTTCACTCGCCTTTGCACTTATCGCGCAAAACCGTAAACGTAACCTTGCACCAAAGTTCTCCTACTCAAATGAAGGTGGCGAATCGAGTTTTTAGCTTTGGTTTTGGGGGCCTATAAGCTATAGTGTGTCATATGTTTATAGGACCTATTTATTTGTATTCTAGATTTGTAGAAAAAAAAATTCATGTTTCGATTATGCTGAGTGAACTGTCACTTTTTACATGGGACTCACACTTGCTATCAAACCAAACGTTTGATAGTATGTGTGAGCTCTGTGTAAAGAGGGTGTCAAGCTAATAAGTGACCAACCACAATTTTAAATATATATCTTTTTTTTATTTTTTAAGCATTTAAAATATTAAAATCAATATTTTTCAAATATTTTTTTTCAAATTTTTTAGAAAATTTAAAACCTTCAATTTTCTTTTAAACTGTTATAATTTCCAAATTCCAATAGAGTTATCTACGTGCGCATGTATTGCGTGTACGTACACGAAAAAGATTGAGGATTCTTTTTAAATATAAATTTTGGATTTTAAGAATTTTGATTACAAAGCTTTTTTAAATGAAAATTGAAGCATTTTTGAAATTCTGAATTTAAATTTTTTTTTTCGTGAATTCATTTAATTTTTTAATTTTTATTTTTGTAAATAAAAAAAAACACTCATAAAGTTTTTTGTCAGGTGACTTCTAGCTGATTTTTTGACTAACCGCCCGATATGTCAGCCAACATACTTCGCAGGGCTGTGAAAGCTCGAGCTCGATCATAGAGTTATCTATGTGCGCATGTATTGCGTGTACGTACACGAAAAAGATTGAGGTTAAATTTTGTACCGGCCAGCAAAACAAATGGCGTGCTAGTGTGCGTGAGAGCGGGCTTAGATAACTCTATTGTTTGTATCAGGACACTGTGACGAGAAGTTTGTCATTTTTGCGAGCATTTTTGGGTTAAATTATTTTTTTTTTTCACTGGGCCTAGAAAGCCTTGTTTAAGTTATTTTTCTTTTGCATGGAAATTAAATGGCAATTTATATGGTTTCACACGAAATTTCTTCACTCAGGATTTTTTATTTTAAAATTTTACGAACTTTTCTATTTTTGAGTTTAAAATTCTTGCAATTTCAATTTGTAATCTCTTGAATTCCTTGTTTTTTTTAGTTTCTATATACTTTAATTGAAAATTTTTAAACATTGAAATTTTTGAATCTTAGTATTTTTATTTTTATTGAATTCTAGAATATTAAAAATTTCTGAATTTTTGGTATTTTAAATGTCTATATTAAAAAAATCGAAATAGTTTTGATATATTAATTATTTTACGATTTTTTTTTTAATTTTAAAACTTTTGCATTTTCAATTTGTTATTTTTTTATTTTTTTTTTGATTTTTTTAATTTTTATATTTAAATTTAAAATTTTTAGACATTGAAATTTTGGAATCTCTGTATTTTTAATTTAATTGAATTGTAGAATATTAAATTTCTGAATTTTTGGTCTCTTAAATTTCCAATTTTAAAAATCGAAATAAATATGAAATTTTCGAAGTCATTGAACTATTAAGTTTTGTTGTTAATAAGATTATTATTGATTTTTTTAAAGAAAATCTAATGGCAATTTATGTGGTTTCACTCGGATTTCACTCACCTAGGATTATTTTTATACACTCAAACCCCGATGGTTTGACACCAACTGTTGTCAAACGAACGGGGTCACTTTTTAGTTTGACACCCCTTTTACACGGAGTTCACACACACAACCAAAAACGTTTGTTTTGATAGTGTGCGTGAGCGCCGTGTAAACAGTGACAGTTCGTCACTTTTTAGTTTGACTTTGACCAACTAACGGGGTACAAACTAAAAAAGTGTCAAACGAAAAAGTGACCAACCACCGGGGGTTGAGTGTATTTGAATTTGATTTATTTATAAACAGGAGTTTTTAAATTAACTCTTTGTCTAACTCTATTCATAATTTGGATCCAAACATCACCAAATCTGGCCTCCCTGCCACACACCATTTTGACAGTTCGACGTCGGCGCTTTTTGATGTTTTCTGCCTGAGTTGAGGCACCGCAGCCGAAGAAAAGAAAAAAAGCAGCCGAAGTTGAAAATCACAAGCGCTCTTGTTCGCCTGCCAGAGTGAAGCAGTAAAAAAAAGTCGAGCCAAATTTTGTGTGTAATCCGCCAAAGTTCCGGTGCGCGCGCCCGCCAAGATGAGCACCTCCGACAGCACTTCGGACAGCAGCAGCGCGGCCAAGCCGTCCCAGCCGGAGGAAAATCAGGACGAGCTGATTATCAAACAACAGCGCGAGATTGAGCAGGAGGTAAGGGGAAGGGGGAAAGGGGTCGGAATTGGTTCGCCGGAGGTTGATGAATTTGTTTTTGGTTTAGATTGCCTGCACGAACCCGCTGGTCAGCGAATCGCACGCGATTGCGAGCCTGAACTCGGAGTACTTGGACGACGCGATCTACATCAGCAAGCTGAAGGACTTGTCGTCGAAGTATCGCGGGATTCGGCGCACCCGGCCGGACGGGAACTGCTTTTTTCGGGCGTTCGCGTACGCCTACCTGGAGTATCTGGTGCTGAACAAGAGCGAGTTCAGCAAGTTTTACGAGTACGCGGCCAAGTCGCGGGAGCGGCTGACGGCGGCCGGATTTCCGCGCTTTACGATCGAGGACTTTTACGAGACGTTCATGGAGGTCATCAACAAGGTGAAGCCGGAGGGGGACAACACGGAGGCGGCGCTGGCCGAGCTACACAAGCTGCTCAATGAACAGGTAGGAGGGTGGGTTTGACGGGGGGTTTGGAGCAGATGTTGACGGATGTTTCTTTCCACAGGGACATTCGGATTACGTCGTCGTGTACCTGCGCCTGATTACGTCGCAGCACCTGCAGGAGCGGGCCGACTTCTACCAGAACTTTATCGAGGGAAACTACTCGGTCGTGGACTTTTGCCGCCAGGAGGTGGAACCGATGTACAAGGAGTCGGACCACATTCACATCATCGCAATCTGCTCGGCGCTGGAGGCGGGAGTGCGCGTGGAGTACATGGACCGGGGCGATGGGGACCAGGTGATTGCCCACGACTTTCCCGACGGCTGCAAGCCGAACGTGTTTTTGCTGTACCGTCCCGGCCATTACGACATTCTGTACCCGAACCAGGCGCAGTGAATGACGACGACGCGGGACAAAATCTGCTGCTTTTCTGACTCTTTTAAATTACACACTCTTATTCGCTAGTAATGTCCTCTTATTCAATTAGAGTTAAATTCACAAATAAAGAAAGATTAGAGGCGGAAGTTTGTTGTTCTTATCCGTCCAGTTCGCCCAGGTAGAGGGTCTTGTCGCTGGAACCCGAAACGATGACCGGTTCCGTTGGATGGAAGTCCACGTCGTTGACGCTGCCGTTGTGGCCCGGCAGCTTGTACATGATCCGGCGGGAGGTCGTGTCCCACACGTAGACAAAGCGGTCCGCAGATCCGGCGGAGATCCTCGAACCATCCGGTGACCACGCGCACCTTAGCAGGTTCTTCTCGAAGTTGTGCTGATGACCGGTCAGGACCTTGACGCAGCGTTCCATCGGAGCGTACGGTCGGACGTCCCAAATCCGGAGCGTGTTGTCCATCGAGTTGGACAGCACGTAAGACCCGTCCGGTGAAAGTGCCAACCCCGTGATCGTGTCCGTGTGTCCTCGCAACCTGTAAATCACGTCCCGCTTGCGGATGTCCCAGATCTTGATCTCGTTATCAATTCCACCGGAAATGATCTGCTCCGCCGTGTCGTTGAAGCAAACGGCCGTCACCATGAACTCGCTGTCGAACGTGTGAATCACGTGCTTCTTCCTAGCGTCCCATACCTTAATCGTAGAATCGTCCGACCCGGAACAGATCAGCGTAGGTCCCCGCCGCGCACCCTGGCAGCTGTTGACAAAGTTCGCGTGACCCTTCATCTTCCGGATCCTCGTACACGTCGGAACGTCCCACACGGCCACCATCTTGTCCGTGCTGCAAGTGTACAGATTTCCGCCGTCCGGTGAAAAGTGCACCTCCATCACGGCCCCCGTGTGGCCATTCATCATTCCGACGTTGTCACACTGCTCACCGTACACGTTCCACAGATAAATCTGCCGGTCAAATCCCGTCGAAACCAGATGCTGACCCTCGGGATGGAACTCGGTGGAAAAGATCTCCCCGCCGTGACCCTCCAGCAGCATAATCGGCGCGAACAGGGACGACGTGCGGTCCACATTCTGAAACGGATTACATTAGATTTGGCGTAGGACTACGTTTTGTTTAGAAAAAATTGACAGCGCTTCGTCCAGGGCTGGGCTGTAGGTTAGTCGTCGACTAACAAGTTCTTTAACAAAAAGGTCGCCCTCCTTAAACAATTTGGCGCCCTCTTCAGGGCCCAAGAGAAACTTTGCATTTTGCAAATTTGCCAAGTTGCCGATTAGTGCTGCGCCTCCTTGAAAAAGATAAAGCGCCCCCTCAGGTAGCCCCAGGGCGCCCAAAATGCAATTTTTGCAAATAAAAAAAAGAGACTAAGGAGAAACTTCGCCGCATTTTCCAAATTTGAAAATCCAAAATTAGGATAGGTCCTATAAACATATGAAAGACAGTGATTGGGAAGTTTTCAGCAAATACTTTCATTTTTGCCGAAAACTACAAACGTAGTCCCACGTCAAAAGTTGTGTTTACATGCTGTTCCATGAGCTGCTTGTCCTTGGCCGTGTAGCTCATCAGATCGGTGCGCGTCTTCTTGCTCTGGGGAACCGCGACGAGCGGCTTCTGGGCCGCCGGAATCATCGCGCTGGAACCACTTTTTAACCCGAAATTACTGATTTTTTTTCCTCGCGAGCAAACGTTGCTCTGCCGCTTTACTTCCAAACAACTTGAACTGTCAAAACTTCCCTCACTCACACCTTCGCAAACAACTGTCAACCAGACGAAAAGTTGCTGGCATCACTGCCAAACGCGAAAGAAAAAACGGGACCCCATCATCTTCGCCTTCTTCGATCACCGACCATCAGCGAAAACAGCGTGTTTGCGGCGAGTCAAGTTCTCGGGCTGCAGGAAAAATCGTAAAATCTCGGGCATTCCGTCGTCGTTTCGTTCCGGTTCCACGCGAAAAGTGCACTTTACCCAGCCAGGATGGTCGTGAAGCCAGCGGCACGCGGTGCCAAGCCCGTCGGACAGGCCTACAAGGACAAGAGCAAACCGGCTGACATCCGCCAGAGCAACATCAACGCGGCCAAGGGTGAGTGTGGGCGGGGACATGGTTCCTATCGAGTAATTTCGATGGGGACCGGTGCGGGAGGTGGGTTAAACTGGCCGATTTGGAGATTGCTGGTTAAAAATTGTGATTCCTGCAAGGTTTCTAGTGGAAAACATTAAAATTTACAGTTTCGAAAAAGGTAGCGAAAAGTCATGTTTTCCCGAAGATTCTTGCAGTTTCCACTGAATCTTTTCGAGAAAAATAATTTAATCCAACAAATTAAGTGATTTTATTGCAAATTTCATTGGATTGCCGCATTTGTACAATGAAAAATAGTTTTTCGTTTTATTCAGTTTATTCTAACCTCAACGATGAGTCAGATGATACTTTTTGCTTGTCGGCCTACTGAGCACACAGTGGGACCAAACACTTTTATAAAGTGGTCAAAATCAAAGTTATTTTTTTTAATCAAGAAGTTTTGCCATCTTGTTGAAACCGAACAAGATAATTTTTATCATGAGTTGGAATTGAAATATATTGATGATTTATAATAAGCACTTTGTTTGATTCCTATACAAATATGATTAGTAGAAACAATCGATTGGATTCAAAAAAAAAGTGATTTGCCTAATCTGCATGCCTTTGAATCTCAAAACTGTGTAGTTGGAAGAATTCAGTTATTAATAAAAATAAATAAAACATCGTTTTGAATTTGTTTTGATCCGTTTTATTCAATAACTAGTAGAAATTTGATATTTAGAAGAAAATTACTTGCAGTTTAGAAAGATATTACGAGAACATTCACACAATTTAAATATTTGACTGTTTCTAAACCTTTTTTCACAATTCTTTTCCTATTTCAGCCGTTTCCGATGCGATCCGCACGAGTCTGGGACCGCGCGGCATGGACAAAATGATCCAGGCCGGCAACGGTGAGGTCACGATCACCAACGACGGCGCCACCATCCTGAAGCAGATGAACGTGATCCACCCGGCGGCCAAGATGCTGGTCGAGCTGAGTCGTGCCCAGGATGTGGAGGCCGGAGACGGCACCACGTCGGTGGTGGTCGTGGCCGGAGCTCTGCTGGAGGCGGCCGAGAAGCTGCTCCAGATGGGAATCCACCCAACGGCGATTTCCGACGCGTTCCAGCGCTGCTCGGCCAAGGCCGTGGAGATTTTGAACGAAATGTCGCAGCCGATCGAGCTGACCGATCGCGAAACGTTGATCAAGAGCGCGTCGACGTCGCTGAACTCGAAGGTCGTGTCGCAGCACAGCAGCCAGCTGGCCCCGATCGCCGTGGATGCCGTGCTGAAGGTCACCGAAGCCGGACTCGAGGCCGGTTGTGATCTGAAGAACATCAAAACAATCCGCAGTCTGGGAGGAACCATCGAGGACACCGAACTGATCGATGGCCTTGTGTTTACGCAGCGCTCGAGCGGAGTCAACGGACCGAAGCGGCTGGAGAAGGCCAAGATCGGTCTGATTCAGTTCTGCATCTCGGCGCCCAAAACCGACATGGACCACAGCGTCATCGTGTCGGATTACGCCGCGATGGACCGTGTCCTGAAGGAGGAACGCGCCTACATCCTGAACATTGTGAAGCAGATCAAAAAGTCCGGCTGCAACGTGCTGCTGGTCCAGAAGTCGATCCTGCGTGATGCCGTCTCCGACCTGGCCATGCACTTCCTGGACAAGATCAAGGTGATGGTCGTCAAGGACATCGAGCGTGAAGACATCGAGTTTGTGTGCAAAACGCTCAACTGTCGTCCGATTGCCTCGCTGGACCATTTCTTGCCGGAACATTTGGTCAGCGCCGACCTCGTTGAGGAAGTCGCCAGCGGAAGCACCAAGTTCGTCAAGGTCACCGGCATCCAGAACCAGGGCAAAACCGTTTCAATCGTTGTTCGTGGATCGAACAAGCTGGTCCTAGAGGAAGCTGACCGTTCGCTGCATGACGCGCTGTGCGTGGTTCGTTGCCTGGTCAAGAAGCGTGCCCAGATCGCTGGAGGGGGCGCTCCGGAAATCGAAATGGCCCTCGCCCTGGCCGCCCACGCACAAACCCTCGAGGGAGTCGATGCGTACTGTTTCCGGGCGTTCGCAAATGCGCTCGAAGTTATTCCGTCGACCCTTGCCGAAAACGCCGGGTTGAACCCGATTGCCACCGTCACGGAACTGCGCAACCGTCACGCCCAGGGTGAGAAGAATGCCGGAATCAACGTGCGCAAGGGCGCCATCACGGACATTCTGGCGGAGAACGTTGTGCAACCGCTGCTCGTTTCGATCTCGTCGATTACGCTGGCCTCGGAAACGGTGCGGTCGATTCTGAAGATTGACGACATTGTCAATACCATGCAGTGAACAAAAAAAAAAAAGTGGTGAAATTTAACTTTACTAACTTAACCCAGCTGCTTTCTTCAGAACTCACTCTTATTTTTAGAAAGCTCGCCCCCACCCCTTGATTCATGTTCATTTCACACCAAAAGCGAGAAAAAAGCTGTTTTTGCTTCCTTTGCGTCATATTGCACGATATCACTTAAGTGTGTACTAACGCCCTAACATTTCTTCAATAAAATTACACATACACATTAAAAAATCATTTTTTTACTGTCCGAAATCTTTTTTTTACTATCGGTGATTACTCGAATTTAAAAAAAAGTTCCCTTCACAAAAAAATAAATAAAATTGAAACTACCAGTCATGATTTCAAATTTGAATGGAAATTTTTTAAATGCATTTTACACCAGATCAGTTGTTTTGCTATTCTTACTTTTTAAAATATCTAAATTTTGAAGAAGTTTTTTTTCCATCGGAATATCACAAAGATGCAAAATACGTTCGATCGAGCCCAAACATCCTTAATATGGTTTTCAACGCAGTAAAATGCATTTCAATTTATTTCAAGTTTAAAAGACTTCAAATTTCATTGACTTTTCAATCAAGTTCTGCACGTCAATTTGCTCTTAATTATATTTAAACTCAAAATGGTATTTTTGACAAATTCATATAATTCATATTTTGGTATAATCGTGGATCGATAATTACAATGATAGTTCTAAACATAATGTTGGGACGAGTTTCAAAATATAAATACTTACAAAATTTACCGTATTTTTCGAAAGTAGTAAAAATTTTATAATTTGCAATATGGGCATCAAACGCAGCGAAATTTGGTATTTATAAGAGTTTTTTCTAGTAAAATACTGCAATTTTCTTAAAATATCTTATTGTTTCTTCTTATTTGTTTTGTTCTTTGATGTTTTGTGAAAATTTGAGAATATTCGCAAAAAAATCTGTTTGATATTTTAGTATTTTATGAAATTTTGGTAATTTTACAAAAGAAAGCTCTAAAAAAGTGAAAATTTCGCGTTGTTTGATACCTATAGTGCGAATAATGCAAATTTGGGTGTTTTTTTTGTAAAATGCAAAAAGTTATAAAAATTTGAGCATTGTATAAAAATAAAGAATTTTAGGATTTTTTTTACTATTTTACAGAAAAAATCTATTAAATTTATACAAAGTTTTAATTTTTTTAATATACATTATTTTGTGAATATCTTTGGAACTTACTATATCATAAAAAATACATTCTTCGTGAAAGCATGGGAAATGTTACATGATGTGTTCGATCAAGTCAAACTTACAAAAATAAGTTACCGTCCGTTATCGTCGAAAATTTGATATTGAATTTATCGAGAAATTAAAAGAGAGAGTGTGTGCAACATGGAGTTAAACTTTCTATGAAGTTGCTGTGAAGGTTACCATGACACTTTGAAAAGTTTAACTCCATGCACACACACGCACACACTCTCACTTTTAATTTCTCTATAAATTATCTTACATATAAATTTCTGAATAAACGAATTTTTTTATCTTAAATTTTATGAGTTTTAGTCTTTTAATTTGTTGACTCAAAAAATAAATAACCTCAAATTATTACAGTCCTATTCCTCCTATTTGCCAATTTTAGGCTTAAATGATACTATCGAGAAAACTAGATTTCACGTTGAAAAAAAAAAAAAAGAAAAAAACCAGTTCGGTTATGTGCTGAGTACTTGCAAATTCATGGAAATACTGTTTTTGACAAGCTTTAAGCATTTTCCGATCTGTGATTCATATTTTCAAAAACTGTCACAAACTGTCTGAAAATGAAAAAAAAAAATTTCCTTGACTTGGAACATAGTTTAACTAACAAGTTATCGTACCCAATTAAACAATAACTTACAAATTACGTAGTAAAAAACAACATAATAATTATTTCACAAACAATCAAAACGAGGCAAAACTGCTGTAAAGAAGATTATCAACACAAAAAAATATATTTCAAATTGTTTTCAATAACTGAACTCTAACTGATTGAACTTCTATTTCAAATCAAATTGATGCCGATGATGCTATGAGACGCGGGTTCGATTCCCGCCTTATCCACTGAGCTTCTATCGGATGGTGAAGTAAAACGTCGGTCCCGGTTTCTCCTGTCTCGTCAGAGGCGCTGGAGCAGAAATCCCACGTTAGAGGAAGGCCATGCCCCGGGGGGCGTAGTGCCAATAGTTTCGTTTTTTTTCAAATCAAATTATGAAGTTCTTTGAAAAAATATTTTTTTTGCCTATTGATTTTTCGAAAATTCAGCGTTTTATTGCTCGGCCATGAAATGCTGAAAATTAAAATGACGTATTTTGTTTTTTTTTTTTTTCGCTAAAAATATAGTAAACCAGTGGGAAAAGTGATAATAATAATTATTTAATAATCTGACAAAACAACATCAAAAATTTAGATATACAGATACATACTTTAACATTTTTTTTTTTTTTTTTTTGTTTAATAAAATATAGTTTTATTGGTTTCGAAAATACAAATAGGTGGATTAATTTCCCCAGTCTGTGCAGGAATTGTACTTTTTCTTGCGTGATCTTCTCTTGGCTTGGTGGCTATTGTTTCCAGGTTTTGCAAATTTCGCTTCGTCGTCGTCGTCCTCTGGAGAAATATCCATTATATTGGACTGGAAGTTTGTTTGATCTGTTGGTTTTGTGTGGTGCTCATCGTCCGAGGTCGTTGGCTCGATTGTTGTTGTTGCTATTTTAGGTGGTGTTTTATCTGGTGCTGTTTCTGTTGCTGTTGCTGATGGTGATGGTGCTGATAGTGTTTGTGATGGTTTTGTTGTTGTTGTTGGTGGTTGTGCTGGTGGTGTTGTTGTTGTTGTTGTTGTTGTTGTTGTTGGTGAAATCGTTGAACTTTCGGCACATTTCTTTCCGAGGTGAAGTGGTTTTCCACAATGGCGGCAAGTTTTAACTTGCTGGTTGTATACCACATAGGCTAATTCCCCCTCGACCTTAATAAAGGAGGGAATTGGCTTCTCCAAGTACATCCGGACAACTCGAACTCCATTCGGAATGCCTGGGAAATATTCTCGCCAGACCTCTTTCCGAATGGAGCTGACCTGCCCGAATGCCTCGAGATGGTTGATGATTACATCGCTCGGCATCTGTGGTGGCAGATCGTGGACGCGAATTTGAACGGCGTCGTCCTCCGGGAAAATAGGTATGCGGAAGACTTTTCCTCTGCATCCTACCTTATGCCGGAGGTTGTGCTGTTCGGCTAGATCCCATGCTTCCTCCGGCGATCCTAGCTCGATGATGACGTGGTTTCGAGAGTTGTTGAGTTGGATGTTGTTAACTTTTTTAAGGTCCAGTTCGAGGTTGTTGATGATGAATTTCGAAACTGATTCGATGTCCGGTCTCACCGGCAAGACGTTGTAGTCAATAACGACGGCGTTTCGGCGATATTTCGACATTGCAACCGATTTTTAATACGGCCCCGACAAGGGGAAAAAGAACCCCACAAACAATCAAAACGAGGCAAAACTGCTGTAAAGAAGATTATCAACACAAAAAAATATATTTCAAATTGTTTTCAATAACTGAACTCTAACTGATTGAACTTCTATTTCAAATCAAATTGATGCCGATGATGCTATGAGACGCGGGTTCGATTCCCGCCTTATCCACTGAGCTTCTATCGGATGGTGAAGTAAAACGTCGGTCCCGGTTTCTCCTGTCTCGTCAGAGGCGCTGGAGCAGAAATCCCACGTTAGAGGAAGGCCATGCCCCGGGGGGCGTAGTGCCAATAGTTTCGTTTTTTTTCAAATCAAATTATGAAGTTCTTTGAAAAAATATTTTTTTTGCCTATTGATTTTTCGAAAATTCAGCGTTTTATTGCTCGGCCATGAAATGCTGAAAATTAAAATGACGTATTTTGTTTTTTTTTTTCGCTAAAAATATAGTAAACCAGTGGGAAAAGTGATAATAATAATTATTTAATAATCTGACAAAACAACATCAAAAATTTAGATATACAGATACATACTTTAACATTCAGAATAAAAAACGGAAATTTAAAATAGAGGGATTTAAAAAGTTCAAGTTTCTACTGAATTATCCAAATCTCACTCCAGATAATAAAAACACGAAATTTTCATTTGGTTCAAAATTCCTCTTATTAAAATATGAGTCAGCTAATGCTTCAATGTTTTTTTAAAACTGATTTTCTGTAATCTAAAGTCATTGAAGGCGGCAAAAATTGATATTAATTTTGACCGCGGTTAAAATTATATATCTCACTGTCCAGAAAAAATAACTGCATGCGAAACCGGACAGCACAAGCGCGCTAATTGGACTATTTGAAACGATCTAGAAATGCATGACATTTTTTTTCAATGCAAATTTAAGAATTTCTTTCGAAAATTTAAAAGCAAGCATTATAATACCAAAAAAATAATCTTTATTTCTTCGCCATCGGCTCGAACGCGTCCGGCATCCGCTCGATCACGTACCGGTTCAGCGCCACGTTCATGATCGGCACGCCGGGAATCTTCCGGATGCGCCGCTTCAGGTCCTTATCGTTGGTGGCCACGATGTAGCACTTGTGCTGGGTCACGCGCTGCACCAGACAGTCGTCGGCGTAGATTCCCCGGTGCAGGCACTTGATCCGCTCGAAGCGCGAGTCTTTTATGATCCGGAGCGCCAGCTTGTACTTGGGACCGAGCTTTTCCAGCTCGCCGACCACGCAATCCGTGACGTAGGGGATGCACTTGGCGTAGAGGCAGTCCATCATGGTTTTGACCACGTCGAGTTTGTTTTTAACGCTAAAGTTGATGAAATTGGTGTCGACGAGGATGTGGTAGGGCGGGCCGAGCTGGGTGTTGTACTGGAAGAACATGGCCGAGCTGGTTTGGGTCTTTTCCATCAGGTTGGGCTCGTCGGAGGGTTTGGGCTTCTTTTTGGACGGGGTGCGATCCGTGGGTTTGAGCCGGGAGTCCGTTGTTTTGATCATCCGCTTGAGCTGGGCGGATCGCTGCGTTTGCAGGCGCTTCAGCTGGACCTTTTTGCCCTGGAATGGTGGGAGGAATAGTGAATTACATTTTGTAAAGGTTAAAAGATTAAAAATTACCATTTTGATGTAAACTTTTAAGGAATTCCTCGAAAAATTAAATTAAATTTGAACCACTTTCAGCACATGTGCACGATTGTTGTTGTTTACCGACGTATTTGACGTTTCTCGCAAACCCATGTGGCGACTTTTGTGGTCTACACTGTAAAATGAAAATCCCTTCGTTCGCGTTCGCTCGGTTGTTTATAAAACGTCAGAATCGTGATGTCATTCATTCGTTTTCTGATGGTCGCACACACAAAAGAATCATTCCATTGAGCAAAGAAAAGAAAAGGGTGCACCATTGATGATAAAAGAGCTTTTTTCGCGAGCAGGAAAGACAAGTGCGAAATTCTAGCAAATTTGTGTGATTCATTGCCAGTGACTTGGCCGTGCGCAGGTTGATTTCCAGTGAGTAATTCGCTTATCGCGGCGAGAAACGCCCTTTTGTAACATTTTGTAATTCGGCGCAGGAGGGACGGAAGGACGGAACAATGAACACCCCGCAACAGCTGGACCACCTTTCGAGGTCATCGTCGACGGTGCCGCAGTATCAGGCGCCGCAGCCGCAGTATGGAACTCCGCTGCCGGACAGTGGTGCCCTGCCCGGGATGATCATGATGGGCAAGAAGGGACCGGCAGTTCCGCCAAAGCCGAAGAAGCCGTCCCCGTCGACCGTTCCGCCGCAGGTTCCGAAGAGTTCCAACGTCAAGCGGTACTGCGAACCGTCCTACTCGACGCTGCTGGGCCAATCCGGAGAGGAGCATTCGTACACCAACTCGCCGACCGGAGCGGGTCGTGCCACTCCTGGGAAGATGGGCATCCGGAAGGTCACGCTGGACAATGCGGTAGAGTTGCAGCAGCAGAAGGAAGCGCTGGAGCATCACAAGCGGATTATGGACATTAAGATGCAGCGTGGCCAGGCGGACGGAGCGGTCTACGAGAATACCACGCCCAAGTTCTACGAAGGGGACGTGACCTACGCCAATGTCCCCGGAGGACCAAGAAACGGCGATGGAGGGCTGATCTACAGTAACATTGCCCACAACAATGGCCAGAAGCCACGCACGCAGAGACAGATTTCCGACGAACTTCCACCGCCTCCGGTTCAGGAGCACTCACAGGTTCCGCTGTCCCTGAACGAGTTGACCCTGGAAGACAACGACGACGAGTTCCCACCACCCCCCAGCCCGGTCAGTTCTTCCTACAGCGAACTCAGAAGGGCGACCGATCCTCCCCAGATGGGACGGAACCATCAACCCCAGCCAACGTACAACATGGTCGGCCCCGGTGCCACCGGCCAAACCTACAGCAACATGGCCCCAAACAACCAAATCTACGCCAACAACATGCACCAATTCTACGGCATCAGCTCCCAAGGCTCGACGTACGAATCTATCTACGAACCGATCAACCCACGTCCAACCAGTCAAATGTCCGGCCGTTCCAACTACTCCCTCTACACGCCCTACGTCAACTCCCGCGGCATCAACAGCCCCAACGACACCATGCTGAACCAACAACAGCAGCATCAACAACAGCAACAGCAGCAACATCGTCACCACGTCCCAAAAGAAAACGAAGTCGACAAGCTGACCGACCTCCTCGTCCAGTCCATGGACAACGTCGGACAAGATCCGGACTCGTTCGACGAGTTCCTCACCGACACCTTCGGCACCTGTGTCCAGTGCGGCGAACGCGTCGTCGGTGAAAACACCGGCTGCACCGCCATGGACCAGATCTTCCACATCGCGTGCTTCACCTGCCAGCAGTGTCAAATCAACCTGCAGGGCAAACCGTTCTACGCCCTGGACGGCAAACCGTACTGCGAGGAAGACTACCTCAACACGCTGGAAAAGTGCTCCGTCTGTCAGAAGCCGATTCTCGAGCGCATCCTCCGTGCCACCGGAAAGCCGTACCACCCGCAATGCTTCACCTGTGTCATCTGCGGCAAGTCGCTGGACGGGATTCCGTTCACCGTGGACGCCACCAATCAAATTCACTGCATTGAAGATTTCCACAAAAAGTTTGCTCCGCGTTGCTGCGTGTGCCAGAAGCCCATCATGCCGGAACCGGGACAGGACGAAACGATCCGGGTGGTGGCGCTCGATCGGAGTTTCCACGTGTCGTGCTACAAGTGTGAGGATTGTGGGCAGCTGTTGTCTTCGGAGGCGGAAGGTAAGTGGACGATCATTAGGGAGGGTTAGTTCCTTTTTTCGACGAATTTTGTGGATTTTGAAGATTTCAGGGTGGCCACTTCAGTCGGGAAATCAGGAAATCGGAATCTCGCTAAAATTCGCAAACATCGGGAAAAGTCGGGAAAGTTGGGATTATTTGAAAACTATATTTGTACTCTTGAATAATTTTGTATTTTAAATGCACTTTCTTAAAATGTTAGTTTCCTTTCACAATTTCATTAATCAAGAAATTTTTTATAAGTTCATAATAAAGATTACAGACAAATTTTAACAGCAAAAAAATAAATGAAAAAACTATTTTTTAAATTTTACGAATGATTCTAAATTTAACATTAGAAATCTGACAAATTGTTGTCGAGCTATCGTCTCTTGAAAAATAAGGTCACAATAAATGACACTCAGGTTTGTTACGGACGGCGCGGATCGCGCGGATTTGCTGACTAATTTTGCTCAGGCGCGGATTTCGCGTGGATGGCAATTTTGATAAATAAATTAATTGGGAGAGATAGAATTACTTTCAAGTTATTAAGAAAAATATTATCAGAAATTACGATAATTTGTTTTTTTTTTCATTGAGTGCAATTTCAATTTCTTATTAATAGATTTTTTTCTGAAAATGTTTGTTTGTTTTTTACCGTATAAATATTTTTTTCTAAATTTAAACATTCTTGGCGAAAAATAAAAAAAAAATCAGAACATTAAAAAATTAATGCTCCATCATTCAAAATTCAAATTTCAAAAATGCGAAACTTTTTTTTATGTTAATAGTTTTATAATTAAAATTTTTAAAATTTCGGTTTAAATTTTTTTTGAATTTCTAAAATCGTAATTTAAAAAATCTGAAATTTCTAAATTCAGAATTAAAAAAATCTGAAATTCAAAATTTAAAGAAAAATTGAAAATTAATAAAAATCAAAATTTGAAAAAAAATCAAAATAAAAAAAAAATCAAAATTTAAAAAGTTAAAATTTGAAAACAAAAATATTAAATTTAAAACAATTTTGAAAACAAAAAAAAACGAAATCTCAAAAATCTCGAATAAAATTTAAATTCTTAGATTCTTAAATTCCTAAATTCTCAAATTTCTAAATTCTTAAATTTTAAAAAGAATAAAAAAATAAATATTTTAAATATTGGAAATGCAATTTGTTTCGGTATGAAATTTTATTGAGGAATTTGGAATACAATCTGTATTAAAATTCATAGATATTGAATTTTTAGGATTTTAAAAACTAAAATTTAATCATATTAAAATTTTAGATTTTGGTTTTTTTGAGCTTATTCTTTTGAAGTTAAATTTTATTTATTAGATTTTTAAATTTTGTTTATATTGGTTTATAATTTTCTATTTTGTTTGTATTGGTAAAAATTATTGTTAAGTCCCCCTGATTTGCAAAAAGATTTTTTTGTGACCTTTCCTGACGTCTCTTGAGATATTTTTTTAATGTTTTTTTTTGTTTTTATTCCTTCAAACATAAAACGAGTTCCATTTTTTTTATCAAATATTTTCTGTATCAGTTTTTTCCTTTGGAAATAACATTTCTTGAATGTTGGTCGCGATTTTTTTATATGGCGCGGATTTCGCGCGGATTGGGGTTTCGGTCGGCGCGGATTTGGCGAGGTTTTTTTTCGACTTTCCCGTAACAACCTTGCGACTTAGAAACACATTTTTTTTAATTGAGAACGATGCAAATAATTCAAGAAATAAATGAACTAAAATATTTCTATTCTAATTTAAGGTAAACAAATTAGGTTTAAAATTACAATAACTTGAAAATGAAAGTTTTTTGAAATAAATTAGTAAAGTTTTTTTTATATTGCAAAGTGATGGGGAGTTCGTAGTTTTTGAGTGATTTTTTTGCGGGCCTAGAAAGCCTTATAAAGTGCTAGTCCTAATAATTAGTCAAAGACACAAAATAGATCAGAAAATTCCTTCAAATGATACAGAGATTCATTATTTGTCCTTCAAAACTAATAATTTTCTAAACGTTGATCATTCAAGTCGGGAAAGTTTGGCAAAAATTGGGTCCTAAAATGAAGCTTAGATTGCTGATATTATTGTTCACAGCAATAATGCTTATTTTTCTGAGTACAATGACCCTTTGTACGACCACAATAAGTTTATAATGGATTTTTAAATCAATTTTGAAAAATTATCCTCGCGGTCCTTCTTGACAGAAAAGCTCCTACTTGACAGCTAGTTCCAAGGGGACCATAGTTGATCCATCGAAAAAATGTTGTCTTGTCAATATTTTTTTTTGCATTAAAATGAAAAAAAAAAAGTGATAACAAATGGTTTTTAATCGTGTTTATTAACGTTGTACATAAAAATTGACATAGGGCTTTAGTATCCAATTTGGAAATTCGCCAAAATCCGCAAAAAAAAAGAATTCTGATTTTTCTATAAAAGTCTGGAATACTCGGTTGAAAATTATTTTCTGAATTTTGAATAATTTTATTATGTTTTGTGCAATTTTCAATTCAATTGCACTAAATTAAGGATTGAATTTTGGATTAAATATTAGGGACATTGAATAATAAGAAGTTATGTCGTAGACATAACCGGAATAACGTTGAATAACGTTGTTAATATCAGTTTAGCTAATATAGAAGGGCATTAGAAATAAAACTAGAGTTTGGAACATAATCTTTAAAAAATATTAGTATCGACCTCAAAATGTTGATCCCAAAACAGAAAAAAAGAAGCCTTCTAAAAAAATTTTGTTTGCATAATCCATGGAACAAAAAACATTAAGTTTGTCAATAAAATATTTTTTTTTTTTGTATTTTGAAGTTTTTAATATTTTTTTTATTTTTTTTATTGTTTGAGTTTTCTCTTAGAATCAAAATTATTAGTGTTTCCATTTTTAACTTAATTTTGTTATTTATGTAGCTATTTCCACTAAAATAGGTGTCAATTTTTATGTACAATGATTAAAACAAACGAATAAAAACCAATTCTAATATTTTTTTTTTTTCAATTGAATGCAAAAAAAAAGATAATTGACAAGACAACATTTTATGATGGATCAACTATGGTCCCGTTGAAACGAGCTGTCAAGTAGGATGCTTTCTGTCAAGAAGGGCCAAGAAGTTAATTTTTAAAAATTAAATTAAAAATCCATGTTAAATCCTTTTCAGTCGTACAAAAGGTCATTGTGCTCACAAAAATAAGCTTTATCGCTGTGAACAATAATATCACAAATTTTAACTAAATTTTAGGACCCAATTGGGTACTAAAGTTAAGCTTAAATTTGTGATACTATTGTTCACAATGATAAAAAATATTTTCCTGGGTACAATGACCCTTTGTACGACCGCAAAGGATTTAAAAAAAAAAACAAATCAAATTTAAAAGGATTTAAAATGGATTTTTAATTCAATTTAAAAAAAATAACATCGCTGTCCTTCTTGACATAAAAGGTCCTACTTGACAGCTCGTTCCAAGGGGATCATAGTTGATCTATTGAAAAAATGTTGTCTTGTCAATTTATTTTTTTTTGCATTAAAATGAAAAAAATGTGATAACAAATGGTTTTTAATCGTGTTTTTTACCGTTGTACAAACAAATTTTCATAGGGCTCTAAGATCCTATTGAAATATTTTTATTAACTAAGAAATCTTGTTTGATGATATATGTTGACTTTTTTATAAACAGTTTTTGATTTGCAATTGTTTCTTAAGAAATTCCTATTATTTAAGTATGTGGAAAAGTCGGAAATTTTCTAAATGGTATTTGAGTGGCCACCCTGAAAATTATTCAGTTCATAGAAAAGTGAAACATGAAGAAAAATAATTGTTGAAACTAAATTTTAATCTTAAAAAAAAAATTATGCGTTTACTTCAAAGTGAAGTTTATCTTTTTCTAAGGATTATGAATAAAAAAAGTCGTTGTTTGAGTAACGTAAATATAAAATTTTAAAAATGTTGGAAAAAATCAGAAAAATACTCAATCACTCCCCTCTCTCTCTCTCTCTTTCCAGGCGGCATCGGGTGCTACCCCCTCGACGACCACATCCTGTGCAAAAGCTGCAACGCCAAGCGTGTCCAGGCGCTCTCGATGTCGTACCACACTGGAATGACCACCGAGTTGTAAGAAGCCTCCGGCAAAATGGGGCAAAATTATCGTGTGTCATCACTCTGTTGTTCGTGCAACAGATAAAAAGAAAAAAAAACCCTTTTTAAACAAACTCTATTTCATCGAACTATCGAACGGTTTATAGTCAATCGAGCATATTAAGCAGGAAAAAAGAAAAAGAAGTTGTAGATTTAGCGCGGTGGGACAAATGAAACTTATTTGTTATTATTCTGGCTGTTAATTTAGTTTGTAGATGAGGCGCATGCAAGCACGAACGCTCAACCATTTTATCATAAACTTAAAGTATATAATATTAACCGAATTGCACACAAACCTAATCTTAAGAATTTCATTGATAAATGTGCATCTACTTAAAATACGACTACATTCCACTGAAACTACTTACTGTAACGCATTTTTTAAAACACTTGAAGTAACAAACAACAAATGTAATCGAACATTGCCAACAAACACGAAATCTTGATAGTTGAAAAAAAAAAGACTAGAAGTTTTAGCTAAAACAAAACAATTGCATTTATTCAAACGTATAAGAATATCGAAGCTCGTAGCAAAGAAAAAAATATTGAAAGAATATAATCCAAACAAAACATTCCAACTTTTTTGCTTGTGCGTGAATGCAAGCAACTTATGCATGTAAACAAATGGAAATAATAATTATAACAAACTTAAATGTGGAAATAAAGAAAACAATAATAAAGTTGCAAAACTATTCAATTGGTGAATATTTGTCTTTCTCTTAAGAAAAATAGAACTCCCTCCGGAACCGGTTACTGCTGCTCCTGCGGGAGTAGTGGTGATGGCGCTCCCAGCGTCGAAAACTCCTCAAAGCCGTGCCGATAGCCTGTGACGTATTGCTCGGACAATTTTTAGGGTTTTTATTCATTGAAAAAAATCAGTATTTTTTTTCCAAAAGATCGGAAAATTTCACGAATGTTTTATATTTTATCATTGAAAATCGGACCGTTAGTCACTGAGTTATCGATTTTAGAAAATTTTATTTTTAATTTTATTTACTGTTTTTTTTTTCAGCAACCAGAGGTCCAATCTTCAATGTCTCTTAGACAATTTTATACATATTTTATTATAAATAAAACATATTTTATTATAGAACTTAAAAAAAAAACAAAAAAAAAACGGGAATTCAAATAATGAACACTATTTAAAAAAAAAAATCAAAAAAACCGGAATTTTATCGGACAAAATTTAACTATGAATTGCTATATTTTGAAAACGGTACACTTAATCAAAAAATTTAAAGTACTTTTCGATTGCAAATTCGATTTTACAAAAAAATGAGGTCAAAAAAAAAAAAATAAGTACAACATATATTTTTTTTATAACTCGTCGGCAAAATGTTGGTCCGTACTTTTGAGTGGCTTAAAAGATGCAGGAATTTGTCCCCTAAAACAATTAAAAAAAAATAAAAATTAACTACGGATTTTGGGAAATTGATTTTTTCTAAAAAAAAAGTTAATAAAAATCATTCAAAAAATTCCTTGAAAACTTACAATTTTTTGAATAATTACGTACCATTTTTAAAACGTAAATTTTTGTAACAGCTGCCAAAATTGTACGGAGATTTGTATGGGTGAACCAATGGCTTCAAATGGCTTCTTTTATGAGAGGGAAGGACCCCACAAAGTTTGAGCCAAATAAAAAAAAAACAAAAACAAATGGTCGAAATCGGCTGATTTTGTAGAGAATTGCCCTTATAAGATACAGATCTTCGAAACATTCACTTGTCAATTTGGTTAATACATACATGTAAATCGTCAAAAATGTCAGAGGTTGGTATGAGCACACATTTAAACTTTTTTAGAAATCTTTTTGCAGGGCATTAACATATACATTTTCATCTATTAACAAAATAAATTTGAAGACATTTGAACGTACAATTGCCGAGGTATAAGGCTTTCTAGTCGGAAATTTACCAACACATTCAAAATATGTTTACATTACAGCTGGACGTTTGTTTGCATCCGATTACCTATCTCTTTCTAGCAAAAGTTTTTTGTCAGGCGACTTTTAGCTGGTTTTTTTGATTGACCGCTGGATATGTCAGCAAACATACTTCGCAGGGCTGTGACAGCTCGAGCTCGATCATTGTTTGCATCAGGACACTGTGACGAGGAATTCGTAATTTTTGGGTTAAATTATATTTTTTACACTGGGCCTAGAAAGCCTTATAGCTATTTTAAGTTAGCAGTTTCAAAAAACACTGCACATCTCAACACTGCTTTGACCAAATCGGCTCAAAATTTTGGTGAAGACTTGTTGAAACGGTCCTGTGTGCATGATGAAGGCCGATTTCCAAAAACTAATTTTTTTAAAAAAGATAAAAATATTTTTATGTTTTTCATATAAAAAATGCCTCAGTTTTTGATTTTTTGTATTTTTTAAAAAAGCAAAATTTCAAAATCGGGCTTCGTCATGCACACGGGATACGTATTGAGAGTCTTCACCCAAAATTTCAGCCAATTTGATCCATCCCATCTCGGTGTTTAGAGAAAAACGTTCACAAATTTTAACAGTTCGCTTTGCGCATGGCAAAATTGTGAACTTAAATCGTCTCTTACTCTTAGGATTACTTTTGTTCGAATAAAAATACTGATACTTGTACTTTTGTATCAAATTATGTATGTTTTGTTATAATAGTACAGTTCAGACTTAACTATCCGAGGCCTCAATTATCCGTAGTTTCTATTATCTAAAGTTTTGTATGGGATTTCGGATAATCGAATCATGAGCAAATTATAATACTTTTTTCGTATTTTTTTATTTTCTTACTTTTAACATCAAATCCGAGTTCTGCGACCACTGCGACCAATTTGATTGTTTTTAAAATAAAAATGCCTTTTTTCAGTATTTTATCGTCGCCATATTGGCCGTCATCTTGGATTTAAAAATTCTAAATCATTTTTGAGTAGTTTATGGATCATATTTAATCTCGACAAACACAAATAAGACAACGAACAAAAAATATCCGATTTTTTTTGACTGTAATAGGTCTAAATTCTTTAAACTTAACAATGCTGACATTTTTATTTAAAAAAAAATTAACAAAAATTTTTTCAACCAAAATAGTTTCGATGGTCAGAGAAGATTGTTTAACCAATCTTATAGGTATCCACATTTTTAAGCGAAGATGGCGTTACGAAAGGTGTACGCCCGAAATGTCAAAATCGCGCAGTGGTACCAATATTAGAAAAAAAAAAGTTTGGCTGTCATGCCATGGCACACTTTTTTTGTAATGTTGGTACCACTGCGGGATTTTGACATTTCGGGCGTTCACCATTCGTTACGCCATCTTCGCTTAAAAATCTGGATATTTGGGGATTAGCAAAGTTATTTTTTTCTGTTTTCTTGTTAGGGTTAACTCGTGTCGTTTAGCGGTCTTCGAAAAAGTTGTTTGTCATAAAATTTAACTTAAGAGTCTCACACAATAATTTGGCTTTTACCCATTTTTTTTTCTTCAAATTTTTCCATTGAAACCTTAACTGATTTCGCTCAAAATTGACACAGTTTCTTATTTTTACGTAAAGAATCGAGCCAGGATTTTCCGAAAAGAAATCAATTTTTCTTGTCACCTAAAATGCAACTATTAACCCTCTACAACCCAACCCCGCCTTTAGACGGGCTTCAATTTAAAAAATCGCCAAATATCCATTTTTCAACCAATTTTAGATCTGAGCAGTTCTCTAGGATTTCGGTCATTCGATTTTTTTTTTGTATTTTTTAATCCGACTGAAACTTTTTTGGTGCCTTCGGTATGCCCAAAGAAGCCATTTTGCATCATTAGTTTGTCCATATAATTTTCCATACAAATTTGGCAGCTGTCCATACAAAAATGATGTATGAAAATTCAAAAATCTGTATCTTTTGAAGGAATTTTTGATCGATTTGGTGTCTTCGGCAAAGTTGTAGGTATGGATACGGACTACACTGAAAAAATAATACACGGTAAAAAAATTTGGTGATTTTTTATTTAACTTTTGTCACTAAAACTTGATTTACAAAAACACTATTTTTATTTTTTTATTTTTGATATGTTTTAGAGGACATAAAATGCCAACTTTTCAGAAATTTCAGGTTGTGCAAAAATCATTGACCGAGTTATGAATTTTTAATCAATACTGATTTTTCAAAAAATCGAAATTTTGGTCGTAAAAATTTTTCAACTTCATTTTTCGATGTAAAATCAAATTTGCAATAAAAAAGTACTTTACTGAAATTTTGATAAAGTGCACCGTTTTTCAGGTTAAAGCCATATTTAAGTGACTTTTTTGAAAATAGTCGCAGTTTTTCATTTTTTAAAATTAGTGCACATGTTTGCCCAGTTTTGAAAAAAATATTTTTGAAAAGCTGAGAAAATTCTCTATATTTTGCTTATTCGGACTTTGTTGATACGACCTTTAGTTGCTGAGATATTGCAATGCAAAGGTTTAAAAACAGGAAAATTGATAATTTCTAAGTCTCACCCAAACAACCCACCATTTTCTATCGTCAATATCTTAGCAACTAATGGTCCGATTTTCAATGTTAATATATGAAACATTTGTGAAATTTTCCGATCTTTTCGAAAAAAATATTTTCAAAATTTTCAAATCAAGACTAACATTTCAAAAAGGCCAAACATTCAATATTACGCCCTTTTAAAATGTTAGTCTTGATTTGAAAATTTCGAAAATATTTTTTTCGAAAAGATCGGAAAATTTCACAAATGTTTCATATATTAACATTGAAAATCGGATTATTAGTTGCTAAGATATTGAAGATAGAAAATGGTGGGTTGTTTGGGTGAAAATTAGAAAACATAAATTTTCCTGTTTTTAAACCTTTGCATTGCAATATCTCAGCAACTAAAGGTCGTATCAACAAAGTCCGAATAAGCAAAATATAGAGAATTTTCTCAGCTTTTCAAAAATATTTTTTTCAAAACTGGGCAAACATGTGCACTAATTTTAAGAAATGAAAAACTGCGACTATTTTCAAAAAAGTCACTTAAATATGGCTTTAACTTGAAAACGGTGCACTTTATCAAAATTTCAGTAAAGTACTTTTTTATTGCAAATTTGATTTTACATCGAAAAATGAAGTTGAAAAATTTTTACGACCAAAATTTCGATTTTTGAAAAATCAGTATTGATTAAAAATTCATAACTCGGTCAATGATTTTGCACAACCTGGAAATTTCTGAAAAGTTGGCATTTTATGTCCTCTAAAACATATCAAAAAATAAAAAAAATTAAAAATAGTGTTTTTTTGTAAATCAAGTTTTAGTGACAAAAAGTTAAATAAAAAAATCACCAAATTTTTTTTACCGTGTATTATTTTTTTTTCAGTGTAGTCCGTATCCATACCTACAACTTTGCCGAAGACACCAAATCGATCAAAAAATTCCTTCAAAAGATACAGATATTTGAATTTTCATAAATCATTTTTGTATGGACAGCTGCCAAATTTGTATGGAAAATTATATGGACAAACTAATGATGCAAAATGGCTTCTTTGGGCATACCGAAGGCACCAAAAAAGTTTCAGTCGGATTAAAAAATACAAAAATTTAAATTGAAGAAAAAAGACCGATTCCGTAGAGAATTGCTCATCTTTAAAAAGCATTGGAAAGTAGAACTCTTAAAATTTTAGAAAATTTCAGGGTTGGAAGTTTTATTTGTTTTATGTGACTTTGCCAATGTTTTTTAAAAATGTCATTTTTTTAGGGGTCAACTTTGGCTGTGTTTTTTATTAACATTTCCTATATTTTCAGTAAAAAGAAGTATGCAGTAATTTTTCTAGTGTCCCAGACTATGCCTTTACGCATTTTTTTACAACTTAAATGATAATAGTGCTATTTCATAGCAGAAAATGTGAAAAACAGGCAAAAAATTGGTAAAAAAACATGAAAAAATTAGATAGGCAAAATGTAATGATATTAGGTGGTAGAATAGGCCATATACTACCAAAAACAAACATAAACTAAACAAGATAAATGCAAATTAAAATACTAAAAATTAAACAAGAAAAACATAAAACAAGAGAAGTAAAGTTTTTCGTAGAACAAAAGTTGCTCAAAATGACCTGAACACGGGAAAAATAAAAATTCTCGAAAAAAAAAAATGGGCAGTAGAGGGTTAACAAAAATAAACGCTATGAAAAAAATTAAAAATAAAGGAACGGCATGTAGAGTCGATTGCCAGCAGTGAGGCTGCATGGTCGCTAGCTACTAGCTTTACACGTTTTTTTCTGAGTTCTGCTTAATATCAAGTATTAAGTATTTTGTGATAAAAATAACGGTGCGTCTCCCCAATATTTTAATATACTCCATTAAACAAGTAAAACAAAAAACAATTAGTTGAGTCACCATGCACCTCCACTCCAAGCATGTTAATTTATTTTGTCTGAAACCCATTTTTACCGCAATAATATTTTAAGTCTTACATATTCTTGATCAGGATGGTGAAACACAATATTTTAGAATAAAAGATTGACTAGAAATGATTAAAAATTATAGACCAATAAATCAGTCAACTAAGAAACATTTTTAACAAAATTTGAATATTGGAATGTCCTTTATTTTAATTTAAAAAAAAATATTTTCATTATTTTTGGTATTCAAAATGGAAGAAAAATGTTGTAATATTTAGCAGCAAACAGCTAAGAAATGACTGAGATATCGACATCACATGCTCCCAAACCCGTTACTCAAACAAAGTGTTCAGAAGAGCATCATTTGCTTATCTCAACTCAACACCCACTTTGCGAGCACAATCAGAAACGCTGCTGCTGCTGTCCTGTCTTTCCCAACGTCGCCCTTTCGAATGCTAATCCAATAATCTCTTATAACATTTGCCATGTCCATGTCCAGTCCACTCACGTAGGGACCATTCCGGGAACCTCCCTTCTTCCCTTTCCGTGTTGGATTGGCCGCACCAGATTCAAATGGCATAAAAATTGCTTCGCATTTTGAGCCTCAGCCTCATCCCCCATGCTCTCTCTCTTGTTTTTTTAACACCATCTCAAGGGATGAATATATTTTCATCATCTGTTTTTTATTCATTTCGCTCATCCTTGCCCTCTCTCCTGGGGGAAGCAGCACCACATCTCGGAATGTCCACCGGCCGGAGGGTGAACTGGACATTTCCCACCGACTTGCTTTCGGAAGCGCCCCCGGAAAATGGGAAATATTCCTGGCCAGGGAAATAAATGAGATTGAAAGCATTATCCTTCGGCTCCGTGCATGTTTGAGTTTGTTTGTGTGTGCTTTCGGATAAAAAGATGCTGGATGAGTGTAAAAAAGGACGTGGAACCTGCGTCCGACGGACGCGGCGACGACGGCTTTCCATGAATCTTCAATCGGGGGAAGTTTCGGACGTGTGGGGACGAATGGGAAAAAAGTTACTTGAGTTGTGTTTCTTTTGGGGAAATGGAGTTGTAATCTAACTAAAATTTCATCATTGAACTAAGTTTTCACCACCGACCGTATTAATTTGTCGTCGCTCCATACGCTTAGTGACGTGATGGAAGCAAGGGCGTCTATGCGAAGTGTCTCTACACCCGCTACAAATGTCCAGCGCTTAAGGAGGAAATTTAAGAAATCTATAAAAACAAATTAAAGTAGCATTAACTTTTGAAAAAGAACATTTAAAACTAAATTTAATTATAACTGGGATTTTTTTTCTCTGCTAAGTGAATCGCTCAAACTGTCCTCCTTTTCCCAAAGAAGCAGCAACAATAAATATAAGCAAAAAGGATATATTTTGGGGTGGAGGGTGCCCAAAAGCCAAAGCCAGGAGGAAAACCCGGCTCGCCGCTGTCATATTTCTCGTGTTTACAATCCTCTTTGGGTACGGACGGGGCTTTGCTCACTCGTCGCAGTAGGCCGTGAACGACAGGAGGGTTTTTTGGAAGGTTGTTGGGGGGGCGACCAAGGGGTAGGACACAAGATAAATAGATGGAAAAAGGCTTCTGTGATGATAACGAAAAGTGAAAGCATTCGTTCTTTTTTTCTTCTCAGGGACGAAGAATTTGTAGCACATCTGTGTGTGTTTCTTTTAAATTCTCCCGGGACTGGAGAGGGTGGCCGGTTTGAGTTTGAGAGCTCGAGGGCTGTTGTAGGTAAACCCGGGTCCGGTGTGGTTTTGGCCGGATTTCAGTTGTTATTGGAGGACTTTTTTATCTTCTTGTTGAGTCAAGGGAAAATTTGTAAGAGGTTTAGCATTTGGGCCACAAATACATCCCGGTGATTGTTTGCTTTTCAAAACGAAACAAGTTATTGTTTAGTCGGGAAAAGGTACACACACGTGTCTTGGATGAAGAAAAAAGTAAATATTTGCTTGAATCGAAAGAAAATGTTTCTTGATGATTGGATAACATTTTGCTTTTGTAATCCGTAAGGCATTTGTACCAGACATTGAAATCATTATCAGAAATCCAATTACATCTTGAATTGTATTTTGTTTGTGAATTTCACTTGAAAGTTTATTTTTTATAATTAAAAAAAAGTTGGAAATAAGTAAAACTTGAACATATTTTGCACTAGTCTCGGTCGGTTGGCCAGATTTCCCAAAAGGCCAACTCCGCGCCCGGCCAGCAAACCGCAAAAGTACAGATACGTGTCCCCGGCGGTAAATGTCCTCCGGAATGACACAAACTAGAGCAATAAAACACATAAAATCCCATCGAATAATCGAAATGTCACATTAAATTGTGAAATATATTCTTCTCTCATCCCGGACCCGGCATATACGAAAGCACAGAAAGTAGGCGCAGAAGGTGCACACGCAGTAGCCATAGATTTTTGGCATTAGCCGCCGCACAGTGGAATCGGAAAATTCAAATGCGTATTCCAGGGAGGACATTCGTACGGCTTTGGGTCTGATTTATGTGGCCACTAGTGGCGAAGCCCGCACCACGCTGTGGGTGCATATCCGGTCGGGATGGTCCGGAAAATGGGATGAAGGGACGTGCCAACCATAAACACCTCTTTTTTTTTCGTTGTGAGTGATTTCATATTATTATGATATTATTGGTACAATCGAAATTTGTTTGAACAAGAAAAAAGCTATTTAGCAAATTTCTTGTTGAGACAATTTCTACAAAAAAGTTTTTTTTTGCCAAACGTGATTTTCAACGCTGACAGGGACTGTCTGCAATGTTTACGACAGTTTTTCTCTTCGTTTCAATTCCATTTCCATTGGAAGACTAATACAGATGAAACCAGACTACCGTCAACTGGGGCGAATTGGGACTACAGTCTGAATAAAAAAATAGTATTAATTGACAAAACAACAAAAAATATATTTTTTAGAACAATTCTTTTCATATTATTGTCTAAAAAAACATTGATTCAATTAGAAAATCTGTACTCCAGATACAGATTTTTGAATATTTACTGAAAATATCCCTCATTTTTCTGGAACGCCATTTTTTTTTAACAAATCACCGGAAATCACGCCCAATTTAAAACCTTCCCTTCTATGTAAATTTTACGCAAATCAGTGAGAAGCCAAAAAGGGTGAAAGCACCCTTTTAGTTCCCTTTGTTGAGTTAAAAAGTAATGGAGGGGAGATTTTTATTTGACTTGTCTACTTCTACAAGCAAGCTTAAATATGTGCATGTGACATATCAACAAATTACGTTAAATTAAGAAAGACACGAAACCGAAAAAGTTTTTCATCAGGAAAGACGCAAGAAAAAAGTTCAATAAATTGTCAGTCAGTGCAGTTTAACTTGTTTGATTACCGAAACCGTCAACATGGCACATTCGCATTTTTATTGGAAATTCCAACGCTGACATTTGATTATGATTGCGACCCCGTCCAAATTGAAACCAGTTTGATGCGATCGCAGCAGCCGTCGCCGATATCGATAATCTGGCACCAAGCAATCTCCCGTCGCAATCGCATTTTTTGTTTTGTTTTCGTTTTATGTTTATTTTGCATGGAACGCATTATGCAAGGCCTGCTGTTCTTTGTCCACGCAGATCAACGACCGAGGGGTTGCAGCGTTTTCCTCCCGGATCTCCGAGGGGTTGTTTTTTCTTCCGACTTTTTTTAGACCAATCTTATTTTTTCTTTCTTTCGCTCCTCTTCTCCCCCGTCGCATCATCCAATTTCTTAATCTACGTAATGATATGGCAGTCATTCTCAATCGACCTCGGCCCATAAATAACTGTCACCCTCGCGTCGACCCACCACACCACCGGAACGGAAGAGTGACGCGACCGACCGACCTCCCCCGGGGACTATCAAAACTGTCGAACCCCTCGCGGTGGGGGGTGGTTTGGTGCGGGAAATTCTGATGGTTTCAGCAAAACTTGTTTTATTCTTTTTGATTGTTTGTAATTGGGATTAGGGTGTGGGGAAATTTATTGTCTACAATTTTCAGAAGAATTGATTAATTATTCAAAAATTTAAATACAATTTGCTTAACGAGTGGCGATAATGACCACAACGGACTCATTCCATTGTATTAAAACTCCCCAAAGATTGATGAGGTGGTTCGTCGCTTGGTTGAGGTCTTCATTTGATTAATTTTTAGCCCCACACACGGTCGCGTCACGTCGGTTCAATCAACCGCGGGTGATGCGGGGTTATGCGGCCACAGGTAATTAGGGCCCAGGCGTGACGCCTCGCACCGTGGACTTATAATTAACTCGAAAAATTTGTTAATCTATTCATCGATCGACGCCGCCGCGGTCCTTCAGATGTGTGTGCTGATGCTGTATGTAGATCGTGCATGTTTGCTCCTGGGAACGACGACCACAACCGCCCTCTTCCTCCTCGATGGTTGTTGTTTGTTGTTTTTATGCGATCAGCAAAGAAGTAATTCATCAAAGCAGGCGCTGCTGGCTGATGCCTGGGATCATGTAATCACGCAAAGTAGCGAACCGAACGTCACACCTTGCTGCATTTTTGGTGAACAACGGATAGTAGGCGATGCTTGTACTCGATTTCAGGGGTCGTGCATAAATCACATAATTATTTTGTGTCGAATTTTTTGCACTTTCTGACACACTTAAACCGGGATTTTATCTGTTTTTTTTTTTTTACAAAAGAGTTTGATTTTTGTATTTTTGTATTTTTGTATTTTTTTTTGTATTTCTGTATTTTTGTATTTTTGTATTTTTGTATTTTTGTATTTTTGTATTTTTGTATTTTTGTATTTTTGTATTTTTGTATTTTTGTATTTTTGTATTTTTGTATTTTTGTATTTTTGTATTTTTGTATTTTTGTATTTTTGTATTTTTGTATTTTTGTATTTTTGTATTTTTGTATTTTTGTATTTTTGTATTTTTGTAATTCTGTATTTTATTTTTTTTACAAAAAAACTTTTAGAATTATTTTTTTCGAATTTGATCTCAAATGAAAAATAATTCGAAAATCTACAATTTCTTGAAAATTTGCGTATTTTGTGAACGCCCCGCTAATGCGTATCGCACAACATAACCACCGTGGCATGGCACACTATGATCAAGGTGTATGCAAATAATGTGCGTCGTCGTCGCGTCCATGTGATGCCCATGTTCACGTGCGCCAGACGGTGAAAAGTGGGAGCCTGCTGCGATCAACGCGCACATCAGCATCAGCATTATCACGAGTTGCTGGCTGCCTCCTATGTTAATGTTCCGCTGATGATTTTCGACCTGCACTTTGCATAATTCTGCACTCTGCACCAGAATTTGCATGCCGATGAGCACTTTTAGAGACACGAACGAGCTCTGCGCTTTTATCCGCGTCTGTGTTTGGTGGGGCAATGATCGAGAAATGTTTACCTTTTTCTTTCCTTTGGACTTTTCGTGTCGAAAAACGATCGAAAGAACCAATTCATTAAACTCTTATTAAGATAATTTGTGCGCTAATGTGCGAAAAGCGGAAGCTTATTAGCGACCAACGGCGAGGCATGTGCTCCCTTTTCTTTTGCTCTATCTCTCTTCCCCGGGGGGCATCGTTAAACGGTTGACCAACGGCGAGACCTCGGGAACGACGCAAAAATTTCACGCTGGCAGCGAGATGGCTATCGATCACTGAACTCCAACGGTCTCTCCTTGCCAGCGCCCGATAATGACCACCTCTGGCCTGGTGTATCGTGAGATAACTGATCTTCTCCTAGTCCACGCGCGGGAGAGATATTCTTTAAAACTTTCCGCATTGTTTTGGGTCACCTAATTATACATGAAAATCGTGTCCCCGTTCGTGCTTTGATCCCGTGGCATGCAAAGTGAACGACAGGGTTGGCCATGATAACGAGCCGTGCGCGAACTGCAATCTCAGCAGGCGAATCTCACGATTATGAAAGTTACGTTGGAGAGCGATGGTATCGAAGGTGGCTCTTTGATATTTTGTAACTTAAAATTGTCCTTGCTTAAAAAAAAAGAATTACAAGATAGAAATCTAATTGTCGAGTGTTGAAAAAAAGAAGACGTTATGAAATCATGTATCGTACACAAAACAGCAGAATGACAATATCGAAACGATTGCCGTTGAATATGAGCGCCCGCAAGAACAAATCCAATTACTGAGAATGGCGGAAAAACTGCCAGAATGACTGTGCGGGAGCACAATAATACAAAAGAGATTCGAGAAGCCATGCGAAAACGCCAATCAAATCAGAAATGAAAATGACACTGGAAAATTGCTGAAAATGTCGATTCCGGAAGCCGGGCGGCGTTGCCGCTTAGCAGGCCATGGATGCAAAAAAGACTTCTTGGTCGAAGCAAGGGTGAAGACACCGTTTACTGAGTTGTTCTGAAAATTGGATGGGATCAACCTAAACTAATCTTCATGGCATGCTTTGGGGTCGTCGCCGGGTGAAAAGCCGAATCGATCATGGCACGCTGTGTTGTGCAAACTTATGTCAATTAGGGACGTTAATTGATGAGCCAATTGCATGTCACGGTGTTCCTTATCTAATAAAATAAAAGTTGTGCAATTCTCACAACCCACAACTCTTTAGGCATAAATTCTGGGCGCACTTACATATGCTTACCTTTGTCGAGAAGATGCGCACCAGTTCATTCAGTTGTTCACGCTTTAGCACACACGCACGCACTGTACATCTGCTGCTGCAGAAGCACTTTGCAAACATATATATCAGTTACACACACCGTACTCTGCAGAAATGGATGATCTTGATAAAAACCTGCGAAAACTGAGCTCGTTAACGTGCCGCCCCGAGGCAAATTTATGAAAATAAGTCCCCATTTAGTGCACTGCACAGCACCCAGCTGCGGAAGTGGCGGGCCTACTTGGATTAGGCTCAAATTTGAAGATGAAGATGAAATTTTCACAGCTGGTTGATTTTCAAATTTTGTCTCAGTGCAAACATTAATACGAGTTTTGCGTGAAGTGGCGCAGAAATGCATAAAGAAAAAACAAACTGTAACGAAAGATTAGCATAGAATTCAACATGAAATATCGTAATTTAAGTCTGCTCAAGAATTGGATAGAGTTGTAATGCGTGCGCCGTCCATGGCAAAGCTCACTATTTACGATTGGATACACACTTGTGAATGTGAATGCGCACCCATGAAGCTATCCTCACTTAATTCCGTAGTTTATATTTTAAGCAATAAAAAGTGGCCTTTGTACTTTCACGCACTCTCTGGCAAGCAAAAATTATTGATTTTATGGTAATACGATCGAAAAAGAAAAACCCCGGAGAGGAGTCGTCGTCTCGTTCGTTCACCCCCTAATAAGAATGCTAATGCACGAACCCGGACTAAGCAGCAAGCCATGAAGTGCCAACATTTTTCGGTACACCCGGCGTACTTTGACCGAGCCCGGGGGAGACTCACTTTACTTTGCTTATTCCATCTACATGCTAATAACGAGCTACGAGAGGGCATCAGCATTATCATCATTGTCGATGCTTTCCAGGGCTGAAAAAGAGCGTCTTTTGACCGGCAAGAAGATTTTAGCAAGATTATCTCGCACACTCATGATCACCCCTAATGAAGAAGGCCTACTGCGAGATTATTTCCAAAATGTATTCTTAATCAGCAGTTCTTATTCGCTGCGTCGAAGCAGGTCCAAAAAGTCGAATAAAAGTGGCTTCTTTCTTCTTAAAAAAAAAAAAAAAAACGAGGGCGAAAAAATCATGACTTTTGGTCACCTGTCCCCTCTCGTGATGCTTGATTTTTTTGTCGTTTTCACCCTCCAAAAGGGGCAACACTTTTGGAGAGGGTGAAAATTATGAAAAATGATGAAATTATTTCACTGTCATGCTACGTTACCCGCAAATCGAAATCAAATTTTTGGGAGTTATTTTGCGCTGTGTGTGTGTGAGTGTGAGAGAGTGTGGTTTCAAGGGCTGTTGCTTTTGAGATTTGAGGGTGAAATCAACAGTTACGTGCAAAAAATCTATTTAGTACATCATGAACTTGGAAACCATTATTTTTTTTGAACTTACGACAAGTTAATATTAAATTTACGGATTTCTTTGTCAGTTTCTAATTTGATCAACGTCGTTCAAGATTTTGCGAACCTTTTTTTTGTGTAGTTAATGCAGAAGGAAAATGTTTAAAATTATTTTATTCATTTTTACAGCAGCCTTTTTTTTCATATTTTGAGAATCGTGTATTTTGTTTATTTGATGCCTTACCTACACAGAAAAAAAAATCATGGTAATATTACGTCTGGGAAGGAGTACATCTTTTATGTCAGAAAAAAGGTATAATTTTACTCTGGAAATGTGTAATTTTACCACTTTTCTGATGTAATGTCACTTTTTCAGTCTAAATTGATGTAAAATTACATCATAAAAGAGGTAATATTCCACCTTCCAAAATTACGGCTTCCAAATTTACATTATTTTTTTTCTGTGTAAGCTTGCTGAAATTCCTTTCTGGCCTGATGGATAATATTGTCCTAAAAATCAAAATTTCCTAAACTAGCCTATAATGTTTTATTCTAAACATCATTTTGCTTATATCACAAAATTAAAAAAAATAAATTTACGAACTAAACTTTTTAGTTTTTTTGGTGTTGTTAATACTTTGTTGTTTTTTTAAATAATTAGCCACAACGGGAAACTTTGTATAAATTTTCACTACATTTAAGTTTTTGGAACCTGTGGATCATAGAATCGATTTTTTTAAATTGTTTAAAGTGGTGTGTCATTCAGCTAAAGACGACCCAAAAAAACTCTTCCAACAGAAAATTGAACTTTTTTTTCTATTAAAAATCCGATGCAAATATTTTTCAATGTTTATGTCACTCCTCTTTCATTATTGGCTCGAAAAATCAGGGTATTTTTTTTGTAATTTCAATGAATTCAGACATGCGATAAACTGAAAACAATTTAAACTGTATTTTCCTACCTTGTTATCATTTTAATCACGATAGAATCATTTAACAAATATTTGGAAGTTTTTTTTTTTTAATTCGATGTTTAAGATAACACAACAAATATATTCAAACATTCGATTTTTTATTGTTTATTATATAAAAGTTGGTTTGTCATATCAATTTTTCACATTTTTTTCACATTCTTTTTCTGGCCTTATCCGATTTTTTCAGTTTCTTTGAAGACTCTTCGGATAATATAACTTCCGGTAAGCGAAAGTTGGATTTTTCGAGTCGTAAATGAGCTCAAATTGTCATTATTTTCAAAAATCATTTCATCAACGCAAAATTTTAAGAAATCCGTATTTGCATTTAGAACACAATTTAATCTTTTTGAAATAAAAAAAATGGGTTTCATAAGACATTTTATGTCATTCCACTATTGGAAAATACTAAAATTGTAATAATATGGACAATAACGAGTTGGAATGTTTTATGAATTTTCGCTATACCATAACTTATTTATTTTTTTATGAATTTCGATCAGTAAACGACGCAAAAATGTTATGATTTTATACGGTTTAGTGAATTTATTAATTAATATACAGTCCAGACTTGATTATCCCTAGTTTTGATTGTCCGATGTTCGATTATCCAAAGATCCGAATAACGGACAATTTTGTTTCGTATTTTTTTTTTATTTTCTTACTTTAAACATCAAATTCGAGTTCTGCGACCAAATTCTTGTCAAATTTGAATGGTTGATTGCCTGTAAAATAAAAAATAAAACGCCATCTTGGATTTAAATTTTTTAAATTACTTTAGAGTAGTTTAAGGGTCAAACTAAAGCCCAACAATCAGAAATAGGAATAGGATAACGAAAAAAAATTCTGTACTGTACTAAGTTTTTTTTTTACAAAGTCTCAATTTTTTGGGAAAATAGAGGATATGTACCCATTTTAATCACTCTAAGCCGTTTGACCAATTCTCATCCCTTTTGCCGTTTTCCGCTTTTAAATCAACATTTTCAGATGTATTAATAATGGAGAGTTGCCTGCTCACTTTTTTTTGAAAGCTGTAATTCGTAATCAATGTGCTGATAGGCCGATAATAGAAATAGGCTGAAAAAGGGTATAGCTCCCCTACTAGTGTTGTAATAATTTGCGATATGGGTACGAACGATGCAATATTTTTGATAATTTTCAATCTATTTGAGTGTTTAGTGGAGAATATTAAAGTTTACAATATGGTGGTTTTTTGTTTTTAATTACTGGAATTAAAAATATGTATCGAACTAAATTATTATTCAGAAGAATGTCTGGATTTGTCGAAAAACAAACTCTTTTTTATTATTTTTCAAATAATTTGATACAGTCCAGACTCGAGTTCACTTCTGCGGTACCGTCAACTGAGGCGAATCGGGACTACAGTCGGGATAGGGACAGCACGTTTTAAAGCACTTAAAAGCTTTCAATTTGGGAATGAATGAACACATTTTATTGCTCTGAATCTGGTCTTACCGAAACCACTCCAAAAAATCGAAATATTAGGCTGCAACATTACGAAAACTGCTGTCCCAATTCGCCCCATGTGTCCCGATTCGCCCCAGATGACGGCAATCGTTTTTTTTTTCGATATCTTTTTTTATTGTTGAGCTACGGGACCCTTGATTTGGTAATTTGGTAATTTGATAGGCTATTCAAATTTGACTAACATAGGGTCCCAGAAATCGATTTTTGTGTCAAAAGCATGAAAAATAAAATAAACGGATAATCAAACTTTGGTTAATCGAAACTTCGGATAATCGAGGCTCCGGATAATCGATTCTGGACTGTAGTATTAAAAAACAATGCAAATCACAAAACCTACCTTGTTGCAAACATTTCATACAATTTCCCACAATTTGTTTTTCGATTACTGGACCCCAACTTTAGCATAATTCGTCACGGTCGTTTTTACCCATAATTGATTGGTTTGGCGCCACCACCGGTGGCGCTGCCTGGCAGCAGGTTCCACAAAATCCCACCATGATCGGGGTTCCGACCCGTCACTTCCTGCAAGTCATGCGGCCACTTTTGGTAGGCGGCGGCGGCGGCAGCGTCGGTGCACCTTCTTTTGCACAAAGCTCATCTTCGACCGTGGCAGGTCGAGGTCGGTCGGAAATCGACTTTTTTTTACTCGGTCGGTCTTTTTAATTCATTCTGAAAGGGGTCTACCGCGTCGCCCAAATTCAAATTTTCCCCGCTCATCTCATCGCCATCGGCGGGATGAGTTCGCAGAAATGGTATGAGTTTTGAAGTTTCATCGAATATGAATATTACGACAAAGTTTGGTCAAACGAATGTGCCATGGGAGCGCTCAGAAGTCGAAGGGATTCAAGTATTTACTTTTTACTTTTTTAAATACGTTGTTTTTAGAAGTATTTTTAAACAATATACGGCGCCTAAACTCAATATTCAAATCGACTCAACCAAACTTAAAAAAAATAAGCTCCAAAAACTAATCAGAAGCTAATAACCTCCTTCTGCTGCATCTTCGGAGAGCCTCTACGATAGCCTGTCCCATTTTGAGGTCATGTCGAGGAATTTCAGGTGCTCACTTCTTAAATGGTAGATTATGATGTTAGGAACAATGTTTTCTTAGACAAGAAAAAATAATAAAATACTTTCTCGCACCCCCTAGTCGATTTACTGAAAAAAGTCACTTTTTTGAACAAATTTTCTAAAATCGCTTGGAATCAATACAAAAACTGTTTCGATCAGGTGTGTATTATCTTCAAACGATAGGTTTTTGTCCATAGATTAAGATGCACTATCAATATTGGACGAAAATTTAAGTTTTTGGACTCTCCCAGGCGGATTTGTGTCGAAAAAATCGCATTTTTTCGAAACTTTTTTCAGAAATGTTCATTTAATTTAGGGTAGCCTATTTTTCCCAGTAAAACCAATACGTGCAGCTTGTAGGAAATTTCATGGCGAACATTTTTCTCTCTGAGAAAATGCAATTTCGACACTCCAGAGCCGAGATATTTGAGTTTTAGTGAGGAAAAAGTGCCAATTTTCAAAATTTCTCAGAATTCTGAAGCAAGGCCTACTAATTACACGATGTAGCAAGCATATGTCTCAAAGGTCAGGGTATGCTTTTATAGTAATTTTGGCCGCTGAATCCGAATCTGAAATCAAATTTCGTGCAAACAGTGATGTTTTGGAGCTACACCCTTTTGGAATGTTATTTGCGTGTTTAAGAGGTAGTTTTTGTAAATATTGCTCGGTTTGTTGTCGTATCAAGGTGCTCCGATTTGGATGAAACTTTCAGCGTTTGTTTGTCTATACATGAGATGAACTCATGCCAGTTTGGAGTTTGAATTTTCCGAGGATTTCGAATATGACAAAAGTGAGACTAAACAACAGGACAATAACTAACATTGTAAAATGTTTGTTATAGAAAACCGAAAAACTATGAGAAAAACTGCGATTGGCCAAAAGTTATTACTGTAGGCTTATAGTCCATGAAATTCCCTAACTTGAACTAAAAGAGTATGGGTGTTGGAGGCTGTTGCAAAATATATTGAGGTTTAAAAAAACAATTTTTAACAGTAATTTGCAAAAGCTATGAGAAAAGTTAAACCAATCTTGGATGTCTATGGCTCATTTTGAAGTGCTTCAAAAGACCATTCAAATGCATCTAAGATAGTTGAAATTGATGAAGTTTTACTTAAATACGAGCAATTTTAAGATTTTTTATGTTTTTTGGACCTCAATCTTCAATGCCCGTTTTACCCCACTTCCCTTTGTCTTAGAGGGCTCATTTTTGGCATGAGTTTATCTCATGTATAGACAAACAAACGCTGAAAGTTTCATCCAAATCGGAGCACCTCGATACGACTCTAGAACAAACCGAGCAATATTTACAAAAACTGCCTCTTAAACACGCAAATAACATTCCAAAAGGGTGTAGCTCCAAAACATCACTGTTTGCACGAAATTTGATTTCAGATTCGGATTCAGCGGCCAAAATTACTATAAAAGCATACCCTGACCTTTGAGACATGTGCTTGCTACATCGTGTAATTAGTAGGCCTTGCTTCAGAATTCTGAGAAATTTTGAAAATTGGCACTTTTTCCTCACTAAAACTCAAATATCTTGGCTCTGAGTGTCGAAATTGCATTTTCTCAGAGAGAAAATGTTCGCCATGAAATTTCCTACAAGCTGCACGTATTGGTTTCACTGGGAAAAATAGGCTACCCTGAATTAAATGAACATTTCTGAAAAAGTTTCGAAAAATGCGATTTTTTCGACACAAATCCGCCTGGGAGAGTCCAAAACTTAAATTTTCGTCCAATATTGATAGTGCATCTTAATCTATGGACAAAACCTATCGTTTGAAGATAATACACACCTGATCGAAACAGTTTTTGTATTGATTCCAAGCGATTTTAGAAAATTTGTTCAAAAAAGTGACTTTTTTCAGTAAATCGACTAGGGGGTGCGAGAAAGTATTTTATTATTTTTTCTTGTCTAAGAAAACATTGTTCCTAACATCATAATCTACCATTTAAGAAGTGAGCACCTGAAATTCCTCGACATGACCTCAAAATGGGACAGGCTACTCTACGAGACTTTTCGGAAGTCGTACATCATCTATCTGCCGGCCGGGATCTTTATTGGGCGCTAATTATAAAAGTTCTCATAAAAGGGCTCCTCTCTCTCGTTTCTGGAACCGTTTTTGCATGAAATTGTGGGCACTTTTCCCTCGTTCTTCGGGTGCACTTTGTGGGATGAGTTTTTTCATTCTTTTTTTTTTGCGCGCGAAAGAACTCTCGCCCTTTTAATATAATATAGTGCTGCATCATGAAGAATCCCGCGCGCTCGGAAGTCGCAGAGGGGGCTTAAAAACAAAGCCAAAGTGGCTTAAGTCCGCGCGCCGCCGCCGCCACTGAGTCGACTTTTATGCGGTCTTAATGAACATGCGCGCGAACTCTATAATTATTATGCATTTCAGGAGTCTGATGTTTAATTTAGATTCGCATATCGATCTGGGGCTCTCGTGGTGGCACCGAGGTTTTTTCCGCTAATTTAGTTTCGCTCTTCATATTTTTTTGTATTTTGCTTCAACGTGAGAATGGGGAATCCCTTTTAAGATCAACCGAGTCCGATATTCAACAGGTGAGAAAATTTTATCTTCAATTTAAATTGCAATTGTCACCTTTTATCATTGTTCTTCAATAATCCCACCTTACTAATGTATTCTTGGGAGATTTCCCACCTTTAGCAATCATCAAGACTCAAGCTGCATACCGACCTTGGACGTTCAATTTGAATACCACTTTTCTGTGAAGGAAGAGCGAGCAAAGATTTAGATTAGAATTTTGCCTCAAAATAACGGGTTGCCAACACATTGATTGATTACTTCTGGAATTGGTGTTTGGCGAATAGCCCAACTGCTGCTGGAAGTTACGAGGTTTAAATTTGAGACTCTGAAGATGATTGCTTTTCTGGGGAATCGGGATGCTGATTATTTTGCATATCGCGGCTCGGGAGTTGATTGTATAAATCTTAATTATAGCTAAAGGAGCAAAATTTTGATGCATGGATTATTTCTGAGATTTTTTTTATTGTTTTCTTTTGTCTAAAACAATAATAAAAAACTTAATTTTATTTGACATCATTTTCTAATAAACTTTTCAACAAAGATCATTCATATTTTTGCCTTCCTCACTGAGGTAAGGCTATAATCCTGCTCTAAAAATGAACTTTGTAAAAAAACGTCGTAGACCCACCTTCATGTATACATATCGACTCAGAATCGAAAACTGAACAAATGTCTGTGTGTATGTGTGTGTGTATGTGTGTGTGTATGTATGTATGTGACCAACAAACTAGCTCATGTTTCTCGGCACTTGGTTAGGTTATCAAAAGACCTTTCCAACGAGTCCAAAACATTGAAGATCTGGCAACCCTGTCTCGAGATATGGCCGCTTAAGTGATATTGGTGTACTTTTTGGAAGCCGGATCTCACTTAAATGTATGTTAACTATGTCCGGATCCACCATCCGACCCATCGTTAGTTAGGTTATCGAAAGACCTTTCCAACGAGTCCAAAACATTGAAGATCTGGCAACCCTGTCTCGAGATATGGCCCCTTAAGTGATATTGGTGTACTTTTTGGAAGCCGGATCTCACTTAAATGTATGTAAACTATGTCCGGATCCACCATCCAACCCATCGATAGTTAGGTTATCGAAAGATCTTTCCAACGAGTCCAAAACATTGAAGATCTGGCAACCCTGTCTTAAGATATGGTGTACTTTTTATTCCGGATCTAATGAAATTTGTGTACAGCCAGTGTTGGTAATGAGTGAGGAAGGCTCCAACCACATAGGTGGATTAAGTTAGTTTTTTATAAAAAGGCTAGCAAAATATTTTTTAATCAATAACAGTAAACTTAAAAAAATAGAGCTTCCAATTTCCCCTCTCGGAATTTCCCAAAAAAAATAATAATTTGTAAATCAAGCGAAAGAATACATTTTCTTATCGTTTTGACATCGGTGTTTTGAAAATGTGTAGAAAAAATGGAAGAACATAGTCTGATTTTAATAAATTGTTGAAATTCAAAAAGTTGAATTCAATAAAATCGGACTATGTTCTTCCATTTTTTCTACACATTTTCAAAACACCGATGTCAAAACGATAAGAAAATGTATTCTTTCGCTTGATTTACAAATTATTATTTTTTTTTTGGGAAATCCCGGGAGGGGAAATTGGAAGCTCTATTGTTTTTATTTTTTAAGTTTACTGTTATTGATTAAAACATATTTTGCTAGCCTTTTTTTTTAAAAATATGAATGAGCTTTGTTGAAAAGTTTTGAAAAATTAAATTTTCTTTTCATATTGAACTAATCAGCTTGTCTGGAAATATCATTATCTAAGGTAGTATTAATTTCTGAATCAATCAAAACTGAAAACAGATCTTGCATATTTGTTGGGTAACAAAATTGTAGAATGAAAAACGACTATTTGAATTTTGGTAAACATTTTAAAGATAAGTGGTGTTGTGTCATGTGTAAATAAGTTATTAACCCCTTCCCGCCAAGATCAAAAGTAAGTTTGTTTTTACGATTTTGTTTAAAACGACCAAATTGAATGAAAATTTAATTGGTAGCATTCAACATTTCAAAGAGGATTGCACATGATGAATTAGTTCAATTTGTTGAATACTATTTGACACATTTACCATACTATAAATGAAACTATTGAAAATCATAAAAAAAAACTAGTTCGTTTTATATGAAAGCTGTCCAAGGAATGCAAACAGAATTAAAAACTCTCTTAATTTTTTTTAAAGCTTAGCTTTGTTGAAACCAGTTCAAGAAAGTTGTCTTCAAAAAAAAAAAACAATTTCTGCATATTTTTTTTAATTTAAACTATATGTGCTAATGGTAAACATAATAATATTTTCTCAAACTAATCAAAGAGACAAATTTGAAGCAGGTTGTGGAACATGGATTTATTTAACTCACTATTTAAACACATAAATATAAGAATATAAGTTTTAAAAAATGCATCTGATCAGTGTTCATTCGTTACAAGATGATTTTTTAACAGGCTGTCAACCCATTAGTTATTTCTCATACCCATTTTGACAATTTAAGTTGCTGTCATCTACAATTTTGATACAAAATATTAATCAGAAACTGAATCAGGATAATTTTTCAAGAAATTCAAATTTTCCGGAAATTCCCGGGAAATTTGTTTAAAATTTCCCTAGTAATTGTAACCCGGGGAAATTGGACGCTGTAGGAAAATACCAAATCCTTCACCTGCTATGAAAATTTAAATATTTTTTTGTTAAAAACTGGATACAGTCCAGACTCGATTAACAGAAGCCTCGATTATCCGAAGTTTCGATTATCCGAAGGTTTGATTGGAACGTAATTACATAAACAGATTTCTTGTTTTTTTTATTTTCTTACTTTATACATCAAATTCGATTAATGCGATCTCATTTTAGTAAAATTTTAGAAGTTTATTGCCAATTAAATTACCATAATGCATTTTTTGAATATTTTATCTCTAAAATTCTAGTCATTTTAACGTAGGTTAGGGGTAATATTAAATCTCGACAATCAAAAATAAGGCAACGGAAACAAATATTTGTTTTGATTCAATTATTCGCAATTTTTTTCCAAGCCCATCAGTCAGTCGAGTCTGGACATATAGTTATCGATTTTATAAGCAATTTTAAAATATATTGTAGATTTGACTATCAGTACAGTTTCAGAAAAACTAAATAAATTTTTGATAAATATTTCCTTTTTTTTTAATAAACATTGTACCGGTTCATTTTTGGCAACATGGGTCGAAAAAAGGTTAAAAAAATGAAAAATTATAAAAAATAGAAATGTTCATAAACCAAATGAAATGTCCAAAGGAGCTATTCAGAAACAACGCAATCGCGACAATGGATGGTGGATGCTGTCATGGTGTTGAGAATCGAATTCAGGTGGAATTGGTTCTATTACATGGCGAAATCCAGTCTGCAATCTGCTAAAACCACAGTCTCCAAGCGAAGCGGTTAGGCCAAGGCCACATTAAGTAAGGGAGCGTCCTTTTACTTAACCAAACGGAAAATTTAGGTAAGGAAGTTATTTGATTCTGGATCTTATTAACATTAGGAGGTAGTAAATTTGTTGGTGGACAATTTATAACAAAAATGTGACATTTTAAACCCCATTTCTTCATAAAATATATTTTTCCAACACAACAATAACTCCTCATTTTATGAATGAAACCCCGTGTGTCCAGTCAATGAAAGTACAACATCTCCAAACACCATGATCTGATCATGTCGTCCTGTATACTACATCGCGTGATGTAGAGTTTCCTACATCGCCACACCACAATCATGGCCCATGGCCTGTCCGACGGAACTGTCCGTCTGTCGTGGAAGAGATGGCAATTAAGGTGCAAGTCTCAAATACATTTTCTCGATAAAAGCTTCGTTTTCTGATCCTGCAGGTCGACACCTGGTTTCGAAAGCAGCAATACCGTGTTTATTTCCATTGTTCCTTGGACGCTGATATCGCGCAGTAGGCCTCGTGTGAAATATTGATTCTGGACGATTTTCTGTGTTCGGTGCGCGCGGGTAGCCTACTACGATCGTATGAATGAAACCAGCAGCACAAAGGCAACATGGAAGTAATTAAGGGGAAGGATATTGTTTCCAATGGGTTTGTAGCTTTTGTTAAAACGAGAGCCTTGAAACTTTTGTGGAAGGTGTGCAATATGGCTTTTGTTCTGCGAGCATGCAAATATTCGATCTGGAGGTCGAGATAAGTGCAATTATTTCGATTGCACTAAATTGGCACCTCTGTTTCGATCTCTCTCTCATACACACAGATGTTCACGTGGGAAAGGGCATTGTTAAGGTTTAAATTATGACAAACATTAAGTGGAATGATCTCTCAGGGTGAGGGACGACACACACAAGGCAGTGAATATTGAGTTGGTCAGCGCCTACTTGTTACGTCGCTTGTCGTTCGTTGATAAAGTTTGACGCGGCGCTTGTATTTGAAGAAGCGCCGCCGCAATTAGCAAATTTATTCGTTTTAATTTAGCTTTCAGCAGTTTGCTGCGATCTCGTTGGAAGGGACATGCATGCAAGGCCCGGCTTCTTTAGATTCTATCAATATATTCCGAGAAAATTTATGCACACTTTCAGATGGCTCTGTTTAACGCTTAATGACGCTTGATGAGATCGCTTCCTTCACTCTGCTCGGTTTTGCGCTGTGCAAATTTGCACTTTGTGTCAGCGGCGTGAGAATTTGCGAGCAGAGAAATGAATTTAAATTCTAATTGATAGAACTTTCAAGATAAGCATCCACACAGTGTGGTGGCGCGCGAGGCATTAAGAAAATGTGTTCGCTAATTGTTGTGTGAACGAGCCCGGCTTCCTCAGACAATTTGTGTGTCACTTGTCATTAGCAATTCGAGCAAAAAAAAAAAATCTCTTTCTTTACAAGGTAAATTCCGAAAGCCACGCCCATTCTTCAAGCACCGCGCGCAGTAGGCTGTGATTCGCCGTGAATCGCTTCATTACACTCACTTTGCATAATATTGAAATGAGGCTCGATCGTTCGACTCGGCGCAGCATGCCATGGCTCGATTTCAAAGGTAACGCCGATTGGATGGATATGACGAGTTGGAACGTAGAGACGGACGGATGGACGCAGCAAGCCACGAGTTTTTCTTTTTGCTGTTTCTTTGAACTGGTTCCATCTTTTTGCTTGCCTTCTTCTTGGTATGTTTTATGGTCTTTTCCCACAGTTTCCCTCCTCCAAACCCCTCCACCTTCTCCACATAGACCGTGATGTTTCGAATATATGCCTACTAGATGTTTATCATATGTCGGGTAAAATTTGCACTTTTTTTATATTTACATTTAACCGGATCGCATCCGCGGAGACATGTGCATGAGAGCATAATTATACAAATTTATTCGAAACATTTTATATGAAATTATTTGTCGCGTACATATTTTAATTTCAGACCAGGCTTTTCAAACGGATGCTTCAGAAGAAAAAGAAAAAAATACAAGGCAGAATGATATGCTGAGGGTAGAGATGGTTTGATTTGTTACAAGATTTTTTTTTTAAAGTTTTCAGCTGATCCAGGTTTTATATTTGTTTAGTTTTGGTTATTTATTTAATTATTGTTTAAAAAGATTTTTTCGAAATAATCTTTTTTATTGTTCTGGCTTCAATTATTTTATGAAAAATATTTTGATTCAGCTGAACATTACAAATCATTTGAAATTTTACAGCAGTGAACAAACAAACATCCAGACCATCTCTACACCAGCTCAATTGTGACTGTCCAAGCAAAACTGTGTGACAAACGACAAAACGGTGCCCGCAGAATGTGCAGCATCCGTTGCTGGACCGCAGTCGGCCATGCTCATCTGCAAGAAATATGGAGCCGCCGCCACTGTCCACAGAAGACAGGTAAATTGAGAGCACACATCATCACCGACTGAGAGGAAGAAAAAACAAACCTGTTGAATCCTTAATTAGCCGGTTTGTGTGTGAATATGCAACTTGTCTGACGACGGTGATGGCGCGCAGAAAGCAGATGCAGTGGCATGCTTTTGATTTGACTCACTGGTCATCAGGTTGGGGCCGGGTTGAGCTGATTTGTAGATTGAAGGGTTAAACTGTTATAAATGTTTACATGAAGCCTTGGTTTGTTGCAAGACTAGTTTGTTCTCAAGTTTTTGAAAAAAAAAAAATAGAATGAAAATAAAATTTGCGTTTTCCAAACGGCTAGTTACTAAAATATTTTAACTTGTTTCAAATTCAATTTGTTGAAAAAAATACATCAATAATTCTATTTTAAGATAAAAACAAAACTAAAAACTAAAAACTAAAAACTAAAAACTAAAAACTAAAAACTAAAAACTAAAAACTAAAAACTAAAAACTAAAAACTAAAAACTAAAAACTAAAAACTAAAAACTAAAAACTAAAAACTAAAAACTAAAAACTAAAAACTAAAAACTAAAAACTAAAAACTAAAAACTAAAAACTAAAAACTAAAAACTAAAAACTAAAAACTAAAAACTAAAAACTAAAAACTAAAAACTAAAAACTAAAAACTAAAAACTAAAAACTAAAAACTAAAAACTAAAAACTAAAAACTAAAAACTAAAAACTAAAAACTAAAAACTAAAAACTAAAAACTAAAAACTAAAAACTAAAAACTAAAAACTAAAAACTAAAAACTAAAAACTAAAAACTAAAAACTAAAAACTAAAAACTAAAAACTAAAAACTAAAAACTAAAAACTAAAAACTAAAAACTAAAAACTAAAAACTAAAAACTAAAAACTAAAACTAAAAACTAAAAACTAAAAACTAAAAACTAAAAACTAAAAACTAAAAACTAAAAACTAAAAACTAAAAACTAAAAACTAAAAACTAAAAACTAAAAACTAAAAACTAAAAACTAAAACTAAAAACTAAAAACTAAAAACTAAAAACTAAAAACTAAAAACTAAAAACTAAAAACTAAAAACTAAAAACTAAAAACTAAAAACTAAAAACTAAAACTAAAAACTAAAAACTAAAAACTAAAAACTAAAAACTAAAAACTAAAAACTAAAAACTAAAATGTAAAATGTAAAATGTAAAATGTAAAATGTAAAATGTAAAATGTAAAATGTAAATGTAAAATGTAAAATGTAAATGTAAAATGTAAAATGTAAATGTAAATGTAAAATGTAAAATGTAAAATGTAAATGTAAAATGTAAAATGTAAATGTAAAATGTAAAATGTAAAATGTAAAATGTAAATGTAAATGTAAATGTAAATGTAAATGTAAATGTAAAATGTAAATGTAAATGTAAAATGTAAATGTAAATGTAAAATGTAAAATGTAAAATGTAAATGTAAAATGTAAATGTAAATGTAAAATGTAAATGTAAAATGTAAAATGTAAAATGTAAAATGTAAAATGTAAAATGTAAATGTAAATGTAAATGTAAAATGTAAATGTAAATGTAAATGTAAAATGTAAATGTAAATGTAAAATGTAAATGTAAATGTAAAATGTAAAATGTAAATGTAAAATGTAAAATGTAAATGTAAATGTAAATGTAAAATGTAAATGTAAATGTAAAATGTAAATGTAAATGTAAAATGTAAATGTAAATATAAAATGTAAAATGTAAATGTAAAATGTAAAATGTAAAATGTAAAATGTAAAATGTAAAATGTAAAATGTAAAATGTAAAATGTAAAATGTAAAATGTAAAATGTAAAATGTAAAATGTAAAATGTAAAATGTAAAATGTAAAATGTAAAATGTAAAATGTAAAATGATTTGTTTAATTTTCCCAAAAGTTAATATGTAATGAGTTTTGAAGTGAGGGTAGCCAAACTTTTTTATGTATTCTTATTTAGCAAATTTCCTTCTTCTTAATCGTGAATTAATCACAACGGTAATTGTCTTTTTGTTTTAATTAATACTTCTTCACCAATCAGTTGCACTATTTCTTTGTTTTAACCTAATCAAAATGCTCGAGCAGCAGTAACAATTCCGAATGCCAACCCTAACCCGCGGTCGATTCCTATCGCTGGATATCGATGGTGGTAATAATGGGCATTTAATGACCGTCTCCGGAGTAATATCCAATAAAAAAACCCGGCAACGAGCAAAATGCAATTGACACCAGAAATGCATCCTGTGTGAGCCCAAGAAGTTCGCGTGCTAATAAGCTTTTCCACCGTGGTCAGACCTCTTTCGTCACCCCTTCGGTGATAGCCCATCCAGAATGGTCCACAAGGCTGAACGTTGCTTGGTGCGTTCTGTAAGCGCGCTCGAACTCCTCTTTTACGATCATTGCGTGAAAATTTGCGCTGGCCAGGGTTGTGAAAGGGCGCGTTTTGTCAATATTCACAGCCTACTGCTGTTTTGGTTAGAATTTTGAACCTTTTTAAAATTTGGAACTCTGGAAGCCACTCCAAAAGACTTCACAGCCTACTAAGAGTAGCGGAACACACACCTGGCCAGAGGGATCCCGTCGTCCCGCGTGTGCAAACATTATCGGATATTTTGCTTTGCAGACTGTAACCAAACACACAGAGCGTCCGTTTAAACCCTCGGGCGACCACGAGCTCAGCAGCTGCCGGAGTGAGATGCAACGAGGCTGATAGTGCCCGTCCTGAACGGTTTTGGGGCCAGGGCAAAACAGGAAGCTAATTAAAGATATTTACAAGCATTGCTGAGCAGCGAAAATATCCTTCGATTGCATGCAAATGTTTTCACCGTGGCCAATGACTTGGAGGAGGGGGGTTCGGTCAAGTAAGAGATCATGCGTTCGTGATAAACGGGGTAATTGTGTCAGGGGAGCGATTTTGGTGGGAAAATGCCTTATTTGTGGATATCGGTGGTGGAGTTTATTTGACACCTTTAGGATTGGGAAATCAGGGCTTTCAATCAGGCAATTATTTTTCACTTAAAATTTAGTTTATTTCTAAAATAAAAATGTACTATTTCCGTTTATACATTTCCGTTCCGTATGTATTCCGTTTATACATTTCCAAAAGTTGATTCTATCGCGTTCTGTGAACTAATTAGTGACAAAATGGGAAAATAATTGAACCCAAATGAGGCGCTTTAAGGCATTTATGAATATTCCCAGCTGGGCATTAAGTGGACGTTCGGCGGACGTCCGATCATTATCTTCCGTTAACTTTTTTTTTAAATGCTCATTCAAGAACTGCAGACCTACCCCAATCGAGGGGTAACCTGCTAAACAGTTCACTGTTTTTCTTCCCGATGGTTCCACTTCAATACATCACCAAATGAGCTCGCTACCGTTCCAAAGATGAACGCACCCAGCAAGTTTCGCGAGATTTACCCACTCGTGTGGGAATCGACGGGTACTTACGTTAAAAAGCATACTATTTCCAGCTTCTGTTGTAATTTGAGACCAATACTAGGGTGCAACTCCACACCCCACCATATCGACGGGGTCACCGCAAAAACCAGCCCGAAATCCAAGATAGCCACGGAAATTGCTGGCTGCTCCCCAACGCGCAAAGCCAACTACGATCGGACGCGAAAAAAAAAAACGCTAGAAGCAATCACTAAACAGAAATAATCCACCCAATCATACATGTGCGCGAGAGTGAGTGTGTGATAATCATCTGGAAAAGGCTGATGAATGAACTGACTCACTGCGAAGGGGCCCCCTTTGCCGAAAAAAAAAAAAAAAAAAAAAACGCTGCCTGGCTCGTGGGAAACGGGAAGAACAGATTAGAAACGTTTCATTATCCGTTATTATTTGCGTTTTTTAACGCGCGGAGATATACTTCACACGTATCGGTGGTGTGGAAATAACCTAAAAATTTTGCATGTATAATTTATAATTGAGCAATTTTTGGTGTGCCCCCCCTCCACTTTTCCTCATCGCACTTTTCGTTTGTGGATTTTTGGTTGAAGAAATGGGCAATCGACTCACGTGGCGAATCGTGAGGAAATGAACAAAGTGAGTAAGTGAATATATATCTGGGACCGTGTTCTTGTTTTCTTTGACAAACAAATATGTGTCTTAAATCTGTTGATTGGAGGTTTGGCGAAACGAGTTGGAATTTTTTTTGACCTGATAATCAGACCAAAATGTTTACAATGACAGAGATTGGATGCAGTGCAGAGTATGTTTTTAAAAGTTTGCAATCTAGAAACCGTTTTTTCATAGGTTTGGGATCATTTTGATTTACATATTTTGATTAGATTTGATATAGTTTCAAATATTTCAATTGAACCATCCTGTTTTTAATTTTAGAGCCCTTTAAAAAAAAAATAATCGGCTTCGATATATTTTTTTGTCTGTGTGTTTTAATTGTTTTTTTTTTACTTTTCATTTAAATTTTTGAATTGTAATATGTACAGTAGGGTGGTCCAATTCTGGATTATCTCAGGTGCTAAGAGCCGGTTGAGTAAAAATGATCACTCTTGGAAATTGATAACTTTGCAGAGGAAAAAAAACTCAGAAAACATAATCGGAAATATGTATCTTTTGAAGGAATTTTCTGATCGATTTGGTATCTTCGGCAAAGTTGATGGTATCGGTGAGGACTATTTAGGAAAAAAAGGAACACGGAAAAATATGCGACGATTTTTTTGTAAAAAATTATTCACAGTTTGGAAGTTTTGAGCCATAGAGAAGAACGGCAAAAAACAATACCACCGAGTTATATTTTTTTGTTTAAAAATAAATAAATTAAAATGTCGCCGAAAAATTTCAGTCTAGAAAAACGAAAAGAGAAAAGCAAGGTTTCATTTCTTCTTAAGAGGGCACCTTACCAATTCTAGGAAATCGGATCTTCATCAAATCTATATATATAAAAAATTTCGACGGTTTTGTTCGAACACGAATCAGTTCAATACGGAGCGTCGGATCGAGGTGCTTTTTGTTGCGTTGGGTTCGTATAAGCTCAATGAAGTTTCTTACGCTAACTAATTGACACTTTGGCCACTCTGGAACGGATTCCGGAGCATCGGCAAATTGTATGGAGAAAGTTACGTAAAATCATATTTGATCACAGGAGGCTGAATAAGCAAAAATCAAAAAACGTCAACAAACAAAAAAAAAGGCAGAACGAAGTTTGTCGGGTAAGGCTTGTATTAAATAACTTTTCCGAAGACACCATATGTTTTTGAAGCTTTTTGAAACTTTTGTGAAATTGTATGACCTTTTTTTAATTTTGAAAATAATAACAATTTAAATGGGCGTAAATTCAATGTTTGTCCCTTTTAAAATGCTGCCCTTTATTTAAAAAAAAACTTAAATTTTCTTGTTACTTTTATTTGTTTCATTTCAGCAACCAGAGGTCCAATCTTCAATGTATCTTGGGTAATTTTATTTGAAATTTACCGACAAAACGGGAATTTTTCAGTTAACATTAAACTTTAAGTGGCTATATCTTGAAAATGGTGCACTTTATCAAAAAATTACAAACATAACTGATTTTTTTTACTAAGAATTCTATTTTTCAAAAAAACATTGTTTTCAAAAAACATAACTTGGCGGCAAAATAATGGTTCAAAAGTTGCGGGTGTTTGTTCCCTAAAACATATTAAAAAATGCGAAATGGAATCATGGAAGCACAATTTAATAATCTACAATTTTTTTCCGTGTAACTATTTTTACTGAATGATTTGTTTCTCAGTGCATTTCGTTTCTTTCAAAAATATTTGTACAGTGATTCCATGTTAAATCAGCAGGATCCAGATCAAAATTGCTGTAATTTGGCTCAAATTTTGCATGGCCAATATAATAAGACTCGTTTTTTTTTGTTTGGTGACTAGCATAATTCTATCTGAAATAGGGTGGCCCAAAAAATGAGTTTTTAACGAAAACCACATTTTTCAAAAAATCATACCTCTGGAACGGCTGAACCAATTTTAGCTCGGCACGTTTCATATTAAAGGTAATTAGATGGGCTTTCAATGAAAAATAATAAGACAAAATGAAAACATTGCTAATTGCACTTACAGATCAAATGAAAACTTTGTTTGCTGATTTGAAGGTCTCGGGACCAAAGAGCTCAAAGGGAAAAATTTTGTTCTATAATTTTCAGGGTGTTTACGTAACATGTCCAATTAACAAGATTCTGAGGTATGGTTTAAAAATAAAACTGCTTTTTTGTTTTTCGACGCGCCACGCGTTGAAATGAGAAAATAAAAAAAAACAACTTTTTTGACGAAAACTGTTATTCTTTTTTGTATCAAAAGTTGCGTATTTCGGAATTGAAACATTTGTATTTCGCGTCAAAATTATTACAATGACGCAAAAAATATATATAAAACATATTTTGAAATTTTTTAAATCAAGACTTGCAACCTTTTACCTTTTAAAATGTTAGTCCTGATTTAAAAAATTTCAAAATATTTTTTTCGAAAAGATCGGAAAATTTCACGAATGTTTCATACATTAACATTGACAATCGGACCATTAGTTTTGAGATATCGTCATTAGAAAATGGTGGGTTATTTTGGTGAGACTTCAATTTTCGTGTTTTTTTTTTCTTAAAGCGGCTCTATCTCAGCAACCCGAGATCCAATCTTCAATGTCTCTTAGACAATTTTCAGCAAATTTTCTGAACTTCTCAAAAAAATATTTTTAGAAATGATCACTTATGGTCACTATTTTTAAAAATTGAAAAACTGCAAATATATCGCTAAAATCATACTTTCGGTGGCTATATCCTGAAAACGGAGCCCTTTATCAAAAAATCTGTAGGGTACTTTTCGATTGCAAATTCAATTTTGCATTTAAAAAATGATGCCAAACTTGGTTTTGCATGAAACTTCGATTTGCAATTTTTTTCCGTGTACCTATTTTTTTCTCAAAAGTCCTCAACAATACCTACAACTTTGCCGAAGACACCAAATTGATCAGAAAATTCGCTCAAAAGTTACAGCTGTTTGAATATTTACATACCATTTTTGTATGGACAGCAGCCAAAATTGTATGGAGACTTGTATGGGTGACCCAATGACGCAAAATAGCTTATTTGGTCATAGGGAAGGCCCCCACATAGTTTAAGTCAAATAAAAAAATACAAAAAATAAAAATGGTCGAAATCCGCCGATTTCGTAGAGAGTTGCTCGTATGCTAATTTGTGTCCTTTTATTACGAAACAACGATAAGATTTTCTTTTCAACAATCCTAATGCTAAAATTTGATTCTGCTACTAAATGAGTCTGAAAAAGTATGATTTTTATTGATTCAAAAAATTTATTCAAAAAATTTATAAACAAATTCAACATTTTTATAAACAACTACAATGTTTAAACCTCTCGGATATCTGCTAAATCAGTCTACCACAAAATTAGTACCAATTAAGACTACGGTGTGTCACCTATCATTAAACCAAAGTCAACCAAACCCAGTGCAACAAAAATCACAAAACTTCTTCAACCAGACTCATTTCCCATTTACAATTGCTAGGTCTTTTGGTACGGTAATAATCACAACATTGCTTGCCCTGAAGACCGAACCATGCAATTTTGCATGCATCAGCTGCATTCGCATTGCTCATTATGACTGTCTGACTGACTGTCTGTCTGTCTGTTTAGTGGGTGGTTGCGGTGCTGGTGGTATGCAGAATACGACGTTGAGAAGTGCGCACTGGGTTGGAAAACCACAGAACCAGGCGCCGTTAGTGATAGCCGTCCTCAAAACTCCCAAGTGCAAGCTCGTTACCACTCGAAAGGGAAGCGTTAAAAAGTCATAAAATGTCTCAGTATGTAGATTCCGCCGCTGATTGACACACCGGTAAGCAAAGTAGGCGCTGAGATGTTCCGGTGGCTGGTCACCTCGCGACTGCTTCGCTAGCCTACTGCGCGATGGATATTCTGATGAGTCCGATAAGACACACTACAAGGTGCTTAAAATGTTTCAAATTGCTCTGTTTTCGCGCGTGCGCAAGGTTGGGCCAAATACGCAAATAGGCATGGGCGCGCAATCAAATATGTAGATTGTGTGAATGTTTGTGCATTCAAATGAGCATCACGTGGATCTTTTTGCTGGGCGCGCGAAATTTGTCTACGGGAGCGGAAAATTATGAGCCGAGCTTGATATGCAGATGACTATCGCGCGCGAGGGGAAAAGAGCTCCTACATTGTTTAATTATTCAATTAATCTTGGGGCGACAGTGGACGGTGAAGGCACTTGGTGGGACCAGACTTTCAGGTTTGATATGCAAATGAGAGCGTCGGCGGTGCAGACTCGTAAAATTATCTGGAAGCAAAAATTCAGACGTTTACTCAAAACTTTGTGATTAATTGGGTGGAGATAAGGGCATTTGTTGCCTTTTGCAGAACGGGGTCATTTCATTTTGCTAAACTGACCAACGAATTTATTTAATATGCATTCACAAATTAAAGTAGATTTTGTGTTTTGAAGGAAAAAAGCTTTTTTTCTCTTAATTTGATTAATTCATATCGTAAAACGCCCCCCCACTAGCATAAATCCATTGATTAGTAAATTTAGGCAAACTCTTCCAAAACGTTTCACACCCCACGAAGAGACCAAAACGAGAGGGTTTTTACGACCTGTTGCGAAGCATAACTAGTTTCCCCGGAGCAGATTTGGCTGCACTGGACACTTGAAAAGATGCCGAATGGCTCACAGCCGCGGAAAGGTGATGAAAAACATCAAACTAGCAAAGTAGGCTTTGTAAAACAGAAACACTTCATAAACGAGCGCGCTCGCGCACTCGGGGGGAAATTCATAAATGCCGCGAGGGAAATCAAAAAGTCGTAAAAGGTGGAATATTTGTTGCGTAATGACAGAGTGTGAGGGCTTTTGACCTCAAACATTTTACGACGTTCCGCTCTGCACGTACGAATTAACTGAAAATCGTCCAAAAATGGAAACAATTTATGAAAACCCTGAAAATTGCACAAAACTTTTATCATAATCACGCCAAGCAATCACCATAATTAAGTTAAAACAAGAACCACGCTCACATTTTCACACCGCGATCGTAGCAGGCGCGCGATATGCATCAGTACTTCCGGTGCCGTACTCGTTCATGACTACTTGGATGGGTTGTGTCCCCTTCGGTTTGACACTCCCTTTCTCTACCCTAAAAAAAGGTAAAACAAACGATTAGACTACGCGAGGAATATTAAATTTCACGCATAAATAAAGGCTTTTTTTTTACACGGGGCGCCATTTTTCCGGTTGGTCGCGTGTCGTGTGTGCCTTACCTGTCGCGTTTTGTTGTCGCGGTAATCAACACCTCGGGTATTAGCATGACGTTTTACCGGGGCTAATTGACAATTTCCTCGTTATTGTAATGGCGATGCGAGGGGTGAATGACAATTATGGCGTGGGAATTTTGGGTATTTTAGGTATCAAATTTGGAATTTTAGCTAATTTGAAGTAATAGGAAAAAATCACGTATTTTCGGCAGGTTAAGGATTTAGTTCCATACAATTTGTCGATTCTCACAATATTAATAAATTATTTTGCTAAATGTTAAACAAAAACTTCCTGGTTATTTCCTATTAAGTTTTGAATCACTCTTTTTTCTAATTTTAAGTGCTGATATGCCAACATTAGGGGCCTATTATGAGCTCTTTGGAACTAAATTACGTTTTCCTAGATATTAGCTCGAAGGTTTTAATTTGACTAACTTCAACATAACAGGAGCAGTCTTGAAAAAAATATTATGGCAGAAGCCATTTTCAGCTGTTATACAAATTCCAACTGTTCGAAATAATGGATTTCAGTTGTTTTCTTTCTATGGTGGTAATAGTATTGAAATAGTAACATTTAAAATGTCCCATTTGCTTATTTTCTGGAGGTAAAATGTTGATTTCTTTAAATTTCAGATAAAGTATTGCTTCTTATTACGTGTTTTTTGTAACAAGAGCTTAAAATTTCTCGCCCAGCACTGAACCTACAATTTTCAAACAACGAAAAAGTCATTCACAATCTCGACCACTTTTGACAGCTCGAAAAGTCAACCCCTTTTGCGTTCGCGCACAAGGTCGGACTTTTTTATGCGCTTGTATGCTAAATATCAAGCAGTTTTTTGCTATCACAAAAAAGGGGTGAACTACCCCTTTTTTCGAGCAGCTTTTCGTCAAAGTTGGCAGCCCTGATTTTTAGATTGGAAACTCAGTTGGTGCGACAGGGACGGGACTATTCAAATGTGAAACAAGGAAGGGTTGCTTTGATGTATTTTTTAGGGATTTACGCAAAAAAGGGGTTAGAAGTCTAAAAAAGTGGTTTTATTCGTCAGTTCTAATTGGAAGGGTGACGGGATAAGAACGCTAAAGTTTTCGTTTTTGGAGGACCCATTGAGTTCTTGAAGGATAAAAGTAAAAATTCAAATTGCGCATGTTTGCCGACGAGGGTTTAAAATCGTTTCAACTCGGTATGCAAAGTAGCAGCTGGCAAGGAGAGCAGTCGGAAGCCCCGACTCAGTATCATTTGGACAGCCGAAGGAATAACAGATGGATATTTGGATACCAAGTGAAAGAAAGTTGAAGGTAATTTGTTAAACTATCATAAACTTCCCAGAAAAGCAAAAAAAAAAAAAAAATAGAACTTTCATGGATATGTGTAAAAATTATTTAAAACCTCGTTTAAAACTATTTATCGTTAATTTTGTCTTCGGTAAAAAAATATACAAGACAGGGAGTACAACTGTGTCATGAGGACAGTTAAAACATTTTTTAGGTACCTAAAATACTCAGCTTGGTAAGCTGGAGTTATACAAAAGTATAACACTGACAAATTTGTTTGGTTTCATGCCAAAAATATTTAACTGAAATTTTAAAAGATTTCTTTCAAGAACATTGCCAAAGTTAAAAAAAATATGTGGTAAATTCTAACAGAAGTAAATATCCTATTAAATTCTAAACAACTTGAGATTCCGGATAATCACATGTCACTGCCATTTCTCAAATTCTCACCCCACCAAATTTCCAAGCGACCTGGGGTGGCCTACCTTGATTGACAGCTATGGCAAAAAGAATCAACGAGAAAAAAAAACCAACGAACTCATTGTGGAATGCGACGTGCGTGATTTTGGCTTCGATTTCAAAGAGGATTAAACAGTGCTGCCACGGGAAATTCGAGAAATTTCAAAAAGCGTGAACAAAATCGCATCTAGTGAGCCTTGATTGGACGTGCGTGCGAGGGTGGGTGCTGTTCGGGAAAACGTTTTCTCAAGTGGAAAAATCAAAGCAAGCTCGGTGTAATTAGAAAATTAGAAATGTGATTCCCGTTCCGACCCTTGCGGCTTGCTGCGATCAAAAGTGCTGAGAGGATTTTTTTTCAACAATGAAAGAAGTTTTTTTTGTGTTGAAAAAATCGCACTTTGCTGTCCTGCTGGAATTTCTAATAAGAAGGAAAATGTTAAAAGAGAATCCATGTTAGTTAAATTTATTTAGGTTTTTCCTTCGGGGTGTGTGTGCAAAATTGTGTCCTTTTTTCGCCATTCACCCCACGCGGCCCACACACTTTTCGGCACAAGGAAGGTGATCGGGTCTTTCCAACTAACGAGAGTGAATAAAATGACCGTTGTGTGCAAAAAAAAAAAGACCAAAAGGACTGCTAAAAGTTAAATGTGAAATTGAAATTGGAATAACGACGTTTGATAAGAGGATGGCGGGAGGAAGGCCATCAGGATAAGAATGAGCCCGAAATTGGGTCCGAAAATGGAAACGGTCAAATGAAAAACTCTTCAAATCAAATTGAAAGATTTCCATTCGTTGCTTTTGGCCCGGAATCTTCGCCCCCGCTTCGACATTCGAAACTCAAACAACAAGAGCGGCCCCCGCACGAGTGAAGGACGCCGAAAAGGACGACGGCGCTTTAGGGGACGATTTTATATTGGATCCGGCCGACCGGATCCGGGGTCCGGTCCTCGTGCTTCTGGAGCTGACTTTTAGAAGTTTCTACTTGATTTATTGTGTGTTTGGTGGAATAGTAAATTTAATGCTGATTTAGGTGCCGTTGGGTTCGACCTGGGGGCATGAATACCCAAAACGGTGCAAAAGTTGGACGATTTCCAGCGAAAAACTTCTTTTAGAAAATTATTCATTTTTCCAATTTCGCCTGTTTCATTTCCAACTTTCTTGAAAAACGTTGAACGGATTCCTTAATTTTTGTTTTCCTTGATCACCGTTTTCTTGGGAAACAATGATTCAAGTATGAAGGCTGCTATTATTTCCAGCTTTAAGAGCAAAATACTTAGCAGATATTGAAAATTGTAGTTTTATTATCTTTTGTAGACGTTCTGCTAGCCGAAGAAACAAATAAAATAGTAATTTTTTTTTTTGATAAGTTTAAAAATACTGAACGAATTACTTAAACGTTGCTATAGTTAGCTTAGTTAGACATTCTGTTAACCGAAAAAAAACAATAAAATTAGTGATGAATCAAATTGTTTAAATAAAATAAGTGCCGCAATTTATATTTTCGCAATTCCGTCGTGAAATTACTTACTTTTCCTGTCATTCTCGAGTGACAAAACGGCCTTCTTTTTTCTACCGAAAATATTGTACGATCAGTTCCTTACTGGACTCGGTCATTGGAAACGACCGTCGAAATAGGCGGCGAGTCAGATGCGGGTATAAAAATGTCAAAACCTCTCGCCCCTCACTCTGTCTCACCATACATCTGCAGCTTTGTTGACAAACAAACGGAGCACGCGGTCGCATGATGGCGGCATCGAGCAAGAATTAACGGTGATCATGCGGTAATTTTTTTTTTTCAAGAAAACAATATTTTTCCGATTTGAAAAAAAAAGTTAAACTTTTTAGCACTACACAGAAAAAAAAATCATGGTAATATTACATCTGGGAAGGAGTTCATCTTTTATGTCAGAAAAAAGGTGTAATTTTACCTCTGGAAATGTGTAATTTTACCACTTTTCTGGTGTAATGTCACTTTTTCAGTCTAAATTGAGGTAAAATTACATCATAAAAGAGGTAATATTAAACCTTCCAAAATTAAAGCTTCCAAATTTACATTATTTTTTTCTGTGTAGTATTGTAAAGTAACATTTTCCAATTTTGTTTTGTTTTGAACGGTGAATTTACTTAACACATGGATGTTTGACATAAAATTCCATTCTAAAGGCGTTTTTTGGAATTAAAAAATTGTAAGCAACTCGTTGCAAAATTTGATTTTTTAGCACTCGTCGAAAAATTTGGTCTTGTCAATATTTTTTTTTTGCATTAAATTGAAAAAAGTGATCAGAAATGGTTTTTAATTGTGTTTTCTACCGTTGTACCATTTTGCAAGCCGTTTTGAAACTTCTTACCTTTCCTGTCATTCTCGAGCGACGAAACGGCTTACTTTTCTCTACTTTTCACCACTGAATTGGGTGCTGAAAAGTTGAAATCTTCAGCATTCGTATCGAAAGGTAACATTTCTTTTTTTAAATTTTGAACGGTGAACTTACTTAACACATGGTTGTTTTAAATGAAATTCCATTCTTGAAGCATTTTTTGGACTAGGAAAAAAAAAAAAACTTGTTTGAATACTTGATTTTTTGAGCACTCGTCGTATTTTTCAACTCTGTATACCTTGTTGTGTAAATTTACGACTCGTTGCAATTTCTTGGATTTCGGATAATCGAATGAGAAACAAAAAAAAAACGTATTTTCATTTTTTTTAATTTTCTTACTTTTATTATCAAAATTCCAGTTCTACGACTCCATTTTAGTCAAATTTGAATAGTTAGTTGGCCGCCATCTTGGATTTAAAAATTCTGAATCACTTCAGGGTAGTTTAGGGGTAGTACAACAATCAAAAATAAGACAACCTAAATTTTTTTTCCTGATTCGATTATCCGAAGTGAAATTTTGCCTAGGTCTTCGGATAATCGAGTGTGGACTGTATTATTAAGTTTGGTTGATCTTTTCACTCAAAACTTATTTTTCTTCCCAAAAACTCTCTGCTTAACCCACCGTTCCTCACCTCGGAAAACGGAGCTTTTTTCCTTTTCAATTTAAGCTGAAGAAGGCAGAAAAAAAACCTGATTACCAGTATTTGTGTGTGTGTGGCGGGGAGAGACTCCATTCCCGGATGGACGTCCGTTTATTTGCTCACTCTTATCGTGATTTTTGGGAAGTGCTTAATGAATTTCCTCGTTTTTCATTCGCAATCCGTATTGGATTTTTTTTCTTCTTATTTCATCCTGGCCAGTGGAAAATCAGAAAAAAATCACTCGAAACGCGACACACACGCGCGTCCTCGAAGGAAATTGGACGGTCCCATTAGTTTAGTTGGAACGCGATGAAAAGAAGTTCGATTTTTTTTTGGAATGAGATTGGCATGCTCGAATTACGCCGAATTCAATTGTGATGCGAAATTAAACTCTCCAGTGCAGAAATGGAAGCTTGAAAAGCGAAATAAAATCGACTCAAATTCGAATGGGGATTTTTTGCACGGATTTATTATCATAAACCTCAGGGGTCAACCTCGAAGATAATGCCAACCCCATTCAAAAGTTGTAACGAAGGGAAAAACTTGTCAATTTTCCATGACAATGGACCAAATTTGAAAACATCGTCACAGTGATAATACAGGGCCATAAAACATGCTCGAGAAAGAAAATAAAAATGCGTGGGGGAAATTTTAAAGGAAAAAAATCGCCTTCGGAATCAAATTCATAGGAAATGTTGCGTGGGATCAATATTATTTTTCCATTTTGGCCGGCCTAGCGTCGTCCGGTCGAGAATAAAATGTAAAATAAAAATAAAACCTGCCTTTGAGAGGGGGAATTGAGTTTTTTGTGTTATTTCTGCGGAGGTTTATCACATTGTGTTTATTTTTTTTTGTTGCGAGCATTAGCAAAACATGTCCTCTGAATTATGTACATGTTTCGGCACCGTTGTCCGACAAGATATTTGGGAAAATAAGAGATCCAAAGTGGTTGACTGCACGAGGAGGAGGGAGTTTTTTTCAGTTTTTAAATAATTTAATATAAAACGTAAAGTTTTATATCTTCTAGCTTCATGTGCAAATTCTAGATAAGTTATAGAAATATAATTATAAATTTAAAACAATTTCGCAATTTTGATGCTACAATTTTGTCAATAAAATAATCCAGGTTTCAGTAAACAACTTTGTGGAGAAATAATATTGAAGGAATTTAATAAATAAAATAGCTTATCAAATTTTGATTCCATTATAACAAAGTCATAGTATTTTGAATAGAGATTTTAATAATATATTTCCAAGAGTTTTGAAAAGTTCAACGCTCTCTAGCACACCCATCAAAATTGACACATCACAGTGACCCGGTTTGAAAATTAAATTTGCAACACTTTGCGTCGAGGGAGTGTGGCAGGGGCCAACCCGCCTACTTCGATCCAATAAAAATAAAGTGGTCGACTAAATTTAGGGTGCACGGCCCCGAAATCCCCCGAAATAAAATGCTTCGAGAGATGTGCGTGAAAAATTTGCAGCACTTGTCAATTTTGCTTTTTATCCCCCGGCAGGTGCTTTAAATATTTATGAACTTATCAGCTAATGGTTTCTTGATGTTTTTTTGGACAGTCTGAATATTTTCCAAATCGATTCGAGTGCGCCATTAAGTTTGAACAAAATCGGGTCGAAACTTTTGTGATTCATCATTTAGCAGGGAAATGTACACGATGTAATTCGATATTTTCCGTTCCGGAGCGCGCTTACCGCATGTACAACGTTATCCTTTCTATTGTCCATCCCTTTTCGAACGGGGTAGAGATGCAATGTTTGCCGATTATTAATCATTATATTTCCAGGCATCCTTGTTTCGGGAACGATGCTGACGATGCTGCTTTGTTGTATGATGAATAATGCTGTCTAATTCTCATTCATTTTCCACCACCCCCGCCGAAAACCCTATTTGCGGTGAACGGCCATGGATTAGGCAAAGCAAGCCATGAGGACGACAACGCTTGGCGTTGCATGGCCTGCTGTGTGCACGTGGAAAAAGGGTTACGTTAGTGCAAATTTATGTTTAAGGATGAATAATCTATCATTTTCGTCGTATGATTATGTATTACTGTTTGTGAGCGAGTCTGTGAGTGTGTGTAACAAACGGATCCATTTACAATATGAGATGAACGTAATGAGATTATGTTGATGTATAAGAGCATTTTCCGACACGTCCCAAAGCGAACCGTGCCAAGTCATGGTCGCTTCTGTTTTTTCTCTCGCCTCCTAGAACGACCCGTGGAAAAGAGGAAAAATGATGAAAAATATTTTCTAAAGCGCTTATGGCTGGATCTTGAAACTTTTCTCCTTCCTTCCAAGTGGAGTTCTGTAGATGTGCGAAATGGGATTTTGGGGCGCGCACCATCAGCATAGGGATAAGGAAAACCCATAAATCTCAGTTATGCACGGCGTGACGGAATTTGAAACAAGTTGATTTATATTTGAGATTAGGACTTTCTCCCCACCCCAAAATAAAAATCCTTAACGGAATCACTCGAAACGTGCAAAATTCAAACGACAAGTAAAACAGCAGGCCATGCTCATTAACGACATCAAAGCAAGCCCGTGCTAACGAGATCGAAATGCATGACGTCCTTCGATCTTCAGGTCACACAAACAATGCCCTAATGAGCATCATCTCCAGTCAGCAGCAGCGCCTACTATGACTGACTGACCAATCGACATCGGTGCTAGCGCATCATAATCAGGGAGGACGAAAAAAAAAAAAACACAAATTCTGCTGACACGTGTGTGCCGAATAAATGGTTGCTATATTTGGTCATATCATTAACACGCACGATGATGAGTGAGAGAAGGTGGAACGATTGCTTCCCCATTATACGGCGACGCGTCACAGACACACAGAGCAAACAAACGCGCGCACACACACACACACCCGTGGTAACGAAGACGAATTGGACGCAAAACGGCATCTTTATGAGGTTTTTTTGTTGAATATTCCTTCCGTTTTCCGGTCGCTTCCTAACAATCATAAATTTTGGCAACGTCCTCCTCTGACAGGGTTGTCGTCTCAATACAGCACATAAAAGGATTCCGGCGAGAGTTGCATCGTAGCATGGCTGGCTAGTAGTACACTGTAGAAAAATAACATTTGTCGCTTTTCGACTTTTTTAGTCAGAATATAGAGCAGATTCGTTAATTCGAAAGCTCGCTAATTCGAACGTATTCGAATTGAAAAGCACTCAAAAGTCAAAATTAGGCACCCAAACTAATGATTTTTTTGTCGATTTCCGAGAACGTCTTTTGAACAGCTGTCAGTCGTTTTGATTTCGGATTCGCTAATTCGAATGCAGTTCCATTCTAGGTGATGAATAGAGAGAATGCGTAACGTGATTTACGAATGATCCCACTTTGTTTACATCTGCAAAGTAGGAGTCTGTTCAAGCACAAACATGACTTTTTTCTTACTGTTAAATGAGCTGTAGTATGTGTTTTATTTTGTCTAGTTTTTGACATTTCTTCCGGAAAATTGTGTGTGTTTTTAAGTTTCGATCGATTAGATGTGTTTTTTACGGGTCACGAAGAACTGCTGTGAGAGTGTAATTCTGCGATGTCGCAGATAAATTCCCTGGCTGATTTTGGAATCCTCTTCAGCTCTTCCTGGTCCAGCGAAAAATCATCGCAAATTCTATAGAAGCTAATCCATAGCGAAGCTAATCCAACCAACAGAGAAAATTTTCACTAAACCAGTAGGTTTTCAAACGGAGTCAAACAATAAAGACAGCTTCTGAATGGATACAACCAGATCGACTCCAAAAACAACTTCCATTCATAATTATAAAAAAATGGCCATCTCGCTTTCAACTATCTTAAGATTTCTTGACTTCAACTCCAGGTCCTCGAAAGCCACTAATATTTCATTCTCGCATTTTTTTAATAATCGATAACAATACTCTCTACTTTTGGCGAACAGTAAATTGGTTCCACTTAAACAGTTCAAAATTGAGACCGTTTTGCGAACCACTATTCAACACCCAGGTTCCATTCGAATGAACGAGTCTAATCTGTTGGCAGTGTTCCCAGAATTCAAGAAAGATAATTGTGCACATATCCGTAGGTCTCGATGTAATTTTCATAACAATAATTAACATCCCTAAAATTTGCCTTAGTCCATCAAAAGCAATAATATCTCACGACAGGGTGGCCAAATCTTCATATTGTATTTTAATTTGAAATGATCTTTCTTATATCTTACATAATTGACAACGAAAAGTAAAATTCCCAAAATACCATTCCGTTTTTTATTTATTTTATTGGTCCAAAAATGCAATTTTTAAAATTAAAAAAGTAAGCACAAATTAATAATTTGACTACAGTAGAAGAGGCGTTGAAAATATTTTGTTTTAATGTTGTGTGCAAAATCGGCTCAATAAATAAACATTTTAATGGAAATTGAACTTATTTTCTGAAAACAATTAAAAATGGATTTTTCTGTTATGATAATCATTTTTAACATGTTTGAACTGAACGAAAAATATTTTGATTTTTTTTAAATTCCGATAACTTAAAAAAAATCTCTAGAAGAGAGAGTCTTTAGACTTTGTAAATCGGACAATTCATAGGTTTTAAATGTGGTTTTCTATTTTCCTTCTAAGATCAAAATTTAAAATAAATCCTTAAATTTGAAACATAGGTTTTGTGAACATTTTGTCGTAATCACAAGTTAGCTTTCAATGCCTCTCATTTTGACCTTCACAGATCCCCAAAATTCGATTTCAATCTTAATTCAACAAAACCACGGAAAAACTTAACTATTTTCTACGAAAGAAGCTACGATCAGATCGTGCTGACCCGGCAAGGACCCCCTTATGCCCTGGGTAGTATTTCACACTCATCAAAAGATGAAAACATGGTATCTCCCGTGTTGGATTATTGTTCCGGATGAGGGTCTGACACAACCACACCAAACAGTGGGATAAGCGTTGTATAGCCATCCGTGGATAAAGCGTCCTAAAATGCTAATGCTAATGCTATTGCTGAGAAGTTACGATCAGATCGTGCTATCTTGATATACCCTGAAACTTGCTGCAATTGCGACAATTGGCCAAAGGGAATTGAGTCGAAGTTTGATAGGTTTGTATAGGCCTACGGAAAATCGAAACATGAACATAAAATGTCTAAGTATTGTTTTGTTTTGTTTTTTTTTGCTTTTCATTTCAAATTCGAGACTGCGACCCCATTTAAAAAAAATAAAGATTTAGTATTGCCTTTTAGACTATAAAATGCATTTTCTCAATATTTCATGACTTCCATTTTGTCCATCATCTTGGATTTAAAAATTATAAATCATTCTAAATCGGATTCGGTTTTCTGAAGAGATATTTTTCCAAGGCTTTCGGAAAGTCAAGTCAATATTGTACAATACTGGGTATTAGGGTGATCCAAATCTGGGCTTAATCGAGGCTACACCTTGAAATCAAAGATTGACCTATGTCTAGGCTAAATTCCAAATTTGAGCTCATTCTGACCACGGCAACCCCACCCTCAAAACGCTTGAAGTTTGTCTGGACAAATTGTCAAAATGTATGAAGAAAAGCCACTGTGGGAGGGGTTCCCGTTGACAGAAAGTGCTCAAATTTAGAATTTATCCTAGTAATGGGTCAATCTTTGATTTCAGGTTATAGTCCTTTCCGATGAGTTATATAATTTGATGATCTGGTAACCTGATTATGCTATGAAGCTTACGAATGATATTCTATATTTTTTGTAACCGGTATTGGATTTTTTTTCTGATTTATAATTATTTATGAAAATCTGGCAACTTTGGCTTTTTCATGTGTATCAAGAGATATTATGAACGGATGTTTTAAATTTTCTTTTACTTGGTTTTTCAAAAGACATTCTTTCATTTTGGGAACACTGAACTTTTATGTTTTAAAATTAATTTACCATCAAGGTACTGACTAATTTCATAAAAAAATCAAAATTAGTATTTTTCTCTAAGAAGAAACTCAGCAAATACAAAGATTTTTCAACAGTGCCCCCTTGAATCCTAGCAAGCGACGAAAACGATTCCAGCAGCAAAAGGGGGGCAATAAAGGAGTATGATTTGAATGTCTAGCAGTCTATGCGGTTGCCATGGCAAACTACCTTCCTTCACTGCGAGTAAAGCAGTTAGGGTGGGTGGGGGTGGCATCACATAAGGTTCCACTATTCTCTCACCTTCTCTATACTAGACTGTTGGTTCGTTCGTTTGTTTGCCGATGTTGTTGTTTGTTAGTCAAACGCGCCGCGAACGCAGCATCATTATTTGATCCTGGAGGGCCTTTGTTGGCTGGCAAGCGGAGAGAAATTTGCAAGGAAATGAGGTTACGTTCATATGTGTATTTATATGGAAATGCACGGAGCTGGGCTCGTAAATGAAGGCAATAAAAGTGGGATGTTAGGGTGGTTCATGTTGTTTTTGAAATTAAAATTTAAATAAGCGAAAATTGGAATCAGGACAAATAGTTAAAAATTTCTTGAAAATTAAGTTTAAAATATTTCTTGCACCTGATTCAACCAACTCTAACAGGACAAATATCCCAGTAAATGTTGCAAAACGGCGCATGCGCCAGTTCAAATTTAATGTATGAAATAAAATATAATGTATGGAAAATGTATGCGCTGAATATATAATGCTGCACACCAGAACAAACGTCGTCGTTCCATACTACCAAACACCATTACAAAGGGGATGCTGCAGGACGAGGGTGATTGCTTCTGGACCGGGCTATAGATTGTTGGCCAAAAGGGGTGGTGGATTCGGGGTGGGTGAAGGTATAAAAAAGGATCATAAAATAAATTACACATGAGCATACATCGCCGATCCAAGCCGAGCTGAGTGATGCTGACAGTTCGGTGTACCTAGACTGTAGAGTAGGTACTCGGCAACCGGGTTGCTAGATGATGGTGTTGTGCATCTGAGCGCGCAAATGTTTGCTGTGATGATGCCGACGATGACGACGACGACGAAGAAGTGTCCTGGTATCGTAGTAGGCAGCAATGCTGCGAAAGGATGAACATCGCGTGAATAGGGAATGAGAGCGTGGCAGGCCATGAGATGAGAAGACGCACGAGCATGACTGACGTGACGGGATTTGGCGTCGTTGCACCCTAGGGAAAATTACAGCGTGTGCATTTATATTATATTTATTGAAATTTTACTTCAGTTCTAAAAATCTATGAACCTTTAAAATTCTGTTATCATTTACCAAACAGAAAAAAAATCATCTCAGTCTCACCTTCGCACGCAGCATGCCACGCCCCATTTAAATTTAAAATCCAATCACAAAAAAGTCATAATTTATACCCTTGTTTATCTCTCAACGACTACTACGATGATGTAGAGTGCGAGGAGTACCGAGGTTCGGATAAAAAATGTCCACAATACACACACGCAAAAAAAAAATACGTAAGTCGACTAACGACAAAGACGACATCACACACAGGACGACGCACAGGAATTTAAACCCTGCTGTGCTGATAAATACAAACGGACGACGACAACACAAAAAACGCACATCGCAGCCTACTCGGATATTCGGAGAGTCTGCGTACAGGTCCGGCCTGGTCGAAGTCGGCGAGGACAATCAAAGGCGGCTGCTTGCTTGGAGGGGCGATAAAAAAGAGTCCCCCTCGCGCGCGCGTTCCACCCGGAACTTTTGAGTGATAGCAGGGATGGGGTGGTTCTAGAGAGGGCGAGCGCGAAACCGGGAGAGAGGGTGAGGAAAATCGGAGGGAAAACGTGGAGTCTGCGTGCCTTTGCGATAAACTTTACACGTTCGTGGAGGATTTTTAAAAAAATACTTTAAAAATATTTTTTTCAAATATAAAATCGCAAACCAATACAAACGCAATATTGAAGGTTGTTTAGTTAACAAAACCGCCAAAGAACTATGGAATTCTTAAGAAAAAATGCCGCTCACTGTGTTGTTGATCAGAAACAAAAGATGCAGGACACAGTGTTCGGGGACAAGAAAAAAATGTATCAATGTAATCAAAGTCAGTCACCGACGAGAAAATTAGCATTTTTCTCTTTGATGACATGCCGATGGTGAATCGGGGTTAGGTTGGCATTTTTTATCAAGCAAGCTTAAAGTTTATGTTGATCTAAGGAATATTGAATAAAGACTCCTTTTAATCAATATTTAAAAAAATATTTAAAAACGAATAATCTTTAAACATTTTTTATAGCAACCGAATGAAAGCACCCATTTCTAGAATAAACTTCTTTGCCTGTTTTGTTTTAGAATTTCTTATTGTCTGCAGTAAGAAAAGTTGCCCCAAAATTGCTTTTTATTTATATTTTGGGAATTGCTCCAAGCGTGGTTTGAGGGGGCAAAAACTTTTTCCTCCGCATAAACAAGATTTTTTACACACTGTGGGAGAGAACGAAAAAATAAATTGAAATAATTTACATTTTTTCATTTGTCTATGATGAAGTCTTTGAAAAATAATATAAAACTTCAGGTTAGGTAGATGAAAAAAAAACCTCAAATTGATGAACAAACTTTTTTCATTGAGATGTTGGATGCATCACTTGTTTTTACCCTCGATCACAGTTAATATTTAAAAATATTTGCAAAGGCAGTATAACAATCAGTGTAGTAAATGAGTGATAGAAAAAAAAAAAAACTATCATTTGATGATTCCCGCTCCAAATTATCAGAAGGTATAGCGACCGTCACTATAGCTTGTGGTTTCTCTTCGTTTATCGTATGATTGCCAGCATGAGCATTCTCTTTCTAATACTGTATCACTCCTTCTCGTTCACGAAAACTCGCCAAAGATTCTTTTGTTTTCTAAGAGAATCTCAATAAAAAAAACCCTGATAACAACTTAACGACACGGAATTTTAAATTTTCACAAAATTTACAAATGCAAATTTGCTTGACTTTGTACCTGAACATACAATACAACAAAGTTTAGTTAAAACATCGTCATAAAGAACATAAACTTTGAAAAATACTTTCAACAGCCTATTGTGAAATCGAAATATTTATTGAAAACTTTAATATTTTATTGTCAAAAGTGTTTTTTATAACATTCAAACATTTGAAGAAAATCCCTCGAACACATGCAGATTTTTGTGCTAATTCTAGATTTTGTCTTAAAAATGATTGAGTTTCAATAATTCTGTCCATCTTCAAGCTTGCCCACAATTCCCGCACGACAGACAAGCGTAAGTGTGTGGTCGTGGAAAACTTTTCACTCGTGTATGAATTATTGCTTCCCTTTTTGGGGGGGGAGAGAAGAAAAAAAAAAAAACGTTTGGGGGCATGAACTTGGTTCGTTTATTGTTTCTTTGATGGATTATCTTTCGCTGCCAGAAGCTCACGCGGGGGTCACTTTGATTGGAATCGAGAAAAATGGTCAATTTATGGGACGCTTGGTCTAAGCAAGCGCCGCGCCGCGTTGCGTTGCAATTTGGGTAATGCCATGGAAACGACCTTCAAGTGCACTCCTGTCCTCAAGACTGACCAATCAATCAATCATTTTTCTTGCTCTCGCTCTCAGCTTACTGTGTGGCGTGCGTGCAAAATTGGCAGTCATAAAAAGTGAATTATCACAGCCTACTCGGCTTTGCCGAGGAAAGACTTACAAAAAAAGCTGCCCATGTCAACGCGCGCGTTGACCGGGTCACCGGGCTGGGATGAAAAATGATCAGATTATACAAAGTAAGTGACGTGTTTTGGTGCTAAATCCACAGTTACGCATCTCGTTCGGCGTCACCACCACAACATGTGTCACCCACTGCCGGGGGATGTGACACAAAAATTCATGATTTTGACAGGGCATGTAAATTAACAAAAGTAACGAATGGTTTGATGTTTGAGGGGGAAAGTTCATTCCTCCTGACTTGCGGGAAATCCATCGCAGTAGCCGGGGCCTGTCTGGGCACAGGGTGATAAGAAAATGCAATTATTCTAATCTCCACATCTTGCAAACGTTTCTCCGGAAAAAGGTAATTCTTTCTCCAATGAATCCTTACGAATGTTTGCTGTGTGTACATAAAGTAAAGGCAGATTTCGCTCCCCTCGCTTATTTACCGCGTCTAATTAAATGTTCGTGTACGCACGCACGTTCTGCGTGAATATTTAATTTATTACTTTCGTTTTTCGCCGGAATCTTTCACTATAGTTTCAGTTTTCGGGGGTTCGAGATAAAGCCAACCCTGCAAACACATGTGACAAGCATATTTAAATTATTCCTCCCAGGATCACCATGGCAACGAGTTGGCGGTCGTTGGCAAGCAATCCAAGCAGTCTGTGGACGCACCAGTCAATGGTCGCTTGGATACGGGCAAGGTGCCTTATTAAATCATTCTAATGAACCATTCTGGAAATCAGAAGCTAAGCACGGAAAAGAAGGGCTGCCGGAGCGTGAAATTATCTGGCTACGTTTTTGTTTTGCGACGGAAAGAACCGGGAGATTCTCCGGCAGAATCACTCCCCGATATAAAAGCGGGCGGTAATTGAGACATAACACCCATCGCACATACATCATCTAAATAGGAGACGGTTAAGTGTTGCGAGTGTGTGCAAAGATGAGGGTGGGGGGGAACATGTTTTGGTGACTTTCCCCTAGCATAGGGTGGCTTCTTTTGGGATTGTAGTTTGGGTACCGTCTGGCTAATCAACCCTCTCCGGCAATAACGGTGGATCCATGGTTGTTTGCCATCTGCTAGGTGTTCATAGAAGTGACACTTTTTGAGAAATGTCATCGAATCGTAGCAGGCGAAGTGTTAACAAGAGTTCTTAGTTGTAATTGTTTTCAAATGATCCAAATTTGACGACGGAAATTATTTAACTGCTTCTAAATAATTCTTCCTTCTAATTTTTTGTCCTTTGACCAGCTTGCTGCGATGTCCAATCGGCTTGTTTCACCACACCACGAAAAAATCGATTTGGACTGCAAAAAGCAATCGTAAAAAACGCATATAAACATAATAATAATATTTGATATTATAATACTGCATGCCGCAGATTTCGATTCCCTCAAGACCCCCCCCCCCCATACAAAATGTATCGTTTTTTCACCCTTCGAAAATCGTCGCAGTTATTTCTCGTTTTTTATACCGGGGACCATACTCTTTTTTTCTTCTTCAAAAGCCATTTCCTTTTGCGAGGGTGAGCGCCGTTTGCGTGTCCCCGGCGGGAGATCCCGGAGATGGTGTGGCCCTGATAGAAGTGCGGTCATGCCGCTTGAATAATAACTGTTTCGAGATTATTTGATTGCTGGTGCCCGGTCCAAGTAGGCCGCCACCACCAGATATTATGGTTATCATTATGGCAGTAGGCGATGGTCGCTGCTTCCACAGCGGCAGTGGCGCCCCCGTTATGAATATTGCTGGAAAATGTCCTTTTTTCCTGATGATGGGGTAATCAATTTCTTTAAATGCGCGCGGCATTACGAGCACGTGACCCGGGCACTCGGCATTTTCTAGGATTTGGAGAGTTTTTTTTTGGTTGCGGCCGTAATGATGGCACATTAGCGATAATTGGATACGCAGTTGATGCGTTTGCGAAAATCTTGGGGATTTTTGGGGTTTGTTAGGAAGGATGTGAAGTTATATTTTTGTCGAGAGTGAAGTTGGAACGATTTCAATTGATTTTACATTTTGCCTTTTTTCCAGATGCTGAAAATAGCCCTGAAATGTCTCAACCGCAAAGGTAAGATTTCAATCAGATGATACAGATGACCAGTGATTTTGGCAGTAGCTAACCGAAGTTTTATTTTAGGAATCAATTTGGACCGATTTCAACGATGTCATCAATTACAACGCGATATCTAAAAAGCGATGCTTGCCAACAATCCGCCCTCGAAGCAGGCTATGAAAGGTAACAACACATTATAAAAATAGTCTAAAGTTGAAGGCAAGGTTACGAAACAGCCCTCGGAAGAGGCTGAACCATAAATTAATTGTCCATAAAAGTATAACAAGTGGTGTATAGCGAGATACCACAGTTGAATAATTTTTCTACAAAACCTGCTATTTTATCCGACATGGTCCTTGGCGGTGAAGCCAAACCAAGCAGCTCTAAATTTCAACCAATATTTCTTTTTCCATTTGCGCCCAATTATCGCACCTAATGAGCATCGAAGTCGATTTCGGAATCAGCTCAATTGGACCCCCCTCCCCAACTGAGAAACGCCGAAAAAATAGTACTAATTGTGAAAATATGCTCATCACGGCATAATTTGATAAGTTTTTTTCTCTTCCAAACGCGCGGAGGTGTGCAAAGGTGAAAATCCTCCACTCGCGATAATGATACGTTTCTGTGTGATAAACCATTTAATAAGATGTAATTAAATTTAAATTCATCTGGTGCGGGCCTTGCCACAGTAGTAGGCCGCGCTTCTAATTCAGCTTTCAACACGCTCATTAGCTACCTAGAGCAGGCTCGTTGCCGGCCAGAGTGCAGTCTAAGCAGGCCGCGACGACGGCGGCGATGCCCATTGGTCGTCCGGTTGGACGCAGCAGCCATTGGACGTTATGAGATTTGAATTTATGATTAGACACCGCCTACTTGTGAATATTTATGAGCTTGCACAGGTGCTGGGTTCTTCTGAACCCTTTGGTTTGAAATCTTTCAACAGGTCAAGTTTTGTGATACTTCCATTGACTGTTTGATATAAAATGTGTTCAAAATTGTTTTAAAACATTGTAATACAATGATTTTTCTACTAATTAAAGAAACGCATCACCCTAGGCAAACAAGTTTAACTAGCTAAACGTCATTAAAGAGCGTAGAGTCACTTCATGGCACACTTGATTGCGGTTTTCACCGCGCTGTCGCTTATACCAGATGAATAGTAATATAATCACCGCCAAGCCGTAATAATATTGATTTCAGCGGAAAAGCGCCCGGACACTGAAGTGCAAACTAAACGAGGCGCAATCGCAAGTAAATAAATATTCATTTATCGCCTAGTCCAACGGTGCCTGCTGATAACGAGTTTGAAAACTCAGATGTTGTCGCGCACAGAATAGTTTAATTATCTTCATTATATAGAATAAAATCAATTGCGCTCGCGCGTTGCGCTGATTATTACAACAAGTGCAAATTATATGGTGACCATCGAGCGAACTAAGCCTGTTTTATCATCAGTTTCAAAGTAGTAATTGATTGGCTAGTTATTGATATGCAATTGTGAAATCTTTGAGTCAACATTTACATGTGATAATGATTGTAGCGCACGTTGCGAGGCCTTTAAGCCCCAGACTAAGTGATTCAACGACTAATTAGCTAATTGCACGATACTTTGAGTACACACGCAAAGGAATGGATTGTGAGTGCCATTTACATGGCAAATCCTTATGGCTCACACGTGGTATTTAATGTACTCCCCAGTGTGTTTGATTGATTGAGAAGGTTGAGCTGTAATATTGTCGCAAAGTGATACCATGCAAGTGATTCAGCTGGTGTGCAGTATCAGAAGATTGGAACTTTGATTGGTTCAATCGAATTCATGTGAATTAGTCTGTATTTTAGTTTTAATGTTTTTTAAGCTAGAGAATTAAATTTCAAAAGTTAGAAGATTTGTCTCTCTGACCAAATTGCTGGACTGGATTTTTTTTCCAGCTGAATACGAATGCTCATTTAGATTTGATCAAACGAATCACATTTTTGAGCTACGCCTCTTTAAAATTGTATTATTCAATGTAATCAATTTATCAAATTAATGTAGCTCAAAACTGTGACTGTTTGGAGTAGAGGTGGGCAAAACCGCTCTTTCTTAGGAGCCGCTCATTTTCGTTCGCTCATTAAAAAGAGCCACTCTTTTGAACGGCTCTTTCGCTCTTTTTTTAATTTTTTGATAAAAAGGGTATTTTTTAGAATGCTATGGTTTTTAAAGTTATTTCACATTGGAATTTTATTAATAATTTGATCTATATGTCAAGATTTCTATTCGAACCAAAACGTTGAAATAATTGAATAGCATCCACTTAAATCTAGGATTTTGAAGAAATCGCTATCAATTTTAAAATTGCGTTTATGTTTGACAAAATTGAAGTAATGCATTTTATTTGGAGAAAATATTCTGTGAACTCTTTGCTACATTCTTATTTAATCGATTAAGTCTTTAAACGCTTAAGTTTAATCGGACAAGAGAATTTATTTTTTTTCCTAAAGTAGATGTTTGATAATATTTGACATGTTAAGCAACTTTAAGTGCTCAAATTTGTATTTTGGTAACACATTAATGTACAATTAGATGTACATACAATGATTTTTTTTTTCATTTTGTTTAAAAAATCATTTACTTTTGGAATTTCAAAGAAGAGTAGGACACTGAAAATGAGTTTAATTTTTTTAAGTGGTGTTTGGCAGCAATTTTATTTTGGGATTATTTTTTTATAATTGCATTTTCAACACTCAAAAATAAATTTTATGCTACAATTTGTTCGAAATTCAATAAATTATATTTATAACAAGTTTGAAAATCATTCCATCTTAGAATGGTTCTCTCAAAGCCCGAAGTTAAAAAAGAACCGCGGTTCTTTTTTTGTGAGCTATGGTTCATTCGCTCTTTTCAGTGAACCGGCTCTTTGAGCGGCTCGCTCTTTTTTTGCCCACCTCTAGTTTGGAGTAAATGTGGGCATGTGGGCTATGTTACAATTCATAAAATAATGGCATCCAATACAGGGCAGATTCGATTACCTGAAGATTTCGAAAAGACATTTCGCTCAAATGCATGCAATATGACCAATTCGAACAAAACGATCAAAATTGCCTAAACGATTAAAACGACCAAAATACCCTAATGACAAAAACGACAAAAATCACCAAATTAATAAAAATGACCATATCGACCAAAATGACGAAATCGACCAAAATGGCCAATACGACCAAAATAACTTAATTGAAAATTACCAAATCATCAAAAATTACCAAGTCGACAAAAATAACCAAACCGTTTAAAATGACCAAAATGATTAAAATGACCAAAATGACCAAAATGACCAAAATGACCAAAATGACCAAAATACCAAAATGACCAAAATGACCAAAATGACCAAAATGACCAAAATGACCAAAATGACCAAAATGATTAAAATGACCAAAATGACCAAAATGACCAAAATGACCAAAACACCAAAATGACCAAAATGACCAAAATGACCAAAATGACCAAAATGGCCAAAATGACCAAAATGACCAAAATGATCAAAATGACCAAAATGGCCAAAATGACTAAAATGACCAAAATGATCAAAATGACCAAAATGACCAAAATGACCAAAATGACCAAAATGACCAAAATGACCAAAATGACCAAAATGACCAAAATGACCAAAATGACCAAAATGACCAAAATGATTAAAATGACCAAAATGACCAAAATGACCAAAATGACCAAAATGATTAAAATGACCAAAATGACCAAAATGACCAAAATGACCAAAATACCAAAATGACCAAAATGACCAAAATGACCAAAATGACCAAAATACCAAAATGACCAAAATGACCAAAATGACCAAAATGACCAAAATGACCAAAATGACCAAAATGACCAAAATGATTAAAATGACCAAAATGACCAAAATGACCAAAATGACCAAAATGACCAAAATACCAAAATGACCAAAATGACCAAAATGACCAAAATGACCAAAATGACCAAAATGATCAAAATGACCAAAATTACCAAAATGACCAAAATGACCAAAATGATTAAAATGACCAAAATGACCAAAATGACCAAAATGACCAAAATGACCAAAATGACCAAAATGACTAAAATGACCAAAATACCAAAATGACCAAAATGACCAAAATGACCAAAATGACCAAAATGACCAAAATGACCAAAATGACCAAAATGACCAAAATGACCAAAATGACCAAAATGACCAAAATGACCAAAATGATCAAAATGACCAAAATGACCAAAATGACCAAAATGACCAAAATGACCAAAATGACCAAAATGACCAAAATGACCAAAATGACCAAAATGACCAAAATGACCAAACTGACCAAAATGACCAAAATGACCAAAATGACCAAAATGACCAAAATGACCAAAATGACCAAAATGACCAAAATGACCAAAATGACCAAAATGATCAAAATGACCAAAATGACCAAAATGACCAAAATGATTAAAATGATTAAAATGACCAAAATGACCAAAATGACCAAAATGACCAAAATGACCAAAATGACCAAAATGACCAAAATGACCAAAATGACCAAAATGACCAAAATGACCAAAATGACCATAGTGACAAAAATGACCAAAATGACCAAAATGACCAAAATGACCAAAATGACCAAAATGACCAAAATGACCAAAATGACCAAAATGACCAAAATGACCAAAATTACCAAAATTACCAAAATTACCAAAATTACCAAAATTACCAAAATTACCAAAATTACCAAAATTACCAAAATTACCAAAATTACCAAAATTACCAAAATTACCAAAATGATTTAATGACCAAAATGACCAAAATAACCAAAATGACCAAAATCACCAAAATGACCAAAATGACCAAAATGGCCAAAATGATCAAAATGGCCAAAATGACCAAAATGACCAAAATGACCAAAATGACAAAAATGACAAAAATGACCAAAATGACCAAAATGACCAAAATGACCAAAATGACCAAAATGACCAAAATGACCAAAATGACCAAAATGACCAAAATGATTAAAATGACCAAAATGACCAAAATGACCAAAATGACCAAAATGACCAAAATACCAAAATGACCAAAATGACCAAAATGACCAAAATGACCAAAATGACCAAAATGACCAAAATGATCAAAATGACCAAAATTACCAAAATGACCAAAATGACCAAAATGATTAAAATGACCAAAATGACCAAAATGACCAAAATGACCAAAATGACCAAAATGACCAAAATGACTAAAATGACCAAAATACCAAAATGACCAAAATGACCAAAATGACCAAAATGACCAAAATGACCAAAATGATCAAAATGACCAAAATGACCAAAATGACCAAAATGACCAAAATGACCAAAATGACCAAAATGACCAAAATGATCAAAATGACCAAAATGACCAAAATGACCAAAATGACCAAAATGACCAAAATGACCAAAATGACCAAAATGACCAAAATGACCAAAATGACCAAAATGACCAAAATGACCAAAATGACCAAAATGACCAAAATGACCAAAATGACCAAAATGACCAAAATGATCAAAATGACCAAAATGACCAAAATGACCAAAATGACCATAGTGACAAAAATGACCAAAATGACCAAAATGACCAAAATGACCAAAATGACCAAAATGACCAAAATGACCAAAATGACCATAGTGACAAAAATGACCAAAATGACCAAAATGACCAAAATGACCAAAATGACCAAAATGACCAAAATGACCAAAATGACCAAAATGACCAAAATGACCAAAATTACCAAAATTACCAAAATTACCAAAATTACCAAAATTACCAAAATTACCAAAATTACCAAAATTACCAAAATTACCAAAATTACCAAAATTACCAAAATTACCAAAATTACCAAAATGATTTAATGACCAAAATGACCAAAATAACCAAAATGACCAAAATCACCAAAATGACCAAAATGACCAAAATGGCCAAAATGATCAAAATGGCCAAAATGACCAAAATGACCAAAATGACCAAAATGACAAAAATGACAAAAATGACCAAAATGACCAAAATGACCAAAATGACCAAAATGACCAAAATGACCAAAATGACCAAAATGACCAAAATGACCAAAATGACCAAAATGACCAAAATGACCAAAATGACCAAAATGACCAAAATGACCAAAATGGTAAAAAAGACTAAGACCAACAAATTGAACAAAATAATCAAAATAACCAAAACGTCCATTTTTTTTATAATGATTTGTTTATTATATAATAGTTAATAAATCGGTATAAGCGTGACCAAAATGACCAAAATGACCAAAATGACCAAAATGACCAAAATGACCAAACTGACCAAAATGACCAAAATGACCAAAATGACCAAAATGACCAAAATGACCAAAATGACCAAATTACCAAAATTACCAAAATTACCAAAATTACTAAAATTACCAAAATTACCAAAATTACCAAAATTACCAAAATTACCAAAATTACCAAAATTACCAAAATTACCAAAATTACCAAAATTACCAAAATTACCAAAATGATCAAAATGACCAAAATGACAAAAATGATTTAATGACCAAAATGACCAAAATGACCAAAATCACCAAAATGACCAAAATGATCAAAATGATCAAAATGACCAAAATGACAAAAATGATTTAATGACCAAAATGACCAAACTAACCAAAATGACCAAAATCACCAAAATGACCAAAATGACCAAAATGACCAAAATGACCAAAATGACCAAAATGACTTAATGACCAAAATGGTCAAAAAGACCAAGATCAACAAATTGAACAAAATAATCAAAATAACCAAAACGTCCATTTTGTTTTTTTTATAATGATTTGTTTATTATATAATAGTTAATAAATCGGTATAAGCGTACCGGAAATCCTATTATTCAAGACCTATATCGTCATTAAAAACTAGCCACGTTGTTCGATTTAGATAAGTGCTCACTTAAATTGCCATCATTTACCATACAGCACTTAATTTAACCAGATTAAACTGGCCAAACCACGCGCTCAGGCTTCAGCTTTTTGACAGGCACATCCCGATAAAAGAAACACACCATTTAGGTCGTATGATTTATTTATGAAGTTTTGTGTGTCTTTTTATATTATTTTTGGCTTTTTTCACAGTGGGCGATCCGTAATAATAGTAATATGAGCGACGCCACGTGGTGCGATTTGGGCATCAATGAAAATGTTTTTAAATTAAGAGTTCCGAGCAAAAAGACGTGTCGTACTTTTAATAATCCTACTTTACGAGCGCATGTTGCGATTTTGGCATTTTTTGGACGTTCATCAAATGGCAAGTTTAGGCCTGATGTTCTTTATTTTTAAACTTGGTTTTAGTGTGAAATAAAAATTTTACCGCTAGTAAATTATCGCACTTAAATATGTTCCACCGGGTTGGGCTGCCATGGGTTGCTGGGATGCATGTTTTGGAATTTTTGATATCTTATTCATCGTCGTTTATATTTTTGCGCAGACAGGTTGGCTGATTTCAGGGTTGAACCCGAATGTCTTCCACGCTACAATTACACACTTATCTGGAAGGTTTTTTTTTGCGCGGCAAAGAGTTAATCAAATTTCGAAACCGCGAGAAAATTTGTGTGTGAGGTACCGTGAGGAGTTCATTCATTCACTTTTGAGGAACATGTTAATAAATATTTAATTGTTATTATGAAAATTTTCCAGGCTCTTCGGGAAATGCTGAGAGCGTCGTTGCGGTTGGAGGATTTAATGTGGCCACAGCAGCGCGGGCAAAGGACTGAGACACCCTCAATGGAGCACTGGTTAAGTGATTTGGACAATTTAATTTGATTGAGGTTTTTCGCTGGTAAGGGTTCGCTGTTAAATGGAATGAATATTCAGTAGAAGTAAGTTTTTTCTTCTTTTCAGGGTATCTTCACGATCGCCTACGTGATCTAGTAGGCCAGGTGCGTGTGCTGTGGATCAGCAATTGACACTGTCGTCGACGTCGAAATTCTCATCGTAGTAAGCCTCGATTATCTTCCATCTTTTCGCCCAGTCGAGTCTTATTTATGGGCGCTGGTGCTAAATTTAATAGTTGCACCTAGACGTGATCAAGCATTTATCAATTCTGTCAAAACTGACCACACAGCGAAAGAAGCTCGAGGGTTAATTAGCTGGCTAAGAAATGGTAAAAAGTTTCAAATTGATTCCCATTACGCTTACGAGAGAGAATGGGGAATTAAAGGGTGATGACATCTCGCCGTAGTAGGCGACTGCTTGTTTTTGGTTGTTCCGTAATTTATCACCGCCAACTGCGATGCCGCGAGGCGCGGCCTTCCGGATCCGATGCAACCGTGACTAATGCACCTGTTTCTAGTTTGGCGGGGCGGGGAGAGAAACTAACTTTACGATGTGCTGGAGTCATTAGCTTTGAACATTGTTAAGGATAAGGAAGAATCAATATTTTAGTGGAGTGGGTTTAAGAAATATTTAAACACGACAATTTAGTAATTAAAATGAATTATAAAGCCTTCAGCTTGAAGCTTAAAGTATTTTTTTTTGTTTTTTTTTTTTTAAATTAGGAACACGACAAATTGATTTAAAAAACAAACAATTAAAAAGTAAAAATAGTTGTTTTACAAACATATGGTTGATTTTCCAACCATAAATTTAAAATCATATTTTTTTTCTCCTGTCAAAAATAAGTTCTTATTAGAGTTTTTTTTTGTATGGAACTTTGTCCATTGTTTATTTATTTTAAATAGTGTCCATCCTTCAAAGCAAAGAAAATACTCTAAAATTTGCATTTTTTGAATATTGTTGATCCTTGATCCAAACCTTTGTTGTTGGGATATGGCCTTGCAAAGAATGAAAATTATCAAAAAATACCTGAATGAGTGAAGGTAACGACGATATCTTGGAATCCATTGTTCAGCTTTTCAATGTTAAAAAGTGATTTGCTGATTGCAGATTTGATGGTTTTTCAAAATCACGACATGCATTTTGATAGTGCTTGAATCCAATTATTGAAATAATATTTTCAAAACTAGAAATTTAGTTTTTTGAAGAGCTTGAAGAGTTTGAGAAAATTTCACTCGAGTTTCATTTTTAAAATTGAGGACCTGATCAATGGTATCCAAGATATGATCGAATGAAAATTGAGGGTCAAATGGGTAGAATTTATTGAAACTTATTTTTGGTAATTTTCCTTCTTTGCAAGCCCTTATCTCCAAAGGCCGGATGCAAATTGCAAATGCAAATTGTGGAGAATTTTCTCAGCTTTTCAAATCTATTTTTTTTCAAAGATGGACTCCATAATATTTTTTTAAGAAATACAATTTTGTTGAATAATTTAACCTGAAAATGGCTTTTACAAAAAAACAAACGATGCACTTAATCAACATTTTTCGAAATTACTTTTTGATTGATGATTATATAGGTGCATCTAGAAATGATGTCAAGAATATATTTTGTGTGTATAATCGATACATTAAACTTGTAACACACTTTAAGACACTAAATCGATAAGAAATCCTTTCTCAAGATGCAGATTTTCTAATATTTTTATAGCAATTTTCTTCGGACAGTCCCCAAATTTGTATGGAGTTCTTAAAATTATTTGTTGCTTGAAAAAGACTATGAAAAATATTTGCAGCAACCTTACAAAACCTTTACATTTTACAAAGAAATCATTATTTTTAAAGAAATCTTGAGTATTTTCGGACTCCTTTGATATTTAAAACATCCTCGTGATCATATATTCCGCTCGGCCTACTTGATCGCGGCATATTCGATATGCCGAACCGCATCGGGTGCAATTATCGGACACAGTGGCAAAAAAAAAAAGAGTTCGCGGCAAAGGACAACTTTTTTTGCTGATGTTGGTTCCTTGAGTGGATGCTGATTAAGCCGCCAAAAGCGAGCAAAAAGGATCACGTTCGCGCGCGCGTATCAAAAGTTAAGCTCGAACTGCTCTGCTCTCAAAACCAACGGCAAAAAAACGCAGTAATATAACAGGACAAGCATATAAAAGCGACAAAAGCCGGTTCCAATTGTTTATGTCGTTTGAAATTGAAATTTTCCTGCCGGAGCGCTTCGGAAAGGATGAATAATTTGATTGCTCTTTCTCCCTTTTTCGGCGGGGCTGATCGGGCTTTGATCGGGCGCTTTTTTTTCACCTTCGGCACACCAAAACAAACGACGGCTGCCAAGGATACGAGTTGAACAAAAAATCGCATCCAAAACTTGACCACTTTTGACGAAGACGAATCATTTGGCGGCACATTTCTGTGGCGTTTTTTACGACTTTTACTTTGATTGCGCGTGAAGCCGCACAGAAGCAGCCGCAGCAGCTTCTGTTTAGAATAAATTTGAATGGAATCTGTGTCCCTGTTTTGGAAGAGTTCGAATATCGAGGCGAAGCGCAGTAGTCCTTGACATTCCGCGCCACAGGAATGCGGCCGAATCCGTTGGAGCGCAAATCTAGTTCGTCTTTTTTCGAGTTGGGGGTTTGGAATTCTTCAGCCGTGTTGTGTTCGATCGCAGTAGCCTGCTTTTTGCGACTGTCGCAGAGTAGTCCAACGAATATTAAATTAAAATTCTTGAATAAACATTGGAAGGGGTTTTTCGCTGGGGAGCACTTTTTTGCTCAGTTGAGTTCGTTTTGCACAATTAGGTTAATTTACACGAGTCACTCCCCAACAAGGAGATTACTCGCGCTTTGCATTTTTGATTTGCTAAATTTCACGTGCAAAAAGTTTGCAAAGTCCTCGACAAAAAAGAGCATCGTCGGGGGTTAAATAAAAAGCGTGGCGATCAAAGGAAACCGCATATAATTAAATTATTATGTGCATTATAAATCAACGAAAAAGGCAAACCACTGCTCGAGAATTTTTGTGTCTACCGAGAGAGATATTTGCCTTCGCGCCATTACAGTCAGTCAGACTCGTACTCGTATATGGTCAGCCACCGGCCAATGTGTGAGAAGTTTCCTTGGAAAATTACACCAATTATACGTGCGCGATTCTGTGTGCGGTCTCGATCATGCGTGGAAACTGCGGCGACGACACTTGGTCGTCAACTCAACGAGCCAATCAACGCACGTGTGGATTAGTCTCAAAGATGCAGATCATCACCGATCCAAGGAGGCCGACCACAAAAAAAAAGAACCAAGCATCCCGGTATCGTTTAGTTCCTGGACACCATCAAACATCAAAGGAGGCCTCCTCTCCTAGGGCGCAGAAGCCAGGTTGATCGAGTTCACCGTCGTCGGTTCCTTTGATCTCTTGTTCAGGGCAGAGGTATGTGGCGCGTCTTGCATGGTTGTGGCGCTGCGAGCCGTTTCCCGATTTAGTCAGAAACTGTCACCGTTGTTGTCGTCGCCATGACAACGTCGCGGGGCGCGGGTTGCTTCGATTGGCGATGTGATGTGCGTGCGCGTACGTACGGACGTACGCGATTGATCGCGATCGATCGATCGATCGGTTGAAAAGAGTTTGTACAGTTGGGGGTACTTTTTTTCTCACTCCACTTGTTGTCTTCACTAAAGTTGTTCGGTTGGACGGCGATCGGAAGAGTATATAAATTAAACGCGGGAGGAGGGCAAAATCGGTACACCTTCTTATCTAAATTGGCACATGCTGCAAGGGAATTCGATCAGAAGGATACCACGATGACGCAAGATTTACACAAGTGCAGTATGGTGGAGGAAGAAGGAGGTACTAGGACGCATATTTTGAGTGAATTAGATACAACTGTTTAGCTGATCTGTGGGAAAATACCTATCAAGCAGAAAAAGATACGAATTCGGCTTTGAACAAGCCTGTCAATCTGAAAATCCCTTGTCATAAGAAAATCCAAACTAAGATGTTTACAGTTTGAAATCAAAATCCTCAGGCCTAACTTGAATATTTGAAAAATTTAGATTGGTTAATTTATTTTGATAATTTTCGAAATTGTCAAATTGTCCTAGCTTTGCTAGAATTTTGACATGCTCGGCACATGTCTTCACTCCAAATTTGACCTGTTTGCCCAGCCCTGAGATGTCGAGCATTATTTAAAGAAATTTTTCTATATTTTTATTGCATATTTTTTCATTCCTTAAATTGATTTTCATCAATTGACTTGATGTTTTGTATTTCTGTTATGAAAAAAACTCTCATTCAATAATGAAGAATTTGCCTCCAAAAGTAACATAGTTGAATAATTCATAAGAGCATTTTGAGTGCAGAAAAGTCCAACATTTCAGCACTTGTATCGAAAAATAAAAATTTCCGACACCGTTGAAGTGAAGTAGACAAAACACACGAAAGCTTAAGGTTGCTTAATCGAAGAAACAAAAGATTTTCTTTAAAATCCTACACAAAAGTGTTTTTTGGAATTGAAAAAAATATATTACTGTAAACAGGGGTGACATTGGGTCTGGGGTGAAATTGGCTCATTCAAAAATGCTGACATTTGTATGGCCCAATTTCACCAAAATAAAAATTTTTTTGCCCATCGTCTATTCACTTTTTTTTACAATAGGTATTATATTTTACAAAATCCACAATTTTTATTTTTTTTTAATTTTTCATATGTTGTAGGGTACAAAAATCTCATTTTTTAAATTCAGGTCAAATTTGCAATCGATAAATACTATACAGATTTTTTGATAATGTGCACCGTTTTCAGAATTCACAGAAAAAACATATTTCGGAACCACGACTAATATTTTAAAACGGTTAAATATTCAAAGACTGGAATTATCCTGTCAAAATTAAACTTTAAGTGGTTAAATCTTGAAAACGATGCACTTTATCAGAAAATCTGTACATTACTTCCCGATTGCAAGTTTGATTTTACATTGAAAACTGAAATTATATTTATTATTTTTGAATTTATATTTTTCCAAACAAAATCATACACTGAAATAAAAAAAAGTACCAAATTCCTAAATTCTAGGAATTTTGTCACTTTTCCTTATTAAAGTCGGGTTTTATTAAGTGATCCAAATAAGGAAAGGAGGCAAAATTCCTAGAATTTAGGAATTTGGTACTTTTTTTTAATTTCAGTGTACGTAACTTGGCGGCAATTTTTTGGTCCATCCTTTTCTATATGTCAAATTGCGGGTTCAAAAAAAAATTAGTTAAAAAAATTGGATTTTGGGAAATTTTATTCTTGTGAGAAAAAAGTTGATTATTCAATTGGCTTTTTTTCCGTGTACCTATTTTTTCAGAATAGTCCTCATCAATATCTACAACTTTGCCGAAGACACCAAACCGATCAAAAAATTCCTTGGAAAGATATAGATTTTCGAATATTTACATACCATTTTTGTAAGGACAATTGTATGGAGCCTTGTATGGGTGAACCAATTTTACAAAATGGCTTCTTTGGTCATTGGGAAGGTCTACAAAAAGTTTGAGCAAAAAAAAAAAAAAACAAAAAATGTTGATTGTTTTTTGTGAAATTTATACCAATTTAAAAAAAATACAATGGTTAAAAAAACTAATTCACATGTTTTCAAAACAAATGCAAAAAATATTGTGTTTATTTTATTGAGTTTAAAAAACAGTTTCAAAATCGGGTTATTTAATGTTTCCCCTAATTTTTCGAATTCATAGCAATTCCCAAGAAGTATTGTATAAATATTATTCAATTATTGCAGGGGTGCGAAGTCGACTAGCTTTTTAAAGTTCTGTTCATTTTTTTCCTTAAATGATCCGTTTAGTTTGAATTATTGGATATTTTTAGTTTTCTTCTTCTAATTTCGCATTCTTCTAAATTATATTTTTACGTTCGAAACGAAACATGAAACCTTGTGATTTAGTTTTTTTTCAATTAATTTAATTTTGCTATCATTTGTGTCACAATCTAAGCAACCTCCGCCAGTTGCAAGTCGATTCTTATCAAGTGCAAATCAATAAACCAGCCCATCGAGCAAGCCTGCTGCTGCTCCTTTCTCGTAACGTCACACGATGAGAGGGCCTGCTTTGATCAACTTTTTCCCGCGCAGTGCAACCGTCATCCAGCCACCACACCGGTACAAATCGTAGCAGGCTGTGAAGTTGCTGCACATGTTGGCCATCATTTTCATTGCGCGCGCTCGATTGATCGATTGCATACAAATCAGTCTAATTTGCAATTTTATTTTAGCATGAACATGGAAAAAGCTCATTTAGCTCACATGTCGCTGGCTTCGTCTGTATGGTGGTGCTGTATGTGTCTTCGATGTGTGTGTGTGTGTGACTGGAAGCAATCACATTTATTTAAACATATATTCGCCTCTCAAACTCGAATGTACAGCAACATCCATGAATTCAAATGAGGCTGCTGCGTATCCAATGGCAACTCGAAGTCGGAGTTTCTCGAGTTGCATAAAAAAGACGACAGGAAAAGATGCTGGAAATGACATAAATTATCGATGGCGACGGGGACGGGAAAATATATATCAGCTAATTATGTATTTATTTCTAGCTGTTTACCATTTTGAGCGATATTTAAAATTCAAGAGCGTTTGGAGAGCAAAAGATGCAAGATGCAACAGTTGGAACCTGTTAGAGCTCATGTTGCAACTGCTGTCGCGCATTCGGAAACAACATGCAGCGATAATGTCGATTTTGTAAAAAAGTGACACAAATTTATGCATTTATTTGCAAGACAACGACTTTTTGAAAAATTAAATGTGTAAATGTGCAAGTCTCATTGAAGTAGGCTACTGACTAACCAAAGCCTAGTAAGTAATCACCTCGCCATAGCGCATAAACGTTTCTTTATAAATCAATTAAACAAGTCGCATAACACCACATTGACAAACGGTGCGGCATCGCCTGCTTTGTAGAAAATGTGAACCAATAGATTAAACATAAATTACGCGCGTCTCGCCTGCTCTGACCAGATGCCGGTCCCCGTCGGCCGTCGTCGTCGTCGTCGTCGAGACCGTGTCCAAATTAGGACTAAAAGCCCTCCGTCTTATCTTGCTCCAATCCACGTGTTTCTGCTTCTGCTGTTCAGCACTGACCGGCCGGTTCTGGTTTAGCTCAAGCTGGACCAGTTCATCGATTCCGTCTCATTTGCTATCGATAGTGTTTAAACACGACACCGCGTCCACACCATTTGATCACTGATCGTAACTTGAGGATAGTGGGTTAAATTTTGTCCGAAAAAAATGAAGTAAAAGATTTGAGATTTTTTTTGAGAATTTAAAAAATCTAAATAAAGGGAAATTATTTGAGAGTAAACAACATTTTTTAGCCACTCAAGTTCACTGTGCAAGTAACCAAGCAACAGGTGCTGCCAGCCAGCACACCTTGCCTACTGTGATCGCAAATCGATCGATCGAACCTCGTCGTCGTCGTCGGCCCAATACGGACAGATGACCGGGCCCTAAACTTGCCCTGGACAAATATAAACCGTGAGAAAAAAGTAATGAACTGTGTGTGATCGATCGGTGGATTTTGATAAGAATTCTTATCGTTTTGTGACGTGATTAGGAGAAAAGTGCTGAGTATGCTTGAGTATTGCCAGATACATTGTCGTAATGTTATGCAAATGTTTTTAATTTAATATGTTTTTAGTTTTGGAAAATTTTTAAAGTCCAAAAAGAAGCCTTCTTCTGAAGCTTAACTGCTAACGAATGTATTCAGATTTCCGATTGGCCACATTCTTGCAATCATCGCCACCAAAAAAACAAACACGAATTCCAACATCAGAACGAAACGTGTAATTTTTATGAGAGCTCGCGAGTCATCGCAAGCTGGCGTCAGCGCGGGAAAAAAAACACCGCGACGTCGAAAAACTGCCCTCGTCCTTGTCGTCGTCGCGCCTGCTACGATCCACAAGCCGGGGGAGCTGCAGAAAATTTGAAATTCAAATGACAAATATTCCCAGCAGGCTGGTGGTGCAGCAGGCTGCGACTTCTGCAAGCCCTGCAAGCGCATGGCCTACTCCGCGCGGGGCTCGATTTCAGTGTGTGCAAAACGGGAAAAATTTCGCATAAGTTGTTATCATCCTTTCATTAAATGTAGAAAAATCAACAAATCATTAATAAGAATACGAAATTAATTTCAATGCGCTCGTTGAATATTTTTATTTCGTCGATGCTGTTTGTACAACTGAACGAGAACCTGGGGATGGAAAGTAAAAAAAAATCGCCGGGTTGGAATATAAAGTGCAGAAGAGGAAAATCGCCTCGCGATTTAAAATTCGCGTTTATTGGAAGAGCTTCAGCTTCAGGTCTGAGTTGGCGCGAGCGTATAATTAAATTTGAGCAGGATATTTTCATTTTGTTTTATGGTCACTTTAATTATACTTTATTTGCTGTGATTTATTGCGCCTGGATTTTGGACAATTGGCGTTTCGAGTCGAGTAAGTCCAAAGCCTGCTTCGATGGGCGACGGCGCCTTAATACGGCATCATTACTCAAGAAAAGAAGCAAAATTCGGTAGCTGCGGTGTGCGGCCACTTTTAGATACCATCTATAAATCTCTAATTTCGTTTAATTGAATATTTTTCATACACACTTGAAACATTTTTCTAAGGCACTTTACCTTTATTTTGGGGGCTTCCTTTTCAGTTCAAGCTTAATCCACGCGCGGTGTCTGCTCATTAATTTAATTAGTATTAATATGGATTGCGCGATTGCGCGCACCTCTCTTTTCGGCAACTGCGAGCATTTTTGAGTATTTTTTTCGAGGAGGAATTGGGCAAAAACGCGGAACGGAAGAAACGATAGAGAGGAACCTGCTGCTGGCTGACCGTCTGCCAACAAATGGTAATAAGAATAAAAGTGAACATAAAAATTTCACCGACTTTATTGCTATTATGAATTTATTTATAATCGCTCGCCTGTCGGAGTTCGAAACCACTAATATACATATAACTGGGCCGCGAGTTTAAGTAGGTTTAATTAATGCATTCCTTCGCCGTTTTTTTAACCTTTTTCCATATAGGTGAAATGACCGCGAGTCAGTGGCGCTCTAATAAGAGCGAATATTGTGAAAAAAAATCGGGTTATAATTTTCGTTAATGTTTCCCACTCTGTCAGAGCTCATGTGAACCGTGCGCGGTTCGTCCGGAAACAACCGCGATCGTCGTAATCATCAACGGGAAGTGAATTAAGTTTGAAGTGGTTCAAGAAAAAAAAACTCGCCGTTTGGCTACTGAGATTCATTCACAAAAATGTAGTATTGGGGGTTGTTGTGTGGTCCAAGTAGGCGGATTAATATAGTAGACGCTGGTTTTGCTGGTTTTTAGTATTCTATTTCAAAAAGTTTAAAACTACACAGTGTTCATTTATATAAATTATACCACATGAATTTGAAAGCGAAATCGTACATATTCAGTTGTTTCCAAAATTGTTGATAGCTTAATTTCGATGCAAACAACATTGTTTTTATTTCTGATGAAAAAATAATCGATTATGACAAATCATGTTTTATATTCTCTCCTATAAATATATCTACGTTTCTTGAGATCGCTCATTTTTTTTCAAAAAACTTGAGTAGTTCTCTAGGTTTTCAAGTATTTTGTTGTAATTACTAATATTTTATTGTTGTGGGTATACATAAGATACAGATTTTATCGTTGTAGGTATTTATAAGATACAGACAAACTTATCATTTTCCCAATTTGATTTGATGATGTTGCATTCGAAAGAGAAGATCTAGCATTTAAAACACCGCCAGTAAACGCTTCAGTTTCATCATTGTATGATAGGTTTGGGTGCCCTGAACACGCTCTAATCGACAGAATTGGATTTTAGTAAATCTTATGCAACCATGCGGACCCCCTAATTTATGCTACATCGATCGGAAACATGGGTGCGCATGGTTGCTTAAAATAATTTCATGGCAATTACATCCGAAATTAACAACATTATATATTGGCAGGGAATTCACTTAAATTCAAATCTGCCGAGCATGTTCAGAGAGCCCACATTTATCATACCTTGAAGAAACAGAAGCGTTTACTGACATCAACTTTAAAAATAATGAATTGTGTAATCACATAAACCAATGGAAACCAAATATGTGACCAAGAAACAAAATCTCGACACTTTGGCTCAGTTTCTAGCCTTCTGAAGGGAACTTGACGCTTAAAACTTGGCCTGCGCATTTTTGAGATTTTTGAGTTTTAAAATTGTATCTTTTTTGTCTTAAAAATGGATCAAAGGTTCAAGGTCCAAATTTACTTTTTTTTAACGAAAATGTTTGTTTTTAGAGCTTTAAAAGTGCTCCGAAAATCATTTTGTCAACCCTGAATTACTGAGCATAATTATTTGCTTATAGGGGAAAGTGGGGAAAGTGTAACAAGCTAAGGAAATGCTCGTTATAACCCATCAAACACGTTAAAAAATCTGTCGGATTTTTTATAATCATCTTATTCCAGGCTTTGACTAAAACTTTGATAGAACTAGTTTTTAAAAAAATCCTGTTTTTGATTGTAAAAAAATGATTTTAAAATTTTTGATTTTCCGTACCTTCTACTCAACTAGACGAACAACCCGTTGGGGCAAGAGGAACAATGCATGAAACAACATGTTGATTTGCTAACAATTGAACTGTTATCACTTAGATACATCAGATTAGAATGTATTTGAAACGTTTCTTTCATTTTTAAATTAAATAATGCATGAGCATGAGCATGAGCATGAGAGATCACCCATGGTTGCCCCTCCGTTGCTGAACAGAACCGTAATATCCTTTCAGCACTACTGATCATAGGCTTCGACGATCTAGTAGTGTTTCCCTTATCAACAGCATGTATGAATGCGCCGAAAAGATAAAACACCATGATTGCTAAAGCTAGATCAATTGCGAATAGGTAACCGTCATTGGCCACCAACGGCGCCCGCCATGTCAGTTTGTAGACCTCGATTTTAAGGGACGGGAATGTTAGTTAGCGCAGGTTGCTACTAGGGCAGCTGATTTACTCTGTGCTTACACCCCACGAGCGCCAGGAACCTGAAAACTTGTTAGTAGGATAGGGTGTTTGGTCAGGATTCATCATAGAAGATGATGATGCGACCCAAAATCATAGTGTTCGTTGAAAGATGTTATAAATTATTCGCAAGGCAAATTCTTTCATTTTTAAATTAAATAATAAGATGATAAATAGCAAATTTTCATGATATCACTATATTTAGCATGGACATTTTTTTTAACAATTGTTTATCAATTTTAAGTACTTTTATGTATTTATTTACCATTAAAATATGTTGTTGTAGCAATTCATAATTTTTTCCATACTAAAAATCCATATGGTACACTTGCCCCACCTGAACAAGATTTTTTAAAAGCTCTCAACAAAAATAACCTAAAGTTGAATCATACTTTATAATAGGTGCAAGACATTGGTAGGGACACTACTGATCTAGGAAAAATAGCATTTTGATAAAATGAGCCTTAAAACGAACCCTAGACCTTATTTTGTGCCATCCAAATATTATAAGAAAACAATGGTTTTTAAAACTTCATAAAATCTTATGCCCCGTGGAGTTTACGTCGTTTTGGCGGTTTTGTGTCAGCAGAATCAGCTAATTGCATTGCTAGCAACAATTCCTCATACTGGAAATAATCAAAATTGTAAAAATTACGGCCGTACGAACGATTGTTCCTCTTGCCCCCTTTGGTCGTCTTGCCCCACCTTCCCCTATTGATTATCGGCGAGAATTTGGTCTTAGAAGGCGTAGATTAGAATTATGGTTTGTTAGGATTATCCGATGGTTTGTTAGGAACTTCGAAATAATTCATGAATATTGTTTTTCTATTTTATTTTTTTTAAACTTTGAATTCAAGTTCTGCAAACTTCGTTATAGTAAAAAATGAATGGTTGATTACCTGATATTTTACCACTGCCATTTGGATTTATTCTATTTTTTTATAAGGAAACCCCCACAAATTTATATTGGGAATGAATGATGATCAATTAATTTTTAAAGATTTTTTTTTTTCATTAAAAATATTTATGATTTAATATCTAGATTACTTTTTCAAAGCCACGAATGTACATAGGACCTTTTGAAAATGTAAGCGAGATATATACATATTGCAAACAAAAAGATGGAAAATTTCATCAAACTATTCAAATCTGATTGCTGTTCACAATACACAATCAATTACGTGGCGAACCAGAGAGTATCAATATCACTCCCCTCAACCCACTTCGATTAACTTTTATTATGCGGTTTTCCCTTTGACAGTTTTCACAAACCACATAATTGAAATCGAATTGTGGTGGTGGTGCACTTACCGACCCTGCCATTACCGCAAGTGTGGTGTTCACAAACATGTCAGTTGGCGTGTCATTACGAGCAATAGTAGGCGGTGCCCACCTGTCGTCACCCCAGCGCTAGCAGACAGGTTGTAGCAGGCCACGAACGTGTTTCATAAATTGAAAATAAATATATACACTCAATCACACTAGGCAGCACAGCAGCGCCTGCTTCGATTTCCTTCTGCACGGTGTCACTTTGATGTGGCGTTGGGTTGGGTTGGGTATTTGGAGCTAATAGTTTTCAGGTGATTTTACGAACATGGCTTCAACACTGAAATTAATGTCGGTGGTTTAGGAGTCATTATGATTTGCACTCAGCTGCTATTCAAAATAAAACAAATGACTGCTGTTAAATTAACCAATTGACGATCGATTATTCAATTAAATTAAGCAACGTTCATAACTCATAGCATGCTGCGTTCTCAGCAAACGGCAGCGCCTTAAAAGGCTTCTGATGCAGCAAGTGTTTCCCATCATCAGTCACAGCGACCGCTGCCATGGGAACCGCCAAGTTAGCCTTGCACTTCCGCTGTGTCGGAACTGGGTGTGAGAACTTCACTTTTTTATCGCCGCGTATTGAGAGCTTCTAATGACGTATGACGCGAGCAAAATGGCGCCAAATAAACATCTCAAAGCTGAAATTTAATTAAACGCATAATTTAATTGCATCTCATCTCTCATCCGCAACCCACCCGGGACAGACTCCTTTTGTGGGTTGGATCCTGCGGTGGCGATTAAGTTTTCGCTTCGTTGGACAAATTGTCCGACGAGTGGCGTAAGTTTTTCCCGGTCGTTTTATTCCAGTGCATCATGGGTGCTGCTGCTGTGGCGCGCTTGGTTGATGTTTTAATAAAATATTGTTACTTTTTTATTAATCTAATTAAGCTGCCACAGCGAAATGATGCTGCCATAAATCAGACGAATCAGCTCGTGTAGGGTGCAGGGTGGGATTCAGGGGGCATGACATTTTTATACTGTCATCCCTTTAAATTCATTATCCTGGTTGGCGACAACAATCGAACTTAAATTGGAAAATTTAACATTGTCATAAAAAGCAACCATCAATTTTAATCCAAGCATGCTAGGGTGAAGGGCTCCAAAACTCAGTGACTACTTGATGTCCTCATCGGACGCGCCCTTTAGTTTGTGACTTGTCCGACAAATCGAATCGAATTAAAACAAATTAGATCGAATTAAGCAAATTTTTCACGACCCTGTCTGCGGTTCAACAGTTTCCGCTGAGTCAAAGGGTCTTCTGGCTACGGATAGATCACGACTTTCGGTGGAAAGAGGCAAAATAAAAACCACGAGACGCCATATGGTCCGAACCGAAAACTGGTTGATATTTAAAGTTTTATTTATTTTCAATGAATTTATAACTGTATCGTTGGCTGGTAATTACCGTCCAAATTGTCCACTTGATCGTGATGCCGTCGTGTTTTTTTTATTTCCTTTCCGCAGACTCAAAGCCAACGTCTGAAATTGCGGTGGAATTTTTGGTGGCCAGCATGTCGGCCTTAAACCGGGCTGTTTGGTCGGGGCTTCGTATCAAACATTGCAAATGAGTGGTGGAAAAGCGAAAACGCGAATATAATCATAATTTAATAATTACTGCTTCCCAATTGACTTGGCTGCACTTTTGCGACTAATTGTTTGTCATATTTGTTGATAGGTTGACTGGGTCGGAGTGAGGGTTTTTTGGACTGTTCGGCAAACAAGTGAACTATTGATAAGTTTATGTGGAATATTTAATTTTATTATTCTTTTTCATTTGATACATTTACTTTTAGTATAACATGTCACTGTTTAAAAATTACTTTTTCTCACAAAATGATTGCAAGTATTCCATTGTCAGCTCATGATTATTCTGTGCTTGTTTAATGTCGGCAGCCAATTTTTCATTTGTTTTCAACGACTTTATTCTTCTATCTTTGTCGAGGATTTTATACGAATAGCCTGAATCAATTTCTGTTTCAGGCTCCATTTCCGGCAGATCCTTTCCGGACACAATCAATTCGTAACTTCCCTTGTTATCTTTTCTAGCAGTGCGCCCTTTAATTTGAATCTCCTCTTTTACATCCGGCGAGAAAAAAGTTTGAATCACGTGTACGCCGCCATTTTTCTCTACGACCACGCTGGATTTAAAGTCCACTCCACGTCCCATTTGACGAGTGGCCAGTGTGACCGTTTTGGCAACGCCTGCTTCGTTAATAAATTTAACACGCTCGGTTGATTTTGTGTTGTTAGTTAGGATATTTATGCGATCAAATTTGGAAGAATATTCTTTGTGGAAGTTTTCTAACTTTTCATCGGTTTCAAAGAAGATAATAACGGCACGATTTTCTGCTATTTCAGTATAAGTATGTCGGTAGATTTCGTTCATCCATGACTCTACAGCGATATTATAATGAAAATCCTCTTCTTCATCAAAACGCAAGTTTGAACAACCAAAATAAGACGGCATAAAAGATTGCTGTTTTATTTTGTACAGATTTTCAATGGCATCTCTTTCGTGAGTATTAAGATCGTTCAATGTGCCAGTCACTCCTAATATCAAAGGATAGTTTAGAGGCAAAAGAGCATAAGAAATGGCTCCACAGTTGATTACAAAATAGCCATAATTGTCTTCGTCATCTATTTTAGGGACAAAATCAGTTCGCTTTAGTTGAAAGTAATAGAAGATATTATAATAACCATGACTTGTTCTGTTTGAAAACTCACCAGTACCATCCATGATATGAATGGTTTCTTTTTCACTCAGTCTGAATGTGGATTTAAATGATTCTGAATGTTGTTTGATTTTCCAAGCACAATTTATCATTTCTTGCAAATGTTCATCAAATAGTTTTCGATTTGAATATAACATCCGTTGGTAACCACCATTAATTTTTTTCAATAGTTTATATGGAGATTCTCTGATAAATGTGTGAAATTCTTTGAGATTCTTGACTGCGTCTGAAGCAAGCATTCTTTCTTTGCAGTGATCCAATTCATGTTCATACATACATTCATTAACTATTTTCCAAGCTTGTTCCTGTATCAAGTATAATTCTGGGACCGTTGGTCGAACAGCGGGAAAATAGCATTTACCGTAAAAATCTTTTGTAAAAAACACATCTGCTTCATCTATCAACAAAATTGATTTTTCTCTGGTGGCATCAGCTACTGCGAGGGAAGGTTGAACTTTATTTAACAATTGATTTTCTATCAATTCTCTTATATCGACACGTTTGCCAGTATTGTCATTTGTTCTTAAAGTAATTAATTTATTTGCCATGCCCTGAAATGTGTTGTATTCAATATTATCTTCGATTTCTAAAACTCTAAAAAAAGCCCCAAAATCCAGCAGATCTCTCACAACTAAATATATATTGTAGCAAACAATATCCACGGAATGTCCAGTTAGTGCTAAAATCGCTGCTGTTAGTGCTAAAACAAGTGATTTGCCTTGTCCAGTCAAAATTTGCGCAAAATGTTTTCCCACACCCTCTTCAACCGTATCAGCGCTTAACATTCTCAATACACAGAGTACTTGAATACAGTGCGGTTTAAAGTATCCCACTGTACTGGAAACATCTTCAGACACTTGGATAGTCCAAACGGCAGCTACTTTTGCCAAAATAATTGGTAGAGAAAGTTGCTTAAACTGTGAATTCCAAAGCTTAAAGTGAATTTGCTTTACAGATTCTTTCACTTGTTTTGCAACAAAAAGCACTCTATCTACATGCTCTTTTCCCATCGAACCTTCCATGGTTTTATCAAAGTGTTCGCAATATAAATTGTAAGCTTTTCGTAATAGATCACTATCAACATTTTCATTAAGTTTTTCGAATAGTTCCAACGCATGATCAATACTCATCTCATTTTGTTTTCGAATGTACCAAAACGATTCTTTTATTAAACTGATTCGAGTTGTAAAATCGCTATTACTGGAGCTGTTTCCCACCACGCTAACAAATGGATTAACTCTTTCTTCGTAAAACCGATCAAAGGAAACATAATTCGGCTGTTCAGCGAGATAAATGAGTGAGCTTCTGATAGCAGAGATCAGACTACTAGATGTTAAAATTTGATCCTTTGCAGAAATAATGTTGTTTGGACTCCATTCATTTTTACCCAACTGAATTAGAATGTTGGATAGCAATGTGTTAATTACGTCAATAGTGTAGTGCTTTGGAGGTGGATCATGAGCATCAAGAAAATCGTCCAGTTTGATTACGCGGTATGTTGCGTTGTCAGAGTCACTCCATTTGTTTTCAACCACTTGCAAAATAGAGGTATCAAGACATTCAGTTTCAGTGATCGCAAATTTAACAAACCAATCGAACCGAACTTCACCCAAATCAATGATTAAGTCGTTATATGTGCGGCAAAAATTTACTATTTCACCAGCACCAACACCCTTTCCAAGGGCAACCAAAACGATTTCCAACAGTTTGTCACAAATTATTTTCATTTCGGGCAAATCAATTTTCCCCGGCAGCTCAGTAATAATCTCATTCCTACACCTCCAATAACCACTGAAAACGTCGATCAAATCCCGAAAGTAATTGGACGATTCAAACCCAACCCGACCGACGACATCCAGTTGGCCATGGAGTACGCGTTTCTCAACGGTTGCGTTGCAGTCCTGCTTCAGTAGCTGGATTGCTTGGACGATGAAGCGACCTAGAGAATGGCTGATCACGCGCACCGTCTCCAGCTGAGCATGGCCTGCTTCGCGAACTAACTTGGTGTAGTTCTGCAAAATGTCCCCAAACAGATCCAGCTCTCCACCGTGTTTGATCGCGGCATAGGGCAGCACATTCGATAGGACGTCGTCCAGCATGCAGTACCAGATGAAAATTTCGTTTGAAACTGCGAGATGATTTTTGGGCTTGCTGAAAGTTATCATTTTTTTCGCACTTTCCAGAATGCCTCGATAATTTGTTGTTTTTGATCTATTCAGTAACGCCACACTGTAATTGAATGGACTGTTGTTATGATGCGTTAGTTTGAAATGCTTGATCAATTTGAAGATAAAATAATACTCAAATTCTAGACACCGATTTAACGGCTGTTCATCTTTCCATTTTATAGATCTTAGTGGATACCATCCGTTTTCGTCACTAGTGATAAGTTTGTGGAACTCAATACCAGCCTTATTAGCAATACTAATTATAACTTCTTCCAAACTTTTGCAAAGAAAGAAAAATATAGGTTTCGTAAAACAAACTACCTCTCGGGTTTCTTCAATCTTTATACCTTCCATCAAATGATTCCAACAAGTAATTAAATCGTCCAATGGTTTTTGAAATATTTCCTTATTTAAAAAGGAAGCAATGTCTTTGAAAAGTTTAATATCTTCACTGCTAACCAACATCATGCGCTCTTTACACATTGACCGTAAAACAGTTTGTAAAGACTCTGGAGAACCATCTATCAAAGTATTTGTGAAAAAAACATATGTCTGCTGCAGTAGTTTCTCCAGCTCATCATTTAAGCCTAATTTTTGGTCTTCTCCTTGAATTTTAAATGCTGCGAACCATTTATCTCTTTTCAGTACTGTCTCCTCTAGTTGAAATAGCTCCTTTGAAAAAGACTTTAACTCTTCGGTCACAATGTTGTTGGTACTAATTTCCCTGCACAGATTTCGATAGCTCATCCGGCCACTATTGTTCAGCATGCTCGCTATCCGCACCAGTTGTATGTAATTGTTGGCATGTTTATCATTGAAAGCAGATTTTTCAATGGCACTTTCGATGGCTGGAATCAACCTCTTCCGTAGACTGTCCCGCGCCTCCCGCAAACCATCGCGATAGATGCACGTGATTCGTAACTGCTCAATCAGCACTTCCTTCGCTTGCGCAAAATTGCCACAATCGTCAAGCTGCTCGGGGTGTTCAAATTTCACTGCAGCTATAAAGTTATTTTCCGTTGTCATGATGCTGCCCTCACTGTGCAGCTTTATTTCCAGTTTGACAAAGGTAAATCGCGCGGAATAGTTGAGCTGGTCGATTTTCTTTTCGGATGAAGCCTTTTTCTTGATGTACTGCGTGCGATTAGGGTTGTACAACGCTCCGATCTGGGCCAGGCGAGGTTCGATTGATGAATCACATTTTATGGCAGGCTTGGAACTGTGCGCTTCGCCGTTTTTATCACACTTTTTCACCGGTATGATCCACGAGTTTAATTTTGAAGTTGAATTTGTCTCTTCATCTTGATTTGTATCACTGCCGAGGCAGAGTGTATCAGTTCCATTGTTTAAAGGATTAACTGTGGTCATCTTGAGTATTTCTAAAATTAATGATTATTTTAGTAAAAGAATTTTGCATTAAAACGGCAAATCAGATCTCACTTTTGGAAAATTCCTCAAGCACTGTCGATAAGTTATTCTCAACAATTCAAAACTATCACACCATACATCCTTGCTAGCCACTGGTAAAACAAGAAATGAGACCAAAATGCATAAACGCTAGCTTGAAACCGGAGCATCAAAATGCTTGTCAAGCAAAATTGATATGCAAATAAGACGCGAATGAAAAAGTGAATGCTCACCAACACATGGAAAAAGTTCGGATAGTGTTACTTCTCGCGAGATATTTCAGTTTGTTGCTTCGACAGCACGTTGTTGATCTGTTTTTGTGCGCATTATGTCCCATACGGCGATTTAAAAAAAGATCATGTTTTACCTTCAGAAAGTTATCTATCTATCAACTTTATTCAGATAGAAAAAAAATGAAGTTGGATTCTATAAACTTCAACGACTGCCAAGCCGATAAAAGAATCGAATGCCAAAAGCTTATAATTCGGAAGTCGTTGCATTCATTTTGATGTTCTGTGTCAGTTCTAACTACCCGATTTCCCGCATGTGGTCCGATTAATTTAATGCGACTTCACAACAATAAAAAATCATGTAGATAGTGGCTGGGTCAAATGGTTGTTGTAGACTTTTCGGATAACAAATGAGTAATGCGCAAGGTTCTTTGCGTTTACATTTAATTTACAATTTTGTGGTCATCATATATTTTTTTTAAATATACATTTTTAAAATGTTTGTGACTTTTTTTTTGTTTAAAGCTCAGACAACTTAATTTTCAGTTAAAAACTCACTTTTCCTTGCTAAAAGATTTCATATACTCCATTGTTAGCTCATGATCTTTCTGTGCCTGTTTAATTTCAGCAGATAATTTTTCATTTGTTTTTAAAGACTTATTTTTCCTATCATTGTCGAGGATTTTATAAGTGTAGTTTAAAAACAGTGGTGTTTCAGCCTCCATCACCGGTAAATCACATTCGCAAACAATCAATTCGTAACTTCCCTTGTTATCTTTTCTGGCGGTTCGGCCTTTAATTTGAATCTCCTCTTTTACATCCGATGAGAGAAACGTCTGAATGACGTGTACGCCGCCATTTTTCTCCACCGTTACGCTGGACTTAAAGTCCACTCCACGGCCCATTCGACGAGTAGCCAATGTGACCGTCTTGGCAACGCCTGCTTCGTTAATAAACTGATCACGCTCGGTCCCTTTAGTATTGACGGTTAAGACATTCACGCGATCAAATTGCGCTGAATATTCTTTACGAAACTTTTCCAACTTTTCATCATCTTCAAAGAAGATGATAACGGCACGATTTTTTGCTATTTTTGTGTACGTATGCCGGTAAACTTGGTTCAGCCATTCATCTACAGCGTATGAGCAATGGAAATCCTCTTCTTCGTTGAAACACAAGTTTGAACAACCGAAAAATGAAGGCATAACAGATGATTGTTTAATTTTATAGAGATTTTCGATTGCAAATTTTTCATGAAAATTAAGATCAGTTAGTGTACCAGAAACTCCCAATATCAGAGGATAGTTCAAAGGCAACAGTGCGTATGAAATTGCACCGCATTCTATGTTTAAATACCCAAAATTTTGCACGTCTTCAATTTCGGCAACAAAATTGGTTTCCTTTAATCTCATGTAGTTAAAAACTAAATAATAATCCCATTTATAGTTATGCTTAAACTCGCCCGTTTCATCCATCATACATATTGTTTTATTGTCATTCAGCTTAAACATTGACCAGACTGATGCTGAATGTTTGACTTCCCAAGCACATGTTATCATTCTTTGTAAGTGCTTATTTAGCAGTGTTTTATTTGTATACGTTTTTCTTATTAAATTACCATCAATCGTTTCTAGAAGTTCCTTCATTTTGTCAGTTCTAAATTGGTTGAACTCTGCACGATACTCAAAAGCATCTGTTTCAATGAATTCTTGAGTACGTCTTTGGACATCAGCTAAAGAAACATTATTATTTATCAAGTTCCAAATGTACTCTTGAATCGTGGCTAATCCAGGAATAACTGGACAAACAGCAGGCATATAACTTTTTCCATAAAAAGCTTCTGTAAAAAATACATCTGCTTCGTCGATTAACAAAACTGAGTCTTCTGTACAATTATCTTTTGTCATAAAAGGGGATTGTGGTTTATCTAATATCATATTATTGACCAAATCTCTAAGGCCAACGCGCTCGCCATTGATGTCTGATGTTATCAATGTATTTGCCATACACTCAAATGTTTTGTATTCAATATTTTCATTCACTTTTAAAGCTTTGAAAAAATGATCAAATTCCGTCTCATCTTTCTGGACTAAATATGTATTGTAACATACCAAGTCAACTTTATGACCGGTAAGAGCTAGAATTGTTGCTGTTAGTGCTAAAACAAGTGATTTGCCTTGTCCCGTCAAAACTTGTGCAAAATGTTTTTCTACTCCTTCTTTAATCTGATCGGCACTTAACATTCTCAGTACACACAGCACTTGAATACAGTGGGGCTTAAAGAAGCCTACTGTACTGGACACATCTTTAGACACCTGGATAGACCAAATGGCAGCAAGCTCTGCCAAAATAATTGGCAAAGTATGTTGTTTAAACCGTTGACTCCAAAGCTTAAAGTGAATTTGCTGTACAGATTTTAGATTTTTTTGAATAATGAATGAAATTTTTTCGGTGTGTTGCTTTCCCATTGTTATCTTCATAATTTTGTCGAAACGATCACAATATATATCGTAAGATTTTTGCAAAAGGTTTTTATCAACATTTTCATTCAGATTGTCGAACATTTCCAACGCATAATCGATACTCATCTCATTTTGCTTTCGAATGTACCAAAAAGATTCTTTGATCAAACTGATACGACTGAAAAACTCACTGTAATTTGTACTATTTTCCACCACGCTTACGAATGGATTAACTCTTTCTTCTAAGAAACGATCAAATGAAACGTAGTCGGGTTGTTCATCAAGGTAAATCAATGTGCTTCTTATGGCAGAGATTAGACTACTGGTTGTTGCCACTTGGTCTGTTTCTGAGAGATCTTGATTTGGGCCCCAATCTTTTCTATTCATCTGAATCATTATAGTAGAAAGCAATTTGTCAATGATATCAATAACGTAGTGGTTTGGCGGAGAATCGAAAAAATTGAGAAATTCTTCAATTTTGATTACACGATAAGTTGCATTGTCCGAGTTTTTCCACTTATTATCGATCATGCTTAAAACGGACGAGTCAACGTTATTCTTTTGAACAGTTTCTTTTTTTATGAACCAATCAAATTGAACCTCTCCCGAATCAATAATAAAGTCATTAAACACACGAAAAAAATTAACCATTTCACCTGCATCAACCTTCTTCCCAAGAGCTACTGCTATTATTTCCACCAATTTGTTACAAATTATATCCATTTCAGGCAAATTCATCTTTGACGGCAGCAGAGCTATAACCTCATTCCTACACCGCCAATAGTCACTGAAAACGTTAATAAAATCTCGGAAGTAATTTGAAGATTTAAACCCAACCCGGCTGTTGACATCTAGTTGGCCGCGGAGCACTCGTTGCTCAATGTCTGAGTTTCCATCTTGTTTTAAAAGCTGAATTGCTTGGACGATGAATCGTCCTAAAGAATGGCTAATCACGCGAACCGTTTCCAGCTGATCATGGCCTGCTTCTCGAACAAGTTTCGTATAGTTTTGCAAAATGTTTCTAAACAGGTCAAGCTCGCCTCCGTGTTTTAATGACGCAAAGGGCAATACATTTGATAAAACTTCGTCCAGCATACAATACCAGATGTAAACATCATCGGAGACCTCAAGATGATTCTTGGACTTGTTGAAGAACATCCTCTTGGCGCTCTCAATGAAGTTTCCATACGCTGATGTTTTTTGTCTATTTAGCAGCACTACGCTGTAGTTGAATGGGCGAATTGCGCGGTTTGTTAATTCAAAATGTTTGAGCAGCTTGAAAATGAAATTGTATTCATGTTCTAGGCATCTACTCAAAGAGTTGTCTTGTTTCCAAGTGATAGTTTTGTTAGCATACCAACCATTGTTGTCACTTATTAGCAGTTTACTTTTCTCAATACCAGTCTTGTTAGATATTTCAATGATAACTTCTTCTAAGCTTTTACATAAGAAAAAATAAATTGGTTGCGTGAATCGAACAACTTCTTTAGTTTCGTTAATCTTTATCGAATTCACCAAATTTATCCAACAAATAGTCAAATCCTTCAAAGGTTTTTCAAAAATGTCCTTATTCAAAAAAGTACACATATTCATGAATAGCTTTATATCTTCACCGCTGATTAGTGCAATGCGTTTTTCACATGCGCTTCTTAAGAAGTTTTGCAAACATTCTGGGGCACTTTCCACCATTGTGTTTCGGAAACGCTCAAAGCTTTGTGGTAACAATTCGTCAATTATTTTACTTAAATCTGATGCTTTGTCTTCTATTTGAACCCCGAAAATGGTGAACCACTTTTCTCGTTTAATTGTTGTCTCTTCCAGCTGTAAAAGTTCTTTGCTAAATGTTTTCATGTTGTCGGAAATCGTCTTATTCATACAAATTTCTCTACATAAAGAGCGATAGTTTAGCTTTTCACTACTTTTCAACATATTTGTTATCTTTACTAGTTGTATGTAATTGTTGGCATGTGTTTGATTGATTGCAGAATTTCGTATGGAATTTGCAATGGCTGGAACTATCCTTGTCCGTAAGTTGTTCCGAAGCACCATCAAATCATCTCGGATGATTTTCGTGATTCTCAGTTGGTTGATGAGCACTTTTTTTGCTTGTTCAAAATCGCTGCACTCGTCAAGTTGTTCGGGATGTTCTAGTTTCACTATGGCAATGAAATTGTTGTCCGTTGTCATAATACAGCCTTCGTTGTGTAGTTTGATCTCCATGTTGACAAATGTAAACCGAGCAGACAAGTTAAACTGGTCGATTTTCTTTTTGGTTTGAACTCTTTTCTTAATGTACTGCATACGATTGTGGCTGAAGAATTTACCTAATTGCGCAAAAGTTGCTTGAACGGGTGGAACACTTTGTTCGTTGAAGTTTGAAGTGTGTGCATCGCAAACAGAAACATGACTTTCAGCTGGCATTTCCCTTGAGGAAATATATTGATTTGATACGATTTCCTCGTTGTGTAGCATAGAATTGGACTCAATTTCACGGTTTTGTAATTTTTCAATATTTTCATCCAGGGTCGAAACCAAAGTTTCTGAGCGGGAGGATCCAGAAGAAAAAATGTTCTTCTTTTTCTTCTTCTTCGAGGGTAAGGATCCTCTACCACGTACGTGTCTGTTTTTATGCTTTTTATCGGTTTTTGATGAGGTTGTATCAGACGAAGCCATTTTTATTGAAATCTAAAAAAGGTAAACATTGCCAAAATAAAATAAATACGTCATATCTAGCAAAACATTGTAATAGGGCTGAAGCCGAAGTGTAAACAAAGAATTTATCCTGACGTGAGCAGGATAGACTCTTTGTTTACACTTCGGCTTCGGCCCTTGATTGCTTAACATTAAAAAAAAAATTAAATTTCAGTATCTAAGTGAAATTCTAATTCATTAATGTCAATTACTACTCCCAAAACTGGGCAGTATTCGTCCGAGAGAATAATGGACTCGGGCCGAGAGAATAGTGGTACCATTTAAGGACACAGAGAAAACAGCTCGAGACAAGCTAACCCAATGACATAACTGCCTCGTTCACCACATAGTGGTTAAAAGTCAATGTATGACACTTGTTGGAGATTTATTGTATCAATTAACGAATGAACACATTTGTTATGATGGTGTGAGTTGGTAGCATAGTTCATTCGAATCTGGCATTGAGCCCTCAATAAATGTTGTGGGGAAGATTCTCTCGACTTTGAGTTGCTATTAGTTCCACAGCACTATTTTATTAATTTACAACAAATAGGGAACTGTACTTACTAAAATAAAATTTTTAAATGTTTTAACAGAAAAACCAAAATTATATTATAAAACCATGACTAGACTCGATAACCTGAATTTTTCGGAAAATTTCAACTTCATACTTCAGATAAGCTCAAATATGAGCTCTAAAGCGAATTTAATATTTTTAAATCAAAATAGAAGCGAACAAATATTGAGAAAATAAATTTCGTAATGTAACGCGCAATCAACCACTCAAATTTGGCTAAAATGGGGTCGTAGAGCTCGAATTCGATTTGGTGTCTTGATTTGGCTACTTTTGAAGTATTAAAATGAATAATTAACGCATACCCGCAAACTATTTCAACAAATTCACAATTACTTCAACCGCCACACTCGGAAGTGAAACCAGAACTAATCGACTCTTGATTTTTATGATAGACTTGCGTTGCACAATGCGCTGACTCAAAATCAACAAACTCTTGAAAGCTAATTTCAAGTTCAATTTCACTGGAGCTGCTTTTTAAGATCAATTTGACGTAAGAGCCAAGGAAATCTACAACAAATACGTCATTTTCTTATAAAACTACAGGTAAGGGGAATACTGTTGCTACTTGTAGTGATCTCTTGACACAATTGCCGTTTGGCCTTACATTAGTCGTAGCTGGCATTTTTACTCTTTAATCAACTTGATTTTTTTGTATTTTACAAATATAATTCTGTTTTTCAAAAAATAGTAGTTATTAAAAAAGTCACCTTTAAATATTTTTATCAATTTACATAGTTTTTCGCGACTAGAGATCATGAAGAAAGCAGTACGAGACAGTGATAGTGGTATCACACTCTTGAGCATTTCTTGAGTGCTTGGTATACAAAGGCTATGGCGTTTTTAATATTACGACCCTATAATTTCTACTTTCTATCTCGTTAAAAGTAATTTGTTAAAAAAATCCTTTTTCTCGAATTTATTTATAATCGGTAGTTCTAATACAATAGGTAATTGTAAATCAGGTATATGAAAGGCATTCACGAATTTGGAAGGCTCTTAAACATTGTTAATCTCAGTAAGACTTAAGATTATTAAGAAAATGGAAGCAATTTCTAAGAACGAAAATTATTTCTACAAAGTATCAATTTACACTAATACTTGTAAGAAAATAGATCAGCTGCATCATGATTCAAAAAAACAAAAGAACAGCGAACTGTCTCCTATAGCGGGTGATTATAACTCAAATTTGTTCCCTTCTTTGGACGATTCTCTAAATTCACTATCGTTAAAATACGAAAAGCAACTGCTCAGTAGCTGCGGCGGACAGTGGATCTGGAAGGAGTTTCCCACACTGAAAAAGATCGACCAGTTGAATCTATCGGCTCGCTTTGCGTACGTCAACATGGACATTCGGCTGCACAACGAGGGTTGCCTCATGGCGACGGAGCATAATTTCGTGGCCCAGGTGAGAACCGAAGATTCGGCACTGCTTATCGGCGTGGTTGAGTTTGAGCAGGCTCGAGCGATTTTGATTAATCAGTTGAGAGTAGTGAAGGTTATCAGGGATGATTTGCGGGATGAACGGAACGAGCTGCGAGGTCAATTTGTGGAGGTTGTTAAAAGCGCGATAGAAGTGTCAACAACTGTTTGTTTAGAGTTATTAAAGATTAAGGAAAATTTAGTGAAGAGTGAAAACCTGAACTATAGAAGACTGTGTAGAGAAATTTACTTCAATCGAAAAGTGTCAACGAATATTAAGATATTTGCGAAGCAACTGCTCGAGTTGGAGGAAAAAACACTAAAAAGAAGCAAATGGTTTGCGCGATTTGAGATTGAGTCAGAAGAGCAAAATGAGAAAAGGTTGGAGAAAGAACTGACGAATGTTTTAGAGGAAAATATCGATGCTTATAGAAGGAGGTTAGTCAAAGAAGCTCCAGAATATTTCAAAAGCATTTTGGAAGAAGTTGAGGATACTAAACTGATGCTGATCAACATGGAAGACGTGCAACTGTTTAAAGATTTGAAAAGTTACCTAAATCAAAGTATTTTTAAAAGTCCGTTGAACGATTTTGTTAAGCGTTGGGCTCACTCTCCAAGTCGCCTGAATCCTATATTACTTCAGATTTGTAAAAGTTTAGAAGAATTGTTAGCCGAGATTAGAGAGGGAACCGATATTCCATACCAAGAGTTGTTGATTAGTGATTCAAACGGGTGGCATCCAGCAAATTTGATTCAGTGGACAAAAGTTGATCATTTAACAGTTTGCTTGGAGTACGAATATCGATTTATTTTCCAACTTTTAGATCATTTCAGCACAGCAAAAGATAAGTTATTTCATTACTCTCCATTAGTGTTGACCATATTCAGCAAACCTGCGTTTATTAATGAGTCAAATCGAAAAATTAAATATCAGCGTAGTGCAAAAAACTGTTTGAAAATTTCCGATGAAATTTACATTTGGTACTGCATGCTAGATCACGTTCTGGCGAATGTTTTCTCAGCAGCGGAAGTTAAAAGTGGTGGAAATTTTGAACATTTTAGGCCGTTTTTCCAGCGCTACACAAATCTCATACGTGAAGTAGGCCATGATCAAGTGGATGCAGTTCGCAGGATTAGCCACGCATTGGCGCGTTATGTGGTCCAAGTAGACTGGTTTCAAAAACACGTCCGTGGGAAACTGAACGGTGAGGAGTTTCAGCGCCAACTTGATTTAAATTTGGGGGCTTCGTCGGACATTGAGAACTTTTTGCGGGAGATCGAAGTTAAGAGTAATGTTTGCTCATTTTTGATTGGCATTTGTGATTTGCAGTGCAATAATTTGGAGCTGCCTGGAATGGAGTTACAAATCAAATTATTTTTAGAAATACATGAGGTTGTATGGAATAAGAATGTTTTAAACTTATTAGCATTTTATGGAGCCATCAGTAATTTAGCAAGAAGTATTGGAAGTCTTAAATTGAAATGGTACTGTAAAAAGTTTGAAGATGATGATTGCGTCTCTAATTCGTATGAAATTGTTGATAACAGACTGAGAAATACTGAGTATCAAAGTTATCAAGTAATAAATCCTAAAGAAGTCATCAAGTCCGTCAAAAATGTCCCAAATCATTATGCTATAGATGCGATCAATTCGGTTCTTTCTTTAACTTTACAGCTACTACGAAAAGAAACCTGGAAATCTTCCAACGTCGTTTTAACCAAATTTCTGAAAATATCGTCAGCAACTGAGTTATTAGTTGAGTTGCAAACTGTCCTAAAATACCTAACAAAGCAAGCTGATTTCATTTCCTATGATGTTTTCTATGAAAGTTTCACTGAACCATTCCGCAATGCAGTTGAAACCAGTTCTTCGACCATGTGTTTTACAAGGCAGTTAAAAGAAGTTGAAAAGCATTTAATCAAGTCAATAAATTTGAATGAAAAGCAAACTACACAACTGTTGATGAAAGAAGAAAACTTAAAGAGCGTGGAGTATTTCATAATTGCAGGTTATTGTTTATTCATTATTAGAATAATTTTGCTTAACATTTTCGAAATTTAGTGATCATTAAAGCAACTGGAGTGATTTATTTAAAATTAAGTTGGCGCAAACATTGCTGACGATTTCCATTTTGAATTTCTTAAGCAAAAATGTCGAAAAGAATAAGCCAGGCAATAAAACTCATAAGTTACATCGAGGGCCCTCCGCCGGATTGACTTGGAAGCGCGCACGCTTCGGCCTATTTTCGTATACGAAGTTTTAAAAATGCATTAATATTAATTATAATAACATAAATGATAAGCAGTGCCACACACACACATTATGTTAAGTGAGGAAAAGCCTTAATTCAACGTAAATTCAGCGCTAATGAACATGTGAAAATGGTTGTGCGCAGCCTGGTTGGGAAAATCGGAACATGGTCTGGGGGGCAAAACAAAAAGGCTGTTTACGGTTATTTACTGCCCCGGTAGAGGGAGTTGAGGGCGTGTCGATTTGTGGTGGGTTAGGGTAGTGACATCAACATAATAATATCTGTAGCGAAACTGAATAAAGTATGAATTATAATGTACACTAAATGTTGTCTATTATTCACCGAAAAAGAACGTATTACCTATTCTGCCTATTTTTTCATTTTTTTTCTTTGTTTGATTACTTTATGTTGATAGTAGATCATTTAGAATACAATTTGGACTCGATTATACGAATTTCTTGGAAAAATTCCTTATAACCAAATCAGATTTTTTTTTACGTCGGCTTATTTTTGATTGTCGAGCTCAGGTATGAACTCTAAACTACCCTAAAGTTATAAAGAATTTTTAAATCCAAAATGGCGGCCCAAATGGAAATGATGATGAATTATTGAGAAAATGCATTTTGTGTTTTAAACCATTCAAATTTGGAATTTAGATGAAGTTCGATTATACGAATTCCAAATTTGAATGTTTTATATCACCAAATGCATTTCCTCAATATTTATAGAGTAAATTTTCAAAACAACCTATGAGCCATGGGTTTTCTATGCAGATAGGACCTTTAGAAAATTTAATCTAGATTTCATCAACGGGACCATCCACAAACCACGTGGACACTTTTTTGAAAATGTCAACCCCCCCCCCCCTCGTGGACAATTGTCCATACAAAAAAAACTTTTTTGTATGGACCACAAAAATTATTTTTTTATCACACATTAATTAAAATCAAGATATTTAAACACTCAGTCCGGTTACCAAGACAACGCCCGACAACACATCGCAGTAAGCCGCAACTTTTCAACGGATTCCAAGTTAGCACCTCAGTCTCATCGCACATCAGAAATCGCGAGAAAAAAAATCCAGAATGCACTGCGCTGCACCACAAGTGCAAACCGAACCGAACGCACGGTCCCAAGAATGGACACTGCCACAGTGTGGTTGGAATGTGGAAAATGTTGTCAAAAAATTCCTGACCAACAACCGTGCCCGAAATAGGTGCTAATTTTCGGTTCTTTCGGGGTTAGAACGAGCGGAGCATTTTTTTCGGGATTGTCTGAAACAAACACGTGTCGAAGGGGCATGGAAAGAAAAATTTGCAACAATTGTGTTCACAGAATTTCAGTACCAGCTCGTGAACAAGATTTTAATTGCTTATCTCGTCGCCAGACCAGCATTTAAATACCGTGCAATAATTGAAATCAACATGCAACCATCGTTAATTTGTATTTGCTGAGGGGGGGTTAATGAAAGTCTAACGACAGACTCGCCGGCGACGATTCTTCTGAGATATTCAAATTCATGCCCCCACTTTTTGCACGCGCAGATCGCAGTAGCCTTTGAACTCGCCGCCGTGTGGCCGTTGCCAAGCCAACCAGCAGTCGAGTGCGCGCGCGACAAAAACGAACTGGACAGAAAAATGTCGCCAGCTTGGATGTGCCTGGAGCTCTCTTCCTCGTGAACGAACGAAATTGGCCAATTTGCTAACACTGGAATCGAAACAATCGCAGTGTGTGCGGCCACGATGACCGCCGGCGCGACCGGCTAACCCAGTAGACCCAGTGAGGCGGAATACTTTGCATACTGTCTGCGCCGAAGAAGGGATAATTTGTCTGAAGAGAGGGAATTCCATTCGCCAAATACATCAAATAATCCCACTGGGAAGGGATGACCTCGCCGGAGCAGTTGTGGATTGCGGGCACAAAGTATGTTAAATACTTCCCGTTTCTTTCGCGAGAACCGGTAAACGGTTCTTCAGCTGACAGCTCACCGTAACGGTATGCAACTTTGACCTGCAAAACACGAAATCCTTCAAAGGACAACGCAAACCCCTTCCCTCATCAAACGCCAATAAATTACGTCAAATTAACGATTATTTATGTGCACTCTGTGATCGGCACCCTTCAACGCATCCACCGCCTGCTGGTATTGACAACGCGACCGTTACGATGACACTTATCCCCCGATATCGATCGCAGCAGTAGGCTGCAGTGACTCCCGCCCACATCAAAGCATGCTGCTGCGGTATCCAGCTGATGGTGAAATGTGCCACTCTTTCGGCATTAAATGAAATTTAATCAATACCGCGAGCACGCATCCAAGTGACCGTTGAAGCGCAACCACCACCGAATTGAAAACTGTGTGCCGCCCGTAAATGAAATGACAAATTACTGACGAGTGAGTCGAGGGAAAAATGTTATCATCCGAACCGGTGGCGATAACTTTTAATGAAAATTTATGTTTAATTCGATTTCCAAATTGATGCCGCGCGCGTGGGACCATAAATTACGAGTTGTCCACCATCGTTCAACGTTGAGCGTAATCGGAGAAAGTAACTTTACAATTGATTAACGAGACGTGTACGCTAATGTGATAATCGTAAAAAGCGACCCCAAATTAGTGCAGAAGCAAAAACAGAGTAGGCGTTGATGAGTATCGATCGACGTAAGGCACATCTGTATGTGAATGAACCAGATTAGTGCAAAGACACAAGGAATGGGAGGTCACAGCAGGCCGTGCGGACCAAGGTATGGTCGGTTGTAGGTATAAAGCAAAAAAAAAAAAAAAACGGTCGGAGCAACCGGGAAGAGTTTGTGGCAGGTCGCGAATCCGATCGATATTCTGTAACGAAGCTGTTGTGGTTTGCATGGTGTTATGTTTTGCTAATTAAGGCAAAGGAGAGGCAACTTTAAGGTCATAACATAAAACACCTTGCAATTGAACAAAAATTAGCAAAATCGTGTTATTAGGCCGGAATATTTCAAATTCTGAAAATATTGTTTCAAAATAGCTATGAATGTTAAATTTTTTAAAAATTGTAATCGAGTTAGAAAACGAATTTAAAATTAAGAGCATATTGGGCAACCAAATGTCGGATCAAATATTTTGAATTAAAAAAAATGCAGAATTTTATTAAGCTTCGAGAAAATCACAGAATTACAAGGACAGAAAATTAAAGCATGAATATTCCCAAAAGTTCTTTTCGATGCGTGATTCTATTTAATTTAAATGCTTTTTAAAAGTCTCTTTTAAAAAAATATAATAAAAATATCCGTCATTCACCAAAGCACAATTGTTGGAGTTTTTAGTCTACTACAACGTAGAAAAAAAATTAAAAATATCATAACTATAATATTCAACTTTACCAAAGACACCAAACCGACAAGCAAATCCATTTCAAGATATTATCAGGAACATAAGGAATGTTGACAATTAAAAAACAAAATAATAATTGTACTTGAAATTCTCTCTCTTTTTATTTTTTCACATTTTTTGCAATAAAATTAAAGATTTAGAATTAATTTGCCACAAGTAGTTAAAACATGTATGCATGCAAAGAAATTAAAAAAAGACATTAGAATAGAGAATAGAGATTAGAAATAGACATAACATGCAAAGGATAATGCTAGGAAACCCCAAAGCTCACAAGATTTATGAATTTTAAATGTTTATACTTGGGTAATTCTCTACCAACTCACACGAAATCGGGAAAAGTTGCCCCGACCCCTCTTCGATTTGCGTGAAACTTTGTCCTAAGGGGTAACTTTTGTCCCTGATCACGAATCCGAGGTCCGTTTTTTGATATCTCGTGACGGAGGGGCGGTACGACCCTTCCATTTTTGAACATGCGAAAAAGAGGTGTTTTTCAATAATTTGCAGCCTGAAACGGTGATGAGATAGAAATTTGGTGTCAAAGGGACTTTTATGTAAAATTAGACGCCCGATTTGATGGCGTACTCAGAATTCGAAAAACGTATTTTTCATCGAAAAACACTAAAAAGTTTTAAAATTCTCCCATTTTCCGTTACTCGACTGTAAAAAATTTTGAAACATGTCATTTTATGGGAAATTTAATGTACTTTTCGAATCTACATTGTCCCAGAAGGGTCATTTTTTCATTTAGAACAAAATTTTTCATTTTAAAATTTCGTGTTTTTTCTAACTTTGCAGGGTTATTTATAGAGTGTAACAATGTTCTACAAAGTTGTAGAGCAGACAATTACAAAAATTTGATATATAGACATAAGGGTTTGCTTATAAACATCACAAGTTATCGCGATTTTACGAAAAAAGTTTTGAAAAAGTTACTTTTTGCGTTTCTCTTTGTTTCGTCGTCCGTGTCTGTCGCGGGTGACCATGAACGGCCATGATCGATGACGACCAACTTTTTTAAAACTTTTTTTCGTAAAATCGTGATAACTTGTGATGTTTATAAGCAAAACCCTTATGTATATATATTAAAATTTTTGTAATTGTCTGCTCTACAACTTTGTAGAACATTGTTACACTCTAAAAATAACCCTGCAAAGTTAGAAAAACACGAAATTTTAAAATGAAAAATTTTGTTCTAAATGAAAAATGACCCTTCTGGGACAATGTAGATTCGAAAAGTACATTAAATTTCCCATAAAATGACATGTTCCAAAATTTTTACAGTCGAGTAACGGAAAATGGGAGAATTTTAAAACTTTTTAGTGTTTTTCGATGAAAATACGTTTTTCGAATTCTGAGTACGCCATCAAATCGGGCGTCTAATTTTACATAAAAGTCCCTTTGACACCAAATTTCTATCTCATCACCGTTTCAGGCTGCAAATTATTGAAAACACCTCTTTTTCGCATGTTCAAAAATGGAAGGGTCGTACCGCCCTCCGTCACGAGATATCAAAAAACGGACCTCGGATTCGTGATCAGGGACAAAAGTTACCCCTTAGGACAAAGTTTCACGCAAATCGAAGAGGGGTCGGGGCAACTGCTGTGTGAGTTGGCGGAGAATTACCCACTTATAGTAAATTCATCTTTAATCTTTCAATATTTTTCCTAATCTACTTCACTACTCATAGCGTTTGATAAGGTTGCCAGATCTTCAATTTCTCAGGCTCATCAGAAAGGTTTTTGATTTTCCATCCAACGATGGGTCACATGAAAGCTTCAGCGTTTTCATCTAAACATCTAAGATCCAGCCTCAATAAAATGTATAAATTTCACTTAAGTGCTTATAGCTTTTGATAGGGTTGTCAGATCTTCATTATTTTGGGTCATTCAATAACCTTTCTTGCCAAAAAACCCTTTTTACAATCTTTTAATGATTTGCTAGATTTTATAAATAGAGAAGTACAGTTTTTCTCAAACAAATGGGTTGAGCAATAGATTATTAAGGGGTTACATACATGTAAATCGACAAAAAAAGTCAGAGGTTGTTGTGAGCACACACTTAATTTTATTTAAAGTCTATTTTCAGGGTATTGAAATATACATTTTCATCTATTATCAAAACAAATTTAACGACATTTGGTTGTATCATTGCCGAGATATAGCTATTTGAAGTTAGCAGTTTCAAAAAAAAAAACGGGTGCCACGATACCTCAACACTGCCTTGATCGTTAAAGCAGTCCTGTGTGCATGACGAAGGCCGATTTCCAAAAAAAAGATAAAAATATATTTGTGTTTTTCATATAAAAAACGTCAGTTTTTGATTTTTGTATTTTTTTAAAAAGCAAAATTTCAAAATCAGGCTTCGTCATGCACCCGGGATATGTCTTGGGAGTCTTCACCCCGAATTTCAGCCAATTTGGTCCATCCCATCTCGAGACATCGTGGCACCCGTAAATCAAATCGGTGTTTCGAGAAAAACACTCTGAAAGTTTGACAGTCCGCTTTGCGCACGGCAAAATGTTGAGCTTAAAATCGTCTCTAACTCAGTTTAATCATGGAATATCTTCATGAATGTTTCAGTAGTGATTGAAAATCATATTTTTAGTGGATTTAATAAATTTTCAGTAATATGAAATATTGTGATTTTCTACATGTATGTAACCCCTTAAGTAAATCATTATGATATTTATTAATGTGCAAAATCCTCCACTAAAAGGTATCAATAATATTGTGTCGTTCAAAAGAATTTATATAAATTGCAATGTGTTAAGTCATTGGTATTGGTTTAACTTTAGTGCGTCAAGCCTAAAAATAACAATATATTTCGTACTTCTTGTAACAATTTAAACTTTTGATTTTTACTTTTTAAATATCACAATATCACTGATCAATTCAAATAATGTCTATTTGTTTAGCTGAACAGAAATATTCTGCTTAAAATCAAAACTCGCCAACTCTGCATCTCGCTCGCAAATATTCTCACAACCTTGTCCATTTAATAACTTCCATTGTCTTTCGCTCGTAGCCAGGCACGTATCAATCGCATTCAGAAAAAAAGCAAAAGAAAAAAAGATCTTTTCTCGATAAATTATTTGTCGCGATAAACGGAGCAACCTTCCGATCGATTGACGCGTAGAAATGCATACGAAATCGTTGCCAGGCCAACCCCGGTGACGGTCGCCACGCAACGCAACGCATCCGTTCTCATAATGCGGCTGCGATTGCTGGCTCCAACCGTCGATGACAGTTGGAGAGACGTCGGAGAGAAAAACTTGTTGAATTGTTAATTATCCTCGAAGTGAGTATTGTCAAAGCTGGGGCAGAATTTCAGGGGGGATGAGGGTAGTGGGGGGAAAATATGTTTAAGCGCAGTTATTTATATTTTATTTTAATGAGAACCTCGGCCGAGAAGCCGTATGCTGGAATGCGATCATAATGAATTTATGCCGGGGAAATCATTGAGATTTAATTACATCGGAGCTAATAATTAAGGTTGGTCGCGAACCGGTTTTTCACATTTTGTCACACGATCAGCCATTGGGCAGCGGACTCGGTTTGCACATAAATATAATCGTAAAGTGCAAAGAAGGTGCGTTGCAATTAATAAAAATGTACGATTACCGGCAACACTGCTGCAGTGTTTGCAGTTTATCTATTACAGATGTAATCCGGCTGCAAGTGGTTCGATAGCAGCTGGCAAGCTGGATGATGCGATGCAGGCACGATTTTAAACGCAATTCAAAAATTAACTTAATAATACTAAAATGGAGCGGGGCTGCGTTAAAGAAGAATAAATAAGTGCGATCACCCGATGGTACAATAACTTTATGATAACGTTAACGACGTGGATGATGGTAATGGCGCTAAATAAGCTCTGTGTATGCATTTGGTTTGCAGAAGAAAGAATAAAGTACCATAAAATGGAAAAAAGAGGAAAATATGAAATTAACAGCAAGATTAAGCAAATGTGTGGCAAAAGTGGTGCTTTACATGCAAATGTTCTCCAGCAGCATCGGGTTCGGGTTGCATTGGCCTTTTTACTTAAGTCGAGAGTGCACTTTCCGGCGTGGCATGAGCAGAGCTAATAAATTTCCGTCAGGGTTGCCATGCCAGCAATATGGCGGAACGATAAAAGCGTCTTCGCAAGAATTTCCAACGCCAACGTGGGGAGTAGCCTCAGAAAAAAAAAACCAATTTGGTCTCAATCGTCGCCTACTTTGACCGGTAATGAATTCTATTAGAGCACCCCATTTCGTCGAAATGCAACGTTCTCTGCAAATGATCTAATTATAACAATTCGCCCTAAGCTAACTGTCATAATTGAGGCAATAAAAACTTTTACTTTTCCAGCTCGCGCACAACACAACGCAAAATTGATTTTTGCCCCCTTCTGGAACCCACACCTTTCCCGACTGTTTTTTTCATATGTGAAAAATTAATTAGATTTATGTTGTCATTAAAGACGTCCCGGGCACAAAAGTTCCAGTGTGGCAATCGCAGGAGGCGCCACCACAACTTCCATATTCAATGCCACGCCAGACCATCCAGAAGAGCACTGGATATTATTACTGTCCTGCAGTAAGGGCATCTCCACCGACTCATGGCCTACTACCTAGTATCAGTTTTGACCGCGCGAACTCAGAATTGGTTCGGCTACCCTTACTTTCAACCGAAGCCAGAAGTGAGTAACTTCCGCGTAACTCTTCGACAGGGAAGAAGTTGGTGTCTCGCAGGTTGGCGGTTTGAGGTCGAGGAGAATGTTCGAGAGTTCAGTCTGGGCGTAAAGTGCAATGATAGTGGCCTGGTGGTGATGTTTTTATTGCCTTGAAGGTGCGACTAGCACTCTGGGAAGGGATAAGTATGGAAAGAATTATTAGTTGTGAGGACGATAATTTTAGTGAGATGAAGACGGGAAAATATTTTCAAAAAATATAATTTTTCTTTTTTTAACTAGGAGTCTATTGAATATCCCTTTTTAGAGTAAACCCATGGAGGTGCTCGGTTTCTTATGCTTATTTTGTACTATTTATAAAAAATAGCTTTTTTACTGAAAATGAACTGAAATATAATTATGTAGATTGAGATGTGTTGAGCTGTAATATTTTTCTTGATATTAAGGCGAAACACATCTTTACACATTTGGAGTTTTATTTGTTTTTATTTTGAACTTTTATAGTACAAATTGTTTTATAGGGTTGGATGGTTTCAAAAAAGTTTATGCATTTCTTGAAGTTGGTGAGCAGCAAAAAGGCCATTGCTTAATTCCCTACTTCAAACAATCTCTTTAATTCATCTTCAGCTGCAGCAGCATCGATTCCCGGCGCCATTGACCCAATAATCTCCCCCAGGAAAAGAGCAGCACTAAGCGCGGGAACTGGCCACCAGGATGAAAAATCAAAGTGAAAACCATGTTGGTGGCTTTCCGCGAGTGCGCTCAACCAAGAGAAAAGGATTTTATTACTTTTATTAGTTTCTTCAGTGATGGTCCAGTCCAAGGGATGCTGGCTGTGGTGACCTTCCTGCTCCTTCGACGACGATACATTCCGGCTTTCACTTTTCGCCTTGTGCTGCTTTTTTTCGGGCGGAAAAATCGCACACCCCTTTGGCACTCATTGGCAACATTTATCGCCCAGAGACATCGGGAAGAAAACGATGGAAAATGTTCAAGAAGGAAGAAGATGACCGGAAGTAGACAGCGATGATACTTTCGGTTGGTGGAAGAAAATGATACAAAAATACAAAAATACAAAAATACAAAAATACAAAAATACAAAAATACAAAAATACAAAAATACAAAAATACAAAAATACAAAAATACAAAAATACAAAAATACAAAAATACAAAAATACAAAAATACAAAAATACAAAAATACAAAATACAAAATACAAAAATACAAAAATACAAAAATACAAAATACAAAAATACAAAATACAAAATACAAAAATACAAAAATACAAAAATAAAATACAAAATACAAAAATACAAAAATAAAATAAAAATACAAAAATACAAAAATACAAAAATACAAAATACAAAATACAAAAATACAAAAATACAAAAATACAAAAATACAAAAATACAAAATATAAAAATACAAAAATACAAAAATACAAAATACAAAATACAAAAATACAAAAATACAAAATACAAAAATACAAAAATACAAAAATACAAAAATACAAAATACAAAAATACAAAATACAAAAATACAAAAATACAAAAATACAAAATACAAAAATACAAAAATACAAAAATACAAAAATACAAAAATACAAAAATACAAAAATACAAAAATACAAAAATACAAAATACAAAAATACAAAAATACAAAAATACAAAAATAAAATACAAAATACAAAATACAAAAATACAAAAATACAAAAATACAAAAATACAAAAATACAAAAATACAAAAATACAAAAATACAAAAATACAAAATACAAAAATACAAAAATACAAAATACAAAAATACAAAATACAAAATACAAAAATACAAAAATACAAAATACAAAAATACAAAATACAAAAATACAAAATACAAAATACAAAAATACAAAATACAAAAATACAAAATACAAAAATACAAAAATACAAAAATACAAAAATACAAAATACAAAAATACAAAAATACAAAATACAAAAATATAAAAATATACAAAAATACAAAAATACAAAATACAAAAATACAAAATACAAAAATACAAAAATACAAAAATACACAAAATACAAAAATACAAAAATACAAAAATACAAAAATACAAAAATACAAAATACAAAAATACAAAAATACAAAAATACAAAATACAAAAATACAAAAATACAAAAATACAAAAATACAAAAATACAAAAATAAAAATACAAAAATACAAAATACAAAATACAAAAATACAAAAATACAAAAATACAAAAATACAAAAATACAAAAATACAAAAATACAAAAATACAAAAATACAAAATACAAAAATACAAAATACAAAAATACAAAAATACAAAAATACAAAAATACAAAATACAAAAATACAAAAATACAAAATACAAAAATACAAAAATACAAAAATACAAAATACAAAAATACAAAATACAAAAATACAAAAATACAAAAATACAAAAATACAAAAATACAAAAATACAAAATACAAAAATACAAAAATACAAAATACAAAAATACAAAAATACAAAAATACAAAAATACAAAATACAAAAATACAAAATATACAAAAATACAAAAATACAAAAATACAAAATACAAAAATAAAAATACAAAAACAAAAATACAAAAATACAAAAATACAAAAATACAAAAATACAAAATAAAAATACAAAAATACAAAATACAAAAATACAAAAATACAAAATAAAATACAAAAATATACAAAAATACAAAATACAAAAATACAAAATACAAAAATACAAAAATACAAAAATACAAAAATACAAAATACAAATAATAAAATACAAAAATACAAAAATACAAAATACAAAAATACAAAAATACAAAAATACAAAAATACAAAAATACAAAAAAAAAATACAAAAATACAAAAATAAAATACAAAAATACAAAAATACAAAAATACAAAAATACAAAAATACAAAATACAAAATACAAAAATACAAAAATACAAAAATACAAAAATACAAAAATACAAAAATACAAAAATACAAAAATACAAAAATACAAAAATACAAAATACAAAAATACAAAATACAAAAATACAAAAATACAAAAATACAAAATACAAAAATACAAAAAAAAATACAAAAATACAAAATACAAAAATACAAAAATACAAAAATACAAAAATACAAAATACAAAATACAAAAATACAAAATACAAAAATACAAAAATACAAAAATACAAAAATACAAAAATACAAAAAATACAAAATACAAAAATACAAAAATACAAAATACAAAAATACAAAATACAAAAATACAAAAATACAAAATACAAAAATACAAAATACAAAAATACAAAAATACAAAATACAAAATACAAAAATACAAAAATACAAAAATACAAAAACAAAAATACAAAAATACAAAAATACAAAAATACAAAAATACAAAAATACAAAAAAATACAAAATACAAAAATACAAAATACATAAAAAAAATACAAAAATAAAAATACAAAAATAAAAATACAAAATACAAAAATAAAAATACAAAAATACAAAAATACAAAAATACAAAAATACAAAAAAATACAAAATACAAAAATACAAAAATACAAAAATACAAAAATACAAAAATACAAAAATACAAAATACAAAAATACAAAAATACAAAATACAAAATACAAAAATACAAAAATACAAAAATACAAAAATACAAAATACAAAAATAAAAATACAAAAATACAAAAATATACAAAAATACAAAAATACAAAAATACAAAATACAAAAATACAAAAATACAAAAATACAAAAATACAAAAATACAAAAATACAAAAATACAAAAATACAAAAAATACAAAATACAAAAATACAAAAATACAAAAATACAAAATACAAAAATAAAATAAAAATACAAAAATACAAAATACAAAAATACAAAAATACAAAAATACAAAATACAAAAATACAAAAATACAAAAATACAAAAATACAAAAATACAAAATACAAAAATACAAAAATACAAAAATACAAAAATACAAAAATACAAAAATACAAAAATAAAAATACAAAATACAAAATAAAAATACAAAAATAAAATACAAAAATAAAAAATACAAAAATACAAAAATACAAAAATACAAAATATAAAAAATACAAAAATACAAAATACAAAAATACAAAAATACAAAAATAAAAATAAAAATACAAAAATACAAAAATACAAAAATACAAAAATACAAAAATACAAAATACAAAAATACAAAAATACAAAAATACAAAAATACAAAATACAAAATACAAAAATACAAAAATACAAAAATACAAAAATAAAATACAAAATACAAAAATACAAAATACAAAAATACAAAAATACAAAAAATAAAAATACAAAAATACAAAAATACAAAATACAAAAATACAAAAATACAAAATACAAAAATACAAAATACAAAAATACAAAAATACAAAAATACAAAAATACAAAATACAAAAATAAAAATACAAAATACAAAAATAAAAATACAAAAATACAAAAATACAAAAATACAAAAATACAAAAATACAAAAATACAAAATACAAAAATACAAAATACAAAAATAAAAATACAAAAATACAAAAATACAAAAATACAAAAATACAAAAATACAAAAATACAAAAATACAAAAATACAAAAATACAAAAATACAAAAATACAAAAATACAAAAATACAAAAATACAAAAATACAAAAATACAAAAAGACAAAAAGAAAAAAAAAAAAATACAAAAATTCAAAAATACAAAAATACAAAAATACAAAAATACAAAAATACAAAAATACAAAAATACAAAAATACAAAAATACAAAAATACAAAAATACAAAAATACAAAAATACAAAAATACAAAAATACAAAAATACAAAAATACAAAAATACAAAAATACAAAAATACAAAAATACAAAAATACAAAAATACAAAAATACAAAAATACAAAAATACAAAAATACAAAATTTCAACGGATTTAAAATTGTACTAAAAATTGAACATGATAAACATGAAAAATGTGATCGTTTGAGTAAAACGGCTTCCCCCAACCAGTAGTGGCGTGGCAGTTCGTAAATAAATTATGACATGTGAGGATGTGTGGATGGCCTTAGGCAGCTTGGCACGATAAGCAATAGCAATTGGTACACGTAGCTGTGTGTATGTGTGCCCGTCGTATGTATCCTTCCAAGTTTATTTGCACCCAGTGTACACAGTCCCGAGGAAAAGGTGCAGCAGCGTGGCCTCCTTGGACGTGGAAATAAAACAGTACACACTGAGCGGGCACACACACACATGCATACACGAATAACAAGCATCCGGTTCCGGTGGCGTCGACGGGCTCCGGCGGGGTGTTTCTTCGGAACGGAAGCGCAGACGATATAAGCAAAGTGAAATGAAAGTAATTTTTCATAAAAATTTTAGCTCGAAATGGGAAATTTAATATTTATTAAATTTATTATTCGTTGTATCGTAGCAGGCGAGGAGGTTTCCCTGACCAGCACCACCCTTCGAAACCGGACTTTGTTTGTTCTACTTGTGGAGTCCGGCGATATGGCGATGTTTTAGTACATACATCTTCTGTTTGATGGAAAATATGGCCACGGCGATGTATGGCGATGTGTGTGTGTACGTGTGTTTACATATGTTGTGTGATAAACAGCGCTCTCCACGCTGACGACACCCGTGTTTACTTTGGGAATTAATATTGTAAATCCTTTTTCATACATGGCAAGTTTAAATAAATTGAATTTCGAAAGCAATTTTCCTCCCGTCGACCGACAATCGATCAATTTTCTGCTCGTGTTCGAGGGCAGCGCTCCGTGGAGACGCAGGGTAATTTGTACTGTTTTGTTTTGAGAATTATGTTCAAGCGTGTGATGATCACAATTTTTTGAGGAGTTTTTTAAAGAATACTTGTTATTGATTATCTCAAATTAAATTATGACTCATTCTTGAATGGAATCACTGATTTATTTTATTTGCTCTGTTGAATTTTTTGTTCCCAAATTATGTACATACAATAGTTTGTCAGCAGTTTTATTAATATAACTCAAAAGAATAATAACATTATTGTTCTATTGTAAAAATTTGATTGCCTCCAGATTTCTAAAACGTTTTACTGGATATTTGTGTTTTTCTTAGAAGAGCACACAATTTTGAACCAAACTAACTCAATAACTCAAAAAGTAACGAAAATGCAAATGAGACATTTATGCGAATATTAGAGGTCAAGAAAGATTTTTGGGATTTTATTGGTTTCTTAATATTGTTGTTGGATTTATTGCACAATTCCCACTGTTACACCTTTTTTTTGCAAATTTATAGTTTTATCCAAGCTGAATTTCAGATTATGAGCTCTTAATACTAAGAAAATAGATTGTTAAATGTTTTCAGTTGCTGTGTGTTTTGAAAATATTTTTTTCCACCAGATTGTTTGGGCCGATTTTTAAGGGGAGGGTTAAATAAGATAATTTTAAACCTGTTTTAGGGAAATAGATTGCACCGTTGTTAAAATATTGTATTATTTTTTGTTATCCGAATTGAAAGTTATAAGCATATGAAAAATAAAAGATATCTCTTAGAATAATTTTCAGTTATGAGTTTTTTTGTTACATGAATGAAACCAGATAAATTATAAAATAATAAAAAATAAATATAATATTTAAGCTAAGGCTTGTACAAATATTTTTAAAAGGTTTTGTCGCCGCATCCCTTTCAAATTCGGCCTGAAAAAACAGGGGGCAAACATTTTTTTTCTTCAAATAACTTCAAAATTTCAATGGAAATTCAATGCAATCAGCTTAAATCAATTTTAAATGCATTCTCCTGCGTTAAAATCATTTTAGCATGTTTCGGTAAGTTAAAAAATCTCTTGAAATATTGAAAATTTTCGATCTAAATACCGCGAACATTTTTCCGCTAATATCTTTGTTTTCGTCAAATCATACATTTTTTTTGCAAACTAATGAATTGTAAAACACTTTTTTCATTCAAATGTAGAGACTTTAGCTTGTTATTAATTTTTTTACTGGCATCGGCCTAATTTGTTTTTATTTTGAAGAAATTAAGTTGTCTTTATTTTCATACATTCATCACATTGTTTAAAGATTTTGTTGGAATCTAAAAGTTTTAAAATTGGATTTATAACGTTAAATTCACCATAAGTAAAATTACGATGAACGTTTCATTTGAAAAAAAAACTCAATTAAATATTTGTTAGACTAAGTTTGAAAACTATCAATAAAATGTTTATACATTTATGGTTAAAAATATAAAAAGATCCAAGTTTGATCATTCATTCATTAGAAATTGTTTTTTTTCCGTAAAAATACAATATTTTGATGCCACCAAAACCAATTTTGTAGCATAAAAATACCATTTTTAAATTTGCGAAGAAACTTGTTCTTCTGAAAATGCCTATAAATCTACAGATATTTTTAAACTCTGTTTCAATAATACTTAAAACTTTGAAGCTGAATTAAAATGTTCTTAGTGTAAAATTGTCCTAGGAATTTCCGATTCAATCTCATTTTCATTGAGGAATACACTTCATAGTATCATAAACACATTTTTAACAAGTTCAATACGATTCCATACAACTCATATTTATAAAAAAACATGATTCACTCCGGCTATCAATTTGACCCCTTTTTTCGTTATTGATTTTTTCATAATCAGATTTAAGTTTCTTTACTAAAAATATTGCATCACAAAAACATTGGAGGACATCAAAGACAGAATGTCTTCAAAGTAAGATCAATTTTACACATGCTGATCAATTTTAATAAAGATGTTCTTTGCTTGGTTCTTTTAACCATGTCGAGAGAAATTTTTAATTAATGATTTTTGTAATAAATAAGATTGATGGACGGTTTATCCTTGTAAGTTTATAATTTCAAAACATCAAGGCACCTATTTCTTGTTGTTTTTTTAAAGTAAATCATACTTTTCTTGAAAAGAAGGAATTATTACCCAAGTTATTCCCATAACTCTTTGTCAGCTCACGTTATGCTATAGGGATGTTCTAACATAGGAAAATACATGCATTATAAATTGCTCAGAAGAAGGATAACTAGGCGAAAAAAAACTTTAAAATTTCTATGCCATCCTCTCGCGCGCATTCATTTTTATGTAAAACAGCCCCCCTCAGAAAGCACATAAAAATCCATGTACCCTCAAACACACAGCACCCGATAGAGCACCGCCGCCACCACCAGCACCATTGGCGTTGCAGCGAAAGAGCGAGACGGGGAATTCGCGCGCCTTCCGTCGCACACACTCGCTTCATTATCATCTATTTAGCATAAAAATGCGCATACAATATCGCGCATTAAGCCTGAGCGCGCGCACCTCTCTGATTGGAGAATAATAATATGAATATGATTTCTCTCCCCCACCGTAGCCGTTTCTTTCTCGCTCGATTCGCTCATTTGCCACTCACTCACTCACTCGCACAGGTTTTATGTTTTGAAACGCCGTTTTACAGTCAAAGTTGCCCCTTCGGCACTTTACAATACATTTAAACGGGGGTGAGAGAGCGAGGAAAGAAGAGAGAGAATCGAACAAAAAAATCTCGGCTCCCCCTGGCTCGCACACACCACCAAAGTAGGCGCAGGGGAGCGAACACCCTCACAGGTTTAAACAACAAAAAAAAAGTTAAAAAGCGTCGCAGCAACCGTTGCTTTTTTATCAGTCGTCGACGGGGGAGCCCGCCACCACTACAGGTGCAGTTTGGGCTTGGTAGCAGCAGCAGGCTGTGAGCGGAAAGCTCGCGCTCGAGAGCACGAGAAAACTTGACGAAAGGGGGATACTCAACGAAACAATCGTTATCAGAGAATACTCTCCCTCTCTGGAAAACTCATGGCCTGCCGCTTGTCAATGTGTGCGTTTTGGGGTCTTCCCGGGAGCAGCAGCAGCAGCGCGGGTGGCCGCGCGCGATCTTATTGTTTTCTTGGTCCCCCCTTTTCGCTGTCAATTTCTTTCGATCCCGCTGGCTCCGCAAAAGGCGCTTTTGCTAGTCCGATTTGACGTTTCGGTGCAAACGCATGTGTGCGGGTTGCTTGGTTGTTGTTTTCGCCGGATTTTCGGTTTTTTTTGCGCGCGCGTGATTTTTCGCGTTCGTTGTTTGTTGTTTGGCGATGCTTCGCGTTTGATCGTCGCGTCAGAGAGCCTACTGAGACTGAGGGCGGCGAGGCGACGACGTTAGATGTTTTGTTTGGGGTGGCACACGCGCGCGTGTGAGTGTGTGTGCGCGCGGGGAGCTTCAGAGTGGGAGGGAAAATCCGAGCCACCCTTGCGGAGATAAAATGAGAGAGAAAGAGTTGGCATGACTCCCCGCCAGCCAGTACAGCCTACTGAGCGAGCTTTTTCCGCTTGCCGACGGTGAGGAGGACACCGTCTTTTTTTTTTGCTTTTTTCGGGGGGTCCAGCGACGGAAGCTCCGGAAGAGACGAAGGTTGCGCCTCGGCTATCTATTTGATTTTTATAACTTTATTAATTAGTGTTGTTCGAGTCGAACGATGATAGATTGACAACAGGGGCGAACTGCTCTCGCTGTATTTGTGCGACCGTCCAGTTTTCGGCTCACCGACTGTAGCGTAGTGGTGTGAGCTTGATTCGCCAGCCGGTATCCGGTTCGATACTATACTGTGACAGCTCCCTGATAGTCAGGCCATAGTGCTCGCGGATTGTGGCCGCGCTTACGGAACCGCTGTCTCGGATCTCAAACCAACCCCACGGGACGGTCTCTCGCGCGCGCGTTTAGTAGTGTTGGCGAAGGGGTGCGTGCTAATGAGAAAGGATATCATCTGGCTAACCACCCGCTTCCCTTTCCCTCCCTCCACCCGGAAATCGGAAAAGTGTGTACGTGTGTGTAACAGAGAGAGAGAGAGAGAGAGGGGGTGAAGATTCGGGGGTGACCACACCGACAATCAATTAGCCCGGAAGTCCGGAAGAAAACCAAGAAGAGAGATTCTGTGTGTGTGTGAATGTTTGTTGATGTATTAATGATTGCAGCCGGGAAAACAACAAAGTAGGCTGACAAATTATGACAAAAATGCAAATGCAGCGTGAGATGTGCAGCAATGAGGGGACAAGTGCATCGTGACCAGTAGGCGAGACGAGACAAAGTGTGTAACGAGGCACGATTGCTGCGATTGGAGAAGAAACATTGTCGGGGGAGATTCGCAATTGCCGTCGGCAATTGCAGTTTCGCAGTGTGCTTGGATTGAATTGTTGTGTTGAATTGGGCTGGGCAATGCAATTGGTTGAATTGATGTAGTTGAATGAGAACGATATTTGTTATTTGCCGACGGATAAATGAGTGGTGAGTTTTCTTTAATTACATAAAAAGTTCAATTTATTGTATTCGTTTCTATGTACTTTTGAAATGACAGTTTAAAATTTGATTTCAAAATCACAATGTTTTTTTATTATTGTGGAAACTTTGTAAAGAAAAGCCTTTTAAATCCACCTAGAGGTGGTATCAGTCTTGTTTCAAAATAAACAGCTCTGTAAAAATATGGAAACCAAAGAAATTTGTTTAAAAAAGGTGAAAATCAACTTAATTTTTTTTTCTGTAGATTAAATGCAATGTATTGAAAGAGGCTATAGACTCGGGTACTTTAGGGATCGAAGTCGGACCAGCAAGTTCTGAAGAGAGCGAGTCTTAGTCGAAGTCGGCTAATTTTCAACAACTTTTTAAGTAAGTTTTGGCTTGTGTCAGAGTTGGTGGAGTCGACATAGTTGAAGAAGCTAGTCGCAGGGTGGCCACCAGATTTCGATCTACAATTTCCCGAGTATATTTTTCCAGTTTGCTCCCAAGATCTGAAGGAACTTCTCCGGAAAGTTTTTATATCAAATAACAACGTTTTTTTTAGTCTGACGTTATTATCAAAGTACTTTTTGAACACATGCACTTAATACTATTTTTTTATTCCTCAAGAATTTTATCAGTTCAATCCAAATCCCTAATTTCTATTATGCTTGGGATTTTTTATTTCAATGCATTATAATTTTGCCAAACTTAAAATCAATTAAAATTCGTTTTAGTTTTAAGAATAACATAAATTACATAATTACTGTTATGTTGGAAATGGCATTTACTATTTCAAAATAAGGTAGAAAAGATCAGCAAAAATGCATAGTTACCAATTTTTATGAAAATACTTTTCAACCTTATTTAAAAAAAAATTATGTTAGTTGGCCAAAATAGTGTGAGTACTTTCTCTTTAAGCATGACTTTCATGATTAGAATATCGGTAGAAATATAAAAAATAACTTCAAACGCTAAAACCTATTTTAATCGATTTTCTATCTTTGGCAAGTTTGTAGGTATTGATGGGATGAATTCCAGAAAAAATGCTGTCCTGTTATTTCAATTTTTCATATTGAATAAATAAGAGAATTGCGCATATTAAACACTTTGGATATTTCTTTAATTCTTTTAAGTTATAAAAAAAAACAAAATGTTAAAAAATAAATCTAGTGTCCCGTTTTTTTGAACAAAACATAATTTCCCGATTTCCACAGAAATAAAGTAAAAGTTTTTTTATAATTAAATTTCAGATGAATTTCCAATGAAACCCAACAAGAACAAATGATTGTTTGTATTAAAAGTGAAATTATTTTAATTTAAAAGTATTTTATTTTGAAATATTTTAGTTTTCAAATTTATTGTAATTTGTTATCAGAAGGCCTCGAAAAAACACTTTGGTTAATCGAATCACGAAAAAAATCGTTGTTTTATTTTTTATGGTCGAGCTTAAGTTTGACCCATACACCACTCCAAAATGCTTAATTTTTTTAAATCCATGATGGCGGCCAAAATGGCGGTGATAACATATTGAAAATCACATTTTTGAATTTTAAATGCAATCAAATATTCAAATTTAGCTAAAATGGGTTCGCAGAATTCAAATTAAATGTTAATAAGAAAATAAAAATTACAAAAAAAAAATGTTTCGATTATTCGAAGTCTCATACAAACTTTCGGATAATTGAAACTTCGGATAATTGAGTCTGGACTGTACTTCCCACCAATGAAAAAACGGCTACTATTCACTTTTGGCAAAAAAAAAGATATTGGCACCAGGCGGTAGAAGATGTTCCAAAGCATCTTCTGAAACTTGAATAACTGAAATAGTCTTTAGATTTGGCTGCCGATTCGAAAAACCAAACGGCTAATATGCCACTCTTATGGGAAATTGCCTTGACGGAGATTTAATAATAGCCGAATTTTCAATTATGGGCAGTGAAAGATTTTTTTTCTAAAGTTATATTTTTGACTTTTGAACACAACTTGAAAGGCATTGCGCTAATTAACGTTTCCTGTATAACTATTTTTAATTATCTTAAATACCAAATATTTCGAAACACTTTAAAAATACAAAAGTACTGAAATCTGATTAAATATAAAAACAAAACATATTCATAGCAATTTGTTTGACTGAGATTAAGGCCAAATTTTAGAAAAAAATATTTAAAAGCAGATTTTTGAAATTGCACCAAATTTTAAGCAGTAAAAATAGTATATTATTATACATTGTGAATAGGCTTATATGGGATTGTGAACAAGCAGTGCTTAACTCTTACGTCAGTCAATGTTTACGCTGAAAATACGATGCCCTTTATCTTAAAACAATATTCTAGTTGATATTGTAACAAAATCTCATCAAATAAAACATTTAATTAAATTCAATGTTAAAATTTAATAAAATTATAATTGATGATTATTAGGGATTGGATTGGTATTCTTTGTTTACTCTTTATCTTTCAAGCTTGTGATATGGTTGGAAATTCCATGAAAATTAGAATTATTGTAGTTCTACCTCTCAGAAAAACCACTCTGAAAATAATGTTGAATTGTGAAGCTAAACTGTCAAAAACAGGATTTTCAATCTGCTGTTTTGATTTGTGGTTACAATGTATTGGTAGTGATATTTTTTCAACAGGGCATAACATTAGGAAAATCGAGGCCAGAATAGACAACAGACAGATTGTGTCTTTGAGAAGGTTTGATAGAAAAGTGAATGTTTTGAACCGATTGAAATCTAAAACATAAAATACACTAGTCTATTGAATCCACAAGGTGAATCGATCCAAGTGTTTAGCCGTAAACACACATTGAAAGAACCTTAAACTCACTGTTTACTTTGATTAGAAAACTCTCTTCCACGGAACCACGGTCCCAGCAGGCCGCGGCCGATCGTTATCAGCGCCTCTAATGCCCAAGTTCACAAAAATGAGGCAAGGCAAACGTGTGCTCGCTCACTTGACGGTGAGACGGGTGACACACAACGAAATCGATTAGTCAGGTGCGATTGAATACAAAATGCCGACTGTTTTTCGACGTCGTCGTCGTTTATTACACTTTGCCATTCACTTTTGGGATATTCCCCGTTCGTCCGATTATGATAATGATTGCGTGACTTTGAGGCGCGCTGACGTGGAAGGAAGCCACCACAAAAAGCCGGAAATGACTCGACTTGACACCACCAACTTATTTTTTTTAAAGAAGGCATTGGATTTTGATGCAGATTGGTCACATTTCCAATTAACGTCCAATTAAAGAAACACTGACAGCGGACATCTTGACCAATCATCGCACCGAAAAAGTCGGCGCAAACGCAATTGATGTTGTCGCTTACAGGTGGAAATCTGGCCGAAAATGAAAGTTGTCAGATTTCTTACCATTTATCGTGTCATTTTTCTTCTTCTTCTAAAACGCTACATTGCTGATAACAACGAGTACAGCACAAAGTAGGCCCATCGTGGCAAAGGTAAATATTTGAAAACGAAAAACACGACAAATTATGCGCGCGGCTTGCTTAGAGAGTTCGTCAGTATGTAAACGTGTCAAGTCGTGGCGGTCGTGTTCTAATTTATTATTCATTGATTTCACCTGTAAACGCAGCCGAACCTCCTTATCGAACGCTTATCACGCTGATTTCAAAATGTTAGAAGAAATAAAATGGAAAAAAAGACTTTCTTGTCACGATGGAATGTCGTCTTGGGAAGCATGTGCCAGTCAGTGACACATTGTTTTTGAAGGCGCATGTTATCATTATTTTTTTTTTCAGGAAAATTGAGCTCATTTGGCAGATACAACTGATATGCTGACAAAGAGGGGTGTTGAATATTGATTGGTAGTTAAGTGTGCAGTCTGAATATTAAGAGCACTTAGGAACACTATATAATGTTTAGTGATTTAATTTATTTCAAAATGAAATTAATGATCTTGAAATTAATTTGAAAACAAAAACAACATTGAATTCAACTTGTAAAAACATCTACCATAGTCTGATAATATTTTGTCTCTGATATCGTTGACTAAAAAGTGCCCTCAGAATTGAGAGCAAGTATTTCTATACTTTGGCTCAATTCTGAGGGCAGATTTATATTCATATTAAGCATTATTGCATATTTTTAAACTTAGTCCAAATTGGCTTAAAAGAATGTTTTTCAGAGCTCAACGTCACTATTCTTTTAAACCTAATCCTGAATTGCTTCGTTCAAAAAACTGATTTGAAAGTTTGCTCAGATGCTGTTTCTTAATTTGGTCGTAAAAGGTGTAGATTGCGTGATTATTTTTTGGTGTTTTCGATTAAGTTCCTTGGCAAGCTCAACATCATTCCACGAGACCACAAACAAAAAAATGTAAAAAATATTCTTGAAAAGTTTTTGAAATTTTCAATATTGTATTAAGAGCGAGTCCACGAACAGGGCATACCCCTTTGTATGGGATGTCGTTTGGACCTCACCAATCTGCCTGGAATTTTCAGGGGTTGTTTGTACATATAAAACTAGCATCTGGAAAAAAATATGAGCACTCTAGGTCAACGGGAATTGGGGCAAATCGGGACACAAAGTTTGAAGGTTGAAAAACGTCAAAAATCTCAAATTTTTTAAAGGGTTAAAATGCATGAAAATAAACATTTTTATGCATGATTCTGTTGTAAAATTGTCTCAGGAACACGAATATGATAAAATTATCACCAGAAAATGGGATTTAAGGGGTCCCCCGAGCAAAAATTTACAACCAAAAAATTCACTAAAAGTAAAAGTGTCAATTTAATACGTTAAACTGCCTTACCCAAAGCGTTCTCATCCTCAAACGGTAGTCCCAGATGTCCCCTACAAGCTGCAAGTCGAACCGAGTTGATATCTGGATGGAACACTTTTTTATTCGAGTTTGAAAATTATGCTATTTTTTCACTTAAATGCCAATAACTCCCTTTAAATTTAACCAATTGGGATGCTCTACCCTGCATTTTGTTGCATTTTTCAAGTCCTTTCAGATGCATTTTGAATTTTGAAATTAAATTAAATTTTGCCTAAGTTACAGCCTTTTTGAGATTTTTTACGTTTTTGAACCTTTAAACTTTGTGTCCCGATTTGCCCCACTTCCCGTTGACCTAGAGTGCTCATATTTTTGACAGATGCTAGTTTTATATGTACAAACAACCCCTGAAAATTTCAGGCAGATTGGTGAGGTCGATACGAGATGGGCATGCTTTGCTCATGGACTCGCTCTTAATTCAATCGTACATTTCCAGCTAAATTTCTTTATTCCACAAAATTCCAAAAAGATTGCGAAAGAACAAATTATAATTAAATAACGATGAACAAGTTGCATTTAATGAGAGGTAAATAAGACAAAAATGTTAGGATATTTTAATGATCAATAATGTTCAACTGGTTACTATGCAATCCATGTTGACATCAATTTTACCAAATATTTTTCTATGCAGATGTAAAAAAAAAATGCAGTTAATGAAGTTTTGTCAAAAAAAAAATAATAAATTAAAAACTCAAATTTACCTATTGATTAATTTAGGAAAATAATAGAATATGATTATACTTATGTTACAGATTCTACTTTTGATGAATATGAGCTAATCCAGCTTCGTTTTGGAGATATTTTAGCAAATTTAATTTCTTAAATCTCAATTAAATTGATGTAGCTAAAACATAAATTCAACTGACCGAAATTCTTCCAAATTTCAAAATACAACTTTTTTTTCTAGTAAATGGTTTGTGTCACGGGGTTTCATTTTGTTTCTTGAGTTACTGATAATTTTAAGACACTTGTTTTTTTCATAATTATGCTAAAGGAACACATTTTTACGTTTATTTTCAGCAATGTTCAAAGTATCGTGAAATATTATTTTTTTTGTAATTGTCATGCCGCGAAATTTCTTTTTTTTTTGCCGTAAAAAATCGTAAATTTCAACCAATCCAAAAATTGCCTCTTCCGATTTGCAAAAACCCTTCTTAAGACAGCAAAGCTCCTGAATGGCACTCTTTCTATTAAAATTTATTTTCCACTTAATTTCGCGATCTGGACCACACTCAACCAAAGTGCTATGGTTCAATTCTCGTTGTTTTATCTAAATTTATTTTTACAAGCCGTATCTCAGAAACTAGTTGTCTGCTTTAGACCCACTTCCTAAAAAAGGAAACCAGGGGAAAAGCATTTAAATCTAAGACTCAATTATCCGAAGGTTTGTTTGGGACTTTGAATATTCAAATTACGAACAAAAAAAAAGTTTTTCAATTTTTTTTATTTTCTTACTTTAAACATCAAATCCCAATATAGCCCAATTTGAATGGTTGATTGCCAAGTTGATTGCCTTAAAAACTACCAAATGATAATATGATAACATCGAACAAAAGTAATATCCGAAGTGAAATTCGAGGCCTTCGGATAATCGAGTCTGGACTGTATATTATTTATATTTTTTGCGTCTAATGTAGGCATAATGACACTTTGACGTCTAATACACTTTCTTAAAATCAATCGATATGAAGGAATAAATATCTAGTGGGAAGTGGGTACGCAAATTTATCTCAAAAGTTTTGCAAAAAAATTTATCAAAGCAGTGAGAATCCAATTTGATGATTCTCACTGGAATTATGACTGAATTTTTATCCTTTCAAACAAAGGTAAAATTTCCCCTATATTAAAATAAATTTATTTGCGGAAAAGTCCTTCACGAAGTCTTAAAAAAATAATTTCAAGTGAAATTCTAAATATTTTACTGAAGGTTTCATGTTCAAATTAATAGATGTATTTAAAAGTACATAAAATTGTACTCTTTTGTTATTTCCCCATCAAAGATTCTTCCTGCCGCGATAACACTAAATTTACATGTTTTTCAAAACAAACCACAAGCAACGAGCGACCACCACCCTTCTCGATCAATATTCGTCAATTTGACACGCAGAAAAGGTGACCGCTCCGATCAAAAAATCAGCCTGCCACACCAAAAACACCACGTCAGAGCGGCGGCCAAACAAACCGTGACAGCTAACAAGCAGGCGGCGACGACGACCGGCATCACAGTAGGCCGGACTTGAGTTGACTGACGGAAGGAGCCCGAGGAACGTGTGTGAGTTTACGGAACACGGTACAGGTGCTTCTATTGGGAGTTGTTTTCGTACGATTTCTTACTCCGTCTGATAAGGTGATAACCGCATATGAGTAAATAAATGATTTTAAAAATTGTATGTAAATTTACCGTAGGGTTTGTGGACAAGTGAAATTGTATCAACCGAAGCAAGCCGCGGAAGGAAGCCCTCGTTGAGAATCGTAACAAAGAAAGAACTTCCATCCAAGTTGGCCAAAAAGAGCGAAAAAACCCCGGCGGCTATTTACGCTCGGCACTCGTTACCCCGCCAGGCCCGGCTTTGATTCCCTTCCCGGTCGCCGGTTGCTCCGATGATGGCTCGGTAAAGTGAGTCGCGGTTAGCCGCGTCAAGTACACTCACTCACACATACGAGTTCGAGCAGCACGTGAAATGTTTTCGGGATGCTGCTGCAAGGAAAAGCAAAGCATGCTGAGATGATGATGTTTTCTTCCGCGGAGTTGCCGCGAATTTGCCGTCGGCGACCGCAACCGCGGCTTGGTGGCGCTCCTTTCGCCCCGGACTTTTTCGGTCTCTTTTGCACGGCCTGCTGTGACGTGTCCGTCAGTCAGTTGGTCGTGTTGGTCGGTGAGATGTGTAACAGGACCATAGTTAGCGGCATTAAGTTGCCCCTGAGAGCGCGGTCGGTGGCGCGGTCAGTGACTACTTTGATGATCTCTTGGCCAATGATGGCCGATGATGATGGTCATGACGTGTTGATTTTGGGTGGTTGGTTTTACGCATTACGGACGCCGGTAGAAGATGAGAGAAGGAGGACAAAGTTAAGGTGGGCAAAAAGAAAGTATGGCGTAATCGGCGGCGTTGTCTTAGGAAGTGGACTTGGTTGACCAATACCAGCACCTCCAACGCTCAATGAGTAGAGGCCCGAGGAGATAAACGGACCACGAGGATGTGGAACGAGTCGTGCGTGACGACTGCTGGCTGGCTGCTGGGTCGGATTGATTAGTGAATGGTCAATGGTGGAGGAGGAGGTGGTGGTTGTTGTGGCCCACCGGAAATAGATCAGCTGATTTCGCTAAGATGTGTGTAGGAAGATGAACACGTGTTTACGTGAGAAATGGTTGGTAGAGATAGTATCAACAGTTAATGGTCAATGAGAAGGTAGACGTCACTGTTTTGTGAAAGAGCAATCCTCTCAATAATGAGCATTTTTTAATTTTTAGTTTATTTTTGTATTTGACTGATATATTGCGAGTGATCAAATAGGTAATTTTACAGCACCAAACACTCATAAAACGTTTGCAATTGTCTATACAAAATAAATACTTCAGTCCAGACTCGATTATCCGAACGTTTGTATGGGCTTTTTTCGTGTTTTATATTTTCTTACTTTTCACATGAAATTTTAGTTAAATTTGAACAGTTGATTGCCTATTAAATTACAAGATGCATTTTTTCAATATTTCTTTACCGCCATTTTGGTCGCCATCTTGGGTTTAAAAAATCGAAATCACTTTAGAGTAGTTTAGGGATTATGCTCGACAATCAAAAATCAGACAATGAAAAAAAATTAACTCCATTTTTTTATACGTTATGTAAAATTTTCCGATGAATCCAATAAAAATATTTTCAGGCATAGGCTCATTTTGAGCAGCATTTTGAGTTTTAATACGACATTTTCAAATGTCAGGTTAGATTTTTGAAAATTTAAACTTTTTTTTCCTTAGAAGCCTCTATCACACAATTCATTTGCGTCGAAGACTGATAAAATTGGTAAAAATGGCGCGGATTTATGAAATTTGTGGTAAATTTCAAATTGCAAGATAAATTTTAAATTTTTGCTTACAAAAAGTATCATAAAATGCTAAATAAATTGTAACAATCACTATTTTAAATTTAAAAATATGAAAATATCGGGTTTGCTCAAGCATTGCGTATACATCCAGAACTGGGCATCGGCATACGAGAGGATAAAGAGCACGATTCGGTAGTAAAATGGTACTGTGTGCGGACGGAGAGGATAAATCCCAAAATTACTGAGAGTACTTTACTCATGGGTTCATTTTCCAAAAAAGTTCATCTGTCAATAAAAAAAAAGAAGAAAAAGTACCGGTATCGAGACTCGAACTTAAGACCTTCGGCTTATTTAACCGTGCCTTTGCCGTATGGGCCACCATGGTTTGATAACTAAGTGGCGGTCATTTGTCCATATAAGCCACTCAATAGGATGAACTGTTCCAATGAACGAATGAACACGCGAGAGGACTATGCTCTCGCAAAATAGCATTTTCTTCACGTTATTTTCGTGACGACTATCCTCTCGTTTTTTAACTTTGGGCGAAGTTTTTGTTTTTTGTAAAAGCTTCAAAATTCTCTATTTGATAAAAATAAACAATATTCAATGCATCAAAAATAAATTATTACCGTTTGTAGTTTTAGTTGTTTTCCTTCCTGTAAAACAGGAATTTCAATCAAAAAGTTTTTCAATTTCCGAAAATTTCAATTTATTTAAATCTTCGATCAAAGGAACAACCATTTTTTAAAAAGTTAAACATTCGCGAGGATTTTTTAAAAGGCTTACAGCTTATTTTTTATTAAATAATCCTTGTACAATGGATTGTAAACTATTTAAAGTTATATTTAAAGTGGACACTCTCTGTGTCGATATTGAAGGGACCGTCAAGAGCGGGAGGTTTCAAATTATAGAACGAAAAAATCAAAGCATGCTTTTGAAGGGGCTGAAACATTAATTGACAGATGGAGCAATATTGATGTCGAGAACGTTTTTTTTTATTTTAAATCTAATAATGCACTTTTGAACTTTTTGCAAATTTTGATGTTTGAGACCACAGATTAAAAAAAAATAAGAAAAAAAATCTATAAATTAATTTATATTTTGGCATTTTTTAGGAGTAGTATAACTGTAATAATGTTTTAAATATTTTCAACACTTATTGCTTAAAATTTGTTTAAATTAGGCTTGAAATTTATTTTTTATTATTGAAATTGAAACTGAATAATCTTAGATAAACTATTTTTCACACAGAAATGTTTATTAGGTTCATTGATTTTGACGAACATAGAAGTTTTAAATCTTTTGCTTATTTCGCAATTTGCATCATTCTAGCAAAAGAACAGCACAAAACCCTATCAAAGTCAAGGTACACGATCTAATTTGCTTAGTGATTAAATTTAAATAAACCACCGGCTTCAATATCGCCTCAACACTTGAACCACTTTTTATGAATATCGAGTGCGCCGCTTTATCAGCTCAGCTTTCGTCAGAAAACCTTCTTTCGTAATGCTCACGACGCGCTTGATAAGACCAGAATGGATCCACACCTTTTTTTCTACACTTGATTATTTGTTAGACTGCTCTAATGGCAGGAAATTTCGATTAGGAAATGTGTGTTCATAATCAAGGGCACTACCGGCTTGAGGAAGAACCAATTTGAGACGTTTAATTTTCTGCGTCATTATCTTTCCGGGTTTTCCAAGAAAGAGAGAAAAAAATCGTCGATTTTGCATAAAGAATTAATAATTGGTCAATCATCCTCCGCTTCTGGTGCTGCTGCTCGCTCGGTATCATCGTCAGTGAGCCGAATTAATATCAAAATTGATAAAATTTACCCCCAAAACATTCCATTCACATTCCCGACACCGGAACACCGGAAAGAAGAGTTTCATCAATGAATGAATCACGCGTAAGAGTCTTTATCGCACAGCTTTTCATTTTTTCAAAGGTTGCTGTTCTTGTCCGATAATCCCGGTAATCGCCCATCGCAAAATCGATTAGCGTTGCACATGTTTGCTTTGATGGATGAAAGGGTGTGTTGGCTCATGGCCTACTCCAAACTCCAACTTCCTGAGATCACACAGCTGTGAGGTGTTGATAGGAAAGTGGTCAGTTGAGAGCAAGGTTGAAGTTGTTTTTGAAATATTGTTTTCTTTCCTATTTTGATAAATAGAATAAAATTTAGTTTCCGTACAATTTTTGTGGAATGTATCCTTCAAGTACAACCCTGTTACTGTGATTTCAGCACCCGTAGAGTTCATTCATGAAAAAGCAACGTTCCTCACACACTTTTTTCAAGGCCCACTTTGCTCAATCTTAAAGTTCCGAACCAGAACCGCAGGCCAGCAAACAATTTTGAGTATTATTATAATAAAATTAAATATTTCTCGCATCTCTTATTACAGTGTTTAGCCCAATTTTCTCCGCTCCATTCAAGCTGCTGCTGCTGACTGGCGGAAATTCTGGGAGTTTGCTTACTTCATTCACGTTCGCTTTACTATTTTGTTGTTGTTGTTTTTTTTTTCATCTCACACCTTCCGCGGATCATCTTCTCAGCAGCTTTTTTCACCCTCTCTCTCTCTCACCTCTATCTCTATCTCGCTCGTCGGTTCCCAGAGTCGTTCTTTTGTGCGGTAATTGATGGTAATTTTATAATTTATAACGCTTACAGAAACTGCTGAGTGTATGTTAATTCCTCCCCGCCAAAGTCGTCGCCTTCGTCGTGGCTTGCTTTGGAGTGATATTTGGCGGCCTACTGCGGGTTGTTTTCGTTTTACTAATGAATGGGTTCAAGTGCGAGCTCGAGCACATCCCGCCCCCCGAAAATTGCTCATTAAAATATGAATTTATTAAAATTGAAACGGAAAAACAATATTCATGAGATTGCTTTTCATCTTCAAAAAAAAAAACAAAACCTCATTCTAACCAACCTGGGCAGGTGAAGAAAGCCAATAGAACGAAAATGCTTATAAATTATATGCGTTTATTGCCTATTTATTTATCCTTTTGTTTTTTACACTCTCCTTTCTCCTTGAGCAAGCTTAGCCGGTAGTCGGGGCCGTTTGTTCCGGGATGAGTCTGGGGTTTTTCTCCCGGAAGAACGCAGGAACAAGTGCACGGTGTTAATTGAATTAATTACAGAGGGCCCACTGCTGGTCTGACTTGTAGCGGTTTGGGATTAGACCCGCGTGGTGGTGGTGGCAGTTTCAGTGTTTATGGCCGTGTTTTGGCCCATCCAAGTAGCCCATTAATTTACGGTATCGATGGTGATAATTGGAGAAAGGTTCAAATTTGATGTAATTAAGAGGAAAATGATGGAATATTTATGGAAAGTTTGTCATTTGTTTCGAAGATGCAGGATTGGCAATTTGAATATTTTTTTCATTTTGTGCTGTTATTTTGACTAACGATGGGTATTTATATTCATGTGTAGGTCATAAATCTCATTAACATCTAAAATATAATGGATGTCTTCATGAAGTTAATGATTAAAATGCATTCCCAATTTTAGCTGTATTTTTCAGTTTCTCTCTCAAAAGCAAGAATTTTTGTGAGTTCATATTTTTTCAACAATCTTCTTTCGATAAAAATAACAATTCGATAGACTAAACATTATTTTAAAGAGTTAGATACTTTTCAAAATCTTGAAAAAAATATTCATTTAAAAAAATTTCTACTTTTTCCCTTTTGTTTTTTTTTGTAAATTTCTTTTCGGGTGCCATTTGTATCCCCAAAGACATTTTGCATTATCTTATCAGTTTCATTTTCCATTCAAATTTGGCAGCCATACAAACATTGTATTTTTTAAAGGAATTTTTTGATCGAATTGTAAAAAAGTTATTTTCAGAAGTAACCATTTCTTTTTGCCTTTCTTACAAAAGAAAGGTTTAAGGTTTGCTTTTGGAAAAACGCTTTTTTCAGAAATCTAAAAAAATTCGTGCACGGCGAGGATTCGTCCCAGGAAAAAATCCTATTACTAAATTGAAGGTTTAGATGCGTTCTTTCGATTGAATTTTGGCCCGAAACCCGGAACTCTAAGTCTGATTTTTTTTGTGTAGTCCTCCTGTCTTCGTTAACGTTGTATGAGTACATGGTATGGATGAGTACAAAAGGTGACAAGAAAAATTGCTTGATTCTTTAGGTGAAAATAAGAAACTATTTTGAGCCAAATTTAAAGGTCGCTATCGGTTGTTGAAGTTTGTAAAAAAATAAGAGTATTAAAAAGTATCCAATCAATTCTACAAGTTTTTTTTTTAAATTAAAATTTTAATCTTGCATGATATTTATTTTGCTTCCTGATTTTTTTTTGGTTTTTTAAGGTAATAAAAAAATGTTTTTGGTGCTGTATATCGATTAGGCCGATGCAAATATATAAAAAAGTTTTTGTCCCTCGGCCCTGACCGAGATCAAGGGGGGGGGGGGGCAAAAAAATAAAAAAATATAAAAATTTAAATAACAAGCCATAGTCTTCACATTTAAATGAAAAAAGTGTTTTAAAATGCATTTTACACTAGTTCAGTTGTTTTGCAATCATTAGTTTTCAAAAAATCTAAGATCTGACAAAAACAAAAATTGTATCGAAAAAAAAGATTTTGCATCGAAAATTTTCAAAAAATCTTAAGATTTTTCAATAAACCCAAACATGCTAAAATGATTTTAAACGCAGAAGAATGTATTTTAATTTGATTTCAGCTGGTTGCACTTGAATTTTCATTGAAATTTTGAAGTTTATTGTTAAAATATTAGCCTTATTTTTTGGCTAAAAATAATCTATAAACAACACCAAAATCAACTCGTGGCGATTAAATTAAAAAAAAAAAAAAAAAAAAAAACGGGCAAATGAGATTTGCTCATTGTTGCCAAGTTAGCCCTCGTTTTTTTATAATCGCGAATAACGTTTTGAATTTCCCTATTGTGATGGAACTAACAAAATGCAATGCATCTCGATATTTTTTATTTAAAATATTCCACGAAAAAAAATTATATTCAAGCTTTTACAAATTTTAAATCGATGCATGAAGTTGTGTAAACATGTGACGAACTGCATAAGTTTCTAGGACTATAAACAAATTTATGAATCATATTCAAGATGACATGAAAAGTTTCTTTAAATTGTGATTTTTTTTAGAAGAAAATAGAAAAATAATCCATTAAAATATTTTAAATTTGGTAACAAAGTAACTCAGTCATTCTTTCTCTCATTTTCAGACATAAAAACTTGAACAAGTTATTCGCGAAAAATCAGTGAAACCATGTGAAGTTAGTGCAAAGTTAAAAATTCGAAAAAGAACACCATCGCACACTGGTACTCAACTGGTGCCGATTATGCCGCTTTTGGTCGTCCAGCGGAGTGCGCATGGAGTGGCATTAGACCACCAATTCAATCACTGCTTTTATCAGAAGCCATCAAAAGTGAGCCCGCCGCCGCCTACTAGGACGACGCCGACCAAGACTGCGACTGCGACAGGCCACGTCCAATTTACCAAAATAGAAGAACCATTATCAGCCGTGGATCAGCAGGCGCTGGATTTCACCATGTCCAAATTTAAAGCCAGCTCCGCTGCCTCGACCGCGGCCACCCGCCATCCGCTGTATCGGCAGTTTTACGGGGCCGGTGGCGGAGGAGGGGGTGGGCCGGATGAGTCGCCACCGTACGAGAAGAACCACGAGGAACAAGGTAATTGTCAGAGACGAATTCGATTGGCTCTCGCAGATAGCGAGCTGTCAAAACAAGATCATCATCATCCACTGTGTCAGAGACTGAGATTCTGCTCGGCAAAGTGGAAAAAGTCATCCCACAGTGCCTCGTGCCCATTAAGGGGATAGAGACACACACACACACACATATCTATTAAGGTGAAAGGTACCACCGAGCAAAACCATAAACTCCTTATAAATCATCATTAAGTCAATCAAATAATCGTTCTAAAATCGTCCCCTATGCTCTAGAACTTCCTCCGTCAAGAGTAAAGAGTGAAAATAAAGGCCCGAGATTTGTTTTGCTCAAGGGGCAACCCTTTCAAGAGATTCCGGCACCTTTTCTTCCTCGTTCCTCCTTCAAGAAGAACGAGGACTTCTCGAGGGGACGATCCCTTTTGTCGCGTGCGACGGTTGTCATCGGGTTTCGCTCGAGATGTAGAGGCGTGTGTGACAGGACATAAAAAACAACCCCCCAAGCCAAGTCGGGAGAACATAAGTGTTTTCCACAAGGAAGGGTTTGCGCCATATAAAAGGGGTAAATCTATGATTTATTCAGCAAATTCCTTGCGAACGTTCGGTCACGAAGGGAGAAATTGTTTATTTTATTCAATTGTAAATTGAGGCAATTTTTGGGAAATTTGAGACTGCTAGGTGGATCAGTTTGAATTAGCTTGTAATACACTGGAAAAAAGCATGTCGCTCAAGTAGGCGAACGCAATGACGTGGTGATCAAACGGGTGCAAGTTGGTTGTTGAAAGGGGAGCCTACTGCGACCAAGATAAACGTTATTTGATTTGGTGCAAAGTCAACGGGAATTGAAAATTTGTTCCGTCGTCAAGTTTGTACGCAATTTTGTGGTCGGGAAAACTGGTGGGGTGCATAAATTATGCGGTTTGGATTCGCGGTTTTGGTTGAGTGTGGGAATTTCTGTGAATCAATATGGAAATCAACAGTTTGAGAAATTTGGGTTTTTCAATGGCAAACTTTTTCTTATAAAAAAACAATATTATTTTTGAAATTGAACGAAAGAAGCTTATCACTGAAACCTTAAACTTTTCGCTCAGTTGGCCCACTCAGAGTTGCGTGCAGCCTGCTACGATTTGCATGCTCAGCTGCAAGTTCTGTTCTCTGGTGTGCAGTCAGAGGCAGACGTAATTAAAATATCGTTAGATATATCAACAGAAGGAGCGCTCCTTGGGGCAAGGTTTTTCGTCAAGTTGCTTTAAAATAAAATAACAATAAAAAAGAGTAAGAAACCTTGGAGAACGCCAAGTAAAACATGGAAATCGTCATGCAAAATCATGCTAATTAGCTCTCATTACATTTTGCAAATATTTTCGCTGCAGAAAAACAGAAGGCATAATGCTCCGCAGTTGGTTCTTCCCCGTCTCTCTTCCTCAAGGCAGCGCCTAGTTAAACATTCATAACTGGGCCGAACAGTGTCAGTGGAACGATTTATATATGTGAATAAAAAGTTGTAAAATTAATTTTTTGCTCTGCACACTGCACACGGTTGATGGTGTTGCAAGGCGTGCAGCAAATCGTCAACTGCGCCCATGGACTTATCAGTCAGTCAGTCAGAGCCTACTAGACTGCGCTGGCGGCTAAGCAAACAAATAATTAGTCAAGGGGTTGGAAACTCTTAGAGCTATAATTATTATGCTAACCAGTATATCAAAATATATGTTAGTATACTTATTATTTCCTTTACATATCGCCAGTATACTAACCAATATACTGAGAGTATCTTAATATACTTACAGTTTATTGCTTTTCGGTTAGTATACTAACAAGTATACTGGAATATCGTTAGTATACTCAGTATTCTTAAATAATATTACAGTTTCCAGCCCCTTGTAATTAGTCGGACTTGAACCACCATTGCTCATCAAAGAGTGCCAATTAGGCAGAGAAGCTGAGCTCGGATGGCAGCGCCTACTGGCGGTCGTGCTGCAAGGTAACAATTTGCATAGCATTTAAACAAGGTAGCCAGGCCTACTAGGGTGCTGCTGCTAGTTTAGATTTAGACAAGTCTGACGGACGTGTTTGTTTCGAGAAATGTTTCAGAATTTCAATTTGTTTCTCCTTCTTCGCACAAGTCGTCAGAACTGCTGCTCAACGCCGCTGTTCTGCGGCGTTACTTTGCATGTCGTTTTGGGCTCAGCCGGACCGTGGACATGCGGTGGGGGCCGTTGAAGATGATAATTATAGCTGGCACCCCCTTCGCCCTTCCTCAAAAAGCTGGAATTGCTGATAATGATCTCGTGATGTCGCATAATTACCACCAACAACTGCGACGCGCGAGGAACGTCTCTTTTTTTCTCCTACTATAAAACACAATGTACTTGAGGTGTACAATGCTCAAGCTTTTTTTATTCCCTTCTCTCGTTTTCAAAAAAAAAAAAAATGCGATAATAAAAAATATACGCACAGAGACCACCGGGGCCGGAGATCGTGTGGTTTGATCGTGTCTCCCCCCGAAAATTCAAATGAGAGCTTGTCTGACCAGGCACCGCAGTTTGTAGGAATTGAAGAAGACAACACGACAGCCAAACCAAAATTTGGTGGCGCTCGCGAACGCGCGGCACAGACTGTAATTAACACCCCATGATCATTTACGAGGATCCGGCGCAAGAGCACTGTAATTAGTAGGCTGGATTCGTATAACCAGGCTACCACGAATGCTGGTGACAAGTAGGTTTGTTGTTTTTGTTTTTGGTTCGATCTGGATCGAAGTAGTCCATACCACCATGTTTAAAAACAAATGTTTAAATATTTTAACAAAATAATTTATTGAAAAGTAACACTAATCATGTTTTTTTAACTTAAAATAGTAAACTTTCTCAATAATTTATTTTCTAATCCAATCTAAAATTTAAACACATCATAATTCTAAATTAATTTTATCTTTAGCAATATCAAAGGGACCATCGAGGGAGAGAAGCATCAGGTTACAAAACGATGCAAAGTAAAGATTCGACTGAGATTATTTTTTGTCTGATACCCAACTAATGAGAGAGAATCATGGCACTACCAGCAATCATAAACAAACGAATATCAAACTCCCTTAAATACTCTGTTTTGCATAGAAAAAGGTCTATGTCAGCCAAAATATTGGCATTCGGAAAGTTTTGAAATCAAAGGGAACATTAAGGGAGGGATTCATCGATAAATGGAGCAATATTGAGATAATGAAGATCGAAAACCAGAGAGTCAACTGAACAATTATTTGAGATTTCGGCCATCCGAGTTTTTGCATTTATTTAACTTGTTGAAGGCATTTTGCATCATTTCTTTGTCCATATAATTTCCAAACAAATTTGACAGCAGTCCATGCAAAAATAATATATGAAAATTCTAAAATCTTAATCTTTTGAAGGAATTTATTGATCGATTTGTTGATTTTGGCAAGGTTGTAGGTAAAATGAGGACTACATCGAAATAAATGAATCACGTTTTTTTTCTTATATTATAAATCACTTTTTGTCTGTATAAATTGATTAAAAAAAACACAATTTTAATTCTATTTATATTCTTTTCAGAGCTAAAAATTACATCTTTCCTGAAAATTCCAGAAAAGGCAAAAAATCATTAAATAATGATAAAAAAAATTGAAGAATAGGTCTGGACTGTTTGATTGAAGTTTCTAAATCAAAACATTAGTGTTATTTTGATAAATATTTTCTATATTTTGGAATGAGGACAAATATTTTAAAAGGGACAAATACTCTATATTACACCGGTTTAACATTTCAGTTTCCATAGTTTTCATTTTTCCAAAAAAAATCTGATTTTTTTCTTTTTTAAATTTTTGGGTAGCCATATCACAGCAACCAAAGGCCGTATCAAAAAAGCTCAACAAGAAAAATGTAGAGAATTCTATTAGAATGTTTTTTTTTCCTAAAATGGGCACGGGGTATGTTACTCAAATGAAAAATTGTGATTTTTTTTGCTATTTGAAAACGGTGCACTTTATCAATATTTGTACAAATTTTCCTCAAAATAATAATAATCGAACCAAAATTCCATGAATCGAAATCTGCATATCATTTTTATTATAACTGGCAAAAAAAAACATGTAATAAGTTGGAAATGTTGAAATATCATAAGGATTTACTATAAACAGTAAATTAAAAGGGAATGCATTTAAAATATGTCTTTTATAACAATTTATCTACAGAATTTTAAAGTTAAAATTACTTATCTTGCTTCGAATTTCGGACACTGATAAAAGCTGATTCGAAATCCGGACACTTGTTTTTGCTTATGAATCGCACAAATTTGGACTAAAATTTTAATGAATGGTATTCCGTAGGTCTCAAAGAAGCTATAAACATAAAAAGGTCTATATTTTGTATAACAATTTGCTAGGATTTAAGGAACTCGAAATTTTTGGTTTGCTTTCCAGTTTCTTAGGAAGCCTATGAATTTTTTCACAGTTTTGGTAAACTCATATTTTAATTTTATTTAATTGTTTTGATCTCCAAATAAATTTGAAATAAAAGTTATAGTGAATATCATCAATATTCAAATAAGTGATAACATAAAATAAGATGAGAGGTCCGTGTTTTGAAACGTTCGGGAATCCTAAGCATGACGTTACCGGAACATGTAATTTGATGTGTGGTTCATTTCTAATTTAATTTAATATATTTAAGAATTAAATTTTCAAGTTATTTTTTCACATATTGGCTCGAAGCTCGAAAAAGTTGGTACTTCATATGGAATGTTCCTTTTTAAGAGTATTGGATGTTTCTACGTGTACTACAGGTTGAGAACAACGAAAAAATAACCAATTGGATTACAAACATGCTCAAACATCCATGCATTATTAAAAATATTAAAAAATCATACCAACTCAAATTTCTTACACATTCCAACTTCAGTTCTTTCCCAAAATCGTCCACTTTGCTCCTCATTTTCTCCAATTCGTCACATTTATGAATGAACGCCGTCTCACCCTCAAGCAACCTGAACTCCTCTAGAAATTACACCAAGTTGCCTTTGGTTCCCGACGATTGACGAACCTGCCAGTCAGTCAGTCAGTCAGTCAGTATCGCCATCAAAGCAAGCCAGGCCAGGAAGTTCAAAATTATCCATAATTACCGCCAACAATGAACGTTAACACCGTTTCGCTCGATCTCTGCGCTCTGCGAGCCATTATCGAAGGTGGCGGTTGTCCCAGCCAGCAGTCTCAGCAGCCTTCTTGGATCTTTTCCATATATTCAAATAATCGAACCTCGCCGGAATATTATTCATCTCTCAGGGGCGATTATATCATTTTTTGAGCCATCACCATCTCGGTTCCGCTTGTTAGATCGCGAGCGCGAGCGTCTTTTGTCCAAACTCATCATCCGAAAAAAGCTCGAGGATCAGAGCGGATCACCGAGAGCGGTAATTTCCTAGAAGATGATGATGATGTTGATCGCTTGGGATGGAGTTAATTTTTAAAATTTGAATTTTTAAACGAATTACGGTGTGCTTCTGTGAACCGGACAGAAAATTAGGGCTACTTGGATGGAGGGTGGGGAGTGGGGGAAAAGCGGAAATTAGCGTTCAGCCCGTCAAAACAGAGCAACGTACCCGTCCATCATAGTAGGCGCCCATATGTGTAACGGGGCAATCACGAACGGGGGCTACTCTGGCCACAATTAGACGCTAGAAATGGCTCACTTTTTGGCGGTCAGTCCAAAATGTATGTAAGAAAGTCCCAAACTATGAAGAAGGAAGGAAAAAATCGCGATATCAATCTGGATTTCCATACACACTAATTAGTATGGTTCCAATTAGACCACGGAGGGAAATCTTCCGCCGCACTTATTTAAGTTTGACATGACAGTTGCCTTTCAGAGAGGCCGCTTCGCGATATCCATCTTAATATTTAACGCGTTGCGTGGCGAGAGACCTGCTATTCAAATTAACAATTTGACGATTCCCTTGGCCGCGCCACCACGGAGGTACGTAATAATTTAAATTTCCCAAAATATGAGCATCACACTCAGGAGGCCGCGACGTGAAGACGCGCGCGGCAAGTGGCCACACCTGAGTGACCCTTTTGAGGTGGGGGTGCTGCTACACCTATTGTTATAATTGTACACCAGCTCGCCTCCTTCGATGGATGACTGTCACTGTGTCGAAAGTTTTGTACCAGTTTCCATAAAAAGGTGGAATTTATTGGGGGCTATAATTGTAAATCTTGTCCGCAAACAAGTTAATTTGGGTAACCATTTGAATCCGTGCATGCGTTTGTAATTTATTATCTTTGGAATTAAGTTTTTGAATAAGGCAATTTTACAAATTTGCTTGTTTTTTGCTTTCTTTTTTGTAATTTTCAAAACTTTTTAAATAATTCATCGATAACTGACATCTCGATCTAAGCAAGCCTCAAACAACCCCCCCTGAGAACCAACGACGACGTCAACTCGTCTGGTTGGCCGGGCGCCTCTCCGTTTTCCAAAGGCTACTGCCACCGTTGACCAACCTCACAACCCGAGCCCGGCTATCTCGGCTGTAGAGCTTCCCAGAGACTACTACGATGCGGTCACAAAGTTGGAGCGGCGGCGAGCGCGGTGTGACAAATTTTATGTGTTTTTAAAAACGACAATGATAAACGCGCGGGAAGTGAGAAAATAGGAATAAAAATTGTCAAATAGTACAAGCAATTATTTTTTATGTGTCACAGTTGTTTATCTCCGGGTTCGGGCTTTTTGTGCGGCGGCAGCAGAGTGCGTTTTTTGTGTTTCTTTTTCCGAAAAGACACACAATTTATCGCACTCTTGTGAGCGCTAAGGTCAAACGGCGGCGGTGACCGGCCGGGAAGGTCGAAAATTGGCGGTGACCAAGCAAAAAAAAAATCGTTTTGAGGCGGAATCAGTGAAAATTGATCTACGATTGAACTTTCAAAATTGTCTGATTGTTTTTGCTTTTACAGTTAAACCTCGCATATGCACCTCATATGGGGGTTTCTTATGCGAAGCACGCATATGCGAGGTACAGGGCTTATGGGATTTTGGCTATATGGGAGACATGGGCTATATTTTTATAAAAAATCAACTAAACTATACAAATTTATAGTGTTTTGGAATCGTTATGAAGTCAGCTTTACAGCTACACCAAATTTACATGGTTTACGATGTTCTAGATCATCCAAAACTTCGTCAAGTTAAGGCCTATGTGTTCAACGCCGTACAAGTATGAGTTAGGCGATTTGACTGTGGTTTTTGACCACAGATCATATCCGGATAGCCTCAGGGAGGTTCAGGGACTAGTCTACCGATATGTGGTGATGTTCTGGGTCTTCTGTAGAGTCCCTGAAGGTACGTCTGATGGGTCTACCGCCGTAACACGGCAGAGGTCGGTGGTTTTTGACCTCAGATCATATTCGGATAGCCTCAGGGAGGTTCAGGGACTAGTCTACCGATATGTGGTGATGTTCTGGGTCTCCTGTAGAGTCCCGGGAGTTACGGCCGATGGGTCTACCACCGTAACAAGATACAGGTCAGAAGTTTTTGACCTCAGATCATATTCGGATAGCCTCAGGGTGGTTCAGGGACTAGTCTACCGATGTGTGGTCATTTTTTGGGTCTTCTGTAGAGTCCCAGGAGTAACGGCCGATGACTCTACCACCGCAACAAGATAGAGGTCGGAGGTTTTCGACCTCAGTTCATATCCGGATAGCCTCAGGGAGGTTAAGGGACTACCCTAGTAACATTTTAGGTTTTAAGTAGGCCATAAAAGCCTGTTTAGGCTGCATGAAGGTTTTCAGAACCCTGATAAAACCTGTAAGTTTAAAAATGTTACTAGGGTAGTCTACCGATTTCTGGTAATGTGCTGGGTCTTCTGTAAAGTCCCGGGAGCTACGGTCAATGGGTCTACCGCCGTAACAAGGCAGAGGTCGGTGGATTTTGACCTCAGATCATATCCGGATAGCCTCAGGAAGGTTTAGGGACTAGTCTACCGATGTGTGGTGATGTTCTGGGTCTTCTGTAGAGTCCCAGGAGTTACGGTCAATGGGTCTACCACCGAAATAAGGCAGAGGTCACTGGATTTTGATCTTAGATCATATCCAGATAACCTCAGGGTGGTTCAGAGACTAGTCTACCGACTTCTGGTAATGTGCTGGGTATTCTGTAAAGTCCCGAGAGCTACGGTCAATGGGTCTACCGACGTAACACGGCAGAGGTCGGTGGATTTTGACCTCAGATCATATCCGGATAGCCTCAGGAAGGTTCAGGGACTAGTCTACCGATGTGTGGTGATGTTCTGGGTCTTCTGTAGAGTCCCGGGATTACGGTCAATGGGTCTACCACCGAAATAAGGCAGAGGTCACTGGATTTTGATCTTAGATCACATCCGGATAGCCTCAGGACGGTTCAGGGACTAGTCCAACAGCCGTAGCTCCCGAAATCTTACAAAACACCCAGAACATCACCACATATCGGTAGACTAGTTACGGCTGTTGACCCATTGACCGTTACTCCCGGGACTCTACAGAAGACCCAGAATATTACCACACATCGATAGACTAGTCCCTGAACCACCCTGAGGCTATCTGAATATGATCTGAGGTCGTAACTCCCGGGACTCTACAGGAGACCCAAAACATTTCCACATATCGGTAGACTAGTCCCTGAACCTCCCAGAGGCTATCCGAATAAGATCTGAGGTTAAAAACCACAGACCTCTGCCGTGTTACGTCGGTAGACCCATCGGACGTAGCTCCCGGAACTCTACAGAAGACCCAGAACATCTCCACATATCGGTAGACTAGTCCCTGAACCTCCCTGAGGCTATCTGGATATTATCTGAGGTCAAAAACCATCGACCTCTGCTTTGTTACGGCGGTAGCCCCTTCAGGCGTAGCTTTCGGGACTCCACAGAAGACCCAGAACATTTCCACATATCGGTAGACTAGTCCCTGAACCTCCCTGAGGCTATCTGGATATTATCTGAGGTCAAAAACCATCGACCTCTGCTTTGTTACGGCGGTAGACCCATCGGCCGTAACTCCCGGGACTCTACAGGAGACCCAAAACATCACCACATATCGGTAGACTAGTCCCTGAACCTCCCTGAGGCTATCCGAATATGATCTGAGGTCAAAAACCACAGACCTCTGCCGTGTTACGTCGGTAGACCCATCGGCCGTAACTCCCGGGACTCTACAGGTGACCCAAAACATCACCACATATCGGTAGACTAGTCCCTGAACCTCCCTGAGGCTATCCGAATATGATCTGAGGTCAAAAACCACAGACCTCTGCCGTGTTACGTTGGTAGACCCATCGGCCGTAACTCCCGGGACTCTACAGGTGACCCAAAACATCACCACATATCGGTAGACTAGTCCCTGAACCTCCCTGAGGCTATCCGAATATGATCTGAGGTCAAAAACCACAGACCTCTGCCGTGTTACGTCGGTAGACCCATCGGACGTAGCTCCCGGAACTCTACAGAAGACCCAGAACATCTCCACATATCGGTAGACTAGTCCCTGAACCTCCCTGAGGCTATCTGGATATAATCTAAGGCCAAAAACCATCGACATCTGCCTTGTTACGGCGGTAGACCCTTCAGGTGTAGCTCTCGGGACTCCACAGAAGACCCAGAACATTTCCACATATCGGTAGACTAGTCCCTGGACCTCCTTGAGGCTATATGGATATTATCTAAGGTCAAAAACCATCGACCTCTGCTTTGTTACGGTGGTAGACCCGTCGGTCGTAACTCCCGGGACTCTATAGAAGACCCAGAACATCTCCTCATATTGGTAGACTAGTCCCTGAACCTCCCTGAGGCTATCCGGATATGATCTGAGGTCTAAAACTACCGACCTCTGCCGTGTTACGGCGGTAGACCCATCGGACGTACCTCCCGAGACTCTACAGAAGACCCAGAACAACACCACATATCGGTAGACTAGTCCCTGAACCTCCCTGAGGCTATCCGGATATGATCTGTTGTCAAAAACCAAAGTCAAATCGCCTAACTCATACTTGTACGGCGTTGAACACATAGGCCTTAACTTGACGAAGTTTCGGATGATCTAGAACATCGGAAACCATGTAAATTTGGTGTAGCTGTATAGCTGACTTCATAACGATTCCAAAACACTATAAATTTGTATAGTTTAGTTGATTTTTTATAAAAATATAGCCCATGTCTCCCATATAGCCAAAATCCCATAAGCCCTGTACCTCGCATATGCAACTCTTGCGACAAAACCGAATCAGGTGGAATGACTCGTATATGCAAAGTTGCATATGCGAGGCGCTCTTATACGAGGTTTAACTGTATTAGCTTTTAACAGTCGCTTAAATTTTGCTAAAAAAACTAGATTTAAAATTTAATTCTGACTTGTGACGAATTTTGAAGATTTTGTTGGATTTCTGCACTAGTCCTTATTTGTTAAATGATGCAAAGACATCGTGCTAGTTCCATCTTGTAGAGTGGCCTACTTGGATCCAGCAATCTAGTCATCACCTACTGTGCTAGCAACATAACTGCTTGAATTGTATTTCACTTCCGATTAACGTTCAATTCATCACATCCAGAAAGCTTATGATTTTTTTTTATTTCGTTCATGTAACGCAAGATGGTCCATTTCAGATTGTTACTTCCTTCCTCTTCAAGCCGCGGCAACAAAGCCCAATTCTTGCGTAATAACCCTCAACCTGTCAAAAATTGCTCCAATTCGATGCGCGCGATGGTCGTTTTTTTGGGGTGATGAATGAAAAATATTCACTCGGAAGTTCGTATTGATGGATCGTGAGCGATATGTTTCATTTTCTTTTCGTTTCTTTTCAAGAAAGAGAGGGGGAGATCAAATTTGTTTACGTTGAAGTCGATTCTTGTTAGCGCACTGGTTGGCAATTATCTCAATTTTCTTTTCTCTTGGTGGCTTAATTTCAGATAACAGCGATAGTGAAATCCGAGATAAACCGTACGGTAAGTTTACTCTTTTTTTCAAAGTTCTCTTTCTATTCGTTTCCGAGTGCGATCCTCTGTTAATGATGATGATGATCGTAGTAGTGGTGATGATCGTGCCCGCGATCGTGGATGCTGCGACAGCAAGAGCCGAACAAGCAACGAACCTCACCGAAACGGTGGGAAAATTTGAATTTTGACAATGGAGAGCCGAGCGATTTTGAATGAAACGACGATCGAGTGCGAGGGAGAACAATGCCTTGTGGTACAGGATCGGTTATAATCGATCTGAGAGTGAGAGAAGGGGGATCGCGGCAAAGAACATGATAATCTTGGATCTTGCCTTGCTTCCTGATGATGCTCGCGGGGTAAATTGCTGACGACGAAAAAAAAAGAGTTAATTTAAAGCATGACTCGGGCGAGGATCGTGTTCGATCCTCTGAATAATGATCAAAAAATAATAATAATCTGCATATCTTGCACACACTCTGCGGTACAAGATCCCTTTCTCTCCCCGAACGATCCACTTAATAATGTAATAAAACGCCGATCGGGCCCGGTGAACATTATCCGGATATGAGAGAGGCCTTTTAATAAACAAAAGAATCTCTCACGTTTTATCGCGAGTGTAGCGAAAGAGAATGAGTGAATATTATTTTTAATCGCGATGTCGCGATCGATTGTCTCACCGATCGCGCGCTTTTGTTTCGCTCTCATCCAAGCAAGCGTGGTCCAAAAACCTGCTTCGCCTGTGCGATATTCGAAATTTGAACGTCAACGAGCATGCATGGCCAACTGGGTTCTCACACACTGAGCAAAAAAAAAAAAAGATCTGAGCTCGAGACAGACAGTCTGGCCTTTGCTTTGCAGGGCAAAGTACTTCAAACAACAACAACAAAAGGGGAAAGAAACAAACGGCAAAGCTGAGAATATTAATTAAAATTGATTTTAATTATCGGCCACGGTTTGATGGAAAATAAATAGAGGTAATATTTTAATGAGAACACAAATCGGGTTGCGGGAGGCAAGCCGGCGAATCATGAACCAGAAGAGCACAGAAAAAAACAAGAAAAAAAAACAGAGAGTAATCGTCGCTACAATGTGAGAGCAAAAGAATAAGAGCGCAAAAAAGCGTTGTTTATTAATTTCCAGTCAGCTGAGCAAAATGAGAAAAAAGAGTAGCAGAAACAAATTATTAATATACGATTAATTCCCCTGCTTTGGCAAGGGACGGAGCAGGTCGGGTGGTCGGTGTGTGTGGCATTTGAAGGTTATGTGAACCGCCCGGCACAATCAAAGAAGTAGTGCAGTTCGGAACCAATCTCTGGGTCCGGAATTGTACGGTATTGTATCGTCGTCAAGCATGAAATTAGTGGGTTGGGATTGCTGTAAAGTTGTGAAGAGTTCGAAATTGTTTGTCATTTCGTAGTGGGAGGTGAGGAGTTTAATAAAAAAAATATCGTGACAATTTGCAATTGAAAAAAATCCTTCAAATCAGCAATTATTTAAATTTACCATACATTGTATTAAAATTCTTTTTGATACATTTAGAATAAAATTTTAGTTTTAAATTATTTGATCTATATAAGTGAGTTTTCCATTGTTTTAATAATAACCAGTTCGGTCAAATAAATATCTTAGTTATTAATCTATGTTTATGGGATTTTCCATTCATAAAAAAAATGTAATAATATTGTGAGTTTTGTCATTCTTTCAAACATGAGCAGTTCTATCAAACAGAAATAATATTTCAAGAGATTTTTAATTCAATGAAAACAACGTACTTTTGATGGAGGCATTTTTCATTCCATGAACAAAAAAAAATCCGACTTCTAAAATATTTGTATTAGTTTTTTTAAAGCAAAATATTCTTAATTATCTTACACCATTTATCTATTCTTCCTTTTATCCATTTCACCATTTGTCTTTCGACCTATTGTTATAAAATCTAAAAAGTCACACAAACAAAATCAAAATCTTTTTCTTAAAGTGAATCATTTATAAAACTCTTACGCACTTGATGTTAACTTTAGCGTCCCACTTTTTTTACAATCAATTCAAATTTAGTTGAATATTTCATCCTCTAACACAGATGAGCAATTATTTTAATTCAGCCTTGTAAAGAACGGTACCAATGTAATATCGAATCTTCTAAAAAGGTTCCAAAATCTGATTTAAAATGCCTTGACAATTTCTCATTCAAACTGCAGCCCAGATAGCCACAATGAAGTTTTCCTAAAAACATAGTCAGCTACATCACACCTGATTGCACTTGTACAGAAAGGTGTATCTCACCGATAAGTTTATCACCACACACCGGTGGTGTGTCTAGACACCTTTTGGAACAAAGTAGCCTGGGAAACGAAACACCTGCTGGCAGCCTCCGCTGATTCACCATCCAAGGCCTACTGGGAGTGCGCTCGCCCACCTGAACTCCGATTCTCACGGGGGGGGCTCAATACCGATTCATCCGTTGGCAAACAGCCACAAACAAGCCGACGCCGCCGCCGCCAACTAGGATCCCCACACACTCACACCTTTCCCTTTCATCTCATATTGTCGGTTCTCCGCCTACTTTTTCCGCGTCCGAGACTCGCCGTAGCATCCTCTACAAAGTAGTTGGTCCATTGACGAGGCGTCCGGCGAGCTCTGATTTACTACAAAACGGGCGAAATCTACAAATTAACTACTGATCACTGTCATCATCAGCTTCTCCACTGTCGTCGTCATTAAGTGAAGGGGGGAAGGAATCGTGTTTAGTTGAGTGGTGCAAGATGAAGAACGCTCGAACCTCGCTCGCTCTCAAGTCTCATCTCATCGCAGGAGGCCTTGCCAGAGAGGCACGACGCAACGCGCGGCCAGCGCGAGATAAAGCCATAAAATTTAACGTAAAGAACTGTCAAAATATTTATTACTTCTTTTTTTTACTATCTCCTTTCCTTTCTCTTTTGTGTTGAGTCATATTTTCATTATGTTGTTGCTGTTGTTGCTGTGGGGTAGCCCTTTATCTTTGCTGGGTCAGTGCCAGAATGATGAACTGGTAGATTCGAGGGGGGAGTGGAGGGCCTAGGGGAGAGCGCAGTGCAAGTAACAAATATAAATCATAATTTAAATTAAGTGACTTTTTATTACCTTTATCTCACGTCGACCGATTCCCATCGTCGTCGTCGCCGTCATCTTCTTCATAGGAAGAAAACTGGCTTAAGCGCCTCGAACACACACACACTTGCTCATCTGATCCGGAAAAGTCACTGAGCTGAGCTGAGCTTGAAGCGATCGAGATTGCAAAAGGGCCGAACAGATTATACAAATTGTTCGTTTCAAATTAAATAATAAATGAATTCATTAAATTGCACGATCTTTGCTGGACGCCGCAGCCGCCAACAACGACTCCATTCTCGATCGTAGGCTAGGGGGTGGTGCATCATCTTGGGAGGGTGAGGGGAGCAATTTTGTTTATATATTTGGTCTAAATGGTGCCTTTTGTTGGGCACTTTTCTTGATGAACAACATGATTTTTGCTTCGGTGCCGGTCAGCGGAACGAAAGTAAACAATTATTTTCGAAATTGTAGAATTATTTCATCTGGGTCCGCAATTAATCATTGCAGGTTGCATTTTGTGGAATTGCGAAAAAGTAGCGTGAAACATTGTAGCAATGAGAACAACATTGTTTCATTGCAAAACTTCTCTTATCTGGAAGATTAAGGAAATGTGTACTTGTTGGTTTAAAAGACCACAAACTAGGGAAAACTCTTGTTTTATAGGCTGATTAAGGACTCTTTTCTTTATCCATCCAACATACCGATTGTTTGATTGTGATGTTTTACGTTTTTCATAAAAATATTGTAAGGCCGTTGCAAATATTTTTCAAAGTTTATGACGTTGTAATTTCAATTTTTAGCTTTTTTAATTTTTGCCCCCTCAACTTTGATCGGAGTCGAGGGACATAAACTTCAAAAATATTTGCAACGGCCTTAAATGAAAAGAATCGAATTTCTATTTTCTAATCTAATCTGATCGAACACAAGCGCAGCGAGTCTGTTTATCACTCGATTTCAGATAAAAAAAAACGCTTTTTATGAGCTGTAATTGAATGTCAAAGTGTTGATATGCCAACATTATAGGCATGATGGAGTTAGATATTGTTTCCCTAGTACTTTCGAGTACCCCCGATATGTATCACACTCATTAAAGTGGCACTGCCTACTGCGTTGCATTAACCGAATGAACCAGATTCTAAGAATGGAATATAAATTCCATAGAATTTTCATCGAATGAGGCAGTAAAATGTCGGTCCCGGCCTTGGTTGTTAGGCAGTTAAGTCATTCCAGGTGTAGGAGTCGTCTCCATGCCATAAGTACAAACAACACACCAAACCAAGCCTACTCCGGTGGAATCGATGGCGGCGGTTGGACTCGCAATCCGAAGGTCGTCAGTTCAAACACTGGGGTGGAAGGTTCCTTGGAGTAAAAAGAGTTTTGGGTGCTCTCCCCATTCAAGCATTCGGACTCCTAGGTTCGAGCAGAAACTTGCAATAGAGACCACAATAGACCCGGGGGTCGTTAATGTGGATGGTTTGATTTTTGATTTGAGAATTTTCAGGGAGAAGAAGAAAAAGACGTGGAAATACCATATCAAACTTCTCCAGACTTCTAAATCCAACGGTATGAGTTCGCACCCTACCTAATTTCATTTGTTTTTTGTTCACATTCAAAGTGATTTTCCTTAAATTAAAAATTCTAAACTTTTAAAAATGTTCCAAATTCAAACGTTCTTAAAATTCTAAATTATTTCAAAAACCTAAACTTTAGAAATTTCTTTAAAGATTTTAGAACGTTTAATTTTTTTTCTAGATCCTGGAAATTATAAAATCCAAAGGTTCGAAAAACTCTAGAACCTTGTTTTTTTATTTCTCATAAACTAAAATTTCTGGTAAATCTACAAGTTTTTTTTAATTGAATAAAATACAAAAAATCTTAAAAAATAATTCTTAAAATTGTAAAAATATCAATAAATTTCTAAATTCCAAAATAAAAATTACAAATGAAAAAATCTGTTTTTTAAATCTTAGTGATTGTTAAATTAAAAATCTTTAAATTATTAATACATCTTATTTTTTGAAAATTTGAAAGAAAATGGAAAAAAGTATAAAATTTTAATATATTATTTACACTATGATATTATTGCTTTTTCGTGATTCAAAGAATTCTAAATGTTAAAAAATCTTTTCAGGTTTGTAAATAAAAAATAAAAAAAATTAATCTAATCTTGAATCATAAAAAAATAAAAAAAAAAATGCTTGAAATTTTAAATTATGGAATTGTTTTGAAAAATATATAACTTTAAAAATTTAAATAACAAGCCATAATCTTCACATTTAAATGAAAAAAGTGTTTTAAAATGCATTTTACACTAGTTCAGTTGTTTTGCAATCATTAGTTTTCAAAAAATCTAAGATCTGACAAAAACAAAAATTGTATCGAAAAAAAAGATTTTGCATCGAAAATTTTCAAAAAATCTTAAGATTTTTTAATAAACCCAAACATGCTAAAAATGATTTTAAACGCAGGAGAATGTATTTTAGTTTGATTTCAGCTGGTTGCACTTGAATTTTCATTGACATTTTGAAGTTTATTGTAAAAATATTTTTTTTGCCCCTGATTTTTCGGGCCAATTTTTAAGGGGGGGGGGGGGAGAATGTATTTTAATTTGATTTCAGCTGGTTGCACTTGAATTTTCATTGACATTTTGAAGCTTATTGTAAAAATATTTTTTTTTGCCCCCTGATTTTGCGGGCCAATTTTGAAGGGGGGGGGGGGGTGACAAAAACTTTTAAAAATATTTGTACCACCCTTAAAAGTTTAATAAAAACGAAGCTTCTAAGATTTTATAATTTAAAATTTTTAAATCTAAAAAAAATCAAAATTACCAAGTTTTTAAAATTCTAAATTATTTAAAAAATAAAACTAGCAGTTAAAAAAATTGAAAAAGCTAGGAATTCTCAAATTTGAAAGAAAATCTTTTTTTTTAAAGAAAGCTTTATTTAAAATTGTTGAACAAATAGTATCACAAACTTCATTCAGAAAGAACCGAATTTCAGTATTATCTGATTTTTTTAAATAGGGTTGCTTCACTTGTTAATCCTGATTTCGTTCAACGGAATTCAAACATTAACTCATCCAACCCCTCACAAATAAGATCACCTCAAAATTATTGATCGCGTCAACCTTATTTCAAACAATTCGCCACCGTATGTGTGTGTGTGTGTTTGTGTGTAGGTCATTTTTGCTACCAAAAAAGGAACCTCAAAGGCGTCTCATTCCTGTGTGACCAAAGCCGGTGCCGCGCGGGCAATGGCGGCATCAAAGTAGCCCAAGACGACGACCCACAAACACTGGCATGCAATCAATGTTGATGTTGTTGTCGGTGTACACACGGAGGGAAAAAAGGGTTACCCGAGCGCGCGCGCGTGAAGATAAAACAAAATTAAAAACATATCAAAGTCTCGTCAATGCACATGTGATGAGAAGGCAGACAGTAGTAGCAAAACAAAAACAACACGTTAAAAAGCTGATCTCGTCAGATCAGCCCGCAAATTTAGTTGGTCGGTGAATACAAAAGGCAGAACGATGCATAAATTATGGTTTCGAGGGACGGTTTCTTCAAAATAGCGCGAGTTTTTTTCATGCCGGTATCATCTGACGGAATGCCAAAAGTGGGACAGAAAGAGGTATGGAAATTAGATTCTGCCCCCTTTCTGGTAACGGTTCTAATTGTTTTCACCTTCTTCGAATCGATCAAATTTCCGCGTCGAAAAGGCAAAACTTTTCGTGACTCTGAATTCGAGAGCTCCCAGGGTATGTAAATACCACAGAGTGAAAAATGACCACCTTGGAGTGATCTCCGACTGACGAATACGTGTCTGGACATCGAATCTCGTGGTCCACCGACTGTACTCTGTAATTATAATATTCAAATCACAATATTTAAATTTAACTCTCCCTCGTTGATTTGCTTGTGTGTATCATGACTGCTCGGAGCCATCAAGTAGGCATTGGATTAATCCACCTACCTTTACAGGGAAATTCTTTTCTATCATCTTCCCAATTTTAAACCCACGTAACTACAACGTTTTTCCTCTCAAATAAACCAACACCAAATAACCAAATGACGATCATGTCGGATGTTGGCGTAATGTGGCCGCCGCCGCGGCACATCCTCCCGAGGGGCTGCTGCTCCGAACGAATGACAATCAGAGAGTCCAAATGTTACCCCGGATTGACGAGCGATGGGACGACTTTGACGCGCCGGGGCAGAATCGTGATTTAAGTCTGAAGAATCGGGGGTCCGGGTGGAAAGGGCGCAATTATAAGCACATTAGAGGCACGGATAAAACGTAAACAAGGGAGGCTTGTTTTTGGATTTTGGTTGTTTTCATAGGTTTAGTTTGAGAATGGTCAGTGAAATTAATAGAATGTTAAAGCTCAAATGACAAAAATATTTGTCACATTTTAGTTTTGCATGCTTATAACATAAAACTGGAAACTGAACCATAATTTTCAGATTTCAATAAAATTGTAATATCTCTGCCTTAAATTCAACATTTTCGTTGAAGTTTTCAAAACAATCAAAGGGGCTATCCATATCCATATTCAAAATGCTCCAAAATTTATATCTTAATAAAATCGAATTGGGATCTTCAGAAAAAAGTGAGATCTTGAAAAGGACAACGAAAAATTTGATTGATTGATTTGATCATTTGATTTTTCCCCAAAATTTTAAATTGAAAACATAAATTAAATTTGTAATGGCTTTAATGTTTATCGAAAAAAATTGAAAATGTGGGATTCCATTTTTCAAAATTCCAATAAATCTAAAAACTTAATTTTTCTGATTTCTTTTTAAAAATTCTACTACTTTTGCTGCAATCATTTGAATCAATTGGGTGATTAAAAAATGGTTTGCTCATTAAATTTTAAATTAAAAGTCGAAAGTTTATAAGAAATATAAAACAGAAAAAAGACTACCTACAACTTTAGTAAAAAAAAAACAAAAAAAAATTCAGATGATGTAATAATGTTTAAAGCAGTTTGTGATACTATCTGCATCGAAATTTTTAATTATGGGTTTGAAATTTAGTTTTTCTAGGTGATATTGTGCCTTTAAATACTATTTTTTTAACAGGATTGATGACTTTGATTAAATTTAAAACCAGAAGAAATTGTTAAAACACCGGAGTAAAACTTATTTTTTTTTAACCCTTAAAGACCCGGGACGTTTTGTGTTTAGTAAAATCGATGTAACTCGGTCAGTTTTCAACCGATTTGAGTGCTTCAGGTTGCAAAATCAAGGGGATTAGTTGCGCCATCAAATGGGTTGGGGACCATCCCTCCTGACCCCTCCCCCCTTTCAGGGGAAGCAAAATAAGCTGTCGCTAAAATCAATAATCGAGAAAAATCGTTGGAAAACATTAAAAAACTGATAAATTATGACCCTTTTTTGCTCTTTAGCCATTTTCGAGTCACGTCAATCAACTTCCGGTCATATAGAACCGATACCGGATGTTCCGGATACCGGTTCTGCTGATACTGGAACATGTCCAGTTTTTTGTCATAAACAATATTATTATGATTGGTATTTACTACAAAATGCAATCAAAATGTTTTATTATGCCCACAATCTGTAACCGCCTCCAGTATGGCCACACCGGATGTTCCGGATACCGGTTCCAATGCGGCCATTTCTCAGAATCACTCAAGATGGTCATGCGACACCTCAAACATCATGGAATCAGCTAGGTATTTACTTTGCAATTTATTTCAAGTGTCTTTGACAAAATTATTTCCAAATATGGCCACACCGGATGTTCCGGATACCGGTTCCAATGCGGCCATTTATCAGAATCACTCAAGATGGTCATGCGATGCCTCACATATCATTGAATCAGCTAGGTATTTACTTTGCAATTTATTTCAAGTGTCTTTGACAAAATGATTTTCAAATATGGCCACACCGGATGTTCCGGATACCGGTTCCAATGCGGCCATTTCTCAAAATCACTCAAGATGATCATGCGACACCTCAAACATCATGGAATCAGCTAGGTATTTACTTTGCAATTTATTTCAAGTGTCTTTGACAAAATTATTTCCAAATATGGCCACACCGGATGTTCCGGATACCGGATCCAATGCGGCCATTTCTCAGAATCACTCAAGATGGTCATGCGACACCTCAAACATCATGGAATCAGCTAGGTATTTACTTTGCAATTTATTTCAAGTGTCTTTGACAAAATTATTTCCAAATATGGCCACACCGGATGTTCCGGATACCGGTTCCAATGCGGCCATTTCTCAAAATCACTCAAGATGGTTATGCGACACCTCAAACATCATGGAATCAGCTAGGTATTTACTTTGCAATTTATTTCAAGTGTGCTTGATAAAATTCACACACACTCACACTCACACACACACACACACACACCGAATGTTCCGGATACCGGTTCCAATGCCATCATTTATCAGAGCTACTCATGAAAGTCTTGCGGTATTTCAAATATCAAGGAATTTGCGCACCGCTATTTTGAAAAACGCACAAGTCTAAATTTCAAAATTACAACATTACAAAAAGAGTAAAAAATCGTATTTTTTATTTTATTTTATTCAATTTTGGTTCAATTTACCAAATTTGAAAAGTGGTTTGGCGTCATCTACAAATGACGTAGCAAATCAAAAATGCGATCACTTTATATGCAACGTCACGCACCATCAGTCCCATTCTCTCCCTAAACTTTTACTTCATTTGTGGACGCCACCTTTTCTCATTCTGTTTTGTTCTGTTATTCGACGATGCGCGAACGAGAGAGAAGGAGAGAACGACGAAACGAACGCACCCACGTGTGGAGAGTTTTTTGGCGCGAAAACGACCGAGTTTGCACGATCGTTTGAAAAGCTGAGCAAGTTCGTCGCAAGCAGCCGGATAGTTCTGACGGAACAAGTCTCCGCGAATCCAAGCTAGGAAATCTCTAACTAGCCAAGATAGTTTTACAAATAAGCTGCTAAATAGAAAATAAGGAGAAAAATAAGTGTTTTAGTTTTGTGCTCGCAATAATCCGACCCTCGTAGTGAAGTTGTTCCCCAAGTCCGCCGAATACGGTCCACAAATTGAACTACAATCCGATCACCATGAACGCGGGCGATCTTGATTTCGAGTTCAGTGAAGAGGAAGACGATGACGTATCGGATGGCACTATTTCCGATCTCGATAGTGGAAGTGATTCGGAGGAGGAGTCTTGCAGGTTTGTTTTTTAGTTCTTTTTCATTTAGACTTATGTGCAATAAGGTTCTTTATCACTAGAGCATAAATGAACTAATTTTTTCTTAGATTTGACCGAGTATTTATATTTTTTTCAGCTCCGCAGCGTTTGTCGGAAAAAACGGAAGGCGATGGTGCAACCTGCCCGACGACGAAAGCCCTACGACTATGGATTTCGATTCCAGCAACGTTGGTCCTGCACCACATTGCAGGAAAATGAAAACGCCGAGAGATGTGTTTCTGGCTTTCTTATCGCCGGAAATTATCGATGAGATTGTTGTCTGTACCAATTTGTACGGCACGGGAAGGTACGGCAAAGAATGGAAAGCCGTTACAACCAACGAGATATTGAGTTTCATCGCGATTCTCATTGCTGCGGGACGAAATCATCAGAACCATGTCAACGTGAATGACATGTGGACCTCCAACAAGAACTGGAGAATCAACTTCTACCACCACGCCCTCGCCAAGAACCGGTTCAAAGAGATTTTCATCTGCTTACGCACTGACGATGTGCGGACGCGCAAGTCCCGTTTCCTAAAATCCGGTGATAAGTTAGAACCGATTCGGAATATTTTCGACATCTTTGTTGCAAATTGCCAGCGAAACTACGTCCCGCCCAAGGTCCTGACGGTTGATGAGAGATTGTGCCTGTTCAGAGGTTTGTAAAAATCATTCCAAAATTGAAACATGATAAGTTTCGTCCTTCGTTACTTCTAAATTAATTGTACATGTATATCGTTTCTTATTTTTCACATTTGTAACAAAAAAAAACTTACTATTGCCCCATAGGTCGCGTGTCGTTTCGGGTTTACATAAAAGCAAACCCGGAAAATACGGCATAAAAATCTGGGTCTGTGCCACCGAGACCGGGTATATCATTTTTGCCAGGTGTACACCGGTAAAAGCAAAGATGGCCCTGAAAAGGGCAAGGCATGCGGGTCGTAAAGGACTTGGTGGCACCCTACCTGAACACCGGACGAGAGGTCACCGCGGACAATTTGTTCAGCAGTGTAGAACTGGCCGAATACTTGTACAGGGAACAGACGGCGTACACGGGAACGATGCGGGCCAATAAGGCAGACATTCCTCCTGAGTTCACAGCGAAGCAGAATCGACAACCAGGCTCTTTCCTCCAGGGGTTCAATGGATCGAAATCTCTTACTTCGTTCTATGAACGAAAAGGAAAGAAGCCGGTTGTCTTGATCTCGACCAAACGCTTTGGGGAGCCTACTGCGGGCTGCAAGCCACCGGTGGTGCAATACTACAACCAAACGAAAGGATTTGTGGATGCGGGAGATCAGCAGACTAGGCACACGACAGTGTCACGGAGGAGTCGCCAGTGGCCGAAGAAGCTGCTGTGTGAAATAATCGACATGTCAACCCTCAATGCGAACATCATTTTCCGGGAAGTAAATCCAGGCTTTGCTGGAGGAAGGAGCGAGTTTTTGCGAATCCTCTCCGAAGAGCTAGCGGTTGACCACATCCGAGATCGGCTACGTGCTGGACATCTCCCCGAAGAACTGAAAAACGAGATGCAATCTTTTGTGGCTGATTTTGACAGCAGGAAAATTTGTAGTGTTTGTGTAAAGATCGCCAAAGAAGTTTGCTCGGTGTGCAAAGCTCTGATGTGCGCTAAGCACTTCCAAGTGAAGAATTTTGTTCTCTGCAAAACATGTGCCGAGTTGGGAGCCGCACCATTTCAGACCTACGAAAAACCAAGAGCTGCCGTTGTGCCATGTGCTCAAAGCGAAAAGTGTCGCGCACCAATCAACGTTGTGACAAATGTGGCCTTCATGCTTGTCAGAACTGTTCCGTCGATCGAAGTTTCAAGTTCTGCGAGGAATGTGCGTCGAATATTCGCACGATTTAGATGATTCCGTACAGTCACTATCACATACCATCAGCAACAAATCAAATAAAATGAATGAATTGACTCTAAATAATGTGTTTATCTCTAAAAACAAAGCAGTTTTATATTTTTATAAAAAAAGGATAAGCAATATTTTGACAGAATCTTACAAAGCGGTTTCCGGAACATCCGGTGTGGCCATATTTGGAAATAATTTTGTCAAAGACACTTGAAATAAATTGCAAAGTAAATACCTAGCTGATTCAATGATATGTGAGGCATCGCATGACCATCTTGAGTGATTCTGATAAATGGCCGCATTGGAACCGGTATCCGGAACATCCGGTGTGGCCATATTTGGAAATAATTTTGTCAAAGACACTTGAAATAAATTGCAAAGTAAATACCTAGCTGATTCCATGATGTTTGAGGTGTCGCATGACCATCTTGAGTGATTTTGAGAAATGGCCGCATTGGAACCGGTATCCGGAACATCCGGTGTGGCCATATTTGGAAATCATTTTGTCAAAGACACTTGAAATAAATTGCAAAGTAAATACCTAGCTGATTCAATGATATGTGAGGCATCGCATGACCATCTTGAGTGATTCTGATAAATGGCCGCATTGGAACCGGTATCCGGAACATCCGGTGTGGCCATATTTGGAAATAATTTTGTCAAAGACACTTGAAATAAATTGCAAAGTAAATACCTAGCTGATTCCATGATGTTTGAGGTGTCGCATGACCATCTTGAGTGATTTTGAGAAATGGCCGCATTGGAACCGGTATCCGGAACATCCGGTGTGGCCATATTTGGAAATCATTTTGTCAAAGACACTTGAAATAAATTGCAAAGTAAATACCTAGCTGATTCAATGATATGTGAGGCATCGCATGACCATCTTGAGTGATTCTGATAAATGGCCGCATTGGAACCGGTATCCGGAACATCCGGTGTGGCCATATTTGGAAATAATTTTGTCAAAGACACTTGAAATAAATTGCAAAGTAAATACCTAGCTGATTCCATGATGTTTGAGGTGTCGCATGATCATCTTGAGTGATTTTGAGAAATGGCCGCATTGGAATCGGTATCCGGAACATCCGGTGTGGCCATATTTGGAAATCATTTTGTCAAAGACACTTGAAATAAATTGCAAAGTAAATACCTAGCTGATTCCATGATGTTTGAGGTGTCGCATAACCATCTTGAGTGATTTTGAGAAATGGCCGCATTGGAACCGGTATCCGGAACATCCGGTGTGGCCATATTTGGAAATAATTTTGTCAAAGACACTTGAAATAAATTGCAAAGTAAATACCTAGCTGATTCCATGATGTTTGAGGTGTCGCATGACCATCTTGAGTGATTCTGAGAAATGGCCGCATTGGATCCGGTATCCGGAACATCCGGTGTGGCCATATTTGGAAATAATTTTGTCAAAGACACTTGAAATAAATTGCAAAGTAAATACCTAGCTGATTCCATGATGTTTGAGGTGTCGCATGATCATCTTGAGTGATTTTGAGAAATGGCCGCATTGGAACCGGTATCCGGAACATCCGGTGTGGCCATATTTGAAAATCATTTTGTCAAAGACACTTGAAATAAATTGCAAAGTAAATACCTAGCTGATTCAATGATATGTGAGGCATCGCATGACCATCTTGAGTGATTCTGATAAATGGCCGCATTGGAACCGGTATCCGGAACATCCGGTGTGGCCATATTTGGAAATAATTTTGTCAAAGACACTTGAAATAAATTGCAAAGTAAATACCTAGCTGATTCCATGATGTTTGAGGTGTCGCATGACCATCTTGAGTGATTCTGAGAAATGGCCGCATTGGAACCGGTATCCGGAACATCCGGTGTGGCCATACTGGAGGCGGTTACAGATTGTGGGCATAATAAAACATTTTGATTGCATTTTGTAGTAAATACCACTCATAATAATATTGTTTATGACAAAAAACTGGACATGTTCCAGTATCAGCAGAACCGGTATCCGGAACATCCGGTATCGGTTCTATATGACCGGAAGTTGATTGACGTGACTCGAAAATGGCTAAAGAGCAAAAAGGGTCATAATTTATCAGTTTTTAATGTTTTCCAACGATTTTTCTCGATTATTGATTTTAGCGACAGCTTATTTTGCTTCCCTGAAAGGGGAGGGGTCAGGAGGATGGTCCCCAACCCATTTGATGGCGCAACTAATCCCCTTGATTTTGCAACCTGAAGCACTCAAATCGGTTGAAAACTGACCGAGTTACATCGATTTTACTAAACACAAAACGTCCCGGGTCTTTAAGGGTTAAATAAACATTTAAAATTTTATTCATGACAAATGTTTCATAAAAAGTCAAGCCAAAACATTTCACAACACCATTTACCTTTCAGCGCCTACTTCAATCAACCAGCCGGTGTCATCTCCTCTGGGCGCCCCCCCGTCATTACCGGGCTGCTTTGATTATTCAAATCAAGCATCCAGCCCGAGAGGTGGTTCATGAGATTTTTTTCCAAACTTCAACTTCTGCCTCTTTTCCGTCATGAAGCTTAAATTTGAATGTGAATTTGTATCATTATTACCGCCTTATGGGAGCAATTATCATTATTCTTCTCCCAGAGTCGTCGCCAAAACAATTCCGTCTCACTGAAAATATCTCTCAAACGGTAATGATGATCGTTTATAATCTGCGTCGTCTTGTTTTTGTTTTTTGAGCTACCCCCCTTGCGGGTGCTTCCACCAGTCAACACTACGCCAAACCGCCAGGTGAGATCGACTTTGGGGGGTCTGTTTTTCCTCCCACCAGCCTCAACCAGCCTGCTTGGATATCAGCTCTCATAATTGGAATAATTCAAAATTATGAAAATGGCGAAACACACCGCGTGCAATAAAGCGGTAATTATGTTAATAATTTGGTGGACCAACTTCATTTATTATAAACAAAAATGGCGTTTTCGGTTTCATTTTCGGTCTCTCATGCAATTCGACATCCGTCGAGTGGGGCAAAGGGGGTTGAAAATTGGAGTTAGAAGCCCCCCGCCACCTCGGAGTGGGTCACACGCAGCCGGCCTACTGCCATCTACTTAAATTCTCATTATTTCTAGTTTTCAAGGGGTGATTTAAATAATTAGCCACTCTCTCAAGAAATAACCTAATCGCCGTAACCAGATGCAAAAGACGCAATTTTCTAGTCGGTGCGATGAGATTTCCCACAGGGTGGCTCGAAAGCAAAAACGTGATAAACTGTGGGTGCTAAACGCGGTGACATTTTTGCTCCACTAAAAACAGGTTGCTTTCGGGCGAATTAGCGAACAATGCATTCGCGCCAATTGACACTTCGTAACCACGGCGACCTTTCCGGGGTGTTGACCAACTTCCGGTCAAAACTCGACCAGGTACGTACGTACGTCGACGAGTACCCGCGGATTTTCCCATTCATAACGGCCTCCTATGATGATGATCAAACAGGTTTGCCAGACCTCGCCGTGTCAAGTTATGAATGAACACACGAAAGAGACTCATCTAAGGCGGCGGCGCGGCGGTGTGTGTCGTGAATCGGAATGAATGAAAAGAAGTTCTACTTGTGGGCTCGATGTGTGAGCTAGGGTAAGGGGACCGAATGTCGAACGGTTTTAAAACATCACAACAAATTAATAAATCTAGGTCAATGTTGACGACCTCCCCCCTTAGTCGGATTATAACTAAGGAAGAACTAATTCCGAAAAGCTGGCTCCGGGACCTCGCCAGAAGCGGTTTTCGGAGTTTTGTTTTCAGTTTGCCTTCGAGGCGCTCCGGCTGCTGTCCGTCCATTTGGGACCGCCGCCGCCGCCGATGGGAATAATTATACAGTGTTGTACCAGGTTGTAATTTCTGTGCTGCATGCACGAAATGGATCTAATCTGGGAGGTGGGGTGTGCATGCGTGTGAGGCATATTTTCGAGAAGATTAATTAAAAATTGGATGCAAACAGGAAATGCATTCAAAAATTGAGGAACACACTTGACGACTGAATGCAAGTTTTGATTGGTTCAAGATTTAATTATGATTAATTCAAAAACCTGTTCAAATTATTCGTGGTGAATTGTGATTGATGAATTTTGGCTTTTGTGCTGTGCTTTCCATATGTTTGATCGGTTTTGATGAAATCGTAGTTATTTCGAACTCGTTAGATGATTCATTCAATTCAGAGTACTTGAACGGGTCGAAGATCAATCATAATTTTTTTAGGAACAATCAAAAACATGATTTGAACAAAAAAACTGAACTTTTTTTTATTAGGCTCTAGACACAATTGTAAACTTGGAGTGTACCAATCTACACGGTGTTCAAACAACGAAAACATTTACATTACAACGAAACGATTTACTGGAAAAATGGTCCGCTCAATAGACAACCCCTAACTAGAATTTGAAGTGAAATACAAGGCAATTTGAACGAATTTTTCAATGTATTAAAACAAAATATGATATTTTTTTTATAAAAACAGTCCATTTCGCCTTCCTCACTGAGGTATGGCTTTATTCCTGCTCTGAAAATTAACTTTTTTATAAAAAGCTCGGAGACCCACATTAATGTATATATATCGACTCAGATTCGAAACTGAACAAATGTCTGTATGTGTCTGTGACCAAAATTGTTACTCAGTTTTCTCAGCACTGGCCTGATGTTAATCAAACATGTCTCATTCGACTTGGTTTATGGTCTAGTACTGCGCTATTGAACTGTTTGAAGTTTCGATAAGTAGTTCAAAAGTTATGTATAAAAATATGTTTTCAAAAATATTCAGATGTTAGAAAAGTGAAAAGTGAGTGAGCAGTTCCACGATATCTCAACACTGTCTTGACCAAACGGCTCAAAATTTTAGTGAAGACTCGTTTAACTGGTCCCGTGTGCCTGACGAAGGCCGATTTTCAAAAGTTTATTAAATAAAAAGAAATATTTTTCTATGTTTTTCATATAAAAAATGGTCAATTTTTGATTTTTGTATTTTTTTAAAGCAAAATTTCAGAATCGGGTTTCGTCATGTACACGGAATATGTCTTGAGAGTCTTCACCTCAAATTTCAGGCAATTTGGTCCATTCCATCTCGAGATATCGTGGCACCCGTAAATCAACTCGGTGTTTAGAGAAAAACGCTCAAAAAGTTTGACTGTCCGCTTTGCGCATGGCAAAATTTTGAGCTTAAATCGTATCTTACTCAATTTAATCATGAAATATCTTCATGAAACTTTCAGGAGTGATTGAAAATAATCTTTTTGGTGGATTTACTAAATTTTATGTAATATGAAATTTTGTGATTTTCTACATGTATGTAACCCCTTAAAGACATTACAATGTTGAGCTTGACTTTTCAATTTCAAAATTATTTTATGGAAAAGTCCAAAAATGTCACAAAAGTTTAACTTTTAAACTTTAAAAAAAGAACTAATAGTTTCAGAGATATTGCGATATATCAAATCACATTTTTTCGTTGTTTTAATTTGGACCGTCGAGTTTGAGTATGACCCCTTAACTACGCTAAAGAGATTTAGAATGTTTTAATCCACAAAATGGCGATGATGAAATATTGAAAAAAAAAATCCATTTTGTAATTTAAAAGACAATCAAATATTCAAATCTGACTGAAATGGGGTCGCAGAACTCTAATTAGATGTTAAAAGTAAGCAAATAAAATAATACGAGGCTTCAGATAATCGAGTCTGAACTGTTTATGTTTATGTGTTTATGTTTATGAAGTAAAGTAAAAGAAGTAAAGTAAAACAAAATTACACCTAAATTTAGTTTGACCAGATAAAAAAATAGAAAACTCGATTTGCGAAACCGTAGAGCTGGTTTTATTTCAACACACCGTTTGTGTAATTCGAATGTGTTTCAACTAACTTACTTTTTTCTATGCTAAAGATGCTTTTTCAACAATAAAGGTTTTTTTTTATAAATAGAAGCGTCATCATATCGCTTACCAACATGAGTGCCACCGTTGTATACTCTTTTGACGCTGCCACCACCAGGAATGTGCGATCGTGAAAATTTAATTTACGAAAGAAAAACATAACAAAGTGCTTAATTAGTACTCTCGATGTACCAACATGAAACGGAGCCCGTCCCGCAAAATGCACTCCACTTTATTAAGTGTAACACACAACTCTCCAGCAGCTCCAGAAGTCGTTTTTGCCTAGCCAACGCCATTAAAAATGATGAATATTCATCTATATGGGGTGGGGTGGGCATCCTTTTTTGCTCCTCTTCTGGCTGCTCGCAAAACACTACCGCAACTGACCTGTAATCTATATATCTCACGGAACCCCTCCCTTCCTTGCCAGAGTGGTGGCGAAACAAAAAACGAAGGATCCTTTCGTTCTCAGGTTTCTGTTAAAAACTCAGACTCCACTTTGGCGCGCGAAAAGACGACTTCGGCGATGATGATGATGCAAAATGATGCATGTGCCGTAGGTCGTATTGTTTTACTCTCCTTGCCCGGGCAGGAACCAATATTGCTGGCTGGCCGCGAAGACGACGCCAACGGGGCAATCGCCTTGGCCGACGAGCATAAAGTTCATATCTTTTAATGCGATCCACAATTCGGGAGCTCCGCCCTGCGGGATCGCTAAAAACTATAATCATATTATGCTTATTGCACGCTGCTCTCCCCTTCTCATTCCTTTCTCTTCCCTCCCTTGCCAAGCAGTGCATCTCGCTCAGCCCTTTTTGAATTAAGGTTTTTGCATGCACCTTACCAGATGCACCACACACCACTTGCAGTTTTGCATGCAGGCAGCGTCGCTCGCGCGAAAGAAGAGTTCATTCAAAACAGCTCTTGGTTCGTCCGTCGTTGACCGTTTGTCTTCGGTTGATGTGGTGGTTCCCGACCAGGGTTCGTGCGGTCTCTGCCTTGCAGCAGTTGGAACCGGGCACCTCTTTGAGACATTTGTTTTTGCTTATGCGAAACGAATTATCCCGTTCGATGGAAATCAGGTGGACGGAAGTGGGAAAAGCTTTGAAGTCTGGGGTGTTTTTGATCCTTATGATTTCGTATGTTTTTGTCTTAATACATACACTTTTGAACTCCCGTTCGATGGATTTTTTAAAATGATTTTGAAAAAGTTCTTTGTATTATCCAAATTTATTTCAAAAGATTTGAAATCCTACATAAGACTTGCTGGGTTTTTTGCATTTTTATTGTTTATGATAACGTTACATAGAAAAACTGTAAATATAATTTACGTTTATCTATAATGGACAGGTTCAGTAAACCAGGATGGCATTGAAAGGATTTCGATATAGTGTTCGACTTGTCTCTATTTTATATTTTTTTTAAATATGTTCTAGGGTAGGTTGTTTTGAAAAACGGGATGACTTTAAAAGGCACTGCACAGTGGGCGAAATGGAACCCAAAATCGGACTTAATTGAACGCGGCTGGTTCCCTGGTATGAATAATACTGTTTCTAATGTAAAAAAATCCGGGGAATCGATTGGAGATGGTTTCATCCACCGCACGAAACGGCAAAGGGTCCATTTTGCCCCAATTCCCCATTTTTTCACATTTTTTCATGAAAATCGGTCTGTATTTAGAGCGGAGGCTTTATACGGCCTTCCAAAATGCACTTAACTTATGTGAAAATGTCCCAGGAATCCAGTAAAAATAACCACTTGCGCCGCAAAAATCATCTAGGGTCCATTTAACCCCAATTCCGCTATAAAAGCATTTTTGGCCGTTTTCAAATGTTAGGTCAGATTTTAAAAATCTGAAAATATGTTTATCGTAAAGATCAGACAATTTTACATAAGAATGACGATTTGCACTTGAAAGTTTGACACATTTATGTTGATATAGAAATTAAACTAAATAAAATGATTGAAGAATCACTTTTGGGCCAATTTTCCCAAACGCAGAATAAACTGCCTTTCACATACATTTTATTTTTATCAACATAAATGTGTCAAACTTTCAAGTGCAAATCGTCATTCTTATGTAAAATTGTCTGATCTTTACGATAAAAATATTTTCAGATTTTTAAAATCTGACCTAACATTTGAAAACGGCCAAAAATGCTTTTATAGCGGAATTGGGGTTAAATGGACCCTAGATGATTTTTGCGGTGCAAATGGTTATTTTTACTGGATTCCTGGGACATTTTCACATAAGTTAAGTGCATTTTGGAAGGCCGTATAAAGCCTCCGCTCTAAATACAGACCGATTTTCAAGAAAAAATGTGAAAAAATGGGGAATTGGGGCAAAATGGGCCCTTTGCCGTTTCATGCGGTGGATGAAACCATCACCAATCGATTCCCCGGATTTTTTACATAAGAAACACTATTTTTCATACCAGGGAACCAGCCGCGTTCAATTAAGTCCGATTTTGGGTTCCATTTCGCCCACTGTGCACTGTGTTTCCAACAAATTTTAGCCAAAAATTGCGCAAATTCAATTTACTTTTAATGAAAAAAATACAATAAAATCCATATAAACTTGAGGTTAAAAAATAAAATGAGAAATAGATTTTCAAGAAAAAAATTACAAATCAACTTTTGTTAACACCAAATCTTATTTTGTAGCATGACTCGTACATTTTTCCAAATTTAATTCGAAATTTGTTCGACTGAAAATGCCAGTAAATCTAAAGATATTACTAAATTCATTTCTAATCTAATCTAATCTAACACAAACGCAGCCAGTCCGATGAAAGCATGCTGGAAAGTCTTGTGATTAGATTACGCCCCAAGCACTTTTCTTGTCTTTATTAATAATTGCAGTACATAAGAGAACACCCGAAAACGCATTGCAAAAATTAAAGCGGCCAGCCCTACTACGTTGTGTTTACCGCAGAGAGGATTCTGAGAACGGATCACATTTCACAAAATCTACAGGGGAGGAAGGATGCGTGGACATACCGTACCAAACGCTCCAGTTTACAGTTTCATATGTGTTTTGTATAATGTGTTAAGTGTAAAATATAGTGTGGTTATATAATCAATCAAATATAATAATGCAATATAATGATCATTTAATAAAATCCCTTCACCTATATATAATAACCACGTAACCAAGCACACAAACAGCGACACAAAAGAAATGAAAATGAGCATGCAAAAACAAGACAGCGCGTCCCCGTGGTCAGCGCACGAATCCTAAAGATATTTTTAAATTCTATATCAATAAAACTTGAAACTTGTAACTAAGAAGCTTATTTTAATTGTTCTTTGTGTAAAATTGCGCAACATCCAACAAAAAGTCCGCAGTATTTAAATAATCTTCTTGATCAACGGTTTCATAAATATAGTTCATAAATTGTTCAGAATTTGTAGAAAACTACTTCTTGATGTATTTTGAGTTCTTTTTTACCGTAGAAGACCTTTTTAAAAATTAGACTTGTTATAAATCTGTGAAGATATTTATAATTATCATTTTTTTTGACGAAGAAAGTTGATCTAATAGTTGCTGAGATATTCTTAACTTTATAATGGACGCCTTTTGGTTGAAACTCAAATATTTTTTTTCTGTTTATTTTACTTTAAAAAAATATAACCAAGCAATCATTGCTCCAATCTTTAATTTGTTTTTGGAAAATGTATACTAAGTTTTCAAGAAAAATGTTTTTATGGATTTTCAAGCTTTAACTTTTGTTGACAAAAAAACAAAAACACAGGTAGAAATAACTTCAAAATTGCGCTATTTATTAAAAAAAGGATAGCATTTTCCGATTGCACATTCGATAAAAAATTTAAGGCAAAAAAGTTTTTGATCATGATTTCTATATTTTACAAAAATCAATATTTTTCAAAAAGTCCTAACTTGGGCAAACAATTTCAATCAAATTGTGCATAGCTTAAAAGACGACCTGTTTGGTCAACAAAAACCTTTAAAAAAATAAAAATAAAATGTTTTTATTTTGCACAGCTTTTGAATATTTTTTAATTATTACCTTGAATTTAAATTATTTTAAATTATTTTTCCTGGATTCTTCTAACATATACTATCAACTAAGCCAAAGACACTTAATTGCTGCTGAAGACACAGATTTTTGTACACTCTCATATGCTTGTGACCATTTTTCTACTAAATTGAGAACTTAAAAATTGGCACACAAATTACATAATTAGGATCTTATTGTTAAAAACTAGCAACCTATATTATTGTAAATTTAATTCAGTGATTTTTGTGAGATATTATCAATACATTTCATACACTCACAAGACTTTTCAAAACGATTTATTGTAGAACATGCTTTCCGTGAAATAAAATTTGCAGTAGCCTTATCCATTTTAATATTGTCAAAATTTCATTTATTAAAAATTCACGAGCTTATTTATTAATGTTTAATAGTGTTAAACTATTAAAACAGAAATTCCCACAAAAAAAGTTGTCCGATCGAGCTCAAAATTGAGATCATTGGCCAAAATAATAAGAATAAAACCAAGATTTAAACTATCTTGGACGCAAATGAAGGGTAATTGGTAATTGGTTGGGTTTTTAGAGAAAATGTTGTATGAAAACTTGAAATGTGGTTTTGGAGGTCTCGGTACCAAAGAGCCTATATTTGAAAATATTTTTATCGGATTCCTCGGACAATTTTACATAAGTTTTGTGAAAGCGTTAAGTTTCATTAAATAGGATTCCGAAATATAATATTCTGAAAAAAAGGCAGTAAATGGGTACCAACATTTTCAAAATTATGTGTTCAAGTGTTTTTTTTCAAATTTATTCAATTCAAATTATTCCCAACAACATTCTCAAACTAATTAAAAAAAATATTTTTCTGAAAACAGCATTTTATAATAAATGTTTTGTATTTCAAAAATACCGTATTAAACATCTCAAAAGAAACTTGCTTAGGAATCCTCACCTTCCAGCCAATTTCGTTATTATTCATACACACTGGCCACCTTCAGCCCAGTCCCGGAGTCATGTTCTTTCCACGGGGCTGCTCACTTATGAAATGAAGATTTTCCCGCTCTCCCCTCCCTCCTTTTTCCCATTGATCCCATCATCGTCGTGGCAACGCTCTGGCTCTGGCTCTTCCTCGCGGCCTGCTTAGTCCTTGCCACAAGGTTCGTGCACTGCCCCACTAATATGCAGATATGGTTCAAGATATAATTTTTCGTAATTTAATTTCGTCTCTTTCACTCCTCCTGGAGCGCTGGCTGCAAGGCCTGCTAAGGCCCCGGATCTCGCCATGCGCCCCACAGACACTGTCTGTTTTGCTTACCAGGCAAATTGCTTCCAGCCATCAGAGCCGCGTCCCCCTCCGTTCCGGACGTCTCCGGGCGATTCTCACGGATCCGGACTACTTCTTCGGAGAGAAGTCTTCTTGCGCTTCTCCAGGGGCTGGACCGCGATTCATTTCGTTACTTTGCATACCCACAGCCTCCTTGGACGGTACAGGTTCTTCCGTGGGAGGGGGAATCAGGGTGGTTCAGAGGGGGGTTGTGTATTGGTGTAATTTGCAATCATATTTTTACCCACAATAGATGGTTTGTGGCTTTACCCCCCACTCCCGCCTCCCCCTTTTCAGGTGCATTCAGTGCGAAAGATTAATACGAAATGCATATTGGCTTTCCTGTGTGTTGTTGCTGTTGTTCCGTCCTGGCGAAAAAAGTGGTGCTTATTCCTGGGTACACGACGGATGATTGCCCGTGTGGATTCGTAATTCCATCATCATCAATTTTATCTCGACTCTTCTTGCGCCGCGGCAGCCAGCCAGTACCAGCAGCAGCAGGCCGTGGAGCTCAGGGCAGGTTCCTTCCATGGCGCGGTAACTATGACGACGTGCTGCGCGCCTAGAGAGTGTCTTACGGGCCGCGTATTATACCCCTCTCTCTCACTTGCTGGATGATGCTTTCCAGAGCGAACCGTACTTTTATTATAATAATGAAAACGCAAGACGTGTTTTATGCAAAATTATAATCATAAAATTAAATAAGAATACAAGATTAATCTGAGCGATACGATGGTCGATTGTTGTTGGTGTTGTTGTTGTTGCGGTTGTTGGCGCAACGCGAGAGGGTGATTTGTGTGCGTGGAGTTATGCCCCGGTCGCGGTTGGCCATGATGGCATGGCGTTGAGGACGAACCGGGGTTTGGGCTTTGTTTTTTGGAGCTTTGCGTAAAGTAAAAGGATGCTTATCGCTGAGGGGGAGAGACGCAGTGTGCCATGAATTACTTTAACACGATTTGTGGTCAGCATCAGATTTGAATGGTGCAAATTTATGGAGATGACGCGTTTGCGTAAAGTTACGTTTCTGGTGACATAACAGTTACTTTATTTTAGCAAAAAAGAGGAAAATATCTCTGGTTAGTTTGCAAAACGTGGTAACAGCCATCGCAACCACCGACACTTATTTGATTTTTTCTCGGGAACAAATCAAATTTGCATTGATTTTCCGGACATGAAGTTGAACAATTCAAAGCAATGTTTAATTTGATAATTCGTAAATTGATCGAGAACTGATGACAACAATATTTATCCAGCTTTATTACATTAAAAATCGTGTTTTACATAGAAATTTTTAAAAATCGATTCATCTTCCAAATCTTCCTGCTAATCCTGTCCACGTACATGAAAATTTAATTCGTTTTGGCAAGACCAATACAATTTTTTGTCGAATTTTTTGTCTCCTAACGTGCCGCTAAATATAAGCATTTGGATTTTTAAAGACGATTTTGTTTTATTTCTATGAGTTTCCACATTGTTATCTACATGAACAGTTTTTGAAAATAAATAAGATTATCAAAAAAATATTTCTGTGAGTTTTAAAATCATTTAAACAATTTGTTTTTGAAAAAAATATATGATTTTATGCATTCTTAAGCATGTTCTATGCTCTATTCAATGAAATTATGTTTGTTTATTGCTGAGAGTATTTTTTGCATTTTGATAAACATGAGCTTTTTTAAATAAACTGTTAAAAAATATGTATGGTTATAAATTATTATTATAAATGTAATTTTTTTATCTGAATTTTTTTGCATTGTTTGAACACATCAGTTTCTACAATATTTAAGAACAGTATTCAAGTATTCTGTGAGGTTTTGTTTGTTTAGAACAAATCAATATTGAAGTGTATTCTAAAAAATATATTATTATTATTATTAATTTGGTCGTATTGTTTACACATTACCAGAATAGGATTTCAAACTAAACTGCTAAGAATTTGCATTTTTTTTAGCAGGAAAAGTTGTTTCAATCATTTCGATTTGAAAATATGATTCTTTTGTGAATATTTTGGCTGTCAGGTAATTTTCCGGGAGAAAATATTTACCGTTTCCCGAAAAATTTATAAATTTCCCGGGAATTCCCGAAATTTAACATTTTCTAAACCATTTGGAACCTAAGTTAAAACATGAAACATTCGTGAAATTTTGCGATCATTTTAAAAACAATATTTTTTTTTTAAATTGAATCAAGACTAACATTTTAAATGGGCAAAAATGGTCTTGATTATGTATTATTCAAAATATTATTTTCGAAAAGATCGTAAAATTGCACGCATTTTTCATGTTTTAACATTAAAAATCGGACCATTAGATGCTGATTTATTGACATTGAAAATGTCTGTTTGTTGTTTGGGTGACACTTGGAAAACATCAATTTTCCTGTTTCTTTTTTCATTAAGCCTCTGTATCTCAGCAACCACAGGTCCAATCTTCAATGTCTCTTAGACTATTTGATAGTAAATTTTCTGAACTTTAAAAAAAAATCGCTAAAATCAAACTTTCGGTGACTAATTTTGAAAACGGAGCCATTTATCGAAAAATCTGTAGAGTACTTTTTGATTGCAAATTCAATTTTAACATGAAAAAATTAAGTCAGTTTTGTTTGTATGAAATTTCGATTTTTTTTTCAAAATCACTATTTTAAAAAAAAAATTATAACTCTGCGGCAGATTTTTTGATCATACTTCTCTATGGCTCAAAAGTTGCGGGTTTTTGTCCCCTAAATCATATCGAAAAATCTTGATAATCAAAAAATATAAAGTATTTTGGGAAATTGAGTTTTAGTGAAAAAAAAGTTAATAAAAAATCGTCATTTTTTCCGTTTACTTATTTTTTTCTCCGGGATTTTCTTCAATACTTACATCTTTGCCGAAGACACCAAATTTATTAGAAAATTCCTTGAAAAGTTACATATTTTTTAATATTTACGTACCATTTTTGTATGGACAGCTGCTAGAATTGTATGGAGACTTGTATGGGTGAATCAATGACACAAAATAGCTTCTTTGGTCATAGGGAAAGCCCCCTAAAAGTTTGAGTCAAATAAAAAAAAATGCAAATAAAATCCATTTCCGGTTTGGTAGAGAATTGCTCAACTATTCTTGATTGCTTTAAAATTTTTGTTAGTTTTTTCACTCTTTGAAATATTTGAATACAAACTTTTTTGGTGGTTTTTATTATTTAGTTGCTTTTAACATTTTTTTCAAAAACAAATAGTTTCAAAAATAATTGAGAAAAATCTAACTTCTTAAATATTTTTGCAAGTTTTCTATCATTTTTTCCTTTACACGTTTTCTCCATTTGACCTTTTGTCCACTTTCGACCATTGGTTCATTCGACCTTTTGTCATACATTTAATTTCAAGTAAAAAAATTATAAACTATGTTATAAATATTGCATAGCATTTGTTTTTTGCATTTTTAATCAAATGGTCTCTTTAAATCTTTTTTTACTATGAGACTGCAGTTTGGAATTATATAATAAAATGAAATTGAATTTGAATAATTAAATGAAATTAAATGTTTAAGCTGTTTTGATATAAGAATGATTTTTGGTTAAGCAGGACACAAGTTCTTACTTTAGCAAAAAGTGTTCTAGATTTTGGCCTAGGGCAATCCACAAACTACGTTATCTAAAAAATGGCGAAGCTATTCGTTCGGATTCATCATCGAAATTGAAAAAAAAGCCTGAGAAAATCAATCACGTAAATACTTGAAATATAATTTGACTAAAATTATAGCATGCCAATCCAAACCGTTGCCTGTCTCATTTTGCAAGTCAAATTGACGCAAATTGTTCTATTGTTTACATTGAAAAACACTTCCCATCAAGATGCCTCTTCCTTTTTAATAAGATCACACCCCGCTTAACGCAGCCAATTTTCAAATTATCGATAATTTCTCAATCTACGAAGGGGTGCCCCCAATTTCATCGCCAAGTGAGGTGGCCAGATTACGTAGCCTGGCCCTCATTGCGTACGATATTTGCACACGCCAATAATTTGCGTAGCGTGATGCGTTCAATCATTTTCCCTTTCTCGATGAGGGCAATAAAAATATTTAAATGGGAAGATATGTAAAACATGTTCTATTTATTAGCATACTTGTGCGGTGTTGTTGTTGAGGTTTCGATTTGACTATATTGAAAATTGTGTGAGGGGGATGAGAGGGAGGGGTGGAAGGGTTGGCAGCCGACATATATTAGCACTTGCATGCGCCTGATTTGACGCGCATGGCTGAGCTGCAGCGCGGTAAAATAAACAAATTTCGAGCCCAAAGCCATGTTTCACACCCGTAGCAGTAGTAGTAGGCAAAGCAGGCCATGGTGCAACCTGCTCATCATCGCTGCTGTCTGGTGGATTACTTGGATCGACCCATCCGTCCGTCAGTTCAGTCACTCAGTGGGTCAGTCAAGCATGGCCTGCTGCGCATATTGAAGCCAATTTGCATACACCTCTTGGAGCAAGGGCGTCTGTGCGCGCCCGTGTTATGATGGATGAGCCCAAACCCTTATCAGTTCTGGCAGGGTTGGCAAAGAGTAAAGTGAAAAATTTTAATTACATAAACATTTGCGTATTTACATAGTCCACGGTTGGATCGGTCTGGGCTTCGACGAGGCGTGAAAATAAAGCGAAGCAAAAAGCGTCGAGAAAAGGTGAACCCTGAACTTCGTCCCAGTTTCTGGGAAAGAAAGCCCTCTTATTACGAATGCGCTTGGTCAGGGGCTTGAGCTTAATTCTACATGACAGGCTCACCTTCCGGAGCTGTCTAACAAATATGACGTGTTTGTTCAAAATATGATACGCACTAATTATTCAACTTTTTTATTTCCTTCAGTGCACGAAGAAAACACAACAATGATGCTCAGTTTCATTTGCATTTTTTGGCCTGGTCTTTGCATTCAAATATATCGGTTAAGCCAGCTCACAAAGCCACTTAAGCTGTCAGGTTTTAATCTGTTATGTGTTCGTTACGGTAGTTTTTTGGGACCTGCAATTTCAATTTTAAATAATTTTGAATCATACTATGTTGAGTGTTATGAACTGTTTCTTAACCCTCTCGTGCCCAATTGTTGAATTATTTCGGAGCCGTCGTAATTTCATCGACTTAAATCGTTGATAATTTATACAAAAAACTAATCAAATTTGCTATACAAGCTTTATTACCCGTAAACTTACCACCCACAGTTCAAAAAGCGAAATGCAACAACCGCACACGGCGAGATCATGATGCAAGTTCGTCATGCAAGCATTTTTATACGAATTTAATTTACAAAATCGACTTCACAAAGCCTGTCCCGAGAGAGCACATGTATTTTCATTACAGACCTGCCCGTAATTATTCTCCTCGCACAAGATCAAGATCAACTCGCATCACTTTTCCACGACAAACGGCTAGGAAGTTGCAAACAAATCTTCAATTTTCCACCTACTTTTCAGCCCCAATCAAGCCCGCTAACCTGCACCTAAAAAGCATCTCGCTCTCGTTTGTTTATTCAAATTTCACAGCGTGGCGTTAATTAACCCTCGCGAGCTGTTGAAAATCATTTAATTATCGCACAGCCATCGCTGCTACGATTTCCCCGCAGTTTGCGCACTCGCCGCGTATTCAAAGTAGGCCTTGACGCACGTTTTAAATACGCGAGCGCCCAGCTCCGCCGCCGAGTTGCTCTCATAACTTCATCAACATCGCAGTTGGCGGCGGCGCGGAGGTACAAAAGTCCACAAAATGTTTGATCGCTTGTCCTTCGCTTCGCTGCGCATCGTCCGCGTATGCTTATGAGAAGTGGCCTGTCCAGTTAGTTAAAGTCAGGGATGGGAATTTCCTGAAGAAAGTTCTCGTAAATTTTTACACGAATCAAAATTTGACTAAGTTTTTGCCAACACTGGCCCAAACAGTTTTTTTTTCGTTACTGTTTAAAACGCTTCCTCACCCCTGAAGGCCTCCCCCGAAAAGGACGCGGATGGTTAACCATCGGTTATGCAGATAAGCCCACGGACCACTTTGCCACTACAAGACATTAAAATTTCCTCCGCGCGAGACGTGAAAGTGCGCGGTTTGCTGCGTTTTGTTTTTGTTTTTTTTCTCTCCTTCACTTCTCTGTGGATCAGTAGGCTGTGAAAAGTCAACCTGCTGCGCGATAATCTGGGACTATCCCGTCGGAGGTCGTTATGATATTTAAATCAGCTAAACACAGTAGGCTTTGCCTTGTGTGTGAAAAGCATGGCCTGCTTTTCGATGAGTAATTTGCGTGTATACGCGGGTGTGGCGGGAATTTCCACCACACTTGAAGAAGCGACTGGTCTTTTAATGTTATTTCTTCAAAAAACATCTGACGTTTTCGCCAGACCAGACAAACCCATAAATAAATTCCTGGTAGAACAAAAGGGAACCGAAACCGAAAAGTCAGGCTGCATCCGAGAGAGGCAAACAAAAGGAAAGATGCTCGATTGACCAGGCGCCAATATTCTAATTTGTACCTGGATTTGGCACTTCATCCTTCAGAGTTCTCGGGAAGGTATCTGGTCCGTTTTTGTCCTTTTTTAATCGTCCGTTCGGCATTGCCATCGTCCGAGCTGGACAAACCCAAATTCGAGATGCTCATGGACATCTTTTTTGTCTATTGTCTTCGTCATCATTGGCCGTAATTATCTGGACTTATTGAGAGGACGGTGCTTGAAAAAATGTTTTTTAATAGAATTCATTGAAGTTTTCATATTTTTTAATTCTTTTTTTTTTTCGGTGTACTATTTTTTTTATTTCAGATTCTTTTTTTCTGTTTTGGTTTTGGTTTTTTTAATTTTCTTAATTTCCTTTTTTTTTAATTTTCTTAATTTTCTTAATTATCTTAACTATCTTAATTTCTTAATTTTTCTTAATTTTCTCAATTTTCTTAATTTTCTTAATTTTCTTAATTTTCTTAATTTTCTTAATTTTCTTTATTTTCTCAATTTTCTTAATTTTCTTAATTTTCTTAATTTTCTTAATTTTCTTAATTTTCTTTATTTTCTTAATTTTCTTAATTTTCTTAATTTTCTTAACTTTCTTAATTTTCTTAATTTTCTTAATTTTCTTAATTTTCTTAATTTTCTTAATTTTCTTAATTTTCTTAATTTTCTTAATTTTCTTAATTTTCTTAATTTTCTTAATTTTCTTAATTTTCTTAATTTTCTTAATTTTCTTAATTTTCTTCAATTTCTTAAATTTCTTAATTTTCTAAATTTTCTAAATTTTCTAAATTTTCTAAATTTTCTAAATTTTCTTAATTTTCTTAATTTTCTTAATTTTCTTAATTTTCTTAATTTTCTGAATTTTCTTAATTTTCTTAATTTTCTTAATTTTCTTAATTTTCTTAATTTTCTTAATTTTCTTAATTTTCTTAATTTTCTTAATTTTCTTAATTTTCTTAATTTTCTTAATTTTCTTAATTTTCTTAATTTTCTTAATTTTCTTAATTTTCTTAATTTTCTTAATTTTCTTAATTTTCTTAATTTTCTTAATTTTCTTAATTTTCTTAATTTTCTTAATTTTCTTAATTTTCTTAATTTTCTTAATTTTCTTAATTTTCTTAATTTTCTTAATTTTCTTAATTTTCTTAATTTTCTTAATTTTCTTAATTTTCGTAATTTTCGTAATTTTCGTAATTTTCTTAATTTTCTTAATTTTCTTAATTTTCTTAATTTTCTTAATTTTCTTAATTTTCTTAATTTTCTTAATTTTCTTAATTTTCTTAATTTTCTTAATTTTCTTAATTTTCTTAATTTTCTTAATTTTCTTGATTTCTTGATCATTTTGATAATTTTGATTTGATAATTTTGATCATTTTGATCCTTTTGATCATTTTGATCATTTTGATCATTTGATCATTTTTTGATCATTTTGATCATTTTGATCATTTGATCATTTTTTGATCATTTTGATCATTTTGATCATTTTGATCATTTTGACCATTTTGATCATTTTGATCATTTTGATCATTTTGATCATTTTGATCATTTTGATCATTTTGATCATTTTGGTCATTTTGATCATTTTGATCATTTTGATCATTTTGATCATTTTGATCATTTTGATCATTTTGATCATTTTGATCATTTTGATCATTTTGATCATTTTGATCATTTTGATCATTTTGATCATTTTGATCATTTTGATCATTTTGATCATTTTGATCATTTTGATCATTTTGATCATTTTGATCATTTTGATCATTTTGATCATTTTGATCATTTTGATTATTTTGATTATTTTTTTATTTTGATTATTTTGATCATTTTGATCATTTTGATCATTTTGATCATTTTGATCATTTTGATCATTTTGATCATTTTGATCATTTTGATCATTTTGATCATTTTGATCATTTTGATCATTTTGATCATTTTGATCATTTTGATCATTTTGATCATTTTGATCATTTTGATCATTTTGATCATTTTGATTATTTTGATCATTTTGATCATTTTGATCATTTTGATCATTTTGATCATTTTGATCATTTTGATCATTTTGATCATTTTGATCATTTTGATCTATTTTGATAAATTTGTTGAAAGTTGAAAAGGAAATCCTTTTCCTAATAATTTAACGTTTTGAAGATTTTGAAAATTTTATCAGAAAAAAACTTTATCTCAACCACCGCTTCCCCTTCACACTCGTCACTATGATTTGCATTCGGCTTCTTTTCTACCTGAGAGTGCAATTTGGTTACCTTCCCGCCCTTAAGCTTTTCCCATGCATTTTTTTTTGCTTTGCTTCGCCCTGTCAGCTTGCAGCATCTAGCATGTGAAAGCAAAAGGCAAAATTTGAGAAAAAAACAACATAAATTTCGTTTTTTACGATATTCGACTGACCAATTGTCCTTCGTGGTGTGCCCCGCACGAGATGGTAATGGTTTTCGGACCTTTTCCTATTTGTTAGATAAAAATTGTGACTACAGGTTTGAAAATTGATTCCTGGAAAATTGTCGCAACTTGAATTTGTTTCTTTTCTTAGAATTAGGCGCTATTACAGAATTTGATAAGATAACACTTTTTCCCTTAACATTCACTTTCAGTTGTACAAGATCGTTTCTGTTTCCAGTAAACTTGAACGACGTTTAACCAACCAGCCTTTCCAACGCCTACTAATCTGCGATCTACCTCTCACAGTTTTGTTCACAGCATGGTTTAAAGCGATTTAATTAGTGTGGTAGCGCCAAAAATTTACGAAACCGTCTCACATTTCCTCATGATATGTAAATACGGGCCCAGCCTGCCAAGATCGGAGATATATTTTTATTTCGGGCACCCCCGCGAAAGGCACTTTTCAGCGGTTGCTGCGCGACGACGCCACGACACCTGTTGTAGCGGCGCCTACTGCGACGAGAATATCAAATGAAGTCATTTGTAGACCCCGTCGGTTGCATACATAAATCATACGAGTTTATAGCAAAGGTTTTGGTGCAGAACGCCATCGTCCTATATAACGACACTTCTTGGGTCTGCCTCCGGAGGTGAAATACGGCGTGCTCCTTACGGCCTGTGGCCACCACGGAACGCAAATTACCGGCCGGCCGGAATTTAAATGCTGCTCCTCCAAGATAAATGTCTTTCACCCGCGGTGGTGGCTCTTAAAAAGCACTGAAAAAAGTGTTGTGAAGTTTGTTCTGCGCGAGCGCAAAAAGGTACCCCCCGAAAAAAAACAGCAATAAAAATATGAATAAAATTACCGGCGGCCAAATTTGTGTATCAGCGACCTTAATCGGCACTGGCCATAAACGACGCAACACGGAGCAGATTCTAGGGTCCCGATAGCCGGTCACCTCTACAACGGCTCAGGTTCCCAGACCCGGTGAAGAACCCCTCGACGCGTCGCCTTAATTCACTGAACTCAATTCATCATGCCCGAGGGGCCAGACAACTTGTTAAAATCTTTATTGTATGCACCGCGTTGCAACCGCGTCGTGTTTGTTTTGAATTAAATCTAGCGCAAAATCGCTGTCTGACCAACCTGTCACGTAAATCTCCACCCTTCGCTGTATTCGAGACGGATGATAATTTAATTTATTGACGGAGCTCCTCCCCTCGTGATTTCTGCTTGATATGCATCGGACGATCATCGGAACGACATTTTAATTAGCGAGAAGCCCCCTCCTTCCCTCGATTGGCTCTAATAGTGCGCTTTTAAGTGCACATTAGCTTATTAATTGTGGCCCCTCGGCACACGTAATACATCACTTTTTGCTACTTCATCCAAGTAGACGGTGGGATCTGAGCTACCCTGATCGAGTAGGCACTGGGAAATCAACGGGTGGAGACATTCAAATGGATGGTAATTAATGGGGATCGATAATCACTGGTTGCTTTGATCGTTGTTTATCGAAGGAGGGCAAGAAAATGATAGATCACGATTAAGATGGCATTGGTTGCTACGATGTGTGATCAATTGATTTGTTATGGTTCAAGTTTTAATGTTGTTGAAATAATACGTACGAATTTGAAAATCACTTAAACCTTAAAAAAGAAAAAAAAAACCTTCAAATCCCGTTTTGGCCTCGCATGTAAATTTGGAGCTCTTCTCCAGCTCGATTGATGCATGTAATATCGTCAAGAAATATGTTGAACCCATTTATCGATCGGTCCCCAAACAAAGGAAAACAACACAACCTCTCACGGCCAATCTCCCAAGCGGAAGCGCCCTGCTCGCCCCCAAAGTTCGCAGCAAAAATCTAAATAATTTAAATTGAAAAGGGCACCGAGCCGCGGAATTCACCTTCGGCTTGCTTTGATTGCACGATCGGGCCCTGTTTCGTCGTCGATAAAAGGCCGACTTTCGCGCGAGGGCGCCCGCGCAAAACAAAGAAGGCCAGATTGAGGCCCAAAAGTGCATACATTATTCAAAAAAGTAGCAATATTTACGAGTCTAATTGAACCGGCGCGGATTCTGAAGAACCGGTATTGCCTTGGCCAGCAGCAGCAGCAGCAGTAGATTAAGGGGCACCGATGCCGGGACACAAAAGAAAGCTCAGAGTTGTGATGAATATGCGCGCGCTCGCGAGCGGACTTCCTTTATGGTCAATGAAGAGAGAGAGAAGGAAAACTCCTATACCTACGTATACCTTTGGTTATTAATGAATGAATGAGCCATGAAAGATTTCGCTTCCCGTTCACTCGGGCGCAGGTTTGTCGGCAAATTACAAAAACATAACAAAAAAAAAACCCTTCCCACAGGAACGACGACCGCGCGTTTGAAGAATGAGCACAATCATCTTAATATTAAAATAAAAACAAATTAATTAATCATAGTACTTTTTTCAGCACAGTCACGATTCAATTTAGTATGAAAAAGGAGCTCGTCGAAGCACAAAAACGAACAAACAAAAGCGTTTTAAAGAGGTGAACTAAGCACTAGACGCGAGCGCACTCGCGGGGAGGTCCGATCCGATTGTCTGTGATCGGGTTCGGATCGGCAAAAGAGCCGCCTGCTTTGATCAGCCGAGCACGGCGCGTGAAATTTGCATGATAACTCCCGCGCAAACGCAGCAGGGCGCCGACTTCGTTGACTTGTTTCCGGCATCTTTTGTCGATCACGTGTGGCTTGCTGAGATCTTCGTTGGATTTCGGAAGGACTGCCAAATTGGTTCTCACAGGTCGGACGAGACGGGGAATCGACTGCTTGCTGGAAAAGGGGAAATGGAGAGAACAAACTCGGCGAAACTAATTAAAAAGTTGTGCTACGCTCTCTCGTAAAAATATTCAGAAAAAGTGCATCGTGGCTCGCAACTCCCATAAACGAGCGAAGCGATGGCCCTTAAGTGGGCGCTCATAATTAATTTGAAAGCTCACAAATTAAATTTCGTCATTTTCTTCTGTCAGTTATCCATTATCCGATTTTTCAAATTTGTTAAAACGTGGGATATGAAAAATATGACAACTTTAGAAAATGTACCACTCTTTACCTACATCCAAATTATTCTAGTAAAGGATTAATATTTATTGGACTTGGAAGATATTGCAGGTGTTTTTAGAATATTATATATTTCACAAAAGGTATTGAATTTTTAAACTTTAGAAGAAATGAAAAATACCGCCTGTATTATTTTTTTTTTATTTAGGCAGAAATATGAGTCAAAGTAACTTTGCACGGGTTTTTTAAAAGTGTACCATTGTTCAACCAAGTTGTAGAACAGACAAAAAATGGCGGAAAAATGAATTTCTGTACGATTTGACGGCGTACTAAAAATTTCGAAAAAAAAACTTTTTATCATAATAAAAAAGTTGAAAGTATTTATTATTATTGGGAAATTTAATGTTGTTTTCAAATCTTCAATAACCCACAACCAAACGCAAAATAGGGGAAATCTACCCTTTCCAATCAAAAACCTATCTTCGTCATATGGAGAGTTTGATGCTCGATTAAAGCTCCAAAAATACTATTTGGGCTATAAACTTACCAGCAACAGCACCGCCTCGAGTAAGCACGCAAATGTATGCCACTTACTGGCCAAAAAGATCACATTTAATGCACTTTTGATCATAATTTGTATTTTGCGAGACCACTTCTCATTATTTTGTTGGCACACACAGTGACACACACGAGAATCCCTCAAACGCTTAATGAATATCGCCAAAATTAACTTTTCACTTTCGCCTACTTTTTTACGGCGCTTGAGATATGAAATTGCTTCCAACTACCGGCAACATGTTCTTTTGATCATTATTAAGGCACTCAATTGAAGAATAATCCCGAAAAATGTAATAAATTAGCAAGCGCCATCAAAAAAACAAACGCGCCAAGTCGTTTGACGTTTCAATTTTCACTTTGCATTCCACTCGAAGGCTGAAGAAAACCGAGCGAGAGACGAAGGCAAAAAAGAACAAAGGCTGGCCGTCCACACCACCAGCAGCACAGCCAGCGATGCCAGGAAACTTTCCCTATAAATGCTACTTTTCGTGAGTGTTCGTTTGAACTGTCAGCGCAAATGGCAACACTCGACAGAGTGTTGGAAGAAAAAAGAACTAAGCCGATATTAGAAAAATGGGCGTGGCCCAATGCATTCGCCTCGATTAGAATACCCTTGGGAATTTTTTTGTTAAATGCTTGGTAAAGAAATAGAATAACTTTTAGTGAAAGTGAAAATAAACAGAAATGTTCACAAAAACTTGCTCTACTCGTTGGTGTACTTGGTTTTAGTAAAATTCAAGGGAGACTCTAGATTATCCAGCATCATTCAAACACGACCGCTTATTAGGATTAAAATGGGTAGATTTCCCCTATATCTCAAAACCTGCAACAGTGAATTTGCTGCAGAAAATGTTATATTTTATTACATTTTTTGCAGCAAGCCCATAGATCATTTTTGCCCGCGTGTAAACACGTCAGCGATCTGCAGTTCTCACCAACACATAGAATGCTGGCGCGTCCCCGAGCAACAATCTAGAGAGAACATTATGTTCGCGCTCTGTCCCTCACCATTCATCAAGCGTCCATGGCGCGGTTGTAGCGTGTCGGATCAGCAACCTAGAAGTTGATGGTTCAATCCTCGTTCTGTTAAGGTTTTTTTTTTCTGCAATACAATCAATCTGCCGTCGGTAATGTCGATAATTGTCGATAACGGGCAAAAATGTCATACCCCTATATCGCAAAAAATGCATGAGGACAGTTTTCATGCAGATTCTGATATACTTTCATGCTGCCATGCATCAAAAACATGCGACCGCCGGTTGGGTGCACCCAAAGGAAAAATATATCTCAAAATCTGCAACATTGGATTTGCTGCAGAAAATGTCATATTTTATAACATTTTTTGCAGCAAGCCCGTAGATCATTTTTGCCCGCGTGTAAAAATTTCAGCGATCTGCAGTTCTCACCAACACTTATAATGCTGGCCCGTCCCCGAGCAACACTCCAAAGAGAAGCATATGTTGGTGCTCTTTCACTCACTTTTCATCAAGCGTCCATGGCGCGGTGGTAGCTTGTCGGATCAATAACCAAGAAGTTGGTGGTTCAAACCTCGTTCTGCTAAGTGTTTTTTTTTGTGAAATACAACCAAAAAGCCGTCGGTAATGTCGATAATTGTCGGTAACGGGCAAAAATGTCATACTCCTATATCGCAAAAAATGCATGAGGACAGATTTCATGCAGATTCTGATATACTTTCATGCCGCCATGCATCACAATCATGCGACTGCCAGTTGGGTGTATATTTTAAAGAAAATAATCCCATATTTTTGTCGTTTTTCTCTATTTCTTCATTGTTTCGAGCTACAAATTATTGACAAACGTGTCCTAGGGACCAACCATAAACCACTTTGACACTTAAGTGGGGAGGGAGGAGGGGGTCAGCGATTTTCCACGCTCCATACAAATAAGAATTTTGTATGGAAATTGTGATTAAAAAAAGTGTCCACGTGGTTTATGGATGGTCAAAAAAGGTACCTCGGATTTGTAATCAAGGATCACCTGAATCCCATTTCGAGTGAGTTGGTGGAGTATAACCTTATAATATTCCAGTGGTAGAGTTAAAGATATAATGTTTTAAGAATACCATGTTATATTTCACTAAAAGTATTTAAAATTGAGTAGACCTATTTTATGTTTTCTTTTATTTTTTTCATAAATTACGGAAGAATTATTTAAAATTTACATGAAAAATTATCTTAATCGGTGGAACATATAACGAACCATTATTTTAAATTTGAAAACATGATGAACAGTAAAAAGCAGTTGAAAATTTGGTTGGTTGAATAATACCTTATTTAGTAATTTTACCTAAATTAAATGTGTTAAAAAAAAATCTGGTGATAAGTTCTCGGTGTAAAATTACAATTTTTTACACATGTTTTATTACAAAACAAAAACGTTAGCACTAATAATTTCATCATTCGCTAAAGATATATTTTCCATATTTGCTACCCTTTTTTTATTCTATTACTCAAAATTTCCAGAATACTATAATATAAAAATCCAACTTAAAATTAAAAAATAATCATAGATTCTTAAATCCCAAGATTCTGAAATGTTGTTTACAACAAAATCGACATATTAAAACCATATTAAACGATCATATTGAAACAAAATCCTCTCTGATTTTATAATCTTTTGCTAAAGTCAAGTATTATAGACAATATATTAAGTTTGAAATTATAAGTGCTAAATTAATGCATCATCGTCCATTAAACATCACGAAGATCTGGCCCTTGGGGAGCTAATGATCAAGTACCTTCACAAAAGATACAATTTTCTGTGATCCAATTATGAACACATTAATGTACAACATTGTTTGTTGTCAAAAAATCATTTAACCATCAAAAACACATATATTAACCACTCATTTTCAGCTAAAATCACTGTCTAAATTCGAACACTCCAATCTAATATTTATACTGATCATAGGGGGTATTTGCTAAGTCATTAATATGGTGCCAAATATGAGACCTAAATACATCTTTAAACAAAATTTAGCAAATTTCTGACCCTTGCTTAAATTTTGATTTATTACATGAAAAACAATTTTGCCCACTCAAGTGTCACCCCTTTCTGGTTCATATGTGAAATGAGCTCTTCTCATGAGGCCCAGAACGAAGACGCGCGCAGGTAATTCTTCATTATTTTTGCTCGAACCACCTTCCGATACCGACTAGAGGCCGGCACAATGATATTCTTCTTCCACACCGTCGTAACACGTGAGTAATTACGGTGTATGCAAACTATATATAATTCATTTGAATATCTTTTCGGTCGTATCTAAAGCCAGTCTGGGGGGGGGAGGGGATGGGAAAATAAGTTGCATTTTTGCGTGCCGTGGCTGAGTTTTGAACCCCGGGTTCGGTGGGCTTATTAACGCGATAATTTATGCATATTCTTGGGGCGGACGGATTGGCGGTGAGTTAAAAAATGGGCATGCAAGTAATTTGGTCACCTTTTGGGGGAAAAAAGTAAAAAAAGTTGGTTTTGCTGAAAACGTTAAGTGAAAATTTGCTTGCAACTATATAATCTACGTTTGATTTCAAAATTGACCTGGCTTCAAATAAAAGTTCAATTTAAAAGGCTACCATTTAATAAAACCCCCAAAAAGGTACCAACACTCAAAAGGCTCGTAATCGTAATAAACCTTCTTTTTCCGAGCCCAAAAACCGATCCACCTAATATGTGAGCGTAAACTCTTGCACTTTACGTGTTTTACGACGGTGAATTTATTATCCCATGTCGTAAAGTGTAATAAAATTAAAAGAGAGCGTTCAAAGCGTTAATGCCAAAACGAAGTGCGATGTCGAAAATTGTAACGGATTAGAAAAGTCTTCAAATTTAGACAGTCCCGGCAATTAAGCAGTCCACCACGATGAATTATTAAAATATGAACGAATTTGGGGTGCGGTGCCCCCCACTAATTATCGTTTTTCTTTACCCGAAGCTCGCGATTACGACTGATTTTAATCGAATTAACGAAACGATATGAGCAATTGCTCTTGATTTCGGGCTTTAAAAATAATGACCTAAGAAAGCGCAAACACAGTAGGCGCGGGCTCTAATGATGATCAAATTTTGCGCATCGCTGAATGGAGGCCCCCCTTTTCGGCGGCATAATTGATTAGCGTTATTTTTATTTTATTTCGAATGTGGTCGGAATCGAAATCGTCACAGTGCGATGGCGGTGAAGAAATGTTGTGTTTTCAAAAATAAGCAAGATGGGGCAATCAAACGATTTTATTCGAGCGTCAGCTTCGATCGATTGAGCAACGCACCTTTTGAGGTGGTGAAACGGCCTGCTTTGACGATCAATTCAGCTCAATGAATGGTTCAATTTGTCGACTTTCGCTTTTGGGTGAATTTTAAAATCACAAAATTCAATTGCCATTAGTCTAGGCCGACGACGTGTGGGTGGTGCTGCAGTGGTCCTAAATTTCCCCCAGCTTCTTTCAAATGAAAAAAAAGAGTGCGGCCAGGAACAATGCTACGCAGGGAAGGTGAACACCAAAAATGCTACTTTTTCGAACTGTGAAGCTCTCGCGAGGGACAGGCAAGGCGAAATAGTATATAATGTATAGATAAAGGCGACTTTAATTTATGTCCTGTTCCTTTTGGCTTCCTCATCGATACCGTACGGCAGGGTCGACCTCATGAAATTTTGATCCCGTTTTCTGGCTCATCCGAACGAACTCGGCAGCGTGGTAGAGTGAATTGTGCGGGAGTGTGTGCGGAACTTTTTATCGATTGAACACACCGTTTTTAAGGCGATGATATATTTTTCTCTCTTTTCCATGCACCAAGTTTGAAGTTTTTCGAGAATTTATGGCACAATAATGTGTTCGGGCCTTGCACTGAGGAGAGCAGATGTTTTAGGTATAATTTGGTTGAAAGTGAGCGTTTTGTGAAATTGTGAATTCTTGTTTGGTAATATTCGATCATAAACCAATAACATTATACCTTTTCGTAATTTCAGAAAATTTGTTTTCCAACATAACTTTTTGAGAACTTAAAAAATAGAAAGGGAGTATTTTAGATCTTTTCTCAACGAGGAAGCCAAAAACCTTAGCTAATCACTTTTTGAGCCATAATTTGTATAATTGTCAATTCCAGCAAACTCCCGCCAACTCTAAAAAAAACCGATCCTTTCAAAGTCATCTCCCTGAACACTGTTTTGCTTACGCTTTCCGAAATCCCAAATTACAATAATACACCAGCATCAGACGACGAGGGTCACTTTCGGGCAAAGATTAATAACGCCCAGTGGCCGAGACGATTGTGTTGCAGTTTCTTATCGTTCTTACCTCACAAAATGCAGGTAGAAATTCAGCTTCGGTCAAGATTCATCCCAAAAAATAAAGTAACGATTTCCACGCAATTTCCTTCTCAACCTTTGTACACACAGACTCACCGAGATTATTTGAGTTGTTTTGTCTGGACTTCTTTTTTTTAGCCATTCCCGAATCATTTTTCATTCTTGCCCTTTAATGACGCATGCAAACAAGGAGAAGAACCCTGCTCAATCTCAATCTATTCATCGAGCACAATTTGGTAATTAATGCCCGTTGAAGGCTCCGTGACAAAGTTTGGCAGCCTGCTTTGATTTCGATGCAACATCTTTTTTTTTCTCGTGCAGGTGAATCGCAGTGACCAGTGGCTGATCGCACTCCCAAATTCAGGGCCTACTGTGCTTCCCCCCCTCAATAAATTATATTATCTAACGCTCACGCGCCTCAAGGCGCGCGCACACATTTGCTTAATTGCTTAATTTATTCATAAAAAGGCATATTTTGCCTGCGCTGTTCGTACATGACGTATAGTGGCTTAATAATTTTGTTGTTTTTTTTTTCGTTTTTCATTTTCACTCGGAAGCGCACCTTGCGTTTGTTATTTATGCCCCCGGTTGGCTCCCGGCACTGTTTGCAAGTGTTTAGAAACATGTTTAGCATAATTTATGCACACACGTGTGAGTGTGTGTGTTTGGAAGAAATGCAACCGTTCTGGGCTAGCACTTTACGATAGTTTGGGGGCAAAATTATGAGTTGTATTTCATGAAAAATACGAAGTATTTGTTTTTCTGATGTCGCAGTAGGCTCTCCCGATGCTGACAAGCTGCTACCGCACAGCCTACTAATCAAATTAACCTTCTCAATACCCAACGGTTTCATTCATAAACTGTCGAATCCAACGGCCTGCTACGCGATGACTCAGCCCGCCTAACGGCATCTGCCACGCGTCTCTATTTTCAAACAACAACAAAAAAAATAGCGAAAGGATCAATTCCAATAAAAAAGGCCCGGTTAAAAATGCCGAACCGCCACCATCGCATCGCAGCGAGAGTTATTTACACGCCTTTCGATTTCGATCATTCCGCTATTATACAGTTTTTGGGAGGAAGGACCAGGAGAGGAGGAAAAAAAGCGTCAACAATCTGTTTTAGAACGTTAAACATTTTAGGGGTTAGAATTTACCTTTACGATCAGAGTGTGCACGCGGGATGATGATGATTTTTATCTGAGTTTTTTTTTTCTATTTTTTGACTATCACGTGTGTTCAATAACTGTGCTTATTTACGATGACGCCATCTGGAAGCATACAGGACTCGGAGGAGCAGACACGAGCCACATTTCCCGTTAGTTAGTCAACCAGATGACTTTTCTGGCTGTGGTGGATGGGTTGGGTGTCACTTTGTTACTGAAGAAGGCATTCATAGATTTGAATCGAATACTCTGAACGTATTTTTGAACATTTTAAATTAAAATGTTCTTATTTGAAAAATTATAAACTAGTAGATCTAATTAAATTTAAATATTAATTATGAATTGAGAAAAAATATCTATTTGTAGACCTTTCAACCTTTTTCAATAATTATGCTTGATTTTAAAGTTTTGAATCTATTTTTATTGAAAAGATCTGAAAATTACACATGGAAAATCAAACCAATGGAAAATTACAGGCAATTCCATTTTCGTTGATTAAAATTCATTGTGAAGCTGTATCTCAAAAACATATTGTCCAATATTGAAATTTTAGGATCAGGGGTGCTTTATAAAAAAAGAAAAATGTTAAAAATTTCGGAAAATTATCACCTGAAAGTAAAAACCAAAACAATGCCTATTATTAAAAAAATCGGTTTAGTACTTTTGGATTGCAAATTTGATTTGACTTTTAACAATTTTTTGATGAAATGCTTTTACCTTTTTTTAATATTATCCAAACATCATATTATATATTTTGAAAAATTCTAATCTGGTAGATCTCATTAAACTTAAATTATGGTTGCGTTTGTTTGAGATTTTGTAGCTAACTTTGTATTTCAAAATACGAGAATTATTTTTCAAGTTTAAACAATCCGTTAGATTAAAGAATAATCACTAAATTATCAAAATCAGCCTAAAATTTCATAATGGATTTAAAAGTAGATTAACATCAAAATAAGAACATGAAACTGCCCGGATCCAAAAAATGATCTTCATGAATTTTTCAATTTCATTTTTCTAACTTTACAAGCAAGACTTTAAAGGGTTTGAATTTTTCTTCGTTATAACGTCATGATTCAAAATCCGGAAACTTAGTATAGCATATCATTTTTGCAAAAGTTGGCAAAAATTCATGTAATGAGTTGGAAATTTCTGAATATCACCAGAATGTAGTATAAACAGCCTGTTTTAAGAGAAATCATGCCAAATATGTCTTTTCTAAAAACTTTTCATCAGAATTTTAAAATTGAAATGACTTGTTGTGCTTCGAATCCCGGACACTGATAGAAGCTGACGAAATCCGGACACTTTGATTCGAATTCCGGGCACTCGTTTTTTCTTATGTATCACAGAAATTTTGACTGAAATTTTAGTGAATGATATTCTTTAGGCAGGGCCGTGTACAAGGGGGGGGGTTTTAGGGGTTTAACCCCCCCCTGGCAAATTAAGTTAGTTACACCCCATGCGCCCCTGGGCCCGAAGGGCCGATTTTTTTTAGCTATGTAGCAAAATGCCAAAGAGATTTTTTTTTTCAAATCGATATGAAAAATTTGACTGGAGGCGCCCTAATGACTAAAACATTTTTATGAAAATTATGAAAATTTAACTGGAGGCGACCCTAAAACTTATTTTTTTTTCAATACGAATATGCAATATAAAAATTTGACTGAAGGCGCCCCTACGACTTTAAAAAATCATGCAAATTCTCGATATGAAAAATTTGACTGGAGGCGCCCTAACGATTAAAACATTTTTATGAAAATTATGAAAATTTAACTGGAGGCGACCCTAAAACTTAATTTTTATCAATACGAATATGCAATATAAAAATTTGACTGGAGACGCCCCTACGACTTAAAAATATCATGCAAATTCTCGATATGAAAAATTGAAAGCAGGCACCCTTACGACTTAAAAAAATCATACAAATTTTGTTATGAAAATTTGACTGGAGGCGCCCTTATGACTTAAAAAATCAAGCAAATTCTCGATACGAAAAATTTGACTGGAGCGCCCCTATGATTGAAACATTTTCATGAAAATTATGAAAATTTAACTGGAGGCGCCCTTAAGACTTAATTTTTTTCAATACGAATATGCAATATAAAAAATTGACTGGAAGCGCCCTACGACTTAAAAAATCATGCAAATTCTCGATATGGAAAATTAAATAGAGGCGCCCCTACGACTTTAAAAACATCATACAAATTTTGTTATGAAAATTTGACTGAAGGCGCCCTTATGACTTAAACAATCATGCAAATTTTCGATATGAAAAATTTGATTGGAGGCGCCCCTATGACTAAAACATTTTTATGAAAATTATGAAAATTTAACTGGAGGCGCCCTAAGACTTAATTTTTTCAATACGAATATGCAATATAAAAATTGACTGGAAGCGCCCCTACAACTTAGAAAAATCATGCAAATTCTCGATACGAAAAATTAAATAGAGGCGCCCCTACGACTTTGAAAAATCATACAAATTTTGTTATGAAAATTTGACTGGAAGCATCCTTATGAATTAAAAAAAAATCATGTAAATTACCGATATGAAAAATTTGACTGGAGGCGCCCCTATGACTAAAACATTTTTATGAAAATTATGAAAATTTAATTGGAGGCGCCCCTAAGACTTATTTTTTTTCAATACGAATATGCAATATAAAAATTTGACTGGAGGCGCCTCTACGTCTTAAAAAAAATCATGCAAATTCTCGAAATGAAATATTGAATGGAGGCGCCCCTAGGACTTAAAAAAAACATATTAATTTTTTTTTATAAAAATTGACTGGAGGCTCTCTTATGACTTGAAAAAACATGAAAATTCTTGATATAAAAAAATTGACTGGAGGCGCCCCTATGACTACCACATTTTTATGAAAATTTAACTGGACGCGCCCTTAGACTTAATTATTTTCAATACGAATATGCAATATAAAAATTTGACTGGAGGCGCCCCTACATCTTTAAAAAATCATGCAAATTCTCGAAATGAAATATTGAATGGAGGCGCCCTACGACTTTAAAAAAATCATATTAATTTTATTATAAAAATTGACTGGAGGCGCCCATATGACTAGAAAAACATGAAAATTCTCGATATAAAAATTTGACTTGAGGCGCCCCTATGACTACCACATTTTTATGAAAGTTTAACTGGACGCGTCCCTTAGACTTAATTATTTTCAATACGAATATGCAATATAAAAATATGACTGGAGGCGCCCCTACGTCTTAAAAAATCATGCAAATTCTCGAAATGAAATATTGAATGGAGGCGCCCTACGACTTAAAAAATCATATTAACTTTTAATAAAAATTGACTGGAGGCGCCCTTATGACTTGAAAAACATGAAAATTCTCGATATAAAAATTTGACTTGAGGCGCCCCTATGACTACCACATTTTTATGAAAGTTTAACTGGACGCGTCCCTTAGACTTAATTATTTTCAATACGAATATGCAATATAAAAATATGACTGGAGGCGCCCCTACGTCTTAAAAAAATCATGCAAATTCTGGAAATGAAATATTGAATGGATGCGCCCCTACGACTTTAGAAAATCATATTAATTTTATTATAATTGACTGGAGGCGCCCTTATGACTTGAAAAACATGAAAATTCTCGATATAAAAATTTGACTGGAGGCGCCCTATGACTACCACATTTTTATGAAAATTTAACTGAACGCGCCCCTTAGACTTAATTTTTTTCAATACGAATATGCAATACAAAAATTTGACTGGAGGAGCCCCTACGACTTTAAAAAAAATCATACAAATTTTGTTATGAAAATTTGACTGGAGGCGCCCTTATTACTTAAAAAAATCATGCAAATTCCCCCTATGACTAAAACATTTTTATGAAAATTATGAAAATTTAACTGGAGGCGCCCCTAAGACTTAATTTTTTTCAATACGAATATGCAATATAAAAACTAACTTTATCCACCTATGTGGTTGATGCCTTCCTCACTTTTTTCCAAAAATAGGTATATGAGTGGTTTCATCATTTTTTAGATCCAGAAAAAAAGAACACAATGTATATCTTATGTGGTAATAACTCGATACAGGGTTGTCAGTTCTTCAATGCTTTGGACTCATTGCAAAGGCCTTTCAATTGCCTAACCAACGATGGGTCGGATGATGGATCCGGACATAGTTTACATACATTTAAGTGAGATCCGGCTTCAAAAAAGTACATAAATATCACTTAAGTGGTCATAACTCGAGACAGGGTTGCCAGATCATCAATGTCTTGGACTCATTGGAAAGGCCTTTCAATTACCTAACCAACGATGGGTTGGATGATGGATTCGGACATAGTTTACATACATTTAAGTGAGATTCGGCTTCAAAAAAGTACATAAATATCACTTAAGTGGTCATAACTCGAGACAGGGTTGCCAGATCATCAATGTCTTGGACTCATTGGAAAGGCCTTTCAATTACCTAACCAACGATGGGTCGGATGATGGATCCGGACATAGTTTACATACATTTAAGTGAGATCCGGCTTCAAAAAAGTACATAAATATCACTTAAGTGGTCATAACTCGAGACAGGGTTGCCAGATCATCAATGTCTTGGACTCATTGGAAAGGCCTTTCAATTACCTAACCAACGATGGGTCGGATGATGGATCCGGACATAGTTTACATACATTTAAGTGAGATCCGGCTTCAAAAAAGTACATAAATATCACTTAAGTGGTCATAACTCGAGACAGGGTTGCCAGATCATCAATGTCTTGGACTCATTGGAAAGGCCTTTCAATTACCTAACCAACGATGGGTTGGATGATGGATTCGGACATAGTTTACATACATTTAAGTGAGATTCGGCTTCAAAAAAGTACATAAATATCACTTAAGTGGTCATAACTCGAGACAGGGTTGCCAGATCATCAATGTCTTGGACTCATTGGAAAGGCCTTTCAATTACCTAACCAACGATGGGTCGGATGATGGATCCGGACATAGTTTACATACATTTAAGTGAGATCCGGCTTCAAAAAAGTACATAAATATCACTTAAGTGGTCATAACTCGAGACAGGGTTGCCAGATCATCAATATATTGGACTCATTGGAAAGGCCTTTCAATTGCCTAACCAACGATGGGTTGGATGATGGATTCGGACATAGTTTACATACATTTAAGTGAGATCCGGCATCAAAAAAGTACATAAATATCACTTAAGTGGTCATAACTCGAGACAGGGTTGCCAGATCTTCAATGTCTTGGACTCATTGGAAAGGTCTTTCAATTACCTAACCATCGATGGGTCGGATGATGGATCCGGACATAGTTTACATACATTTACTTGAGATCCGGCTTCAAAAAAGTACATAAATATCACTTAAGTGGTCATAACTCGAGACAGGGTTGCCAGATCTTCAATGTCTTGGACTCATTGGAATGGCCTTTCAATTACCTAATCAACGATGGGTCGGATGATGGATCCGAACATAGTTTACATACAGTTAAGTGAGATCCGGCTTCAAAAAAGTACATAAATATCACTTAAGTGGTCATAACTCGAGACAGGGTTGCCAGATCTTCAATGTCTTGGACTCATTGGAAAGGCCTTTTAATTACCTAACCATCGATGGGTCGGATGATGGATCCGGACATAGTTTACATACATTTACTTGAGATCCGGCTTCAAAAAAGTACATAAATATCACTTAAATGGTCATAACTCGAGACAGGGTTGCCAGATCTTCAATGTCTTGGACTCATTGGAAAGGCCTTTCAATTACCTAACCATCGATGGGTCGGATGATGGATCCGGACATAGTTTACATACATTTACTTGAGATCCGGCTTCAAAAAAGTACATAAATATCACTTAAGTGGTCATAACTCGAGACAGGGTTGCCAGATCTTCAATGTCTTGGACTCATTGGAAAGGCCTTTCAATTACCTAACCAACGATGGGTCGGATGATGGATCCGGACATCGTTTACATGCATATAATTGAGATCCGGGTATTTGTGAAAACACATTTTTATACATAACTTTTGAACTACTTATCGAAACTTCAAACAATTCAATAGCGATGTATGGGACCCTAAACCAAGTCGAATGCAACTGGTTCGATCAAAATCGGTTCAGCCAGTGCTGAGAAAACTCAGTGAGAATTTTGGTCACATACATACATACACACACACATACACACACACATACACACACACATACACACACATACACACACACATACACACACACATACACACACACAGACATTTGTTCAGTTTTCGATTCTGAGTCGATATGTATACATGAAGGTGGGTCTAGGAGCTTTTAATAGAAAGTTCATTTTTAGAGCAGGATTATAGCCTTACCTCAGTGAGGAAGGCAAAAATTGACTGGAAGCGCCCTTACGACTTAAAAAAATCATGCAAATTCTCGATATGAAAAATTAAATAGAGGCGCCCCTACGACTTTAAAAAATCATACAAATTTTGTTATGAAAATTTGACTGGAGGCACCCTTATGACTTAAAAAAATCTTGCAAATTATCGTTATGAAAAATTTGAATGCAGGCGCCCCTATGACTAAAACATTTTCATGAAAATTATGAAAATTTAATTGGAGGCGCCCCTAAGACTTATTTTTTTCAGTACGAATATGCCATATAAAAATTTGACTGGAGGCGCCCCTACGACTTCAAAAAACATACAAATTTTATAATGAAAATTTGACTAGAGGCGCTCTTATGACTTAAAAAAATCATACCAATTCTTATATTGAAAATTTGACCTATGACTATGAATGAAACATTTTTATGAAAATTCTCAATATGAAAATTTAACTGGAGGCGCCCCTACGACCTAATTTTTTTAAACATATTCTCAACATTAAAGATTTGACTGGAGGCGCCCCTTAGAATTAAAAAAATCATGCGAATTCTTGATATGAAAATTTGACTGAAAGCGTCCCTATGAATTATTTTTTTAAATACAAATTCCCAATGTAAAAATATGACTGAAGACGCCCCTACGACTTTAAAGGCATATGCTCGATATGGCAACTTGGATTGAGGCGCCCTTATGACTTAAAAAAATCATACAAATTCTTATTATGAAAATTCAACTGGTGCCGCCCCTACGACTTAATTTTTTAAACAAATTCTCAATATTAAAAATTTGACAGGAGGCGACTTAAAAATCATGAAAATTTTCGCTATGAAAAATTTAATGAATGCGTCCCTACGACTTTGAAAAATCATACAATTTCTTATTATGAAAAATGACTGGAGGCGCCCTATGACTTAAACATTTTTATGAAAATTCTCGATATGAAAATTGAATTGAAGGCGCCCCTACGACCTAACAAAATCATGCAAATTCTCGATATGAAAAATTGATTGGAGGCTCCACTACGACTTTAAAAAAATCATACAAATTTTATTATGAAAATTTGACTGGACTTAAAAATGACTTATGACTTAAAAAAATCATGCAAATTCTCGATATGAAAAATTTGACTGGAGGCGTCCCTTTGACTTGAACATTTTTATGAAAATCATGAAAATTAAACTGGAGGCCTACGACTTAATTTTTTTAAAATAAAAGTTCACAATATAGAAACTTGACTGGAGGTGCCCTTTTAACTTAAAAATATCATGCAAATTCTCCATATGAAATATTGAATGGAGGCGTCCCTACGACATTAAAAAAACATATTAATTATATTTTAAAAAAATGACTGGAGGCGCCTTTATGACTTGAAAAAAACATGAAAATTCTCGATATTAAAATTTGGTTGTAGGCGCCTCTATGACAAAAACATTTTTATGAAAATTCTTGATATGAAAATTGAATTGGAGGCGCTCCTACGACTTAAAAAATCATGCAAATTCACGATATAAAAATTGAATGGAGGCTCCCTACGACTTCAAAAATTCATGCAAATTCTCGATATGAAAAATTTTACTGGAGGCGCCCTATGACTAAATTTTTTATGAAAATTATGAAAATTTTACTGGAGGCGCCCCTACGATTTAATTTTTTCCAATTCAAATTCTCAATATAAAATTTTGACTGGATACGCCCTAACGACTTTAAAAAAATCAGGCCAACTTTCGATATGAAAAATGAATGGCTCTTTTGACTCAAAAAAATCATAAAAATTCTTATTATGAAAATGTGACCTATGATAGTTATGAATGAAACATTTTTATGAAAATTCTCAATACGAAAATTTAATTGGAGGCGCCACCACGACCTAATTTTTTTTAAACATATTCTCAACATTAAAAATTTGACTGGAGGCGCCCATACGACTTAAAAATATCATGCAAATTTTGGATATGAAAAATTGACTGAAGCACCCTATAAATTATTTTTTTAAATATGTATTTAAAAAATAATGTTAATGTAAAAATATGACTGAAGACGCCTCTACGACTTTAAAGGCATATTCTCGATATGGCAACTTGGATTGAGGCGCCCTTATGACTTAAAAAAATCATACAAATTCTTATTATGAAAATTCAACTTGTGACTTAAATTTTTAGAATAAATTTTCAATACCAAAAATTTGACAGAAGGCGCCCCTACGACTTACAATCATGAAAATTTTCGCTATGAAAAATTTAATGGATGCGTGACTACGACTTTAAAAAAATCACACAATTTCTTATTATGAAAATTGACTGGAGGCGCCCCTATGACTAAAACATTTTTATGAAAATTATGAAAATTTAATTGGAGGCGCCACTACGACTTTAAAAAAATCATACAAATCTATATATATAAAAAATTTCGACGGTTTTGTTCGAACGCGAATCAGTTCAACACGGAGCGTCGGATCGAGGTGCTTTTTGTTGCGTTGGTTTCGTATAAGCCCAAGGAAGGTTCTTACGCCAAAAAGTTACAACTTTGGCCACTCTGGAACCGATTCCGGAAAATCTGCGGATTGTATGGGAAACGTTACGTAAACTCAAATTTAGATCACAGGAGGCTGAATTAGCAAACAAGCAAGAAACATCAGGAAACCAAAAAAGGGCAGGACGAAGTTTGCCGGGAAGAGCTTGTTTTTTATGAAAATTTGACTGAAGGCGCCCTTATGACTAAAAAAAATCATGCAAATTCTCGATATGAACATTTTGATTTGAGGCGCCCCTACGACTTAAAAAAATCATGCAAATTCTCGATATGGAAAATGGAATGGGGGCCCCTATGACGTAAACATTTTTATGTAAATTCTCAATATGTAAGTTTTACTGGAGGCGCCATTATGAGTGGGGAAAAAATTGATAAAAATATTGAAAAAAGTTGAATAATCGGTGCCCAAATCAGCTTAAAAATGATAAAAATATTTTAAACATAAGATTTTACTGGAACCGCTATTATGACAAAATTAAAACATTCAACAAAAAAAAGTTTGACTATCGACGCCCCTCTAGCAACGTAAAGACTGTTTAATAAGAGCAAAACAAAGTTTGGCGTACGGTAACATAAAAAAATAAAAATTCTGTTAGCGTTCTAGCTACAACAATTTTTTGCGCCGGTTGGCAAACTTTGTTTGACTAATTTTGAATAGTCTTTATAGCTTGAGGAGCGCCGATAGTCAAATAATTTTATCAACAAAACGCCGCTGGTAAAATCCTATTTTTAAAATATTTATCTTTGACCTTTTTTTATGTTGCTCTACTTTTTTCATTTTTTTTTATTTTGTCATGAGGCCACCTCTAGTGAAATTTTATTTTCAAAAAGGTAATCAAATTGTTTTAATTAAAAAAAATATTTCATCACAAGGCGCAAATTTTTATGTTTTTAAGCTAACTTTTTTTTGATTATTTTTTTACGTGTTGTGAAACTTTCTTTGAAATCTAATTTTCAAAATATTTTCATCATTTCTATGGTGCTATTCAGGCGTTGATAGTATTTTTTTTAATATGTTAATTATTTTATCACTTTTTAAATTTTGTTTATGAGAGAGGTGCCTTTTCGGAACATTTTCTGGGGTAAATCGAAGTATATCTTTGTTTCCTGTAGCAACTTTGTTACTTTTTAACGATTTTCTAGGACGTTTCTTCTGAAAAGTCAAGGAATCGATAGAAATATATTCAAAATTATCTTTTTTAATTTTTTATACTCAAAAAATCTGTTACAAATGTTTGACCCAAAAATGAAGTTTCTTATCTAATTTTTCAGATTTTCGTTTCGGGCGCGTTTTTGGAGGTGAATCCCGAATGTTCATGCTGACATTTAGGATACACCTTTAGCGCGCGTTTTTGAATTTTCTGATTCGATTACCTGGCGGTTACTCTGCAACGTATTTTTTCGGAGCTTTTGTTTTTTGATTTTTTGTCATAAGTCCTTCTTTTATCATCGTTGATTTGAAGGCACGCCGCCTTTTAGTTCGTTTAAGTTATTGTTTTAATTTCATTACAATCGGTTACGTGGTGTCCTGTTTTCTTTTCTATCGATTTGATGAAGAGTAGCGTCATTTATTACTATTTTTTGAAATTTGCTCGCGTTATCTAAATTGTACAAACAGTAAAATTATACTAATAAGTCCAGCCCATAGCACTATTGCTCGGTTGGCATGCGTTCGATTAAAACAACATTTTAAATAATCAATTATTTATCTTTCCGCAGCCGGCTGCCTAAGATTTAAAATTTTCAACCGATAAACACAATGCTCATGGTCACATCACAGCCACTCGTGAATCCTGACCTCATACCCATCTACTAACCCCCTCAAAACTCATGTGATACTTTGTCGGAGAAGCAGTCGATTGGGCGGTCTCTATCACTCAAGTATCGGACTAACATTCCCATCCACTTCCCCGTGACCCTACCACTGGTCGTGGCCGGCGCCGGTATTGATCAGCATGATAGGGGCCTTTGAGAAGTTGCGAAGCGAGGAAAGATAGCACCCACTTATCTTCCACGGCTCGTGGATGTAACTTCTGGAGGTCCTGGTCAATAACGGAGTAGCAACTGCGGGTGGGCACTTATGCTTATGCTTAATTTTTCAGATTTTCAGAAAATTCCGTCCAAAGATACAAAATTTCATACGTTTACATACCCATTCCAGCCCTCAAAATTGTATGGAGACTTGTATGGAAAAACAAATGATGCAAAATTGCCGATTGAGTCGATTGAAAACCAGTAGTTTCCGAGTTATGATCAGTTGAACACTTTCAGTTTATCCAGCTACAACCCAACCCCACCTCTAGGCGGGGTTCGATCTAATAATTCGCCAAAATCTTTTTTACCAATTTTCGACCTTTAAAAGCATTGGAAAGGTGAACTCTTAAAATTTGATTTTTTAGGGTTGAACGTGTGACTTGTTTTATTTGACTTTACCAATGTTTAAAAAAATGAAAATTTTTCTTGGCTGTGTTTTTCACTAATATTTTCTGTACTTTTTTTTCTATTGTTTCAAACTATACCTCTAAGCATTTTTTAACAATTTAAATGATAATGGTTTGTTCTAGAGTAAAAAAAATTAAAAACATACAAAAAAATAATGAAAAATTGGCTGTAAAAACATGACAAATTAGGTGCTATAATAGGCCAAATACTACCAAAAACAAATATCAACTAAACAAGATAAATGCAAATATAAAAACTATAAATGAAACAAAAACAACAAAAAAACAAGAGACGTAAACTTTTTCGTAGAACAAAAGTTGCTCAAAATGACAAGGGAAAAATTTAAAAAAAATCAAAAAAATTGGGCAGCATTTAGGGTTTTAGGGTTAACAATTAGAAAAAATCAAGTTCATCGATTTGATTTCTTTGAGATTGTGTATCTCAGAAACAAATTGCTCGATTTGAAAGTTTCAGAGAGAAAATTGTACAAAATTTTCTTGAAAAGAAACCAAAATAAATTGAAAATGCAATCCTAAAATAAGCTTTAACCTGAAAACGGTACATTTTGTTAACAAAATTGCTTCAACAATTTTTGTCCACTTTTACGTTTTTTTTTTCTTCAAAAAAATCATATCTCCTAAACCAAATGAATAATATGACCGGCCCCAGAATTGTATGGACATTTGTATAGAAAAACGAATTATGCAATTGTGCTTCTTTTGACATATGGAATGCATGGAGCATGGCAAAGTTTCATCCAAATCAAAAAAATGAAAAGCTAAAAATCGTGAAAAAAAATTTGCGAAATCGTAGAGAACTACTCTTAACATTGAAAAAAAATAATGAAAACTTGTTTTGAGCAATTACTGCTACACTTCTTCCCTAAAACCCCGTTTTACGCTCCACAAGTGAACGGCCCATGCCTCTTCCGATTTACGCCAAAAGTCTCATTTGCGCAAAAATCTCAAATTCGTTCAAACTCCGAATTAACGCCCCCTTCATGGTGCTATTCAACACGATTTGCAGCACCAATTCAAAAGTGTAGTCTCCTGTTGCACCAATGTAAAATATATAAAAACGAAGTTGACTTTATATCTGTCGGCCGGTACTAGACCAACCACTGTCTTCCTTTAACTACTAGGACTTCGCCGCCCTGTTTGAGTAAGGCACAGAGCGACGGCGCCGGATACCCATATTTACACTTAGAATTTTAGAGCGTCCGCCGCGGGATTCGAACCAGCAAAAAATATGTAAAATATACCAAAGTATTATTTATTGAGTTTAAAGATTGACTGTTAGCGCCCTTTCGCAATCTAAACAAGCACCCCATGCGCCCCTTTCGAGAAAACCCTCCCCTTTCGAAAATCCTGTGCACGGCCCTGTCTTTAGGTCTCAAATAAGCTGTTGACATTAAAACAGTCGATATTATGTAGAAAATTTTGCTAGAATTTAAGGAAATCAAGACCCTAATTTTCTGCTTTGCCCTCCCGGTGCTTCGGACGCCTACGAAATATTTCACATTTTTGGTAAACTCATTTTTTTTTTTTTATTTAGTTGAATTGGCATTGACTACAGCTTCCAAATCAATTTGAAATGAAAGTAAATGTTAGAAATTCATGAAATAACACAGTTTTGACATTTATTATCCGAACTATATTCAAATAATTGATAACACAAGATGAGGTGTCCGGGTTTCGAAGCATCCGGGAATTCGAAGCATGACATTATAAATCGACCACCTCGGTGTAACGTCATGATTCGAAATCCGGACACTTTGTAGCCTATCATTTTTGTTATAGCTGACAAAAAATCATGTAATAAGTTGGAAATGAAGAAATATCATCAGGATGTAGTATTAACAGTCAGTTTCAAGAGAATGCAAGCAAAATATGTATTTTCTAACTTGTTGTGCTTCGAATTCCGGACACTGATATAAGCTGATTCGAAATCCGGACACTTTTGCTTCGAATTCCGTACACTCGTTTTTGCTAATGAATCGCACAAATTTGGACTGAAATGTTAGTGGATGGCATTCTTTAGGTCTCAAATAAGCTGTTAACATCAAATCAATCGATATTTTATAGAAAAATTTGTTTGAATTTAAGGAAATCAAAACCATAAATTTCTGCTTTGCCTTCCCGGTGCTTCGGACGCCTATGAAATATTTCACTTGAAATGTTTCGCAATTTTGGTAATCTTAAAATTTTATTGTATTTAATTGTTTTGGCATTAACTACAGCGTTCAAACAAACTTTAAATGAAAGTTGATGTTAGAATTCATCAAATAACACAGTTTTGACATTCATAATGCGAACTTATATCCCAATAATTGATAAAACAAGATGAGTTGTCCGGGTTTCGAAGCGTCCGAGAATTCGAATCATGACGTTACTATCGATTCACCATCAAAAAATCTAGGGCAACTCTAATTTTAATATCGAGGGTGAAAGTGTTCAAATGAAATTATTTACATGAGATCGGCAAATCCGAGAATTCTTTTATTTAAAAAATCAAAAAAAAAAAATGTTTTCAAACCGATTTTTTACTAATGATTTGCAATGTAATCATAAAAAAAAGGTTAGCAGCTGCTTCAAAATTGAGCAAACTTAAAAAAAAATCATTTCACCAATCCTCCAAAAAACATGCACCAGCAATAAAAACCTTAACATATTCCACCACCATGCTGATTTTCGTACACGCCACTAAATCATAAATTTGTGAAAAATCCCCATCGCGCTCAAGGGTTATCATCATTAAAAAAAAAGCGCACACCACATTCACCCCCTTGACCAGCACAGCATGCTTGGATCCGGGGCTCATTTCGTAGTTTTATTAGGACCCCGTTACCACTGTTTTGGTTACATTTTACGACTTTTTAATTTCGCTTAATACCACCTTCTGGTTTGGCCTGGCCAGACCCGCTCTTATTAAGTGTTTTCGGTAATCCAAAGCTCATCCTGTTTTTCTTTACGACTCTTATCCCCCCCGAACTGACCCCTTTCGTTTGCCGTTCCTCTCTCTCTCTCGTACGATTGCCGAAATATATGAAGCGAGAGGAAATAAAACGAAAAACGCGCGCAAAAAGGAAAATTTAAATACCTATAATCGTAAAAGCGACTTGGTCCGAGTAGGCGCCGCCACCGCCGTGAACCTTTTATTCAAAAATATCGTGTTTTCCCGACGTTTTTCGCGCACCCTTGCGTCCGGTCAGCGCCTACTCCGCTCCTCTCTAGCGTTATCTGCCACAAACGCCAACGCGCGTTTTCCCTGACGATTCGGCAATCATCATGGAAAAAAGGAATGGAAAGGTTTTACGATTAAGACATTAAAAGTCATTACACATTTCCCGAAAAAATAAAAGTGACGACCGGAGGCTACCGCCACTCACGCTCTTTACGCTCGTCTTCATTTTATATCATTTTAATAATTTTTTTATTCAAATAATTTGTTGCTATGTTAATTGCCGAAAGCTTTTACGAGTTTATATGCACAAGTACTGCTTTAAATTCTGTACCGCGCTTGCAAAGAGGTGAAGGTGCTTTTAGCTCTGCATATCTCTGAATCTGAAATTGATGAGGCACTGGCCCCGGGCGGGTTTTACGCGCTTCTTATCGGCCGAAATGTGTCCGATCGTTAACTTTCTTTTAATAAAACCCGCACTATCATATCTCGGACTAAATTGAGGTGTCGATACACGGGTACGTTTGCCTAGCCATAACTTATGGAAACAGATTCTAGCCTATTCCCACTGTATTTTTTACTTTTTAGTTGAGACAAGCAAAGCTCGTTTAAATTTCCGTTACGCAGTTTCCCGCACTTTTTTTCGAAAAACAACTGCGCAGCACCAAAAAAAATCAACCCTACAAAAATGCATATTTTGGACCCCTTTTCCAAAAGCTGGTTCCGTACAAGATGACGAACCGAACCGAACCCAAAAAAGGGGGATGCTGTCAGTCGACCCTACGACTTCATTTTTTTCCGTTTGAAATGTGAGGCAAAAAACGAAAAATCGATTCCTTTTTCAAAACTGCAACAATACCGTCGCTTAATGGGTATGCAATTTTGAGTTTTTTTTTTGTGTTTTTTTCGGGAAGGAATGAAAGGATAGAATTAGGGGTGAGTTTTTTTGGGTGATTAGATTTTTGGATTTTGGTTCTCGTGAGATTTTCAGTTAGGACGCGACATTTTGGCGGCAAACTTGGTGGATTTAGAATTTATCAGGTTGTGTTATATTGGAATAATTTTAAACTTAGCATAAGCCCGAAAATGCATTTCAAATTATTTTCATTTGATTAGCATTCTATGTCTAGTAAAATTGGAAGTCATCCGAAATAATTTTTAGTTGCTTCCTGATTAATATTAAATTTGATGTAATCAAAAACCACAAACTAACACACAAACTGTTGTTTTGCAAGATTAAATTAGTTGAGAAGTTTTAAGAAATGTTTTTAGCATAATGTTCTGAAAATTTCGTATTTTTTTTTTGCATCCAAACGCGTAAGCACATTTCATTTTCTTGTCCATATGCCTCCAAATGGATTGGAATTTTTGGAAAAAAGTTTATCCATTAATTTACTCACACATACTAACCTTCAAGTTCACACACAAACACACACAGTGCACCCCACGGATGAATTATAATAACCTTTTAATATTAATTACCCTTTTGCTATAATAACTTGACGATTTGCATTAATTTGGCGCGGAATATTTGAGCGTTCGTCCCAACGCGCACAAAGGAGGCAAGCAACAATTACCGATTAAAATTGGGTTAATTAGTGGCTGAAAATAGCTCTTAATTAGGTTTCGTTATTTTTGCCGACCGCGTCCGCACAAATTATCCTTCGTTTACTTTTTTTTGCGAAGCGTTTAAAACGCTTCTTGTGTGGGCTGATGTTGAAGTCGTGTCAAAGGACTTTAAAAGTTCGTTCAAGTACCGAACAACGAGAGCAACAAATCATTTCGATCGTAAACTAAGGTCCTAACTACAATAATCCTAATAAAGTCATTACCGCTCCTGTTAAACACTCTACTTTACGACTTCCCTAGGAGGCTCAAAATTGAGAAATTAGACACTCTTTTCCGTAACTCTCACAAAACGGTTCACCTGTTGCGTGCGCGCCATCAAGTTGAATAATATCGCCATTAAACAAGCCACTAATCTGCATGTGTACCCTCTAGGAGGGTGAACCGTCCAACACCTGACGGTGGCGGAGGCTAACCAAATTTATAACGTGATACGCGAACAAGCGAACCCATCAAAGGTGGCCGTTTTTCTCTCCCCTTCCCAACAAAGTAGGCCGCGACGACGTCGGTCGAAAAAGCAAATATTTAAATGTCGGGGGAAAAAGGTGCCCAATTTACGATAGAAGAGCTGGGAAAGCGAAAAAAATATACATATCATATCATTTACATGTTGTCTGATGGAAAAAGGAAGGAACTTCTCTTTTTTTTCGGGGAAACTAAGTGTAGCCATTTATCCGCGCCATGGTTTTACATAAAAGTTTTGGCAACTTATCTAGGCAAGCATGCAGAGTGAGGGTTTGTGCGATAAGATCCCACAACATTGGTGGAGTTTTGTCCGGCGATCTAGTCGGCGCTGGGAGGAACGCGCAGCAACCACGTGATGGAAGATTTATGTTTCTTTCCACAGCTTGCTGCGACGGATTTTGGCCTGCTGGACGTCGCCGCTTGCTGCGCAAGCCTGGAAAACTGTTTGGGCAATAAAGTTTAAGCTAAATGAGCTGATAAGTGATGAAGCTATGGACCGTCTGTCTGACGAACTGACTGACTGATGGCAAACGATGCGCGACCGTTTCGCCCAAGAGACGATCATATAACACCGAGTCAGATCTCCATCTCTGGTGGCTACACTGTGTTGAGCTAGCCTTTGGCAAGCGATTGTAAATTAAATCACATTAAAAATAATAGTATCAATCGGGGGCTCCCCTCCTCTGTTAGTTGCAATCAAAACCACAGAAAAAAATTACAGCGTGCAAATTTCGAGCCTTGATGAAAAATGCATAAACTTTCGATTCTCCTCTCCTCTATTACGAGGGGTCCCTCGACGCACGTGCGAGTTGTAAACATACATTCCGAGGAGGCAGTCCATTTTATTATTTCTGAATTACTTTTGCTGCAATTGCGTAATCAAACTACACACGTTGAACAACGCTGCGTTTGTTGAATGCAAAAACATGGACATGGAAATGATACTCGTGTTCCACGTGTGTGTGTTGCGCCAAGTAGGCTTTGCGTCTTGGATTGATCCACGGTCTGCTGTTGTTGTTGGCGCGCGCCCAGCCTGCTTGGATTTGGTTTTTCGCGCTCCACCCACTTCCACGTGTCTGTGCAAAGCTTTGTTTTCCCCCTTTCGACGCAGTGCAGCCGATGTGTGAACAATTAAGGTGTAAGTGAATCCCATGTTCTGCTGCGGATTGAAAGAGGTGCACCAGGGACAAACCAGGTGGCGCATCAAGTCGCTAAACGGTTTCGAGGTGTGAAACAGTTAATTGTATGGTGTCGACGGAGGGTTTCAATTAGCGTGAAGTTGATTAATTATTTAGTATTTGAGGATGATTTCAAACAATTTACATTTTTGAACAGCTTGAAACTTCAAACTTAACTATCCACAACTCGATTTGAATTGAATTGAATTTTGTTTAATTTCCTCCCAATAAATAAAATTGTAAATTTCGGGGAAAAAATGCTGCTTAAACAACCACAGCGTTAATACCTGAACTCAACAATTCTATTTATCAGCAGGGATTTCACAAAAAAAAATCTATTATGTTATTTGAAGCATGTCTAGAGATCCCAAATCTATCATACCTTGACGAAACAGAAGCTTTTACTGACATCAACTTCAAAAATGTTGAGTTTAACAAAATTCATAACTAAATAAGTTGAAATTGTTTAAAAACAATTATTTCAAGGACAATCATTTAAATTATTGTGACACAATATTGAATTTCGATTTGAAAAAATGTCAGCATTGGTGATGCTTTATCAACTCAACCAAAAATCATATTTCAAATTGATGCTACATTATGAAATCTAAGAACTCGAAGGAAACGCCATTAACGAGCCGCCATCAACTGAAAAGCCCCCACAGCCCACGTAGAAGAGCCTTCTCTAAAAAGTTCTAAAAATGGAAAACACAAATAAAGCTCGTTAGGAAAACGACTGCCACTTTGAGGAGTGAGCGGAAAAAGTAAGCAAAAGGACCTTCTTCAGCTTGACCCAAACCCAAAGAAAGGTCCGCTTTCCAAACGTTGGCGGGAGCAGGAAAATGGGAAAATTTTCCATTTTCCACTCTTTTATGTATGCGGGTATACATAATGTATAAAATAATAATAAAAAATAATCTTCTTCCGCCGATTCGCCCTCCTCCCCCCTCCCCGCTTTCGAGAATAGAAAAGCGGAAAAGAATACCCAAAGTCCTCGTGGGGAATATAAAAACGTGAGTGTGTGTTTGTGCTTGAAAATCCACCTTCCTCGCTTCGTCTGTGTTTATATATTTGCTTGCGAGCTCCCAGGGAAAACTTTGCCGGAAGAATCCCCTCCCCCACCCCCTTCTTTCCCTATTTCGTCCTGCTGGGAGCAAGAAAACATAGAATATAAAATTTCATATTTTATCATAAATATACCGTTTTCCGTTTCGCCCGGTCGCAGTAGTCGTCTGTTCTGCTCGACGTCCAAGGAGCCGCTGACTCTGATTGGCTGCAAAATTTTCCAACCAATCCCCCCCAGCAACAACACAAACACAATCGCAGTTGGACAAGATACGTCGTCGTCGTCGTCCTTTTTTTATGTGAACCTCAAGCCTCATAAAATTTGAATAGCGAATAAAAAACGTTCAAGCTGGTGCAGGTTCTTTTTTACACAGCACAGCACACAATCAAAATCACGATTGAAAGAGTGAGAGGGGGAGATCGAATGCTCGCTCTCTCCTTCGTGCCTTCGTGCACGAAGTAGGCGCTGATTTACATAAAAAAGCGTATCCTTGCACCCCTTTTCTGTTCAGTGTGTGCGATCGCAGTAGCCTGCCTGCGGGGCTGTGATTCGCTGTGCACCAACACCTCTCTGTTTGGGTCGGCCTGCTGCGATTGGCGCGCCCCTTCCCCAGTCCTAATTTAAATTCTAAAAAATGAAGGATGCGCGGGAAAGGTGGAAATTCAAATCCCTTCTTCCTCTACTACTGAATGTGTTATGTACAAAGGGAAGGGTGTTCGCTTTTTTTAGATCGGGTGGAAAGGGTTGCTCTCTTTATATTCAAATGTATACACATAGAGTGGAGAGAGAGGTGCGCTCACAATAGCACCAACACAAACACCATTGCCATTGCGTCCTTTTTTTTTGCACTCCAGCATTATTATGCTTTAACATTCAAATCTTTTTGAGGTCGTCGTCGTGCGGTATTGTTGTCCCCCCCACCGAAGAAGAAGGAACGAAAGAGAACGAGCATAACGACGCTTTTGAATCCTAGCTTGCCATGCCAGCACATGTATATTTTATCGATCGGGAATTGTTGTTGTTGTTGTTGTTTTTGTTGTCGTCGTTGGTGGAGGGAGATGGAGAATGGGGCCTGAGCGCGCGCGCATGTCACAAGAGAAGAACGAACTCTGTTTTGCGGGGCCCCCACATTACCCTCCCTTCAGAAACAGCTGAAAAGTTTAGCGTGAATGTGTTTGTGTGTGTGTATGTGTGTTCAACTGGGGGGAACATCTCGTTATAATATGTGAGAGGAGTCTTTTGTGTGACAGACTGTGTGAAGAGGGGGTGCTGTTGGGAGGGTTGGCGGTTGAGGGTTAAATTATACATTCTATGCTCGGTGTATGGGAGACAATCGGTGAACTTTAGAATTTTCGTTGTACACTGCTTGAGGAGCAGGAAAATTTTAAATAAATTGAATCAATTTCTATAACTATAAAATGTTTTTTTTTTTTTTGTGATTTCTCTTATATAGGGCAAAAAGAACTAAATTTCAAGCCCAATTTTCAAATTTTGAAGCACTAAGTATACTTTATGAATAACTTTACGAATCAATGAATTTATGAAAACATTATATTCCAAAAGTTTTTTGTCTTTTTCCGATCTGTGGTTCCAAAAATCAAAATTTGCAAAAAAATCTAAAAGTGTACTTTTTGCTTAAAAAACAAAAATAAGCCATTTAAATGTATTACAATCAATTGTTCCTGTTTATTTTTTCAAACTTAATTTTAAGCAAGAATAATTAAATTTTATTTTTCAGCCAAAAATATTGCATTCCATTTATGTTTAGTAATTCGTTGATAACTCCAAGAAAATATGAGCAGAGCTCAAGAACACAAACAAACAATTATTCACATTTGAAAATTCCTTGTTTCTTCTCGACCATGTTTGATTTGTCTCTCATTGCTTTTTTTTAATTTCAAGAAATTCAAATTCAAAACATAAAAAGAAGCAAAAACAAATAAAAATGTTACAATATAATAGTGAAAAAAAAAAACATTTGAAGTAAACTACAAATATATTTCATTCAACTACAAATCAACTAAATTATTCGTATTTTTTGTGAAATATAAAACAATCTGAAAATATATAATAATCTGCTATTTGGTACCAGTTATCTAATTTATAAATTGGGTAATTTCGAAATTGCAAAATCCTTAAGCAGGGGTGACCAAAGTATGGCCCGCGGGTGCTTTTTTGAGGCCCACGGACTTGTTTTAAATGGTCATGTAAAATAGCTCTTGGATCTATATGTTAAGTGGTTTTGCATTTTTACAAATTTTAGTTTAGTTATAGCATTTTTGTAAATCCACCCACAAAATGGCCAACCACCCCTCGAACTTGAACAGACTGTGGAATATAGATGTCTCATAAAGATATTAGCAGCGGCAGTAATTTATAGTTTTGTTGATTTTAATAAATTTGATTCAAATTTGATTGTAATTAAAGAAACTTTTTACCGAAACTGTTTGAAAAATTTCTATTTTCTATTCCAAATACTCTATAGAGAACATGAAATCTTGAAAAAATAAATTGACCGATTGATGTATTTTTAAGATTTATGTGAATGAAATATCGCAGCTGATTTTTTTTTCAAATTAACAATTTTCTCATTTAGCCCGCAAGCTTATGTGAGCTTCAAATTTGGCCCGTCATTCAAAAACTTTGAGCACCCCTAAAGTAATACTCTTAATAACTTGTTAGGCGTCATCCATAAAGTATGTCACGCAAAAATCGGCCAAAATTAACCCCCCCTCCCCCCTATGTCACACTTTGTCACACAAGGTTGAACCCCCTCCAAAAAGTACGTCACATTTTGCCAGACCCCCCCACCCCCCCTTTGTTTTCGATGGGTTTTTTATAGTTTTTATTTCTTTAAACTCTCATAATTTTGGTATTTTTGTCAATTTTAATATGAAAAAAAAATTAGTTGTCCAATTATTCATTTGTATCTTTAAAAAAAAATAAGAAGACTTGGTATAACATTCAAGTATTACAAAATCTTGAAAACAGTTTTTCACAGCTTTGTATTCAATAAGTTCAAACCATTTATAGCAGTTTTCTTATGAATTTGCAAAATATTGAAATTCCAGCTGAAAACAAATGACTATATAATAAATTATAAAGTGATACCGTGATCAGGGGTGACATTGGGTCTGGGGGATGAATTTGGGTCATACAAAAATGCAGAAATTTGTTTGACACAATCTCACCCCCAACCCCAATGTCACCCCTGATGACGGTATTTTTAAATAATAGTAAGCAAACAATTTTAGAAAATGAGGATTTAATTGAATTGTGTACCGTTAAAACAGGTTGGCTTTGATAGGTTTGCGATTTTTCCGCAAAATGAAGAGTACAATTAAAATACGTACGGAATGGTTTAGAATCATACTGACCATGGTAGAGAAGGGTTCAAAGTACCTCAAAAAGAACTTTTCATAAAATTTTGAAAAGTTTAAAAAGTTAGTTTAAAATAGTTAAGAAAATGTTGATGAAAGTCATTATTTAAAAACTTCTCAAAGTGTCATGATTTGCTCAGTGAACATGATTTTGAATTTTAACCTAAAATTTATATGTATTTTGTTAATACTTAGAACTAAATACAAACATTGATTATTTTTCTTAAAAACTTATCAGCTACTTAAGTGATGGTACATTTAATGTACAAATAAAGTTTGCACCTCTTGATGATTTTAACAAGAAAAACTTTGACTATCAAAGTCACCCCGGAATTTAAACTAAGAAATTTTAATGTAAATATTTTTCAAAACACTATTTAAAAAACTTTTTTTTCAAAAATAGTGCATGGAATTTGTGTGGCCTACCCCAGTAAACATTTAAAAAATAATAGTCTTGAGAAAAACCTTACCTGTTGGAAAATATTCCAAACACAAATTGAAATCCTATCAAAGTCACCCCGGTTTACGGTACAATCCGAATTAATATTATGCAATCATAAAAAAACCTAGCGTGACGTCACAGTCTCGCAAACCCCCTTCCCCCCTTCGTCACATCTTGTCACACCTACGGTAACCCCTCCTCCCCCACTAAGAGCGTACGTACTTTATGGATGACGCCTTATGGTTTTTTAACTACTACTTTGTAAAATATTGATATACTCTTAAATAATAACCCTGCAAATAATACAAAGTGTTAAAATGAAAAAAAAATATAAATAAATTGTATGGACAATTATTCTCATGGGGAGTGGTGGTTTGAGATTTCCAAAAAATTGTCCACGTGGTTTATGGATGGTTATGTGTTATTGCAGATTAAAAAAATCTATTTGACATAAAAATTTCAAATTTCAGGCTATAAATGATTCAAAACATCTGTTTTTATTTGTATTTCTGGGGACCCTAAACTTCGTGCTTCTCCTCGAGTTGAGCCTGTGTTATAATTTTTGTAGGTCAGTGTAATCGTATCACAAAAAAACATTTTGCAATTCAAATCTGACTAAAATGGGGTCGCAGAATTCGATTAATTAAATTAAAGTAATAAAATTTATTTGAATCTTCGAAAAATCGAGTCTACACTGTACTGATATTATTTTTTAATATTGTCTGTAAATTTTTGATAAGGAGTTATTCGATACCATTTAATTTGTCATCCGGTAAATTTTCTGTCAGTTCAACTTCGATTGCGTGACTCCACTCAATCAGCGGAGCTAATCGAATCCAGTAAATCAAGTTATGAAAAATTCAACCGGAAGAAAAATCAAATCAATCAAACAAACAAGCAGGCTAGCCTTACACCCAAAAATACCACCGCGCCACCATGGCTTGCTACAAAAAAGTCAACAATCCGCCTCCAAAGAAAATCTCGCTCAACTCGAGGAAAATTTGTCAATATTTGCTTTTCAAATTTCAATATTTGAGCGCGCTCTTTTCCCTCCGAACAACGTCTTATTCTGCTCGCCATAACTTTCTTCGAAAAAGCTGTCATAATTTCTACTCAGCTGGTTGAATTCCCCCGATCCTAAGCTTCTCTAATTAATTTTCGCTTCACTGCCAGCCCAAACAGCAAACAAAAAAAACGCACACACACCCGCAGAAAAAGGATTTAATTCGAAATGGAGGCGGAGGTTGAGTGAAACATCTTGCAGCACTTCCTTTTCAAAAATTAGAAACCGAGCGTTTCGGGGTTCTTTTTTACGGACCCCTCTTGTTTGCGCAGCAAACCGAAAGCGCAAATCTGGGTTGCAGCAGGCTGTGGAAAAAAATCGAAAAATTCGTTTTCGTTTGGATCTTAATTTTTGATACTGGCGCGAGGGACAAAGCAGGCGTCTTGGAGAAATCTTCTGAATGAACCTGGTTGAATTATCCTTTTTTCGATCCTTTCTTCAACCTTGTCACGGATAAATTTAAATCTTTAACATAATATCTCTTTCGGTGCGAGCTGTGCTCGCCTACGGCGATAGTTTTCTTCAAAGAATTTTTTGAAAAGCGAAAATAACTATCCGCTCACACAATGGTAAATCGATTTCGCTTTCGATCCCTTGATCCACCCCCTTTCTAACCGTCGCCGTCGTAGTGACGGGACGGGATAAATAAAAGTTGATATATTTCTGCAAGGAGCTGAGTTGAGCTGGTAGAACGCAACCCTTCTTAGCTGAAGCGTGAACCTAGACAAAAAAGCCAGGGACGCAAGGTGAGACTTAAAAATAAAATAAAAACCGTCAACCTCAAAACCAGCCCTGGGATGGCCTCGAGGGAAGAACCGACGGCGGAGGACGACCCCTTTTCAATTTCACTCTTTACTTTATAGTTTTTCAATGGAAAAGGATTTTTGTGGCGGCATCGAATCGTCGTCGATCATATGGCTTGTTCGGGATGTTTTGAAGGATAAAACGCGCGCGCGTGCCATCAGACGTGGTGCGCTGGGACCCTTTCGGGTAGGGGATCGTGTGCTGAGCACGTGACGACTGGAACCAACCAGCGAACGCGCGCCAAGTTCCGGTCCAGCTGTTGCGTTCGGGAATTTGCGCGAACTTTATGGATTTATCACGAATTTTGAGATCGAAGCAAGCCTTGACATTGAAAGTAATTGATGAATGTTGTTTATGTTCTACTTCAACATTGTAGTAGGCTTTGACTGTACATCAGGATTATTTTTCGTATTTAGTCATAATTTTTACTTGAAAGAGATTGACAATGATTAGGAAAATATCATGATTGTGTTCTTTAATTTGCAGTGTTTTAATGGCACTTATCTTAAGTTTCATTACCTTTTCGGTTAATTTTATTTATTTTTAATTTATTTGCGGTCATAAAATTAAATCAAATGTTGATAAAATTCATGGATTTTTACATAACAATCCTAAACAGAATAAACTTAGTAGGCGGTGTTCATCGTGTAAAAGGGAATTCAATCCGAAATTATATATTATATAATATTTTCAATCGAATATATTCTTAATCAGGAAGGTGATACACAACTTTCTACGCATAAATCTCCCATGGATGTTCTCGATTTATAATATTTTGCTTCCTCCATACCGTGCTCTGCTGATACTATATCAAGGGAATTTTTTAATGCAATATTCTAAGTTTTGCATCGTTTGATTCTCATATTTCTATCCGGGTTATATTTTCGTAACAAATTATATAAACTCTAATGTCGAAGACAACTTGAAATTTCAGTAAATTTGGTTCTGACACTTTTTATCAGAAGTCAAATATTGATTAAAAAACACGTAATTTAGAGTCCCTCTAGGCATATTTAATGAATAATGATTTTTTAGTGGATACTGTAAATGTAGTTCTGACACTTTTTGCCTTCCTCACCTCAATGAGGAAAGGCTATAAAATCACTCGAAAAATGAACTTCTTCAGCGACTTTTTAAGGTAATAAATTATAAAATAAAAAAAAAAACCTTCCCAATTATTGTTCTAAATTCTCAGACGAAAAATTTCAAACAATGTCAAAAAGTAAAAATGTAGGAAATTTTCTCAAAAAAATTCTAAAGAATTACTCAGTCGCTTTTCGAAATATGTTTTAATTACAACAATCCGTTAAAATTTGTTTGGGTTCATAAAAATTAATAAGATTAAGTTTTTAAAATATTTTCAATTTTATTAAATAAATTTTCGATCAAGACTCAGAAAACTCCCTTCTCAAATAAGCAGCGTAAATAATCACCTGCCCACCTCAACTCTTAATCATCCCCGAGGGCACCGTCCCATTACGTTCTCGAATTTCATCACCATTCTGGAAAAATGAACCTAGCACAAAACACCGCCCAGCAGTACCGTCACAGACGCAAATGGACGCAATTGAATTCATTGAAAATCAATTACAGTAAATCTCTTTGCATGTTTACGTCTCGTTAAATTAAATGCTATCGCCGCCTGGCAATCACCCTACCCACAACACAACAACAACAAACGCAGAGTGGAATAAACGAACTAGAGAGAGAGCGAAAAAACTCATCTAAAATTGCTCGAAGAAGCAGAATAGAATATTCACGTCCTAGCAACCCGCGCTCCTCCCACCCACCCACAACACTGATAAAACTGTAGCTTGGCATGCTTTGTTCTGCGCGTTGGTTGTGTTTGTGTTCTCTCCGCACGACAACGACGTGAGATATGGCCTCGCCGTCAACGACTACTACGATGTGGCCTTGCTTGCGTTTCGGGATGCAATTTTCACCCACCACCCCATCCCCAAAAACTCACCTTTTGTATTAATGAGACTGCTACGCGCGTAGATTTGTATGAGAGTGTGTGTGAGTGTACGTTTTGGGGGAGAGTAGAATCAGAGAAATATTGGCGTCTGGCGAAGGCAAGACAAAGATAGGGCCAGACAGTCACACACTCACACACGTGACTACTACTCTAGTGGGTCAGGTTAGAGACGCGAATTACGCCCTCCCCCCGCACACCCTCCCATCAAAGAAAAACGCAAATATCCGTCGACGAGGGCCCAGTCATCGACCTCACTTTTTTGCTCCTGCCTGCTTTTTGTTCTTTGCCCAGCGAGACTAATTTTCCGCTGGCATCAGGAAAAGTTGCCAGACTCGTGTGTGCCGTCTTGATTTGCTAGCAACACTTTCCACCCCCACTTTGTGCACTTTGTGGCCACCCGTCACAAACACAGCCAAACCAAGTTCACCCTCAACTTCCTTGTTGTTTGGTCCAGTCGATAGCTTTAATTCTCATGCCCGAACTCATCAGCTTTAATCTTCCTCTCGGTTCGATTGACGTGTGTGTTTAATGTGGCTCTGTGCGGATCGATTGGACTGGACCGTTTAAGGGGGAACTACAGAAAACTACTTGAGGAATTTTCTAGCCAAAAAAAAATGTCTAAATAAAATAAGATGGCACTTTCAGTGTAGAGAGGTTCCAAATTTACCCCTTGGGTGATGAACGGCGTGACCAGGTAAACAGTCAGTCAACCCTTTCACCCTTAGTTGGCCTTGAGGCGTATAATTAGCAATTGAAAATGTCACCGCACACTTTGGTTGGGAAGATGTCATCTTCAGGCTACTTCTGTTGTTAAATAAAAGGTAAAATCTTTGCAAACGATAATCGTACATAATAAATAAGTTTTAAACTGAAAGTGATACTCAATTAGTATCCAATAAAAACAAATGTTTTTTTAAGTTATTCAGAATAGCAATTCACTTCTGTTATCTGGAAAGTAAAAATACTTTATTTTGGGTTATTTCTGAGGTAAATTGAAATGAAATTATTTATTTTTTGTTCAACGATTCTTATGTTGTAAAGCACTCAATTTTAAAACTTGCTTAATTATTGGAAATTTATTACGCAAAAAAAATGATAGTTAAAAAATCACAACTCAAACACTTAAGCAAAATTGTTTTAATTTTTACCAGTTTTTAGCAAATAATCTTTTCAACAATTTTAGTTCCAAAAAAACCGGTTCCTTGAATGAAGTTAAAAAAAATATAAATCAGAAATTCAAAAATCATAAAATCTCTGAAAAGCTCAAAATTAAAAAAAAAACCAACAATACATCCTCGCTTAAAATCAAAACGGAGTCATCTACAAAACAAGTGGAAACTTTACGGGGGTAGATGGAGGATGACGATTGCCCGTGGTTCATACAAACAATTTGTTTTGTATGGAAAATGGTCCATGAAAGGAGAAGGAGGGGGCTAAAGTAGGGATTGTTTAATTCCATAAAAGTGTCCACGTGGTTTCTGGATCGCCCCAAATATAAAAAGTAGCTGGAAAATTAAAAAGATTTATATTGAAATTCAGGAAATTATTCAATGAAATTGTTTAAAATTTGAGCAATTAAAAAATCCAAAACTCATAAATATATTTTATTTGCAAAATTAAAATAAATTACTCAAAAAAATTTCAAATAGCAAAAATCAATCACTGAAATCATAAAAAAAAATCAAGAAAACTAAAAAATCACATGAAATGTATAAATGTTAGAAATAGTAAATGTTAGGGAAAAACACAACCAAAGTTTACCTCAGAAAAAAAGTTCGTTTTAAAACATTGGCAAACTCAACAATAAAAAATTTAACTTCCAATCTTAAAATTTTCTACTATTTTAAGAGTTTATCTTTACAATGCTAAAAACCTTTAAAGGTCAAAAATTGGTTGGAAAATTTATTTTTAGAGAATTTTTAGTTCGAATTCCTCTTAGAGAGGTTGGGATATAAAGGGATAACAAAGAAGGAATCCATAAAATAGTAAAATCATTAAAAAGTTGCCAAATACATACTATTGACAAATGACAACAATTATGTTCCGAGTTTGTGTATTTCGAAAATGTTGAATTAAGACATTCCAGTCACACCAAAAATCTAAAATAATAATGAATTAAAAGAAAATCTGAGAAATTCCAAGAAATAAAAAAACTCATTTCGAAAAGGCAAAATTAAACTAAATCAAAAGATCTAAAAAACAATTCAAAATCCTACAAAAAACCAGAGGTATACATTGAATTAACAAAAAAAACTACACTCAAACCCCGATGGTTAGTCACTTTTTCGTTTGACACTTTTTTAGTTTGTACCCCGTTGATTGGTCAAATTCAAACTAAAAAGTGACGAGCTGTCACTTTTTACACGGCGCTCACGCACACTATCAAAACAAACGTTTGATAGTGTGTGTGAACTCCGTGTAAAGGGGTGTCAAACTAAAAAGTGACCCCGTTTGACAACGGTTGGTGTCAAACCATCGGGGTTTGAGTGTATTTAGGAAATAAGACTAAGGACCAGAGTTGAGGTCAGAGTTAAAGTTGACGAATTCTGAGAAGTTTAATCTGCTGAAGAAAATCAAATGCATTTCCTAAAAAGCACTTATCAAATTGAAAAAAAAATAAACAAAAATAATGATTTTTATAAGCAAAAATTAAAAGTTTTGGAAATGACATAAAAAATCATCAAGCAGATCTTTCAAGAAAAAATCAAGATATTTGAACAAAAATCAAAAACAGAATTAGAAATGAAAATATACGTGATATTTTAAAATAATTTTAAGGTGTTTTCATATAGCTTTGTGTACTAACATTGTTTTCCATAATTATTTTATGGAATATTATTGAAATTGTTTCCGAAAAAATACAAATAGTTCATCTTGTCCACCTTCCTCGGACCTTTAACGACAACCTCGACATTGAACTCTGCTCTCAGACCACCACACCAACAGTCCATCGCAAAAACACAACTTTAATTTCTGCACTTTGGCCGGCGACTTTTCTCGTCCAAAAGAAGAAAAAAAACTACACACACGAAAAACGCCCCATCTCTCTTGAAGGATATCGATCGGCCACCGCCGACCAACCACCTATTGCTTGCGACTGGTGTGTGCTGAGAAGGTGCTGCTGCTAGATTTGTACACGTTCCCCTCTGCTCCGTTCATACCCGGGTAGTACAACTATGTGTAGTGTGGTCAAGTGACGTGAGTGAAAGAATGAATGAAACACGAACCCCAGACGACACGGAGGGAATATGAGCGGGAAATTAACGAAAGTGCGACGCGGGGTGTTGTCTGACAAAAAAGCTAGAAGACGAGGGGAATCATCTGTTAAAGACACATTTGAGAGGGGAGGGGGTGGCTGATAAGGAGGCCATGCGTTAGCTCGTGATGACGCCAGCCTACCTCGACCTATGACGACAAACGCCTACTACGCGCGGTACTAATTGCGTGCTTTTTCTCCTTTCTTTCGATTTTCAGGGAAAATTTGGTTAAGTAATGAAGCCCAATGGCATCATCCGGTGGCGCTGGGTGCCGTCGGTCAACCGTCACAGCCTCTGCTGCCGCCTACGATGACCCCGGTCGGGTTGAACCTCAACGCACAGCCGCCTCCGGCGACCACATCGATTTCACAGCACACCGGAATTCCGGACAGTCTGCTAACCATCCGGGAAATGATGCTCCAAAATCCTAGCCTGGGGCTGCTAAACGAGAGCAATTTGCTGCTCAAAAGAAGCATGCTGGAGAACATGCCGTCCGGCGGCTCCCTTGGGGCATTCCCACTCGGTCCGAATCCGTTAATGCATTCGACGACGATCAAGAAAGAGTCCACCGATGAATCCGACTGCAACGAAATGAACCTCGACGAACGAACAGCCCGATCTTCGTCACCCCAATTCACACATCATCATCATCATCATTCCATCCATTCGCGACACGGTCATCTCCCGATGGCCGCGTTCCACCGTTCATCCCCAACCTCCTCGATGCAACCGGTGGCCAACCCGGGACCACCCCCTCTACTTCCACCCCACCACCAACACCACCACCACCACCACCACTACCAACAACAACAACATCAAAGACATCAAAGAGACTCCGAAGAACGTGAATTGAATTTCAATGCAATGCCGCCGTCAAGGCCTTCTTCGATTCACCACCACCAGGCAGAACCGTCACCGACGGTGGCCAGTTCCCAGCAGCACCAGTCGTCGTCGTCGTCGCCCCACGCGATGAAAGGGGATCCCGATCCAAACCATCAGCATCATCATCCTCATCACCATCATCACCTGCAGCAGCATCAGCGTCATCACTTTGATCGACGGAATGACGAAGACGTGGGTCGTGGTGGCGGTGAAGATGAAGTAGGCGGTGGCAATGAGCATCAGCTTGAGGAAAAGGACGTGGACATGAATGGTGGACGCGAAAGGAGTAAGGAACAGGAGCGGGAGGAGGGCGAAGAGGCAATCGCAGCAAGCCGGGATCGACTGGAGGCGGTGGCTCCCATGAAGGGAACTATTTCGGTGAAGAAGGAACTGGATCTAAGCAGGCGGAAGTCAGCGTCACCTGGTGAGTTGAATGCTTTTGTCTTTATTGATGGGGGCGTTTATTTGGGATATGACGTAATGTTGATCACTATTTGATGGGACTGAAACTATACTTTTAGTAAATATTTCTTACAAGTCAAACAGGCGGTTAGAACTTCGATCTGACTTTTCTAAAATATTATTCCATGGATTTGAACTTGACAAGTAGTTTAACCAAATCGATCTCGTGAAAATGAAAAAAAAACTGTTGGGCTAAATTGAGCACAAAATGTTGTGCAGTTTGCCATTTTGAATCTTTTAAAGTCAAGTGAAAGTAAACGCTGTTTGTTATGTTTAAATTGTAAACAACAGGATCTCTAGGTTTTGACACTCTTGGAAGGATTAGTTTTTTTTTCAAGTCATAATGCAAAGTAAAATCGAGCCAAACATTTCATTAGGGCACAAAACCAAAAACCGCGATTCGAGAAAATCGCTTGCAAAAAGTGCACAACTTGTTTCAATTCCTATTTAAAAAAGAAGCTTGACTGATGGTATTTTTACTTATGTTTAGATAAAACACATCATTATCCTCAACTCTGCTTGAATGCTTTTTAATTTATGTTGATTTTCGCAATAATTATTATAAAAAATCTTGTTATTAGGTCCTTTTAACTTTCCAACTGTTGTTCATAATGGGCCTCTAGATGCAATTTCAAAGAGAATTGAAAGGGCACTAAAGCGCTGTCATCCGATTGTTGTGTTGAATGATGTTTGGGACCTTTTGTTCAGTTAGAAATAATGAGGAATTCAGCGAACATTATGTTAATTGGTGAAGTTTTGTGATCGAATTGTGAGAATAAGGCATGTGAAACATAAAAAATCTTCAAATGTGTACTGAACAGCATCCGCGGGACCGTATTAAATATTGTGTTTCGGCGAAGTTTTTTTCTGCAGAAATCTTTAGTGAAACGTAAACCAAACGTTGTTTTGAAGTGAATTAGTGTTAAGAATGATGAAAAATTCACTTTATAACATAGAAAGTTCCTCAACTACGAAAAAGAAAAGGGCACAATTGAACTTTTTTTCTGGTTCGGAGTGAACATTAGGTCTATTCCCGTACTTGCAGAATTGCAGAATTTCTGTAGGATCTGCAGAATTCTGCAGCCAGCATAAGTCACTTTTTTGCAGCACGTTCCCGTACTTTTCAGCTCGCTCTCTTCATCTCTCTCTTTTGCAGAAGTTCTGCAAGGAGAGAAGCGGCAAAACTTTTGCCTGGGTAGCGCGTTCCAGTACTTTTTCTGCAATATTGTGCACAGTTGAGTGGAATTACTCAAATTGGGTATTAAAGTTTTTTAATTATTTCAAAATATTAAAAAAAATGGTTGCCAAAAAAGTAATTAAAACAACACGCCTCTAGGAAAGGGAAATTATTTTATGCAGCACAACATTTTATTTAAAAAATCAAGGATGTATTATTTATTAAGTAACTAGAAATTAATTTTGCTTAGGTAGAAATTATATATTAGAAACAACTCAAAACTTTTAACAATAGGTAAACAATTTTACAAATGAGAGTGGCAGGTACGTTTAATAAATATGATTTAGAAAAAGGCAAACATAGGTTTAATATAGAAGGGACCAAAAATACATGTTTTAATAGCAGAATGTTTGAAAGATTATCCAGGATAAAATAATTAAATTATGACTGGATGTCACATGAGAGAACAACGGTGTCGCAGCGAAATTGGCAAATTAAAAAAAAATGAATCACAAACTCAAAAATTTTAAAGACACATAAATTAAAAAATCTGGAAATTAAGAAATCCATAATTAAAAATATAAAAATAAACTAATATATTCAAATTGAGAAACTTTTTAAAAAACACAAATCAGATATTTGAGAATTTTAAAAATGCAAATAATTATATCAGAAAAATAAAAAAAATCACAAACTAAAAATTTAAAAATTCAAATAATTAAAAACCAAATATTTCAAAATGTTTAAAATTAAAAAAAAATAATTTAAAATTTCAAAATAAATATAATAAAGGTCGAAAAAAAATCGAAATAAAAAAACAATAGTTTGAATATTTATGAGTGCAGAACACCAAAAATTCAAAAGCTATATTTAAAAATAATAAGATAGAAAATTAAAGAAATTATAACTTCAAAAATAAGTAAAATTAAAAAATTCTGTCCATCAAAAATTTTAAAACAAAAATATAAATAAAATAGAAACAGTCAAAATTTCCAATCTCTAAATCGTCTAAATTTGTGTTTCTAACCTAAAATATGACTCAAAAAATGTGTATTTTTTATGATTCAAGATGGCGAAGAAATTAAGAATTTAATAATTTAGGAATTAAGGAATTTAAGAATTTAAAAATTAAAGAATTTCAGGGTTTCAGAATTTCAGAATTTTAATTTCGACAAAATTACATTTTTTTTGGTTCATATAAGAATACAAATTGGTAGCGCCGTTAAAGGTACAATTTATGATTTGCCAATTAAATTTACCTATTATTTCAACACACATATTGAGTATCTTCAAAATCAATTTATGATCAAAAATAATTCCGAAACTAATATTTATTTGAAATTATTAAACTCAAAAGAAATGCGTTTTTTAAAAGTTTTTAAAAACTATTTGTTTTTAAAGTACATTTTTTGTTGGGGTACTAGCCGTACTGTAACACTATGGCTTAAGTTTTATCAGGTTAAAAATATTAACACTAAAAAAATCGCTTTATCATTTACATGAATGAGCTAAGCCTGAAATCGTTAACATAAAAAAATCGTTCTCAATAAAACCAGACAAATAAAAAAAACAACCCCAAAATCATTTATTATTACAAATAATAATAAAATGCTTGATTTCACCCAACTTGCAAATTTTATTTAAGCGTGTACTCAACTTCCATCACACCAAATTGCAGTAACTTTTCAACAAGAAAGAGAAGAGAGAGCTTGCAGAAAAGTACGGGAACGGTTTTGCTGCAACTTCTACCTCTCTCATTGCAGAAGTTCTGCCTGAGAGAAAAGTTACTTTTGTTGCAGAAAAGTACGGGAACGCTCTGCTGCCGTTTTTGTGCAGAATTGCAGAATTCTGCAGTACGGGAATAGACCTATTGTTATGGGCCCTTTTGAGTTTTTTGATTTTTTCAATAGGAAATTGTTTGTTATCAATTTGATTCTTGGAGGGCATGTAGGGAGTGTACTAATGAATGGCATAGTGGAATAATCCCGAATGTTTACGTTTTGGTTTTGTGCCCTAATGAAATGTTTGGCTCGAAATGTTATTTAATAAATTAGTGATTCTCTCAATTTTCACAATGTTTCGCGATTTTATAATTTTATTTTATTTTAATGGGTTGAACCATGCCCATACATTCTTTATGTAAAAAGACGTATAATTTGCATCATTTTTTGACTTTCTGAATGATTTGGTGTATCGGCAAAGTTGTAGATTATAATTAGGACTATTCGGAAAAAAGTTACACTCTTAACATTCCAACGCCCAAGGCTCCAAAAAAGGTGGAACGGTAACTTCAACTCGCTGGTTCTCGGGCATAACTCAACTAATCAAGTGATTCTTCTTTCCAGTGATTTGTTAGATAATTTTAGAACTTTGCAGAACTTAATTTGATCAAATCTGTTGTTTTAGAAAAAGGTGGAACGATGTTTTCGGTCGCAGAAATTACAGATTTGTTCAAATCAGGTTCTGCAAACAAGAATCAAATCACTGGAAACAAGAATCGTCCCGATTGGTTGAGTAACGCCCGAGAACCAGCGTGTTGAAGTTACCGTTCCACCTTTTTTGGGAGGCTTGGGCGTCCGTGTAAGTTGGACATGCGTTGGGCGTTCCAGTGTTAACGGATTTAAAATTAAAAAAAATCTAATGTTCAACTGGAAAGATCTAGAGAACAGTATTGTTAGTAATAAATATTGTCAATATTTGATTGTAAATTAAATTTTAACGACATTTCGAACAATCAAAATTAAATCTTAATTAAGTTATATGAACTTTGATAATCTATCATTTCCCCCTGAATCTATGGTAAAGATTAAAGAGAAATTTCTCACCAAAATCCAATGTAACACAAACAACCGTTTCTCGCACACAAATCTAACGCACTTACGTTTATTTTAATTCAATAATTTTCCAATAAATTGACTCCCCATCAATGGCCGAAGATTTATGATCACTCACTTCTTCACACGAGCTTACAATGTGAACGCCCCCCACCGAAAGTGCTCTCTGTACATTACTGTTTGATTCCATTTAATTCGATATGGTACACCCTCACACGAAACTTTCCCTTTTTTGTGGGGGGCACTATTGTTTGCTTGGGATCCTCAATTTGAGGGTGGGAAGACACATCTAAAATAATTCAATTTAATTTCATATAACTGTTTAGCTTGATTTGAACATTTTCAAAGTCTCTCTCAAATTTGATGTTTAACTGAATGTAATTTGGTATTTTTTCACAGTGATTTAAACAAATAACAAAGTGCACCCCGAACAAAGGTTTCCATTTAAACAGGACCCACATTTCTTTGATTTCGTTTCTTTTTCGGAGTACGACTTGGGGTGGTGGGTGCGGCCAAAGAAAGGATCGTAAAATTTACGCATGCACCTTCTTTTAGGTTTTTTCCCGTATAGTCAAAAGGGCGACAAACCAACATCACCCACTTTATATACTGATGAATGCAGATCTAACTTTTTTCACTCTTATGTATATAGTGCCAATGTCCCGATGGTGACCAGGCTGGCCATAAAGATGAAAGGGAGCTGTTTGGTTTTTATCGCCTAAATCACACTCTCTTCGGTTGGTCCTTGTTCCCGATTCCTCGTTTGATCCCCTTGGCCACCACTCGACTCTCTCTAGCGAAAGTGTGATTCGATTTTATTCCATACTTTTAGCACTTTTTTTCGGAACAGATAAGGTGTCGTCTTTGCTCTGTCCACTTCTCTATGAGAGATGCATTGATTGGTTCGACGAGCTTCTTCAATTTTATTATTTATATAGAAAATGGTCCAATTTTCCGGACTGCTTTTTAGAGCGCCACTTTTCCTTTTTTTTTGTGTTGCTTCGAAGGTCCGATCTAGTTCCCTCAATCTCCTTGGTGGTGGGGCGTTAATGAAGGGTGGGATCAAAGTAAGCGATGACCGAAGCTCGGACTGCATGCGGGTCGACGATAGGAACGGATTTGATTCCTTTGTTGGAGTTCATGGCATACTGTGAATGGATTTGTTCTCATGATATCAAATTTTGCAAATTACTAAATTCTAAAGCATCAAATTTTATGTACTCCAAAAAATATTAAATACCAAAAGAATGTGACATCCTGCCATAATCATAACAACCTCATGGCTTCCTACGATCCGGAAAAGCAGTCAAAAGGCCATTTCTCAAAGCACCCCTTTCGACCAATATTTCCTCAAGAATTATAATTACATTATTACGTCTAATGAACGGATAAATTGATAAACTATAAACACGTTGTAAAAACACACACTCCAGCCTGCGTTGACCCCTTCTTCGTTGGCCGTTGGTCCCGGGAGATTTCCCCCGCCGGTTCCGGATGCGAGAGTGTAAACATTGTCCAATGGTTGTTCTTTTCATTTTTTTGCTCTGTTCCTTCCGATCAACCATAAAAAACAACCTGCTGCCAAACTTGAGCAGTGAAAAGAAAAGGGTTCTTCCAAGACAACGGCGGAAACAAATCAAGGGAAAAAAGGGGTGCTCAAATTCCCCCTTTTTGTTGGTTGGCACTGGTTGATAGACAAGGGGCTAAACAATTTATTACGTCAATAGTGCTACCCCCTTTGGGATTATCATACTTTGGGAAGTACTTAAGAGGCTTTTCATTTCCATCAGTTTGGTATGCGTTTTCACACCATTTTTTCAAGGAGTTGAATAGGTCATGAATTTTACTCTTCATCTTTCAATATTTTCTGAAATTTTCTGAAAAAATCTGACCACTGAACTTAAAATCTACTTTAAATTAGAAAAAAAATATAATTTCCAACGCTTACTGTGATGTAAATAAGTCAAATAATCTCACTTTCTGAACTTGAAACTGCACTTATGATGATTTATCTTAAAAATTGACATTAAAAAAAACATTATAGCCATTAAATTCGTCCAAAGGCCATAAGAAACACATGTCACCACCTGTCGCCAGGTACATTTATTAACATGTCCAAACACAAGAGTCATTTAAACCCCCCTCCCTCAACCACCAGTCAAAATATTGTCACCTCAGGTCACCCAAAACACAGCCTACTACCACACAACGAGTTGGCCCTTGTCCTTTCGCCTTCAAAAGAGGGCTCTCCAGAAACAACAACAATATTGTCCATCGCAGCAACCCGGCCATCGTCGTAACCCGTCTGTCCCCGGCATTGTGTAATGTCACTTCAAGATGTCGTCACAATTTATTCCACTCTAAATCATCCCCTGCCTACCGGGGTGGACCCGTTTCGTATCCCGAACGAGAGCCATCCGGTATCCGGAGGATAATTTCCTTAAAAATTGAGACATTTTCCCGTGCCCGGCTTTACAGGAAAAAAAAGAAGCTAAGGCTTTTCGCTTTCATCATGTTTATTACATGTGATTTATATTCTCGGCAGCTTTGTCTTCCTTCGCCTCCTTCCTAGGATATGTAAACTTCCTGAAGGACGACCAACATCGAGTAGGGACGTTTTCTAAACTTTTCTGATGGGGGAGTGAGGTCGAATGTCTGTGTGTGTGTTTTTAAATTCCGAATCAATCACAACACAAATCAACCCTTCAGATTCGATTACTCAGGGCACACGACAAAGCGCAAACAATGGCCAACAAAATGGGATTTGAATTCGTAAATCGTTTTTTTTTCTTCTCTGCTCTGGTTTGGTCAGACATGATGGTGGTCGCAGTAGGCCACGCGGGGAAAGGGGGGAAACCATTTTAAAATTACTCACATTTCAAACTAGAGGGGAAGATGTTGCGTCTTGAGATGACAGGGTTTGATTTGGGGGAAATTAGCATAAAGTGGGATTAATTCAAGAGTAAGTCGTGATATACATTTAGATAAGATTTAAAATGATTGAACAACAATATAAGAAGAACAAAACAGTAATGATATAAAACACATTTTTTACACAACAACCTTTTTATTTTGTAAATAAATTTGGAAGAAATCAACTTAAATAGTTAATTCAAAACCTTAACGGAATTTGATCGATCAATAAACACCCTCACTCAACTACCCCAACTTAATCAACCCTCAGATCATTACAAAATTCAATTTCAACTGCAACATATTCGCCAAATTCGTTCTGGTCCAGTTCCGCGTGCACCTATGTTTGTGGTCATTCAAGTCCCACGACCCCGCGCCGCCGCCTGCTTAGGTTTTTCAAAAACGCACGTGCTTCTGGTAAGGGTCAAAACCCTTACATCTGCCCAGCCTCAAAAGTGATCGATTTTCCAACGAAAAATGAAACAATTGACCACAACCCCAGCACCGTTGACCAGGGGAAAAATCGATTAAAGGCTTGCAGTTGTGGGTGATGTTTAGTTTCGGAAATTGTGAGGGTGGACGGACCCACACGGGGTCATATCGATTCCTCACCTTCTATTATCATTTTGCAGCGCGCGTTTTTCATTATCGACGCTATTGAGTTATTGAATGGAATGGTTCAGGGGGCCTTTTGTTTCCAGCAGCAGCAGCAGCGGGTGTAATTTTATCCATTGAGCTCGTATCTTTGTATGACGACGAAAGCGAGCGAAGAGAGCGATTCAGTCGATTTTGGGCCATTGTTTGGCACTTTTGGCCAGTTATCGTACGTTTCCATAATGCACACAACAACAGTCAGTGTGTGGGCGCAGGACAATCTCCGAAGCTGATGTGCAATAACCGAAATGAGCAGCCTCACAAAAACGACGGAAAAATCTCGCTTCTAAATGTGAAAAGTTTCCGATGTTGGTGAACCCGAACCCGATGACCAACCAACTCCAAACAACAGAAAGAGACACGATGCATATTAAAATGGATGTGCAGCTGTTGTTTTTCTCAATGTTCAATAAATAAATACTCACTCTTTCTGGGAGAAGCTGCTGCTCCTGATGATGGTGGTGATGCTTGACCCTTGTCCACGTGCGAGAAGGAGGAAGGATACAAGTTTTGTGTGTGTGTGTCTCGTCTGCAAACTGCAGTCTGACACGAACCTGAGCTAGTTCTTTCTTGATACCTTTCTTTTGCTTTACTTACTAAAGAAACACGTTGAAATCGACATAAATCAGCTTAATGGAATACGCAAATCACTTGGCAGTGTTCCCAGAATGTTTAAGTTATTATAAAATACCCATCGGCTGATGTGCGACAATATCGGAGTTATTTTGAATGAAATTCTCAACACCCAGTTTCTGGACAGATTCTATCAATATCATTGAAGTAATGATATCTCATGTTAGAGTTGCCAGATGACTCATCGAAATATTTTTTAAATAATTATCCACTGTAAATGATTTAGTCAATTTTCATTGACAGTCCGAAGAAAGCATCCTGGAGAACTTGTGGTTAGATTAAGTCCTAAGGAATTACACTCATTAAATCGGGCAGGTCTACTGCGTTGCAATAACCGCAGAGATCACATTTTACCGAATCTACAGGGGATGAAGAATGCATGGACCGAACATACCGTACCAACCGCTTCAGATTAATACATTTTCATTGACATTTGAGCAATTCTCAACTAAATCGGTCATTTTTTTTTTTAAATTTCAATTTTTGTATTTTTTAATTCACCTGAAACTTTTGTGGTGCTTTCGGAATGCCCAAAGAAACCATTTTGCATCATTAGTTTGTCCATATAATTTTCCATACAAATTTTGCAGCTACAAAAATGATGTATGAAAATTCAAAAATCTGTATCTTTTGAAGGATTTTTTTTTGATCGATTTGGTGTCTTCGGCAAAGTTGTAGGTATGGATAAGGACCACACTGAAAAAAATGATACGCGGTAAAAAAAAATTGGTAATTTTTTATTTAACATTTTGTCACTAAAACTTGATTTGCAAAAAAAAAACAATATTTTTTAATTTTTTTTATATGTTTTAGAGGACATAAAATGCCAACGTTTCAGAAATTTCCAGAATGAGCAAAAAATCTTTGACCGAGTTATGAATTTTTAAATCAATACTGATTTTTTTCAAAAAATCGAAATATTGGCTTAAAAAAAAATTCAACTTCATTTTTCTATGTAAAATCAAATTTGCAATCAAAAAGTACATAAGTGAAATATTGATAAAGTGTGCCGTTTTCAAGTTATATCCATTTTTAGGTATTTTTTTTTTTTGAAAATAGTCGCAGTTTTTCATTTTTTTTGTAAATTAGTGCACACAAAAATATGTTTGAAGAGCTGAGAAAATTTTCTATATTTGGCTTTTTAGAACTTTGTTGATACGACCCTTAGTTGCTGAGATATTGCCATGCAATGGTTTAAAAACAGGAAAATTGATGTTTCTCACGTTCTCACCCAAACAACCCACCATTTTCTAATGTCGATATCTCAGAAACTAATGGTCCGATGTTAAAATATGAAACATTCGTGAAATTTCGGTCTTTTCGAAAAAAAAAATTTTCTAGATTTTTAAATCAAGACTAACATTTTAAAAGGGCTAAACATTCCATATTACGCCCTTTTAAAATGGTGGTAGAATATGGTTTCGATTTTTCTGTTGGAGATCATTCTGAGCATATTTTGTTCTACGATAAACTTGTCTTTTCTTGTTTTATGTTTTGCTGTTTTTCTATTTTATTTTAAGTATTTCTATTTGTATGTAGGTTGGAATAAATTTCATTTATAATTTTTGTCCCTCGACTCTGCTCGAGGTCGAGAGGGAAGCAAAAATACTGAATATCAAACTTAAAGATTGATATTGGAAATTTTGAAACAAAATGTATCACAAAATGCTTTATATATCTTTACAGTTATGCTACTATCGAAAACATGCAAATTTCAATGATTTTTTGGAAAAAATAATAATTTCTACACTTTAACGTTATTCTGGGGTCTCAAAATTTATAAAACAATATTTTTTAACAAAAATTTAATTGATTTAAAATGCATAAATAAGCTATCCAATGTATTCTGAATTATTCACAATCGATTCAACAATTATTTTTTTTTTTTCAATAAAAATTTCAATTTGTTTTTTGTTTTGCCTTTTGTTTGTTCAGGGTTTTTGTAGAGTATAGAGCGCCAAAAACATTAAATAAAATATGTAATGACCTCATCTTGCTTAGATTATGCTTGATTCTCATTATGCACCTCCTGGCATTTTCTTTTTCCTATTTGTTTTTTTCTTCATATTTTTAAGCCATTTTGATTTTTTTATTGTTTTGCCTTCCTCACTGAGGTAAGGCTATAATCCTGCTCTAAAAATGAACTTTTTATTAAAAGCTCGAAGACCCACCTTCATATATACATATCGACTCAGAATCGAAAACTGAACAAATGTCTGTGTGTGTGTGTGTATGTGTGTGTGTGTATGTGTGTGTGTGTGTATGTGTGTGTGTGTGTATGTATGTATGTGTTCAAAAATCTTGCCAAGTTTTCTCAGCACTGGCTGAACCGATTTTGATCGAACCAGTTGCATTCGACTTGGTTTAGGGTCCCATACATCGCTATTGAATTGTTTGAAGTTTCGATAAGTAGTTCAAAAGTTATGTATAAAAATGTGTTTTCACATATATCCGGATCTCAATTATATGCATGTAAACGATGTCCGGATCCATCATCCAACCCATCATTGGTTAGGTAATCAAGAGACCTTTCCAACAAGTCCACAACATCGAAGATCTGGTAACCCTGTCTCGAGTTATGACCACTTAAGTGATATTTATGTACTTTTTTGAAGCCGGAACTCACTTAATTGCATGTAAACGATGTCCAGATCCATCATCCGACCCATCGTTGGTTAGGTAATTAAGAGACCTTTCCAACGAGTCCACAACATTGAAGATCTGGCAACCCTGTCTCGAGTTATGACCACTTAAGTGATATTTATGTACTTTTTTGAAGCCGGATCTCACTTAATTGCATGTAAACGATGTCCGGAACCATCATCCGACCCATGGTTGGTTAGGTAATCAAGAGACCTTTCCAACGAGTCCACATAATTGAAAATCTGGCAACCCTGTCTCGTGTTATGACCACTTAAGTGATATTTATGTACTTTATTGAAACCGGATCTCACTTAAATGTATGTAAACGATGTCCGGAACCATCATCCGACCCATCGTTGGTTAGGTAATCAAGAGACCTTTCCAACGAGTCCAAATAATTGAAAATCTGGCAACCCTGTCTCGAGTTATGACAACTTAAGTTATATCTGTGTACTTATTTTTCTGGACCTAAAAAAAAAATAGCTGAAATATGTGTCTAAACCCTTCATATTACCCATTGTTGGTAAAAAGTGAGGAAGGCATCAACCACATAGGTGGATTAAGTTAGTTTTTAATATCTTCTCGACAAAAGTTAATTTTGTGGTAATTTTGATCTTCAGAAAGCATTGAAAAGAAGATTTTATATTTTTTTTTGGGTTAGAAGTTTGATTTGTTTTATGTAACTTTGTCAATGTTTTTGAAAATGTTTTTTTTTCTGTAATCAACTTTGGCTGTATTTTTCATTATCACTTAATGTAAAATAAGTATGCAGTATTTTTTATAATGTCCCAAACTATGGTTCTAAGCATTCCCAACAATTTAAATGACATTGGTTTCATTCTATACGGAAATAAAGAAAAAAAAAAGCAAAAAAGATAAAAAAAGACTAAAGTTTGAAAGTATAAATAGTCGAAATTGGGAAATAAAAATCGAAACATTTTTTTTTTTTTTTTTTTTGATAGTTTTGATCATTATTGTATCATTTGAGAAATTTTTCCATTCATTCAAAAATTATATGAGGCATTAGGGTGTAATATGGTGTTATAGAAAAATAAAGTTGTCAAAATTTAGTGAGCACAGCAATTTTTATAACCCTTTCGGGGTCCTAAACAACTCCCCAAAATATGGGATCAATTGGTTAAGTCTCCACTATGTGCAAAGTAATTAATATTTTGTATTGGATATTTTATGGGAAATCATTTTTCTTGTTTCTTTTTTATCGAAAATGTTACATCAGCGAATCGACGTGCAATGCCACCTTCTAAAATACGTTTTCAATTGAAATCTTGTTCCAAATAGCTAAACAGGATGTGAGCAAGCATCATCAGTTTTGCAAAATCGATATAGAACCGTATCCTTAACCTGCCAAATATTTGAGAATTTTTCCCATGTGCCTAAAAAATGGTAAGCTATATTTTTATCATGCAACTTATGTTATAAATTTCTTTAAAAAAATTTCAAACAAACAAAAACTGCAAAAAAAGAGCAAAAAAACTTAAAAAACGTTACCCCCCCCCCCCCCCCCTTAGTGGTTGGCGCCTTCCTCACATTTAAAGGATGCTATCCAAAATCCAAAAAGTGCGTAAAAAACACCTGTGCTTATAACTTTTGATAGGGTTGTCAGATCTTCAATGTTTTGAAAGTGTTGGAAAAATCTTTTGAATACCTATCCAACGATAGGCCGCATGAGAGATCCGGACAACGTTTTCATCAACATATCTGAGATCCGGCCTCCAAAAAACGTATAAATAACACTTAAGTGCTTATAACTTTTGATAGGGTTGTCAGATCTTCAATGTCTTGGACGCGTTGGAAAGGTCTTTTAAATACCTTTCTGAAAATGTATAACATGGCGGGTTTTCTTACAAAAACCACCCTTTTTACAATCTTCCGGACTTTTGTTAAAATCGTTTTTTTAGCATAACTTTTGAAGTACTTAACTAATCTGCATAATTTTTAATAGCGACTTATGGGACCCCAAGACGGATCGAATGATGCCATAACGGACAAAATCGGTTAAGCCAATGTCGAGATAATCGAGTGACAATTTTTTGATCAACATCCCACCACACACACAGACATTTGCTTAGAATTTGATTCTGAGTCGATAGGTATACATGAAGGTGGGTCTAGGAGGTCTAATTGGGAAGTTCATTTTTCGAGTGCTTTTATAGCCTTTCCTCAGTAATGTGAGGAAGGCAAAAAATGGCTAAAGATAAAGATTGTTGGTAACAGAATAAATATTCTTCGATTGTGCCACTAACCTGACGAGTCAAGAAGGTTAATTTCATCAAAGTGGATATCATTCCTTACACAAAATCTTCCCTGAACAAGAACAACAAGCGACACACATATAAAATTCACACTTACTGTGAAGTGGTGACTCCAACATAATGGATCGCGCTCGCGTAACGAAACGCCACAAGAAAAGAGAGAGCTAGCTAGAAGCTACTCCTTAAGAAGTGAGGATGACCCTATTGTTCCTGGCTGCTGCTGGTGATGATTGTCGTCCTTTTTTTATTTTGCTAGATCACAGCCCGAAGAGACAAGGACTCATCCGCTAGCTCGGTTGACAAAGAAGAAACTGGTCTCGGTGATCATATTCATGGCTCTTTTAGGATTTTGCTTAAAATATTGCTCCATTGTGCTCTGGGAGCGCTACTTCTAGAGCAGATCTGGGTTCATCTGGGTGGGGTAAGTGGGCAATTGTTGGCCTCAACTTAACTTACAAATTTGATTTTAGCTTGAAACCAAAACTTAAAATGGAGCAAATAGAAGTTCATAACGTGTCCAACAATTGCCACCCTACCCTAACCTATCATAGAAACGGGACGCAATATGGAAACAGCGTAAAAGCAAGAAAAATCGATATAATTTATCACCTCCTTGGAACGTGCCTGGTGCCATAGCAAAATGCGTTTGATTAAAGGACGACACACACTCATTCGCCTTCAGAATATAAAAGGACATGAAATTTTCGAGGAATTACCAACACCTCGAGAGGAGGTCCCGGACAAGGTACGAGCTAAAGCAGCACGTGGACATCTGTTGGGATAACACCCAATGTCTCTTGAGAGTGGTTCACCAGTTGGTGTCTTCATTAAAGCTATTTAGTTTGAAAGATTATTTGGCGGTATAGTTTGAAGAAGAAGTTGACTTGCTTTTGTAATAAAAGCTAGTTTCGAAATAACTCAAAAATTTACATGAAAATCCATGTAACCTTGTTGTATAGCAAAGCCTACTTTGATCCAAATCCACAACAATGTTCAATCCTGAATATCAAACAAATCTTCTTGTTTTATCAAAAAACTCACAAAATCCCATAAATCAACAGTCACAGCCATAATCAAAACTGCCAGTGTTGCCAGCGAGCCTAGACCTTTCAGCAATGCCCCGATTGCAATCAGAGTCTTGTTTACTTTACGTGCAGCCTGCCAGACTGCTGTTAAAAAAACGACAGAAAGACCACCATAAATCGCTAAACATTCGCAACGTCGTCGTCGTTAGCCAACAAGGGGGAGGAATTAATTAAATTTCTTCTGCATGTGCGCCATCATCATCATCTCGTTGTTCTTCTTGCCGAGTGTGTCCTTCCCCTCGCTGTCGTAATTGGCTTTGCATACAATTATTGGTGGGCCCACAGTTGGATAGTGTCTTTTAATTCCCCTCTCGGCGAAAACGGTGCGAAAATTTGGATTTTTTTGAAGAAATTTCATTGACTTTGACTTGACTTTGACTTGACTTTGACTTGACTTTGACTTGACTTTGACTTGACTTTGACTTGACTTTGACTTGACTTTGACTTGACTTTGACTTGACTTTGACTTGACTTTGACTTGACTTTGACTTGACTTTGACTTGACTTTGACTTTGACTTGACTTTGACTTGACTTTGACTTGACTTTGACTTGACTTTGACTTGACTTTGACTTGACTTTGACTTGACTTTGACTTGACTTTGACTTGACTTTGACTTGACTTTGACTTGACTTTGACTTGACTTTGACTTGACTTTGACTTGACTTTGACTTGACTTTGACTTGACTTTGACTTGACTTTGACTTGACTTTGACTTGACTTTGACTTGACTTTGACTTGACTTTGACTTGACTTTGACTTGACTTTGACTTGACTTTGACTTGACTTTGACTTGACTTTGACTTGACTTTGACTTGACTTTGACTTGACTTTGACTTGACTTTGACTTGACTTTGACTTGACTTTGACTTGACTTTGACTTGACTTTGACTTGACTTTGACTTGACTTTGACTTGACTTTGACTTGACTTTGACTTGACTTTGACTTGACTTTGACTTGACTTTGACTTGACTTTGACTTGACTTTGACTTGACTTTGACTTGACTTATTTTTACTCTACTTTTGCTCGACTAGCGACTCCTAAGCAAGGCCTACTACGTATTCATTGCATAGCATAGCATAGCATTGAGACAAGAATTTAAATTGAAAAACAAAGCCTACTTTTCCACAAAAAATCTTATATTTCCTCGACGTTTCCAGAACCGCTTCGCTTTGCTTTCGCCTCTGGGGCAAAGATGAGCTAAATTACCAGTTCCTTCCCGGGCAAAGGAATAATTTTATCGTCACAGTCGTCCTTCGTAATTCTGCGTCTTATTTTCCGCGCCAGATGACGATCGATGGCCCAAGCTTCCATTAATGCCCGTAAGTAGCGCCTGGCGCTCGGATTAGAATAATTATAATCGAAGAAATTGCCCCGGGACTGTCTGTGTTCCGTTCCGAGCTCGGTTGTCATTTTCTCAGAAGCATCGATTAGCATATCCGACCAACCAAGCAAGATGTCGACATTCGGACCGGAATGGAGCAGCAGAGCAAAAAACAACGAGGACACGTTTCCTCCACAAAACCACAGGGATTAACGTGTGATTATATATTATTTATATGCAAAATCGATACGTTCCCGCCATAAAGCATACACTTAATGTGGCCATCAATTAATTTTAATGATATTCTTTGGACCATTCTGCTCCGAACCTTTTCGTTCCATCTCCTTGGTCCTTTTCCGCACAGCTCACGTGGTCCAGGGATGTGAATTCAATATACCTTCTCTCGCGCACCCCCGAAAATGTAAATATTGCAAACAAAATTGGTTTCGGATGCTTGCATACCTTCGGGGGCAGCCCTTGCTCTCACCCAACTTTTATTTTCAATTTCCGCCGACCTCCAGCGAACGAGGTTAGGATCTAATAAATATTCGACCCCGATCGAAGCAGTCCGCACCGGACTCTTATCGCAGCAAGCCAGGATGAAAGGCAATGTCCGGTTTTATTTAACTTTTTTTCGCCAACATAAAAGGAAAAACGAAAGTGTTTGCTCTCGCTGAAAGGCCTAGAAATAAAGTTGTTTTCAAATTGATTCAAATTCAGATTCAAATTCATTTTTCAACAAAAGAATCGTTTTGCTGACCGGACGAAAAAAAGGGGGAAAACCGCACACGCACTAGTTGGGAAAAAGGGGGAACGACGGGAAAAAGAGCAATCACTTGAGGAAACGCGCGCATTTTTGGAAGGAGTTTAAGGGCGTGAAAACGACGGGACGGAGGGAAATGTGTGGGCACTTGAGCGCAGTTGGATGACTGTCGACTTTTCCCTCGAATCTTGAATTGAGTACTTCTGGGTGCTCCTTAACAAGACTCAACAGTTTGCCACGACTATTACAATGCAAATTGGTTCTTAGTGGGACGGCTTCCGTCAGTCAGCAGTGGTTTGAATGATTTTGAATGAGTTTGGCAGATTTGATCGCAGCATGTCAAGAGGTGACGAGTATGCACTAAACCTTTGGCCGAAGTGGTTATTCGACATATATTTCGCGTTTTATAGTTTCGATCCAAATTGTTTTCTATTTTCAAATTTTAAATTTTTCAGTTTTTGAATTTGTTTTTTTTTTTTGTCTCCTAATGTCAACAATTTTATAAGCTGGATTAGCCATTCTCTGAAAACAACAAAATCATGATTCATGAGTCCATTTTTAAAAAGCTTTGTTCTGAAATTTAGGGTTGGTTGTTACTGTAACTTAATGACAATTGGTCTAGCCCAGTGTTTCTCAACCGGTGAGGATAGCCCTCCTAGGAAGAAATTCGCCTATTCTTGGGGAAGGATGAGAAGTGTATAGAAATTCAATATTTTTAAACGTTTTTGCAAAAACTTAAATGCTTTTCTGACACCTTCTTTGAATGCTCACAATATTGTTTGAACTTTTTGTGAAACAAGTGGATGTGAATTTATTTGATAAGCAACAACAGTATATATTTAAAATAAATTTAGCAGATTGAATTTTAAGGATAATATTTTTTTTGTTAATTTTGGAAAGTTCTTTTTTTTGCTCTAATAAGAACAGTTTTTTAGAAAACCAGGATCTTGAATTAATTTATGTAATTTTCACATTGTTTGTAACATGAGAAGTTCTTAAATATTTGTGTTTTTGTTTTCTTATTTTTATGAAGAGAATTTATGTGAGTTTCTACATTCTTTCAAACATGAGTAATTTTTGAAAATATTATAATGATTTTTTAAAGAATTTTTCCGAGCTTTGAGATTGTTTCGAGGCGTTCTCAATTTTGTGTAAGACATTTTTTCGATTTTTGTTGGTTCTTGTATTTTTGTCAAGATGAACAGCTCTTTGGAACTTAAATTAAATTTTAATTCTTTTAAACCCGACCCAAAAAAAAATCAAAATAAATTCAAAAATATAAAAAAACAAGCAATGTAAAATTGCTCAAAGTATAACAGCTATTTTTTAATTAAGTGGGATCTGAAACATTGCACAGAATTGATGTAAATAAAAATATTTGGGGGGTTTTGCATCCTTTAATTTTTTGTGATCATTATAACAATACTTTTGAAAGTTTTTGCATCTAATGAAGCATGAATAGAACCATGGAAAATAATTGAGCTTAAACACACATTGCTTTCTTTCAAATAAAGAAAAGTTGTTTGGGGACCATACATAAACCACGTGGACACTTTTTTGGGAATCTGTTACCCCCCCCCCCCCCTTCGTGGACAAAATTGTCCATACAAAAAAACTTTTTGTATGGATCGTGGACAATCGCCATACCCCCTAAAGTGTCCACGTGGTTTATGGATGGTCCCTTGAGACCTTATATAATTTTGCTTTCTTTGGAAACTGGACTGAAAGCATTTCCCAGTTACCGAATGCTGCTCGCTAATTGGGCTGATTAATGATGAGGGAATCATCAATGCAATAAATTTTTAAATCATTTTAGAAAATTATAGTAATTCCTAATAATTTCTAGAACAAATCTTTCAAATTCTCTTTGAGATTTCATAAATCCTCGAAAAGAAATGAATTTATTTCCTGAAAATTGATTTTTACATTCGCTCGATCATTTCCCATTGTTATTGTTTTTTGACGTTTGACTGCTTATTATATTGACTTCAGCCCAGTTATCAAAAGCCAGTTAAAATGCAGCCCAGTTAAGTACTGAACAAGTACTGTGAAAAAACTCTGAGTTTTATTTTATTTAAATAACAAATATTTTTCACATGAGCAAATAATGATAAACAAGTGAATAGAAAAAATCTTGAAGCATTTGTTTTTTTGCGAGTTTGAAAAAATAATATGATGTGAAAAATGTAATCTTTCTACAAAACTTTAAAGCCAAATTTATGATATTTGTGCATTGATACCAATTAGTTAAAAAATAGACTAGGGGGTAAGGTGTTTTTGAAAATTATTCGAGGACCGAAAAGATTGAGAACCACTGGTCTTGGCTCTAGAAAGTGAAGACAATCTAAATTTTGTTGACTTTTTGTTTGCTGGTTGAGATTATACGTTGAAAAGCCACGATATCACATTTGCGAATTTGGACAGATTTTTCGTTAGTAAATAAAGTGCAATTTTACCAAAAACTATGTAGGTATATTTTACCGTTCTAAACATAAAAAAGTATATTTACGCTTTCTCAATTCTTGATTTAATGTCTTCCAGGTTTATACATTATGTAATGATTTTTTTTATGGTTCATATCAGTTCTTGAGCAATCTTAGCAACCATTTTATGATTGTTTTACAAAAAGGAATCCTTCAACCTCAATTCTGCATATTTCACGATTTGCGAAGGTAAATTTGAACAAATTTTTCTTTTGAAGCATTTACCAAGGTATTTATTTACGTTTGAGATTTTCAAACTTCAAAATCATAAATAAATTCCTTCAAAATTCTAAAACTTGTACATAGTATAAATTGCTTTGAAATTATTGGAAGAATTAATATTACACTTATTCGTAAAAGTGATGAATTGAACATGGTTAGAGTGTACTTTTTGGTTCTGACTGGAAAATTGTTCTAAATTTTTCTTCTTATCACTTTGACAGTTTGCAGTCTAATAAATCCATTTCACTCAAACCGATTTTAGATTCAAATTTTTTGTAGACAGCATTTGAAAATTGATACAAAAATCAAATTGTTTTTTTTTTTTTTGTTATAAAAATCGATTTTTTAAAATGAAAGACAACGCCTTGTCCAACGATTGATTAAAATTAAAACAACATTTTTTTTAGAATTCAAATTGCCATATGCTACAAACAAGATTCCCAAATTTATTCCGAATTTCAACAGGTTCCCTCTAATCAGCGACTTCCAGGAACGAACCAAACATTTTTCACAACCTAACCTTTTTCGGAAGCCGCCAAAAGTCAAAAAGCCAGTGCTTCTTCACATCTCACTTTCCACGGCTACCTAGATGCAACTCGTTTCATCCTTTGAAGGATACCAACCAAACCAAAAAAAAACACACAGCAACCATAAAAAGTCAACCTGCTGCTGTTTTTTCTCGAGAATTCCTCAGAAAAAAAGAGGCAATATGGTTAAAAAGTTACCTTTTTTTACAACCCCCAAGCTATTAGGCAAATCAACTTTCCAGGAATGCCTCAATTTTATTACCCTCCCTCTGGCTCGGTCACTGCGAAAAACTGAAAAAAGGTAAAGGTCACCAATGCAAATTACATCACGTGGCGACATGGATTGCCACTTTTTTATGACACCACAATTTTGAAATATTCAAAGGCACGCAACCCTCGAGAATTTCTTCCTACCTTCCTGCGGTAAGTTGCTCCGGCGGTGCGGGAGGCTAAGCCCTAATCCCAACTGCATTTAAATCCAATAAAATTCCACTTGTTGGTAACAAAATTTCACATTTTGCACGCCCAAGTGAGCCCGAGCGAAAATTCTTTCACGACCACACGTCAAAGAATGGTGTTTTTAAAAGCGCTTTTCGCTTTTTCCCCCTGACGTTGATGTTGAGGGTTGCTTCTGAGTGCGAGTGTCCATCTGGGAGGGTGATTACAACACGGCGAGAAGCACCCTCTTCTTTTTTTTGCTAGCTGAAAGATGTTCACCAGCAAGTGCTAAGCTACCTTCCGGTGTTACACGTGGTCAGTTCAAGGAGGGGAGAGAAATTTAGTCACTGATTGCATTTTTCTTTTCTTTAAATAAATGTGTACGGAGTGAGTAACATGATTCGGGAAAGAAAACGATTTCAAGAGTCATTTTTCATTTGGCTGGTTGAGGACATCAAAGTAGGCTGAACGAAACCAAGTTGGCGAAATTTCATCGAAGTTCGCAAATTTGCATTGCTCTTCACGCCAGAATCAATAAAACGTCCCATATGCAAATGCAACACAAACAGTGCCAAACAGAATCGCCCAACGAAGGAAAGAAAAACCTTTTCAACCTTACTAGCAGGTGCATAGTGGTGTAAGGTGGGTGGCCAAAAAACTCGACTTTTATTTCAAATGCTTTCTTCTAAATGACGAAGTGATATTCGTATTCTGTCTACAATAAAAATTAATGTTTCTATGGTTGCAATTTATTTTTCATGTGACAAAATTACATTTCATTGCTTATTTAAATTTAATTAAACACATTTATTTGTATTATGCTTAAAATTCCTTTGATAATATTTTTTTATAAATAAAAAAATTCGACGGTTTTGTTCGAACGCGAATCAGTTCAATACGGAGCGTCGGATCGAGGTGCTTTTTATTGCGTTGGGTTCGTATAAGCCCAAGGAAGGTTTATACGCTAACTAATTGACACTTTGGACAATCTGCAACCGGTTCCGGAGCATCGGCAAATTGTATGGAGAAAGTTACGTAAAATAAAATTTTGATCACAGGAGGCTGAATAAGCAAAAAAAACAAAAAAACGTCAACAAACAAAAAAAAATGCAGAACGAAGTTTGTCGGGTAAGGCTTGATTTTTTATAAAAAAAACTTTTTCTGCAACAAACACGATTTTTCAGTCCTAATGTTTCCTCGTTCACTATGAAATTCATTCTATTAAAAATTTGATGAAATCTTTTTTTATCCTGTTTCAACAACGCTTCCAAATTTTCATTTTTAACCTTTTAGCTTTTCAATCTTTTCGTTATTTAAGTCAACTAACTTTCAAAATTTTAACAAATTCGTGAAGACAAAGAGGTATAGAAGTATCTTCACTACTTCTCTCGGTATGATTTGAATACATTTCGTTCGTATTCAATTTAATTCATTTTTAATTTAGAAATAGAACAGTATAAAAGTTGAAATTACAAGCCATGGTTTCAACAAGTGAATGAGAAAAATGGTTAAAGATTTATTTTACACCATTCCAGTTGTTTTGCAAAAAATCGGAAAGTCTGATATTTGCCATCATAAAAGGGTTCATTTAAAGCAATTTTTTGAGGAATTTTCATACTTTATATGACTTTTCTTCAGAAAAGTCAGGTATGACTTGAGAGATTCAGAGTAACATAATTGATCAATATTTATCCTTAAATAAAAACTTGTTCGAACCGCTTGTTACTCGATTTTCCAGCTTTCTTTGAAATAACCTCAAAATCCTAGCTGGAAACTCAAAAAAGACCAAACAAAAATCATTTCTTTGTACAATTCGTCATGAAAAAAATCATCTGCAGATTGCCCGGATACATTTATGAGCATTAAAATCTGCTAAACTAGGTAAAAGTATTTAATTAAAAAAGTATTTATTACTCAACATATTTTTATTTATTTATAAATTCCTGTAAAATAATGATGAACAAATTGCATTTAACGGGAAATTTGAAAACAATATTTTTGCTGGAAATAAAGTTTTATTCAGTTTGGTTTGAAAAATAATACCCGTTGCATAAAATTCTGTTAAGCGTTGCAATGCAATAGAATTATCAATGAAAAAAAACTTTTTTTTGAACTTTTTTTTGAACTGATTTTTTATTTTGTCGAAGATCATTTCACTTTTTTTTAGGACGTGCTTCCTTTTGGAGATATTTTAGCAAACTAATTTTCTAAAGTTTCAGTACAATAAGGATAGCTGAATCATAAATTCAGCTGATGAAAATCTAGAAATTAAAAATAGTATTCTTTGCAATGAATATTCTGTTCTAAAGGTGTTATTTTTGGTATCTTAATTCTACTACCAGAGGCGCCGACTAGTCCAAAATGTTGGGGGGGCACGGTTGTTTTCCGAAATCGTTAGGTGAGAGTGGCGATTTGATGTTTAAGTTTATTGTATATCACGAATTTTACCAATTTGAATATTACGATGTAATAAGAGTTTTTTTCATCCGGAATCCATTTTTTTATTTTTGAAAAAGATAATTTATTAAAACGTGATTGAGAATGTTTATTGGGGGAATTTTTTATACGTTTGGAAGGCGAATTCCTTCTAATTGGCATATTCTCACTTATTTTCCAGAAGTAACAGTCAATTATGAAAATTATCAGGTATTTAAAGTTCAACAACACAAATATTCTAAAAATGAAAACAAAAGTAAAAAGCAAAAATTTAGAACTTTAGAAATTGGAAAATACACATTAAAAACAACATTTTTTTTCAAATCTGCAATTTAGATAAAAATAACAGAAAAAAAATATTCCAAAATTTAAAAAAAGTTTAAAAAACCCTAGGGTTAAAAAAAACTCATGGCTTAAAAATGTTAAGAAATCAAAAGTTGAAATTCAGAAATTAAAAAAATCAGAAATTTGGAAATTACAAAAAAAAACAATGTTTAAAAAAATCGAAAATTTAACATCAATTTATTTGTTCAGAATTTAAGAATTTAAGAATTTAAGAATTTAAGAATTTAAGAATTTAACAATTTAAGAATTTAAGAATTTGAGAATTTAAGAATTTAAGAATTTAAGAATTTAAGAATTTAAGAATTTAAGAATTTAAGAATTTAAGAATTTAAGAATTTAAGAATTTAAGAATTTAAGAATTTAAGAATTTAAAATTTAAAATTTAAAATTTAAGAATTTAAGAATTTAAGAATTTAAGAATTTAAGAATTTAAGAATTTAAGAATTTAAGAATTTAAGAATTTAAGAATTTAAGAATTTAAGAATTTAAGAATTTAAATTTAAGAATTTAAGAATTTAAGAATTTAAGAATTTAAAATTTAAGAATTTAAGAATTTAAGAATTTAAGAATTTAAGAATTTAAGAATTTAAGAATTTAAGAATTTAAGAATTTAAGAATTTAAAATTTAAGAATTTAAAATTTAAGAATTTAAGAATTTAAGAATTTAAGAATTTAAGAATTTAAGAATTTAAATTTAAGAATTTTAAAATTTAAAATTTAAGAATTTAAAATTTAAGAATTTAAGAATTTAAAATTTAAAATTTAAGAATTTAAAATTTAAGAATTTAAGAATTTAAGAATTTAAGAATTTAAGAATTTAAGAATTTAAGAATTTAAGAATTTAAGAATTTAAGAATTTAAAATTTAAGAATTTAAGAATTTAAGAATTTAAGAATTTAAGAATTTAAGAATTTAAGAATTTAAGAATTTAAGAATTTAAGAATTTCAAATTTCAAATTTCAGAATTTCAAATTTCAGAATTTCAGAATTTCAAATTTCAGAATTTCAAATTTCAGAATTTCAAATTTCAAATTTCAGAATTTCAAATTTCAGAATTTCAAATTTCAGAATTTCAGAATCTCAGAATTTCAGAATTTCAGAATTTCAGAATTTCAGAATTTCAGAATTTCAGAATTTCAGAATTTCAGAATTTCAGAATTTCAGAATTTCAGAATTTCAGAATTTCAGAATTTCAAAATTTCAAAATTTCAGAATTTCAGAATTTCAGAATTTCAGAATTTCAGAATTTCAGAATTTCAGAATTTCAGAATTTCAGAATTTCAGAATTTCAGAATTTCAGAATTTAGGAATTTCAGAATTTCAGAATTTCAAAATTTCAGAATTTCAGAATTTCAGAATTTCAGAATTTAAGATTTTCAGAATTTAAGATTTTCAGAATTTAAGAATAACCAAAAAGATACACGCTAAATCCTGATCTACAATGGCAAATCGCAGAATGTTGCGTCTGAAAACTTGATGATTGTTTTGACAAGAGTTTGCGTAAGTTTGCTCTTGTATACTAAGCTTGCTGGTTTTCCTACCTAGTTAGCATAAGAGAGCGCAGTAGTATAGATGAAACGTTGTCGATTTAAAAAACAACAAATGTTTTTGAACTATTTTACAGATTTGCTTACAAGAATTCTATCCAATTCCAATTCAGTTTTAAATATTATTTTCAATTATTTCTGTGAGAGCGGCCGTGGCTGACTGGTTACGGTGTTCGCTTTGTAAGCGAATGGTTCTGGGTTCGATGCCCATCTGCTCCCAACGAGAATGTTAAGAACACATAAATTTGAAATAATGAATATGAACGAAAAATCAAAGTCGCTCGAGGCGGGGTTCGATCCCCCGTCCTTAGGGTTGGTAAGCAAAAATGCTAACCACTAGGCCATGACGACTTGATAAGCTTGGACTGGAATTAGGAAAACTGTTACAGAGAGCGAGTTGTGGCGCTATAACCACGGCAAATAGTGTCCAGGGCATTCGTGGAAATACAATGTCCCATCCCAGAGGGTCCCGGAGTACCAAACCTTCTTAGCATGGTGCTCCCAACGAATACAACCAAAATCTCGGAGCGTATGGTGGTGTGTCCCCACGCTTCTTCCTCCCCTGTCGATTCAGAATTGTGTTGTTGTTCGAACACTCAGTGCTCAAACTCAACCCAATTACGAATCATCTCTGCGATACGGCTTTACGCAGTAGGCCTGGCCGCTTTAACGCTTGTGATGTTTCAATGCATTTCAATGCAATGGCGCACTACAAATGTTAATAAATGACAAGAAGAGTGCTAGGCGTCATCTAACCTAAGGCACTCTCCAGGATCCCTTCGAAAGATTGGCTGCGCTAGGGTCTGATTAGATTAGATTAGATTAGATTATTTTCAATTATTTCTGTGATTTTTTTTTTGTAATATTCAAAATAAGAATATTTTTCTTCTAAAATTTCTGGGGGGGCACAATGTATGGGCTGCCCCCCCTGCCCAATTTTAAGGGGGGCAAAAAGTATCGTGCCCCCCCAGAGTCGGCGCCCCTGTCTACTACTCAAATTATTAATAATTTCCTTGTACACAATTATTATTTTTTTTGCGCTTGTTTGAAGCATATTTAAGAGTAACTTTGAATTGTAGTAAAATTCCAATGTTTTGCAGCGCCGTGAATTTGTTTTGCCGTGAAAAATCTTGGTCAAAACTGTATAATTTTCGATTTTTTTAAGTTTCTTGTTGAAAACGACCCCGACAGAAATATCATCAGCACAGAGACGAATCGTTTGTTCGAATCCAGCAAATTTAAATCAGTTTGCTTCTCATTCGAATTATAAAGTACTCAGCATCAACAATTAGCTTCAATCTTAAGTTGATTAAATTTTTGAATTTCGTTCCATTCCGCGAATTAACTTTTTAAAGCTATATCCAATAAAATTAGATGTTCATGAAATTTTCCGCAAAATATTTAAATTTAACATTTGACCACCTGCTTTTATAGCCACCTTCCCACTGTGCGACCCAAGCACTTGTCACTCGTTACCCGAGTGGTCAGCAGACCGAAGCAAAGGGCGTGTGCGGCCATGCATAAGCAAACCGTACACGGAAAACTTTCTTCCCTTTTCCCCCTTTTTTTTTTGCTGTCCACGTGCAGCAATCCAGAAAAAAAGAACGAAACCTTTCCCACAAGAACTTTTGTGAGTCCAAGCCAAAGTTTAGCATAAGTACACAAATTCTGCATTAAATTGGATTCGGCCCTTTTACCGAATCAGCCCCCAACAGAAGCAACAAAAAAAATCAATTTATTATTTCATCCCCAAACCAATAACAGAGTAGGCCACTCTTGCCCAACCCAAACTTTCCCTCAGTCCAATGTGTCTCAATTTACATAAAATTGGCATGTGTTTGCGTCTGTTTAGATAAAATTTACCCTTCGTCTTCGACGCAGGCGGCCGCGTAGCCTACTTTGATGATGCTCTCGTGCTCCTTCAATTTCGATTCAATTTCGTCTCCACTTTCGGTCCGATTGCTTCGATATTGGAATCCGAACGACGGCTACTTCGATTTGCACTTTGTCCTTTCTTTTTTTTGTGAGCAAGAACAAAAAAAACACAGAGGAAATTTTCTCAATTTTCCACCGGATAGCATTCGGACGGTTGTGGATATTTGTTTGTTTTTGCAAATGGGCGTATGTGCCGAACACCGACCTGCTTGCGTCGTTTTGCACCACTGTCAAACTGTCTTGTCGCATTATGCTGGGGAAATGGGTATTTACTTTCCATTTGAATTTAGACAGCTCCAGCAAAATTGAGAGCGAGAGCGCGTGTGGTCATGATTTCAAATGTGAGTGCTTTTCTCATGAATTTCAAATATTTTCAATTTCTATTCAAATGGATTGTGCTGCGGCGCGTAAAATCACTGGAAAAGTACGCGCCCGATAACATTTCACAACTTTTTTTTAAGTCGGTTTAGATTCATAATATTGGCTTGATTTGATTTCCAATAATGTTTTTTTTTTTCGAAAAAGTCGTTAAGAAATAAATCAAAATTCTTCTACCGCAGGTAGATTTCAGTAAGTTTTGGAAAATTCTATTCAAAAACACCCCACCAGCAAAATTAAATTTTTACACCATTGCAAATTCTCACAAAGCATTTTCAATTTTGCCGCGATAAACCACCCTTTTCGCTTTTTCTTCCTTTTCAAAAAACGAAAAATCGGTTCATCAATTTTATTTGTTCATAAGCAGTTGGGTAAAAAATTTCCAAAAACCCGACCCTCATCCGCAAAAAAAACTAAAATCCCTGAGTTATAAATCCAAATCAGTCTCTCAAAAAGCGTGAAAGAGTGCTCTCCGAGTGCGCCTACTGCGATCCGACAACCGAAATTGCGTAAGATAATGCGTTTTTTTGGCAGTTACAAAAAAAACGCATTTTTTTCGATCGACACTTTGGAAAAAAAGGAATCTTATTCTTCCCAAAAACCTACCTTTTCTTTGAGAGCAAACGCAACGGATGCTGCGCCGTACACACACACAGATCTGTTCCGAAGGGTCGTCGTCCCTTTTCGTCATCGCTGCTGCACCTTATCCTCAACATCCTAGAGCTGCTTTTTTCAAAAATCGAAGGCGAATCAAAGCAACCCCTGATCGGTTTTTTTTTTTTTCGTTTTCCCTTACCTTGCTGCTTCTGCTTCGGCTGCGACGAAATCAAGACAAAGCAGGCAACAAAAATTTTGCATCTTCTTGTTTCGTTTCCTTTGGCCTCCCTCCCCGAGGCCTCCTAGGATCAAAAGAAATGCGTTTTGGGAAACGATTTTTTCGAAATTTTCGCTAAAAAGTGCGGCCGTTTCTCACGGTGCTGCATGAAAAGGTGATTTTTTTCGGTTTTTTTTCGCTTCTCTCTTTGCAGTTGTGCAATCAATGCACGGCGAAGAATTGTCAAATTATTTATTTAGATGATATGGATTTTGGCGTTGCATTCAACGTTTTTTGAAAAAAAGTTCCTTTTTAGCAAGGGGGATGTTTAGTTATGGATTGAGGTAATTTGATTTATTGTTTGAGAGGTTCCTTCTTTTTTTGGGAAGTCTTAAAAAGCAAATCACAATCGCTTGTCGCAATCTTTGACAGGGTATTTAAATTTCTTTTGGTAGCAATTCGATAGGTTTAGGTTTTTTTTGGAAATTGCTGGTGGAGGGGAAATGCTGCTGGGTACGCAGAGACAACAGAAGGATTGAAGATGGTTGCAGGGCAGGAAAAAGTAACGAACTTTTTTGGAAAAAGCGCGAAAATATTTGTAACGACTTTTCTCAACGGTTACTTGGATAGGATTTATAAGACAAGGGGGATTTTTTTAAAACGTTGGGTTTTGCTAAGGGATTGCAGAAAAGCCGTTAAACAATTATCACTTCATATAGGCCATTTTGCAAATTTTTTCAGAACATGTTTTTGCCATTATTGGCCTAACTAATAAATGTTTTAATAAATAAAAATGATTTAATGACACCGTTTCAACAAATTTCAGGAATGATGTCACTTTTGTTTGAAGAAATAGAGAATCAAAACCAAGAAAAAAAATTAATTAATTAATTAATTGATTAAAAAAAAGATATTTTTCAGTTTAGTTTCCCTAGCACTAAATAAATTAAAATTCGATGACGTTGCAAAATAAACATTGATTTTTGGAGAAAAGTAGTATTTCAAAGTATTTCAAATAAACAGCGTAATATATTATTGCATCCTAAAATAAAAATCATTACTAAAAGTAACTTTTAAATACATTTGCATTATTTTTAAATAACTTAAAATTCAATTCATACATTGCTTGAAAATGATTTTTCATTTTTTTTTGTTGCTAATTCCTTGTCTATTCTTATCGAAAATTTTTGATTTTATTCAAAGTTTTGCTCTAAGTTCCGGTCGGAGTGAACAAAAAAATTAAGCTACTGAAAATCCTAAGCCTAATTTTTTTGCGAAATATCAGGGTAATTCTCTACCAACTCACACGAAATCGGGAAAAGTTGCCCCGACCCCTCTTCGATTTGCGTGAAACTTTGTCCTAAGGGGTAACTTTTGTCCCTGATCACGAATCCGAGGTCCGTTTTTTGATATCTCGTGACGGAGGGGCGGTACGACCCCTTCCATTTTTGAACATGCGAAAAAAGAGGTGTTTTTCAACAATTTGCAGTCTGAAACGGTGATGAGATAGAAATTTGGTGTCAAAGGGACTTTTATGTAAAATTAGACGCCCGATTTGATGGCGTACTCAGAATTCCGAAAAAACGTATTTTTCATCGAAAAACACTAAAAAGTTTTAAAAATTCTCCCATTTTCCGTTACTCGACTGTAAAAATTTTGGAACATGTCATTTTATGGGAAATTTAATGTACTTTTCGAATCTACATTGTCCCAGAAGGGTCATTTTTCATTTAGAACAAAATTTTTCATTTTAAAATTTCGTGTTTTTTCTAACTTTGCAGGGTTATTTTTAAGAGTGTAACAATGTTCTACAAAGTTGTAGAGCAGACAATTACAAAAATTTTGATATATAGACATAAGGGGTTTGCTTATAAACATCACGAGTTATTGCGATTTTACGAAAAAAAGTTTTGAAAAAGTTAATTTTTGCGTTTCTCTTTGTTTCGTCGTCCGTGTCTGTCGCGGGTGACCATGAATGGCCATGATCGATGACGACCAACTTTTTCAAAACTTTTTTTCGTAAAATCGCGATAACTCGTGATGGTTATAAGCAAACCCCTTATGTCTATATATCAAAATTTTTGCAATTGTCTGCTCTACAACTTTGTGGAACATTGTTACACTCTAAAAATAACCCTGCAAAGTTAGAAAAACACGAAATTTTAAAATGAAAAATTTTGTTCTAAATGAAAAATGACCCTTCTGGGACAATGTAGATTCGAAAAGTACATTAAATTTCCCATAAAATGACATGTTCCAAAATTTTACAGTCGAGTAACGGAAAATGGGAGAATTTTAAAACTTTTAGTGTTTTTTCGATAAAAATACGTTTATTCGGAATTCTGAGTACGCCATCAAATCGGGCGTCTAATTTTACACAAAAGTCCCTTTGACACCAAATTTCTATCTCATCACCGTTTCAGGCTGCAAATTATTGAAAAACACCTCTTTTTCACATGTTCAAAAATGGAAGGGTCGTACCGCCCCTCCGTCACGAGATATCAAAAAACGGACCTCGGATTCGTGATCAGGGACAAAAGTTACCCCTTAGGACAAAGTTTCACGCAAATCGAAGAGGGGTCGGGGCAACTGCTGTGTGAGTTGGCGGAGAATTACCCATCAATGAATTCATGAAAATATTATTTTCTGAAGCTACAGTATGTAAAAAAAGTATTTACACCCCTTGGGCACTATGCACATTTTGTGATGAAACATGTTAAAAATTTAAAGTTTGACAGGAACCTAGTACTACGTTTTGTTCAGAAACTCATGCCAAACATTTTGCTATAAAAAGCTCATGAAAAGATGATTTCTATAAAAAGTTATATAACACATACTATTACGAAAATAAATAAGGTGCAAAAAAAGTTTGTACACCTTTCGTAAAATTAACATAAATAATGTTATTTGTTGACAAATCACCATAAATTCAGTCTCCCAACTCCAAATAGGCATCCTTGACTGATTAAAAAAATAATTTGGATTGAATATAAAGTTAACAAACTACTTAGGATAAAAGTTTATATAACTCTGGAAATTTTATATAAAACTTATCTAAACTTAATTTTGCAAACTTTTAATTAACTAAATGTCAATATATTACCATAGAATTGCTAAATAAACATTTTGGAGTGGGTATAACACCGTTTTGGGGGTATTTGTATCGATAGAATAGATTTTTCGATGGAATTTCGTACCAACCCGGAATTACGTCGTCGGAAAATCCGCCGGCATCTGAACCGGCCCACAATTCACAAGTCAATCTATGTGGCATCAGAAAGGGCATAAAATTTCCGATCTTTTGATACCCATACATCCAGGTTTTCTTTAAAACCCACGTTTTTAAATACCTAGGCAAAAACGTTGTTATGGTTTCGTTTGAGCAACCTGCCAAAAATGTATGGAATTTCGTAATTTTTGTTCTCGTGGATCAAACTTACTTTTTGCCCAGGTATTTAAAAACGTAGGTTTTAAAGAAAACCTAGATGTATGGGTATCAAAAGATCAGAAATTGTATGCCCTTTCCGGTGTTATACCCACTCCAAAACGTTTATTTAGCAATTCTATGGTAATATATTGACATTTAGTTGAATTAAAAGTTTGCAAAATTAAGTTTAGATAAGTTTTATATAGAATTTCCAGAGTTATATAAACGTTTATCCTAAGCAGTTAGTAAACTTTATATTCAATCCAAATTATTTTTTTAATCAGTCAAGGATGCCTATTTGGCGTTAGGAGACAGGATTTATGGTGATTTGTCAACAAATAACATTATTTATGTTAATTTTTCGAAAGGTGTACAAAGTTTTTTTGCACCTTTTTTATTTTCGTAATAGTATTTGTTATACAACTTTTTATAGAAATCATCTTTTCATGAACTTTTTGTAGCAAAATGTTTGGCATGAGTTTCTGAACAAAACGTAGTACTAGGTTCCTGTCAAACTTTAAATTTTTAACATGCTTCATCACAAAATGTGCATAGTGCCCAAGGGGTGTAAATACTTTTTTTACATACTGTATTTCATCATGCTAAATATAATTATGAATTCAGAAAATGCATTTAAAATAGTTTGCAGTTGACTTCTATTTCCATCTAAATTTTATTTTCATGAAAAAAGCCTCTGATTCTGAAAGTTGCAATGACCTATGGAAGATAAAAAAACACTTTTATATGTTTTTGAGAACTGAAAACCAATATAACAAAAGTTTGAAAAGGTGTTGTATCTGAAGTCTAAAGCTTTAACGCCTGCACAAGGCCGATGGAAATATTAAAACAAGTTTTGTCCCTCGACTTTGGCCGAGGTCAAAGAAATGTAAAGTAAATAACAAACCACAATTTCAACACAAAAACTTAAATTTTTGCAACAGCTCAATTAATGTATTAAAAGTTGGAGATGCAACTTTAAACAACACAGCAATTTTTAAACCGATTTTCATTTCAAACGTGGTCCATTTGATCCGGATCGATCAAGGCGAATTTGTATGGCTAAACTTAATTTAATTAAAAAACTAATTTCAGGCAATAAGTATCAAAACATACAAAGAGCATAAGAAGTTATACTACTGCAAAAATATAATTTTCCAAAATTTAAAAAAAAAACTATTTTTTTATTAGTATTTAATATTTTTTAAATACTTTACAGTCGATTTACTCATTTACTAATGAAAATTACAAATTTTTTAGTTGCCCCTTAATTTTTGGGAAAATTTTGAAGAACGACAAACGAAATATTGAAAAAAAAATATGCATGTTTGCAGAGTTTTGAAAAAAAAACCTTTTTTTATGAGCTACCATACTTTTGGAAACCTCTAGAAAAAAATATGACAAATATTAATTGACATTCCTCCAAAAAAACCGTTAAAATCCATTACTGGTGGAATTTCGCGCAAAAATCACCGCGTTCTCCCTTCCAACTGCAACACCAAATAACTACAACCCGAACAAAGGATTATGCCACTCAAAGGCACCTAACTAAACAAGATTTAAAAAAAATCTCCCTCTTTTTCCGAAAAAACCCCTAATCGAAAAGCTTCCCACTTCTTCCCTCTTTCAAAAAAAACATTCCACCACCGATAACGTTTGATTCACGTGACGTCACCGAAAAAAAAAATCAAAAAGAAGAAAAAATCGCGACGCCAACTACGATCAGGAACGAGCAAGAAGCTGATCCAATTTTCATCATTTCATTTTGCCGCACGGCAATTTTCCCGTCCGTTCGCCTTCAAGAACGAACAACTCGTAAAAAAAACTTGACGAAAAAAAATCTACACACACTCGTACAGTCGACAAACACTCAAACGCGCGCACAGCGTGCTCGCATAAAATCATTTTCATATCATAAAATTGTAAAGAAGCGAAATAAAAAAAAAAATTCGTATAAAAAATCATTTAAAATAGGCTCCTCCTATTTTAGATTGTGTGAGGTACCCCTCCGTTTTTGTGAATACATTATACAATTCTCTCTCTGGCCGCCGCTTTACAGCGGCGGCGAGCGCTGTTACTTTTTTATCTCCCCACTCTTCGCACATCGCAGCATGCTTTGCAAGTTGGTTTTTTGTATTGTGTGTTGTGAGAGAGAGAGTTGCACAATTTTCTCTCACACAAGTCGCTCTCGGTTGGTTGGTAGCCATTGGAGAAGGCGCTACCGCGCTACCAATCAAAAATCGTAGTGTGCGTTGAGAGAGTGGAAAAGCTCGGGTGTTCTCTCTCATCAATGAATGAAGGCAAGTTTCGTCAAATTTTCCGTTTTCTGTTTTGTCCGGTTTTCTTGTGTGTGAATGTGTACACGGAGAGACCCTTGTGCAAGAGAAGAAACAGCACACTTTGAATGCTTTGAGTTATACTTGTTCAATGGAAATCAACTCTCGTCAGTTCGTTTATATTGCTGAACGATTGAAGACGTGTGCGAGTAAGACACAGAAACACGCAATATACTCGGAGCGCCGTCGCCGCCGTCGTTTTTCGGACAAAACACGCAATACTCGTCAGCTAGTGCAGAGCCTACTGCGACGCCTCGAGTGAAGGTTCGTGTGTTTCGTGGTTTGGTTTATCGCGGGTCTTGTGTAATCTCTCGTACAAAACAACACAACAACGGCGCGTGAACGCGCGAACAACGCAAGGAAACGAAATTGGATCAAAGTTGATTCGGTGTTTATCAAAAAAAAAGAAGGTGGAAGAGACCGATTAATTGCGTGACGAACGCCGAAGGTGAATCATATGTTTTCGTGCAGCGGAATCAGTGTTTCTACTTGTGATCTTAGCTAGCCATGTGACAGTTTGTGGGACACACTATCCTGAAACAATTAAAAAAGGCAGGAATCGAAGCAACCCCCAAGCAATCGTGATCTAGTGAGTTAGTGCGTAGCGTAATTTGCGAACACCTTCTACGTGAGTGCTATGTTATTGTTACCAACGACGGCCCAGACCCCGTTGTCGTCGACGATTGAACCCTCCCCCGCCAACATGGTCCTGTCCAAGGTGCGCTCGTGGGCCTCCAGCCGGGGTCACCACATAGACCACCACCACCACCATCATCTGCGGGAGGACAACAACAACCAAACGGCGACCATATCGGTCAAGCGGGAACTGCTGCGGACGCCGCCCCCCTCCGGACAACGATGTAAGAAAACCAAAGTAACCTGTTTTTTTTTTTCGGGAGGTCCTTGAAATCGCGCACTTGATGTTGAGGGTAGCAGGCTATGAGTTTTGGGATCTTACCTGCGGTGGGTTGAATTTTGCTTGCGGAAAAGGAAGGGGAGATGCACTTTTCTTGTTGTGCCAGCGCCTTCTTCGATTTTTCGCAAGGGGTGTTGAGCCGACGGGTGTTGCTGTTCGGTGACTTTGGGCGCAAGGTTTGCTTGGATGGTGTTGTGAAGTTTGTATGAATAAGTTTCGATGAGGAATTAGGGCTTTTGTGCTGCTTTACAATAGATTTTTTAATGCAAAATTATGTTATTCTTTAGAATTCTAAATTTAAAATGGCATATCACAAATTTAAACTTATTTGTTCCAAGTCATAGATTGGTTTTGTAATATTGGGAAATGTACATTAAATATAAATCAAATCAAAAGATGTGATTATTTTATTTGAAAAGGTAAACTTACATGTAAGGAATGAAAAAATCATTCAAACAAAAAAATAGTTTAGAAATATGTTAAAACATCAACTAGTTTTATTTAAGAATTGATATTCTTTTATATTTCGTTAATAACTCTCACGTTTTGACGACTACAAAGTCTGTCATTAGAAACTGTCATCTGATATTCATTATTTCAATTATTCAAGATTGGCTTATTGGAAAAACCTGCAGCAAATACTTGTATTGCTCGAATTGGAAATGAAAATCGAAAAAGATGTAATATTCTTTTACAGTTGTTCATGAAAGTTATGTTGTTCATGAAAGTTATAAATAAGTGTCATTTTGCTGGAATTGCTTTTTCTGTTAGGTTAACTTTATAAAATGGTTTGGAAATGTTTAAAATTACTCTTTTAAAGTTCACAAATACGGTGGATTCATAAATTTTCCCAATTTTTATATAATATTGTTTTTTATATACCTTTTAATTCAATCAAAACAATTCTCAAGATTCAAATTTATGTAACAGGTGCTTAGTTTTGCTTTTTGGAAAAACATAATATCTGTTGAGACAAATACGCGTAAAATAATTTAATTCAAAACCTTAAGATTAACTTTTTTCAGCTGCTTTTGCATTACTTTTTTATTGACAATTATTCTAGATTTTAATTCAATTCAATTCAATTCGGTTTTATTGGTGAATAATCAAGATACAAGCAGTTCTTTTGCAATTCATAACAGAGTTTTGGAGTTCCTTTCAGCTGTGTGTTGCATCATAATCCCTTTTGGAACAATTATTTCTATAACTATGGCACTAACAAGAGCAAGAAATTTTAAAAAAAAAACTTGCTAAAATTGCAAAGGGATATTCTTGATTTCATATTGGAAATATAGCAATTGCAATTTTTAAGTTTCTTTTCCTTACTTTTATAAAAAATACATTTTCCAATATTTTTGTATTTGTTTCCAACCTATTTTTTTTTAATTTAGGGGTTTAAAATAGAAAAAAGGTTCTCAATTGAGTACAAAATTGTTTTTGATCAAATTTTAACCCTCGATTATTTAATGTTTTAATTAGACCAAGTTTTTATCCTTTCAGAATTTCTCCGAAAAATAAGGAAACAAAAACAATTGTTCTTAAAAATATTATATTCATTGAAAAGCCTTGTATCATCGATTTTAATTTTGAATTTTGTTTTGATTATTTTGAATATTTAGCAATTTTTTGACAGTTGTTTTTTTTTTGCAAATTCGGCTTAAAATTTTTTTTTCGGTTACCGACTTAATATCAGGCGAATTTAAGTGGAGATTTGCCTGTTTCATTACCAAATAAATTTTCTCAATAGTCCATCGTCGCCATATTGGTCGCCATATTGGATTACATATTCCATATAACTTTAGAGCATTTTTGAAGTAATAGTCATGCTCATGCTCAACGACAAAAAAAAACAATGAAAATACTTTTTTTCTTGATAACACATCTTAAGTATTTTTTGTTGTGCGTACCTCGGATAGTCTTGTCGGGACAGCATTAATTATTCATTTAAAGAAAAATTGAAAACACGAGAAGGCTTTTCAATTCCAAATCAGTATAAATCTTGTTGTTATTTAACCAATTAAAATCCATCTATTTTTTTCAAAAGTATTATAAGATAAAAAAAAACTTCTAAAAAGCATTTACCACCGTTAAAATTTCACTTTCAATAATTTTTAAACTCTTTCCGAATTTTGGAATGTTTCGTTTTAAAAATCAACAGATTACTGGATTTGTTCCAAAATTATTTGAATACTGTATAGCTGTTAATATCCATAGACAAATTTGGAGCATTTGACAAGATTTCTTTGCAATATATATATAGTTTACGTCATAACTTAGATTGAAATTGGCATTTTTTTCAGCATTCCCTTTGTCGGAACCAAAGTAGAAGAAAATTGTTTCAAAAGCTCCCTTTTTCAATTTTTTTTTGTCATTTTTTATATGATTAAAACAGCCAGATAAGATAGGATTTCCTAATAAAATGCTCAATTTCAAGTAATATTTAAAAAAAAACTTTTTTTAATTTAAGTCTTACAATTTTAGATTTTAGTGCGGAATTTTTCAATCAATAAATCACCTAGTTGAATTCAATTTCAAACAATAGAGAATCTGTAACAAAACGAATCTCTTTGAATGCCAAATGAAAAGGAAGGCGATTTTTGTCTATTTCTGTCAGTGTCCTTTTTTGAGAAAAAAAAATCGAACATCCTCTTCTTTCGTCTAGACTTGCTTAGTTTGCTTCAGCATCCCAAAATGATAAATATATTCACAAAGCACAAAACTCTACCAAATCGTCCCGAAAAACTGTGACATATGCGTAACTTGGCGTTCCCAGCAAATGCATTCGAGAAAAAGCAACAACAAAAAAATCATCATTAATGACTGCCCTCCGATCGAAGCAACCTTATTTTTTTCCTTCCTCCGGTGCATCTTTCATCATTAAACTTTTTTTTCGCCCACAATTTTGTGCAACTCAGGTAGATTTTCCCTTCCTGTCCGATCGCAGCAACCCACGACGGGATGCGGGACGAAAGCGAAATTTTGCTTTACCCAAAGAATTCACAGCCTGCTGCTGCTGCTGCTATCTAGGATCTTTGAGGTCTCTTCAAAGTTTTTTTTTTTCGAGCGATTTTATTTCGGTGAGAAATTCCTGGATTAATATTTCAATCAAAGAATATGATCTGCTCATCCGTTACGAAGCCGGGGGTTTGCGCTTTCGCTTTTTTCCGAACCTTTTTTCGGGAGGTAATCCTTTTTTTTCGTGCTGGGAAGATGCATTTCCTGTCAGCGCGTTTCGAGGTGGAAATTTAAGATGTTCTTCCATTTTGCGCAAGGCACACACTAGATTCGTTCGCAGCGCTAATCGTTTTGCATTCAGAGCATAAATTTCGCTTCGAGCTCGCGCGAAAAGCAAATTAGCTTCGCCTCATGGGCTCTCTTCCCCTTAATGCTCCCACACCATTAGCGCCCCCGCGAGGGGGGGCGGGTCGGGTAAGGGAGGAAGGCATCGTGCGAAACGAAATCTCATTAATTAATTATTATTCACTTTATTTTAATTATAATAATTACGTCCGTGGAGCCCACCGACTGAACTGAAGGGGGCCCTCTCTCAAAAGTGCTCGCGCGCGCCCGCGCTCGAGGAGCGCATTAAAAGGATTAGTCAAGCGCTTAATTGCGGTCCAAAAGAATTAAATAAGTAAATATATTAGGGGGGGGATCCCACTCTTTACACGCAGCAAAATGTGCATGCGCAAAATTTGCTTACGGTTAAAACGGTTGTTGGGCCCTCATTCAAAACCCAGAAACGTAGCAAGCCTTGCGCAAAGGAGCAGCGTAAAAAAACATGGCGCTGAACACTGAAAATGAAGAAGGTGCGCAACCGACTAGAGTACAACTGTGCATGCATAAAAAATATGCCGTAATGAGGGCTTCTTTTTTTCGAAAAATAAAAAGATATATTTTTCTATCCGCAAGTAAAACGCAATTAACTGCGCAGAACGTTACACAAATATAATTGGAAAAATGGTCAGAATCGAACTCCTTCAGAAAAAAACACACTTGTCCACAGTTTTGAGTATTTTTTGCGCCCACTTTAAACCCTTCCCGCGGAAACGTGGACGCCGTAATCCATCCAAGCACGCTCCGCCACTGCGGCGGCGGACACTCAAGATATCAGTCAAGAGACTAATTTGACTCAGCAGGCCGCGCGCTTGATGCGGCAGAGCAATAATTGTAATTAATTGCTTCACTTTTCCACCAGCGAATGCAAACAAACTTTGCGCAGCCTACTTGTTGTTTGTTTGTTTGTTGTAGGTTGCTGAAGAAAGGTAAATCGCACTTTAAATGCCGCACAGAGCTAGTGCGCATATTAAGCAAATTGCGGCCTGGCCTACTACGACTGCTACCCCTCTACTGTAGATACACATACGGAACTCATTATTGCCATTAAACCGGTATAAATCACGATGATTAATGGACTTTTCATACGAAGTGAAATGCACAAATTGATAAGAGATTACCACATCAAAGCTTGCTGCGATCGCTCATATACTACACAAAGTTGCACCGCTCGGAAAGTGTCGAAAAAGGCATTCAAATTTGCACCGAAGGTGTCCAAAACTGCATCTTTCTTCTTCAAAGAAAACAAAAATTAAGCAGTTTATGGGTGCGCCTCCACCTAATTAGCAAATGACGCTAATGAGGGTCTCGGGAACTCTGTCAGAGCTGCCTTTTTTATGAACTGTGACCGCAGAACACAGGTTCGTTAGGAGCAAGTGCACGACTTCGTCGTGGGTGGAGAACTTTGAATGGTAATCAGCGCAAACGAGGGAAAATGGGAGGTTTTTAAAGCGCTCCCGGAAATTACCATGTCTTTTTTTCTCTCTGGTGCGAATCGCAGCAAGCTTTGCGGAGCACTCAAATTTTGTTGAAATTGAACCGACTCAAAAATGAGTAGCTAGGCGTGTCAGATTTTGGGTAAACTTCACAAGTCAAGACAGCTGAGCCAACGTAAAACGAAAATTATCAAATTTCAGAAATCAATATGCTCAAAAATGAGTAAGTATGCAAATGTCAGATTTTGGGTAACTTTGCACAATCAAAGCATTGATTTCAGACGTAGCAACATTTGCTGAAGTGCACCGAAAACGACTTTAAATTCGTTGAAATTGAGAACTAACTCAAAAATGAGTAATTGTTGAAGTGTCAGATTTCGGGTAAATTTTACTCAGTCAAATTCAAATTTTAAAAACTCGTTTTCAACGAAAACTAAGTAATCTTGAAGAACTGTCAATCGCAGCCTGCTGCGTCCCCGTTCGAACCCAGGTTTCGCACGACCTCCTTCGTCCCTAACCCCTTTCAATCCCTGCACCTTCAAACCAAGTCAAAGTGTCAAAAATGAGGTCCTGTCACACCACACCGAGCTGACCAAACCATCAATCAGGCTTAATTCTTCACGGTCAGCGCGGGACGGTTCAATTAGGCTTTTGTCGTGTCCGTTCAGTACGTGCATGCGAAACGAAACTGATTAAAAATTCGGAACCAATTTTGGGTTGGGCACGCGCGCGCGCTTGCTTCGCAAATCTGCATCAGAACCAGCAGAAGAAAATTAAATGACCGACCTTCTTTGCAAGGAAATTTGTGGAGGGTGGATTTTCACGTGGGGACCAGCAGCTCGAGCAAAAAGGAAGCAGATATGTGGTCCTCTTGTGCACATGTCAATATATTTTCATTTCTTCCCTTCTCGCTTCTCTGGTAACCCTCTTTTTGGGTAGTGCGCTGCGAGGTTGGGTAATAAAAATGGAACCTTTTATATCCAAATGAAGAAGCGTTTCGGAATGGTCACCAGTGGTCGGTTTAGGGTAGGGTGGTTACATTTTAGGAGGCAAAAATTGTTTAAAAAAAATTAGAGCAAAATTAGTAATTTGACAGACGTAACCCTACGTCAAGGCGACGGACTTATCTGAAATTTTCCAAAACTATCTGATAAAATCAATCATAGATTTATGCTTATATTTCATCTTTATCACAATTTTTTGTTAAACTAGAATTTAAAGAGTTTTTCGTCACTTATTGAAGTGGGACTACGTCTTGAAATAGCTAATATTATGTTTCCTCTGAACGGATTAACTATGAAAAAAAGGAAAAAAATAACAAGCTTTTATCATACAATTTCTTTTTTAAAAGGTTTTATTGATGAATGGCGTGGGACTACATCTTTGAAAAGCTTTTATGTTTCGTAACGATTTACCAAAAAAATGGTAAAAGACAGAAAACATTCAGTAATTTTTTATCAGAATAGTTCTCCGAAGATGGAATTTTATGAGTTTCTCAAGCCATATTGACGTAGAACTACAACTTGAAACTTGTTTTAGGTTATCTTTTGAAATAAACTTGTATCCATATTTTCATTAAAAAAAAGTTGTTTGCAGTAAGAATTTTAGGAGTTTCTTTTAATATATTGACGTGGGACTACATTTTGGATTCGCTTATTTTTTTCAAACCATTTGAAATTTGAAAATGTCGTGAAAAAAAATAACAAGCTTTTATCAAAAAAAAATCTTCTTAAGGGTGCACAGCAACAAAGGAAGTTGTTGTCTTCTTATTCTAAAATTGTTGAACTTACGGACCCAATCCAAAAATAATTTGATTATAAAATTTGACAAATTTTGTTGTAAATCGTTATGGAAATAGTAGCTTAGGAGATGAATACAAAAATATATCGATAGTTCCCGTAGTTTTGAAGATACAGAATGTCTGTAACAAAAGTCTGGGTGCAAAAGCTTTGGTTGATGTGCACCGTTAAGATTGCTGATTATTGACGTGGGATTACATATTAGAAAAACTTATTTTAAGTTTCGTAACGATTTCTCCAAAAAATGGTAAAGGACAGAAGACATTCAATAAAATTTTCATCAGAATAGTTCTCCGAAGATGGAATTTTATGAGTTTCTTAAGCCATATTGACGTAGAACTACAACTTGAAACTTGTTTTAATTTATCTTTTTACAATAAATTTGTATCCATATTTTCTTTAGAAAAGTTGTTTGCAGTTGGAATTTTAGAAGTTTCTTATGATATATTGACGTGGGACTACATCTTTGAGTAGCTTATTTTTTCAAATCATTTGAAATTTGAAGATGTCGTGAAACGATGTTAACAAATTGACAAAATGAATCAAAATAAATGAAAAAATGCTTTATGTTCTAAATTGACAATGTACCTAAAAAAATTCAGACAAATTCAAAAAAATTCACCCAAAATTACCACCCTATTACGAAGGCAGTTATAAAAATCGATGTGTGGGACAGCAAAGAAACCCAAACCAAAAAGGATTCTGCGGCATTCGCGCCCCTAATCCTGACCAAAGGTGAGCGCAGCGCAGATGACATCTGCCCCCGCCGCTGTCCACACCCGGCAATCCCGTTGTCCAAGGGGTCAAAGAGATGAATGTGCGGCCTGGGCGAGGCGACATTATTAAGAGCACATTATACCTATTTATTTACAGCGCATCCCTTTTGGTCGTCGTCGTCGTTGAGCTCTCAAATTTCGCATCCATATTTTACGAGTTACTTACGAGCCGGGTTCGAATATTGTTCCCAGGAGGTTTTAAAATTTATTTCCGAGCGGCACTGGCCGTTTGCTGATGTGGTTGTCGGTCGGTCCCCTTCGGCAAATTTGGTCGCAAAAAGGGGACAAACAAGTCCAAATATTTTTATGCAAATCGATCGGACACGTACGCATCGACGAAACGAGCCGATGCAGGCATAAATTCATGTGTGTATATGTTTTATTAAGGGGAAACTGCTGGTGGCTGCGTGACGAAATCGAAGGGCGACTGCAGTTGACCTTCTGTCGCCTGAATGTTTCCCTTCTCCTCTGCAGAAAGAGTCATTTGCATCGTCGATCAGTTTAATTAATTGTACTGTTTTGAATTGTGAACAAGTTTATGCTAAATGGTCGGCAATAAATTAGTGCGGGTAATGAGACGGCTCAGCGCGAGCGAGAGGGGGAAAACCTCGATCTGATAACAAATAATTGCTAGCAAAAAAAATAATAGCTGTAGAAAAAAATCGTTTTGCAATCGAAGGGAAGGTCGTAAAAAAGCGATGACCAGCAGCGGCTCTGTATTTTTTATGCAAAGTCATGTGTAAATTACAGTCAATTTTCCATTCATTGGACACTTCCCTGCGCGCTGAAATGAGTATGCATATTTTACCTTTTCCCCCTTGGCGGGGTGCACAAAAAGTCATTCTACCTTTTCTTTTTTCGGGGAAACTAATCTGCACCAGGATCAACGCAAACTAGACGAAAAGGAAGCTCCCAGCTGAGATAGAGGAGGGAAAGGAGGAGCAAAAAGTGTAATTTGCAGCTTTCAGCTTTTTGTTATTCTAAATGGTGTGTAATTTATTTGCCTATTTTTATGGATTTTTTTCTCTTTTTTACCGTGTGACCATGGGAAGTCAGCGGGCGTTCGGTGAGGACGATTTTTCAGTTGGTCCCGGTGAGATTTATCACTTTTTTGAAAAAAATATTATTGGAGTGCAAACGTAGTCCAACGCCATCAGGTCCATGTTTTGAACGGGTTGAAAAGCAGATTGCGCTTCGGGCAAGGCCTCCTAATATGCTCTTTTGGACATCTGATTCGCAACCTTGAACGTCATTTAAGTTCAAGGCATGCTCTGATTTTTCAATTCTTCGAAAAAACTCTGCTCGTAGATTTTTTGGATTCGGAATTTCTTGAAAAATATCAAATTTCCATCTGTCGATCCTGAAATCTGTCCTGGCCAGAATCAACGGTAAACAACACCCAGGAAGGTATCTCACAAAAAAATATCGAACACACCATAGTCGAATTTCCTTTTGTCTATGCAAATAAGCATACGATTTTATGCTCGTTTCGTCTTACTTTTATGTGCGTTTTTTTGTTGTGTGAACCTCCTCAGAAAAGCCCTTTTCCCTCCGGCATGCATGTACAGGTTCTCTAGCAGCACGTCGGAGCTGTGCGTGAAATGAGCATTTACCAAAAGCAGCAGCAACGGCTCACTTGGATGCACATTCTTCTTCTCTCGACATCGAAGTCGTCGACAAAAGAAACGGAAACAAGGTGCGCGCACGCAGATGCCGTCCCATTCCCTTCTCTCTCCCATCTATATATGCAAAGCTGATTTTCCAATATGTCAGCATAATTTGTCTCGTTCGGGATGTCTCTAACTGTTCCCGATTCGCGCGGCGCAATTTTCTACCCCCGTGTGTGCTAATTTCCCTTCTTCATTTCTCATTGCAGATATCAGCCGCCTCTCGAAATCGCCGTCTCCACCTCCGTCACATGGTAAGTAGTAATCCCGAAAAAAAATGTATTCAAAACCCCTTTTTTTCTGCGCGAGCCACGTGCCTAAAATTAAGTAATCACACCACCCTAACTCGTTTTTTGCAACCCTTTTTTTCGGGGGGCGTTCCCGGAATTCAAACGGTGACACGCGACCTCCGGTCGCGAACGTCGCCTGCAGATTAGCAGCTTCATTACATGATCGTTATCGAAAGCAATTGATTTCCGAAGAAAGAAAAAAAACTTCCTGTTCGGAAGTCGGCGTAGTCATACGTCAAATTTTGGGTTTGTTTTGAACGCGAAACCACGTGGCGAAATGTCAGCCGCGTACGCGCGACGATGGCTACTGCGATCGCTGCGCCACAGATTTTGAATCTCAATTTGCGCGTCAAACTCGTTCAATGTCTGCTTTGATTGTTACGAAAAATTGAGGTAGTGACGTTCACACTTCCTCAAATGAGCACCCCACAAACGATTCCTTTTATTAACTCTCTCAAGAACACGAGCCAACACTCACGAGAGCAAGTCTATAAAGGGGCGAACACACTTTAAGGATCTACCAAGGTCTAGAACGTGCCACTAAAGAATGAAAAAAACCCTTTAATTTACAACACAGAAAACATCATCCTTTTGTGAGGACCCGATTCTGTGTTTTCCCTTGGGTGCGAACAGAAAAAAAGTAAAGGGAGAGCAGGACCTTGACGTTTGTTGCGTCGTCGTCAAACTAATGATCCGTATAAATTCGCGGTCCCGGAATCCCTTTTCTACCTTACCTTCGGAATTCGGAATTAATAGTTTTGTGTGTCCTTCACCGTTTAGTCGAAAATACACAAAAAAAAAAGAAAACAAACTTTAAATCGTTCGATTCTAAAAGTGGCGGCATTTTCGTTTACCTCTTTGTATTACTCAACCTATTAGAAGAGGGAAAAGGTAATCCTTTCGTCTTCGATGGCAGTCACATTTTCGGAAAGAGTCAAGCCACGTGTCGAACAATCGAGCCGGCGAGATTCGGTTCACCTGTCCTCTCTCTCTATCTAATCTTGAACGTGTGTCGTTTGGTACAAGAGGAAGAACATCTGGCAAGGACCCTAAATTAGCATATTTGATTGAGGGACAATCGTCGTTTTTTTGGAGATTTATAGGGTAAAACTGCTTTAAAGTGGAAAGATGGTTGGAGTTATTTGAAGCAATTATGTAAATGAACCATTTGTTTAAAAAAAGACGAAAACTTAATCCACGAATAAGCAAAATCGCAATATTTGCGATTCGGACTTGTTGGATCGAACAAGCTAACCTCACTCACCATCTAAGTTGGCGCCTCGAACCGACCTACTTGGATTCAAATTTCACTGATGATCATCACTCGTTTCTCCTTCTTCACAAAGAGGTAAAATCGCCAAAATTACGATTCCTGAGCTTCAGAAGGACTTCGGACTACTTGGATCCTAGAAGCTAACCTCACTTCCAATCCAAGGTTCTAACCAACCTACTTGGATTCAAATTTCGCACGTTCTCATTCAAATGCATAACCGACCAGCAGTGGATTACCATGTTCTCGTGATCCGTGAACTGGATATCGATGAGAGAATCCCATATGGTGGTCAATTTTAAACAAAAATTAATGGGATTTCTCCGCTCGAACCTCACTCCGTTTCAATCGCCATTTGATATTCTCGAAAAACACTGCGCTGAACCCTTGTTCGTAGAACAAGATTCGTTTAGAATTCTCAAACCGGACTTTTTGAAACGAGAGTGCGAGGGTGGACCATCTGTTTGCATATCGTTTTCGGTCGACGTGAAAATCCTTTTTACGAGCTGCCCCGACCAGACGAGGAGAGTTTAAATCCGAGATAGCTCGGATGGAGTGCACGCCAATATTCACATAATACAATTTTATGCTCGACTGAACTTTTGGTCAGGAGTCGTCGTCGTCGTCTATCTCTATTGCTCCGAGTTTCCACTCCTGAATTTTGAGAGTCTGGGAAAAGGGGGTGAAACCCGCATCGAAATCGACTGGTCAGTTTGAGAATAGTCCGCTTTCTCGACTGTGGAGTGTGTTATTCAAAATTTATGCAAAAGACACGTCGAAATCACTGCGAACTCGGACCACCGATGAATATCAAGCAGGCAAAACTCTGCTGACGATGCTTGAGAGAGGGAAAATCAATGCCCGCAATAAAAATTCATATCTCGAACATCAAATATTCATCATCACCCCTTTTTGCGGAGCAAAAAATGAATCATCTTTGCATATGTGACCTGTGCCAATAACCGGGTCCGTTTCGATGTCTTGAAAATATCTCTCTGATAAGCAAAGTAGGCACTGACTGTCCGACTGGCTGAGGTGGTTTCACAATACGTGTTTAAAATCCACTTGGAACGAGCTCATAGCCTGCTGCTGCTGCCGTTGATGATAAGCCCACCGAGTCCCAGAATGTGAAATCGAGTGGAAGATTGAATAATGTACATCCAAGTAGGCGGTTGGGTTGGGAGCAGTGGTCAATATGGTTGCTTGGATGATAAAACGGGTGCCTGTCACAGCAATGGGGGAGGGGAAAAGGGCCCAAATCGAACACGGAGAGAAAAAATTGACTGGAATTATCCGCAACCGTTGACGACGACGACGACGACGATGACTCGTGCGTTTGATTCTAAATTAGCTTTAGTTTGAATTGGAAATTTATTTCTGTTTAAAAAAAGATGCGAAACGGACTCGAAAGGGGGAAAAACCTCGGCACAAAAGATGATGTATGGCGATGCGGAGATAAAGCAGTACGGGCCAACATGCAACAAATATGGAAGCAGAAGTAACCCTTCTTTCGCTCCTTCCTCCCTCCTACCCCCTTTTTGCATGCATATTGAACCGTTACAACATATTGCCGCACATGATATGTGCGTCGTGCGTGTGCACGGATTGGCCGCTACAATAGCTAATCGTTTCAACCATCGGAAAGAGGAAAAAATCAATCATCTATCTCTATAACAAATTTCGTATAATTTGCGAAAAGGCCATCTGCATCCGCCGTCGCCACCACCACCATTGCAGTACAACACCCCTTTCCACCCTAAATTTCCCAATTTTCCAAACAACCCAAACAGAAGCTTGCACAATGGCAAAAATTGCCACTATCACTGATCAATAAACGTCATAAATTTCAATTTTAAAACGGTCGCTGCGAAGCAGCGGCAGCATGCCATGACCCCTTCACCGGCGTAATTAATTTTGAAGTCATGGCTTGCTTTGCTGTTATTGTTACGCGAGCTTGTTTTCGGGGAGAAAGTGCGCGACTTACTACACGCGCGCGCGCGCGATACGGGCATATCAATCATCCTCCTCTCTCAGAGCAAAGATGATCCTTTCGCCTACTTGGTGATACAAATTGGATAATACCCGAACGACTCGACCAAGTTAGCCCAACCGATCAATTATGAAACTCGCGCGATAATCGGACTCGGGGTCGAGCCCATAACTTATCAACGCGTGCGTTTCAAGCGAGATTTGACGTTAGTTTTATAGTGTCAACCCCTTCTTTTTTTTCTGTGTGTGTGACTTTTTAATTTTTCCAGCAAAACCAGCAGCCATGTTTTAAACATAACTAGGGTTTTCTCTATGTTTTTCAATTAATGGCGCCCATTCTGAAAGTTTTGCCAGTTAGCAATCGTAGTAGTAGGCGCTGCTGGCTGGTAATTGACGTAACAATGGCGTTGATTTGGCTGATGTGATACCTTCTCCTCGTGGCGTCGCCGTCGCGAGGCTCCTTGGCGTCATTGAAGCCCATCGCAGTAGGCCTAGTTTTGATTCGGTTTACGGATTGCCCTGCTGGTCTGGTGCCATATGGTTGCCGTGGTGTTGTTGTGTGGTTTTATTGGGCGATATTTATGGCCAGTGCGGTTTGCCATAAATCAACGATTTGGTAAACAGAAGTCATCTCATGGGGTTAAATTTCTGTGTCGAGTTTGGACCACTTTAAGATTGTTTAGTTTTTAATCAGCTTGACATAAATTGTTGTCCGATTTATCCAACTATTATTCTACCTAAAAAATTAAAAAAAAAATAAATAAATAAATTTGTTTGACAGTTCCCGCAAGAAACTGAGAAAGGGAAAACATCCCAGCTTACTTTGATGTTCTTCACCTGTCGACCACAACAAATGATCACTCGCGCGGCAAAGCGTGTCAATTTATTGCGATTCCATAGATAAACATTGCATTATCGGATGCCTTTTCCCCTTTCATGCGTGCGCAAATGTGGCGATAATATAATCGTCAATTTAAGGTAATTTACTGCGTTGTCACACCTTTTTTTCTCTGTACCTTTTTTTCAAGTGGAACACCACCAGTTAATTTTTTATTCATCTCCGATTACCTTTCCGGAATAAAAAATGGAAAACACACTCCAACAAGTGACGACATCATCAACATAAAAAAAAGAAAACCTTAAATAGGCCATCAAAGCTACCTGTGCGCTACCCCTTAAAACCCCGATTAAATATGCATTTATTCACAGCGCAAGTGAAAGGGGTTCGCATCCTTCCCCCTCGTTTAAATATTTAAATTCAACCCCTTTATTTTCACCCTCGAGAGCTAAAAAACGACCCCTTTCGCATCAAAGCAACCCTCGCCCGGTAGTCAAAAGAGATGTAAAACGCTCGCGGCTCCCGATGAGAGCGGGATGAGATGGCGAGCAAGCTCATTATTAGTGCAATCGCGTCCTCTCGGAACTCTTTTTTTTACGGTGTTCTCTCGCGGCGACGTGGGACAATCCCACCACACTGTAGAATGTAGAAGCCGAAAGAGACTGCATAAATTAAGGGAGTTTTGTTGCTTTATTTTTACGAGATTCTTCACCGCGAAAGAGAGAGAGAGGAGAAAAAAACCGAGCGTGACTCGCGCAATTTGAATTTGATGTCGGCCCGGCCGTCGTCGTCATTTTGCTGTCGCCGCAGAATCCGAGCCAATCACGACGCAGCAGGCGGCGCGAGATTTATGTTTTCCCATGACTGTAAATTTTTAAATAAAAGGGCGCGGGGTGCGCGGCGAAAAAAGTGATACTCACGTGGTGTTTTTAAGAGGAGGAAGAAGAAGATGCTGGGGCTACCATTTTGAATCGGCCACAGTGGTGGCGCCCCCAAACTGCCGGAAGGGTCTCGCGGTGCAGTTTATAATTTAATAGTAATAAAACGGGTTAATTGAAATGAAAATCACGATTTGCGAATAAAGTTCGCCAGAAATTAGCTGCAAGTCGTGGAAATCTGGAAGGGGTTCTTCGGGCTCGAAGGTTGGCTCGGAAAGAATGATAATGAGCCCGATGACTGGTTTTATGGTCGGAGGAGCAAATTATTCAGAAGTTCGCTGGTTCTGTTGAGGTTATGTTCAGCGAAGTAGGCTTTGGCGGGGACCTCGGGCGTTTCAGGCTTCTTGGAAAAGGGTAGTTTGCTTCGATTTTAGTTAAAAATTAAAACTACAAAAAAATCACAAGAAATGCAACATTTATGTAAACATAAATAACCTTTACTTTTCCAATTTTTGAGAATAGTTAGAGGAAAACATGTCAATTGAAATAAATAAGATTGTTTAATTATTTTCAACTGCTTGCGAAACGGCGCTTTTCTGGGATACAGTCCAGACTCGATTATCCAAAGACCTTGAAAAAATGTCACTTCGGATAATCAAATCTTTGGATAATCGCTCACGAAAAACCATTTATTTCGTTATCTTGTTTTTGATTGTTGAGCTTAAGTATAACCTTGAAACTACTCTAAAGGGATTTAGAATTTTAGATCCAAAATGGCAGTGATAAAGTATTGAAAAAAATGCATTCGATGATTTATTATGCTATCAACCATACAAATTTTACTAAAATGGGGTTGCAAGACTTGAATTTGATGTTAAATTTTAGAAATTAAAAAAAATACCACTGCGATACGATTTTCCGAAAACCCCTACAAACCTGCGCATAATAGAACTTCGGATAATCGAAAATCAAAAAATCAATTATATAACTTTAAAGTACCTGAGCAGTTCTCTAGGATTTCGGTCATTCGATTTTTTTTGTATTTTTTAATCCGACTGAAACTTTTTTGGTGCCTTCGGTATGCCCAAAGAAGCCATTTTGCATCATTAGTTTGTCCATATAATTTTCCATACAAATTTGGCAGCTGTCCATACAAAAATGATGTATGAAAATTCAAAAATCTGTATCTTTTGAAGGAATTTTGATCGATTTGGTGTCTTCGGCAAAGTTGTAGGTATGGATACGGACTACACTAGAAAAATAATACACGGTAAAAAAATTTGGTGATTTTATTTAACTTTGTCACTAAAACTTGATTTACAAAAAACACTATTTTTATTTTTTTATTTTTGATATGTTTTAGAGGACATAAAATGCCAACTTTTCAGAAATTTCCAGGTTGTGCAAAAATCATTGACCGAGTTATGAATTTTTAATCAATACTGATTTTTCAAAAATCAAAATTTTGTCGTAAAATTTTCAACTTCATTTTCGATGTAAAATTAAATTTGCAATCAAAAGTACTTTAGTGAAATTTTGATAAAGTGCACCGTTTTCAAGTTATAGCCATATTTAAGTGACTTTTTGAAAATAGTCGCAGTTTTCATTTTTAAATTAGTGCACATGTTTGCCCAGTTTTGAAAAAAATTTTTGAAAAGCTGAGAAAATTCTCTATATTTTGCTTATTCGACTTTGTTGATACGACCTTTAGTTGCTGAGATATTGCAATGCAAAGGTTTAAAAACAGGAAAATTGATGATTTCTAAGTCTCACCCAAACAACCCACCATTTTCTATCGTCAATATCTTAGCAACTAATGGTCCGATTTTCAATGTTAATATATGAAACATTTGTGAAATTTTCCGATCTTTTCGAAAAAAATATTTTCAAAATTTTCAAATCAAGACTAACATTTTAAAAGGGCGTAATATTGAATGTTTGGCCTTTTTGAAATGTTAGTCTTGATTTGAAAATTTTGAAAATATTTTTTTCGAAAAGATCGGAAAATTTCACAAATGTTTCATATATTAACATTGAAAATCGGACCATTAGTTGCTAAGATATTGACGATAGAAAATGGTGGGTTGTTTGGGTGAGACTTAGAAATCATCAATTTTCCTGTTTTTAAACCTTTGCATTGCAATATCTCAGCAACTAAAGGTCGTATCAACAAAGTCCGAATAAGCAAAATATAGAGAATTTTCTCAGCTTTTCAAAAATATTTTTTCAAAACTGGGCAAACATGTGCACTAATTTTAAAAATAAAAACTGCGACTATTTTCAAAAAGTCACTTAAATATGGCTATAACTTGAAAACGGTGCACTTTATCAAAATTTCACTAAAGTACTTTTGATTGCAAATTTGATTTTACATCGAAAAATGAAGTTGAAAATTTTACGACCAAAATTTCGATTTTTGAAAAATCAGTATTGATTAAAAATTCATAACTCGGTCAATGATTTTTGCACAACCTGGAAATTTCTGAAAAGTTGGCATTTTATGTCCTCTAAAACATATCAAAAAAAAAAATTAAAAATAGTGTTTTTTGTAAATCAAGTTTTAGTGATAAAGTTAAATAAAAAATCACCAAATTTTTTACCGTGTATTATTTTTTCCAGTGTAGTCCGTATCCATACCTACAACTTTGCCGAAGACACCAAATCGATCAAAAAATTCCTTCAAAAGATACAGATTTTTGAATTTTCATACATCATTTTTGTATGGACAGGTGCCAAATTTGTATGGAAAATTATATGGACAAACTAATGATGCAAAATGGCTTCTTTGGGCATACCGAAGGCACCAAAAAAGTTTCAGTCGGATTAAAAAATACAAAAATTAAAATTGAAGAAAAAAGACCGATTTCGTAGAGAATTGCTCACCTCTAAACGATAGTGTTGAGAAATTGTTAAAATTTCAAAAAAATATGTTGATTTAGCCTTATTCGACTTGAATTATTACTGTATTCAAAATCTGCAAAATATATCGTTACTTTTGGCGTCATGGCATTTCCCAAAACTCATCCAAGCAAGCCCTTGAAAACCAGCACCAACGACGCACAAAAATGCATTAGGGTAGGTCACTACCCAAAAGCATCCTCACAGGAAAACACAAAAAAAACTCCGCTAAACTTCCAAACATGACACAAATTGCGTTTTCCTTTATCAAAAAGCGAAAGGCAACAGAATAAAAAAAATCTCCAACAAGATCATCATCGACACCAGCTGGAAATCCATCCGACCATCATCATTTCATAACCCCTCTGGCAACCAAAAAAGAAAAAAAAAGTGAAACAAAATCGCAGCAACCCCTTTTTCCCAAACTCAACCCCTCTAAAAAAAGTTGCATCGTAGTAAACGCGACAATTCGCTACGCCTGCTGCGCGACGACAACGCGTCAGAATTCATCCCCCTCTCTCTCAGAGAAATCAGCGTTTGATTGTGTTGTATTTGAACCACTCTATCGTAACAGTTACATATGAACCACCCTATACCTTATGTCAATAAACAGTACACTTCAGACAGTTAACACCAAACCACGTCTATTGATAACATGGTGTCAGAAGTGGGATATTTTGCGAAAAATCTCACGATTTAAACGTTGTTTAGCGATGAAAACGTAAAAAAAACTGTTCTTTGAAGTTTTGCCGAAAAGTTGGAAGTAGTCGGCTACGGGATTTCGCGAGTTTTCGATCGTAAACGTCGCGTTGTTTACATAACCTCAAAATGTCGAACATTCCGGTTCCTGAGCCCCTGAAACTGGGCGGAAATGTAGAAGAGGCGGTGAAACAGTTCAAGCTGCAGTGGAAGTACTACGCGCTGGCCACAGAGCTGTCGAAAAGGGAAATGATCTGCAGATAGCGACGTTCATGGCCGTCGTCGGGGCGGAAGCGGTTATGATGATCGACGATTTGGCCTTGACGGAAGCGCAGCAGGCAACGCCAACAGACATTCTGCAGGCAGTGGAAGAGCACCTGGTGCCGGCAAGGGACGTTCGACTGGAAAGAGCGGATTTCAACACGATGGTCCAGCAAGACGGAGAAAAATCGAAGATTTCGTGAAGCGGATGCGGAAGAAGGTGAAGAAATGCGGCCACACCCCAGCACAACAAGAAGAGATGGTCAAAGATCGTTTGATTGTTGGCATATCGGATCACCAGATGCGGAAAAAGCTGTTGAAAGCCGGAAATCTGACGGTTGACCAGATGGTGGTGAAGGTCAAGGAGAGCCAGGACATCGAGGACCTGGCCAGCAAGTATGAGAAGATGGCAGCAAAACAAAGCACAAGCCGGGATGCAGGAGAAACGTTCAAGGTGACGGCCACGCGGAAGCTGCAGAAGCCGTGCCGTTACTGTGGAAACGAGCACGACCGAGACAAAGCGAAATGTCCAGCGTACGGGAAAACGTGCATCGGATGTGGAGGAAGAAACCATTTCAAGAACGTTTGCTGGAAGAAGGGACGGAACCAAAATCGGAACAAGAAGCATCACAAGAAGCACGTCCGGCGCGTGGAGGACAGTTCCGAGAGCTCTGCGAGTTCAGATACCGAGGAAGAGTGCGAGTTTGTCGACATTGCCAAAGTTGATGGGAAAAATCTGAAAGAGGCTGGGAAGATTATGGTCGAACTCAAGGTGGCCGTAGGCGCGGGAAAAACTTCGCCGCTGGAGATCCAGGTCGACACTGGCGCACGGGTTAACGTTATGTGCTACAAAGACTTGAAGCAGCTACTCCCGGACCAACAGTTGAGCCCCACGAAGGTGAAGCTGAGGTGCTATTCGGGGAAGGTGATTGCGCCCAAAGGCCAGGTGGACTTGGAGATTAAGCTCAAGAACGGAACCAAGCTGTTGACGTTCATCGTGGTCAAGAAAACACGGCCACCACTGTTGTCGTCGCAATCGGCAATGGATTTGGGAATTATCAAAGTCCACGACTTGTACAGTATCGACACGCTCCAGCAAGAGTGCCACCACATCTTGAGTAAGTACAAGGACGTATTCGAAGGAGACGGCAAGTTTGACGGAAGGTTCAAGATTGAAATCGACAATTCCGTTGCAGCTGTCCAGCAGAAGCCCCGGCGCATTCCCCTCGCGTATCTACCGGAACTACAGTCCAAAATCAGCGATTTGGAGAAGAAAGGAATAGTGGAGCCGGTAAACAAGCACATGGACTGGTTGTGCAACTTGGTGCTGGTGAAGAAGGGAACCAAATTAAGGCTTTGTTTGGATCCAGCGGAGCTGAATCAGGCGGTGCGGCGTGCGAACCATCAAATCCCTACAATTGAGGAGATGCTGCCGGAATTTGCGAAGGCGAAGGTGTTCACAGTTCTGGATGCCAAGAACGGATTCTGGCACATGGAGCTGGATGAGGAGAGTGCCGATCTAACTGCATTCTGGACACCCATGGGTGTGTATCGCTGGAAGCGGATGCCATTTGGAGTCGCGTGTGCGTCCGAGATGTACCAGAAGGAGCAGCAGCAAGTAATCGTCGGCCTGCGCGGAACGCGATGCATTGCAGACGACGTCGTGATCTACGGATGTGGCGATACCATGGAACAAGCGATGTTGGACCATAATCGGAACTTGGAAGCTGCCTTGAAGAGATTCCGCGAGCGAGGTCTGAAGCTGAACCGCTCGAAAGCAAAAGTGGCGCTGTCATCGGTTCCGTTTTTTGGTCATGTTCTGACAGACAAAGGAGTGAAACCCGATCCAAGCAAGATTTCGGCAGTCCTAAACATTCCAGAACCCTCGGACAAGAAGCAGCTGATGACGTTCCTAGGATTGATAACGTACCTGGGCAGATTTATGCCAAGATTAGCGGATGTGAGTGCGCCGCTAAGAAAGCTGACCCGGGACACCGTGGAGTACGTTTGGGATCAGGAAGCTGCCGGTGCGTTCAACCTGATCAAGCAGCTAGTGACACAGAACCCCATTCTCCGGTACTACGATCCAACAGAACCTTTGCTGATTCAGTGCGACGCAAGTCAACAGGGCGTGGGATGCGTGCTGTTGCAGGATGAAAGACCAGTAGCCTACGCATCGAGGACGTTAACGAAGACCGAGAGGAACTACGCGTCCATCGAACGTGAGTGCTTAGCAATTGTGTTTGCGTGCAAGCGCCACGACCAGTACGTGGCAGGACGGCACCAAGTGGTTGTAGAGACCGACCACAAACCGCTAGAAGACATCTTCCGGAAGCCGATCACGGAAGCACCTCTCCGACTGCAGAAAATGAGGATGACGCTGCAAAGATACAATATCCACGTTCGGTACAAGAAGGGAAGCGAGATGTACATAGCAGACTTGCTGTCACGAACTGCAACAGAGAAACCTGCCCACAACCTGGACGCGGAAGTGATGCTGATAGAGAAGGTGGATGCTGCGTTCGACGAGATAGCGGCCACTAACGTTGTGGAACTCATCAATTTGTCGGACGATCGGTTCGGTGAAATCGCAACTGAGACCAAGAAGGATACAACCCTGTGCAAGCTGATGAGTGTGCTGATCGATGGCTGGCCTGAGCGGAAAGAAGACGTGAGCGATGAGTTGTTGGTGTACAGGACGTTGCAAAACGAGCTCACAACGCACCGAGGAGTGATCTTCAAAGGAGACCGAGTGTTGGTGCCGAAATGCCTCCGCAAGAAGCTGATCGAGAAGTTGCACGTAGCGCACCTGGGAATTAACTACACGTTACGAGCAGCTAGGAGTCGTTCTTCTGGCCAGGGATGGCTGACCAGATCACCAACTACGTACGAAACTGCGAGGTGTGTATGGAGTTCAGCGCCAGTCAATGCAAGCCACCCATGACGTCACACCAGATACCGGAATATCCCTTCCAGCGTGTGAACATTGATTTGGCAGAGATCAAGCAAGAGGGCAAGAGAATTCTCATGATGGTCACAGCGGACAGTTTTTCTGACTTCGTTGAGGTTGACCTGCTAGCCGACACGAAGACCAAAACTATTGTTGCGGCGTGCAAGCGCAATTTTGCCCGTCACGGAACGCCACAAGTTGTTGTCACAGACAATGGACCGCAGTTCAGCAACGAAGCGTGGACCAAATTTGCGAACGAATGGAGTTTCAAGCACGTGACGTCTGCTCCATACCACGCGCAAGGAAACGGAAAAGCTGAATCAGCGGTCAAGTCAATGAAGCAGCTGTTCAAGAAGTGCGCCAAAAGTGGTACTGATTTCTGGCAAGCACTGCAACAACATCGGAACACGCCAAACGCCGTAGGAACAAGCCCCAACCAGAGAATCTTCTCGAGAAACACACGAAGCACGATTCCCGTCATAACAAACAAGTTGCAGCCGCCTCGAGCATCACACGTGGAAGACCGGATCGAGCAGAAGAGAAAAGTGGTCAAGGCGAGTTATGACAAACATGCAAAGGAGCTTCCGGAGCTGAAGATCGGGGAAAACGTTATGGTACAACGACGACCTGACCTAGATAAGCAGTGGGAACGAGCAATAGTTGTGCACCAATTTCCGGACCAATCGTGCGATGTACGGCTAGAAGATGGTGGCGTGTACCGACGCAGCGCAGTGCATATTAAACCGGGAGGTCAACAGTTTGCCAACCAGATCCGAGAACCAAGGATAATGCGACCACCGACACCAACAAGTCCAGTCGAGCAGCACCAGGACGAACCAAAGCAGACGATCTTCGAGAGACGTGACTACAACAAGAAAGGCGGGGACAGCGGTATCGTCGACAATACACCAGAGAGCAGGGAGCGAGACAACGAGACATCGACAACGGAAACAACTAACAGAGCAGAGCAGAGCAGTGGTGGGCAGGAGCGTTCTAAACAGAACGAAGGGCGTCCAAAAAGGGAGATTAAAAAACCAGCAAGGTTTTCTGATTTTGTAGTTTGAGCACAGGGAGTGCATAGCTTTTGGAAGAGGGGAGATGTTGTATTTGAACCACTCTATCGTAACAGTTACATATGAACCACCCTATACCTTATGTCAATAAACAGTACACTTCAGACAGTTAACACCAAACCACGTCTATTGATAACAGATTGGTTAACTGCATGTTTTGATTTTAAACCCCTTTTCAGTTTTAAAATCAATGTTTTTTTTTACTTCTCCTTTGGGAGATTTCTTTTAACATTAAGGGGTGAAAATTGAGCCCACCTTTTGCAATGCAATTTTTTGGTGAAAACACGTTGACTTTTCGATTGTTGTGAGGAAGAAAGTCATTCTTGAGATTTGTCGGCCTACTTCTTCTTGTAAAGTAGGTCATTAACGACAAATTCGCACAGCACGTGGCCCCGTTGAAGAACCCCTTTCTTTCCTCTTTTTTTAAGAGGGGGATAATCTTGCGATTTCTTGAGATTAATGAGGATTTCTTAATTTCAGACGATGCCTACAGTGATCGGGACGATGGAAGCGACCGTGACCACCTGGCGAGTCCGATTCCGACGGAGCGTCCGGATCGTGTAACGCCGCTTAATTTGGTAGGTTATTTTGAGGTTATGTTCTAGAAGTGTCAAATTTTAACAAATTTCTCTCTCCACAGATTACTGACTCAACCCGGCGGACTCCATCTCCGGGTCAGCTGCACCCGCAGCAGCACACCCCACCGGGCGTTCCTCCCGGAAGCGGCGGCAACCTTGGAGTCGCTCTAGCCGCGCTCCAGAACCAGCTGCCGCTGGGTTCGCTCTTTCTGCAGAATCAGCTGGGCCTCGGTACGCTCGGAGGTCTCTCCAGCCAGGAGCTAAACGTCCTCCAGCAGGCCCTCCAAGCCCAGCAGGCGTCCTTCCAGCAACAACTCCAAAACTACATGCTCATGCAGGCGCAGGGCAATGCCGCGGCGTCCACCGCCGGCGGAAACGGCAACGCTGCGGCTCAGGCCACGGCCCAGGCCGCGGCCCAATTTCTCATGCAAAATCAGGTAGGTTTCGGGGAAGGGAGATTCTCCCAAGAGATGCCTCTTTCAACTTGTCTTTCTTCTTCTCTCTCTTTTGAATCTTGCTCACCGTAGCTGACCGCCAGCTATCCCTCTCCGTCTCAGTCCATTACTAACACCGGTGGTGGGACAGTTCCTTCCACCATTACGACCAACACCACCAACAGTAGCATTGCTAACATCCCCAATACTAACATACCCAAGCTACCCACCCTCGATGGACCACGATCGTTGCAGGTGGGCACCCCATCTCTTCACCATTACCACTCCGTCAGCAAGTCCCAAGAGATAACCCTCTAACCACAACAAATCTTCATCCCACAGGTCCAGCAAGCGGTCGCCCAACTGCAAGCCCTCCAGCAGAAGCAGCAACAGCTCAAAGCAACCAGTTCCACGCCGACCGCCGCCACCACCATGTCCGGATCCTCCCCCCTCCACAGCCCCGCCGGAAGCCCAGGCCTCCACCCGCACCACCATCACCACCACCACCCGTCCTCCTCCCTCCTCGGCTCAAACCAAACGACCCCGCCCAACGTGAACCAACTCCAAGGCGTCGGAGGCATCCTCACCCCCTCGACCCCCTCTTCCGGAACGCACACTCCCCAGATGCAAAAGCACCCGGCCGCGCCCCGTGCCCTCGAACCGTCCCCCGAGGAAACCACCGACCTGGAAGAGCTCGAACAGTTCGCCAAGACGTTCAAGCAGCGCCGGATAAAGCTCGGATTCACGCAGGGCGATGTGGGCCTCGCGATGGGCAAGCTGTACGGAAACGATTTCTCCCAGACGACCATTTCGCGCTTCGAGGCGCTCAACCTGAGCTTCAAGAACATGTGCAAGCTGAAACCGTTGCTGCAAAAGTGGCTCGAGGATGCGGATAGCAGCATCCAGAACCCGGGCGGGTAAGTTTCTAATCTGTTTGTTATTATTTTTAAGGTTTAAAGAAAAATACAAAATTCACAATGGAATATCCATTTTTATTTTAATCAACAGTAAAAAAAATTGGGTTTTGTCAACTCGTAAATTAAATTAAATTCAATCGATTAATAGGTTAACTGTAAACTGCAGATTTCTTTGAATATTAACCGAATTTCGGCATAATTTGATTCGTTTTTCTAGATCTAAATTTCAACATTTTTTACGAAACTTGTTTGAAATAATCTTCATAACGATTTTCTATCATTAAATCGGAGACAATCTTCCATGTTCAATTATCTTTTTTACATAGTTGTGAAATGACAGACGACTTCACATTTTAAAAATTATCGGATGTACACCTAAACTTCCCAGATTGCGAAAATGACGGAAATTACAAAGTTTCTACAAAGAAAAAAATCATGGTAATATTACATCTGGGCAGGGGTACATCTTTTATGTCAGAAAAAATGTTTAATTTTCCTCTGAAAATGTGTAATTTAACCACTTTTCTGTTGTAATGTCGCTTTTTCAGTCTAAATTGAGGTAAAATTACATCATAAAAGTGGAAATATTCAACCTTTTAAAATTACACCTATCAAATTTACACATTTTTTTCTTTTAGTATTGAATACAAGCATTAGAATAATTATTATTCTTAAATATTTTTTGCAGATGAAATAATTTCGCATTTAACTACATAAACGTTTTTCAATTGAATTTAAATTTTAAAATTTTGCAAATCAGTTATTGGGAATTTAATTCAATATTTTAATATCTTTGGATTTTTTCTAAATTTAATTTGCTTTGATTGATCTATATGCTTTCCTTGAAAATTTAATTTGCCAAAAAATTAATTATTGTCAAAACTTTAAAACATTTCAAATGTAACGACCATCGATAATTTCGGCTGCAAATGTAACTTTTAAAACATTTTTTATGTATAAAATGTCAAAAGGTTGAAAAAAAAATACATTTTATATTTGAAAATTTTCAAACAATTCTTTGATTTTAAAAATCTTTGAACGTCCCTTAATTTTGCTGAGATTTTTTTTGGGCAACATTGTTTTAAAAAACATGAAATTATACATTCGATTTTTTATTCTTAAAACTAATTTTAAATCTGAAAATCGTACTTAACAGAAAAAAATAATGTAAATTTGGAAGCTGTAATTTCGGAAGGTGAATATTACCTCTTTTATAATGTAATTTTACATCAATTTAGACTGAAAAAGTGACATTACACCAGAAAAGTGGTAAAATTATACATTTCCAGAGGTAAAATTACACTTTTTTTCTGACATAAAAGATGTACTCCTTCCCAGATGCAATATTACCATGATTTTTTTTCTGTGTTTTCTGTGTGTAATCATTCATTATACTTTTTAAGTTTGGCAAAAACTCTAAATAAAGTTAAGAATTATTTGAAAACCTTAAAAAAAATGTTTTAAATTCCTTAAAACTTTTAAAAATATTCGTGTTTTTTTGTTATTAAAAATAATAATTTAAATTCCTTAAAATTATTAAGTTTTAAAAGTTCTTATAATATTTCAAATTATTAAATTTTTCTATCACAAAAAAAATCTCTGAATTCTAAAATAATCTTAGGAATTATAAAATGTTTTGAAAGTCCCAAATAAAAAAAAGAAAACTTTGAAATTTATGAAAAAAGCAGTACTTGAAATTTCTATTTGAATCTGCTTTTTTCGCTTTATTTTTTTACTTATTTGTTGAAAAAACTTTAAAATTCCTTAAAACTCTTTAAAACGTAATCTTCAATTGATTTAAATAATAAAAAAATCTTTGAGAATAAGAAACACGCTTTTGAAAATAATTTTGAACAACTTTAATTTTTTTTAAATTATTAAAAAAATGAATTCCATACCTGATTTTATCAAAATCCATACCTTTTTCTATGCGAAAAGTATCACAAAATGCTTTCTACATAATTACAGTTATGCTATTATTATGGTCCCAAAATTTAAAATTTGTGAAAGGATTAAATAGTTTTTGTTTGTATCAAAATACATAAACAAGCATTATGCAATATAGTTTTCAATCGACTTTACAAGTTTTCTCGAAGAAAATGTATTTTTTATTATTATTTGTTTTTCTTGCCTATTTTTAACAGTTTAAAATAGTTTTAAATGATTTTGAATTATCTTGAAATAAATATTTTTTTTTCAAATTGTTTCAAAACATGAATTAGCTACACATTGTTTTAAATTGTTTGAAAATTTCAAATCAAGTTTTCTAAAAAAATCTTTATGTTTTAAATTGCTATAAATTGTGTTGAATTGTTTCCAACCGTTTTGAAATGTTTTTTAATTGCCTTAAATTGTCAAAATTGTTTGGAAGTTGCTTTTTTAATTTTTTTATTGTTTTGAATTGTTTTCAAGTGATTAAATGTGTACACAATTGCTTGGAAATGCTAATTTTTTAATCTAAAAATTGTTCACAATGAATCAAAATTCAATAAATTTGTTTAAAATGGCTTAAAATTGTATAAAATTGTTTAAAATTGCTTAAAATTGCAAAAAAAATATTTTAAATTCTTCAAAATTGTTCAATGTTGTTTAAAATAGTTGAAAGTTGTTTTAAATTATAAATTTTTTTTTGAAAATTGTTGGAAATTGATTAAATTTTTTGAAAGTTGATTAAGAATGTTGAAAAATGACTGAAATTGGTTAAAATTGTTTTAAAATATTTAAAATAGCTTAAATCTGTTTTCAAAAAATCTTGAAATTATGCAAATTATGTAGCAATAGTTAGTTTCATTTTAATCTTGTTAAAGACAATCTAATTGCAAACCCAGCTTCCCCCCGTCTTCTTCTTCTTCTTCCAGCCGCATGTTCAGCCCGAGCGCCCTCACCAACACGGCAACCACCCCGGAAATCGTGGGCCGCCGGCGCAAGAAGCGCACCTCGATCGAAACTTCCGTCCGCGTCGCCCTCGAGAAGGCCTTCCTGGTCAACAGCAAACCCACCAGCGAGGAAATCACCAGCCTCGCCGACAGCCTCTGCATGGAGAAGGAGGTGGTGCGGGTGTGGTTCTGCAACCGGCGCCAGAAGGAAAAACGGATAAACCCCCCGGGCATGGAGAGTCCGACGCACTCGAGCGGCAGCAGCGAAATGTTCCAGCTGCCGAGTGGCGGCGGAGGTGGTTCGGGAGCGGGTGGACCACATTTGTACCATCCGTCGTCGATGAGCGGGGTTGGGGGTGGCGGGATTAAGCAGGAATGACTAGGCGGCAGCTGCGGCGAATCGACCACGACGACGATGGACGACGACGGGTCGCGTTCGCCACAGCACCACTTTCATCACAGCTTCACCGGCGCCAGTGGACCGTTTCTGATTTGAAGTGATCGCACTTCGCCCTCCAGACATATCACCGATCGAAATCAACGTGGAGATCCGTGAAACACGCAACTTCTGAGAAGTTGTGACCCTCCAGTGTGGTTCCCCTTCCTCCTGTCCCCTTGAGCATGAGCTAAAAACTCTTATTTATTGGATTTAAAAGTGGATATTTACATTAATGTGTTCTGTAAAGCAACAAGAGAACGCGCGAACGAGAATTAACTTTAATTAAATCAATATTAGTGTCGTAAGAGTGTAAGAGTAAAATAAAAAAAGAAAAAACCCCTTAAAGTAGTTAATCGAGAGAAAACGAGACAAACGATATCATTCCAAAAGAAGCTTTAAGCATGCATTACGATTTAGTTCTCAATATTTCTTCTAACACGTGGTTTCCAGGGCGGGTAGATCGCAGCAAGCCACGTGCCAATGCTTTCTGGGAAGCCTCTCTCCCTCTCTCGGCGAGAAGCTTCTCACAAACCATTATAAAGCACTAGTAGGCTCTGACAGTTCTTGGTTCAGACCTTCAAACGTACTTCATCGAACATTCCTCCCCCAGCTTGCTTCGATCAACCCCCCATAAAACCCCCTTTCGCTCTGTAAATATTCCCAGCAAAAAAAAACTAAATGTCTAACATTAGTTGAAACAAAACGCTCTTTTCTGTACGAAATAAATCTGTAAAATTGTGTATTTAATCTGTGTAGAAATAATCGTGTCCCGACCTCAAACTCAAATCTCCCTCGTTCCTTTCTTTCTAATTTTTCCACTCGACACAGCATGAAAGCAGTATGACACAGTAAATAATTAGTAGTAAATCGAACGACCTGATCGAATTTTGTGCAATTTGCATACCGGTTTCCTCTCTGTGTAGTGGTGCATTCTCTCCTCTAATCTTAATTTCTCTTTTTTTCCCAACCCCTCCTAAATGTGACGCAATGCCAACGAGAAGCATTCCTAAAAAAGTAAAAGTTGTGTTTAGTTTAGTTAAAATTGCACCCCCCCTTTTTTTGGTTTTGTTTCGTTCACACTCACTTATCCGGATAGTCGCGTAAAAAAACAGTATCAAAGATGTATACTAAAAACTTGTACTATTTAACGAAATTGTAACGTTTAGGCCAGACAAAATGAACTTTGTAAAAAAGAAAAAGAAAACTAAATTTAATGTTAAGACTAAAAACAACAACAACACACACATATATCCAAAGAAGTAAAAGAAATAATCACTACTAAAGCTAACTCTTAAGGAAAACAACAAATCAACAAATGTTTCGACAAAAAAATAAACGAAAAACACACAATAAAAAGTCAAAGCAACATGTAACTTATTTCTACGTATCACGTTGAGAAAACAAAACAACTCACAAAACATAATTCTAGAGGCTTGATTTCCACTCAAAACATTTTCCTCAACCGAACTAAACTAAAAAAAAAACGAGCGAACGAGCGTAAAAAGAGTAAGAAAACATGAAAAAATAACATACGAGAGAGGAGACTCTCCCAGTCTTCCAGTCAGTTAAAACAATGATCGCGAAAAATACAGAACGAGTAGAGTTATTTTTTCTAAGTAAGTTAAACAAAAACATTCAAAGTAACGGATTGATGTTCCTAACAAAAAACGGCGTGAAAAGACACACACACACTCATCGGCACAAATTGTTAACAAGAAAAAGTTATTTTTCGTCTATTTCAGTTGTTATGTTGAAAACAGGAGACAGGTGCGAATTAATTTTGCGCGAAAGCTAAAAGTGTCAGTTGAAGCATGATTTTTGTCTATGTATTTAGTTTTTGTCTTCAATTTAACGGTATTAAGTAAATGCAATGGTGTACATAATACGATGAAGGAATTATGAAAAGAAACATAAAATCAACTATAAATAAAGATCTAGATGAATATGAGTAATAAATATTGATTTACAATTGAAAATGGTTATCGTTTATTTTATTTGTTGACAAACTACCAAAAGGGCTGCCAAAAAATCACACAAACTTTGAATACTCCTCCCTCCATTTGTGGGCATTTTGTACTATTCGGCCCTTTTAAAATGTCAATCTTGATTCCAATTTTTTTTTTGCAATTCCGCTGTGAAACTGTCAACTTTTCCTGTCCTTCTGGAAAAACGAAACGGCCTACTTTTCCCTGCCAAAAATAACGGAATCGAAAATAATACTAAATTAAGTTCTACTTTTCAGCACTGAAATGGGTTCTTCTGGGGGTTCCCTGGCCGAAATAATTAGACCCGTATTTTTTTGTTTGGCGATTAGGGTGACCTACGCCGTGTTAGGGTGGTCTGAAAAATAGCCATTTTCGTCGATTTTCGCAAAAACCACTTTTTTCGAAAAATCATTACTCCTCGCCATTTTAATCGATTTCAATTGTCTTATACGCAAATGAAAGGTGATACGTTGGTCTTTCAAAGAAAAATAGTAAAAAGTTTCAACAATCTGGCCTAACATATGAAAAGGGCGTATGAAACATTAAAATGCCGTTTTGACGGTGTCTGGACCAAAGAGCCTATGTCTGGAAATATTTTTATCGGATTTCCCGGACATTTTTACATAACATACTAAAAATGGGAGGAGCAGTTCATTAACAGGATTCCGGATATGATTTTTTGAAAATAAAATCCGTGTTTTTTGACGCGCCACGCGCAAAAACCGAAAAATGACGAAATCGGCCAAAAATCAACTTTTTTCACTAAAACTGCGATAACTTTAAAATTTCAGCGATGACCTACACATGTCTGGGCACCAAAAGTTGCGTCTTTTAATTACGAAAATTTTGAGCCCGATCCGAGCACTTTTGTTTTTTTCTATGCTGTTTTCGTGGGGAATTGCTGATTAATATAGTATGATAGCAATTCTCCAGAAATTCTCCGTCGGCGTGCCTTCCGATCAACGGTAATGTAGGAAGGGCTTCATTTATTAAAACGATTTTATATCATAAGCCTGAAAAAATATTCGACGGCTTGCCTTCCAATTATCGATGATATAGAAAGGACTTAATCCAGCATTACGACTTGCTAGACTCAAAAAAATAGGTGCGTTTTTATGGAAAACTATAAAAAAGAACAACTCAAAAAAATGTATCGGCAACGACCGCAATGGAAAAAAACAATGAAAAAAAGAAGAAGGTTAAAAAACAGAACAGCGCGTCCCGAAAATCACCACACAAGTGATCCATTTTTGGCCGTATTTATTTCGAATAAAAAATCGAATTTTGAATTTCGCAATTCGCAATTTTCAGTGTAAGAACGGGCCTTGACCGATCTTATGCACTAGGTTCCCGACGAACACGCACTGCCCTTACACCTACATCTCACCCTTGCTCTGAGTCAGTACGAGCAGCACGCTAGAACACGCTTTGAGTGTTCGTGCCAGGCATGCACACCTTCTTTTCCGGTTACGCATTTTAACTCGGCCGGGGGTGGTACATTACGTAGGGTTTGATGTAAGTATAAGCGCCTAACCGTTTAAAGTGTGCCTATCAACTTTCATTAAAGCAAAAACTGTTTTATTTTTAGTTTGAATTCAAAAACTAATTGTTATTTACTGTGTTTTGTTTTCTCCTGAAATCTTTCCTAGTGTTGAGTCGTGTTTATATGTTGCTATTTCTTTTGTCGCGGTGTTTTGTTACAATTTTTGGTCTTAAGCATTTTATAAAAGATTTTCAAATGTACAATAGTAATATTTGTGTTAATTCTTTGATCATTCCAAAAATTGAGTAAGGGCTCGAACCTCATTTGTTTGAAGAAAAGGGTGAAGATTGAAAACAATGGACAGTGAAAGAAATATACTATTTTAAGAATCAATTGTAAAAGAAAGATAGTAATTTATTAAGTACATAATGAAATTAACAATAGTTAATAAAAAGAGGTAACAAACAAGCTTAGATTGTGTTAAGTGCAATTTATAGGGCAGATGAAAAATTATTCTAATAGATAAATAAAGATAAGCAAAATTGACATCGCTGCCAAATTAAGGAAAAACAGACAGTTTGTTACAGCAGCATCAATTGGTAAAATAGAGTGGAAAAGCGTTGAGAAACAAGAGAATCAAATGAGTAAAATCGAAATCAAATGGAGTAAACAGAAGTAAACAGAAGCCGCGTTAGAAAATCAGTGAAACAAAATAAACAGAAGATAGGTGGTAGATGAAAGGAATGAAGAGAAACCCCGTTGTGCGATGTTTCAGGTACATCCACAGCAGTTGACTCAACATACTGCGAATCAAAACAATACCGTCTACAATCACAAATTACTTCCCTTTCCCACATTGTCGCGCCCCTTTCTTTTAGCCGTCTCGACTTTGACCCGCGGTGGTCAAAGGTTTACGATCCGTTTCCACAGGCCACCAGCTAGGTCATCATGAAAACCAAGCCAACGTGGAGGTAAGAAAATAGGACACTTGCAAGGAACCAGAGCTATACTGTCTTGATCAAGAAATGATCTAACAGGACTACGGACGTAGTCAGTGACGCTCCTTCCAGGATGTTCCTCGCCTGAGCGTCAACTGAAGAGGTATCATCAGAATCATTCGCACTTGGCCTGCAAAAAAAAAAAAAAAATCGAATTTTGAATTTCGTGAAAAAAAGTTTATTGAAAATTCCCCTTTTTCGTGTAACTTTTTTTCTAGTCCTAAAACATTGCCGAATGCATCAAATCAAGTCGATCAAAAAAATCCTTTGAAAGATGCAGATTATGGAATATTTACGTCCCGTTTGGACAGCTGCAAAATTGTTTCGGAAACTTCTAGACGTGAACGAATGACACTTTGCTTATTTGGTCATACTGGTCATAGACTCACAAAAAATTGAGATAAATAAAAAAAACATACAAACAAAATCCATTTCCGAATTTCGGGAAGAATTGCAATTATTTTAATATCTCAGTAGCCATTTGTTTGATCAACCAAGTCTGAAAATGAAAATATTTTTAGGAAATGATTTCAGCCTTCCAAAAATATTGTTTTCCTGGGACTTTTTCCTTCATGAAATATTTTTTTTAAGTTAAAAAAAACGAAACAGTCCAGACTCGATTATCCGAAGCGTTGATATCCACTGTTTCAATTATCCGAAGTTCGATTATCCGAAGGTTTACATGGGAATTTGAATCAAATTATGAGCAAAATTTGATTTTTAAAAAAGGTTTGTTATGCCATGGGGTCAAATTACCCAGTGTACGGATTTTGCTAAGCAAAAGTTGGTAAACTTCCGAATAACTTATGAAGCAAAATGGCATCTTTTGACAAGTCGAACCCATCAGCAAAGTTTCGTTGCTAACTTGGTGATGTAGAGAAACCCTCATTTTTGGCAACCATTGGTGCAATCTTAAATGTTTTGAAGCAAATTTATATAAAATTATCTGATCATTTCGAAGAGGGAGGAGAGAGAAGGTCAAGCTTGTTCTTGACTTCCACAAGTTAGAAAAAATCACTTGCTAAACACAAAAAAAAGTGTTTAGTAACTATACCATGAAAATGGTGCATAATATCGAAATTTCTGTTAAGTACTATTCGACTGAAAATTTTATTTTACATATAAGTCGTTTTTTAATTTTTTTACAGTTTTCGAAAATCATGCTTATTTGAAAAATTGGCAACACTGTCAAATGAATTTAGGCCAACTTGTACTACAGCTTAGAAGATAGCATTTTTGTCATTTTAAACATATCCAAAAATAGATCTTTTTAAAAAAAAGGATATTTTGCGTGATTATTTTATTCTGTGATAATCCCTATGAAAAAAGGGGTAAATTTTTGTAATGTTTATATTTTTTTAAATTTCCTTGGCAATAAGGCTTTCTAGTAAGAAATTTACCAACACATTCAAAGTATGTTTACATGGCAGCTGGGTTGCATCAGATTTGCTATCTCTTTCTAGCAAAAGATTTTTGTCAGGCGACTTCTAGCTGGATTTTTTGAATGACCGCCCGATATGTCAGCCAACATATTTCGCAGCGCTGTAACAGCTCGAGCTCGTTCATTGTTTGCATCAGGAAACTGTAACGAGGAGTTCGTTATTTTTGGGTTAAATTATTATTTTTTCGCTGGGCCTGGAATGCCTTATACCGGAAACCCAAAAGGTCAACTCAGTCAGAAAATCCATTGTCATGATAGTGCTACCAAAATTCAATAGAAAAAGTACACACAAAATTTTGCCGAACAAAGAATACATTTTCAAAAAAATGCTATTTTTTAAAAGAAATGCTCAGAAATGTTGAAATGAACGAAATTTCAGTAAAAATTTGTGATTTCCTGAAAAAAAAATATTTTCAAAATGTTAAAATCAATCCTGATTAAAAAAAGATCGAGAAAAGTTGTGGAAAAACAACAAGGTTAAAGGAATGATTTCTTTCAAAACAACACAAGCTTAAACAGTTTAGTTTCTTTCCAAGCAATTTGATTAAAGACTTTATTTCTCGATAGTACCCTCACTCAAATACAGTGTGTCGTCGGATACAAACAGGATTTTGAAGGTTTTCTCTGCTTCTTCACTGTTTTTTTTTTTTCAGACTATCTTCTACTGCTTGTCGCAAACGCTCCTTAATTTTTGAAGGATTTCATTGTTTTTTTTTCTTTTTTCATAAACTGGAATTTTCTTTTTATACAAACACGAAGATTGAATAAATTTTCACCTCTCTCCCTATTTTTTCTTCTCCTTTGCTATACTTCACATTACTGACTAATCTATTCCACATTGTCCGCGTTCACTGTGTCGAACAGCTCTGATATTACTTGCTCTCTTTACTCCGATTCTGGGACTTTCTTCTTAAATAAAGCTTCTATATATCGAGCAATAATTTTATACGTGGAGCATAAACTAAAAAAGACGCTACAAGCTACAAATATATCGGTTTTTTCTTCTTCATCTTATTACTGATTTTATTTTCCTGAATGTTTGTTTCGCTACACTATTGACAGAGTATGTTTCTCCATTTTTTTATATTATCTCGATTTTTGTTAGTTTTAATTGTTTCCAACATGTGAACGACAACGCTATTTTGAATCTCTCTGGTGTGTTTGTGATTGTTTGTTTCGTATGGTTTTCGCCTGGCGCCTCCAGAGTTTTTATTTTGCTTGTTTTGAAGGATAAATTTAACGCGCTTGTTTAAATTAAAGTTTTTTTTAGTTAATTTCATCATACAGATCGAATCAGCCTTTGCACAAAACTTACACTCTACTTCATTTATTCTTCTTGCTTGTTTGTATTTGCAGTTTTATTAGTTATTGGTTGTGTCGTGGGTTTCGCATGATTTTTTTTCTGTTTATTGCACATTCATAATTGTTACCTTTTCTTTGCGTCAACGTTAGTAGTTGTTCAGTAGTTCTTTTCATTGGCAAACGTGGGGTTTTATCGAGTGTTTTTTTCTCATTTTATTACGGTTATAAGAGTGTTACAAGTTGTTACAAAACTCTAACTAACATCAGTTTGGAAAATGTACACAAAAATATATAATTGATTTGAACGCACGAAACAAAAATATACTTCCATCTTTGTTTTTAGGACCTTTCACCTAAGTTTGGGGAAAACACACGTTCGTCAAACGTGAGGGGCAAAAAATCTGAGTTAAAAAATATATATCCTGTACCTTTCATTTATACACACACTTGCTTCCGCTTGCAGAAGTTCCCTGGATTATTTAAATATTATTTACTCTGTTGTTGTATGTCGCTGTTTCTACAATCGTTACGATGTAGGTTAAAAAAAAACTCCAAAAATAGTCGCGTAACTGAAGGGTTGTGAGATATCGCCGATATATATTTTTTTGTATTTTGGGAGAAAAGCTGCGAAATGTCTAGCGGGTTTGCGAAGATTTTACATTCACCTACATGGACCCATTGCTTCGATTTGTTTTTGTTTCGGTTAGTTTACTTATTTGTTTGTTTTGGCTGTGGAATTTGGAAACCCTTTCTTAAAAGATTACAAGAAACTAAAATGCATTACAAATGTCGAATCACCACGCGTCTCCATTGAAACAGTTGGTAGCAAACATTTCGATGGAGACGCATGGTAGCTCATCTAAAGAATGCAGCATCAAGTTGAATCGATCAAAGTAAGCATTTGGCGTATTTTCATTGGCTGACGCACACAGTGATTTGTTTTCATTTGTCCCACCGAAAACGTCAAACCATACAAAACAGTTGCCGGATCTAGAAGATCCGGAAAAAGATCCAGGACCAAGTTTAAGTTTGTGACAGCACTTTGTTACGCCGGCCGTGTTTGCTAGAAACGGGCCATGCAAGAGGAGTTCTAAGTCCTGGTCGACAACGCCACGCGGACGCTCGCCGAGCTGCCGAGGGACAGGCGCAGCTGGTCATGAAAGGCTACTCGCAGCGAAAGCGGGTAGACTTCGACGAAACTTACTCCCGGGCGTTCGATAGTTCGCTGTGGTAACTGTTTGCCCTGGCCGCGAAGCACGACCAAATGGATCAAGTGGACGCCGTGACTGCTATCCTCCAAGGAAACCTCGACGAAAAAATCTACGTCGGAAAACAAAACATGCTGTCCTGCAAGCTGAACAAGCCGCTGTACGAGCTCAAACAATTGAGTAGAGTCTGTAACCATAAGCTGGACGCAGCTTTGAAGAAGTTCAGACTAGCCCCAACGAAGTACGATCCGTGCGTCTACCTCAGCAAGAACGATGGCAACATCCTGATCGTGGCCATCTACGTCGACGACCTGTGGCTATAACCCCCGCACAAAGTACATCGACATCCGGCACCAGTACATCCGAGATTCCCTGGAACAAGTTGGAGTACGTGAGCACGGACAACCAGATTGCCGATCCCCGGGCAGACGTTAATAACAAAATTCATGTCATTTCAATAACAAATACTGTTAAAATAACAGAAAGTGTTATGGAATCTTCTTGAAAAATCCATTTTTGCATACGGGTTTAATTACAGTTTTTGTTATCATAACAAAATTTGTTATTGGTCTGATATTGTGTGAAAGTCAAAACAACTTTGAAATAACATTTTTTGTTATGGAAAAATAATTCCAACTGTTATTAGGATGATCGGATTAGTTGTTAAAATAACAAAAAATAATAACAAAGATTTGGACGAAGAATAACCAAAAATGTTATTAGCCTGTTATTACAATAACGATTCAATAACAAAAAAATCATAACGACGAATAACAAATCTTGTTATAAATAACAAAAAAAATTATTGGCCTGGTATTTTCAAATATCAAAAAATGTTATTCCCAAGTTATTTCCGTCTTTTTTTTCGTTGAAAAAAACTTTGCAGTACGGAATTTTACAAAAAATCAACCATTTATGCGTGGTTGCCTCTCACCCAGTCGGCCTGGGTTTGATTCCAGAAGGTCCCGGTGGCATATTTCGAGACGAGATTTGCCTGATCATGTCTTCCGTCGCACCGACCTCATTTTTTGAATTTATATTTTAAATTTAGAAGTTTTAAATAGATTTTTTTTATTTTTTTTTCTTATTTAACAAAATTCTTAAATTTTATATTTTTTTTTTTTTTTGAATATGATTGTTTGAATTCCTAACTTTGATTTTTTATACTTTTGAATTTTATTTTATTGACATGTTTGAACATTTGAAGTATAATCAAGCTTCGCACACATATCGAGATTTTGTCAGTCCCACAACTTAACTGCCGGCCATTTCCCCCAGTGAGTGCTCATTAAAGTGCTCTTTCGAGTTTTTTTTTTGCTGCCTACTGCGGCTTGATAGACTTCAAAATATGATTATAATTTTTGTTGGCTTACTTTGATCAATTCCACGAAACTGAATTTAATACAAAAAAAGTTGTTTTATTGATTTGTGCCCACAAAACCCTAACCGACGACTCCCGGATTAAACCCAAACCGATCGGTAAGACACTTTTAAGCTAATATTCACGCGAAGTATGACTTGTCTGACTTGTTAACGCTACCACTGTCCGTCCGGATGCCGAGTAAATTTATACCTTCATTTGATGGAATCGTTGTTTTTGGCGGCTGTTTAACCTTGTGTGTTTGGCGCGACTGATAAATATATATATTTTGTAGTTTTATCCATTATTATAATATAATAATTTGGGTGTTTCACAATCTTGTCAGTTTAGAATGGTTTCTGTTTTTTTTTTATATATCTTAACTCTTTCTATACACCTGCCCCCGCGTTTACATCGGCTGCCTATTGTTCTCACTTACTAAACATTAAACATAAAATATAAATGACTTGAAACATACATCCTACACGATACGCATATAAAATAATCTGTACAATTAAATAAATTCCTCACTCAATGTGAAAAGAAAAGAGAAAAAACTACACAAAGAAGAAAACAAAAAAGAATCCTAACACGCCCTCCCGCGCCTAGTGTCCGCTCCATCCGTGGACATCGTCGTCGATAAACTCCACGTGGGTGAAGGGAAAGTGACCTACCTTGCCGCGCAGTTCGCCCTCCCACTGACCGTTGATGTTCGTCTTGATGACCTTGATGACGTCGCCCACGTTCAGCTTAAGCGCCGTCTCGTCGTACGCGTTCGGAACGCGCTCCTGCTTGACCCGGGCCAGCGCCGGCAGCTGTCGGTTCAGGTTTGACCGGAAAATGTTCGAATTCTCCGACTGGTGATGGTGGTTGTGCATTCCGGAGGGTGGCGCATGATGGTGAACATTTGGACCGGCTCCACCACCACCTCCTCCTCCTCCTCCCGTCGCATTTGGTGGCCTGTCCAGGATGTTGTCCTCGTACCGGGTCACGTACGGTACCGGAATCTGACCCGCCTGGCCGCGTCCATTCCTCGCCGTCCACCACTGCTCTTCGTCCTTGTTGAGAATCTCCAGTATTTCACCCTTCTTAAAGGGCAAATCGTCCGGATCGCTGCCCTCAAAGTCGAACTTTCCTATCACTTTCTCGCAGCGCCGAATCGCCGGTCTCCGCAGCGGCGTCGTGTCCAAATAGTGCAACTTGTAGAACGTCAGCAAATCTGGCAAATCGGCAAACGTCTGGTCCCCGATCCGGAACACGAAACACCCGTCGTCCGACGGAAGTTTGTTGATAATGTAATGGCTAACTTTCGAGTCCTCGCGCACACACAGCACGTAATCGCCGACGATGGTCGTGCTGTCCCGGACCAGAAACACCCCACTTTCGCGCTCGTTCATCAGCAAATCTGTCGCGTCCTGGCGGTTCATCGACCCAAAGTACCAGGCTGCCCGATCGTACACGTCGAAGGTGGACATCCTGAACTCGTTCTTACCACTAAAAAGAAACCAAATTTCATCAACTTGTTTTGTTATTCTATAACAACAATTTCACTTACCTTACACTTTAACGAGTCCAACAATAGTCAGAATATGCCCTCACCCTCCGAAAATAAAAGATGCTCCAGTAAATCTGCAAAGAGGAAAGACATGAAACGAACTCATTAGTGGTAGGCGGCAACAACAATGTGCATTATAATTTCTCTTGCTCGATAAAACCTAATTAGGGCATTATACATATAAACAGGCAGACTCCGACTCTGCCAACGTCATATGCTGAACGAGAGACTCAATGCATCAGCAAAAGTCGCGATGACGACAGAACGACGTTCTGATAAAAGTGTAAAGTGCAATCGTCACACACTTTTCGTTTTCATCCCCGCGTACCACCTCATACCTCCAACTTTGCTCTTATACAGTATAGGTAGAAGAGATAAATAACCCCAGCTCGGGTATGAACTTTGTTAGGTAGCCGTATACCGTAGAATGCGAACTCCGTGAATGAAGCGAGGATGACCTCTAATCACTCTCCGGCAGGTCTACCTCTTCGCATCTGTTCGGTATCGTAGCGTGGGGTGAGATTGAAATTCACTAAGTCTGGTAAAAGTGGATTGAACATTTTTATCTGCAGTATTACGATTTATTTTCACCGGAAAATTAAATTAATAAAAAAAAGTCTTATCACACTACAAATATCAAGCGCGTGACAAGGTTTGTCTATAGTTCAAGTCTATAGTTTTGATAAGGTGCAATAAACAAAAAAAATGTTTTGCTTGTTTAGTATTTTTTAAACCGCCTTGAGTCAGAGGTACTCAAAAACCCACAAAAAAAACAATGCAAAAATTTGCGACCTTTAAAAAACTCCGGAAGTTATAATCAATTATATTCCGGGTGATCACTAAAATCCCATTTTCAAATTACCGACTTTACCAGAACTCCAAATAATAGGAATTTATTACCAAAAGAATGATTAAAACTCAAAACCTTTTATAAAAAAAGTTCATATCAATCACCAAAAAAAAATCTAATCAAATTCTAATTAATTCTCGTTGATTTGATTCATAGCGAAACTATAAACAATCAGTTGTCACAAAATAACTGAAAGTTAAAACAACAATATGACTTTAATGTTTATTTTGAAATTTGCTAAACATAATTTTTTTGTAAATTGTGTTAAGCCATTTTCACAATATTTCCAAGGTAATCCAAGGTAAATGACTTAATGAATTGAGTTAAACATTTAAACATATTTACCCAAAAAACTGCCAAAAAGATATTGAAATCGTTTTTTTCACACTGGTCATGACCGTTGAAATTAAGTTCTTTTTTTAAATTGGAGTTTCATCAGCTTTGTGGTTGTTTAAAGTTAAAAATTAACTTTTATTTGATAAACTTAGTCAAAAATAAATAAAAATCTTTTGATTCCTCAACATGTTATGAAATTTTTTGCGAAATGCATGCCATCAAATAATTCAATATTTATTAGGATAACTAATTTCTTAACGGTGCACATCAACCAGAGCTTTTGCACCCAGATTTTTATTACAGATATTTTAGTATCTTGAAAACTACCGGTACTACCATTTTTTTTTTTATTCATCCAATAAAGTATTGTCCACAAAGTAATTTAAAAGTTTGACTAATTTTACAATTCTGTTGTTGCAGAATTGGATCCGTAAGTTTGACAATTTTGGAATAAGAAGACAACAACTTCCTTCGTTGCGGTGCACCCTTAATCAGCCTCTTAATTTTAAAATAGATTAAATAGTGGAAAACATTTTACATTTATTGTCATATGCTGAAGAAGATTTAATTCAAATAAAATTTAAATTTTAAATTGTACAAAATATTGCAACATTATTAAAAAGTTGGGATTCCCGATTTTTTAACCAAAAATCCTCAATTTCTATTTTTTACCGTTTTTTTGCGGATTTAGGCGAACCTGCAATATTACAATAATATACAGTTTCCATGCCATATCAAAATCCGGATCACTTCCGATCTTCATGAAACTTGCAGGATCGTTTGTCCAACTCAAATCAACAACTTCTGTGAACTAAAGCAGATATTCGACTATGACAAACAAACTGCAGCAAACTTGCAAACAACTCAAAATGTATACAGACTGAAGTTTCTGCAAACAAATGCAGGCAAACTGCTTAAAAGTGCGAACTTTGTCAGAAATTCCAGCAAATTTGTTTTTTTTATTTCGGATATTTTTTAAACATTGTTGTCATATAAAAATTAGAAAACAGAAAATACCAACTTTCCAAGATTTTTGATAAGCTTACAATAAAATGATTTTAGGTTCAAAGAATAAAACAAAATAAAAATACAAGCTTAAAATATTCAATTCAATTCAATTCGGCTTTATTGGTGAATAATCAAGATACAATAAGTTCTTTTGAGGTACATAACAGAGTTTTGGAGTTCCTTACAGCTGTGTGTTACATCATAATCCATTTTGGAACAATTATTGCTTGTAAATAAAGGTATCACCAAGAGTAAGAAAAAAATAAAAAAAACTTACTAAAATTGCAAGGGAAAGGGGATAGAAATAGAAAAAGCTTAAAACTAGATCACAGTTTTTTATCCTTTATAGATGTGCTTGATCATCAGCTCCCCAAGGGCCAGGAATTGTTCCGCCTTGTTACGGCAGGTCCGAAACCGCGTCATCATCTCCCCCCTGCGAGAGCAAAGAACTCTGGCAGGGTAAAGAGATCTTCTCCGGTAACTTCTTGCTGGGCCGTATTGCCACTGCCGGCAGCGACCACGCTGGCGAACGATCGCCCCCATCCAGGAGGGAACGCTGAGTTGTCCGCTGGAACCGTACGATGACCAGCTGCCGGCACGGTTTCGCTCGTACTTCGCTGAGGAGGGTGGGACGCTGCTGCTTTCTTCTTCCTCTTTTCCTGCTCCTCGAGGTAGTTTTTCCGTGCGCTGCATCCACGGTAGTTGCTGGTATGGTTACCTCCGCAGTTGGCGCACTTGATGCGCGCCTTCGTTTGCTCTGCCTTGTCCCCCAAGTCCGCTTTGCACGGCAGTGCACACGCCTCAGAGAGGTGTGATTCACCGCACTTCACACAGCGGGGCGGGAGGTTGCAGTTCCGCGAGCCGTGGCCGAATTTCTGGCAACGGTGGCATTGTGCTGCGTCCGACGGGTTCTTTGAGTAGAACCGCCAGTTTACCCAAAACCCGTCCAACGCCTTAGTTCGCCGCAGGTCTTGAATTTTGACGGTGCCGCGGTCGAAGTACAACAGGTACAGTGTGTGTGTACCTGTGACTGTAGTCTTCCGCGAGAGCACTTTTATGTCACGCGGCGTTATTCCAGCACCCGAGAGGTCCTTCTTGAGGTCGGAGATCGGGCGGTCTTGGTACCCCTGCAAAACGACCTTAACGGCAGTCTTCTGCACGGGGTCGAATGTGTAAAACTTGAAGTTTTGACGCTTCAATTTCTCCACAACCAGGTCGAAGTTCTTTTCGTCAAATGTGTAAACTTGCACTGACGACTTACCGATTTTCAGACAATATCCGCCAACGTGTCCAAAACAAAAATTGGAGGTGGTCTACGTTCCTTTGGAGAATTGTTCTTTTTTGGCGTCGGCACTTTCTTCCGTGCACGCCCGTCATCGTCGTCGTCGTCGGTAGTGCTGCTACCGTCGGTGTTGTTGTTTTCTTCGTCGTCACTCAGCATTTGGAACTCGTTCCTGATGGGGATGTTGGCGGATGTTGATGTGCCACTGGTCGTGGCACCGGAAGTACCGGAACGGGTTCGCACTGGTGATCTCGGAACGTATCCGGGATGTAGATACTTTTTGTCGATTCCATCTGCGCTCACGCTCCCCTGCGCGATGGCGGCCGACAAGCTTAAAATATTATTAAATCTTTTTTCTTCTAATAATAAATAAAAGGAGTTATAAACATTATACGAAGGGCGTTTTTTTTAATTTTAAATAATTTGCAGTTTATGAAAAATCTTTGAGAAAATATTTCCCAAAAGTTGTCTCTCTAATTTGAATCAGATGGTAGTGACTCAAATTCGTTAAGGAAAGGTTATACATTCGAATGACAAAGTTTTCCAGTGCAAACTATGTTTTAGACTCAGTGCATTATAACTTTTAAATAAATTTCAAAACAAGAACGTTTTATAACACATTTTCAAAAAAAAAATGACGAAATCAACTATTTTCACTCAGTTTATCAAAAAAGAGTTTGAACATAACCATCAATTAAAAAAATCACTGAATAACATCACAGTAGAGGTAATAAAAAAAAGAGCAAATGAACCAAGGCTCTCAAAAAAAAAGAGACGCAATTTTTTTAAACTCTGGTCTTTTGAAAGAACTGTTCCAAGATGGAATTAATTTAAGTTTGTGACTATTTTAAAGTTTAATGAAATTCCAACAAATTGTAGCATGATATTTGTATTTTAACACTGAAAATGTAATTTCAATATTTCAATGGTTATAAATCAATGCCATATTTTTCAAAATTGTCCCACGGTGTATTTTCTAGTTTAGGAATTAGTTTAGTTTTAATTTATGATAAACAACTGTTCGTAAAGATTCATTAAATAATTACCCGAATACAAATTTAATCATTTCAAAATGCTTGGAAAATGTTACCATGTTTTTTAAAGGTCCTATAAACTATTGTCTTTAATTTGTTATAGAACCTATTCAAAAAAAAAAACTCTAGATATATATACAAAAAAATCGACGGTTTTGTTTGCACGCGAATCAGATCAATACGGAGCGTCGGATCGAGGTGCTCTTTGTTGCGTTGGGTTCGTATAAATCCAAGGAAAGTTCTTACGCCTAAAAGTGACAACTTTGGCCACTCTGGAACCGATTCCGGAAAATCTGCAGATTGTATGGGAAAAGTTACGTAAAATCTAGCGTAAAATCAATTTTTGATCACAGGAGGCTGAATAACCAAACAAGCTAAAAAAGTCTAGAAACGAAATAAAGACAAGACAAAGTTTTTCGGGTTTAGCTTTTAATTTATAAAAGTTCAATAAAAAAACATTCAAAAAACAAACCATTCTTCACAACAGCCATTTCAACAAAATTTAGAAAAAGAGCGAAAGAGACGCGTATTTAATGAGCAAGCAAAAAAATAATGATCGGCTCCTATAAAAAGTAGTTTTCCCAACCTCTAGTTCCCAGCCATAATATTTAATAGGTTTTATTCTGTAAAGCCAGGCGCCTCCATGGATCCAACTAAGCTAAGCTAAAAACCAGGCGCCTCCATGGATCCATTCTAAAAAGTGAGATTCCATGGAGACGCTTGGTATCTAAGAATGACTCCGTTGCATTTCACTGTCACTGAACTAAAATGTTAATATTTATATTAAGGCGTGTTCAGAGTTTTGTTAGTGAAAAATATTTTTGAGTGTTATTTTAAAACCATTATAGTTACTTTGATCAATGTAAATCCATTGTCCAGTTATTTTAATCTTCGTATCACGCTAGAGTAAGCGGAATGATTTCACTAGCGAAAGAGCACGCTTGATTTTGCTGCTCATTTAAACAATTTCCGAGGTAGGAAAGTAACAAACCATTTCAAAAGCAATTCGCATTTTTTTTTCGCAATTTTCAGTGTAAGAACGGGCCTTGACCGATCTTATGCACTAGGTTCCCGACGAACACGCACTGCCCTTACACCTACATCTCACCCTTGCTCTGAGTCAGTACGAGCAGCACGCTAGAACACGCTTTGAGTGTTCGTGCCAGGCATGCACACCTTCTTTTCCGGTTACGCATTTTAACTCGGCCGGGGGTGGTACATTACGTAGGGTTTGATGTAAGTATAAGCGCCTAACCATTCAAAGTGTGCCTATCAATTTCCATTAAAGCAAAAACTGTTTTATTTTTAGTTTGAATTCAAAAACTAATTGTTACTTACTGTGTTTTGTTTTCTCCTGAAACCTTTCCTAGTGTTGAGTCGTGTTTATATGTTGCTATTTCTTTTGTCGCGGTGTTTTGTTACAATTTTTGGTCCTAAGCATTTTATAAAAGTTTTTCAAAAGTACAATAGTAATATTTGTGTTAATTCTTTGATCATTCCAAAAATTGAGTAAGGGCTCGAACCTCATTTGTTTGAAGAAAAGGGTGAAGATTAAAAAAACAATGGACAGTGAAAGAAATATACTATTTTAAGAATCAATAGTAAAAGAAAGATAGTAATTTAATAAGTAGATAATGAAATTAACAAAAGTTAATAAAAAGAGGTAACAAACAAGCTTAGATTGTGTAAAATGCAATTTATAGGGCAGATGAAAAATTATTCAAATAGATAAATAAAGATAAACAAAATTGACATCGCTGCCAAATTAAGGAAAAACAGACAGTTTGTTACAGCAGCATCAATTGGTAAAATAGAGTGGAAAAGCGTTGAGAAATAAGAGAATCAAATGAGTAAAATCGAAATCAAATGGAGTAAACAGAAGTAGACAGAAGCCGCGTTAGAAAATCAGTGAAACAAAATAAACAGAAGATAGGTGGTTGATGAAAGGAATGAAGAGAAACCCCGTTGTGCGATGTTTTAGGTACATCCACAGCAGTTGACTCAACATACTGCGAATCAAAACAATACCGTCTACAATCACAAATTACTTCCCTTTCCCACATTGTCGCGCCCCTTTCTTCTAGCCGTCTCGACTCTGACCCTCGCTGGTCAAAGGTTTACGATCCGTTTCCACAGGCCACCAGCTAGGTCATCATGAAAACCAAGCCAACGTGGAGGTAAGAAAATAGGACACTTGCAAGGAACCAGAGCTATACTGTCTTGATCAAGAAATGATCTAACAGGACTACGGACGTAGTCAGTGACGCTCCTTCCAGGATGTTCCTCGCCTGAGCGTCAACTGAAGAGGTATCATCAGAATCATTCGCACTTGGCCTGCAACAAACCATTTCAAAAGAAACACAAAATTTACAACGTTTGTTAAACCGCAAAGTTACCTCACTCCACGGTGACTTGTTTCGATATCGCTTCTAATCTTTTCGTTTTCCCACTATACTTCTTTTTTTATCTCTACGTTACAACGTAATCGCAAAACTATGCTTCCAATCCAGCTCTTGCTAGCGATTATGTGACTAAACACCTTGCCATTATCAACAACAACAAAACTGACTCATGGTCTTTGGTCGGAACCGAAAATCGACCAAGCCTTATCGACTACGACAAATTTGGTATGTTCCGCTGGGCAGAATTTTGTTTGTTTTTCCCGTGCTTTTGCCACCGATTTTGATGGAGAAGAGAGGCGTTGACGCGTCGTCGTCGTCGTCTTCTTCCGGACGAAGATGGAAAAAAGGTTGGACCAGCGGGGCTGGGAAGAAGATAACTTACGTGAAACCCGTGCTCCCTGGCCAGTAGAGGTGACAGAATAATCCGAAGATATCAAACCAGCAGCAGCAGCAGCATCCAGCGCAGATTCCCCGTTACGCCATCATTCGAGTTCGAGGCGGAATGGAACCAGTCGGAACAACAACCGACGAATACAATCCGCACGCTTCGTCCCCGGCAGCTGGTGGCACACACCCAACACACTCACTTGCATGCACAATCCGGAATCTGGAACCACTTTTCACACCGCGGCTTTTGCGAAGACCAAAAATTATATTAATCAATTGAGGCGGATACGCGACGACGACGACGACGACGACGAACAGACCTAGCAAGAGAGTACGAGGAGCGATACAAGATGAAAGCTTTGGCAGCAGTCGTTTTGACAGATGTGCACGGTGTGTTTGAAGAAGATTGTAGAAAAATATAAATTGTAACAGTTCTTTGCAAAAATATGCATTTTTTTTAACTTTTGTTAGAGAATTCAACTGAAATTCAGTATTTACCAAAACTTGCAATGAACAAATTTTAATGTTTATTGTTCAAATCGTGCTTAACTTCATCTAGAAAGCACAATGCCAAGAATTGAAAAATACCCGAATTTACTTTTTTTTCTCTCAAAAATAAAACACCAGTAAACCCACCGCGGCACTATGCTTATGTTGGAGGGGTTGTCAAACGCCCGCGCGGCGATATGCGCCGATGACAGCCGTCGTCGAGGGGTTGGACAGCATAAACATTGGAAAAGGGGGTGCGCCATTTATGCTGATAGGGCAGCGCAGCATGCTGAGCCGAGCGTTTGCGGGAATTCCATACTAAAACGAAGAGTGTATTTTTGTACTTGGCAAAAAAAACTAATAATAATGATTTCATTTTTTCAAGCATGATTTTTGAATTTCAGGTGAAAAGTATCACAAAATGATTACATTTATGCTGCTGTTAAAAATTTGCAAAATTAATTCATAGAAAAATTACCTTATCGTCTGTGCTCCCATTTTTTTTGTTACATCCTAAGGCTTTATTTGATTAAAATATATAAATAAGTCGGGGAAATATACCCATTTTAATCACTCTAAGCCGTTCGACCAATTCTCATCACTTTTGCCGTTTTCCGCTAATAAATCAACATTTTCAGATGTATCAACAATGGAGAGTTGTTTGCTCACTTTTATTTGAGCTTTTTATTACTTTGGAACAGTCAAAAACACTTTATGAAATCTGTAATTCATGATCAAAGTGCTGTTAGGCTGAAAAACGGTATAGTTCCCCTATTTATTATAAATAAATTTGCTAGTGCCTTACAATTGAAATTTGATGATAAATTTGTTTTAAACTTCAAACAATCTATAATTTGAATGTTTGAGAAGTCAATTATAAAAAAAATGAATATCGAAATTACATGAACGTTAATATCGTGTCATAAAACATTTTGTAAAGGTTTCCATCTATTTCTTAAACAAAATATTTCAATTTCTAGTTTGAAAAACAAATGATTATGATAAAGAAGAGCAGTTCTCTAGGATTTCGGTCATTCGATTTTTTTTGTATTTTTTAATCCGACTGAAACTTTTTTGGTGCCTTCGGTATGCCCAAAGAAGCCATTTTGCATCATTAGTTTGTCCATATAATTTTCCATACAAATTTGGCAGCTGTCCATACAAAAATGATGTATGAAAATTCAAAAATCTGTATCTTTTGAAGGAATTTTTGATCGATTTGGTGTCTTCGGCAAAGTTGTAGGTATGGATACGGACTACACTAGAAAAAATAATACACGGTAAAAAAATTTGGTGATTTTTTATTTAACTTTTGTCACTAAAACTTGATTTACAAAAACACTATTTTTAATTTTTTTATTTTTTGATATGTTTTAGAGGACATAAAATGCCAACTTTTCAGAAATTTCCAGGTTGTGCAAAAATCATTGACCGAGTTATGAATTTTTAATCAATACTGATTTTTTCAAAAAATCGAAATTTTGGTCGTAAAAATTTTTCAACTTCATTTTTCGATGTAAAATTAAATTTGCAATCAAAAAGTACTTTAGTGAAATTTTGATAAAGTGCACCGTTTTCAAGTTATAGCCATATTTAAGTGACTTTTTTGAAAATAGTCGCAGTTTTTCATTTTTTAAAATTAGTGCACATGTTTGCCCAGTTTTGAAAAAAATATTTTTGAAAAGCTGAGAAAATTCTCTATATTTTGCTTATTCAGACTTTGTTGATACGACCTTTAGTTGCTGAGATATTGCAATGCAAAGGTTTAAAAACAGGAAAATTGATGATTTCTAAGTCTCACCCAAACAACCCACCATTTTCTATCGTCAATATAATATATGAAACATTTGTGAAATTTTCCGATCTTTTCGAAAAAAATATTTTCAAAATTTTCAAATCAAGACTAACATTTAAAAAGGCCAAACATTCAATATTACGCCCTTTTAAAATGTTAGTCTTGATTTGAAAATTTTGAAAATATTTTTTTCGAAGAGATCGGAAAATTTCACAATTGTTTCATATATTAACATTGAAAATCGGACCATTAGTTGCTGAGATATTGACGATAGAAAATGGTGGGTTGTTTGGGTGAAACTTAGAAAACATCAATTTTCCTGTTTTTAAACCTTTGCATTGCAATATCTCAGCAACTAAAGGTCGTATCAACAAAGTCCGAATAAGCAAAATATAGAGAATTTTCTCAGCTTTTCAAAATATTTTTTCAAAACTGGGCAAACATGTGCACTAATTTTAAAAATAAAAACTGCGACTATTTTCAAAAAGTCACTTAAATATGGCTATAACTTGAAAACGGTGCACTTTATCAAAATTTCACTAAAGTACTTTTTGATTGCAAATTTGATTTTACATCGAAAATGAAGTTGAAAATTTTACGACCAAAATTTCGATTTTTGAAAAATCAGTATTGATTAAAAATTCATAACTCGGTCAATGATTTTTGCACAACCTGGAAATTTCTGAAAAGTTGGCATTTTATGTCCTCTAAAACATAAAAATAAAAAAATTAAAAATAGTGTTTTTGTAAATCAAGTTTTAGTGATAAAAGTTAAATAAAAAATCACCAAATTTTACCGTGTATTATTTTTTCCAGTGTAGTCCGTATCCATACCTACAACTTTGCCGAAGACACCAAATCGATCAAAATTCCTTCAAAAGATACAGATTTTTGAATTTTCATACATCATTTTGTATGGACAGCTGCCAAATTTGTATGGAAAATTATATGGACAAACTAATGATGCAAAATGGCTTCTTTGGGCATACCGAAGGCACCAAAAAAGTTTCAGTCGGATTAAAAAATACAAAAATTAAAATTGAAGAAAAAAGACCGATTTCGTAGAGAATTGCTCAGAAGTAAAAATTTATCAACAAATATTGGGCGATATTTCATAATTCAATCACTATTAAATTTAAAATAAAATTATAAAGTACAGACTCGATTATTCCAAGTCTACGGAAAAATTTAACCTCGGAGAATCTAATCACACAAAAATATCGAGGAGTTCAAATATGACACCAAAAACCCCAAAAATGGATGGTAAAAAAAACAATAATATTTTTAACTCTATGGTTGAGGCCGATGATTTTTTTTTTATTTATATTTTTGAAGATAACTGTGGACTCTGACTGAAGTCAAAATATAAAGATTTAAAATGCATTTTACACCAACCCAGTTGTTTTGCAGTGCTGTACGTGGGAATTTCACGAAAATTCAAAAATATTTTCAATCGAGCTCAAACATGCTAAATATGATTTTCAACGCTAAAAATGCATTTAAAATTTAGTTTTACTTACCTCCAATTCCATTGAAATTTTCAAGTTTTTTCTGAAAAATATGTTTTTTGCCCCTTGATTTTTCGGTCCCATTTTGTAGTTTGAAAAATATTTGGAATGGCCTTAAATGTGTTTGACAATTTTCAACATGTTTGCATGATTCAGATAACATCGAATAAAAAAAGCTGCAAATGATTGGAGAACATCTTTAAAAGAGCTCTCGAGCAGAGAACACTCATTACCTGTTAAATACAGAGAATTTCTTCAAGTATAAACATTTATTAATAAAAAAACAATTTAAATTAGGGTAACGGCAATTTACAGAAAACGATTTGTAAAGCATTTATTTATCTGCGTTAGTAAATTCAACAAATCTAGAGTTTTTAAGGTGGTAGATGGCGCCTTTCACTTTTGAGGCAATGACTGTCAATGATGGTTCTGAATTCAGGGTCTAGAAATAATAAATTGAAATGAAAATATAATCACTATCTGCAAAATGCGTCTACGAACAACACAAAGAAAACCATTTTTTGATTGAAACATTCTGAATGAAGATTTGAATGATTTTCTAAAAAAAACATGGCCACCAAATGGCCGATCGGGAATATTGCCTTTCAGAGTGTATCAGTATTTAGTGAAATGACTTGTGATATTTTATCATTCGAAATAAAAACAATTGAACAAGTAATTTATTTTAACATTTATTGATTCGTTAAAATTGAGTGTTTTGTATACATTCCTAAAAATTACTACAGCACAATGTAAATAAAAATATCCTAATATATTATTACTGACAATTGGGCTATACTTACTATTTCTGCTGAGAGTATACGTTGCGTGTGTAGTCCTATTCTGGTTTCTTCTAAAAAAACTGTGTTTTTTTTTCATTTTTCTGTTTGTGATGCTTGTCTTGATTGTCTACCCTGCTCTAAATACCTACATCAAATATCATCAGACCATTTTGTTTTCCATTTTTTTTTCATGCAGTAAAAAATGTCCCTGGATAATTTGGTAAAAGGCACATACAGTAGTTGTTCGGTAACTGGGCGTTATTTAACTGGGCTGCTTTTTAACTGGGCGCTCGATAACTGGGCTGTAGCCCAGTTAAAAAGCAGACAAACGTCAAAAAACCAAAACAAACCGAAATGAACGAGGGGTTAATGGATGCCAAAAGCCTTTTCAACAAATAAAAAAAACTTTTTTCAAACATGCATTACATTTCAAGTCACAATTAAAGAAATATGAAAAGTAAGCATTGTAAATAAATTTGAGTATTTTTAATTTTTATTTTTCATCAGGAAAATATTATGCATCGGTGGTCCCCTCGTTATTTTTCGTTCAGCCCAGTTAGCGAGCAGCATTCGGTGACTGGGCTATGTTCTCAGCCCAGTTACCGAACAACTACTGTAATAGAATTCATCAATTTGACATGAACAGATAAGTAGTAAAGTTGCGTGTTTTAAGATACTCTTGTTAAGTTGTTTGATGGTTTTTTTTTTGTTTGTTACTATTTTGGTTGACGATTTTCACTAAAACATGAAACTCGAAGCAGTGTCAACTGGAATCTATGTTTTCTTTTTTTTCTTTTTATCAGATTATAAGATTCCAAAACTGTTGTCGAAGTGAATCACATTCTTGCTAAGTAAAAGGAGGGGAAAAGTACACTCTGTTCGTTTCGATCACTGAATGATGTTTTTTTTTGTGGGGGAATTAACAAGCTCTTTGTAAATACTACCTTCGATTTGCTTCACGTCGCGTTATACCCTTAACAAAATAAATTATTAAATGCTAAAGCAAATCAGATGCACTTACGACGCTCGCACGCGTTTTTTTCGAAATCTTCTACTATTTGAAATCACTCGCAGTCACATTCAGCTCATGTGCTCACGGTTTCTTGGCGATTCTCGCGTACAAAAAGATAAGTATCGATTCTAAGTTGGTCCATTGGTCCAGAGCTACCACAATTGTTGAGGCATTGAGATTTACTTGTTGTTTTGGTTTTGCTGATTCAACGGAACTCCCTCCTCAGTCTCACGGTTCTCGATGGCGCCCTTCTCCGGTGGGTTGTTCCACGGCTGCAGCTCGCCGGTGCCCATGATGAGGTAAGCGGACGAGCCGACAATGTAGATGACCGCCAGAATCCAGAACACGATCTGCCATTGGCCGTAGGTTTGCTGAAAGTGGGAAGGGGATGGAGTTTGAGGTTATGTTATGGAATCACGTGGCAGGGTCAAACTTACGTTATCGTTCGTGAGCACTCCGACCATGTACGCGGACACAAATCCACCGAACGAGGACAGCGTGTTGGCCATTCCGAAGATGGTTCCGGAGAAGTTTGGCGCGATATCGAGACCGTTGCCAAGGTATCCGGCGGTGACGGCACCGTTGAGGAACAGGGCCAGCGTGAAGATGCCCACAGCCCACGAGCGGTTCTCACCCATGTACACCTGCACGATCATCAGGAAGCCGGGCGTCATCACGGCGAACGCGGTGAAGATCTTGCGGGTAGCGGTGGTGGTCAGAGCGCCGGTTTTGCGCAGATGATCAGCAAGGTGCGACGAGAGGACAGCCATGGCGTACTTTCCAAAGTAGGGCAACGATGACAGCAGACCATTCTGAAAAGGGGAGATTGTTGGTTAAGCTTTGTTTTGGGACTATAAAGATCTCAAAGTCTACAAACCTCCTTGATGTTAAAGTTCAGGATGTACTTCATGTAGGTGGGCAGTTGGTTGACTACGGTGAAGAAACCAAACACCGAGGCACCGTGAGTCAGGATGATAGCCCAGACCGGAGGCGAGGTAATGATCGACTTCCAGGGCACGTACGTGGGCTTCTTAGCCTTGGAACCGGCACCGATGGCGGTTTCGATCTCGTTACGCTCTTCAGCCGTGATACGAGGGTGAGAAGCCGGGGTTTCAAAGACCACCAAGAACCAGGTGATCGACCACAGCAGGGCTAATCCTCCGGTGAAGTAGAACACGGACTGCCAGCCGATCGTAGCGATCAGATAGCCGCAGATTGGCATGGTAATGGCCGCACCCAGCGACGATGCCATCATGTTGGCAATAAACTTGGATCTGTCCATGGGCGGAATCCAGACTGCAGTCAGCGGGTGAATCGCTGGCCAGGACGCTCCCAGGAAGAATCCTAGAACGGCTCGCAATATAACAACCGCAATATAATTGGTGTAGGCAGCTATGGGAGTAAGCAAGGTTAGTACACTAGCGAACAGCATGCTGTATCCGAACACGCGCCGTCCTCCAATGATCTCCGCCAGACGACCTCCCGGAAGTTCCGTCAGCACGTAACCCCAGAAGAAGCTTCCCAGCATCAGGTTCTGCTGGTAGGCATCCCACTCGAATTTGTCCTCTTCAGCAATTACGCTTTCCTCGGTGGTCGAAGTCACCCCGGACAAAGCCAGGGCCGTTCCGTTGCCCAGATCGTCACCGCCGGCGCCCTCCGTAAGATTTTTCAACGTTTTGGCCATCACTACGATCGCAATGGTGAAGTTGACTCGCAGCGCATAGTTCAGCATGAAGCCGAATATGACCATGATGTTCAGCACTTGGCGACACGTTAGCCATCCTGAATGGGAGAGAAAAATTAAAATTGAGATTATACTAACACATTTTAAAAAGCAGTTCTATTACTAAAAAGATAAAAACTCAAGCTGGACTTAACCAATCCAGCTCATATTTGGACAGAAAATGCGTAAGAATATTTGCTACAAGATGTCAAGTAGATTTTCTAAAAAATTGTATCATTTTTGCGAAATTTCAATTTTACTGGAAAAACTTAAAATGTTAACCTTAGCCCTTAAGCTGCTGTTATTAAACTTCATTGAACATTCATACAAAGAAAAACAGATCAACTTGCCATCTTGAAACAATTTATTTTTCGAGAAAAAATATCGCACAATGCAAACAATAACAAACACGTTTTGTTAACCCTATTTTTTTTTATTTATTTTTTTTATACTTGACAAAAACATATTTGATTGGAACAACACTTTATTTGACAAGCTGAGGCATTGAAATCCAGACAAAATGGCATTCTCAAAAAGGCACTTGCGACAAGTTAGCATAGATAGAAAGATGGAAAGACATTTTTAAAGAGGAAGGCTAGTGTTGTGCAGTCATAAGGCATAGACACCTCCATTGCTAATTATATTCAATTTAAAAATGTAGTTTTAACGATGTCAACTCAATGTTCAATTCTCATAGTCAACTCTGACCGAGGCTCTGACACTATTGTCATGCCAATCTTCTTAATTGGTTCCAGAAATATCGAGTTGCATCCACCTTACATAAGCGTCCATTGTACTAATATCGCACGTAAGTATCGTTCACACATAAATTTCTCGCCCAAAGTTCATCTCCGTCGGCAGCATCCGCACACCCATTTTCTCAAATTCTTACGCTTTCGTGAGACTAAATTTAGCAACTTTGTGCCAAAGTTATGACCACCGGAACCACCGCCACGGGGGGACAATGGCGATTACCGATAAACGCATAAATGCCCAACGTAAATTATTTCATCAATTTTTTCTCGCTATTTGACAAATTTGATTTGTGCTTGAAATAGTTGGGAAACATCTCAAAATTGTTTGTACTCTTGTCAGTAGGACAGCTACGTTTTTACGACCAGCCGTTATTCCCACTTGGTTGACGTTGGCGATGACCTGGTGCCAGGTCTGCAACCCCCGAACCCCTCATCAACAGCAAAAGCAATGAATACATGTTGTGTAAATATAATCTTGGGATGCGCGCTAAAAACAGACAACCTTATCAGTCATCACGCTGTGAGGAAAATTTCGGCATTTTTTCAAACAAACGAAAAAAAAGCGGTTCCCCGGAAACGTTAAGGTCAAACACGCACACTTCAAAGCTCGAGAGATTGGAATGTCGCAACGCAACGGTGAAATTACACGGGCGCTGTTGGTCATTCATCAAAGCAGGCGCGTCACATGTGTAGCAGGCCAGGAGAAAACTATGTCACCGCACACTATAATAGAGGAGTTGCGTTGCACAAGGCAATCAAAGATGGCACATATTTTTTTCCTCTCTGCGTCGCATACTGCGACTACGACTAATGAAAGGGCAATTTAGTAGGAGGGAGCGAAAGAGAAAGAGAGAGAGAGAGAGTTTGTGTGGGGAAAATTGTGCCTTTCACAACGGCGGCAGAAGGCACGTCGTCCCTAATCAGGGCGTTTTGAGGACCTGTTGCATTCATTTGCATGCACCATCGAGCTACTAAGTAAGTCAATTGGTGCATATTGCTGTTGATTGAGGTCTAGTGGGTATTACTTTGCTAATAATTGGGGGTGCAAAACGTCAAATACGTTTGAGTAATAAATTTTAATAAACATTTTTTCTATACAAACTAATTTAAACTAATAGACTATGAACACGCCAAAATAACCAAGTAAAAATGTTGAAATCAGCAAACCAAAAATCTTTTAAATAAAAACAATTCAGTCATAGCCTACTATGTGTGACCGGGACTAACAATCAATAGCACATGGTAGATTGAACTTTGCCACGAAGTGTTTTGCTGTTATCATTTTCCACCAAAGTTTACAAATAAAAGCAAAGTACAATCTTCTCAGCTGTTTTCAAAACAAGCAATCATAACATTGAACTGAGCATCACACCCGGAAAGTACCCATGTTCATCGCTCCGAATAATAAGGCTGAACATCGTTTCAAAAACAAATGTTATGGTTGTGTCTAAAACAGTTTTGTCTACTGTTTTAGACAACCCATAAAAAAGATTAGCAACAAAAAAAGCAGATTAAGCTTATTGTGGACAATTGAAGCAATCTTGTAGATTTGTATCATTTCAATGGTGTCACAAAACAAGCAATATTTCAGAACTGAAATCAAGCAGTGACTTTTAACAATATTCATCACTTCAAAATCACTTGTTTTGTCGCTACAAACCTACGAAACAGCTCACTCAAATTGATTAAGCGGAAAACAAATTCCCAGTTAACGGCTCGCCGCAGGTCAATTAACATCGTGAGCTCTCCAATTGAGTTCTACTTTTTTTTGTCGCTGGGCACAGTCAATCCAAGCATGCCATTGATAGTTCCACTAGCTTGCTATGACGAAAATCGTTCTCGAAGTTATTTCATTAGCCGAAAACGAAACGAAACTATTGGCACTACGCCCCCCGGGGCATGGCCTTCCTCTAACGTGGGATTTCTGCTCCAGCGCCTCTGACGAGACAGGAGAAACCGGGACCGACGTTTTACTTCACCATCCGATAGAAGCTCAGTGGATAAGGCGGGAATCGAACCCGCGTCTCATAGCATCATCGGGATCGGCAGCCGAAGCCGCTACCCCTGCGCCACGAGACCCATTAGCCGTGAGCAATAAAACATGTGGGTCAAATTTGATAGTGCTGATATTTTGAGTCGTAAAAAAACGTAACATTTTTATATATATATTTTTTTTGCTTTTAGACTGTCCACAATTGCATATTTATCCATTTTTAAACTTCGGAATCAAGCATTTTTTTAATTATTGACAGATTTTTTTTTTTTTATTCAAAATCTAGAGAATAAAAGGCAAATTCCGTTTTTTTCTTAGAATCATAACCAACAAAAATTTGATCCAAAAAACTCAAAAATTACAAAATTTCACATGGGACAACTATGCATTTATTAACAATACAGTCAAAAATAGCCGCTACCAACGTTATCGGCCTCCAGCGGTGCGCGGTCAGCGCTTGCTGCGACCGCCGCGAAGAACGTTCTCGAAATTGATTTGATTGGATTCGTATAAAAATACATATGCGGGTCAATGAATGATTGAATGCGCCCCCACGCCATGACATACTGCGCGCACAAGGGCGTTTCGCGCTTTGCGACGTGCCTGCTGCGTTCTTTATCATTCGGTGACATTGAATTTCAATTGAGCTTCTTGCGGTGTGTCCAGCTCGTTTAAATTTATCTGTTTGATGAGAGACGAACTGCCACGGATGATGGGGGCTCGTCCCGAGTGTGTATCGTGACCCATGGGAGCATCGTACGATGTTCAGGGGGTTGATGATAAGAACCGTGGCAAAACGCAACTTTGGATCATAAGGTTATCAGCAAATGGTTTGTTTTATATAAAGTGAGTTGATCACTTGCGGTTGCAAAGTTCACCATAACTTTTCTATGACTTCAAATTTATTTCATTTAGAAAGAATTTTAAATTATTCCTCAAATCAACACGAGTTGCATAGCAACCTAGTGTCAATAACCAACCGAAGATGACATTGTAGCTGAAACAGACGTAATAACTCAGACCCTGTACAGCTAGTTGGAATCACGTGGCCTACTAGACGCCTACAAAACAAACTGCGTCCAACTTGTTTAGCATTGTGTTTACACGGAAACGTGTAGCACACGTCACCGAAGCAATCTGCGTTTTTCAACTATAAATTGAACTTTGAATATTGTTTGTTTCGTCGCGTTGATTGATTGCAAACAGCAAAATAATTCAATCAAGCCACATACGTCATCCAACGCGCACGCTGTGTACGCCCAGCCAAGCCCCCAGGAGAGGCCGTTCGTAAACGGCGAAGTTTTTTTTTCTCTCTCTCTAAACAACAACCCTTGAGTCACTTGAATCATGTAACTTCAAGTGGGTTGAACATATTTTTTTCTCTAATTCCAAGCACACAAGTCGCAGACTGCAATTGCAAGTACTCCCTAAAGTGCTCTGGGCAGACAATTGCACCACGGAATTCAAAGAGCAGGGATTTACCTCTGTAGTAAATGCGACTTTAATTATTTGTGCTGTCACTCGTGACGCGACCATAACAAAGTTGGCACTGTATCGGATGTACTACACAGATAACAGACGATAATTCATGTGCCATTCAATTGTCTCGGCGCGGCGATGGATCATAGCAGGCAGGAAGTTGTCATTGTCACCAGCGGCGGCGGCGGCATGGCGCACAACTCGTGGCATGCTGGGATGATAATTTGTAATGTGGACAATCTATAACCTAAATCAAACAGAGTGGCGGATTTACCACACTAGTGCTAATCACTTTGATAAGCGTTGGGCACGTGGCAAACGGATGCAATTTCACACATTTGGAGCTTTCAAGTTCGTCTAAAGATCAACCAGAATTCTTAATCTTGTTACAAGAAGTAATCAACTACATGATGCAATTTCACGCTGATGTGGCATCATTCTGTTAATCCTTTGAATACTGGTTCCAACTGGAATTCGGAATCAAAAACCATCCAGGTTATTAATAGCGACGGAAATTGAGTCGTTTTTTGCCTTATCGACGATCAAATCATCCAGCAGCACTTTCGTGAATGCAAATTTAGCCCATAACCAGTTACTCGTTCAGTGAACTGCATATAAATTCTAAAAAAAACACACATTCCGCACAAGATATCTGTGAATCGACGATATGCAAATGGTATGCAAAATCGCACCCCACCCCAACGCAAACCTGATTCGCAAAATATGCATCGTAATTCGCAGTCTGCAAATTAAAACAACCCCCCTTCAAGGTCAATTTAGCGTGTACTGTCTTATCATTTTGTTTCCCGACTGAACATTTCGTTCACTTTCACTTTCGTGGTGTTGCCAACGGTTTGCGATTGATCCGTGACGGGTTCCAAATCTCATAAATAAATATTTATTCTCACAACACAGAGAGTGCTTCCGAGATTATGGTGTCCACCGAAAAAAAAAATCTAGTTACCATGCCCAACCGGTTTATTTGGGCGTTCGTGGCCTGCTGCGCTACGCGCGTAAAAATTGACAAGTTGCCATTTTTTTTCTCTTAGATTATCGCGTTATCGCGGGCTAATCTCGGCCGATGAGTGTGCAACTCGGGTAAGGTGGGCCGGTCATGCTGACGTACGTTGCGAGGGAAAAACACTTATTTTTCGACTCTTCAATTTGGAGGATGGACCGTCGTTTGTTTTTCCTCGACGACGACGTCAAGTGGGTTTGATGGACAGATGGACATCAGTCGGAACTTTTTTTTACGTGGGAGTAAAGAGGGATGACTAGAATAGAGAGAAAAAATCTCTTGCTAAATGACGGTGGAAGTCTAGAAATACCGTGTTTATATTTGCAGAAGGCAGGGCAAATACGAAAGCAGAAAAAACGGGCGTTTGAAGGTAGGATTATTCAATTTTGAGGTTTTCTTTGTTCACCGTAAGTTCACTGCAAGTTGAAGGCTAGTCAATGGTCTGGGGACGTCTGCTGACGTCATGAAAGTGTAAATGCGGACTTCTATTCAATTTAAAAAAATATTTGGTAGTAGGGGAAATTCTCGTATCTTTGGTAGGTTAAGCACTCGCTCCTAACTCCATCCAATTTGCTGATTTTCACTATTTAAACAACTAATTTTGCAAAACTTTTGATAGAAACTTGCTTGCTCACTTCTTATTGAGCTATTTATCACTCGATTTCAGTTGAAAACGCTTTTAATTAGCTTTAATTTAATGTCAAAGTACTGACCTGCCAACATTAGAGGCAGGCTGGAATTAGATGCTGTGACATTAAGTATTTTCAAAAAAATAATTGCAGGTTTGAAAGATCTGAAATAGTAGGCCAACGCAATATTTTTTTCACAGCAGAAACCAAGCGTCCCCGTGCAATGCCAATTTGTTAAATTATTTACAATCAAGGATCCGTTATTGAGCTGTTACCATAGTCATTTAGAATTACAAGGCTTTCTTGGATGGCCTACTTCGATATTGCTTCACATGAATGTTGAGAATAGACCGATTCTATCAAGAAAAATCTGCACTGATGTGAATGATTTCATCGTAAAACTTCTAAAATCAAGATGTGTCATTTCAAAATAAGTGTTAATTATAATCAGATTACCATTGTTGAGATAATTGGCACTTTTGAGATGACTTCACGAACAGGATATATTTAGATCTTCGATCAGTTTGATTGTTAAAAATAATCGTGATTGAATTGAGGATGTATCTGATTTGCATTTTTAATTGAAGATTAAATTCAATTAGAAAAGTGAGGTTTTTAACTTCCACAAAATGAGGTATTTTCTAAATTTGCTTAGCCTATTTCGCCCTTACCTTTGGCACCTGTAGTCATTCTCTAGATCGATAAACAATCGCTTCACCTTCAGCTTCTCCGAGTTCGACACTTGTCTGGCTGTCTGCAGGAAGCCCAAACCCTGTTGTAATAGGAAAACAAACAAAACGAAAAATCGATTAGAGGTTGGTCGGTCGGTAAATAAAGGGCGTGTTGTGCCGTAATGTAAGCCCCCCTACGCAGTTACTCAGTTTACTCCTATCAAAAGTGATAAATTGAATGCCAAGGACATTTCGATAACGTGGACCTGTGATCAAGCTGGAAATTCGCAAACATTGACGTCGAATCGAAATATAAAAAGAAGCAAAGCTAATCCGTTTCCCACTTGTTAACGATCCAATTTCCTCTTCATCTCCTCCCATTTATCTTTTGCGCTGAAGATAATTGGCGGTAGGAACTCGGCAGGGTAGATCCTCCACTTGAACGTGAAGGCCACTTGCCCCACGCCAAACCCGTGTGGGGTCAATGGTCAACAACGGTCAATCTGTTTGGAGCTGGAGTTGGGGAGAAGACTCTTCACGCACAGTATAAAATAGATTTGTTTCAGTTTGTTTTAGGTGCTTTGAAGTGAGCAACAAGTTTTAGAGGATGCCGCACGTGGCTCTTCTTCAACACTTTGCGTGGCTGGGAATTGGGCCACGTGTTAGATGACAGGGCATGTTTTGAGAAGGCTAATTAGAAACACCTGTACGATGCGATGGTGCCACATTCAAGCTTATCTAATAAATTTAGACTTTTTTGAGCGGTGAGTCAAACGAGTATTAACATGATATTGTTAATTATATTGAATTATTTGATACTATATTTTTAACACAGTGCTAAATGATGACTACTTTACCTATTAGCGTTCAAACTGGAAATGATTTGAGCAGGTGAATCAATTTAATACATTTAGTGGTGACTTCATTTAAGACATCATCTTCTCAAAAATTTTTTTCATAAACTGTCACAATAACTGCTTCTGTTTCAAGGAATATAAAATCGCGAAAATAAATAACTTTATCAAAATTTGATTTAATGTAAGATTTTGAAAAATATTGAGCGTATTCCCGAAAAAGACACGCGGCAAACCAGCCTCGGAACGACGCGCCGCACTTTCGGCAAATGCGCGCTGTAAAATCCCATACTGCGCGTTTTGTTTTTTTATCTTCTTCTTCGAATCGCCCGGCGTCGTTGCCAGGTATGTTTTATATTGCAACAAAAGTGCAGAAAATCGCTGGCAACAATGTCTATGGCATATTCTGAAATGCCGCGCGGCGTGTACCTTTGAAAGAAACGGACAATATATTTGATAGATTTCTGCTAGACTGTCATTAATAGCGACAAAAGCAACAAAAAACCTTCAAAAAACCATCAAAATTCGGTTCCTAATCTCCACCCTCACGTTTTTGAGCGCACGAGTCCCTCACGCCCCCATTCGCCTACTGCAATCCACAGCGATGCAATTTTCACCACCGCCCCAACTCTCTGTTTGCCACGAGTAAAGTCAAACAAACGTGACGTGGTTGTACTTTTATACCACACACACCTTGCCGGTATGTTTGGCTCAATTCACGAGACCACGTTGGTGGCGGCGCCGACGATCCTACCGGCATTTATTGCCCACCCCCGTCCCTCTTGGACAAAGTCTGGAATTGTCTAGAAATTACGTGCTTGACGATGTGGAGACACTGAAATTCATTCGAAAATGTTCGTGAGTCATATTTTGGGGACGTTTGTTGATCGCGAAAAGTTGAACATTTTTCGTCCAGTTTGATCAACAATTGCGAGCTTACCCTATATCCACCCTCACGCCGTGCACGCCGAAAAATAATCGTTGAATTATTCATGAATTATTAGCACGTTTTTCGGCTGCGCATAGTAGGCTGCGAATGAATCATTTTTCGCGCGCGTATTTCCAACGGTCTCGTGATCCGCTGAGATCGCCACATTCCGGCTTTTTACGACTTCCCAAATCGAGATTTCAGCAGCTTAAGCTGACGCCGAAGAGGGGGCCCCCGAGGTGAAGAAAGCCGATAAAACGCATTTCCAAGAACACTGCGAGATCCGGATGATTGGGCAAAATCATGTTGAGGTTTGAAAGGTGAAGGTTACGGGCGAGTGATTCCCCGAAAACTGGTTCCGACCAGATTGCGTTGAGCGATTCTGCGGTAAGTGAGGTGAGGTCGGCAGCGCAGATTCGAATGGAATGGGAAGAGAAGAGTGGAAACCCTTCTTGGGTTGTGTTTGCGCGCCAATTTCCAAGAAAACGTCCTTTCAAGTTGAACCGGCGAAACCTTCTACCTGACCATGGCGGTGAGGTTGGCCGCGCTCTGGAAATGTAACCCCAAGGCAACGCTCAGGGAATCTGTACGCTGGTCGTCGATACACGAGATAATTAAAATACAAATTCCTTCTTTATGTATACATAAATACACTGAAATCCGGCGATGGTCGCTAAATATAGACCGGTACGATAAATCAAGTTTACGAGCAATCTCTTCTCTTTTTTTCTGGCGCGGTGCACCGGCGATCGCGAAGAAAGGTTGCCCCCTGTGGGGGGTTAAGCGGGACACAACAGATGACAGATAGATTTTTTTTTTAAGTCATGTGGCCTTCTTCACCTAAACAAAACATAAACTTCAAAAGAGCCCTCTTTACCCCACCTACCCCCATCAAAGCAATCCTTTATCATCACGGTGTGAGACACGGCGAGAAAAGTGGTTCAATAATGTAAAATGCCGCGCGCGAGAGTTCAGTCGAGGTCGAGACTCGAGATCTCGGGACGCGGACGGGACGCGCCGGGCTACTTGGACCAACGGCGTGTAAGGGTAGAGGTACTACTACATAAGGAGACCAAGGTGGAGGGATGCCAAGGTGTGAATGTTGGCCTGCAACTTGTTGCATGCAGGAATGCGGCTCTCTGCGAAGAAGCACGTGACTTGTTCTGGGGTTTTTGTTGGTTTCGGAGGCGGTGCGTGGGTATGAGATGGTTGAGAAGGGGGTTTTATTTGAGTTTGATTTTTTGGAGCAGTTTGTTTTATGATGTGAAATACTTAAACTTGCAGGTAAATTTACGAAAATTCCCATTAGCAGATATTACGAGTCGTAGTAAGCGTGTTTCAATTATACTTACAGCTTTACACTAAGAAAAATATTTGCATGATTCTAATCAAAACTAAGAATGAAATCACGTGAAAAAACAATTTATTTCCACGAGTTCACGTTTCGCGTGATATTTCAAAAGCAGGAAATCACGCTTAATCAACGAACATGTTTATCAACTAAGCATCAAAACAGAAAACAACAATAAAGCAACATCTTTTCCAGGATCAACTCACGTCTCAATTGACCAATTAATGTGAGGTTAAAAGCAGTTCCTCACACTTTTAATTACTTTGCCGAAGTTCCTTTTCTTGAAAATAATTTGCTGAAGATTTCTCTCGTCTTTAAAGCCAAGTAATTAAAATTCTTCGCACACCAGAGTCCAAAGATTGTGCATTTTACAACCGTCGTTACCGCGCACCAACCTCGAACCTTGATCGTGAAAATTCCCGGTCCCGGGGTGGGTTAGGTCAGTGTTCCCCCGGCTTCCTCAGCTGGTTTTCTCTTTTTATGTGCATTCATATATGCAACCTCGTGGAAGGAACAGATGTCGATCATCAATTGAGCTCGACTACTGTACTCCAGCTGGCCAGCCGTTGAAAACGTGTTGCGAAATAGATGAAAGAATGAAAGGTAAAGGTGTGGTACAGCACTCTTTCTACTTTCTAGGAAACCGGGCCTGCCGGTACTCGATTACCACATCGAGAAGATTAAAGGTCCCGTTTCCAGACACTTTTGTACATAACTTTGCGCCTTTTTAGCATTTTCTCTGTTCGTTTTTATTTTCTTCTAAGACAGCTGCACCAAACGCTCACACCTTTGCAGGATAATTTGGCACAAGGTCAAAAAGCTTCTTGAAAATCGAACTGATGCGTCACCGTTGACTGCACTTTTCGGCCGGGGGAGAAACCCACGTTTTACTCATGCATACATAACGCGCTTAAGCCACTTGAATCAATTCAGCTTAAGCGCCTAACCACCATTCAGAAACAGACCGACCGCACATGTGGCTTCCACGAAGAACGAAACGACGGTTTGAACCCCCTCACACGTAAGAACGCGCAACCAAAACTCTGCACCAACAGCAACGTACGTATTAACATTTCTATAAATATTTAAACGCACTTATACTCGCGTCGCGTGTGCAGTTCCGAATCAGAACATACTTAAAAAGCAGTTAAAACACATGACAATGCCCACGTTGTGTGCCGTTGCCTCCAGACTGAACACAGTCTTCGTTGTTTTCCGATAATTCAAGTGGCCCCAAAAAGTACTTTACTCACTCTTTAAAAAAAAAATCACTCTCACAGAGTTATCAACACTTTTTTTCTATGTCTTCCTTCCACTCACAGTTGCTTAATTTTTCTTAGATTCTCTCCGAAAATCCCGGCAGCCTTTCACAATTTCACGTCCACACTGGTTGGCGGCGAGTAGCGAACTGAGCTGAGCTAAAAAGTTAATTCACAAACCAGCCAACGTCGACGTCGATGCTCTCTCGACTTCCACACTCCGTCGTTTCCTCCGTGCCCGGCACCAAACCCAACCCTCCGATCCGTCCGGCACGAGGGAGAGTATTTATACATGGTTGTTTGTTTCTTATTTCCTTCGATTCTTCGGCAAAGATGCTTATTCGTGGTGGCATTTTTTTTTTGTTTTTCGAAAAGATTTGAGAGCTGACCTTCTCAAATTGAGTTCTTACTGAATTTTATTACAATTGTAACGTTTTAAATAAATAGAAGATACATAACAAAACTTCTTCAATAAGGTCAAAACAAGTACCGAACTAATTAAAAATAAACAAGACATTTAACAAGACAGCATGATTTGTAAGACAGCTCAGTAATATTAACTTGACAATTAGCGTACGGTTAGAACTCGTTTCAACCGACAAGATCCACTTATTGTTAACTCACTTAATCATTGAACCATTCTCCGTCCGGCCATTCGTTCATTCACGATTAACTGTCGGGTTCTGATTCGATAGCACAGTTAAAATAATTTTGTTCAAAAAATCTAAATGCCTTCACATATTTTATTTATGGTTTGAAACGAATTTAATTCCGATTTGAAAAAAATTAACAAAAAAGGAACAAACCAAAAAACTTTTTCTCACAGTGCCACCCCATCCCAGCACCCATTGCTCAAAAAAATAACTTCTTGACGTCGTCGCTTGGGTGCGTGTTTTCCTCCCAGCGACGACGACGACGACGCGATCAATCTGCTTGCGTGGATTTTCCGCCAAACGCGGAGAGCGCAAGAGAGAGCCAAAAATGAGAGAGTTCGCGCAGCATACTGCGATGCCATGTGCGCAGTTTGGCGTTGCTTACGTAGATAGTGCGGCGTAAAGCGCGCGCAATTTTGGAGGATAATTTAGCAAATTAATTTGTAAATAAAATTAACTTATTTTGAAACCGTGATTAAAGAATTGTTTGAGTTTTAAATGATTACTTTTTAAAGATTTTACTTATCGGATTATCGGTAAATAATTTTGAAAATCGGTTAATTAAAATAAAATGAACATTGTGAATTCAAATATTTTTAGAACCGCTCTAAAAACAATTAATATTCAAACCACCGTCAAGACACTTTGTTTCTGTAATCGTTTGAGTAAACTTCTGCTTGATTCTCTCACATCCATTCCAGAAGCAATAAACCCATATCCCGGAGTTGTACACGATCGTTTATACAAACACTTTGACGAAAAAGTGGCCATAACCCTTAACGCCCGTTCGGCTTGAGCAGTTGAAAAAACTGCGTTTCTAAGTGCTTGGGAGCAGTTCTCTAGCTATTCGCAATTACATGGAATTTTCATTGTTGTTTTTTTTTCCTGAAGCAATTTCGGTCCTGAAAAAGAAATCTGTTGATACTTTCTCTTCCTTCATTTTTTTTACCTGGCTTGATCACATTTTTGTGTACTTATTCATCTCTTTTTTTTGTGGCATTTTTCTAATAAAAAATATCAATGAAAAATCGATTTGCGAAAACGTAGAGAATTTGTTCTTCTGTCAAAGTTTTTGTTGACGTATCATCGCGGATGTTAATCGACTGATGGCCTATCTACAATCACTTAGCTTAGAACATCTAAGTAAAGTAGTTACTTAGGAAAGTCTGCAACTTACGTTCGTCATCCACAATCAACTTAGAAAACTTGCTGGGCTGATATACGTTGCTATGCAGTTGTTTGTTTACCTTTGATATGGAAACGTCAACTTACCGTAGATTTTGAAATTTTCCAAACCAAACGTCAGTTTCTAATTTGATTACTTTTCCATTGTAGAAACTCAGATTCATTTCCATTGATTCAAATTCCTAAGCTAAGTGAAATTTTCTAAGCTAAGTGATTGTAGATAGGCCATGAGCCGGCAGCGCTCTGGAGTACAGGCGACCATGACTTAACCGAAACCAAGACGAATCACCAAGATGAGGGAGGGTGAAATTTCCGTTTTTTTTTTTTTCTTTTTACTCCAAGCCAAAATCTTCCACCAATTGGTGTTAATTGCGGAACCATTCGACTCAGCCCACCCAAAAGCACGTGATTCGACCAACTTTTGCGCGCGCTAAATAGTTCCCGCTTGAATCACTTAACCCTCTAACGCCCAGAGCTGTTTGCTTATCGTAAAAATAGTAAATGGCTTAATTTTGGTACAATAATGCAGGAAATACTTTACTTTGACCCACAAACATCGAATTGGGGCAAAAAAGTAGAATTTGAAGTGGTGCACCAGAGCACCATCAGGAAGATGAGCAACTTTTTTTTAAACCACAAAATCTCGTTTTCTTCAAATCTATTGTTTGAAAACGCTTCGAAATGTGTTAAAAACTACTTATTCTTTGCTGTAAGACCATATTTCTGAAGTATTAACTACAAATTCTAAAATCTCTGCATTTTCAGGTTTCTTTGATTGGCTCATTCAAAACCCACAAACAACCATTTTCATGAAAAATGAGGAAAATAATAAAACTATCGGTCTAATAACAATGTTTTGTCTTGTTTATAAATAGTCAAAACGTTTATAAACTTTTGTTTTGATAAAAATTAGCTTTTTCTGTAATTTAGAAAAAAGTGCTCCTGAATATTTAGTTGCTCATATGCCTAGGTGGTGCTCTGGTGCACCAAATGAAAAAGGTTGAAAAACACTTAAAACCGGTCCAAACTCACAATGTTATTCACAGGGGTTCTTGTCCAAGGTTCAAATGATAGCAAAACATTTTTTGTTTCATAAAATTTTGTGTTTGGTAATTTTTACGGGCTTTCGAAAACATGTCTTATTTATTTCCCTAAAATTGGCCCATTTTTGTTTACATTTCACACTGTAACTTTGCTTGTGCTTAACCAAATTTGATGAAATTTGGGGAGATGTTAGTATACATTCTACATGAACACCTGCAACTTAAAGCATCATGAAAAGTTGTGTCAGTTCCGAGATATTTGAGTTCAAAGTTTTGGTGCTCTGGAGTAACCATGGGCGGGAGAGGGTTAAATTCAAGTTGTTGTTTGTCAACGCCTGCTGCGTCTGCCGCCGTTGAAACTTATCTTATCAAACACACGCACATGGTCGTCGTCTCGATTTCGCGACAGGCGTCAAACTTTTCCCGATTTCGCGCCCAATCAGCAAAAAACGTGAAATAATCAATCAAATTTCCTTATCTTACGCTTTGTCGTGCCTGATGGGGACAGTTTAGTCACGAGGGAGTGACTGTTTTTTTTTTGAACCCGCAGGAAACGTGGTTTTGATCGAGTGCGCCCGGATTATTGATAACGTGCTAGAATTTTCCTTTAAAAAACAATGGCTTAATAATGGAGATTGATGAATGTGGTGTGAAGTTGAATTTGACCCGCGTGCGTAGGCAGTTGATTTTGCCTTTTACGCGATTGTGGTTGGTGTTTGTGGGGACCAAGCCTCCCGCGCAGCCAACTGTATTTATCGTATTTTTAACTACATAACGCACAAATACGAAGAAAAGAAAACAAACACACCCACATTTGCGAAAACGTGCACGCAAACTCGTCTTGTGAAAATAATCGTTGATTATTTTTCATTCTTAAGTGCGAAACGTTAGTCATGAAGATGAATGAAAAAGAGAAAACAATCATCGGAACACGCAATTTTTGATACCACGGTATCTTTACCTGATAGTAGCAAAGGCCATGAATCGAAAGTGATTTTGCAAAAAGATAATTATTCTAGGGAAGGAAGGTAAATTATTTTCTTATCAGTTAGTTATCGAATCACCGTTTTTAATACATTTTTAGGCTGGTACACATTGTTAAGGCTGTTGTCCCTCTACTCTGGTAAATAAATACAAAAAAAAGCAAATAAATACAAAATGGTCGAAGAGGGGCCAAAAAAAATAAATTTTAGTCTTATTATCAGTCTTATAAAGTCAAAAAAAAAGTTCTCAACGAAATCCGTCTTTTCTCTTTAATTTAAATTTTTGTATTTTTTAATCCGGCTGAAAAAAAATTATGCACGGTAAAAATTTTTTGCTGATTTTTAATTTCACTTTTTGTCACTAAAACTTGATTTGCAAAAAGACACTATTTTTATTTTTTTTATTTTTTGATATGTTTTAGAGGACATAAATGCCAATTTTTCAGAAATTTCCAGAATGGGCAAAAAATCTTTGACCAAGTTATGATTTTTTGAATCAATACAATTTTTTTCAAAAAATCGAAATATTGGTCGCAATTTTTTTTCAATTTTATTTTTCGATGTAAAATTGTAAAGTGAAATTTTGATAAAGTGCACCGTTTTCCATATATCCATACCTACAACTCTGCCGAAGACACTAAATCGATCAAAAAATTCCTTCAAAAGATACAGATTTTTGAATTTTCACATATCATTTTTGTATGGACAGCACCAAATTTGTATGGAAAATTATAAAGCATAAGCATAAGTATAGGTGCCCACCCGCAGTTGCTACTCCGTTATTGACCAGGACCTTCAGAAGTTACATCCACGAGCCGTGGAAGATGAGTGGGTGCTATCTTTCCTCGCTTCGCAACTTCTTAAAGGCCCCTATCATGCTGATCAATACCGGCGCCGGCCACGACCAGTGGTAGGGTCACGGAGAAGTGGATGGGAATGTTAGTCCGATACTTGAGTGATAGAGATCGCCCAATCGACTGCTTCTCCGACAAAGTATCACATGAGTTTTGAGGGGGTTGGTAGATGGGTATGAGGTCAGGATTCACGAGTGGTATTGTGGTTTCGGAAATAAATCGAATTTTTGCGGCGACTTCTCGGACACTACGCTTCGCAAACTTATGAACTTCATTTCTGAGTGTAACGATATGTTGTGCTGAAACGTCACTGACAACATTTTGTCGCTCTGGCACCAAATCGAAACGAGCGATTTCAACTCTCGCCGCACTTTTTATCTCCGCATTTTTTTGCAAAATAAATAGCATCAGTGCTTGCGTGTTGCCGTCGGATGTTTTGGATGATAATGATGGGCATTTGTGTAGATAAAAATAGTACATATTTTATTTGTTTTTTTTTATTAAATAAACAAAAAAAAAATGTTTCATCCCTCGACAAAAAATTTCGCCAATCAAAACAACATGGAGGAATCATAACAAACTTGGCTACACTCTGATCGGGTAATACCAAATAAAGCTTGACAGAAAAAGGCGGAGAGAAAAAGTGCGGCGAGAGTGGAAATCGCTCGATTCGGTTTAGTGCCAGAGCGACAATAGTGATGTGACCATGAGCATATTGTTTATCGGTTGAAAATTTTAAATCTTAGGCAGCCGGCTGCGGAAAGATAGATAATTGATTATTGAAAACGTTTTTTTTTTATCGAACGTGTGCCAGCCGAGCAGTAGTGCTATGGGCTGTACTTATCAGTATATTTTTACTGTTTTTACAATTTAGATAACGCGAGCAAATTTCAAAAATAGTAAATAAATGACGCTTTACTCTTCATAAAATCGATAGTTTGATGAGTTAATACTAAAACTGCCCGTTGGAATGAATTTTTACGATCATTTACGACGAAAATTATCGCTAAAAAACAGGACTGCGCGTCCCCAGAAGCACTGCACTTATGAAAGCATTATTCAATTATTATGACCAATCACCCCGTGCACACAAACAGCGACACAAAAGAGACGAAAATTATCGCGAAAAAACAGGACTGCGCGTCCCCAGAAGCACTGCACTTATCAATTTGTATGGCAAATTATATGGACAAACTAATGATGCAAAATGGCTTTTTTGGGCATACCGGAAGCACCAAAAAAGTTTCAGCCGGATTAAAAAATACAGAAAAAAATCGAATGACAGAAATCTCAGAGAATTGCTCATTTTCTAAATTTTGAAAACAAAATGCTTTCATGGGTGTACCCCATTTGGCATAATGGACATTTGGCATAACGGGTTTTCAAGATGGACGTTTGGCATAATGGACGTTTGGCATAATTGGTCCAAGACATCAGGGACGTTTGGCATAATGGACATTTGGCATAATGGACGTTTGGCATAATTCGTTCAAAAACCATCAAGGACGTTTGGCATAATGGACGTTTGGCATAATTATTACTAGCTTGTTTTTTTTTTGTTAAGTATTTGTCATTTTCACGAACGAAAATGTATATTTTTTACCTTTTTATATTACTTTAAAAGATTATCATTTTTTCTATAAAAAAATTAGGTATCTCTATATTTTTTCCCCAATAGTCAATTCTTTCCTTTTTGAATAATTCACAATAAATCTTTTCAATGAAATTTTGATATTTTTATTAAAAAATTAATATAAAGAAGAAAATATCTCTTGTTTGCTTAAGATTTTTCCCCTTTCAATATAATTAGCAGTAATTTTTAAATGAAATTTTCCCTTTTATATGAAATTCATGATAAGAAAAACCACTTCAAATTTTCGACAATTGAGCTTTTATAATGCAATTTTCCCTTCTTTTGATCAAAATTTTACTTGAAGAAGGAAATCTCTAAATAAATTCACATTTTTCCCTTCTTTTTCGAATTTAATCTAAAGAAACCCCAGAACTGGGCAGCACTCATCCGACACGAGACTAGCGGAAAGATTCACAGACACAGAGAACACAGTTCTAGATGACCGAGAGAATTATGCCCTCGAGTCCATTTTCAAGAAAAAGTTCATCCTTCAAAACAAAAAGTGTTCTCTACGGGAACTGAACCAGAGACCTTTAATAGACTAACTCAATGACTAAACTGCCTTGGCCACAGCAGCTTGGTGACACAAGAGTAGTCAGATTTCGATGTATGACTCTTGTTGCAGATTTACTGTTTCAATTAATTAATTAAATTAATTGTTTTGCAGGTGTGAGTTGGTACCATTATTCTATCGAGTTTAGCATTGAGCTCTCTATAAATTTTGATGGAATTATACTCTCGATCCTGTATTTTGGGTGAATGGATGTCGATGTTGCTTTTCTTTAAATATTTTGCAATTAAGTTTTTTTATTCAATTTTCCCATCATTTTTTTATATTTAACTTGAAGAAGGGAAATTCTCTTATAGATGTTGTCTTTAAACATTTATATAAATAATTTCTGCACATTTTTTCTCTGTTGGTTTAATTTTTGCAATAAAGTTGTTTATGGAATTTTCCCTTCTTTTATTTATTCAATACTAATCTTAAAGAAGGGACAACTGCCCAAAAAAATAAATAAATGCTGATTAAATGTTATTTTTAAGAGAGGTAGGTGAAAAACATAAAAAATTTGCGATAGTCAAACATTTCAAGAGTGTCAAAATGTGAATCTTTAAATTTACTTTTCCTTCCATAAGTTGAATTTTATATAAATAAATATAAATGTTATAAAAAATTTCATAATCGAAGTTAATTGTCAAATATTCAAAAAGTATTGTTTTTAGAGATTTTCCCTTCTAAAAGTTGAATTTAAAATAAAAGAAGGGAAAATTTCATAACTCATTTGTCAAATATTTAAAGAAAGAAAAAAGGTACATCCCTTATTAAGGATGAATATTAAAGATGAAAAAATTGCATAAAAACAATGATTGCAAAATTTTGAAAAAAACAAACTGCACATTTTTGAGAGATTTCACCTTATTTTAGCTTTAAAATGAAAGAAGAGCAAATTGCTTTAAAAAAATTAAATGCATTTCGTTAAAGAAGAGCAAAATGTACATAAATTCTTTAGTTTGAATTTGAAAAAGGAGGGAAAAGGGTAAACAGTATAAAATCTTTATTGCTAAATTTCAAAGACTGGCAAAACTTACATCACTTTGTTAGGTTGAATTTAAAATAAAAGAAGGAATAATTGAATACAAAAAATTAGCTGCAAAATATTTCAAAAGAAGACAAATCTCAATATTATATATTTATGAAAAAAATGCATTTTATATTTATGAAAAATTGCATTTTCAAGCTTTATTAAGAAAAAAAAGGAAAAAAATACATCTATTGGGAGAAAATGACAAAGATACTAGATTTCTTGAAAACAAAAATCATTTTTAAAGTAAAGTTATCAGCTTAGAAAAAAGGAAAAAAAATATTGCGCAATTCTCACTAACTTGGACTTCGCACTAAATTATTGCTATCGATCGCACTATTGCGACTTGTCAAACTGGCTTGGGAAATTATAATTTTCTCAAAAAATGATCAAAGCGAGCCGATGTTGCTCACCTGTCAATCGCAATTTTAAAGTGCGAATGGCCAGTTTGGTGGAAACAGCGATTAGAAATGTAAATAAACAACTGCTGGTTGCCTAGTTTTAGGAAATTTTGTTGTCAAAAGTGCGAGAGAAAAGTGCGGGCCAAATCCAAGTTACAGTGCAAGGATCAATAGCTAGCAAAAATTATGCCAAACGTCCATTATGCCAAACGTCCTTGATGGGTTTTGAACGAATTATGCCAAACGTCCATTATGCCAAATGTCCATTATGCCAAACGTCCCTGATGTCTTGGACCAATTATGCCAAACGTCCATTATGCCAAACGTCCATCTTGAAAACCCGTTATGCCAAATGTCCATTATGCCAAATGGGGTACACCCTGCTTTCATCACCATTACAGTTAGGCTTCTATCGCAAATTTGCAGAATATATGAATTTGTAAAAAAAAACCAACAATATTTTCCAAAACTTATGCGTTTTCTATCGATTTGTTTAAAACAAAACATGCAAATAAAGATTTAATAGTCTTTGTTTAACTTTAAATAAATAAGAATTTGAAGTGGTGCACCAGAGCACCATCAGGAAGATGAGCAACTTTTTTTTAAACCACAAAATCTTGTTTTCTTCAAATCTATTGGTTCATTTGTTCGAAAACGCTTCGAAACGTGATAAAAACTACTTATTCTTTGTTGTAAGACTATATTTAACTACAAATTCTAAAATCTCTGCATTTTCAGGTTTCTATGATTGGCTCATTCAAAACCCACAAACAACCATTTTCTTGAAAAATGAGGAAAATAATAAAACTATCGGTCTAATAACAATGTTTTGTCTTGTATATGAATAGTCAAAACGTTTATATACTTTTGTTTTGATAAAAATAAGTTTTTTCTGAAATTTAGAAAAAAGTGCTCCTTAATATTTAGTTGCTCATATGCCTAGGTGGTGCTCTGGTGCACCAAATGAAAAAGGTTTAAAAATACTTAAAACCGGTCCAAACTCACAATGTTATTCACAGGGGTTTTTGTCCAAGGCTCAAATGATAGCAAAACATTTTTTGTTTCATATTTTTTTGTGTTTGGTAATTTTTACGGGCTTTCGAAAACAGGTCTTATTTATTTCCCTAAAATTGGCCCATTTTTGTTTACATTTCACACTGTAACTTTGCTTGTGCTAAACCAAATGTGATGAAATTTGGGAAGATGTTAGTATACATTCTACATAAACACCTGCAACTTAAAGCACCATGAAAAGTTGTGTCAGTTCCGAGATATTTGAGTTCAAAGTTTTGGTGCTCTGGAGTAACCATTAGAGATCCAAAAAACAAAAATGCGGGAGAGGGTTAATAAAAACATTACATATGGGACCATCCATAAACCACGTGGACAATTTAGGGGGAGCGGGGAGGATTGTCCACGCTCCATACAAAAATGATTTTTTTTGGTATGGACAATTGTCCACGAGGGGGGGGGGGGGGTCGAGATTTCCAAAACGTTGTCCACGTGGTTTATGGATGGTCCCATATGATAACAATAGTAATTCCAGATTTCTTATCAGTTTTATTTTTCTTTTTAATGCAAACAAAATAAACTGACAAGAAAACTTTTTTTTCGAAGAATCAACTATGGTCCCCTTGGAAAAAGCTGCCAAGTAGTTTTTTAATCGAATTAAAAATCAATTTTCAATCCTTTGCAGTTGTAAAAAATGTCATTGTACTCAGAAAAATAAGCTTTATCGTTGTGAACAATAATAAAAATAATCACAAATTTAAGCTTAGGAAGTTCTTGTCTTCCTCATCAAATCTTTAATTTCAAAATATTTTATATTTTTTTTTAATTTTGAATACAATTTATTTTTTGATATTTCATTAAGATTCGATTTCAAAAATATTTTTCTTCAAGGCAATTAAAAAAATAGGGCAGCGAATGACCAAGAAGTGCAACCTTAACAAATATGATTGGATAAAAATGCTTTTCATTATTTTTTTAAATCAAAGCCCTAGTAAAATGTAGCTGGCAGCTACTAGCTGCCAACATTTTTTATTGAATCTTGATCATATCTCTATGAAATATTCTAATTTGGTTAAAAAGAAAGCAGAAAACATTTAAAAAAGAGTAAAAAAAGGTTTATCGACAATTTATAAAAAATATACATCTTAGTCTGTGATATAGAAATGCTACCAACTGAAATTTTCTCATAATTCCTTTTTTAAGTTTATTTGGGTTTATCAAACACTCGTTTGAATTTGAGTGAAATTACTTTGACACAAATAGTTTTGCTAAAAATTTGTATGTGTACAAGTATAAAAAAATGAATATAAAACAAAACATACCCATAATTTCTGTTATATCGTCGCCATCGTGCTAACTTGTCGTACGTGCATTTTGGGCCAAATTGAGTTAAGAACGCCATTTTGTGCAGCTCACAATGCCTCACCTTTTGACCTTCACGAATCCTCAAAATTCGATTTCAATCCTGAGATATTCAACAAAAACCGAAAAAACTCCGTGCATGTTTGTCACTTTACATATGAAAGTAGTTTCAATCTTGTCGTGCTATCTTGTCACTCTATGAGAATTGATGAAAGTGCGACAAAAGGCCAAAAGGATTTCAGGCCAGGAAAGTCAGGATGCGTTTGTCGCACGTACAAGCTAGACTACCGTAAACATTTGTAATTATAACTCGGAACTCCAGCAACCAACTTCAACCCAACTTTGGGACAATGCACAGAATGGTCAGCCAAACAAAACGTGTTTGTTATTGTTTACATTGCGTGCTCTCGTTTTTGTATATTCAAGGTCAAACATTAAAATGCGTTTTTCTCGGAACGTCAAAATGGCGGGTGCGACATGATAGCACGACGACGTCGATATGGGACACTAAGCTAAATTAATAAAAAAAAAACTGGTACCTGTCAAAGGTTGCAAAAAGAAGTCAAATAAAAAAAATCCTTACCATTTTTAAACATTTTTGATACTTTTTGAAAATAAGGTTGTAAAAAAACTAAATTTAACTTGATAAACCTTTGCCAACAACCAAAAAGTGTTAAACTACCGGGACTGAAACCGATTCTTGGAGAAAAAAAACATAATTCATGCATGCTTCTCCAGCTAGTTGTACTGAGAACTTATTTCGATTGCTAAAAGTTTTAATAAAAACATTACATATGGGACCATGGACAATTTAGGGGAGGGGGATTGTCCACGCTCCATACAAAAAAAAAGATTCCACGAGGGGGGGTCGAGATTTCCAAAAAGGTGTTTGAATAATGAACTATGATAAAATGCTCCTTTTTTTAGTTTTACGTTAAGAATAAGATTTTGGGGTCTTTTATCAAATAAAGGCAATAGAATTTTTATATAATCATCAAATAAAAACAAAATTAAGCAAAAAATATTAAATATCCAAACCCCCGAATGTATGCAACCCCCATCACATATCCCTCTCCTTTCGAACCTCTTCAAACCCACCGTGCACACAGCTTTCGAAACAAATTTTCTAACCAAATTCATGCCGCGGCTGTCATCGCCACACCCCGAGCAGAAAGTTCCCATCACATCGTTCAACTCGCGACTGGGTCGCAGCAAATTTCCCAATCCCGTAACTCGTGAAAGAAAAAAGTGAAAATCCCCGTGCCGAAACAATTCCACGGTTCCGGAACGCTCACCGGAGGAACGTGACCACCGAAGGGGGTGGGGTGCAAGTGCTCCAGATTGACGTACGTAAATATTGGTTACATAACCGCGGTGCGGCGCGCGGCTTCGACTTCGAGGGGCATGATTCGCCGGGGCAAATAGAAGGCAGAAAAAAAGTCTTGTGTTGAAGGAAGGACGGAACATCGTGCTCGGATGCGAACGAAATTCATGTTTTTTGGAAGTTGCTGGTGAGTGGAGGGCGTCACGGATGTCACGACGGGGTGGAGCGGATTGCGATTGTTATTGTTTTGGTTGGGTGGCAGTAGGCGGTTGGGTTTTGGTTGGCTGCCGCGAGAAAACAAGATGAAAAATCGATGATCGCAGCAAACACATGCTGTGTGTTATCACAAAAAAAGTGTCGTAATCGGGCCTCCTCACGTCAGTTTGTGAAAATTTCAGCCGCGGGCGCTAATCTTTTTATTTTTTAGATAAAACACCGTCTTTTCACGAGATCACGGCGAATTTTGCACTTACGAGAGTGTGGTTATAGATAAAAATCAACACTGATAAGAGAGATGAGCACGGGCAGTACGGGTTTGCCAAAGTGGCAGCTGGCCATTCTGATTGGGGCGCCGGTCGCGCTCGGAATCGGTTATTTGTACTGGCGCAAGTCGGCGGAACCGGAGGGCGAAGGCGGCGACAAGCTGACCAAGAAGAAGCTCGGTGAAATTAAGGACAAGACCATCTCGCTGGACGGGGAGGATCGGTCCCGCTCGCAGGATGTTCCGGCCAAGCGGAAGGTGCTTACGCCGTTGGAGGAGGCCCAAAAGCACAAGAACGAGGGAAATACGCATTTTAGGTGAGTTTTCGTGAATGTCTTGGTCAGAAATTTGTTTATAATTTATTTTATACTTCAGAGAAGGCAAATACGACGAGGCCATCAAGGCGTACGACCTGGCCATCGAGCGATGTCCGACGACGGAAATAAACGACTTGTCCACGTTTTACCAGAACCGAGCCGCCGCGTACGAGCACCTCCAAAAGTGGTCCGCGGTCGTTGACGATTGCACCAAAGCGCTAGATTGTAACCCGAAATACCTGAAAGCCCTGAAACGCCGTGCCAAGGCGTACGAACAGCAGAAAGAGCTGGCCAAATCGCTGGAGGACACGACCGCAGCGTGCATCATCGAGGGATTCCAAAACAAGCACACGCTGATCATCGCCGATCGCGTCCTCAAGGAACTTGGCCAGCAGCACGCGACGGAAGCGATGAAGGAAAAGACCGACCTCAAACCATCCAAATTCTTCGTCAAGAACTATTTTGCCTCGTTTGCGGACGATCCAATCCGGAAGTTGGTAATTGCAAGCACCGAACCTAAAGGCTTCGTCAAGGCCAAACTGCTGCTGGACCAGGGCATTTACGACGGAATTGTGGCCGCGTGTACGGAAGAAATCGAATCGAGCGAAGCGGATGCCGAGTACAAGGTTGAAGCCACCCTGCTTAGGGCGACCTTCTACCTCCTGACCGCACGTTACCCCGAAGCAACCGTCGATCTGGACTCCGTCATCGGTATGGAACTGGCCGACAAGAAACTCCGAGCAAACGCCCTCATCAAGCGAGCCTCGCTGGCCATGCAAACCGTGCCCAACATCCCCGAGGAATGCTTCAAATATTTCGCCCAAGCAGAACAAGTTGATCCGGACAACAGCGACATCTACCACCACCGCGGCCAAGTCTACATCCTAATCGAACGACTCTCCGAGGCCATCAGTGACTTTGAAAAGGCATCCGCCCTCTGTCCCGACTCGGGCATCATCGAAATTCACCGATGCTACGCCAGCTATCGACAGGCCCTCATCAACAAGGACGAAGGCGCCCTCATGAAGGTGATGCGGGCCTTCCGCGAGGCGATCGACCGCTTCCCGGACTGCGTCGAATGCTACAGCCTCATGGCGCAAGTACTCTCCGACCAGCAGGAGTACCACGAAGCGGACAACTTTTTCGAAAAAGCCACCAAAATCGAACCGGAAAACGCCCAAATCCTCGTCCACAAAGCCCTCCTCCAGCTCCAGTGGAAGGGAGACGTCGAGTCGGCCGTGCAACTTATCGAGAAGGCCATCGCCATCGACGACAAGTGCGAATTTGCGTACGAAACGCTCGGCACGATTCAGGTCCAGCGCGGCAAGCTGCAGGAAGCGATCAAACTGTTCGAGAGCGCCATCCAGCTCGCCAAAACCGAAATGGAACTGGTCCATTTGTACTCGCTCAAGGATGCCGCGATCGCCCAGGTCAACGTCACCAAGTCGATGGGGCTGGACATTCGAAGTATCGCCGAAATGACGTCGATGCCGCAGTTCTAAACCGTAAATCCCCCATTCAAACCACCAACCAACAAAATTCTAAAAAAAAACCTTAATTTTTCAGACGCGACGCCACCCAGAGAATGCTTTTACCCTCAGTTGTTCCGTGCTTCATTTCAAAATTCCACGTGCATCACCCCCTCGTTTCACGAACGCGAACCAATAATCGTTTCGAAACACACACACACGAACTCGTTTGCGCGCGAGAATTGTGGCAAATTATGGTACTTTATATAAATTTTAGGTTTTCAAACAACAACAACAACAATACACACATTCAGCAAAAAAGCAAAGATTGTATTGTAATTAAGGTAACTAAATATTAAATTGTAAGAGTTATGTTACACTGCTGTAAAACGATATGATTTTTATTTGTTTATTTGAAAGAAATTGTCAAAGAAACAACTAGCGTTCAATGGGGGCGTCTCCACCGCGGGATTGGAGGAGGGCAATAAGGTTGCAATTGACGGTTGACGGAATACGAGATTTTTTAAGGTTGAGTTGTTCTCTAGGATTTCGCAAATTGTCTTATGTTTGTATTTTATTGGTTGAATGAAACTTTGTCCATGTAAAAAGAAGTCATTTTGCATTAGTGCAATTCTCTACAAAATCGGTCTTTTTTCTTCAATTTTATTTTTTGTATTTTTTAATCCGGCTGAAACTTCGGTATGCCCAAAGAAGCCATTTTGCATCATTAGTTTGTCTATACAAATTTGGCAGCTGTCCATACAAAAATGATTTATGAAAATTCAAAAATCTGTATCTTTTGAAGGAATTTTTTAATCGATTTGGTGTCTTCGGCAATTTTGTAGGTATGGATATGGACTACACTAAATTATATGATATACGGTAATTAAAAATTTGGTGATTTTTTATTTAACTTTTTGTCACTAAAACTTGATTTGCAAAAAAACACGATTTTTAATTTTTGATATGTTTTAGGGGACATAAAATGCCAACTTTTCAGAAATTTCCAGGTTATGCAAAAAAAACTTTGACCCAACTTTGACCGAGTTATGATTTTTTTTTTTTCTAAATATCGAAATATTGGTCGCAAAAATTTTTATACTTCATTTTTCGATGTAAAATCAAAAATATACAATCAAAATAGTAGTTTATGCAACAAGTTGCAAAAAGAAGATTTTTTCAGCACGAGTTGTACATTTATCCAACGAGGTTTACCGAGTTGGATAAATACGACGAGTGCTGAAAAGTCAAGTTTTGCAACGAGTTGCTTACAACATTTTTTGCAAAAATTCCGAAAAACGCTTATTTAATGGAATTTTATGTCAAACATTCATGTGTTTAGTAAATTCATCGTTCAAAACAAAACTATATTGAAAAATGTTACTTTTCGATACTAGTGCTGAAAAGTTCAACTTTTCAGCACCCATTTCAGTGCTGAAAAGTAGAACTTTTCAGCACTGTTATTGAAAGGAATTAATTTTCCATTCTGTTATTTTTGGTAGGGAAAAGTAGGCCGTTTCGTTTCTCCAGAAGGGCAGGAAAAGTTGACAGTTTCACAGTGGAATTGCAAAAAAATATTTTTTCGTGATTCGATTAACGGAGGATTCGATTATCCAAAGTGAATTTTATCCGAGGCCTTCGAATAATCGAGACGGGACTTATGATGTTAAGAGATCAAAATCCCGCAATTTTTTTATAGCAGTTTAGTTTTTCTCAATATGTAATAATTGCTCAACACATTGTCTCAGTTTTTTACAAAAAGTTTTATTGATTCCTCTTTTTAGTCCAAAAGCACAGTCTGTGATCAAGAGGTACATTTTGTTAGAATTTTAGATTTGTTTTTTGTGTTTTTTTGTCTGAACTTTTTTTTCACCTTTTTCTTTCCTAAACGGTTTGAGTTACTGGATAAATATAAATAAGGAGGACGTTTAAACTAATAATGATTAATATGTGGTTCTTCTTTAGGTTAACATTCTTTAATGTTTTGTTTTGCGTGTAGGCGTGTAATCTTCTTTAACCACTCTTTCCTTTCTGGCTTGTTAATAAATTAAACGACATAGTTTACATGCAAGAAGGTTCGTCGCTTCACTCAAGTGTGAGAAAGCTTAAAAATTGGGGTAATTCTTCTCAAAGAAAAAAAAGTCTAACAGTTACTCAGTTCTTCACCGTGCGTAAACGTTCTAATGTGGGGTTAACGATAAAATTCACTTTTTTGTTTCTCATAAGATCTTCAGAAAACTTAACAAAAATTTAATGTGCTTTTTTTTTGTTGAATCGTGTTTGAGAGGAGACATCTGTTTTTGTTGTTAAGGGGAAAAGGGGGTTACATAAATACGAATAAATATAAACAGAAAAATTAAATAACAATTCACGTTCGGGGGTTGGTAATAAATAAAATTAATGTAGAAAAAAACGAAACTCAAAAAATATAAATTCCAAAAAACAAAATCAACAGCAGTGTGTTTGTTGGTGTGGGTGCGCTTTGAAAAGTGATTTTTTTTTTTTCAAATTAATTGAAGGGAAGGATAACGAAATCTATTGTGTTTCTTATTTCTTTTCTCTCGGAGCAATTGTTGTAGGTTTGTTGGTTGGTTTCTGGGTTGTTGTTTTGCTCTTGGTAGACTAGATGTTTGATTAATACACAGCTTCAGCATCATTATTTGGTGGTTAGCAGAAGGGATTATGATGATTTAGTTGTTTCTTTTTTTATCGAAATGGTATACATTTGATGGTTGTTTTTCCTACTTCTAAGAGAGATTGTTTCTTTTGATGATTATGAAATGTGTGTATTTTGGTGATTAGTACGTGTATGATCTCACTTTCGTCGAACCCTTTTTCAAACAATTTCAATGCATGAAAAATGGCCCTTTTTACGGTTTACGATTAATCTCATGTTGGGGGATGTGAAATGTTTTATGGTTAATTCATCTCAAGCCACATAATTTGGTGGCAACTTTGTAGAGTGAAACCATTTTGAGGGTTAAGCTCAAGGTTCGAAATGTTGCTCCAAACTCGGAGAGCACTTCCGACTAAACGTCTACGCGGATTAAATAGTTAAGGTTCCAGTAAATAGTTAGCAGCTGCTCTTCTCTCCTCTATCTCCTCCTCATTCTCTCACTTGCATACTCGCTTTCTAATCGTTAATGTTACATAAAATATAACAAAAAACAGATAATCGTAATCTATCATTAGAAGTTACGCGTCACGTAAAATTCAAAGAAGAAGAAAAAGACCACCAAAATCAGCCCTCCTTCGATTCACTGGCTATCGTCGTAGTCGCAGTCGCAGTCGTCGTGCTCGTCGTTCCGGAACCACTTTCGCCGTCAGCCGTGGTCGTTTTGGGCGTGGTCGAGCTAGACGGCACCTCATCCCGCTCGGCCGACTCGCCGGAAGTATCTCCGGCACCGCCGGTTCCGCCGTCCTCCAGGGTGGACTGCTTCTTCATCTCTAGAAATTTGTCCCCGTTGAAGCGGCCCTTGTCGTCGTTTACGTCCTGGGGGTGTTATTTTAGAATGAGGAAGAAGAAGATATTTTAGTGATTATTTTGATTAAAATGTTTAAAAAAATAAAAAATAAATTTTACGAAATAGTATTATAAAATTATAGTAAATATATTACATAAATAAAGACAATATTTTTGACTACCATTCCTTTTTACCTAAATTTTCTGTTACATTATCATTGAAATTCCATAGAAACTGCAACGAGCTCTGTTAACAAAAAAAAAATCACCCGTCGATTTTAAACTAATTTTCAAAAAGGAAGTTTTTTTTATAGAAAAGGAAGGTTTGCAAAAAAAAAAAACAGATTAAGAAAAAGTTAAAATCTCAAGATATTTGACAACACTTATTTCTAAATATTTTTAATATTTTAACAATAAACTATACTACCGCTCGAAGCAAGTCGGTCGTGTAGAGGAAAGTGGGGACGCTTGATCCCAAGCTTGTATCTCGACAGCATGTGGGTAAAAAAATAGCTTTGTTTTAGAAAGTTGTGCAAAATTGACTCAAACTCATTGTAGAAAACAAAGAAAAAATTAAAAAAAAAATTAGATTGAGTTACACACATTTTTCTAAAAATTGCTTCCAAAAATCTTTGATAAATCTTTTTTCTTTGTTTTGATATGTATAAAAGACACTTAAAATTTATTAAAAAAATATTTTTACACATGAATTTTTTGATAAACTTATCAACTACACAACCCTTGTGCATTTGATGTTAAATTTATCGTCATATTATTTTTAAATCAATTGTTTAAAAAAGTGCGTTGAAAGGGAGATTTAATACCTTCATTTTTACAGTCATTGGGATCAGCCTCAAGATTAATTAATTGGTTTGTTTTTCGTACATGGTTTCCTTTAGTATAGTAGTACATGACTTACTGCAGTTTGAACCATTTTTCAAATGTTTTGTAAACAAAAATTACCAGCTTTTGTAAATATGCTTAATTATGGCCTACAAAATAATATTTTTTCAAAAATACTTTACATACTAAACTTGATATATTTTGAACACAAACGTACAGGTTTTAGGTGAAATTGCTTTAACTTATAGAAAATCAAATATTTTGATGAATAAGAAACATTTTGCTTAAACTTTCTTCAACATGTTGAAAGGGGGATCAAGTAATAGCTAACATTTTGAAAATGCCGGATTATTATATATTTTTTTCAAACGCTTGGCATGATTCAAAGAGTTCATCTGATTAAATACCCTTATCAGTGAAACATAATTAAATGTTTAAGCATTCATCTTTTTCAAAAAGTTCATAGTTTTGTAAAAAAAAAGGACAGAATTATGTGCGATACAAAAAGGGGATCAAATCTCCCCACTTTTGAAGGAAAAAAGGTATTGCGATCAAAAGCTCAAAAATTCCGACAGATGGCGCAAAGCATCGAAGAATGACGATTCAAATTTTCGCTGTTCGGTTACATAGGAATGAAAACTTAAAATTGAATTTACAGCTTAGAACAACTTTTGAGAAAAAATTCAAGTAGTACGATTGTTAACTCTTTGCCCTCTATAAATTAACGCAATAAAAAAAATTGAAAAAAAAATAATTTTGAAAAAATAATATTGTTTAAAATGATAGAGCATCAAAAGTTAACAAAGTATCAGCTCGAATTTTTGCTCAAAAGATGTTCTCAACGCTGGAATTTAACAAAACAGAATTCGCATACATAACCTCAAAGGGCGGAAATTTCAATCGACATTCTTCGCTCTGTTCTGCTACTCAACACTAGGTGTCGCCTGTCGTTTGGCTCTTGAACGGCAATTAGACTATGACAAACGAACAAACTCGCAAATAAACTTTTGGACAGTTTGGTAGTTGCCTGCATTGTTGTTTGCCTGCATTTGTTTGCAAAAACGTCAGCCTGCATACATTTGGCTTTGTTTACGAGTTTGGTAAACTGTCAAACAAACAAAAAAGTGTGAGTTTGTTTGCCATAGTCTAATACCCCCTTCAATGATGCAGTTTGGATCTGAACAATATGAACTACTAGAAGAAAAAAAAACAATAAATTTAGAACATTAGATAGACCATCAGTCACAGACAAGACATTCTGTGGATAAGTGTATCTTAAAAAACTAAATTTCTAGCATAACTTCCAAAATCTAGAAAATGTACCCCGAACAAATTTTGCGCATCCCAAGGCAAACGCAATGCAACTTGGTATGGTCTTAAACATGCGTGAAGCATTCATTTTGTCGTGAAGCAAGATCTATCGTGAGCAACGTGCGCCGAAGAGTCAACGGACAAAATGCAAATTTGTGAGTAAGTGAAAAAATTAAGTGTGAAATGGCCAAAAGTTCCAAGCAAAAATTAACGACTCACAACATTGTACTTCATCCTTTCGATTCCCACCTCGCAGGCTTCTCCAACCCAAAAAATGACACCAGTTTCGAGCAGCAATGATTCCCAGGACAGCCGAATGTTTCTGCGACAAATACGAGGCGACAAGTTTGGTGCAACATTCAGATCAAGATACAAAAAAAATATGCTAAAATGCCCGGGGAAGGGGGGGGTTTGGTGTTGATATAAATGGAGCTTCATGTAGCAGCCTCATTCGTATCAAGCTTTTCGTGCGAAAAGGACTCATATCGTAGAACGAAGTGCGCCGAAATCAACGGACAAATGGGCTCATTGCGCAGATCGGTAAGTTACTCGAAGTTAAAAGTGATGCAGCCATTCATATTTGGTAGAATGTCAAAGTGATCACATTTCATTTACAAAAAAAAAATCTTTTTAGACAAATTATAAGCTTACAGTACAAATTTCTTATTGAGAAGAAAAAGTGAAGTGAAATATTGGGTGACAAATTATGTTTAGTCGTTAAAAATTAATTAAAACAGGTGTTTTACACAGAAAAAAATTGTATAAATTATAAAAGTGTTATTTTGGAAGGTTGAATATTACCTCTTTTAAGATGTAATTATACCTCAATTTAGACTGAAAAAGTGACATTACACCAGAAAAGTGGTAAAATTACACATTTTCAGAAGAAAAATTACACATTTTCTCCTTTCCAGATGTAATAATATTACCATGTTTTTTTTACTGTGTATATTATTGCTTGATTCGATCAAACTATTGTCTCGGACACTCAGTTTTTGCAGATTTAACAACATTTGTGTTCTGTTTTTTATTTAATGTTTCATAAAAACTAAGTACTATTTTTTTCATTAAATATTTTTATCAGAAAGTGCTGGTACTTTTTAAATTACTAACTCAATAAAAAATTAATTTAATTTTTTTTGTGTCTAAGGCTAACAACTTTCAGCGGTGAAAACTTCGAACCAAATGAAAATTTGCAGAATTTTAGCGTTCTGAAAAGATAACTGAGCTATTCTCTGCCAAAACCGGAAATGGATTTTATTTGTATTTTTTTATTTGGCTCAAACTTTGTGGGGGCCTTCCCTATGACCAAATATGCTATTTTGTGTCATTGGTACAAGTCTCCATACAATTTTGGCAGCTGTCCATACAAAAAAAAACAGCTGTAACTTTTGAGTGAATTTTCTGATCAATTTGGTGTCTTCGGCAAAGTTGTAGGTATTGTTGAGGACTTTTGAGAAAAAAATAGGTACACGGAAAAAAAAAATTGCAGATTTTTTTATCAACTTTTTTTTTCACTAAAACTCAATTTCCCAAAATACGTATTTTTTGATTTTCGAGATTTTTTTATATGTTTTAGGGGACAAAAATCTGCCGCCGAGTTATGAATTTTTGAAAAAATAGTGATTTTTGGAAACAATTGAAGTTTTATGCAAAAACAAGTTTGACATTACTTTTAAAGCAAAATTGAATTTGCAATCGAAAAGTACTTAACAGATTTTTTGATAAAGGGCTCCGTTTTCAAGATTTAGCCACCGAAAGTTTGATTTTAGCGAAATATTTGCAGTTTTTCAATTTTTAAAAATAGTGACCATGAGTGACCATTTCTAATTTTTTTTTTTTTTGAAATGTTCAGAAAATTTGCTATAAAATTGTCTAAGAGACATTGAAGATTGGACCTCGGGTTGCTGAGATAAAGCCGCTTTAAGAAAAAGAAACACGAAAATTGAAGTTTTCTAAGTCTCACCCAATCAGCCCACCATTTTCTAATGACGATATCTCAGCAATTAATGGTCCGATTTTCAATGTTGATAAAAAAATCTGCAATTTTTTTCCGTGTACCTATTTTTTCTCAAAAGTCCTCAACAATACCTACAACTTTGCCGAAGACACCAAATTGATCAGAAAATTCACTCAAAAGTTACAGCTGTTTGAATATTTACATACCATTTTTGTATGGACAGCTCCCAAAATTGTATGGAGACTTGTATGGGTGAACCAATGACGCAAAATAGCTTATTTGGTCATAGGGAAGGCCCCCACAAAGTTTGAGTCAAATAAAAAAATACAAAAAATAAAAATGGTCGAAATCGGCCGATTTCGTAGAGAGTTGCTCAAGTCAATATTTTAGTTCTATTGATGAATTATTTAGAATGAATGACTTTTTTTCATTTGATGCATTCAAGTACTCTACAAGTGTTATACTTGATCAGGCTGTCTGTAACTCCGTTTCTGGTGACCATAATTTCATTATTTTCTTTAAATAAAAAAAAATACATGAAAAAATTTAATAGATTTTTTTTTATTTTTCGTGTACCTTATTTTGTCTAAATTGATGTAATATTACTTCATAAAAGAGGTTATATTACAAATTAACAACTTTTTACTGTGTAGATCACATTCTTTTAACTTTGATAAGACGTTCGAAAGAGCGCCAACCAAAAATGTAAAACCAAAACAATAACTCGCTGGTCGAGACATCGCTCTCTTTTACCTTCCCCACATGCGAGTACTACTAGGCTGAGCCGAACCGAACCATTTATTTAGCATACAAATTAGTGGAGAGGCGCGCGCGTAGTGACCACCTTGTACTGATCGATTCCCCGAATTCATTCAACAAATTTCGGTCATTTTATCCGCGTTTTGGGTGTACCAGCTTAAATAAATTAGTATTCCCCGAAATTTTTACATATTCCAAGATTATTATTTTTTCCAAGAACCATAGAGAAATCTGAGAAATACAACATCTGTGCTTTCCGAGAAGAAGAGATATTATGTATAACGAAGCTTCCATCTTTTCGAGGTGGGTCAAGCAAAGTAAATATATTTTGGACAAAAAAAAAGTAATTTTTAAAGTTGGCTGAACTCCGATCTCTGAGGTGTCATTTCACCAGAAAAGTATCAAATTTTAATCATAATTTTAATTTCAAGAGCAAATTATTTTGTTTTTCGATTTGGCTTGAACTTCACATTGAATTAAATCAAGGGACAGATTTTATGGAAAAATAACAATTTATTATCTTTTGTTGTGTTTAATTGATTTTTCTTTAACGTCCTTTTCAGTACAATATAAACGTGAATTTCACCGCAGACGAAAATGGATTTCGAATGATCAACGCCTTCATTCAAACAATCAGGAACGAAATCAACGGAGGACGCCGCGAGCTGCAACAGCAGTTGTACCAACTTTGTCATCGTAGAGATCAAATAATCCTCAGCCTTAGGGCCACGAAGACTCCAAGAAATGGATACAAGAGCTAGCTTATCATACAGCAAAACGAAAGCGAGAGGTGAATTATTTCGGCTTTTCTTCACCACGACAATTTACATCTTTTTTTGATAGCGTTTCTGAACACAAATATCAACTTAATAATTCTTAATAATCGATGTGTTTTATTTGTAATCTTCGAATAACCATTATTAATGATGTATGCAAGCAATTTGTTTCTATTTTAATATTTTTAGTGGGCAAAAAGTCAAACTCTTGATCTTGGTAATCCATTATTACAATTCAAGAAAAAATCGTCAATACTTATGTACGAAGTAAATATTTATCAATTTTTGACGCTACTGCCGTTCTACGCATAATTGTCCCATGTCAGTTTTTGACGATTTTTACTTTATGCCATTTTTAAGTTTAGTCTGATGCGTACTTTAAGAAAAACACATAAAATCTGGTACTTTGTTCGGAAACTCATCAAAAACAACACCAAGTCTGTTTGTCCCATCGTTGAACTTCTACGCATAATTGTCCCACCGAGTATTTTCTTACACGGAATCATCTGTTTTACTAAGCATTATGTCATGTTTACCAGTTGTATAGCAAGATAATCACAAATAAGGGTGATAAACTGCTAACTGGGGCGATTAGGGACACATTGTGCGAATAGGAACCCACGGGACAATTATGCGTAGAAACACAGAAATCGGCCGAAAAATTTCAATCGCGTTTTTCACAGTTGCACTTTTTTGAACATGGGACAATTATGCGTAGAACGGCAGTACTTTAATTGAAAATGCTCATATTCAACAATTCATTAAAGACCAACCACTCTAATCTTACTAAATACGCAGTAGGGTGCTCTCTTGGTCGTTCGTGAAGGTTCGGCTGCTTATTAATTTCTCGTCGCTACGTACCTTGAGTGACGTGCTGGAAGCAAGGGCGTCTATGCGAAGTGTCCCTTCACCCGCTACATATTTGCCGTGCTTAGGGGAGGGGAATTTTGTTATACACCCAACCCCCGGTGGTTGATCACTTTTTCGTTTGACACTTTTTTAGTTTATACCCCGTCGGTTGGTCAAACTCAAACTAAAAAGTGACGAAGGCGCTCACGCACACTATCAAAACAAACGTTTGATATTGTGTCTGAACTCCGTGTAAAAGGGGTGTCAAACTAAAAAGTGACCCCGTTCGTTTGACAATAGTTGGTGTCAAACCAACGGGGTTTGATTGTATGCGCTAGTAGAACTAAAATTCGCGCAAAAATAAAAACTTACGCACGTGGCTGAACAGATTATGGAGTCGAGGCTCAAGCAACCAAACAAGCTGTTACTTGTCAAAGGAGCTTGAAGAAAAAGTCGATGTTTTGAGCGGCGGTGCTTCTAAATTATGTAAAAATATTTATCTTTTCGCACTCTTCAGCAAAGTTCTTCCCTGGAACACAAACACGAATGAGATTGAGGGAAATTTTACGATAAAAAAAATATTTTGATTTTTTTAGAAATAAAAATTTAAATCTCAAAAGGGCCAAACATCCAATATTACGCCCTTTTGCAATGCCTTAATTTAAAAAATATTGAAAATATTGTTTTCGAAAAGATCGCAAAATTTCACGAATGTTTTTTTTTTTTTTGACATTGATAACACAGTTCAACAAAAAATCAAATACTTCTTGTCTCTGAGACGAGAATATGTGTTCCTAGTAGAATTTTTCCTGCTGAATCCGAATCCGGGTCCAGAATTGCTCCAAATGGTCCCAATTTTGAGATACACCCGTTTGAAATGTTAGTTTAGGCCAAAATTAGCTATTTTGTCGACTATTTTACAAAAGAACTATTGAATAAACAACTAAACCAATACATGTATCTTAAAGTTCACGTTTTCCCCTTTCTGAAACACCCCTGGTTTTTTAAATTTGATTGTTTTTACGCATATTTATAGTCATTTTAAAAATAAAATTTGACTTGCATGCAAGTTGGAAAAACTTGAATGAGTACCAACTGAAAATATAATTTTAAAGTGGTTATAAATATGCGTAGAAACAATCAAATTTAAAAAACCAGGGGTGTTTCAGAAAGGGGAAAACGTGAACTTTAAGATACATGTATTGGTTTAGTTGTTTATTCAATAGTTCTTTTGTAAAATAGTCAACAAAGTAGCTAATTTTGGCCTAAACTAACATTTCAAACGGGTGTATCTCAAAATTGGGACCAATTGGAGCAATTCTGGACCCGGATTCGGATTCAGCAGGCAAAATTCTACTAGGAACACATATACTCGTCTCAGAGACAAAATCTTGTTGGACTGTGTAATCGGACCATTAGCTGCTGAGACATCTGCATTAGAAAATAGAGGGCTTATATTCTGAATTTCAAAAAAAAAAAAAATGTTTTCAGAAATTGTGGCCACTATACTGCCGTTCTACGCATAATTGTCCCATGTTCAAAAAAGTGCAACTGAGAAAAACGCGATTGAAATTTTTCGACCGATTTTTGTGTTTCTACGCATAATTGTCCCGTGGGTTCCTATTCGCCCTAAGTGTCCCTAGTCGCCCCAGTTAGCAGTTTATCACTCTTGTTTGTGATCCGCTTGCTATACAACAGGCAAACAAGAAATAATACTTCATAAAACTAATGATTTCGTGTAAGCAAATACTTGGTGGGACAATTATGCGTAGAAGTTTAACGATGGGACAAACAGACTTGGTGTTGTATATAATATAAAAAGAAAATCGAAAAACTGCAAATATTTCGCTGAAAACTTTCGGTGGCCTATACTGCCGTTCTACGCATAATTTCCCATGTCAGTTTTGGACGATTTTGACTTAATGACATTTTTAAGTTTAATTTGATGTGTACTTTAAGAAAAACACATAAAATCTGGTACTTTGTTCGGAAACTCATTGAAAACAACACCAAGTCTGTTTGTCCCATCGTTAAACTTCTACGCATAATTGTCCCACCAAGTATTTTCTTACATGGAATCATCAGTTTTACTTAGTATTATGCCTTGTTTACCAGTTGTATAGCAAGATAATCACAAATAAGGGTGATAACCTGCTGACTGGGGCGATTAGGGACACATAGTTCTACGCATAATTTCCCATGTCAGTAATATAACCCACGGGACAATTATGCGTAGAAACACAGAAATCGGTCGAAAAATTTCAATCGCCTTTTTCTCAGTTGCACTTTTTTGAACATGGGACAATTATGCGTAGAACGGCAGTATAACTTGAAAACGAGGTACTTTATCAAAAAACCTATTAAAGTACTTTTCGATTGCAAAGTATAATTTAAACAAAAAATAAAGTTAAAAATATTACGCGTAGATTTTTATTTTTTTTTTTTTTTTTTGAGAAATCATTATTTCTTTTCAAAAAAAATATTACATTTTCTGACCAAATTTCTTATATTTCTTCTCGAAAATCAAAAAATACAAATATAATAATACAAAATCGGCAAGTTTTTTTTCATCAATACTTACAACTTTGCCGACTTTGACAACAAATTGATCAGAAAATTCCTTTTCAGATTTTCGAATACTGGCGTACCATTTTTGTATGGACAGCTGCCAAAATTGTATGGTGAACCAAAGCCCAAAATGGCTTCTTTGGTCACAAAGTTTGAGTCAATAAAAAAATACAGCAAAAAAATGGTCGAAAACTGCCCATTTTGTAGAGAATTGCTCAGTGACTACAAAACACAAACAAACCCACCACCCACACACAAAGCCCAAAATGGTACAGAAAGGTGAGTGAGTAATACTTACATGAAGAAAACGCTATCTTACAATGTGGCGAACAACATTCACAGGTGAGTGGATTGTTAGAATGCGCTAAAACTACTCAAAGCTACACTAAAACCGCGATAATTATTTTTTTAGATAATAGTTAACATAACTGACATCTTTATTCCGATTGCAGTGTGTGTGTGTGTGATTGTATAAAACTGTATATGTTACAACATCTTTTCGATCTTGCGGAAGGCATCGTGTTTCGTTTTGATTCGTTTCGAATTTCGATCGTTTCTTCTTTTTACACAAAACAAAGTCTTTCGTTTCGTACTGAAAGTAGTCGTCAGTTTTAAACTTTTTGAGATCTATAACAATATCGTTTTTTCTAAAATGAATACGCGTGTGAGTACATCAAGTTTCATAACATAAGCGTAGTAGGAATATCAAAATGTTTCGCTCCATTCCACTTCTTGCGAGCGTTTGAACCATGCGTTCAATTGCAGAAAACACAAAACAAGACAACTTTAAAAGAAATATGAAAAAAACGAACAAAATTTCAGAAATCAATCGCTGGTCGATTTGTACCGAACCAGCCGTTGATAGGGCACGACGACCCCGTCGGAATCGATCGACGAAATGGACGGAAAACGGTTCCCGTTGCCGACGCGGCCCGTCCCAGCCGAGCAGGTGGTCATGTCGAAGCTACCCGCTAAAGTCGGAGTCGCGTGTCTGGCGTAGAAGCCACCCTTCGAGTAGTAGCCGCGCGCAGGGCGGTTCTGGTCGTAACTGCCGTTATTGTTACTGTCCTTATAGCTAGTGTTATTGTTAGCATCGTGAGGTGGATGGTTTGGGGTGCTGTTGTTAGTTGGGTTATTGGCGTCCTCCGGCGGCTCGTTGCATTCGCCGGACGGGGAAGACGAAGAAGGGGGAAGAGGGTTGTTATCACTGTTGCTGTGGTTGTTGTTGTTTACCTTATTTCGTACTAGATATGGTAGCTTGTCGCATATCTTCAGCCAGTCACGTGGCAGAGCCCATGAGTGGGGAGATTTGGAGTAGTAGATCAAGCGTTCGTATTCATGGACGATTCTCACTGCGAAACAGAGACACGAGATATTGAAGGACTCCCCCAAGAATTAACTCTTGTCCCTTACCTGGCGTAGAATCGTCCCTCGAGCCGTCCTTAATGCCCTCCGGTGCGCTGTCCTTGCGCGAAAAGTGACTCCGTCGGGAGCGGCTCAGCCCGTTGTTGCTGGCGGACGACGGCGTCGACGTGACCAGCGTCGAGTTGGACGAACTGGAGCTCGTCAGCGTGGGCGGATCCACGATAAACACGTCGTCATCGACCTCGATGCAGTTGCCGCCGCCGCCGCCGATGGCCATCGCGTCCAACCCCACGCCACTGTCGACGAAGGGCGATCCGGTTATGAGCTGATGCTGGCCAGCCATCGGCGTCACCGGCGAGGCCAGCGAACTGGGCAAATCAAAGCTGGAACCCATCTCGACCGACGCCAGGAACTCGTTGCTGCTAAAGTAATCGTCCAGCACTAGCTTCGCGACCTGAGAAACAGAATGACGAAACGATCATTCCCAGAACCACCAACCAACAAATCCCGCAAACAAACTCACCCTCACTAAGTCGAAACAATCGCCGGTGATTTTGATGCTGTGCCGGCCCACGTTCACCGTGTACTTGTACTCGCCCAGCGACGCGTCGTTCTGGGAGAAACTGTGCAGCAACATTCCCGCCTGGCCATTGTTCTGCGACCCGTTGCGCACCAGCTTCGGATGCGTGTACTGCTGATGCTGATGCTGTTGAGCCTGAACTTGCTGCTGAACCTGCTGCTGCTGCTGCTGGTACATGTTGTTCAGGTTCAGGTTCAACCCGGCGGCCGACGGAGGACCCTGCGGGCTCGGCATGAATCCACCGTTTGGATTTCCCCCGCCCATCGAGTTCATCCGCTGGAGTTGGACGTTTCCACCGGGGACGACGACGCCACTGGAGGAGGAGGAGGAGTCCGGGACGGAACGGCGGGGCATCGCCACCATACCGTCGTCCGAGGCGGACGAGGCCAGCGAGCTGCACGACCCGTCCTGGGACGTTTCCAGCCGCACCGGAGAGGCATTCCGACGGATTGTGTCTTCGATCAATTGCTTCGCGTAGCTGTTGTTGGAGGGGAGAGTGGAATTGTTAGGAAAACAGTTTTGATCAATTGGACGGGGATGCACGTTGTTCTCAATTACTAAAATTCATCAAGATTTACGGTAAAGCGAGCAATTTTTGGATGTTTCATGTTTTTTGGACCTCAATTCAAATTCTTCTAAAATTATTGAATTCTTATATCCTAAAAACTTCTGAAAAAAATAAATTCTTATATTCTAACAACTTCTGAAAAAAATTCAAACATTCAAAGTTGGAAAACATATATATTTTTTTATTTATAAATTATAAAAATTATAAAATTTCCATATTTTTTTTAATCTAAAAATCTCGTTAAAATTTGGAAATTCTTAAGCTTAAAGCAAAAATTATAAAATTTCTAAAGATTCTAAAAATTTTAAAAAATAAAAAGAAATAATTCTGAAAGACATTTTATCTGAATTTCTAAGATCTCATTTTTTACAGATTTTAAAATTTCTAAAATATCTATGAAAAATCAAAATTTATAAAATTTATAAAATTACCAAAAAATTTCTCCGAAATTACCGAATTACCGAAAATTACCAAAAAATTTCTAAAATTTCGAACTTTTTTAAATTTTCAAGTATAAAATTTCAAACAATTCTAAACTTTTTAAAATTTAAAAGTTTAAAAAGATTATTTCATTTAGTTCTGAAAATTTCTGAAATTACTTAACTTACTAAAATTTCTATAACTTTTCAAAATTCCAAAAATTAAAAAAGCTTATTACTTTTAGTTCTGAGAATTTATAAATTTTAAAAATGCTTAATTTCTTAAGTGCTTAAAAAACTAAAATTCTTGAATTCCTAAATTCTAAAATTACCAGAAATTCTTTTTAATTTATATTTATTTTAATTCTGATTATTTATCTTTAGAAAATTAAAATGTTAAATCGTCGTGTTCCTAGTACATAGGATAGGTCTAGGCCCGTTCTTAAACTGACAATTTCAAAAATTAAAAATTCCTAAAAATACTTTAACTTCTTAACATCTTAAATTTTTTAAAAATATTAAAAATTCTAAAAAATTTAGAATACATTTTTTTTAATTTTCAAAATTTTTAGAGTAAAAAAAAAATATTAGGAAGTTAGGCCGTTGCAAATATTTTTCCAAAAAACTTCAAAATTTCCATGAAAATAGAAGCCTAATCAACTGAAAACAGTATAAATTGCATTTTTCTGCATTAATAATCATATTTAGCATGTTTGGGCTTGTTTAAAAATGTTTTGAATTTGTATGCAATTCCAATGTACAGCACCGCAAAAAAAATCCCAAAAAATATTTTATTTTTTTCAATACTTAGATATTTTGGAAACTAATAATGGCAAAACAACTGGACAGGTGTAAAACACTTTTTTCATTAAAATGTTGAAACCATGGCTCGTAATTTCAATTTTTCTATTCTATTTTACTTCAAAAAATATTTGCAACGGCCTTCAAGGATTTTTCAGTATTTTCGCAATACGCAATTATCAGTGTAAGAACGGGCATTGACCTTTCATATGCAATAGGAACCCGACGAACACACACTGCCTTTACATCTACATCTCACCCTTGCTAAGAGTCAGTACGAGCAACACGCTAGAACACGCTTTTTAATTGTTAGAATTTTTAAAGTTTTTGGAATTTTTTTTTTTCAAATTTAAAATAATAAAAATTTTAAAGCTTTGAAAAAACTTTTAGAAATTCTTTTGTAAATTTCATAAATGCTTTAAATTTAGCACTTTTCTTAAATTCCTAAATTCTTAAAGAATCTCCATTTTATAAATTTTAAAAATCCTAAATTTAAAAGATGCTAAGAGTTCTAAAAATTCTTGTTTTTTTTAATTCTGAAAAATCTTAAAGTTTCTTTAAAATTCTTAAAAATAAAAAAAATCTTATTCTTTTTAATTTACTTATACTAATTAAAAAAAAATCTAGATTTTTTTACATTCTATAGATTTTTTTTAATTCCAGAAATTTTGTAAATTGTAAAAAAAATTAATTCTAAGTATTTTAAAAATAAAAAAAAATAATTCCATTTTGTTACTAAAATTTTAGGAATTCAATGAATTTAAATCAAGAATTCTAAAAAAACCCTTTTTTATACATAATATATTAAAAAAAAAACTAAGAAATCTAAATGTTATATAAATTATAAAAGTTAAAAAAAATAATTTAAAATTTAAAATTTCTGAAAGCTTCCAAATTCTCAAAATTTTTAATTTTTTTTGTAATTTGTTGATTTATTGGGTATTGGGAAAATAAATAAATTGCTAAATTTTTAAATTCAACTGTTTAAAATTTAGTAAAAATTGAGCCGATATTCAAAATTGAACAGCACAAAAAGTGAACACTTACTTGATTTTATCTTCGTTGGGACCGGTAATCTGCACAAGACGTTCCTTTGCACCTGGATTGACTGCGAATAGACCAAACATTTAGTTAGTACGGCGTCAGGACACAGTCTTTCAGCTTAGTTCAAGCAGGCAAGGGGTGATTAATTCTGCAGAAGATTCAAATTCGTTCCATGTGCTCCAATGCTCCATGAAGCCTTTCCGATGATCGATTTCCAGATGGGCACGTGTAAAACTAGCTAATTAAATAACACACAAGCAACGGCGACAAATGTGTAGTAAATGCGGGTGAGGTGCAGCGAAACAGGAACAAAAAACGGTGTAATCTGTTGCAATAGGCAAATGTGCACTTGTTTAGTGTGTGATGTGGTTGTGATTTATCTGGTCATGACACAGAGTTTGGGTCACGTGATTGTCACACGTGAGTGCAAAATTTGAGCGTGCGAAAACATTAGTGCAAAACGAGGGTGCAATTAGTCAAAACACACAGACACACAAATCTCATCAGAACCAATTTTTTTACCTCTTTGGAACGATATAACCGTTTCGCTCAATTCCTCAATCATGTGAACTCTACGTCCCTTGATTCCCATTACTTACCGAGGGGACAATTTAAAAAAAATAAAGTAGGAATAAAATAAAAAGTAACAATTAACAGACAATTCACTACTGTATCAAACAATAAAAGGGGGAAGACAGTACCTTTGCCGGAATCAGCGTTGCGGATGACAATCTCGTCCTTGCAGTACGTCTTGCCGGGGATCTTGGTCGGCTTCGGGAACTTGCCCGAGGTGCGGATCAGCTCGCCGGGCGACAGCGACGGAATGATCTGCTGCTGTGCGCCGAGCGACATTCCGGGAGGGGAGGTGCTCAACAACGAGGATGGATCGTCGGGCTAAAAAAAGAGAAATTTCTAACTTCATGACTTCAACATCACCAAACAAAGAACCTACCTCAACATTGGTGGCCTTATGCTTGTAGTACGTGTTCGTTCCGTCGGAAACCTGCCACGATTTAGCCCGCAGCTCAATCAGTTCGAGCAGGTTCAGCCTGGTCATGATGTTGAGCCGTTCGTCCTGAGACGCGTTACGGAAGATGACGAACGCCCGGTCGAGCGTGTCCTTCGAGACCAGCTCGAGCTGGGGACCGTGCAGGCGCAGGTTCGCCAGCAGTGCGTTCATACCGTCGGCGTTGTTGCAGCCGTTGTCCAGGCTGGCGGCCACATTCTCCGTCAGCGTGATGAGTTCCTCGACTGGAAGAGGGAGAAATGGGATTATGTTACTAAGTTTTACAACTCGACCAAAGAAGTGCATTATTGTTGATGTGACTTTTGGGTTGGGTAATAAATAGAACCCGTATTTGAAAATTAATAAAACAAGTAAAACCAGAAGATAGATGGTAGCTGAAAAATGACAGAAGAGAACCCCGTTCTGGTACATCCGATGTTCCAGGTACATCCACAACTGTGCTGCGAATCAAAACAATACCTTCTACAATCCCAAATTGCTTCCTACATTGCCGCGCCTCTTTCTTTCAACCATTTCGACTCTGATCCTTGCTGGTCAAAGAATTGCGAGCCGTTTCCACAAGCCACCAGCGAGGTCACACCTTGTCATTCTGATGACGAAACTTCAATGAAATCAAACTGAACTCAATATTTTATATGTTATTAGTACGTTTACGTTTCTCCAAATATCATTTTTTCTTAATTTGAATGCATTTTTCTCAAAACGCATGGTTTGTACTTGATGATATTTGAAATATTTATGGCGTAATTCATGGTTTGCCTCTCAATCTTCTGTGAAATTTTTGAGACGATGCGTTTTTTTTAACATATTGGTAACGGCCTGTAAAATTTGTTAAATTATTCGCATTTTTACAATTTCAATACGTTTTCATATTTTCAAAAAGTAAAAAAGATTTATTTAAAATAATATTATATGAAAACAAAAATGAACACCACCGGAAGATATAGGGGATCGGGAGGGGGAAGGTGAAAGAAAATTAGTGTTGGTGTGAGTAGTAAGAACTTGGATGACTTGAGCTGTTACGTTAACCTATGTTTAAAACTGAAAAATGGAAACCTGAAATTATAATTCAAAGTAACTAGGCCCGAAAAAAATTAAATTATTAGTTATTTAAATAAGAAAATGTTACTAATCGGAGATCTATTTAAAGGAAACCTATGATGAATTCCAAATTTAAAGGAAATAAAAAAAATACTAGAGAACAAAAGATGAAAACTAACTTGTCTAGGGAGTATAAATCCGGCCTTTTTCTGGGCCCCGATCTGTCGCGTCCGTCAGTAGTCTTGTCGTACATTACAACTAGAAACAGATCTGCCAATGAAATATTACACTTCGACCAAATCAACTAATCATTTAAGTCCAATTATTCATCTACGGAAAACTAACTAACTTTAATCAACAACCTAAACTAAACTGTCTGAACGTGGATTCAAGGACCTTGTTTTCAAACCAGTCTTGTCGCTTCCAAAAACCAATAAACATAAATGAACAGTACATAAACATTAATTAACAGTTCATAAGTTGAACACTCGTCATTAAGACGACTATTTTGTGCCTTTCATTTCATTAGGGCATAAAGCCTTGCAAACAAGAGTGCATTTCTATCATACCTTATGTAAACTGTCATTTGAGTGAAGGAGACACACTCCTGTTCACAAAACCCATATGTCCTTTGAAATGTTAGGCTCCCTTTGATCGTCAAGTAGATCCTCGATTCGCAACAATGGTCGATACAACCATAATCCGAAAACCGTTAGTTCAACAGATTAACGAATTTTGTCCGATATCATCGCACTATTGATTGACCGAGACTCTATGGAAATTTTGACATATCAAAATTCTTTGTATTATTACTGAAATGGAAGTTTTAAATTTATGCACGTAACATTTTTTTAAATAAATTTCAAAATCTATTCTATCCTACAATGCCTAGAAGAGGCCTCTGTTTCTGTTGTGAGTAAGCGCTGGTTTCAGAGTTCATTTTTCAAAAGGGGTGGGAGACGACTAATTTGCTTCATGAGCTCCTACTCGGCCTTGGGACCACCTCTTATGACACTGATGGCTCCTAGCTAGGAATTAAACCTAGACACAGTGTCGAGGCCCGCTTCGCATGGCAAAAATGTTGGCTGGGGGGAAGTGATATTATCACGAAATTTTATTTTAAAGCCAACATTGCTAACGGCGTCGAGGTCCTTACTCATGCCCAAGGAGCTATCTAACAAAATGAAACTAATATTAATACTAAAACATAATCGTTGAAATTGAGCTCTATTTTCCAAACAGATTTTCATCAGCAAGTAACAGTAAACTACAATTACTGTTACTTGTTTAGTTTTATAAACTTTAACTAAAATAATCATTTGATTCATAAAAAAACGTTTCTGATAGCAGCGCCTTCCCAAACACAGATCTAAAAATTCTTCATGTACAGTCCAGACTCGATTATTCGAAGGCCTCTGAAAAATTTCACTTCGGATAATCAAAACTTCGGATAGTCGAACCACGAAAAAATAAATTCTCTCTTTAATTTTTAATTGGCGAGCTTAAGTATGACCCCTAAACTACGCTAAATTCAATTATAAATTTTAAATCCAAGATGGCGGCCAACATGGCGGTGACGAAATTATGAAAAAATGCATTTTATTATTTAATAGCAGACATGCATCCGCTCTAACTCCTCTTTTAGAAGAACTTGTTTGGCATTTCATGTAGAAGATACCCAGCATGTTGTGCCAGTGATTAGAATACGCTAATTACGCTTGTCTTTTAGGCTCCCGAAGACCCTGAGAGATTATTTTGAAACCCAACTGAGATATAGGTTAAGAACTCTTAATTGCACTCAAAGAGCTTTTAAGAAGTTCTTCTTGAGAGCTTAAGAGAACATTTACATGAAAATATTGGTAAAGTCGGGTTTTCCAATGAACCAATGTTTTCTACACATTATTCAAGACAAAAACAAGAGATTTTTACCTAGCAACAAGCATAACATTGCTTTAAACGAAAATGTCATCTAGAACAAGCTGAGTGCCGTTAAAAAGAGCTCATAGTGCCGATGCACGTCTGTTTAATAGGCAATCAACGAATCAAATTTGACTTGACTAAAATGGGGTCGAAGAACTCGAATTTAATGTTTGCAACAAGAAAAAAATAAAACGAAAACAAATATTTTTTTTTTCGTGATTCGATTTACTTGAAGTCCCCTACATTTTAAAGTTTTGCAAATAACTTAAGCTGTTTTTATACTACGATGCTAAAATTTTCCCAGTTTTGCATTGTTAAGCTTCCAATTTCCATGTTTTTTTCGCGGAAAATTCTTCCCAATGCCGAGAAAAACAGGGGGTGCATATTACCCCCTCTACCCCTAATTTTATTTTAAGATAATAGCTGAACCGCCTAAAACTACGTTATCCACGTTTATGGCTACTCACTCGACTGAACCTCGTACACCGGAACGTGGACGTGCGTTTGCTTCAGCGTGGACTTGAGCGGACGCGGCGCCTCCAGATTCTTGACGGCCGTACGGCCCATCTGCGCCATGGCTGCTGCTGCTGCCGAACGATGGCGGCGATCACCACAATAAACTATTCACGACTTCACAATCTTCACTCGAACGGCGACGCAACCAGACTGACTGAAAGTCAGAGCCTTCACAGGTCGTCCCTTTGGGTAAGCAAAATTATGATTGATTCGATATTCGCGAAGTCGCTGCTTCCAGCGGGTTTCCACGTTTCGTCACGTTCTTCGAAGACTTTTGTGGCCGCCAGCACACACACACACACACACAAACGCACGCGGACACCCTCCAACACACTCGCACACAATCCCTCCCTCACGTGGAGACAGGTCGTCGTCGATTGATGTTGCTGATGATGTTGTTGGTAACAAAACAAAAGGAAAATAAACGGATTTCAGCCGATGTTTGTGCACCTCCCCTGTGGAAGAAAGAATGAAAGAAGAAAGGTAAGATAAGTTAGTTAGTTGGTTTTTTTTTTTTTTTGTAAATAGTAGAAGGTACATAAGGTTCTTTTGATGGGAAAATTATGGTTATCGAATAAACAACCGACGACAAGGAATCCTTAGGAATGACTCCCACTCTTTGGTTCTATGTATTGAAACACACGCGAATTCGATCCACTCGTGACCGTAATCTGGCCCCGTCGCCAATCAATCGATGGGCACTTGTGGCAAGGTACCGCCGTGTCTTGTTGTTGAGCAGGGCAAAAATAACCGCAAACTTTCGATTTGAGAAAATTAAGAGAAAGCGGAAACAGCTCAACAACCAAGTCGAAGAAGCAAACCAAACCAACGTCAAGTTATCATTACTCGCCCCGAGGGGGGAAGAGCTCTAATCAACAGGCAAGCTAGCCCGCCAGCGAGCAAGTGTGTGTGTGTAGTGAAAGAGAAAAGAGTCGAATCTCCAATTCGGCTGAATAATGCAACTGTACATATGAATTTTCATCCGCGCAGCAAGGAAAACCTAAACTGCACAAAGGCGATCGCGCGGGCTGGAAGTAGCAGCAGCCCCAATAAACAATACATTTAACAATTTTAAGAGGTAGAGAGTAAGAGAGAAACATCTGATTTGCACGCGCACACACGAGATTGAGAGAGAATAAATGTTGCTCTCGGGAGGGGCGATTGGATGCTGCAAGCATGATCAAAGCAAAATAGGGCATGCTCCAGTGAGTGATCTTTGTTGATGATGAGACTCTTGTTCAAGAGGAATGCAGCTGGAATGCACTTGGAATGGCTTGAATAATTGTAATCTCCAAAAAGTACCCTTCAGTAAATTTTGCGGATCTTATTTAGGGGAAATTCTCGTATGTTTGGCAGGTTAAGCACTCGCTCCTAACTCCATCCAATTTGCTGATTTCACTATTTAAACAACTAATTTTGCAAAACTTTTGATAGAAACTTGCTTGCTCACTTCTTATTGAGCTATTTATCACTCGATTTCAGTTAAAAACGCTTTTAATTAGCTTTAATTGAATGTCAAAGTTCTGACCTGCCAACATTAGAGGCACGCTAGAATTAGATGCTGTTCCCCTAGTTTAAAAGAAAAGTACAATGCTCGATTTAGTTTGCAATAGGTTCTATCAGCCATCAAGACCTGAAAATTCATTGTTTTTGAGTTAAGAGCATTTGAAAAATGTTTGAATGAACAAACTTTAACATTTTTGAAAGTGATTATTAGAAAAAAATAAAATATTTGTTCACAAAAGGCGCTTACGACAACATTTGGCGAATTGTTTTTAATGGAAGACGACGAAGATCAGATCACAGTAGACTACGAATAGGGGAGTCGAAGGTGTAATGGGACGACAGTCCAAAATAAAATTCATTCTATTGCAAACACTCAACTCAAGTAGTTCGGTCTCTGGCTAATCTCCCAAAAGGTTATGGGCCCAGGAAGATTTCAAAACTGAACACTTAGAAGAATTTTGAGAAGCAGTTATTTTTTTCAAGAAGTTTACGAAAAGTTCTGGAGCAAGATGAGTCAAGCCGGAAGTTTCCCAGCCTTGGAACGGCTTGCTGGTCGCGAAAATTGGGCCGACTGGAAGTTTGCGATGCAGACGTATCTTGAAGTCGAAGAATTTTGGACCGCTGTGAAGCCGGCAAAGAAGGCGGACGGAACATATGAAGCCGTAGATGCCGTCAAGGATCGCAAGGCAAGAGGCAAGATCATCCTGCACCTGGAACGTCACAATTTTTGTCACGTGAAGGACACGAAGACCGCCAAGGAAGCATGGGAAGCGCTCGAAGCCGCGTTCGAGGACGCGGGGCTGACCCGACGGACCGGCCTGATCAGGAAGTTCGGTTCGACGCACTTGGAGGACTGTTCGTCCATGGAGGAATTCGTGAACACGGTGATGTCAACCGCGCACCAGCTGCGTGGTATCGGAATGGTTATTCCGGAGGAATTGGTCGGTGGACTGCTGTTGGCGGGACTGCCGGAATCGTACCGCCCGATGATCATGGCTCTGGAGAATTCTGGAACGGTGATTTCTGGAGATTCGATAAAAACGAAGTTGCTGCAGGAACTCCCGGTGACATCGACGGGCGCGGCCTACTCAAGCAGGAAGCAGGAACGCAGACCCGAGCAGAAACGGCCACCACGACCAACCGGCGACAGCAAGGGTCCGAAGTGCAGGCGCTGCCAGAAGTTCGGACACATTGCGAAGGATTGCCGCTCGAAGGACTCAAATCGGAGGGACGGAGACGCTTGGTGTACCGTACTGTCAACCGTCAACGAGGACGACCACTGGTACTTCGATTCAGGGGCTTCCAACCACTTTGCGAAGTCGAAGGAAACGTTGGACAACCTGGAGAACTACAGTGGTACAGTCGTTGCTGCGAACAGAGGTGCCATGAAGGTCGTCGCGAAGGGAAGCATGAAGCTGTGGACCACGGTTTCACCCGACGAGAAGCCGATTGAAGTCAACGACGTGCAGGTAATTCCGGACCTATCGACGAACCTACTCTCGGTAAGCCAAATCGTCAAGAGAGGGAGCACGGTTACGTTTGATAAGGGTGGAGTGAAGGTGATCAACGCAGCCGGGGCCACCGTTGCCACCGGAAGTATGGTCAAGGACATCTTCAGGCTGAACCAGGCCACACCGAAGCCTCAAGCTCTCGCGGTAACTGCTGCGGAATCGTTGGAACTGTGGCACAAGCGGATGGGCCATCTCAACTTCGACGGTGTGAGACGTTTGAAGAATGGTCTAGTCTCCGGGGTCCACTACAACGAGTCTGCTGTCGAAAAGTGCAAGGTTTGCGCTATGGGTAAGCAGACACGTCTTCCGTTCAGCAAGGCTGGCTCGCGCGCAAGCGACCTGTTGGAGTTGGTTCACTCCGACATCTGTGGACCGATGGAGGTTCAATCCCTCGGAGGTAGGCGATACTACCTGAGCTTCATCGACGACAAGTCGCGGCGGATCGCTGTGTACTTTCTGAAGCAAAAGTCGGCGGACGAAGTCTACGACGCGTTCGAGGATTTCCGCTGCAAGGCGGAGAGGCAGACTGGTCGGAAGTTGAAGATTCTTCGCACGGACAACGGTAAGGAGTTCACCAACAAGAAGTTGCAGGTCTTGCTCAGCCGCTTGGGAATACGCCATCAAACGACGGTGGACTACACGCCGGAGCAGAACGGGCTTGCTGAACGCGGGAACCGGACCATTGTCGAGCGAGCACGGTGCATGCTGTTTGACGCCAACCTACCAAAGACCTTCTGGGCGGAGGCAACGGGCACAGCGGTGTACCTGGCGAATCGATCTCCAACCAAAGGCCACGACAAGACACCGGAAGAGGTGTGGACTGGACGTAAACAAAATCTGGCACACATCCGTGTGTTCGGAACTCCAGTCATGGTGCACATCCCGAAACAGAAGCGGAAGAAGTGGGACGCCAAAGCCCACGAGTGTATTCTGACAGGTTTCGAGGAGGATATCAAGGCCTACCGCCTGTGGGATCCGATAGCAAAGAAGTTGATCAAGCGACGAGACGTAACTTTTCTCCGTGAAGGAGGAGTCCCGGCAAGCGCTCCTGTCTCTGCAAAGCAACCGATGGTGATTCGTCTGGATTTTGAAGAACCCATCCCGTGTGTGCAGGAAGAAGACGAGCCTCCGGTGCAGCTGGAAGAAGCTGAACCAGTCGTTGATGATGTCCCACAAGAGTCTGAAGTCATAGCTGAACTCGAAAACGACAACGCAGAAGTTGAAGTTGAAGTAGAGGACGCCGAGCCCCTGGCAGGTCCCAGCTGTGACGTGACACCTATTGCGCTCCCCTCGCGACCATTACATCCGCCTGGGTCACCGGCGTTGTTGCGCAGCGGTCGGGAGCGCAGTCTTCCAGGCAAGTTCAAAGATTTTATTCTGTCGAGCAAAGGCCTGTCCCTTCCATCATTCACAGCCAACTCTGGATATGACGAGATCGTTTCGGACTCGGAAACAAGTGGAGACGAGAACTCGGACGATACACTAGTTGGATTTGCAGCCAGACGTCAGCCCACGAAGGGTCGAGATCCCGTTACACCGGCAGAGGCGATGAAACGTGGCGATGCGAAGCTGTGGAAGGACGCGATGGACGATGAGTACCGATCACTCATGGAGAACGGCACGTGGGAGCTGGTCCAGCTGCCCCCGGATCGCAAGGCGATTGGATGTAAATGGCTGTTCAAGACCAAGGAGGACGAGAAGGGCAACATCGTGCGGCACAAGGCCAGGCTCGTGGCGCAGGGCTTCACCCAGAAGTTTGGCGTGGACTTCGACGAAGTTTTCGCACCTGTGGCCAGACAAGAAACGTTCCGGATCCTCCTGACGATCGCTAGCCGTCGGAAGATGGTGGCAAAGCACGTGGACGTCAAGACAGCGTACCTTCATGGCAAGTTGGAGGAGACCATCTACATGAAGCAGCCTGCAGGATACACAACCGGAGACGTCAATACTGTGTGTCGATTGAAGAAGAGTCTGTACGGGCTCAAACAATCTGCTCGAGTGTGGAACCACAAGATCGACGCAGTTTTCAAGCAACTGGGCTTCAGCCAGGCGAAGGCTGATCCGTGCCTCTACGTTCGGAAGACCGGAAGGTCGACAGCGTACATCATCATCTACGTGGACGACATGGTGATCGCTGCCGAGACTGAGGAGGAGTTTGAAGCTATATTCAACGGCCTGCAACAGCACTTCACCGTTACAAACCTCGGAGATCTGAAGCATTTCCTGGGAATGGAAGTTGAGCGAGCGGCCGATGGATTCAAGTTGAACCAGCAGAAGTACATCGACAAGATGGCAAGTCGATTCGGTCTGGAGGATGCCAAGAAATCGAAGATTCCCTTGGATCCAGCCTACCTACAGCAGAAGGAGGAGAACGATCAGCTACCCAACAACACCGATTATTTGAGCTTGATCGGAGGTCTGCTGTACGTAGCTGTTCACACCCGACCAGACATTGCCATTAGCACATCGATTCTTGCTCAGAAGTCGAGTCGTCCAACGCAGCTGGATTGGCAAGAGGCAAAGCGTGTGCTACGCTACCTGAAGGGGACGAGCGATCACAAACTGCACTTGGGATCTACCGGTGCAGGACTGGAGATGTACGTGGATGCGGACTGGGCGGGCGACCACCGAGACCGAAAATCCAACTCTGGTTATCTGGTGCGTTTTGGCGGCGGACTCGTCAGCTGGGGCTCCCGGAAGCAGAGCTGTGTAGCGCTGTCATCAACGGAAGCTGAACTGGTGGCGCTGACTGAAGGATGCAAGGAGCTGATCTGGATACAGATGCTGCTGGGCGAGTTCGGGATCAAGATCAACCGAGCTGTGCCGGTCTACGAGGACAATCAAAGCTGCATCAAGCTCGTGGATGGCAACAAGATCGAGAAGCGGACGAAGCACATCGAAACCCGATACTTCTACGTTCGCGACCTGAAGGAGAAGAAGATGATCGATCTGCAGTACTGTCCGACTGAGAAGATGTTGGCAGACATTCTTACGAAGCCGTTGCAGAACCTGCGGATCAAGATGCTGCGTGAAGAAATCGGTCTACTACCGGATCACGTCGAGGAGGAGTAATGGAAGACGACGAAGATCAGATCACAGTAGACTACGAATAGGGGAGTCGAAGGTGTAATGGGACGACAGTCCAAAATAAAATTCATTCTATTGCAAACACTCAACTCAAGTAGTTCGGTCTCTGGCTAATCTCCCAAAAGTTTTTGGGCAAGTATTGAATTTAACAAAAATCATATTACAAAAAACGTTTCTAGATGTTAATATAAATTTGTAATTCAAAAGTACACTTTTTTGACGATAAATTGCACCAAATTAAAGCATTTTTTGTAAAACAAAAAAAATACAGCTTTACTGTCATTCTACGCATAATTGTCCCATGTAATTTTTGGACGATTTTGACTATTTAGCATTTTTAAGTTTAGTTTGACGTACACATAAAATCTAATACTTTATTAGAAAATTCATGAAAAAAAAACACCAAGTCTGTTTGTCTCATCGTTATTCTTCTACGCATAATTGTCCCACCGAGTATTTTTCTTCACCGAATCATTAGTTTTTCGAAGCATAATGTCTTGTTCACCTTTAGTATAGCAAGAGAATTACAAATAAGAGTAATAAACTGCCAAATAGTTTCGAGATATCGTCAATTGATTTTTTTTGGCTTATTAGGTTGACTAATTAGGTGACATTTAAAAAAAATTATTTACATCGAATCGAATTATTTGTGCTAGCTACCCAACTTCCAAAGTCTCAAAAAATGAAAGCAAAAAATCAAAAAGAAATCGAAAATTTATACCCGAAAAAAACTATAACTTGAAAACATTACATTTAAAAAAAAATATATGTGCTTTTCGATTTTATTTTTCTTCAAACATCTGATTTTAAAATTCTTTTTTTTACTTTGTATTTGTAGTTTGATTGAATCACAAAAGATGAGTTAAAGCCGGACCAATTCAAACCCTTCCCAGCCAGACCAAAATCGAGATTTTTTACGTTTTTCCTTGCCATTTTTAACAGACTTGACCAAATTGGATGTATTAAACATCCTAATAAACACTGTGCATAAAGAATGAGTTCATTTCACTCATTAGTTTTTGAGAAATGTCAATTTGAAGTGCTCTGGTGCAACCATGGGCGTTAGAGGGTTAATAGGTAAACCTAGCCTAACCGGATCATTTGGAAAGACTGTCAAAAACTGAAACAATGTCGAAAAGTATACAAGTGTACAAGTTTTAAGGACTCAAATTTGTACTGTAATGAATTTTTCAGCACTGTTATTTGAATGGCAGGAAAAGTAAGTATCTTCAAAACGGAACTGGAAAAATACTAAACAGAAGTTAAGGTTAAACCAACACTATCAGCATTCAAAAAGCTTTAAGAGGCCATTTACAAAATTAGATCTAAATTTGTTTTGTTTATTTAATCTAAAGTGATCATCTCAACGTCCTTAACCTGATACAAAGTGTTATAATGACAGGACTTTGTTTCCAATAAATTGCAAATAAAAATTACAAAATAAATTGATGATTAGTGATCAGTGCAGTGTGACTGATGCGGTGTTACGTTTTTATTTTATGGTTAGAAATACATTTTGCTGCAGTACTTTTCAAATAATACTGGTTATTTTAGTTTGAATTCAAGTGCACAGTTTGTACTAACAGGTTATCTTGACCAGTAAAACAACAACTTTCAGCTTGATAGAACAGGTAAAGTTATAAAAATAAACAAATTTGTACAACCTCATTCTAAAACACACTTGCACCAATAGAAAAGGGGAGCTTCGTCGTTCCAAGCGATCACACTCGATGACACATCCGAATTCTTCGCACATATTTTGCCATGTTCCTTCTTCTCCGCGCGGATGACCTCGGCAAATTGTTGCTTTTCCAATATTTTATTTTTTTATTGCTACTATCCGTCGTCGCTGGGGCTGGTCATCGGAAACCGAAACAACACAATCTAGTAGGCGAGGTCCGATCGATCAGCAGACAGCCAATAATAACACATACTTGCGAGAGAGCGCGCGCATCGAAAAAAAAACAGAAAGGAAATCAAAGTAGGTATCTAATACTAACGCACACAAGCCTACGAACTACTACACCGCAAAAAAGTCCAGCAACACAGCTTTTCCTCGCGGCACCCGCACTCGCGATCACCACCACCGCCTTTCCTCCCACCACCCAGTTCTTCCACACACCACCAACACAAATTGGCGACGTTTTTCACGCAAGCCCCGCAAGCACAGCTGTCAGATGAACTAATGACGGTGCGCGAGTTTCTTTGCCGTCGTCGTTTTCTTCTTCTGCTGAACTCAGCAGGCCGAGCCAGGCGCGAGGAGAAAAAGTGAAAAATTTGGCCACACGGTTCGAATCCGCGGCCACGGGGCAGGTTCCGTGCCGTCTCCCAAAAGGCACCTCCGTTTCCGAAAAACGGGAACCGACGAAACCGCGAATCGATCGCAACAGACGAAAATTACGCATTTTTCCACAAGACTCACCTTTTTTTCTCTGCGCTCCTCTGTGCAGCTCCAACTTTCCTCAACGCGATCAAATTGTCGAATGAGAATGTGTGCGGCGGCGGAGTGCCGTCGTCGTCGTCCGTCGGTCAACTGGTTGTGCGATGTTTTAGGGGTGCGACTGTAAATTACGTTTCAGAAAAATGTTTTTTTAATAGATTTTTTTTTTCAAGAAATTTTCGACCACTCGCAGTATTTTAAAACAAATTTACAGTGCACAAGCTTGAGCTTTTCATGATTAATCATAACAATATTCGTGTAATTTGCCTTAAAAACATTTTCCAAAAAAATAGGCTGTTACCGCTGAAATAACAAATAAAAAGCAATTTTTTAAACATTTACTTCAGCAGCATTTTTTTAAATGAAGAATTTTAACAGGCCTTTTTTCACAAACTTTAATTTTCCAAAATCCTTAACTTTATTTTTTAAAATATCAATAAATGTTAATGAGACAAAAAACCGAAACTTTTGAGCTATAGAAAAGTACGGGCAAAAATTTTGCAGCCGAGTTATGACTTTAAAAATATTTCAATAGGACAAAGATTTTACTCGAAACAATTTTTTGACTTCAGTTTTTCATGTTAAAATTAAATTTGATAAAGTGCACCGTTTTCAAAATATTTTTACATAGATATTAATTTTAACTAAAAATCCAGTTTTTCTAAATTAAAAAAAAATAAATTAAAAAAATAAAATTAATTACAAATATTTTATTAGGAGTTGAGAAAATATCCAACAGAATTGCCTAAGAGAGATTGAAGATTGGTTGCTTCAAAAGATACAGATTTTCGAATATGCACGTGCCATTTTTGTACACAATTGTAAACAATCCAAAGGTCGTCGGATCGAATCCCGGGGTGAATGGAAGCTAAGGTGTAAAAAGAGGTTTGCAATTGGCGTTCAAGAGCCAAACGACATGCGACACCTGGTGTTGAGTGGCAGAACAGAGCGAAGAATGCCGATTGAAATTTCCGCCCTTTGAGGTTATGTATGCGAATTCTGTTTTGTTAAATTCCAGCGTTCAAAACAACTTTTGAGCAAAAATTCGAGTTGATCCTGTGTAAACTTTTGATGCTCTATCATTTTACGAAATATTTTTTTTTGAAAATTATTTTTTTTCCATTTTTTTTTTAAGCGTTAATTTATAGAGGGCAAAAAGTTTACACTCATACTACTTGAATTTTTTCTCAAAGGTTGTTCTAAGAGCTGTTAATTCAATTTTAAGTTTGCATTCCTATGTTACCAGAACAGCGAAAATTTGAATCGTTATTTTTCGATGCTTTGCGCCATCTGCGGGAATTATGGAGCTTTTTATCGCCTCAACAATCAAGCCTTCGGACACTTAGTTTCGAGTAGGAATCTCGCAATCGAGAACGCCAAGGCAATGCTGTAGAGCGAATAATTTGATTTTTTTAATTTGATTTTGTACACAATTAGAATTTCACGGCAAAAAAAAAAATCTGCCAAAATCAGTACAACTTATCGCTCGGCAGAAGGAAATGCCGAGTTTCAGCAAATTATGAGTCATGCTGCTGAATACTCAGCGAAAAATTACAGAAATCGACCGATTTTGTAGAGAATTGCTCATATTAAATATAACAAAAAAAAAAACAAGAAATCATAAGCAGGTTTTAGTAATTTTTTTAAAAGGTCCAATAAGCTATTGTGTTAAAAAGACATATTCAACAAAAAAAAAAAACTCTTCATATGCTCATTTATGCATACATTTGCTTTGTTTGCCGCAAACAGTCAAACACCAAAATTGTGCGAGTTTGTCTGTTTGTAGCGCAAAATCTAGAGTTTTTTTATTAGGTCCTATAAACATATAAAAGTCCTTTTCAAAAAAAAAAAACTCTAGAAATGTTCATATAAGCACTAATCATTTCGCAAATTTGCAAAAAAAAACCTGTTAAAATTTGTTAATATGGGTTGGGGTAAAAAAATCGTCGCGTCATACAAGATCGCTTCCTTACCTCGCCGGATACCATCCATCCCAGTGAGAAAATTTATCCGAACTCCAAGCGAAGTTGGCTTGAGCCAATTAACTCACTGGGATATATAACAAAATCACAAACTTTTTTTATGCTTACGTCATTTTTGGATGGTCAAAACACTTGTGCGATGTTTTTAATGATTGAATTCAATCATCAGTTTTTAAGGTGAAATGGAAAAGAAATGCTTTCGCTAATGTAAATTTATTGAAATTGCTAATGTTGCTATTCTAAAAGCTGATATTTTTTAAATTAAAATTAGATACGGGCTATGGTATGTGATTTTGAACTCTCTCATGTTTTGGGGCTTCACCGATGATTTAGAAATACACAATTTCGGGTTTTTACATCCATTGCAATAATTGTATATATTTAAGTGATAAAAATTTGGCAATCAGTACAACATTACATAGGCTTCTTTGTGTTTTGTTATCTTACTTGTTTAAATTACTAACACTTTTTTTCATTTATTGTTTCGGATGGGATATGTTTATGTTTAGGTGTTTATTTTTAAATTTTGAAGTTTGTTAAATTTTGCCCATTCCCAGTCTCCAATAGGTTTGCTTTTACCTCCAATTGTATGGTGTGGTGGCGAGTTATGATTGTTGTAAGCTTAGAATGTATGAGACAGTGTGTTCTCACATGTAATAAGTAATATATTTTAGGTAATAACGATAATATTTATAGTGTTGGCTGCTGTTTGTCTTTTGCATGCTGCGCGAGAGCCGTAGACTGTAAATGCTATACAGATAAATAGCTCGTTAGTTACTTGTTTTTTTTCTTTAAATCTTTTCTGGAATAGTTTTTATTATACACATCTCTTAAAACAATCAATGACACAGTCAGAGATCCCGAAAGCACACTTAGTATTTTGTATTTTGCTGGAGTTTCAAGAACTCCTAAAGTATAAACTTGATAAAATATTCACAATATATCACTGAAGATTAAAAACTTATGCAATCAGAATGACAACGCTCTTCCCCTAACGGTTAATTGTGCTACTAAACAGTAATAAAAACTCAACTTCTTAAAACTCAAACGCTCCCAACCGATGCAGAGATTACCAGAACGCATTGCGCACAGAACACTCACTTTTTCTCTCAGTTCTAATACCTTTTCCTGTTTTTTGATTTCTTCGATTTGCTTGCTTCTACTCAATCAACGGCTCCGAATCGCTCTGGTTGGGACTGTCCAGGACGCGGTTCAGATAACGGTTGCGGATCGATTCCACCGGCGGGGCCGCCCCTCCCTGCGTCGTCACGCCATCCTCATTGACCGACCCATCCGACGGCACCGGTGCCACATTCTCGTCGTAACGGTTGGCGGCCTCGACCAAGCTGTTGAAAAATCAAATCCCAAAAATTATTCTTCCGATCGATATGAAAGTCACGTTAGTTGAGCAACCATTTTTGAACAAATTTTAGCGGGGTGTTAGTGTTAGTCGATTTAGAGCTTCGCCTTCGGGACGTGGTCCTACCTCGAGAGAATCCCCCGTGCGAAAATCCTGCCACCAGCATAGCCTTAGTCAATCGGTGCGTACGAAGCTCTATCTCGGTCGTCACTTTATAACACGTTTATGGGAAGAAATTCGACAAATCAACACTTACAAAAAAAACCTACCGAAAACGCAACAACGAAACAAAGCAAGAAAGGGGAGAATGAAAGGAGTGCGGTACTCACAGTTTGCTGGCGGCGATCTCCCGCTCCTTCGGGGACATGTTCAAAGCTCCGTTGTTGTTGGCGTCGTACAGCCAGATGACGATCGTGGCCAGAAGAGAAACTGCAAGAGAATTAAATGAGTTGATGTTGCTCTCAATGAAATTTGCTAATACAAACCAACGAGCCATCCAATGAAGAAGATCTCCAGCATAAAGTATCCTCCTTTGTCGACAATCAATCCCGAGAACATAGAAATTACGGCCAGGCCAAGGTTCTGGACGGATTGGCAGATTCCGTAGGCCGTTCCCAGCTGGTACTCGGGCACGATCAGCGCCACCAGTGGCCACAGACTGCTCGCCAGCATCGAGTACGCCATGCCCATCGTGATCATGGCCACGTACGGGTTGTAGAAGGTGAACGCCAGTAGTCCATGCGCGAAGATCGTCACCGTAATCGATACAAACACCCACAGTACGTTCCGTCCCGTACGATCAACGATCAGCCCAAACAACGGCGAAGCCACACCAGCCACGATGTACACGATCGAGTTGACCGTGTTGGCGTCCTCCGGGGTGAACCCAAACTTGCGCATAAAGAACACCTTCCCAAGCGCAATGAACGGAAAGATGGCCACGTAATAAGCGACGCAGATGACCGTCACCATCCAGAACGAAATCTTGAACGTGCCAATATCAGAAAGCTTGGCCACCTCCCCGTTCGGTGGGTTGTCGTTCCGGCGCAGAATCCGAGCCGCCCGTTTGTCCATCCAACCGAGGATCAACGCGCACAACATCGACATCACGCAGGTCAGCGTGGCCAGCAGCAGGACCACTCCGGTGCACTGGTGGCCGGTGTAGCCCAGGTCGCGCACGTAATTGTACACCGGAACCATCACGAGGAAGTTGACGGTGCTGCCAACGCGGGCAAACGAAAGCTGCAGCCCGAACACCATGTTCAGCTCTTTGCCCTTGAACCACAGGACGGCGTAGTTGTTCTGCGCCACGGCCAGCGATTCCGCTCCGATACTGGAGGAATAACAGTTTTAGTTAAAAGTTTTAAATCTTGAAATTTAACATTTGAAATTGTAGTGTTTTCAGATTTCAGAATTAACACATTTTAGAACTTTAATTTTAGTGTTTTCAGAATATAGTCAAATTAGAATTTACAGTCGACTCTCTGGCTGTCGATCTTCTCGATATCAATAATTCTCCATCTATCGATGAATTCTTCAGTCCCTTCAATCTGCATACTTCAATTATCTTCATTCCTCGATATTTTCCCTTGCTTGAAGGATCTCTTCCTCGATGGTCCCTTGGATTCTGTTTGCTTTAAAAATCTCTTTCGGTTGTCAATAATTTCACTTTCTCATGGCTTGCATAGACATTTTTCTTGGCAAAACGAAGCTTTGAAGGGTGTTTGACATTAGTTTGTTTTTGTTTGATGGACGTTGCCATGTCTCTCCCATAGCTGGGTATCAAGAAAAAAAATATTTTCAATCGAGTCTTCATTTTGCATCGTTCTGTAAACTGATGATTCTTTTCCTCGACGGTCCCTTGGATATTGACAATCAGAGTCGACTGTAATAATTTTACAATTAAAGAATTCAATATTTTAATATTTTAATATATTATTATTTTAATTTTTTAATATTTTAATATTTTAATATTTTAGTATTTTAATATTTTAATATTTTAATATTTTAATATTTTAATATTTTAATATTTTAATATTTTAATATTTTAATATTTTAATATTTTAATATTTTAATATTTTAATATTTTAATATTTTAATGTTTTAATATTTTAATATTTTTAATATTTTAATATTTTAATATTTTAATATTTTAAGATTTAAATATTTCAATATTTAAATATTTAAATATTTGAATTTTTGAATAATTTAATATTTGAATATTTGAATAATTTAATATATTAATATTTGAATATTTTAATATTTTAATAATTCTTTTAATATTTTAATATGTATTTTAATATTTTAATATTTGAATATTTAAATATTTTAATATATTAATATTTTAATATTTTTTTTTAAATATTTTAATAATTTCATAATTTTATAATTCAATAATTTATTAAATTAATCTAAATGATTTGTAACTTACCCAAACAGGAATCTACCCAGGATCATCAACCAAAACGCGTTGATCAACGCTCCGGTGGCAAAAATCAGCTGTCCAATCAGCAAGATAAACATGTAGATGATCGTGCCCAACCGAATCCCAAACACGCGATCGATCAAAAATCCTCCAATAAAGCACAGGATCACATTTGGCCACGAGTAGATCGAGTACAACCACACAAACTGCGTGGTCGAGAGGTCCAGATCCGACTTGAACTTGTCCTGCAGGGCACCCGGATTGTCGTAGCAAAAGTACGATCCTGCAAGACGACAAAGAAAACTCGTTACAGTTACAGCGTCACGTGTCTCCCCGACCGATTACTCACCAAACCCGACCAGACACATGAAGATCAGCGCCATGAAGCGGTGCGTGGCGGAACTCGGATTGCAGCACGCACTCGCGCCACATCCGGTCGGCTGGCTCAGCTCGTCATCGTCACTCCGGTGCAGAATCCGCTCTCTTGCGGGTGCGATCACCGATCCCGGAGCTTCGCTGTCCGATTCCTGCGCGTCCAGGATCGGCCTCCTCGCTTCATCTTCCTCGTACGATCTGGGCATCACTTGCGTCTAATCACTGCGCGAGCCAGCTACTTTTTGACCAAGTTCACACGTCCTGAAGGGGGGGTGAAAATGAGCGATTTGTGCTGGCGATAAAGAAGAGAGCGAACAAATGCGGGCCGTCAACCAACCAACCAGCTTGGTAGTGTGTGATGAACAACGAACAATACTCTAAATAATTACGCCGTCCAGGGCGTCCTAGTCCCGTCGAGAGTATTGCGAACTCAACAGAAGCATAACGAGCCACAGAGTCACAGTTACTACTACCACTAACTAATACGGCGATGAATCAATCGGCCCACATATTCTGCTGATATGGCCACATTAGCAAAGCTCTGACACCGATTTCGCTTCTTCCTTTTGTAGGCTTCTGAGCGCTAATCAACTGCGACAACAGGGTTCTAATGCAAACATGTACTGGAATGATCGCGATCGAGGCCAAATTGTGACAAAAAAAAACTCTAAATTCAGTGTAATCGATTGCATTTGCATCAGTTCGAGGTCATAATCTTTGTTTTTGTTTGGCAATGATTAGTGCAAGAGTTGTTTCTGTTGTTGTTGTTCGTCACACACTTTTCACGCTCACGCTAGTTAATCCAGCTCGTAAAACCAACAATAAATACCTTCTTTGCTGTCGTTTCCTTTCTCTAAACTGGTTTTCGCTGGAAAATCAAATATTTTGCTCCCAAATCGCGAGCACAATCAATCAATATGTAACGCACAATGTTTTAGACGCACCAACAACAACAACACGAAGGGAGTAAACGCGAAAATGAATGACGGAGACGATGAGAAGTGACAGCTGCACTCGCTGAACTGAATCAAAACATCAGCAAACATTAGGACCAAGATGTAAAGGTGGTTACTAGTAAAATTAATGGAAAATTGGGTACTAAAGCCCTATGTCAATTTTTATGTACAACGGTAAAAAACACGATCAAAAACCATTTCTGATCACTTTTTTTTCATTTTAATGCAAAAAAATAATAATGACAAGACAACATTTTTTCGATGGATCAACTATGCTCCCCTTGAAACGAGCTGTCAAGTAGGAGCTTTTCTGTCAAGAAGGACCGCGAGGTTAATTTTTCAAAATTGATTTAAAAATCCATTTTAAACTCTTTGTGGTCGAACAAAAGGTCATTGTACTCAGAAAAATAAGCTTTATCACTGTAAACAATAATATTAGAAATCTAAGCTTCATTTTAGGACCCAATTACATAAAAAAATAATTTAAGATTATTAAGAACACATTTTTTAAAATGCAAAAAAAATAAATAATAAAAATAAAAAAATCTAACAAATTTAATAACTTCAACTTTTACAGTTCAAGTTTACAGGAATTGAAAATGGATGCTCAACATTCAAATGCGTTTTTCTCAAAACGCATGGTTTGTACATGATGCTTTTTGAAATGTTGGCGTCGATTTAACATGCCATTTATTGCCAGATTACTGCCCATGTTCGCATAAATGTCCCATATGCAAAAACAGCAAGCTGAGAAAAACGCATTTGAAGTTTGTCCCACACATAATCGCTACACGTGTTAAGTTTTCGCTAAAAAAAAACTGTATTTCCTTCTAATTTCTAGAACAAAGTACTGGATGTTACAGGCTCTTTTGAAAGAGCACACGATTTTGAACCAAACTGCATCAAAAACCCGAAATCGATGAAAATGCATATGGGACATTTATGCGACCAGGGGCAGATTAGTTATCGTCACTTGGGCAATATAAAAATATGAAAATATAATTGTTTTCTAGCTTTAATTATATAAATATATATTTTTTAATTGTCATGTCAAGCTACAAAACAAATGATATTAGAATAAACACGTAAAATAAAAAAAAGTTTTTTTGTTTTTTTTTTGGGCATTTGATCACAAAATTAAAGAACAACTTTTCAGCATTTGTTGTGAAAAAGTTCACTATTCGATTCTATTATTTTCAGTACAGAAAAGTAGGCTGTTTCGTCATTCAAAAATGACAGTAAAAGTAAATAGTTTCATGGCGGAATTGCAAAAAAGTACCAAAAAAACATACTCAAATAGTAACCCTTTTCAAAACAAATGTTGAAAAGTTTTAATTTTCAGCACTGAAATGGATGCTACTAAGTTGAACTTTTCAGTACTTGTTTGTAAAAGTTATACTTTTCAACATTGTTTTAATTTGATTGATTGAATATATGGACATTTGAGTTACAATCCCATTCAAAGGGTGTTTTTGGGAATTGCAAAAAATGTTGTATGAAACTCGTTGCAAAACTTGATTTTTTCATCACTCGTCGTATTTATCCAAATCGGTAAACCTTGTTGGATAAATGTGCGACTCAAGTTGATTATAAACAGTGTTGCAAATTAGTGATAGAAAAACTATCAATTTTTTGAATTTTTTTTTTTTTTGAAATTAAATATGTCTTTATTGAACATTCTTATAATAATTACATTTCTTTTACATGATAAGTGGTATGGCCTAATGCTCTTCATCTTTGTTGTATTTTTGTTTTATTATTAACTGATCACATTTATTTATTTGCTTCAAATTGTTTTACATTATGGCATTGAATTGAATACATTTGGGTAAAAAAGAAAAAAAATCACTTTAACAGCTAATCCTAACCTAAAACTAACAAAAAATAAATCCATTGAAATATTCAAAATCACTAGAACGAGTAAACTACGAACTGTATTTTAAGATGAATGCTCCAAGAGTTCTTACTTGTTCCTGGCGAGTTTTGCACCCACGCAGTGTTGTTGTCATCTCGATGAAAATGTTCAGAAGTTCTTGTGGTGAAAACAGGTCACTACTGCCTTCACCCGTTGATGTTGGTTGGTTTTCCCTCGGTTGCTGACTGAAGCCTGGAGGTGTTGTATGCTCTGCAACTCTTTGCCGCTGATTCAACGGCAATGGCTGCAGATTTGGGATCACGATACTTGATGTCCTTGTTGTGTCTCGTCATCTTGAAGACTTCGATCACGTTCAACTTAAAAGTTTTGAGCTCTTCTTTCAGCACACTCACATCCATGTCGTACAGACCTCGGAGGACCTGTTTCATGGGGCGTTTACCTGGATCGTCATGGCTGTAGTATTCAATCTTTGTGTTGTTGAGGAAATCCCGAACGTAGTTGTAATCCTTTCTGGTAGGTAGCAGAATTTTGAGTCCATCAGCACACAAGCGAATGGAAGCTCGTAAAGCACCAGATTTGATAAACCCGGTCAGCCACTTTCGCACCGAATCCGATGACGATGTTTTCACAAAAATGGGTGGCAACTTTTCCCGTCGTTCAAATTCTTCCTTCTCGCTCACGTCCACAGGGAGGGTAGCGAACTGGTTTCCAGACAATTTTTGAGCGTCCTTGCTCAAACTGCCTGGCTTTGCAGGTAGCGCTTCGGCATTCTTTAGCTTCTTCAAATCTGCCGATCCTGCTGGTGAGGACCGCCTCTTTTTCTTGCCCTGAGGCATTTTTGCACTTTTTAAGCACTTTTCAGGAGCTAAAATCCAGGAGTACCTCACTGAATGATGGTCCACAAAGGAATCAAAAAAAAAAAAAAAAACTATCAATAGATTATCTCTGCACCAAAAATATCCGAGAGTATAGCGGCCGTCACTATAGCTTGTGAGATCTTGTGTCTTGTGATTCCTAGCGATGTCATTCTCTCTCTATCTCTCCTCCCCTTTTCCTCGACTAAGCGCTCTCACCGCTGAGTCTCTCAATCTCTCCGAAAACTGCAATGAGAGAACGCGAGATGGCGATTAGGAGTAGACCACCATGTTCGGCGCTGAGAGTTTCAAAGAGGAGAGAAGAGCAGTTGTATTTGAGGCATGATTATTCAGGCGGAATAATTGTAGTTGCTGAGAGCTGATATTTTGATATCTTAACAAACCTAATTATAAACATACACTACTATTCTATGCAATTTCGTTTTCAAAATATCTGCTTTTCCTGTCACAGTATAGTGACATTTAAAAGGGATACCTTTCTTTCTCAATATAAAAATATCTTTATTGATAGCAAAATGTATTATCTCGTAACTTACACAAAATTTATTTACACTTGAAACTAAGGTTTAACCAAAAACACACTGAAGTTCTTGAAGAATTGTTTCACGGTTCTAAATAAAAATGAAATCTGCGGCAAGATTTCGAAATAATCATTCGATTTTTGACAAAATTGATAACTGTTTTATTTTTTTCAATGAATCCTCGCCAACCGAACAAATTTAATACAAGTATTTGATATATTCCACTTTTTATAACTATTTGTTATTGTTTATTTTATGTCGATTGCCACTAAAATGGTTGATTTGAAGTTTTGCTGTCGATTATCCAGATTTATAAAATTACAACGGTATATTCTGTACAATAGTTTCAGCCACTTTATCCCAACAGTTTGGAAAAAGGTGAGAAAATCTGTTTCCCTAAACGATAATTTTTGATTGCACTTTTTTCCAAAATCCATCCCACCCTATCTTACCTTGTTACTTTAGATTAAATTCTACATTTTTTTTTTCTTTTCTTTTTATGCTTCCTGGTTTGGGAACATTGCAACGACGGACAACGAAAAACGAAACATACTACACGAAATGTTTTTACCAGAATTTACTAACTAGATCGCACAGCGCGGCCAGCAACAGACTCACCGCCGTGGAACCGCAGCAAACCCATCCGGTGGCGGCGGCGACGGCGACGCCGCCCACGTACCTCTAGCCACTGACCAGCGAGCGGCTGATCTTGTTCGGCGTGGTCATGTTACGGATTTCGATTCTTGGGGAGGAAAGCGGATTAGATTTGTTTGTGGAAAATGTTTAAGTAATTGGTACTTACTTGATGACCCGGGGCAAACACGACGTGTCCAGCTTGTGTTCCAACACCTTGAGCATGGCCAGCGTGCGGAGCGTGGGATGGAAATCTAGCACGTGAGTGTCGCTGTAATCGTAGGATGTTGGGTCGGTTGTGTGGGATGGGCTGAAAGATTAAAATAGAATTTATTGTTGAAGTTTTTAATTTTTGAGATTCATCTTACCAGGTTCCTCCAAACAGATACATTCGTTGGCCAATCACCAAGCAGGACTGCCGCCGCCGTGGCCGGGGCGATTGACCACGTGGCCGCACTAACCGCCAAACGTAGCGTTCGGGATTGAAGCAGTAGAGATCGTTAAAGTGCAAATCGAGGTTACCATTGTAACCGCCAAATATGTAGATGTGGTCGTTGTACACAAACGCCGAGTGGCTTCTCCGCCCGAGTGGTTCCTCTCCGGTTGTGTTGGGCATTTCCCATCGGTTCGTTCTGAGATCTAGACACACAATTTTCGGGCAGTAGATTTCTTCCTGTGAGTGGTACGGACCCCAGGCGTCGCCTCGTCCACCAAATACAAACATTTTGTGGTTCACAATGGTGGCCGAGTGGAAATCCCGGAACGATGGCGGTTCCCCACGGGTGTCAACGTACGTCCAGGTCATCGTTTGCAGGTTCAGGTAGTGGACATCGCAAGAAAACTTGTCAATCGTCTCTTCAAACCCACCAAAGATGTACATCCGGTTGCCGTAGATGCAAGCCGAGTGGCCATCTCTAGCTCCAGGAACCGTTCCTGTGACGGCAGGTCTGCTCCACTTCAGCGTTCTCGTGTCGTAACAGTACAGAATGTCGCACACGATTTCGTCATTCCGTCCTCCCCAGATGTATACCTTGTTGTCGTAGGCCACCGCCGTATGACCGTAACGCTGAAACGGAACTTCCGGATATTTGCACGGCACGCCATACTCATCCTTCACCGTCGGGGCCAGCGTCCAGCGTAGATTGTTTGTGTTCAAGATGTGCACATCTATGGCGCTGGTCGAGTGGTAATCTTCCCCCGTGCAATATCCACCGAACGAAAAGATGAAGTCCCCCACGGCCACGGACGCATGATTGACCCGACGAGGACCGCCCTGCAACAATGTAATCGACACTTGAATTCAATCATCGTGATCGTAACGAGACGAAACAAACAACACTCTACCTCAAGGTTGACAATCCAGCGCATCGTAATTCCGTTCCGTCCAAAGCTCAACCAGCTCAAATCACGATCGATCGACGATGTCCCTTTGTGTACCTCCAGCAGCAGTGGCTCAGATCCCCATGATAAACACGTCCACTTTGCATCCACTTGCTGATAAGACCAGAGATTGCACCTCACCTCACAGAATCGTAATCAGTGCACCAAAATAAAAAAAACCCTTTCCACGGGAGCAGCAATGGTTCCAAAATGTAAACAAATCCCACTTTTCAATACCACAAACACTCGCTCGGAGATGCTGCAACCTTGGCGTGTGTGCCTAATTCGCTGGCGCTTTTCTCCGCCTAGATTTGGCCATGAACACTCCAAAATATGGCAATAATAAATTAGTGCAGCATCCACCTTTGAAATTATTCACCCTCTTCTGTCCGCGAGCTCTCTTCGTGTGCTGTTGCTGTGTTCGACGGCGACGACGACGACGAGTTTTGTTTTGAAACATGAGCGAACGAGAATGACAGAAGTGTGCGAACTGTCAGTCAGCTGGAGGGGAAGCGTTAGCGTTAGCGTGAGAGGGTTTTTTGAACCCTCAACTTCATTGAGCCAACAAAAAAAAAAAATATAATAAAAACTAAAAAACTAAAAAAAAATATAATATATAATTTTGAATATTTTAGCAGAACTGATTCTGCCAGAATCCTGCTAGAATAGTGGAACATCTCTGCTGGAATTCTGTTCGAATATTCAGTTCTGTGAGAACTCTTCTAGAATCCTGCTAGAACGCCGTGACTTTGTCCTCCTCGAGGCAGCTTCCAGTTCCGGAGGTGTCTGTCCGGATCGATAGGACCAAATGTTGGGGGCAAAATCCACAACTCGTTAATTGGGTGGACAGTATTTTTTGCTTCCAGTGTGATAAAGTCATTATAGTGATTCTTTTATCACTTTTAACACACAAACTTTCAGAAACAGTGAAGATTTTGGCTCTGATTCTGATTCAGTTAACTTTTGCACGCGTTCAGACTTTGCAGTTTGCACCACTTCTTCGCTGTCAATTTGACAGCGTCGTTTTTTAGAGCAACGCATGGCTGGACTGAGAAAAATATGTCTAAGATTCTTACTTTAACATATTCACATTTTTTTTTTGAAATATTGTCGGCTATTCAATGCTGTTCAAAAAATTTAGGAAAATCATAATCACTTTAAAAATATAGCCGTTTTTGCTTGAGTCACGCTAAATTTTCTATATTAAATACCCTCAAAACAGTAAAACGAATGAACAATATTTTAGGATTACTAAATCTTTAGACTCCACTTAATTTTTCCCCAAATCGGTTCACTACAGAAAAAAAACATTCGGGCACTTTTTTATTCATGCTAAAAAATCAGTGCTTGATAAAATTTGAGCAAAATTGAAACACTTCATTAACTAAACTACATATTAATTCAATTTATATGAAATTATGGCCATTTCCAAAATTTTAAAAGTTTTTGTCAGCCCCTTTGAAAATGTTTCAAAGATGTTCAAAGATTCAAAGTTCAGATTCGATTTCGATTGTTCGATTGTTGTTGCAAAAACAACAACAACATTACTGAATAAATTAAAAAAAAAAGAAATTTACTGACAATTAGAATAAACATATAAACTAAACAATAACGGTGATGGTCGAGTTCGAGTCCAGTTGACATGAAATAACCTATAAACAAATTTTTAAATTGCCAAATCAAAATTTCTTGTATTTATTTTGTAATTTTTACAGCAGGTAGTACATATTTTTCATTTAAAACTAAAAATACTTGGATTTCAATTGATATTTATGTCAAAAAATCAAATCAAACCATCCACATTAACGACCCCCGGGTCTTTTGTGGTCTCTATTGCAAGTTTCTGCTAAAACCTAGGAGTCCGAAGGCTTGAATGGGGAGAGCACCCAAACCTCTTTCTACTCCATGGAACCTTCTACCCCAGTGTTTGAACTGACGACCTTCGGATTGCGAGTCCAACCGCCGCCAGCGATTCCACCGGAGTAGGCTTGGTTTGGTGTGTTGTTTGTACTTATGGCATGGAGACAACTCCTACACCTGGAATGACTTAACGGCCTAACAACCAAGGCCGGGACCGACATTTTACTTCCTCATCCGATAGAAGGTTGCAGCAGATGGGAATCGAACCCAGAATCATCCGCTTACAAAGCGGACAGCGTAACCATTCGGCCACGCACTGCTATTTCGACGGTAACATTTCAAAAGGCATCATGTACATTTTGACACTTTCTGGGTTATTGCATATTCTGAAAGTACTCCTAATAAGCTACCTCTCCACCAAAAATAAGCAAAAGTTACTTCAGTAAAGTCTGTTTAATCATGATTTTAAATAAAGTAACATAAACAAAATCTCTGCCATCAGCAGTCCCTGGTTATATAGCCCTGTCAAACTGTCAAACAAAAGACTACATGAACCTCGTGACGAAAAAAAAGCAACATGAACAAAGCGCCATGTACATTCGGCGAAGAAAAACGAATCATAACAAAGCGTCCCCCTCAATGACAGCAGGGTGACATAGACGTTGGTTATTTCAAAAGAAGTTATGTTTGTTTTTCTCATATAAAATTACGGAAATAGTGTTTTATTGAATTTGGATGATCAAGTATCAATAAAAGCAACGTTTTTCATCGTTTGTTATCATTAGAACATCTTATTTTGCTTTTATATTAAAATGGGAATTGAAAATGGATGCTCACCATTCAAATGCGTTTTTCTCAAAACGCATGGTTTGTACATGATGCTTTTTGAAATGTTGGCGTCGATTTATGTATCGCGCCCAAAAATTGAATCCATGCAAAATATAAAAAAATGAGGTGGTACATACACCAGTGCTCCACCAGGAAGATAAAGAATCTTTTTTTCTGTACCGGCAAAAACGCTATCTTTACAAAAACAAGATTTCATGGCAAATATTTATATAAAAATTACATCATTTTCCTCTTACATCATTTTCCTAAACCTTTATTATAACATCTTTCAATAATTCTCAGATATTCCTATACAAGTCCAAGAATAACTAAAGTATAAATTTGTTTTTGTTATAACAAATTTATTGACCGCATAACAATCAATTAACTCACTTTTAATTAGTTCTGACTGTTTAAAATTTATTTGTCACAAAACTATTGATTTTTTCGCACTTTGAAAAATCAGTCTTCAAGAAATTTTGTTCTCTTCATGCCTATGCCACCCCCCCCCTCCCCCCTCTGGTGTGCCATTTTGAAAAAGCCCTTAAAAACATCAAACAAGTTTTTTTTTAAATTTAAAATTCAATCTGCAAAGGGCTCTTAAGAAGGGTCCAAAATTATTAAAATTGTTGAAATATTTAAGATTTACTACGGATTTTTAAACAAGTTTGCCCGTAATTTACAAAATTGTAAAAAAAACTCAAAATCTTATTTCTGATTTTTTGTATATTTTGGTTAGTTCTCGAATTTTCCGATTTCCTGACTTGGGTTGTTGTGTATTTTTTCACGCTCTTTTTTCAAAATTTAAACCTTTGCATTGCATTTAAATTGTTTTTTTTTTATTTATTTAAAAAAAATACCATAAATAAATATTTTTAATGAATTTTTAGACTTTGTGCATCTTTTATTTATTCCTGTGTGGAATACCCTTGAAGCGCACCGAGGCTGGTATTGACAAAGCGGATTCAGTGACAATTTATTTCAAAAAGACTTCAAATGTTTGAATAAAATATAAACTGGGAACAATATTAGCAACAACCTAATGAAAACATTAACCGAATTCCGAGAAATATTCCAACCAAAAACTAAGGCAATTGACCCATTAGCTCTGACCACGTGCTAGTAACCCAAACCACAATCTTTACTACACACCATTCACCTAAATTGAACCATTGAGAGAGCACCAAGCGCAAAGATACAGTCTGAGAGCGCGCGCTCTGTGTCATTAACATCGTCGGTGTCGATGTGCAGTTGGGTTTTCCCACCTGATGAGTAACCACCGATCGATCTCTGCCGCAAGCCACCCAATTCTAACCGAGGCTTCTGGCTTAAGCGTGCCTTTGGTTCTTCTAGGCACGTACTCACGTGATTTGCATAATCACTACCATTCCATCGTGACAACAAAAACAATATCGTATACAACTCCCACGACTTTCAGAGTTTACTATATAGTACTTCCGCAAGCAACCAGCGTATTTTTTACGTTTAGTTCCGCCTTACCATGTGATTAATCGACAAGCCTATATAAAGATCCAGTTCCACTGAAACGTCATCTACTTTCCACGAAAACGTAATTGGTAGCTCGCACAAACAAAAAAAAAAGAGCGCAAAGTCCCATGCTCTCGAACCACTTGTAGCGCTGCCAGGGTATGAATGAATCACAGCTTTATGAATGAAAAGCAAGCCTACTCAGATCAAACAGGCGCGCGCGTTCTCTCTCACCACTTGATTCTCTCTCGTTTGAGAGTGATCTTCTCGCGAGGATCGCGCGACGCCACGCGCGCGCCTACTGTGGGTTGAGCGTCGCGAGGTGTTTCGTTCGATCTTCGACGGCGGCGTCGCTACCTTATGGCATTACTCATTCGATGGTCAATTTAGCGCGAATTTCGCGGGATTCACTGGGGTTGACTCAGTTTAACTTTGACCGTTGACGCGATCGGATCGTGGGGATTTGGATCTTTGGGATCTTTTTGTTTAATGAGATTTTGGTGTTTAAAATGTGACACTTTAGTGAGAGTTTAGCACAAACAAGTAAATGAATCTCGCCAGCAGAGGCTTTAGTGTAAACAAATGGAATTATCATCGTATGCGGCGAAAAGATGCAAGATGACCCGATCGCACGTAATAGTCCAGAAGATGGTGATACCTCCGAGGAGGGTGAAGAAAGTGACGGTGATAGTGCCCTTATCTACGTACCTACGAATCCCCTCGAATGGACCACGGAACACATCCAATCGTGGGTTCGATGGCTGTCGAAAAAGTTTCAAATTTTCCCACCGCTGGAACCGGTGCGATTCCCGACCAGTGGAGCAGACCTGGCCAAGTTTACCAAGGCGGACTTTTGGGTGTGTGCCGGTTCGAAGGCCGGAGGTAACGCCCTGGCCAGGCACTATGCCCACCTGCGACAGATTGGAAGCGGCGGCGTCGAGGACAGCACGCTGGCCAACGACGTTGATCCCGGTAATAACCCACTAGCAGTACTATCGCCATCGCCGGCCAAAATCTTGATAAATGACCAACGGACGCTGCTTGCTTCCGTTACATTAGTCTCTCTCTCTGTTTCGAAACCGGGGAGGTGTGAGTGATTGCCGAATCCGGTCCGGAAATGAGGATAGGAAGAATTGTGATTATATGGTCCAGTTTCAAGCATCCTTTTGCCGGAGTGTGTGTGTTTGTGATAATCCTTTGGACTTTTGTTCTCAACGCATGAAGTTCAACTCGCAGGGGAAAGGGCAATAAAATAAACTTTGCCTGATTGCTATCGGAAAATGGATTCAATTAAGTATAATAATGGTTTCCCGAATAGATTTACCGGTATTGATGTGATGTGTTTATTTTTGAGAGAATTCATCTGATAAGGCAGTGATAAAGCCTTTCCTCTTGGAGTTTGTTTATTTCGCATGATTTTTAGTGGTTTTTTTTTTCAGTAGAAGACACGTGATGATTTTTCGTACGATTTTGTAATGCGAACTTTTCTAATGAAATTACGCAAGACAAAGTCCTCTCAACTCCAGGCTAGTCTCCCTGGGATTTTACTACTTGAATATAATTCAAAATAAAATAAAGCAAAATAACAACAAAAGAAACCAAAAAATAATAATTAAGAGTATAAAAACTGAAATTACGAGGCATTTTTGGCTGAGTTCTCACTTTTCTTTTCATAGTTTAATGAGAAAAATAAAACAAAATGTTTTTTTTTTAGATTTTGTAATTGTGACAATTTTGTGAGTTTTTCTACTCATTCAAATATTTATTTGCTCTTAAGTTAAAGCGAGTCTTCCATAGAAAGTTTTTCACGATAAAAAATAGTCTGTACTCTAGAGTGGGTACGTTTTTCAAAAAGTTCTCGGATCAAGTTTTAGTATGGTTCCCCTTGTAGGGCATGCCCATAGGGACTTTCATGCCAAATATCAGCTCATTTGGTTGTAAACTGGCTGCGCGCATCAGGGTTAAAGTTTACATGGGAATTACTATGGGAAATTGGAAGTTTTTGTTCAAACGCTCCTACAGGTCTGGGAAAATCACGCGCCAACTTCTGGTATGGTCAGGCCTATAGGGAATGGTCTGGAGAACACTTTTCCCGAAGAGAGCATATGGATTCGTTGTCCCTAGACCTGGCGCATCGGCAAACAATCCGATGTCTCCGGAATCAACGGTTTTCCCTCAAAAAGCAACAAATTTTCCTTAGCATGCTATGAAAGCTTGATGAACACCGCGACGCCATACGTCAGGCAGCTACCACGTGGTTGAAATATTTGCAAAAAAATACAAATTTGCTAAGCAAAGATCCTGAATACGACTAAATAATATCAGGATTACTCGAATGATCATTTTCAAGTAGTATTGCAATTAAATATTCCAGCCGTTTCTCACCCACGTGGTAGCTACCTGACGTATGGCGTCGCGGTGTGCATCAAGCTTTCATAGCATGCTAAGGAAAATTTGTTGCTTTTTGAGGGAAAACCGTTGATTCCGGAGACATCGGATTGTTTGCCGATGCGCCAGGTCTAGGGACAACGAATCCATATGCTCTCTTCGGCAAAAGTGTTCTCCAGACCATTCCCTATAGGCCTGACCAAACCAGAAGTTGGCGCGTGATTTTCCCAGACCTGTAGGAGCGTTTGAACAAAAACTTCCAATTTCCCATAGTAATTCCCATGTAAACTTTAACCCTGATGCGCGCAGCCAGTTTACAACCAAATGAGCTGATATTTGGCATGAAAGTCCCTATGGGCATGCCCTACAAGGGGAACCATACTAAAACTTGATCCGAGAACTTTTTGAAAAACGTACCCACCCTACTACTCAACTCAATTCGACAAATATATGCATCAATTTGAATCAGGATATGTTTGATATACTCTGTTTTGGCTCAGAACAAAGTATATTTTTCTAAAACGAACGCGTCTCATAAATAATCGATTTTATTTATTTTTATTTATTTGCGTTTAGGACCAATGATTGATTTGATTATGCAATCACAAAAACTTGAAATAAAATTTGCAATGGATTTCCGAATTTTTAAAATTGAAGACATAGTTTCTAATTTTTGCAATTGCAGAACTATAATATTGGTTTAAACCTTTGTTTTTTTTTGCATTCTGTTTGTTAGGAAAATTATGTAAATAATATAAACCTCAGTGCAATTTCCTGTGATTGTTATATGTTTTCTTTCAAATAAAGTGAAAATGATTTCCTTATCAAATAAGTAAATGTGAGAATGATTGCTGGTTTCTAAATTAAATCTTATGATTCGCAGAATCGGAACCACTTTGAGGTCAACAATAGAACAATTATACTTCCTTTTCAACCTAGAACAACCACTTGCGGGAAATTCCAAAACCACAAGCCCTTTAAAATTATAGCTTTAGCCTTCAACCTCCGACACAAAAGCAAAACACCCCCTTAACCAATAATGGCCCTCTGCCTAGAACATTTCTGTGATTCACCAAAGTCGACATCATTGAGCTGGTTTTTACAAGGAATTATGCTAATTTAAACAATAAAGTCCCTGCCCGGTTAAGCCCTGTTCCCACTGGTGACATTTATATCAATTTCACCCTCGAACCAAAAAACCGTCGTCGGGTTCGTCACCGCAGGCCACAGGGGGTCCTTCCGTCTTTGCCAAATTCCGGATGCGGGGGAGGTGCGACCAAATCATTGTGAGCTGTGCTGTTTTTCTATCGCTGCCACTTTCCTGCTGGCGGAAATGTGGCAGGAAGGAAGTGTTTATAAATTGAATAAGGTACGATTTCCTTTCGTTCCACGTTTCGAGAGAGTGAGCCACCGAAACCGTGGGTGGTAGTTCCGCGGAAAATGGCGAAATTGTCCCATGTTATTTCTGGAACTTTATATTCTCAACATTTTTAAGAGTGTATTGACTAGTTTGTTTTGCTTTTAATCAAACAATTGCTTTGCTTTTTATCATTTTTTTAAGTGTTGAATAATATTTTCAACCAAAACGTACTTTAGATAAACAAATGTTATTGTGGCTCCGTTTTCAAGTTATAGTTATAAGTTATAATAAAAAAGGTGACCTTTAAAAAATAATTCAGATCAGAAAATCTGTTCTTAGATACAGTTTTTTGAATATTCTGAAAATCATTTAGCATGGTCGGTTGCAAAAATTGTATGGAGTTTTGTATGGACTTGTTGTGAAATTTTCCGAAAATTTTCCTAAAACCAATCTTAACACTTGGAAAAGTCTAATAACCTAGATTTTGATGCTTTCGAATATTCAAATCTGATTAAACCTTCGAAATAATCATTAAAAAAAAGATTTTTAAATATTTTTGGAAGTTCATGATTTTGTAAAAATGTATGTTTTGGGTTTATCAATAATTAATTTCCTAAATAAAGATTTTTTCGAATTTAGGTTTTCGTAAAAAAATATATTTTTTCATAGTATATCTGTTTGTTTATAAACTGTTTTCATCATTACATACAGTTTTGCTGAAGACACCAAATTGTTCAAAAAATCCCTTGCCATGATATAGATTTTCGAATAGTTACAAATTGTATTTGTATGGATATCTGCAAAAAACTGTATGTAGTCTTGTATGGACCAACGATGTAAAATTGCTGTTTTGGCCCCTTACAAAATTTTAGCAAAATATAATTTTAAGAAATGTGCCAATTGCGGGGAATATTTTTCGCTTAATTAAAGTCAGTATTCCGAAATTATTTTTTTTATCAAGATATCAATCTTCGGCAAAGTTATGTTATTTTAATTTTAAAATTTGTTAAAAAACAAAAAAAAAGTCAGATTATTCTTGGTCTGAGTTTAACCTAATTAGCACAATTTTTTTTATTTTAAATAATCAACGTTTGTTTTTTTTTTAAATAAAAAAAGTAATGTTTAACAAATTATCCTCGGTTTAATTTCCAACAGGTACTGTTAGTTATTTTGACCAATAACACACATTAGCGTTTTCACAAAATTCCTGCAAAAATAAAACAAACAAATCTGGAGTTTTTTTTGAAAAGGTCCAATAAACTAAATTTTCACTTTTTGGGTGTTTTTACAATCCCCTGATTCAAAAGGCGGTTTCAAAAACACCCAAAAAGCAAAAACTGGAAATTTGGTTTATTGGACCTTTTCAGAAATTTAAAGCCTTGCTGAAAAAAAAAATCAAAAAGTATCACTGCTTTACACAGTAATGATCAGCAATGGAAAAATCATCATCAAAAGAAAATCATTGGACGTACATCTAGAGAAAAAATCCGAAGGGAGTATGGTTCCCTTGATTTGTGAAAGGAATCTAAAAAAATCATCATCTTGATTATTCGGCGGAATACCTTTTTCACTACTACACTAGCAAGTGTAACGTCACACGTCGAAATATGACCTGTCACATTTTGTAGATAAGCAATGTGTGTAAACAAAGTGAAATAAATATTTTTAAGTGGTGCTGACAAGGAAATTCGCGAAAAAATCATCAGCAGATTGATTTTCTTGGAGTTTGGGAGCGATATTCTTTTCCGTAACTTGCCTCCTCTCTCTTTCTCGGGTGAAGAAAGTTCGCAAGTGTAACTGTTTTTTTTTATTCCACCCCTGGTAATGATACTATCAAAAATTTGCAGACAATCAATGAATCTACGAAAAAATCATTTCCTGACCTTGAGATTTTTTGATTCAAAATGCAGAGTCGAACGTTATAAAATGTAATATAAATAGTTCAGAATCGATTGTACAAGTTTTTCAATGGAAATTCAATATTTTAGCAATAGTTTTTTGTGCACTCATTTTTTGGGAAAAATTTGAAAGCGGGGGCAAAAAATTAAACGTTTTTTAACTGTTAGATAATATTAAACACCTTAAATAATTTGCAATTTTATTGAAAAAATAAATAAAATTCTATTTGTAACGATAAGCCAAGTATCTGAATAACCCAAAGCAGCAGAACCATTCCGGGGCAAAGTTCAACAAGAATTGCTTGTGCAATGTCACCGACAACGACGACGACAACGACGGCGACGGTCTTTACGTGGCGACAGATAGTGAAATTTTAAATCCTTATGAATAAATTACCAATAGAACAAACCGCAGGAGTCTGCAGTTATTGAATTTTTCTAAATTCCCACCCTGGGGGGCCGTCCATAAACGGTGTCACTCCCACCCTGTCCCAAGTTCCAAACAAAAGGTGCCAACACACTTAAGCGCGTGCCAATCATCTAAATTGCCTCTAATCAACTGATACGACGAGTGGGTGAAATTTCACTTTTTCTCAGACCAGATTGCTGATAAAATCTCCCATGGAAGACCCCTTCCTGTTCCGAGAGGAATAGGGGGAAAATCCTTCTCTCTCTTTTGTTGACACAGGAATTAAGTGCGGCTCATGCGCTTCCGCAGCAAACAAACAAACTTGAACCCTCGCCAAAAAGGAGCAAAGGAAATGGGACTCTTCTAAATCTTCGCCGAACAACAAAAGATTCTCTCTGCGGAAGTGGTCTTGGTGTCGAACGGTCAGTCGCGGAACAACCTTTCCACTGTAACGTCACTAGTCTCGTGGTCGTGACGCGAGCGCGCGGGCTTTTTGACGACGTCGTGGTCGTGAGTTCGTGGAAAATGAGCACAAGTGTTGAGTCAGTGAGTTTGGCGGCGGCCGCCGGCCTCAGCTCGACGATGTGGAGATTTTCCGAGGATCTGCACGTCGCGAGGAGATTTGCATCCGCCGCCGCCGTGCGGGTTTATCCCGGAAACCACTACAATCATCATCACGCGCATCACCATCATCATCACAGGAGTTTGCCACTGCTGTACGGAGGTAGTTCATCGGGTTTCATACGGCAGTAATTTATATGGAGAGCAGGTTGAACGCTAAAGTGATTCACACGTGATGGGTGAAAAAGTGGATAATTTAAAAAAAATCACCCAGCTATTTTATGGAAAAGGCATTGGATTTTTCTAAAACTCATTTTGTTTGATGGAAAACTAATGATAATATCCGTGTGCTTCTCCAATTCCCGCTGGCCAGCAGCGAAATCATGAAAAAATAACCCTTATCAATTTTTTAAGACTTCTATTGAAAAAAAAAAACACGAACAACGCTTGTAAACTAATTTCATTGTGTTTCATTTTTTTAAGACAGTAATTTCTCGGCAGAGTTTTGCCTTCCTCACTGATAAGGCTATAATCCTGCTCTAAAAATGAACTTCGTATAAAAACGTCGTATACTCACCTTCATGTATACATATCGACTCAGAATCGAAAACTGAACAAATGTCTGTGTGTATGTGTGTGTATGTTTGTGTGTATGTATGTATGTGACCAACAAACTAGCTCATGTTTCTTGGCACTGGCTGAACCGATTTGACCCGAACTTGTTGCATTCGACTTGGTTTAGGGTCCCATAGATCGAGTTTTATACAGATTGAAGTTTCGATAAGTAGTTCAAAAGTTATGTATAAAAATGTGTTTTGACATATAACCGGATCTCACTTTAATGTATGTAAACTATGTCCGGGTCCATTATCCGACCCATCGTTGGTTAGGTTATCAAAATACCTTTCCAACGAGTCTAAAACATTGAAGATCTGGCAACCCTGTCTCGAGATATGGCCCCTTAAGTGATATTGATGTACTTTTTTGAAGCCGGATCTCACTTAAACTCTACGAAAACCGGAAATGGATTTTATTTGTATTTTTTGATTTGGCTCAAACTTTGTGGGGGCCTTCCCTATGACCAAATATGCTATTTTGTGTCATTAGTTCACCCATACAAGTCTCCATACAATTTTGGCAGCTGTCCATACCAAAATGGTATGCAAATATTCAAACAGCTGTAACTTTTGAGTGAATTTTCTGATCAATTTGATGTCTTCGACAAAGTTGTAGGTATTGTTGAGGACTTTTGAGAAAAAAATAGGTACACGGAAAAAAAATTGCAGATTTTTTTATCAACTTTTTTTTCACTAAAACTCAATTTCCCACAATACGTATTTTTTGATTTTCGAGATTTTTTGTTATGTTTTAGGGGACAAAAATCCGCAACTTTTGAGCCATAGAGAAACATGGTCAAAAAATCTGCCGCCGAGTTATGAATTTTTGAAAAAATAGTGATTTAAAAAAAAAAAACGAAGTTTTATGCAAAAACAAGTTTGACATTACTTTTTAATGCAAAATTGAATTTGCAATCGAAAAGTACTTAACAGATTTTTTGATAAAGGGCTCCGTTTTCAAGATATAGCCACCGAAAGTTTGATTTTAGTGAAATATTTGCAGTTTTTCAATTTTTAAAAATAGTGACCATATGTGACTATTTCTAAAAATATTTTTTTGAAAAGTTCAGAAAATTTGCTATAAAATTGTCTAAGAGACATTGAAGATTGGACCTCTGGTTGCTGAAATACAGCGGCTTAAAGAAAAAGAAACACGAAAATTGAAGTTTTCTAAGTCTTACCCAATCAGCCCACCATTTTCTAATGACGATATCTCAGCAATTAATGGTCCGATTTTCAATGTTAATACATGAAACATTCGTGAAATTTTCCGATCTTTTCGAAAAAATTTTTTTGAAAATTTTTAAATCAAGACGAGCATTTTAAATGGCCGTAATATTCAATATTTGGCCCTTTTAAAATATTAGTCTTGATTTAAAAAATTATATAGCAACCGAAAGTTTGATTTTAGCGAAATATTTGCAGTTTTACGATTTTTAAAAATAGTGACCATCTCTAAAAATATTTTTTTCGAAAAGATCACTTAAATGTATGTAAACTATGTCCGGGTCCATCATCCGACCCAACGTTGGTTAGGTTATCAAAAGACCTTTCCAACGAGCCCAAAACATTGAAGATCTGGCAACCCTGTCTCGAGATATGGCCACTTAAGTGATATTGATGTACTTTTTGGAAGCCGGATCTAAAAAATAGATGAAACTTGTGTACAGCCATTGTTGTGAGGAAGGCTCCAACCACAAAGGTGGATTAAGTTAGTTTTTTTTAATGGTACAGACCGGAGAAATGACGAAAAAAATATTTTCATAACATAGTATAATTTTATTTAAAAAAATAAAAATGAAAATCATTTGCAGTATTCGGCCGTGTGTTAAACTGCGTCTGAATAAATTCCCTTTGGCCAGTTATCACACTTGCAGCAATTTTCAGGGTGTGCCAAATCTCAGAATTGAAATCAAATTGTGGGGATCAGTGAAGGTCAAAAGGCGAGGCATTGAACCCGGGACAAAATAGCAATTTTAACTCAATTTGGCACAAAATGCACGTGCGACAAGATAGCACGAGCACGACGATTTGGTACTAGTGGCATTTTATGCATCTTTCCATACTTAGTTCCAGTAGCGTGCCCAGCTTCTTGAGGAAGGTGGGGCCATTATATGGACATTTTGAATATTACGTCGTTTATGGGCAACCCCTGACCAAATTTAGAACAAACTTCAGAGGATGGTGGGGTAGTTGCCCCATGTTGCCCCACCCTGTGAACGCTAGTGCTTTATTCATTATTATTCAATAAATCTGGCAATTTTATTTTTTATCATTTTTATTTGAGAACTTAACGTTCAAATTAAAAAAATTGATACAGTAAAACGTTAAATTTGTAAATTTTTACGTAATGTATAAAATGTTATGAATTTTCCACGGATTCTGTGAAATCGTAACAATTCACTAACCCCAGTAAGTAAAGTGGTTTTTAACGCTCTAAAATAGTAAACACAATTAAAAACGGAACGTGAAACATGTCAAAATAACGTGGAAATAAATCAAGTTGAAAGGCCAGATATTATTTTCTACACTTTGTTCCATATCAATCGAGTTGTTATAACCGTCGCCAATTTGACCGTGATGCCCGAGGATTGTTTTTTCATTTGATATGCATGTCATCTAAAATTGTTGCTGAATCAGATTACTTAACAAGATAGTTCTTAACAAGCAAAGACACAGAGTTAAAAAAAAACAGTTACTTTTTTCAGGCATCGCAAATCCCGTTAAATCTCGTTTTTTAATTCTTCAAAATTTGCAGTTTTATTTGGAAAATGAATTCGAATTCAAAATAATTTTTAACGCTATTGTTAAGTCAAAGTGTATAATCCATCTTGAATTTTTTTCGACACTGGTTACTTTTTTTTGAAGCCGGATCTCACTTAAATGTATGTAAACTATGTCCGGGTCTATCATCCGACCCATTGCTTTTTTCTTTTTTTTTTTATATTCAAATTTCTTTTCCATGTACATTCATTCAGTTAAAATATTATTGAGTGTCCAATCACAAACGATGACTTTTCACCTCAATTTTAAATACTAGCAACTTTCATTTATTCATGAAATATTGTAGCTTTCGCTATTCAGTGATTTCTAATGTAGGAGGTCCTACATGTACAAAAGGGAAAAGGGATACCTTAAAACTAACTTATAAACTATATAAAGAGCGGATCAATGCAGCTGAAGACTGCAATGATTTTTGTCGAAATGCATCAATTATCTTATTGGACATAACATCCAAAGTGTCAACTTCGGCTAATTGATGAAGTTCACTGGTGCTGAACCAGGAGGAAGTTTCAGAATCATTTTCAGAATTTTGTTCTGAATCCTCTGAAGTTTTTCTTCCTGGTTAAGCAACAGCTTGTCCAGATCGGCACAGCATAAAGCATGGCAGGTCTGAAAATTTGTTTATAAATTAACAGTTTATTCTTGAGACAAAGTCTAGAATTCCTGTTTATAAGTGGATACAAACATTTAATATATTTGTTACATTTAACCTGGATACTTTCAATGTGATCCTTGTAAGTAAGGACACTGGTTAAATTGTGTTTGCAATGTTTACAGAAACATAACAGAAATGATATTTTAATTATTTTTCGACAGTCTATGCACCATAGTTTTGCCAATAAGGTTTATAATTAGTTTGTTTTCCCTGATAATCTTAACAGATAATATATTTCCAAAATTATACACATTTGTGTATTGGATATATCGCGTTTTTACGAAAAGTATCAAATTTCACGAAATCCCATTCATCCTTTTTGGTCCCACCATAAAGTTTCGTCTTTTTCGCGAATATTGTTGAAAACCTCAATTTTAAAACTGTTATATCTCAGGAATCACAAATGATGAAAATTGGACGTAGAATCGATTGACGCATACCAGATTATTGTTTTTTTTGCACTCATCCCATATTTTAATTTTAATATTTAACCATCAAGTTTCTGAGAAAAAAATTACAATGGTTTTATAATTTTGGTAATATTTATTTAAGAATTTAGCATCAGTAAATAAATTTCAAAAATAAGTTCATTTTTGAAAAAAAAAAAGCAAAAAAGTGCCAAAAATCTTCAGGTAAAGGTAGTTTTAGCTTCACATATTTTACATTATTTTCGTTCTTGGCAAGGTCAAAATAAGCAAACGTTGGTTAGAACAATAATTCTAAAAAAATAAAAATATAGGTTATTAACTATCACTAGCTTGACCAGGGTGGGGCAACATGGGGCAGTTGCTCCACCATCCTCAAACATTTGTCCAAACATTGCTCAGGGGATGTCCATAAACGATGAACTTTTCAAAATGCTCATATTGTTACCCCATCTTCCTTGAGGATCTGGGCACGCTAGTGTTTACTATACATTTTTTAGAGAGGAGAAAATTGAAAATATTTTCGACGTTGGTGCAAACTATCAAAAAATAACATGCAGAAGTGCTTTAGGTTTTGCAAATATTTTTCAAAGTTTTTGAAAGAACTGTACTGTACTAGTATATAATTCTGGCCTGTGATTTCATTTTTCGACTTTGATCATAGCATAGGGACAACAACTTTGAAAACTATTTGCATCGGCTTTACTATTTGATAAATACAATCTAAAAATCAATTTACCAAAGAACTGTGGGTTTTTTTTCCCATAGCTAAATTTGACAATTTTGTCCACTATAACATACACACAAATGGAAAAAAAAATCAAAAATCGTTTAATTGAAATCTGATTTAGCCAAATAAAAAAACTCTTTTTTTTTCAATGACGAATAACTGAAAACATTTTAGTTCCAAGAAGTTTATCTTCAATCCATAGAAGTGATTTATTGATGTCTTGTCGTGTCTAAATGACTCACATTTTTTGAAGCAATCGAACCGCCAAAACACATTTTTCTCCCCAAATTATTATGACTCTTGCAAACCACCACCAAAAAAAACTAATCCACCCCGCCGACGGCTCATCGTGGACCACACCACTTGTCTAGCAATTTGGCGGCGGCCGCGATCTTTATTGTGGTTTTGGCGGCTTCGCCGACGGTGGCGCGTCCTTTTCCGGGTGGTAAATGATTCAGACTTAACTGGCCACCTTGTCTTGTCTTCTTGTGGGAAGCGATTGGCTCATGTATAATTTAAGGCAAAGATATGACGTGGATTCCGCGAATTTTGGGGGACAGAAACAGCTTGTTTTCGAATTCCAGGCGCTTTAAAGAGAAACGTTTTCTTTTCGGTGATTGTTGAACGACTTTGCGGTTGAATTCAAATTGAATCATTACCAGCATGTGGCGGTGGGAATATTTTTTAGGCTGATTGAATAAAGAAGATCATGTTAAACAAATGATGGCAATTTCGTTATTCGTTATAAACCGAATGCAGTTTATAGAACTTATGGCAGCTTTTGCAATAATATTTCAACAGCGCCAAAAAAACGATGGGAAATTTACTTTCCAAAAAGTTAATAATAAATTCTTAAATGAATCAAAGTAAAAATAAAACAAAACATTTTTACCTGAAAATAAACATAACTTTTGAAAAGACAAAGCAAATAAGGAAATGTGGAGTGTATTGCAAATGTTATTAATCGTTTCTTTCAATTTTATTTGCAGAGCCATACCAACTGTTGAACGCTGCATCTCATCGTTTGGTAGCACAAGGTTAGTATTGGTCATATAGGGTAAACTCACAAAATATTGCTAGTCCCTTATTTACTTGTACTCAATCCACGACAATCCTTTAACCTACCCTAAAATCCACAATCTCACAAATACAACATAATCCAACTTCCCCTTCCTCGTCAGCGCCATCACCATCGGTATTATTATTGTGAATCTCTCACCGTTTTTTCCCCTCTCTCTCAAATATCTGGTATTATTTTCTAGGTGGGCAGATCCAACTGTGGCAGTTTCTGCTCGAACTGCTCGCTGATTCGTCGAACGAGCGTTTCATCCACTGGGAGGGAACCGGCGGAGAGTTTAAGCTCACAGACCCGGACGAGGTGGCCCGGAGGTGGGGAGAGCGGAAGGCAAAGCCCAACATGAACTACGACAAGCTGAGCCGGGCGTTGAGGTGAGCTTTTTTTTTTTGTTTGCTTGTTATTACTCTCTCGTGAATAAAATTATGCTGCATTTAGGGGCGTTTGGGGTTTGAAAACTAAAACTAAAAACTAAAAACTAAAAACTAATAACTAAAAACTAAAAACTAAAAACTAAAAACTAAAAACTAAAAACTAAAAACTAAAAACTAAAAACTAAAAACTAAAAACTAAAAACTAAAAACTAAAAACTAAAAACTAAAAACTAAAAACTAAAAACTAAAAACTAAAAACTAAAAACTAAAAACTAAAAACTAAAAACTAAAAACTAAAAACTAAAAACTAAAAACTAAAACTAAAAACTAAAACTAAAAACTAAAAACTAAAAACTAAAAACTAAAAACTAAAAACTAAAAACTAAAAACTAAAAACTAAAAACTAAAAACTAAAAACTAAAAACTAAAAACTAAAAACTAAAAACTAAAACTAAAAACTAAAAACTAAAAACTAAAACTAAAAACTAAAAACTAAAAACTAAAAACTAAAAACTAAAAACTAAAAACTAAAAACTAAAAACTAAAAACTAAAAACTAAAAACTAAAAACTAAAAACTAAAAACTAAAAACTAAAAACTAAAAACTAAAAACTAAAAAACTAAAAAACTAAAAACTAAAAACTAAAAACTAAAAACTAAAAACTAAAAACTAAAAACTAAAAACTAAAAACTAAAAACTAAAAACTAAAAACTAAAAACTAAAAACTAAAAACTAAAAACTAAAAACTAAAAACTAAAAACTAAAAACTAAAAACTAAAAACTAAAAACTAAAACTAAAAACTAAAAACTAAAAAAAACTAAAAACTAAAACTAAAAAACTAAAAACTAAAAACTAAAAACTAAAAACTAAAAACTAAAAACTAAAAAAAAACTAAAAACTAAAAACTAAAAACTAAAAACTAAAAACTAAAAACTAAAAACTAAAACTAAAAACTAAAAACTAAAAACTAAAAACTAAAACTAAAAACTAAAAACTAAAAACTAAAAACTAAAAACTAAAACTAAAAACTAAAAACTAAAAACTAAAAACTAAAAACTAAAAACTAAAACTAAAAACTAAAAACTAAAAACTAAAAACTAAAAACTAAAAACTAAAAACTAAAAACTAAAAACTAAAAACTAAAAACTAAAAACTAAAAACTAAAAACTAAAAACTAAAAACTAAAAACTAAAAACTAAAAACTAAAAACTAAAAACTAAAACTAAAAACTAAAAAAAAACTAAAAACTAAAAACTAAAAACTAAAAACTAAAAACTAAAAACTAAAAACTAAAAACTAAAAACTAAAAACTAAAAACTAAAAACTTAAAACTAAAAACTAAAAACTAAAAACTAAAAACTAAAAACTAAAAACTAAAAACTAAAAACTAAAAACCCTAAGACAGCTGTTTTAGCATTTTTTTGCCTAATTTTTTGATTAACGCCGGCAGGGATGGAACTGGGTGCTGAATAGTGGTTCGCAAAACGGCCTCAAATTTGTACTGTCAAAGTGGAACCAATTTACTTTTCGCCAAAAGTAGAGAGTATTGTTATCGATCATTAAAAAATATTATTATTTTTTGCAGGAATGAAACATTTGTGACTTTTAAGGCCCTGTCGTTGAAGTCAAGCAATCTTAAGGAAGTTGAAGGCGAGATCCTCATTTATTATGAATATGAATGGAAGTTGTTTATGGAGTCGATGAGTACTGTCCTAATTGTTTGATTCTGTTTGAAAACCTACTGGTTTATTAAAAATCTCCTCTGTTTGTTGGATCAGCTTCGCTAGAATTAGCGATGTTTTTTAGCTGGACCAGGAAGAGCTGCAGGATTTCAAAATTAGCCAGGGAATTTATCTGCGATATCGCAGAATGATACTCTCGCTGCAGTTCTTCGTCACCCGTAAAAAATAAACCCTCTTCTTACCGATCGAAACATGAAAACACACACAATTTTCCAACAAAAAAGTCTAAAACTAGACAAAATAAAACACATACCACTGATTATAAAATAGTTCATTCACCAGAAAAAGTCATGTTTGTGCTTGAACAGCCTCCTACTTTGTAGATGTATACTAGAGTGTAACAAAAATGACTTTTTGGCGGGCATTCAAGGGTTTGTTCCGGTGGGCATACTAAGCCCAAATCCAAAATATGAGCTAGATTGGACGTAACAGGAGCTGGCGCTCCGCCCTTCAATTTTAAATGGGATTTAACCCGTAAAAAAAGATTTTTTCAAAAATGTCACTTTTTGAGGCATTTTGGCCACCAATGCGTTTACCAAAAACATCACTGGCGTGTAGGCCAGATCCTTGCGCATCTTTTGGTATATATAACATTGACATTTGGAGCACCCTGGAGCTCGGTACAGGCCTTCAAAGTTTGGCATTTTTTTCGAAAAATCGGCCCTGGCAAAATCAAATGGCGTCTAGGGCGTCGCGAGGCGCGACGCATATCTTTTTTGCCGGGACCGATTTTTCGAAAAAATGCCAAACTTTGAAGGCCTGTACCGAGCTCCAGGGTGCTCCAAATGTCAATGTTATATATACCAAAAGATGCGCAAGGATCTGGCCTACACGCCAGTGATGTTTTTGGTAAACGCATTGGTGGCCAAAATGCCTCAAAAAGTGACATTTTTGAAAAAATCTTTTTTTACGGGTTAAATCCCATTTAAAATTGAAGGGCGGAGCGCCAGCTCCTGTTACGTCCAATCAAGCTCATATTTTGGATTTGGGCTTAGTATGCCCACCGGAACAAACCCTTGAATGCCCGCCAAAAAGTCATTTTTGTTACATCCTAATGTATACAAAGTGGGATCATTCGAATATCACGTTACGGATTCTCTCTTTTCATCACCCAGCTAAAAACTAAAAACTAAAAATAAATTTGTAAGATGACCAACATGACAAATAACCCAAAATAACAAAAAAAAACAACAAAAAAAGATTAACAAAACTTAATCACAGAAATTTAATCGGCTCCCCTCCCACTAACATTTACACACAAGATCCTCTGTAATTACTCTTAGCTTTAAGAATAATGTAATTACAAAAGCCGACTCGGTCCTAACTAGATCCCAGTACCGAAAAGGACCTAATAAAAATAATTTTATGAAAAAATGACAGAAATTTCCAAAATGACCAAAATAACTAAAATGATCAAGATAACCAAAACTACCAAAATGACCAAAATAGCCGAAGTTACTAAAATGACTAAATAACTCAAAACCAAATTACCGAAATTATCAAAATTACCAAAATTAACGAATTGACCAAAATAACTAAATTGATTAAGATAATCAAAATTACCATAATAGCCGATATTACTAAAATGACTAAATGACTCAAAATTACCAAAATTACTGAAAATAACAAAACTACCGAAATTACCAAAATTACCGAAATAACCAAAATTATCAAAATTACCGAAATTATCAAAATAACCAAAATTACTAAAATGACTAAATGACCACAATGACCGAAATGATCCAAATTACCAAAACGATCATAAAACAAAATTTGTGCGTTACGTAGAGCTAGGAATTTCAGAAAAAATATTTTTAGCGAAAGCAGTGAAAAAATCAATTTTTGGGAGTGAAATTTACGTAATTTGATTGAATTTGAGTTTTGATTTGAACGAATCTTGATTTTTCAATAAAATTATAGATAATCTTTTTCAATGAGAAAATTTAAAAAATCGGAGGAAATCTGAAAATAACAGAGCGATTATATAAAAAAAAAACTATTCAGGACCATGAATCAGAATTGATGTAGAAACTTTGTTTTATATATTTGGTATACACGACTTTTTTGTAAATTTTATTAGTAATAATTTGACAAAGAGTTGCAGTTGGTAGAAAATCTTATATTAAAAAAAGTATTTTTTGATGATGACCTTGGCCTTAAAAAAATATTTGGATTTTGTAGAAAGTAACAATTAAAAAAAAATAACAAAAAGTAAACAATTGTAAAAATTACAAAAAAGACATGTCAAAATTATCTAAAAAAAATAACATAAAAAACATAGGACTAAGACGTCAAATTTTACGTGAATTAAAAGGTGTTCAAAATGATCTCCTAAACTGAACACGGAAAAATATTTAAAAAATGAAACAAAAAATGCTAATCCATGCGAGATTGCATAAACATTCATGATTTATGATATCACGGAACAGTCATGCAACATCCCATTTACGACCGGTGCGTCACCGGTCAATCTTCTCACCCAGTCTTCATCAATGGGTCCATAAACATAAAGTGACCGTTAAAAGGAATGCAGAGCATGCTACGTTTGCGGCATTTCGCTTTGGGCGCCTTTTCGCGCGCGCATTGACCACGTGCTCTCTCCTCTAACACGCGCGTCGTGCGGGATGCTGCAAATATGCGAAGAATGTCGAAAAGAAAGGTGAATCATCGCGATGTTATGTGTGTTTACGCAGATTTCTCGGAAAAGAAGACAAAAAAGGGGCTCGAGAGCGAGCCTCCTCCGTGGGAATGGCTTCATTCATGGATTTTTCATTCTCTCCTTCTCCCTCTCTCTACAGGTACTACTACGACAAGAACATTATGACCAAGGTGCACGGCAAACGGTACGCGTACAAGTTTGACTTTCACGGGCTGATGGACGCTTGCCGGACCCAGGCACAGCTGGCGGAACCGACCGGCACCGGTTACCGGTATTCACCCCACCAAATCGATTCCTACGGCGCTGGTCCGTCCGAAAGCAGCAGCACGAGCCCCGCGAGAAGCTTCGGAACAACATCCGGTGGTGCCGCGGCTAGCCCCGAGTCCGTAGGCTCGTCCGGGTCATCGACGACGGCGACGACAGCTACCTCGCACATTCCCACCGTCGTGGCCGGTTCCAGCAGCGGATCCGTGAGATCACCTATGCCGATGCTTCCCTCATACTGGCCACCCTATCCGACCTACCACTCGATGTCATCGGCGTCGTCGTTGGTCGTACCTGGGGCGTCATCAGCTGTCACTGGTAATGTTGTTCCTGTCGTGACGACTTCGGTCATTCCGACGACGACGACCAGCGCGAGCTCGTCGACGTCATTCAATCAGTGAGTTGTAGAGAGAGGGAATGTGTTATCTCAAAATACGCGATTGATGTTCCTGAATTCAATAACTAATAATTCATACAAGACAATTCAACAAACATTCAGTGATTTTTGAGTGCATCCAAGGGCAGAAATAGAATTTGATTTTAATTTGTAATTTTTTGAATTGAGTCTAGAAGATTGTTCAAAGCTTCGGCAGTCCGTGTTTCCGAAAGGTTTCCATCAAACTTCGAATACATTCGGATAATCGAGTTGAATTTTATTTATAATGCAGAATATATGTCATCCAATTGATTTTGCTCAATTTATTGAACAGAAAACACGGCGTGTTTTCTAGAACAACCTTATCAGGAAAAAATAGTCATCGCTACTTTCAAATGTGTCTTATAGGAAATTTTCTCAGCTTTCCAATGCTTCTAAGAGCGAAATGTTTCATCGGGAAATTCCTGAGATATCTCTATTTTATTGTTTTTGGTTTTAAATTCCTTTATTATTTATTGGAAACTTTTAAATAACAGTCCAGGAAACTTGTCAAATGATGTGTTTCATGTGTCTTTTACTCATCAAAATGTGCAGAATAAGACAAAAAAAACTTTGTAGAAGGTTGCAAACTGCTAAACATTTTGCAAATCATGTTTTGTCTAAGTTTTTGAATATATGGGATTTATTCAGAAATTAAAATCATAAAACAGTGTAAAAATATATTTTGTACAAGAATTATTTGATAATTACATATTTTTTGTGTACAAATAACACGTGTCTACTCTGATTTAGCTTGTTCAACCGAAACTATGGCAGGTTTGTGATTGTTAATGGTATTATTGAATTTTAGTGAATAAATTTGATATTTTCTTAAGCAAACATTAACCTGGAACATAAATACAAATATGATTTGAAATCGAAAATATACTACATATTACTGTAGCAAGCTTCAAAAATCATATTTTCATCAGTATAAAATAAAAATTAAATTTTTAAAATGTTTTCTGTTGAAAATGCACTTAAAAGTAGCACTTAAACTCGAGTCTTCCAATTCAGAATGCTGAAAACACCGTCACAAACTTTTTTTTTTTGCTTGAACAAAAATTAAATAATATTTTAACAAAAAAAAAAACAAACAGAAACTTTGTTATCAAACTATTTCAAAAAATATTTTTTTTATAGATGAGATTGAAGATGAGAGTCTTATAAACTTCTAAAATATTGCTAATCATTTAATCATTTAATTCAAAAAAAACTAAAAAAAATCATTTCATACTGATGAATAGTATTTCTCCTAAAGCTCGCAACAGTAATTTGCAGTTTAATTTCTAGTATTAAACATGTTTTGTATCCATGCAACTGTTTAGTGTTTGATTAAGGAAATATTATATTTATTCATAAAAATCTTGTAATAACCTATCAATCTCAAACCTGTAGAAATTTCGGTTGTATCAGCTAATTCCAAGCTGGATTAGAGCAGACCAATGTTATTTGTACACATCAATTATGTAATAATCTATTTGTTCTTTTAAAAATAATATTTCAATACGATTTTATTATTTTAATATTTGAATAAATCCCACATATCCAAAAATTCAGTTAAAACTTAATTTTCAAAATGTTTAGCGGTTTGCAACCTTCTACAAAGTTGTTTCTTGTCTTATTCTGCACATTTTGATGAGTAAAAGACACATGAAACACATAATTTGACAAATTTCCTGGACTGTTATTTATAAGTGTCCAATTAATAATCAAGGATTTTAAAAGATAAAACTCAAAATAGAGATATCTCAGAAATTTCCCGATGAAACATTTCGCTCTTAGAAGCATTGGAAAGCTGAGAAAATTTCCTATAAGACACATTTGAAAGTAGTGATGACTATTTTTTCTCCTTAAGGTTGCCCAGAAAACACGCCGTGAAAAAAAATAACAGATCTTTACCGGTACTTTTCAAATTTCAAAAATCTTCAAATGTTATGTTCGTTATATTAAATATAAATCATCAAAAATTACAAAAGAAACCCTTACAGAACTGCAAATCAAATATCAAAAATATTAGATTCCAGTTTCTGCCCTTCAATGTAACTCTCGTAGCTCAATAGAATGAAGCAGTGAAATTCATTAATGTTAAGTATGTAAAGGTCAAAAAATTGTCCTCATAGATGCTCACTCGTTCGTTTCTGTTAACTTTCTCACATGTTTCAATTATTATGCATTTATTTTTTGTTCGACATTTAGCAGTTAAGGCAATATTGACATAATACGTAAACATACAATAAAATCTGTACAATGAAAATCATGACAATTACAAACAATTTGAAAATAAATTTCAAACAACTACAAAAATACTGTTTCATTTCTCGTCCCCAAAATGTCCCACCGAACCGAAAAAAAACCAGGTCAAGAGCACGCAGAAAACAAATGCACCTAAAACAAGTGCAGCAGCTCATCCCCGGCAGGGTCATCCCCATAATATGCACCGGAACGCGTCCGGCGGCGGCTTGGCGTGTGTTTGTTTGACACCCCGTTTTATGCAAAACGGGGCACTTGCCGTACGCGTCTGGTTCAACCAGATGCACTGGTTGTAAAAAGGGTAATTTGGCGGTTGTTGGATGATCGAACTACCATGCGTTTCCATTGAATCGTTTGAAAGTTTGATGGAGACGCACAGTGGAGAACAGTTTTGTTCAATCAAATTATGCTCTTTTTCGTAGAAAAAAAAAACGACGTTCAACGATTGCCAAACGTTTCAACTGCACTGGAACAATTTAACATGTCATAATCCAGTCGGCGGTCGGTTTGTGATCGTTGTTTTCGAACGTGCCTGCTGATGCTCTCCAAATCACCCACAGCATCAGCGTCCGTTGAAGAAGCACTGATCCACAGCATGCAGGATGATTATGTCATAAAAATCTCGGCGGGGGACCGACCACTGACTGCTACTATAGAAGGTACGTAGCACTGTACTGTCTCTATTAGATTACCGGGCGGGACCGTAAAGTGGACAAAGTACAAGCGCCGTAAATCAATTAAGGTGATTTCACTAGACCTTGGGCTGTCTGCGCGATCTGCTGGGAGGAGGTTTGAAGCTGCTGTTTTGTGGTAGTGATTTTGTTTACTGGTTTACAGTTCTGAAGTAGTAGTTTGTGCTGAAGAAGAACACATTGTAGATTTAACGTGAAGACTTCCATCATTGTCATGATTTTTCGTTCAAAGATATAAATTTTGCGTCGCTTTCAATATTTTGACAAAATTTTTTCTGGCGTTTTAGAATGTTTTTTTTTTTTTTTTTTTTAGTTGAATGATACTTTGACCTCATCATCGGTTTCTCTTTACGTACTTAAGACTGTCTATATAAAAGTGCCATAAAAATGTTCGAGTTGAAGTTTTTTTTTGAAAATAAACCAAATTTTCAGTTTTTGCTTTTTTGGGTGGTTTCAAAAACACCCAAAAGGCAAAAACTAGAAATTTGGTTTATTGGACCTTTTGAAAAAAAAAATCCAGGAATCGATCATTTTCTAATAGAAATTTTAGGGTAATTTTATGGAAAATAAATTCTATTTATCAAATCAGAATATTTTTTTAAATTTCTGATCACCGTTAACTTTTTTACGAGCATGTAGAAAATTTAGATGAAATTCAAACTGGAATAAATGACAAAATAATTTTAAGAAAACTTGAATTGGGCACAAGAAATCGGAAAAAAAGTTGCCCCAACCCCTCTTCTATTTGCATGAAACTTTGCCCTATGCGAAAATTTTGGTCCGTGATCAAAAAATGCAAGGTCCATGTTTCCATATCTCGTTACGGTGTAGTGGTAGGACCCATTCCTTTTTGGAGTCCCAAAACAAAATTAAGGTCAAGTTACGAGTACGCCATCTAATCAGGCTTCCAATTTTACATAATATTCCATTTGACACCAAACCTCCATATCATCACAATTTTTGGCGAGATACCGAAAAATGGACATCATACTCATGATCGGTAGGGTTAGTAAATTTTCACGATTTCACGATCAGCGTAAAATCCGTGAAATTCATAAATTTCCTCAAAATCCCGTAAAATTCCGGAATTAATGCATAAAAATAACAATAATTTTTTTTAACCACAAAGATTATAAGTGTGAATTTGATTAGCTTTATTTTAAAAACGTGATATTAAATGTGTAAACTTTCGAAAGGTACTGTAGCATTTGAAAGTAACACACAAATTCAAATTAAATTGTTATTTTATTTTCAAAATCACCAAATAATACCAACATTGTTTTTTTATTTATATTTTTACGGTAAGGTTTAACTCTAAAAATGTATAAAGCTCTAAAGTATGCTACAGCTTCTACTAAATATATAATATGTTTTGGACTAATTGAAAAGGTCTTTCAATTACCTATTCAACGATTTCGACTTCAGGGCATTTATCTAACATCCGGATACATGCGAAAATACATTTGTACACATAACTTTTGAGTTTTGTTGAAACTCGATCTATGGGACCCTAAACTGAAGCAAATGCAACCGGTTTGGTCTACACACAGAAAGACAGACAGACTTTTGTTCAGTTTTCGATTCTGAGTCAATAGGTATATATGAAGGTCGGTTTAAGAGCTTTATGTGATAAGTTCATTTTCAGAGCAGGATTTAAGCCTTACTTCAGTGAGGAAGGCACAAAGATTGCCATTTTCTCATATTTTTTTTAATTAATAAAAGTGTTTAATGTACTAAGGAAATTTCAATCGTAAACTGGGGTGACTTTGATAGCCCGGGGTGACTTTGATAGGTTTTTAAAATGCCCATCAAATTAATATCTAAACATTTTTGAGAATTATGAGTATGCAAGCATTAAGGGACAGCTTATTAACGAACATATAAGCAAAAATGTGACTGTTATATTGGATGTATCAAAATTAGTGGCCAAATCAAATTTCTATCAATGTCACCCCGGGCTATCAAAGTCACCCCAGTTTACGGTAATATCAATTTGAGTATCATTTCAGTTCAAAGGTAAAATTCCAAAAGAAAATTGAGAATTCGAATTCGTTTTATTCAAAATTAAATGACTTGGGCTTTTTATATCATTTTAAATTAAACAAAATATTTTAGATTTATTCTGAGTCCGGTGAAATTCCCATGAAATTTTATAATTTGATTTGATGTTCCCCGTGAAAACTGGAAATTATTATTTATTTAATATATGCTATATATAATTGAGCGTAGAAAATGTTTTCCAGTTGTTTAACAAAAGATTTTCAGGTAATTTTAGCATTTTTCAAGCTTCGTGAATTTTGTGTTTTTGGATGGTGGTTCCCGATAAAATTGAATTTTTAAGCGTTGAAAATCACTAAGATCAGGGACCAAAATGACCCCTTGGACAAAGTTTCACACAAATTGAAGAGGAGGCAGGGCAACTGCTTGGTGAGTTGGCGGAGAAAATTAGGTTTCTGATTTTATTTTCTTTTCAAGCAGTTTATTTTAGTGGAATTATACAGGCAATCCACCGAAAACAATTTAAAATGCATTTTTCTTGGTCCAATGCTTGAAATTAAATTCGCAGTAGCCTTAGCAAAGTATGTGAAAATTATGATTTTAGGAAAACAAATAAATTCTACCAAAAAAAAATTCAAACCCGTGCCATTTTCGAGATAAACCATCTTTAGTTTGATTTTAACGTAAAATCTGTAATTCGTTGCTAACACTTGAAGTGCCATGTACAAAAGAGTGGTCCAAATCCGACTCCCCTGTATTCAATACGGGAACCACGGGAACATCTCTCCCTACAGTATGGCCCATAAAAAAATGCGACATTGTTAATAGGTGTAAATCGGGACTATTTTTACTATTTATGATGTATGTAGCATGTGTACATGTTAAATAGGTTCAAAACAAACAATCAATATCTTTAAAACCATTCCCTTAGCATAAAATAAGTTACAGCTCATTGAAATTTCTAATTTTCCAATTTGCTCTACGCCCAGGCCATATAAAGAAAAACATACTTTTTCATGTTGGTCGATCTGGATAGCCTATTATGGTATTTTTATGGACTAAAAAGTATACAGCCTTCAAGGTTACTGTTTTTGAGAGTTGTAAGAGTTAGTTCCACCGAATTTTACGCATTCTATTTACCAGTTATAGTAAAATAGTGAACTTTTCAAAAATATCCCGATTCTGAAAATGCATCAATTTTTGGTATTTTTTGTAGGCTGCAATGTTTTAACGAAAAAAACAAATGCTACTAATGATGGTAATTGATACTAACAGATGCTCTGATGTGACTTTTAACAATATAGAGCCGCTGGGCACGCTTTTGAGCCATCGACAACGGTTTTAAGTTATTGATTTATTTTGACAGAATCACACAAAATAATAAACAAAATGGCATTATTCACACAAATTACCAATTTTAACAAAATTAAAAAACTTTCTTGATTGGGCGTATTTAAGAAGGACTTCTAATGATGCTTTCGGTACATTGTTGGATATTTTAAACTGTTTCGTTTTTGAAATATAAATTATTTAATTAGGGTAAATATTGTTCCAAAAACACATTCATAATTGTAGACCGCCTGTACACAGTTTTGGCGAACTGCAAAAAAATATCATGAAGATATCTTCAAAACATACTAAACTAACACCATAATACATAAAAAATCTGATTGTTAAATAAATTTAAGAATGGCACCACTTTTTATGTGAAAAAATTCACATGTCGCATTTTTTTATGGGCCATACTGTAAACCCTTGCGTTTGTATGGGAAAAAATGACAAAATGTATGGAGAATGCGACTGTTTCAGTTTTGGTCTGTCGAGAGCACAATATTTGATCGATTTCTATAATTTCATAAACATTCAACGAAGAATTGTAAGGACGTGAAAAAATGTATATTTCATGTTGTTAAGAGGTAATTTTTGCCAAATTTTGCCAATTAGAAAACAGTCCATTGAGGACGTGATACATCATGTCAGAAAAAAAAAACACAAAGTGGCAAGAAAAATTAACAGACAAAATTAAACTGAATTCCAAAAGAGGATCGCATCAATCTTCTCCAAAAATAACCATCACTTAAGAGAAATTTCGCCTCCGCCAAAAATTCTAAAGCATTCACCAAAATCCGCGACCTTTTGTCACTCCGGCTCCGGCAGTGATAACAATCCCCAACACACAACACACAAAAAACACCACAAGATCGCTCTGAATAGAATAGAATTATAAAAAGTTCCCGCCGATCGCGGTCCAACTCAGTTCGTGTTGGGCAACCGTCCGGGTTGGTGGTTTAAAAAGTGTTTTCCTTTTTTTTCGGCAGTAAAAGTGTGCTGTCTAGTGCAGATTTAGTGCTTGTTTGGGAAATTTTGGAACCCCCAAAAAATGGGCTCCGGTCACAGTTGGGTACTGTTGGCCACTTTACTTGTGGGCTTGTGCGTGGCCGATGATGTTTGTAAGTTTATTTTGAAAATGTCTAAAGAATATTGAAACATAAAATATAGTCGAACGGATGTGCAACGGAAACAAGTGTTAATATGCTTCATAGAAACAAGGGTGAACGTGACTATGCACTTGTTCATACAGAAGATCATTATCACTAATGAAAGCAGTTGAATGAACAGTGTTGTAAACAGGAAAAAGTACTGCGAGGGGGTCGTAATTTTACGATCTCGTAAAACTCTATTGAAGTGCTAATGATGAGGACTGATTTGAACAGGCAAAGCGGTGATAAAGTGAATGAAATGTGATTTTTTCTTCTCAAATCCCAGCACCGGATAACAAACCAACTGGAACGGATACGTGGGCTGATAAGCTGAAAAAGGATCTTTTCGTCAATTACGATCCCAATCTCCGGCCAACGCAGCACTACAATGTGACCAACGTCGAGGTTAAGTAAGTGGTTTCTCAGTGGCTTAAGTGGAGCATTGTTGTTAAACTCTGACTTTAATCTACAGTGTCACCGTCACCCACGTTGACATTGACGAAGCGAAATCCATCTTCACCTTCAGCGGTTGGATAAAGATGGTAATATCTTGGCATGATCGTTTCAATGGGATCAAGTGATCACCACATTTTTTTCAATTTCCCAGCAATGGAACGACGACAAGCTCAAGTGGAATCCGGACGACTACGCCAAGCTGGACGTCATCCGGACCAACCCGGACAGCGTTTGGAAACCGGACATGGTCCTGTACAACAACGCTCGTACTTCGAATATCGAACACTATGGTATGACGAACGTGCTGATCTACAACACCGGACAGATTCTGTGGGTACCGCCCATGGACTATCACGCGAATTGCAAGTTGAACCTCCGGATGTGGCCATTTGATCAGCAAACATGCTTCGTCAAGATCGGATCGTGGACCTTCGATGGGTACAAACTGAACCTGACCCAAGTGGGAGAACCAGAGGTATTCAAGAACACTCGATCACCTCGATCACTCTTTAACCTTCATAATTTTCCAGCTCAACATCATCGTAGACAACAACGAATGGGCCATCCAAAAAGTCGATACGGAAACACACACCAAATACTACGCATGCTGTCCTGAACCGTACATGGACATCCAGTACAACGTGACCATGCAACGCCAGTCCGCTACCCACAAGGCGATCGTCGTCAGTCCGGCCTTCGTGATTATGCTGCTGGCTCTGTCGGTGTTCTGGCTACCCCCGAACTGCGGCGAAAAGATCATCCTCAACGGCATAATCACACTGATCGTGACCGTCTTCCTGATTTACTTCGCCATGCAACTACCCGCCATGTCCGGAAATACCCCACTAATCGGTATACGATCAAGCAAGATCACCACAAGATCACCTCATAACCTAGATTTCTTTCTTTCTAGTGACCTTCTTCAGTACCACCCTGTACCTGGTGGCGTTCGGGACGATCCTGTCGGTGATCGTGCTCAGAATGTGCCGCGTCAGACATACCGGGGCCGTTCCGGATGGCATCAAAAGCCTTGTGGACGGATGTCTGGGGGAAGTCGACGATATCAAGGATGCCGCTGGGGACGAGATCTCCAAGCAACGGGACTGGTGTCGGTTGGCTGGGCTCGTCGATAAGCTGGCCTTTGTGGTTTATCTCGTGATTTACGTCATTTCCATCATCTACTACAGCCTGTAGACATTTTTTGCGTGGGTGGCCAAATAACACGATCTTTTAAAGAAATTTTAGGCAGCGAATGTTAATTTTAAGTGTTATATGTTAGTTGATACTATACCGTCACATTACGCTATAATAAAACTTTGACTTCGCTCGATTTTGTAAGATAGATTGATGTAGAATTTAATGTATATCACAAATTACTCGATGTTTCGATTATCCGAAGGGACTCGAATAATCGTATTAAGAACAAAAAAATCGTATTTTATTTACATAAAACAAGCCTCGACAAACTGTCGAGCCGTTTGTTGACATTTTTTACCTTTTTGCTTATTCAGCCTCCTGTGATCAAAATTTGATTTTACGTAACTTTTCCCATACAATCTGAAGATTTTCCGGTACCGGTTCCAGAGTGGCCAAAGTTGTAACTTTTTGGCGTAAGAACCTTCCTTGGACTTTTACGAACCCAACGCAACAAAAAGCACCTCGATCCACCGTTCCGTGTTGAATTGATTCGCGTTCGAACAAAACCGTCGAAAATTTATATATATATATAGATTCGAGTTCTGCGACCCCATTTTAACAAAATTTGAGTGATTGATTGCCTGCCATTTACTCAATATTTCATCACGGTCATTTCGGCCGCCATCTTGGATTTGGATCTAAATAACATAATAGTAGCGTTGTGGTTATATTCAATTTGTACAATCAAAAATATGACAACGGATTTTTGTTTGATGATCAGGTCTGCGATATTTAAAAAAAAGTATCAAGTCTTTATGAATTATTCATTCTCTGAGATTTTGATTAAATACTAGGATGTAACAAAAATGACTTTTTGGCGGGCATTTAAGGGTTTGTTCCAGTGGGCATACTAAGCCCAAATCCAAAATATGAGCTTGATTGGACGTAACAGGAGCTGGCGCTCCGCCCTTCAATTTTAAATGGGATTTAACCCGTAAAAAAAGATTTTTTCAAAAATGTCACTTTTTGAGGCATTTTGGCCACTGAAGCGTTTATTTTCAACATCATTGGCGTGTTGGCCAGATCCTTGCGCATCTTTTAGTATATATAACATTGAAATTTGGAGCACTCTGGAGCTCGGTACAGGCCTTCAAACTTTGGCATTTTTTCGAAAAATTGGTCCCGGCAAAAAAGATATGCGTCGCGCCTCGCGACGCCCTAGACGCCATTTGATTTTGCCGGGGCCGATTTTTCGAAAAAATGCCAAAGTTTGAAGGCCTGTACCGAGCTCCAGGGTGCTCCAAATTTCAATGTTATATATACCAAAAGATGCGCAAGGATCTGGCCAACACGCCAATCTTGGATTTAATTTCATACTGAAGCTCAACAATCAAATACAGTCCAGACTCGGAAAATCGCCCTCGGCCTCGGAAAAGTTTCACTTCGGATAAGGCCGATGCAAATATTAAAAAGTTTTGTCCTCGGCCCTGGCCGAGGTCAAGGGGGCGGGGGGCAAAAATAAAAAAATATAAAAAATCAAATAACAAGTCATAATCTTCACATTTAAATGAAAAAAGTGTTTTAAAATGCATTTTACACTAGTTCAGTTGTTTTGCAATCATTAGTTTTCAAAAAATCTAAGATCTCACAAAAACAAAAATTGTATCGAAAAAAAAAGATTTTGCATCGAAAATTTTCAAAAAATCTTAAGAGTTTTAATAAACCCAAACATGCTAAAAATGATTTTAAACGCAGGAGAATGTATTTTAATTTGATTTCAGCTGGTTGCACTTGAATTTTCATTGAAATGTTGAAGTTTATTGTAAAAATATTTTTTTTTGCCCCCTGATTTTTCGGGCCAATTTTGAAGGGGGGGTGACAAAAACTTTTAAAAATATTTGTATCAGCCTAATCGAATCACGAAAAAAGTTTTTTTTTTGTTGTTGTTGTCTAATTTTTGGATGTCTACGCTAAAATGGTTTAGAATTTTCAAATTCAAGATGGCAGCTAAAATGGCGGTGATGTACTATTGAAAAAAAAAACAAAATTTATTTTTTTAAAGTCATAAATTTGACTAAAATGGGGTCGTAGAACTCAAATTTTTATGTTCAAAATGAAAAAAAAACGAAAACAAAATTTTTGTTTGTGATTCGAAATTTTGCCAAGGCCAGATAATCGAGTCAAGGCTGTATTCAGAAAAAAAAAATGTTTACACTCTCAACGAAATTGACCTATTTTTTTAATTTACTTTTAATCGCTAGAAGTTGCATTCCCAAAATCTGTATTTGAAGATTTCTGAAATGTGTTATATGTTTTATTTTGACAATTTGAATATCCAGACAAACATATCAAAAGGTCGAAATATTGAATTTTAGGCCCTTTTGAAATATCAGAGTTGATATTAAAACTTCCACAATATATTTTTCGCAGAGATTTGATTTTTTTCGATTGATTAATTTTCTGACACTAAAAATAGAACTTACAATTGTTTTTTTTTATATCTTTGAGTGATCGTATCTTAGGAACGATAGACAAATCTTCAGTGTTTCTTAGACAAATTTGTAGAGAATTTTTCCAGCCGCATGAAAAACATATTTTCAAAAACATGCATTTTTTTCATTCGAAAAAGTGATGATTTTTAGAGTGAGTATAATTTGAAAACGGCACATTCCCTAAAATAATATATCAAGTTCTTATCGACTACAACTTCCTTTTTTAACCTAAAATGTGACTTTTTTGGAATCACTATTACTTTATAAATTAATAACTACACGATAAAGTTTGTACCCATACTCCTCTTTGTCTCTAAATTAGCCTTGTGTAGTTCCCGAAAACGTTAAAAAAATAAATAACTAGATTTTAAAATCCGGAATATAATAATAAAAAGAATAAATGTGTAGCTTTTTTCTGTTTTTTCTATGTATGGATGGCTGCCAAAACAACAAAAACTGGACACGAGATATCAAACACGGATTCCAAATTTGAAATTACTGTTTGAGATGAAATTCAAACATTCACAACTGGAGAGGGATAATTAATTTAAACAAATATATTAACACTTAGATGTAAATCCCCTTGTTTCCTAATGCCTTTTCTAAGAACGGAAACACAACTATGATAAGAATAGTCTGTTTATTCTCCAACGGCTAGAAACGAGACCATAACTGATTTCATCACGTTCACCCAAAATCCCAAAAGATGTTTCCCGCCATGCAGTAGTACTTAAATTGCAATAACTTTCGATTAAACTCGAATCACATTTGTCCGAAAATAGCCAGAAAATCCCGAAGCTACTTGGCTCAACTCTATGCTGCTGCTGCTGGCTGCGGCTGTCGCTCATACAAACACTTAAGGAACCCCCTCTCCCGTTCGCCCTAATCAGCATGCAAATGAGCCTTTTATCAAACGCACTAGAATTGTGTGCGCGTCAAAGAAGAGTTATAAAAACTTCCTCTCGGCCGCTGGCCAGGCTCAGTTCGTGTGCGGCATTTGACCGGGAAAGTGTGTTTTGGTGGCAAAGTGAAAAAGTGAGATATTTTTTAAAGTTTGAAAATCGGCAGAAATCTGGAATAAAATGGGCTGCGGGTACCGTTTTACCCTGTTGGCCCTTTGCCTTGTGGGCTTGTGCGTTGCAGATGATGCTCGTAAGTTTTGAAGATTTGCTAGGAAGATTACGTTATCAGAATCGGGAAATTGCCAGAATATGTTTGACATGATCGTATGTCTTAAATGTCGCAGCGATCTCTTATATCAGTGAAACGGAGACTGACCTCAACAACAACTAGTGTAGAGTGCTCACTGATAACGAGACTATGTGAATCGTGTGATTTCTTTTAATAAACTCAATTATGCAGCACTTCCTCCCACGCAAATTCCAAAACCTTTATGCAAAAGAAAAAAAACAACTTTTTTCCAGCCCCGGTCAAGGCGAGCGCGGCGACATGGGCTGATAAGCTTAAAAAGGATCTGTTGCTAAATTACGATCGCAATCTCCGGCCGACGCAGTACTACAATGTCACCAACGTCGAGGTTAAGTAAGTGGTCAAGTACAATGACTTCAAAGTCGGCTTAGCGACCAGACGTGGGAGAATGCTCCATGATTGAATGCGATTCCTTCTCTATTCTTCGTTGCAGCATGGAAATCAGACACGTCGACATTGACGAGGACAATTCAATCTTCACCGTTAGCGGTTGGCTGAAAATGGTAAGATCAAAACATTTTTATTTTCTGGGAACTCCTGAAACTTTTTATTTGTTTAATATCGATTACAAATTTGGTTGTTCATCTAAAAATTAAATAAACATATTTTTTTCAATTTTTCCAAGTTTTTGAAAAAAAATCGGGAAATTGGCAACACTGGTAAATGAGTTTTGACCTAATTGTGGCATAGCTCAAAAGATGGCATTTATTGAAGTCTAAAACTAATTTATCTGGAGTTTTTTTTAATGGTCCAATAAACCAAATTTCCAGTTTTTGCATTTTGGGTGTTTTTAAAACAGCCTTGAGTCAGGGGTATTAAAAAAACACCCAAAAAGCAAAAACTGAAAATTCGGTTTATTGGACCTTTTAAAAAAACTCCAGATATCCAAAATGAGATTTTTCAAAAAAGTGATTTTGTGAAATTTAATTAAAGAAACCGGACATATTTTTTAGAAAGCAATTTTTTTCAAGAGGTCCTTAGCAACACCTACAACTTCGCTGAAGACACTAAATCAATCAGAAAATCTGCTCTATTTTTTCTGTATTTTTGTTGCTGCCAAATTGTATTAGTCCTTGTAAGGACGAACTTATGGTACAAATGTTTTTCAAAAAGTTTCATTCGAATAAAAAAACAACACAACATTTAAATTTCAAAAAAAAAACAGCTCATTCTTGAGAGAACTGCTTCAATCATATAGGGTAAATATGCCCATTTTAATCACTCTAAGCCGTTCGACCGATTCTCATCACTTTGCAATTTTCCGCTATTAAATCAACATTTTCAGATGTATCAACAATGAAAAGTTGCTTGCTCACTTTTGTTTGAGCTATTTCATACTTTGGAACAGTCAAAAATACTTTATGAAAGCTGTAATTTATGATCAAAGTGTTGATAGGCCGATAATAGAAATAGGCTGAGAAAGGGTATAGTTCCCCTATCTAAGTTTTGAATCTTAGAACTCTTTTTTTTTTGGTGTAGCTCAGAAATTTAAATGGTAACACCTGAATACTTTACATACCCTGACGGTACATTAAATATGTTACAAGAATCAACCTTCAATAACCTTTAATAAAATTCCGGGTTATGACTTTTTGAAAATAATTAATCCAATTTTGGTACGTCAATACAACGCAAAGTACCATGCTTCCTTTTAATGTGATTCCACGTCCAGCAATCCAGTCAAAAGAGCTCCGTTTATTTTTCATGGGAGTTCCTTGGCCAAAATAATTAGAATTTTTCTTACGATTAGGGTGGCCCTTTCCGAAATTATGTAGTCCAAAAAATTGCATATTTTAACGATTTTCACAGAAACCATTTTTTTTAACAAACAAAGCATATCTCACCACGTTTTTAAAAGAAAGGATATAAGTTGGGCTATCAATGAAAAATACTAAGACGATGAAAAAAACACTTACAGATTAAATGAAACTTTGTTGTAAATTTGAAGATCTCAGGACCAAATAGCTCACAGCTGAAAATGTTTTTCAAAGATTTTTCAGGATATTTTTTGTAACATATCCAAAGATGGTGAATATCCATCAACAAGATTCAGAGATATGATTTTTTGAAGAAAAAAAAATGGAATTCGGTGCATTAATTAAACTTAAGACACCATGCGTCTCCATCGAAATAAGTTTTCAGTACATTTTGCTGGAGACGCACGGTGCTTTATGTTTAGTTAGTTCAAAGTTTGCATCATCAGTGTTTCCATACAAGGCAAGCCTCCATACATTTTTCGGGCTTGTCATACAAACTGGGCATGTGAATTTTCAAATATCTGTATCTTGAGAAGAGAATTTATTATATGATGTGATGTGTTGATATCTTCAGCAAAGTTTTTTTTAGCTTCAGCAAAATTGTAGGTTATGATTAGGAAACATAGTGTTTGGAGATTTTGAAAGTGTCTACTGTGCCATGTAAGTGCATTTGATATTTTTGCAATCGAATGCATGACTAGCATGATTTTGAATGAGACAGCATGATACCAGATACCTAATAAAAAGTTTAGGACAACACTCTAATCAGCTGCTTCGCACACCTTCCAGAACTGGCAGGACCTTCGCCTCAAGTGGGAACCCTCCGACTACGGTGGCCTTCGATCGTTCTACATCCCGAGCTACTACCTGTGGGATCCGGAAGTCAACATGCACTCGATCACGCTGGAAACGGCCGGCTCGCGGTTCGCCGGTATCAGCGATGTCCGGGTCGAGAGTTCCGGGATGCATCACAGCACGCACCGATTGTCTCAGAAGATTTTCTGCGAGATGAACTTCCAACGTTGGCCGTTTGATACCCAGCACTGCAATATGGTGTTGGGCAAGTCGGTGTCCATGCACGAGGATCGAACGCTGAAGTTGAACGGGTTGGAGCAGGATAGGAAGCAGTTCCGACCGATCACCGATAATCCGGCCTGGGAGGTTACGGATATTTTGGTGGAGAGTTATGAGGATCCGATGGAGGAGGAAGGGCATAACTTTGAGGGATTGCAGTATGGATTGGTGATCAAGCGGAAGGTTAGGATATTTTATAGCACGATCTTGACCCCAGCGGTGATCTTCATTTTGATGACCTTGACCAGCTTTTGGTTGCCTCCGGGTGCTAACGAGAAGGTTCTGTTGAACTGCGTCACGGCGACGTTGCTGTGCATATTTTTGCGATATTTCACCATTCATCTTCCGCTTTTGGCTACCAGGACTCCGCTAGTTGGTAGGATGGCATATTCGTCATCGTTGATCTTGGCCTAATTTCTTCTTTAAGTTTTGTTTTTCAGTCACAGTCTGTACCTAACAGCGATCAGCCTGATCTTGTCGGTTGTAGTTATCAACATAGCTAAATCTAGGCACCGAACACCGATTCATCCCTACTTAAAGTCATTCATTGCACTGCCAGGAGTTAGTATTCTGGTTTGGACTGGAAGTACTCCAAAGGTTTGCAACTGTTTTAATTTCTGTATCTTCTCGCAACAACCCACGATATTTTGTTTTTCGCTACAGTCCGTAACCGACGAGGAAGAGTGGACGGACGAGCTCAAGGTCGGATCTACTGCGCGGGAATCATGTTCTTCCGCCGACGAGGCATCCCAGGGACAGGGTGCCGATGTCCAGCACGAATGGATCCAGCTTACGGTGGCCCTGGAACGAATCTTCTTCATCGCTTACGTGTTCATCTACAGTGTCATGGCCGCATGTTACTTAAATTGATTTGAGCAATAAATTAGATTGGCTTAGAAATTGCGCGTTATTTGATCTTCTGAGATCCTTAGATGAACTCGGTGTAATGAATTGATTAATTTTCTTTCAGAAATGGAATGACGACAAACTCAAGTGGAATCCGGACGACTACGGTAAGCTGAACGTTATCCGTACCAATCCGGAGAGCGTTTGGAGACCGGATCTGGTCCTGTACAACAACGCTCGACCCTCGGACATTGAACACTACGGCATGACGAACGTGTTGATCTACAACACCGGCGAGGTCCTGTGGGTTCCTCCGACAGACTATCATGCAAATTGCAAGTTGAACCTCCGTTTTTGGCCGTTTGACCAGCAAACCTGCTTCGTCAAAATTGGATCGTGGACCTTCGACGGGTACAAACTGAATATAAGCGAATTTGGAAAAGCAAAAGTGGACATCGACGTGGACAATAACGAGTGGACCGTCCTCGATTTGGCCACTGACATACACACCACAATCTACGAATGCTGTCCGGAACCGTACATGGACATCCGGTACAATGTCACCCTGCAACGTCAGTCGTCAACCCACAGAGCGATCGTCATTAGTCCAGCCTTTGTCATCATGCTGCTTGCTCTGTCGGTATTTTGGTTACCCCCGAACTGCGGCGAGAAGATTGTCCTCAACGGCATAATCGCACTGATCGTGACCGTCTTCCTGATCTACTTCGCCACGCAACTGCCAGCAATGTCCGGAAACACCCCGCTAATCGGTACGATCACACAAGATCACCTCAAGATCACCACTTAACCTAGATATTTTCCATTCCAGTAACCTTCTTCAGCACCACCCTGTACCTGGTGGCGTTCGGGACTATTCTGTCGGTGATCGTGCTTAGAATGAGCCGAACCAAGCATGCCGATCCGGTTCCGCACGTGTTCAAGAAGCAACTCGACGGATGTCTGGGATCGGTGCTCGGGGTTGGCAGCGGATCGCTGTCCTCGATCGAGGACAAGGAAGCCGCTGTCGGCGAGATTGGGAACGCCAAGCAACGAGACTGGTGCCGGCTGGCTGGGTTTATCGATCGGTTGGCCTTTCTTGTTTATCTAGTGATCTTTATCATTTCGGCCGTCTATCACAGTCTGTGAGGATCGATTTTGTTTCAGATGATTACAAATATCTTTTAAAATTAGTTGAAATAAACATTTTTGCTTGTTATTGCTTCTGGTTTCATTTTATATCTCAGATGACTGCCCTTTTTGTGTAGGCAACGTATCCAATAAATGACGACCGGCAAAGAAATTATGAGAAAGCTCAATTTGTGTATTCCTGCTTCCAATGACCCATTTCAAAATGGCAGAGGTCTTAGTGGTGAAATTTTAATCTCATTAGACACTGTCTGGCAGCGCCCAAAAATAGAGATCACTTCACGGTTCTAAAAATAGAATCTACTCCAGAGATTCAATCAACATCTCAATGAAGTCTTTGTCAAAATCATTCCTTAACATAACAGGATTATAAAAGATCGTTCTGCGAGCAAAGTGAGCTTCATCACGCAAAAAAATCAGGCCTGTTTGAATCAACAAAATATTTTGTTGTTTTCACTTGACGATTTTTTGTTGAAACAGACCTCAAAACTAACTGAAACAACTCAAAATTTTGAGTTGAATCTACACTGTGTATTTTGTCAAATCTTTATGGAAATATCAACAAAATTATTGCGTTGATTCTACCATGATCGGCGTTGAATCAACTTAACTATACTTTTTGATTTTAATTAAATTAATTGCTGTTCACACGTGCCCGCTATACGTCAAATTGTTAAGTTTTTCTTGGTTTAGATCAGAGTGGCCAGTGAACAAGTTTCCGTTCCGTGCGATAATTCCGTTCGTGTGTTTGATCTCATCGCTTGCGGTGAGCGAAGTGTTATACAATGCGAGAAGTTAGTGCGATATTTGGGCCGATTTCATCTCCATCAGCTAGGACACCACCTGCCATCTCTAGGGGTTAAAGGCGGAACAAACCAAGTTTTGCAGATTGCAAGAAACTCCCCAACCCCTCGACGGAACATGCTTGGTAAGCGCTCTAGCATTTTACTTCAAATGACCTTTTTAATGCTTTTCCATCCTAGCAGACCTTGGCGGAAAACAACGTAACCACGGTTCACCGGAACGTCATTGGCAACATGGCCCATTCAACGCGGGAGGCAACTTAACAAACTCGTTGGTTCATCCGGAGGCGGCGTTGGCACCAAGTGCGGTCAAAAAGCTGCGAAACGGCACTCGGACCGAACAAGGTGCAACATTTGGAGGACCAGATTGAATTGTTTTCTTTTCGATGAAATAAAAATATGCAAATATCAAAAAATAATGACTATTATTATTTCAATTAAACATTGTGTTAATTCAATTGAAACACTATACTCATTTTGAAAAAATAATCAGGTTTGTTTCAACAAAAAATCGACGTTGCTTCAACAAAAATCTGATTTGAACGTGCTTTCTGTCAAATTTTGATCAACAAAAAACAGCTTAGATGTAACAAATAAGCCCGATTTGAAACAACAAAACTTGAGAGTTGATTCAATGCAAAAATTTTGTTGATTATATTCAACAAAATATTTTGTTGAATCAAACCTCGTACAGGCTGATTCTACAAAACATTTTTCTGCGTGATTGCGCGATTAGAACTCGAGTGGAGTGGAAGTTTGCTCTCAAGATGCGATTCGAACTTTTTTCAACGGTTTTCGTTAGTTACTTAGCTGGTTTATGTGCTGCCGAAGATGGTAAGTTAGTTGCATATTTTAAAATTGAAATGTGAACATCGATTTTCCTCAACTATCACCACAGTTCAACCTGGAACGATGACTTGGGCAGATAAGCTTAAAAAGGACCTGTTCGTGAACTACGATCGGACTAACCGGCCAACGCAACACTACAATGTGACCAACGTCAAAGTTGGGTGAGAAATCATCTCAATATCTTTTTACAGAGTTTAGACAAAATTCGTTTTGCAGAATGTCCGTCAGACACATTGACATCGACGAAGTGTCCTCAATTTTCACTGTCAGCAACTGGATCAATATGGTAAAACCTAAAGTTCAAAGAAATTGATAAATTGTACTTTACTGAATCGCTTTCCCAGGAATGGACAGATGAAAAGCTAAGGTGGAATCCTGAAGACTACGGTGATCTCAAAATCATTCGAACTAGTGCGGAAAGCATCTGGAAGCCGGATCTTCTTTTGTACAATAACGCAAAAACCTCCAACATTGATCACTTTGGCTTGACGGACGTATTGATTTACAACGACGGAAAAATCTTGTGGGTTCCTCCGACGGATTTTCATACCTTCTGTCGGCTGAACCTTCGTCTGTGGCCGTTTGATCAGCAGACTTGTCACGTCAAGCTTGGATCGTGGGTTCACGACGCGTTGAGCCTTAATCTTACCTTGAATACAAAACCCAGGGTTGACACAACTGATGATGAAAGCGAAGTGTGGACTATTCAAAACATAACTGTAAGACACAACACGGTCACTTACGAATGCTGTCCCGAGCCCTACGTTGATGTCGAGTACTTTTTCACCGTTAAAAGGACTTCTTCCTGCTACGTAGTCGTTGTGAGTCCAATCATACTGATTTTACTATTGACGCTGTCCGTGTTTTGGTTACCTCCTCACTGCCCTGAAAAGATCGTCCTCAACGGAATAGTCATGATGATCGCGACAGCACTTTTGATCTACTTTTCCATTCAGCTACCCATCCGGTATGGAAACGCCCCTCTAGTTGGTAAGAGCCACTCAAACTCATAACAAACTAAAACTCAAAATCCTAACATTCCCTCCCATTTCAGTGATCTTCACCATTACCACGTTGTTCCAGACCGCCTTCGGAGCAACCCTCTCCGCGATCGTAATCAAAATTTGTCGAATCAAGCACACCCGACCGGTTCCACGACTGCTCAGAAGAGCGCTACTGGAAGGCCGTTTAGAATCGATGCTGGAGTTGGGATGCACTTTACTGCCGCCGTACGAGGATAAGGAAATCGAAGGAAATCAGGAAGAGATTGTAGACGTCGCGATACGGGATTGGTGCCGGCTGGCTGGATTGCTGGATAGGGGGATATTTGCGAGTTATCTTGTGATGTTTTGCATTGCGTTTGTATGGTGTGCTGTTTAGTTGAGATTATAATTTCAATCTAAATAATAAGGATTTAAGTTAAAAGTATTTTTGTTTCACAAAATTTCAAAACAGTACTATTTACATACAAAAAAAAAGTCATAACAAAGGTTTAATACAATTTACACATTCCTATAATTTCATAGCCGGCCTGCGGATATGAAGTTGGTCACGGGTTCAATACACATAAATCTAAAAATAAACATAATTATTTGCAGAAAACAAAACAGTCAAACTTTTGATGAAAACAATTGAGCAGCATTTTTAAAAACTGCACATTTTTTTCGTTGTATTCAAATTTGAGTTAAAGGCTATTTGAAATTGTTTTCAATACGACAATTTAACAAATTCTAAAATTCATAAATTCAAAAGAAACAAAATTCCAAAATATAAAATTACAAAAATTAAATGACTTTTAATATTTTAAATATAGTATATACTCGATTATCCGAAGTCCTCGCCTTTCATAATCGAATCAAGTTTTTTATTTCTAAATTTATCATTGACGAGTTTTTGAATCCATGAATTTAATTTTTTTTGGAATACAGTCAAGACACGATTATTCGAAGGCCTTGGCAAATTTGAATTCGGATAATCGAATCAAAAAATATGTTTAAAGTATGACTTTTGAATGCGCTTTTCTTCAGATAATCGAAATTTTAATCGAGGCTTCGGATTTCGCTGATGTATTTTTTGAGATAGACAAACCATGCAAATATGCAAAACTTGTTCAACCTTGGCGGATATTCTGAAAAGGTCCAATAAACTAATAACTCAAGGCGGTTTCAAAAACAAAAAGCAAAAAAAAACGGGAAATTAGGTTTATCGGACTTTTAAAAAAATATATTAATTTAACTCGAAAAAGGCCGATTTATTTTCTTATCGGGTAATCGATTGAGGGTTAACGAGGGGTGCGCTGTTTTCATTGAAATTTATCTCTTCTCATTTTGACGTTTTCCTTCCCCACTAACACGCACGTGACTCTTTTGACTCTTTTACGATTCAAAACATTACCAAACATTGTGCAAGTGTGTGCGTGTGTCATTGTGAATCATCACGTCATTCATCAAAAAGAAGTCCAGATCCCGTTGGTTGGTTCGTGTGTCGTTCTCCTCCCTGGTAACTTGGATCGTTCGATAAAATTCAAAACAATAGACACTTTGAAGTGGCCACCCAGTTCGCGGATGGCTAATAACTGATTGAAGTGATGCTCCAGAAGAACTCCCGTCCGGGCTACAAACGCGTCATCAAGAACACGGCCAAATTTTTGATCGTCGCCGAAGCGATCGCCTTTGCCGCCACCTACGCGGGCTGGTACCGCCTCAACACCAGTCGTGGTAGGTTCCTCCCTCGCGGATGTTTTGGGGAGGGATTTTGATTTTTGTTTTGTTTTCTTTTCGATTTGCAGAGACCCGCCATTACGTAAAGGAGAACTTCCCGAGCATTCTGGAAAGTTACTACCAAGTGGGCGAGTTTATTAGTGGAGACAAGGCGATCCGGAACCACGACGAGCTGATCTGGAAGCAGGAGCAGGAAGCGAGACGATGAATATTTTTGTCAAGTCGGCAATCTATCTGACCGGATTTGGCGCTTTGAGTTGGGTTCTGCTCGAAGTGACGACGCCCAGTAAGGAAAAGTTGGAGGAGATTAAGCGGCAACAGGGAGTTGCGTTGAGTGAGAGTAAGAGCCAGAAGGCATTGTTTTTGAAGACCCTGAAGGAGGCCAGCGAGGGAAAGGATCCGTTGAAGAAGAAGAGCGATTAGAAGGGGAAAGCGCGATGGCGGAGATTGTTGACAGTCACGGGTTTAGTGGGAAGGAGAAGATTACGGAGATTTTGAACCGTCGGCACAAGGAGCGGGAAATTCAGATTCAGGCGGCCAAGTTGGAGAGGGAAAAGGATGCGGACGAAACGGAGGCAATGCAGTTTTTCGAGTCTTCGTTCGACGAGAAGGTTAAGCTGATTGGAAATAGCTTGGCCACGGTCGGCAAAAGTGAGCAAAAGGCACAGGTGTTTGCCGAGGTGCAAAACGAGATCTACGACCTGCAGCGCTACCTTTCAACGTCCACGTTCTTCCTGAACGAGTACAAGATCAAGGTTTGTCAGAACACAATTACAGATCTTTGCAAACAACTGGAAACACTGAAGGCGGAGCTGATTCCGAAGAAAAAGTTCGGCTTCAAGAGCAAGAAGATAGTCAAGACGAGCGCGGAAAAGTTCACCTTGGACAAGCTGGACGGAGCAAAAGACGCGAGTGCCGGTGAAGACCGCATGAAGTGGACATTTGCCAACCGGAAGAACGAATTAATCGAGTTGCCACGAGAAAAGATCGACGACCAAACTATCACCGGTTCTGATCTTACCAACTGCGTCATCCGCCTGGAAGGTCACTCCGGGTCGCTGCAGTTTGCCAAACTGGAGAATTGCCTAGTCATCTGCGGACCCACAGCTCGTTCCATCTTCCTGGACGACTGCCACAACTGCAAATTCGTCGTCGCTTGCCAGCAGCTCCGATGCCATCGGTCCCGGAACTGCGACCTCTACCTGAAAGTCACCTCCCGGGCCATCATCGAAGACTGCGCGCAAATCCAGGTGGCCGAATACAACGGAATCTACCCCGACCTCGACGGTGACCTCCTCAAATCCGGCCTCGACTCCACAGTCAACAATTGGAACATCCTCGACGACTTCAACTGGCTTTCAACGGACAAACCCTCCCCAAATTGGTCCATCCTTGAGCACGATCAACTAATCCTCAACTGGTCCGCCTACCAGGACCAGTTCCAGCAAACTCACTCGCTTTGTAATACCTTTGAATAAAACACAAGCTTCTTTTCTCTCAATAGCAGTAATTATTTATCGACTCGCTCAAAGATTCCAAGCTTATTCCGAAACATCGTAACCGACCAGGTGACGCTTGCCGATGCACTCCCCGGCGTAAAACCAGAAGCACACCTCGGCCGCGACCAGCGAGTTCAGCCAGGCCTGCTTGACGGTCAGGTTCTTCCAGGCGCCGGTGCGCGCCCCCGAAACGAGCCGGGCGATTCCGTCGCGGATGGCCGGAATGTCACCGGGCGTGGGCGGGGTCAGCTCGACGCGGGCGTACTTCATGAACACGTTGAACTTGGGGCGCGCCTGGGTCAGCAGAGCTGGAAACGGAAATCGCACACAGTCCGGAATTAAAATTATGTAACCAAAAAAGATTGCAAAAAAATTCGCCGCGGCCATTGCGGCCGCTACTTACTCGACACCAGGGAGGAGCCCTTGCTTGCGATCGATGCCATTGTTGTGTCGTGCTGGGCCGATTCTACCGGAAGAGAATAAACAAAATATTTAGTGGTTAAAAATCGGAAAAATCGGTGGAAAATTACGGACTCACCTTCGTCGTTTAGTTTTCCTCCAGAAAGCACCACACGAACGAAAATGGTCGCAAATGTCAGCGAGGCAGGTGACGGTTGTCAAAATTTGATGGAATGCACTGGGGGAAAATGACATCGCGGAGTTGTGACGTTCACGTTCACGTGTGGGGTTCAACCCAAAATTGAGTAGTCTTTGGTTCAGCGAACCAGAATAAAACACAAAATTAAAAAAAAAATCATGAAAAAAGGAAAAAAATGTTTCAAAACCATTTCTATTTACCAACTGCTAAGTTCGAGTGACATGTTTGACATGACAATTCTTGTAACCCAGGGAGAGGTTTTTCTTACATAAAACAAATTTGTAATTTTTAAATTATTATTTCCCTCTAAAATTCAACCCCGCCTCTAGATGGGCTTCGATATAAAAATTCGCCAAAAATCATTTTTTCAACCAATTTTTGATCTTTAAAAACCATTGGAAAGAAGAACTCTTATAATTCCGTAGTAACAATTCAATAGGGCGAATCTGCGTTTGTAAACAAGCAGTCTATCCTCCTCTTACTTGACGTAAACTGTCACTTGAGTAATAGAGATAGATGTTAGGTTTGGAAGATGGACTTGTTTTATGTGACTTTGCCAATGTTTTCAAAAATGTCATTTTTCAAGGGGTCAACATTGGCTTTGTTCTAGAGTTTTTTTTTAATAGGTCCTACAAACATATGAAATGGAGATCGCAGTAAGCCGCGCGCGCGAACAATTGAGTAAAAAATCGCAGCACCATTTTTGACGGTTCGAAATGCTCCTAGAGAATTTAAAAGTTGTCGTTTTTCAATTGGTTTGCAAAAAGTTCACATATTCTTAACCACCGAACTATGGAGAAATTCTGGTTGGGAGCGGACATACTCAGTGCTAAAGTGAAAGTGTTCACGTCAAACGATCCTGAGAAGAACCTGGAATCTGACGATCGGGATACCACCTTGCGGCGTTTTTGAAGATTTGAGCTTTATGTTAAAGATTTGCTGTTTCTTGGTGGGAGCTGTCCATCATAAGTTGTTAAATTATTATATTCCCCTATATTATGATATTATAAATTAAATAAGCTTTCTATCCCTTCTCCATTATCCCTTTCCCAATTCCCATTATTCTTAAGTACCATTTTTCCCAATTCCCATTTTCCCCAACTTCAATTGCCCAATTCCACTTCCCTCCTAAAAATATAATTATTTGCCAATTTACTGTTACACACCACACCTAACTGGTTCGGAGCGTTTGGTACGGTATGTCCACGCATCCTTCCTCCCCTGTTGATTCTGTGAAATGTGATCCGTTCACCGAATCTGTCTCTGCGGTTAATGCAACGCAGTAGGCATGGCCGCTTTAATTTTTGCTGTACATTTTTGGGGTTGCTCGGATGTACTGCAATTATTAATATAGACAAGAAAGGACTTGAGGCGTAATCTAACCGCAAGTTCTTCCAGGATGCTTTCTTCGGACTGGCTGCGCTTGTGTTCGATTAGATTAGATTAGATTAGATAGGTCCTACAAACATATGAAAGACAATAGTTTATACGACAACGTCGTCGGTTTATATGTCCTTCTCAAAAAAAAAAAAAAAAACTCTGGAACTATGCAGTAATTTTTGTATTAACCCAGACTATGCCTCTATGCATTTTTTTTTTTTACAATTTAAATGATGATGTTGCCATTCTAGAACAGAAAATGTGAAAAACTTCGCAATTCTCAATTTTCAGTGTAAGAACGGGCCTTGACTGCCCTTACACCTACATCTCACCCTTGTTCTGAGTCAGTACAAGCAACACGCTAGAACATGCTTTTAGAGTTCGTGCCAGGCATTTGCACCTGTTCGGAGGTGGTACATAGCGTAGGGTTTGATGTAAGTAAATATGACACTTGCAAGGAATCAGAGCTGTACTGTTCTGATCAAGATAATTCGAATGATCTAACAGAACTACGGATGTAGTTAGTTACCCTCCTTCCAGGATGTTCCTTACCTGGACGTCAACCGAAGAGCACGCAACAAGGTCAGTGCCATTGCATGCTCTTAGGTATCAATTTTTGGCCTGCAAGGAAATGTGAAAAACAAGCAAAAGATGGAAAAAGTAACTGTAAAAACATGAAAAAATTAGAAAGGCAAAATGTAATGATAGGAGGTGGTAAAATAAGCCAAATTTTACAAAAAGGTAGTTTTTCATAGAACAAAAGTTTGCTCAAAATGACCTCCTCAACAAGGAAAAATAAAAAAAAATCGAAGAAATATTTGGGCAGTAATATCCCTCTGGAGTTTTTTTTTTTAAAAAAAAGGTCAAATAAACCAAAATTTTAGTTTCTGCTTTTTGGGAGTTTTTTAATACCCCTGACTCAAGGCGGTTCAAAAACACCCAAAAAGCAAAAACGGAAAAATTGGTTTATTGGACCTTTAAAAAAAAAACTCCAGATATTTATTAAAATCCCAATAAAAAAATTCCGGACTTTTCCTGACCTCTCAAGACAAACACATTTTTGTTTTAATTTTGTTTATTCATTCATGAAAAACAGACTCGTACATAGGTCTAGAAAAAAATTCACTTTGGATGATCGAAACTTCGGATCATCGAATCAATTCACAAAAAATGATTGTTAAAAAAAGGAAAATTCATATGACAAATGAAAATTAAAAAAAAAGAAAATTATGTTGAACTCATACGCCAACATCAATTATCAGGCATGTTTCAAAAATTGTGGAAACTGAGATTTAGACTGAGATTTAGACAGCATAGCAAATAAAATTTGAAAAACAACTATTTTTGGAGTTTTTTATTTTTTGAAAAGGTCCAATAAACCCAATTTTCAGTTTTTGCTTTTTGGGTGTTTTTAATACCCCTGACTCAAGGCGACCCCTTTTTTAAAAAAAAACTCCAGATTTGAATCAGGACTTGAGGTATACCTGATAAGACAATTAAAAAAAAAACATCAAAAAATTAGCCTTTGTTTTTAAAAGTGTAAACCATCACAGAACACACAAATACCGTTACCAAGAAACATGAATGAAATGATAGCAAAATGTAACTGTGTGCTACGACGACAGGCAGCACATGCCGTGCGAAATACACACCGTTAGTCACATATATAAATAAAACAAAACACAAGCAACAACACCACTCAGCGCGTACTTGGATCGATCGGCTGTGAAGTGGCTACTAGTCGCAACAAAAAAATAAAATAAAGAGAAAGGACGACTGCCAATCAACCTGCAGTCGCGTTGCATCGAAACAGCTGTTTTACTGATAAGTCGCGAACGGGCTAGTGCAATAAATCGGGGTGTGGGATTACAGAGATAAAATTATATAAGATTTGCGCGCTGGAGACTAACCAGACTAAATATTTGCACTAGATTCTGGCAGCGAAGAGAGGCACAAGATTTATTTTTATAAATAATTATACCGCGTGAGTGAGGCAACCTAATCGTAGCAAGCTGAGCAGCGAGCGGACTTTTATTTCAGTCAGTCTACGGTTGAACTTGAACTTGATCAAACGCACCGAACATGAACAACAATATCAACGGAACGGTCGACGGAGAATCGGTGGTGGAGTTTTCGTCCCTTGGTAAGGGGAAGGTCCTCTGACCTTTGTTTCACCCTTTGTGATACTGATACTTTCACTTTTTCCTACTCTTTTTCCACGAAATCGACGCGCAACAGATGCCAAAGTGCAGGAACTTGTTGAGGCGGCCATCAAGGTCCGGAACAATGCGTACTGTCCGTACAGCAATTTCTCGGTGGGTGCAGCGCTGAGAACGAAAAGCGGCGAGATAATCACCGGATGTAACGTCGAGAATGGGACGTTCGGACCAAGTGTGTGCGCCGAGAGGGCGGCCATCTGTACGGCCATCGGACAAGGAGTTCGCGAGTTTGAAGCGGTGGCCGTGGTAGCGTACCAGGAGAAGGAATTTACCTCACCGTGTGGAACCTGCCGGCAGACGTTGGCCGAGTTTTGCTCCAAGAACATGCCCATCTACCTTGCGAAACCGTCTCCGGCACGCGTCATGGTCACGTCACTGGGGCAACTGTTGCCCCACGCGTTCTGTCCGGCCTTTTTGCACAACAAGTGATTAGGGTGAGATGAGGAATTTCGATGATTTTCTGTGAAAAGATTGCCTCACGGCAGATGACACGATTGGATCATCTTTGCTTTATTTTATTTTTTTCTCTTTTACTACTCACGTTGACGTGGTCGGTGCCCCGATAAGATTATAAAATTGGAAGATTCAGAGTGTTTTTTTTTTCGTTGTTTGGTACTTAAATAATCATAAAAAATAACTCTAGACATTCGTGCACAACACAAGAGGCTAATTATATCATGTAGTTAAATTTCAGCCAAATGTATGTTTTTATTTTCAAGTGAGCAGAATTTTAATAAATAAATGCCGTAGAAGTATTTTTATGTTCAAATCAAGTGTTTTTTTTGGGTGCTGCCGAAAAATTCCAACAATCTAACCAATTTACAAATATTGACTGAACTGTGTAGTTACTGAGCACGTGCATAAGTGGCTCTTAAACCACGTTCCGAAGTAAACGTACAGTAAGTAAACCAACAGCGTTGTTACAATAACATTTAAATTCCTGGAAATGTTTGCTTATTTTAATTAGCAGTCGAATAAAAAAACACGATAGAAAAATCCCGCTTACTTTTACAAAAGGCCCTATGTACATAGGAAAACCAATGGCGCATAGGTGATTTTGAAAAAGTAATTTAGAAATCAAGTTCTATTTCAAACGACGTTATTAATATAAATTAATTTCAGCCTATTTTTTCAGCAATATTCCTTCAAATCTCAAATTAAAATAATATCTGAGCGCCAAATAACTTTTTTCAACAAAATCTTGCAAAAGCTTTTAGCAAAAATCATTCCAACAAGAAACCTTCGGAAACAAACAACAAAACCTTCGTAAAATGTTAAACTTTTCGAAGGGCCGTGGTAAACTTCACAGCAACTTCACAAAGTTTAACTTCATGTTGCAGATTTGACAGCTCGATAACATAATATACATTTAATATTTTTTCTGGAGTTTTTTGTTTTAAAAGGTCCAATAAACCAAATTTCCAGTTTTTGCTTTTTGGGAGTCAGGGTATTAAAAAAAAACTCCCAAAAAGCAAAAAGTAAAAATTTGGTTTATTGGACCTTTAAAAAAAAACTCCAGATTTTGATTTGAAAATTTCTTTGAGTGCAGTTTTGTCATAACAAAAAAACAAAAAAACTAAATCAATTTGAGCGTGTAAATCGTAAATCAAAACAAATTTATTCCACAGACTCGTCAGACAGAAAACTTCAATAACAAAAAAGGTGGAGGGAGTTATGTTACACATGACCAATATGACAAAGAATGATTTTCCTGAACGAGTAGGGTTATACTGGCCTGGAATGGAAACGTATGCCCCGCCCCTTTGCACAGTTGATTCTCTTCATTAGCTTTTTGTTGAAACTTCCATACAGTTGTAAATTTTGCGTTGCAGACCACTTTCCAAACACGGCCGAAAACTTCAAGTGTCTAAATGGGAATCGTCACGTTTTTTCTGGATTGACACCGCATCAGAAAATTTTAATAGATCCCTTAGGACAAAGTTCGAATTCACATGACCTTCGGATCGTTTTAGGACAAATTTAGATTTTTGCTTAGTTCTTCGAAGCGTTTATAACGCAATTGAACTGGGTTCATCCCAGTTTTTAAAACAGTACAAATATTAAGAGAAATCCAAACACTTACGGCGCGACGGTGTCCATCTTTGCGTCGCCGTCCGCCTCCTCCTCATCCTCTCCCTCACCCGGCAGCACCAGCGGCGACGGCACTTCCGGCACATCGTCCGGCGGCATCATCCCGCTGCGCATCTTCAGCTGGTCGTCGTACTCGGTGTAGATGCGCTGCCACTTGGGTTGCGTCTTCAGCTGGTCCAGGATGTCCCGGATGAGGGTGGCCTTGGTGAAGCCCATGGTTTCGCCGTCGATCCGGTACGCGGTCCCGAACAGGCCGTCCAGAATCTGGCGCACCTTTTCCTCGGTGCCGTGCGTGGCCAGCTGGAAGCCGAGCATCGTGTGCCAGAAGCGGAACTCGTCCGGCGAGTTGATGTTTTCGGTGATTTTGATCTGGTTCTGGATGAAGCTGAGCATGGCCGGCGTTTGCCAGGCCTTGTTGGAGCTGAAATTGGGGGAGAGTGGTTGAGAGAGTGCTTTCGCTGAGCGTGTAGATTGTGGGCGACTCACTTCTCCAGGAACGCCATCGGGTTGAGCTTGGAGGCGGATGGTCCGAACGATTGGATCGTGGACAGCGGGTAGGCCTTGATATTGCGCGGAGTGAGTCCGATCCGGCTGCCGAACAGGCCGTGCCGCATGATCGGATCGGCCGAGTTGGTGATGAGCCAGCTTTCGAGTTTTTTGCTGTACGTGAAGGAGGACCCGTTGGCCAGGATGATGAACGGAACGCCCTGGTCGGAGAGGTGCATCACCGAGGGGTAGCCTGTTGAAGATTAGTTAGTAAATGCTATATGAGGAGTCATTGCTGGAACCTACTATTGGTAACGATGTCCCTGCAGGTCCCCGACAGAAACACGCACTGCTCTTCAAGGTCCCAAACGCGCAGCGTGCAGTTTTCCGTTAAAACCGCCCCCAAATTACTGTTGGGACTGAAGCAGCAGTGCACGGCCGGGCTGGTCAGGCTCATCGCGGGCAGGATCGGCGCTCCGGTGTGAATGTCCAGAAACCGGATCGATCCGTCCAAGCTGCAGCAGAGGACCGTTTTCTTCGACAGCGAAACGCACACAACCGGCGATCCGATCAACGTTTCCCAGATCTTTTTGTCATCCTTGGGCAGGGTTATGAGATGGCCAATCACCTTGCACAGGACACCGAAGCCGGTCTTGATGGAATCGTTTTGCACCTGGACGCGGTAATTGCCGTGAACGCGGAGGGTCGTTTTGGGAAGGGGTGTCGCTTTGCCGGTCACCGGAGGCGGTCCCGTGTCCATCGTTTGGATGGGAGCTTTCTTCTTGGGATCTTCCGGTGGATCGGGAGGGAAGACCGCGGTCGTCGGAGGTTGATTCGCGCATTTCGTCAATCGGATATCCAGCTTGACCGTATCTTCCGTGAGTTTGTCGATGTCATCTTGATCGACGACGTTGCTGCTGCTTCTGCTTGTACTTGGCACAGGTTCGTCGGCCTTTTCCACCGTAATGATGCTGCTTTTGCTGGCAGTGCTGCTGGAGAATTGGCCATTCCCAGAAGATCCCACCGCCGGTTCGCCAACGTCGTCGTTCAACGGGATAAACATGGGCGTAATCCGGCGCTTTCCATCTGCAGTCTTCGTTTCGATCTGTTTCATAATTTTCCGCTGAGGAGGTGAATCTTGACTAATTGCGGGATGGAACACCGATGGACCAGGTTCCGGAGCTTTTGCCGGGGTGGCCGGCGCTGCCGACTGAGGTATCAACGTGGGGGCAGTGAGCTTTTCCTGCATTGCTTTGAACAGGTAAGGGTTCTCTATGATCAACTCCTTGCCCGGTTCAATCAAGGCAAGATCCGTGATCCGATCTTTTCCGTACATCCGCTGGTACAGACTGTTCTTCTCATCTTCCGAAAGTGGCGTCCCCAACTCTTCCGCGCTAAACTGAAGACACGACACCTTGCCATCGCCGCTGCAAGCCAGCAAGATGTACCCGTTGTGGCTCCAGCTCAGATCCAAGATCGAATCCTGAAACAGGTCGTGAATCACGACCAGTGGACGCTGCAACGCAGTCAACCAAACCGACAAACTCTTGTCTCGCGCTCCGACCGCCAAACAACAATACTGTTGGGACTTGTTCGTCTTCGGCGCCGTCCTCTTCATAATCGAGTTATGAAACCGAACGCAAGTGACCGCCTTCCGGTGACCGACGAAATCCTTGTCGCACTTCCACCCATCTCGCTCAATAATCTGCGCCGTCGGACCTCCCCCGTTCATGGCATGGGCCGACACCAGATACTGCCCGTCCGGGGACCACGACAACCGCAAGATATGCGTCGTTCCGCCGCACTCCTCAAACGGTTCCGTAATCGTCTTGTACAGCGAAAAATCGTGCGTCTTCCAAATCTTCAACGTCTTATCGTCGCTCTGCGACGCAACAAACTTCCCCACCGGATCCCACGTCACCCCCTTCACCAGTCCCGTGTGCCCCTTCATGACGTGCAGAATCTGCGGAAATTCTTTCGCGTCCCAAATGATCACCGTGTTGTCCACACTGCAGCTCGCGATAAACACATCCGCCGGCGACCAGGCCAGATCCAGCACATCCCCGGCGTGACCCCGCAACGTGGCCGCGCACCTCCAATGCTCCGCAAACTTCACCGTCGATCCAAACGACCCCATCCCTCCCCCCGCGCTCTTCTTCCAAATCATAATCAACCGATCGTCCGCGCACGACGCCAGCATCTGACCGTTCCCGCTCCACCGGACGCAGTTGACACACGCCAGGTGGTTGTCCATCTGGCACAGGATCCGCGGAACATTCTTATCCTTTTCCGCCTCTTCGTTGATGACCGGCTTCAAGTTCCAAATCACGACCCGGCCGGAATCGTTCCCCTGGCCACCCGTGGCAAACTTGTCACCGTTCGGGTGGATGTCGATCGAGAAGATCGACTTATCTGCAAGAAAGAAACCAAATTAAACTCAGTCCCCGACCTCATCCACCCAAAAACTTACCATCGTGAGTGACCCAATCAGGTTGTAAAATTTTCATCTTTCAGAGCAGCTTTTATCCCACAAAAACGAACCGCTCAAAACATCCTCGACGTAGATCGGCACCCCCGAAACGCAAACCCACCCCTTTTATTCACTTTAACTAGCTAAAAAGTGTAAATTAAGTCGAAAACTAACTCGACTAAAACGCCGGACAGAGGCAGAAACAACGCGCGCGCGAATGAAAATAAAATTTTGGCAAGCGCGACGGCATGCATGCAATTTTGATACAAAACAAACCGGCATGGGCGGCGTCACGTTGATTGACTAAAGGGGGGGCAGGCGTTACGATTTTTAAGAGGGCGGCTGGGTGGCGTAACGGTTGCGAAGGGGATCGTCAAGAAATCGACGGTAACATTTCAATAGGCATCATGTACATTTTGACACTTTCTGGGTTATTGCATATTCTAAAAGTACTCATAATAAGCTACTTCTCCACCAAAAATGAGCAAAAGTTATTTCAGTAAAGTCTGTTTAATTATGATTTTAAATAAAGTAACATAAACAAAATCTCTGCCATCAGCAGTCCCTGTTTATATAGCCCTGTCAACCTGTCAAACAAAAGACTACATAAACCTCGTGACGAAAAAAAGCATCATGAACAAAGCGCCATGTACATTCGGCGAAGAAAAACGAATAATAACAAAGCGTCCCCCTCAATGACAGCAGGGTGATATAGACGTTGGTGATTTCAAATGAAGTTATGTTTGTTTTTCTTAAATAAAACGACGGAAATAATGTTTTATTGAATTTGGATGATCAAGTATCAATGAAAGCAACGTTTTACATCGTTTGTTATTATTAGAACATCTTATTTTGCTTTTATATTAAAATGGGAATTGAAAATGGATGCTCAACATTCAAATGCGTTTTTCTCAAAACGCATGGTTTGTACATGATGATTTTTGAAATGTTGGCGTCGAAATACATGTTAGGGAGCGTTCGTTTAATACGTAACGCAGTTGGGGGGGGGGGAGGGGGTCGGAGGTCGTGTTACGCTCCATACAAAATTTTTAAAATCTGTATGGAAATTGTGTTACGAATAGGGGAGAGGTAGAGATCCTAAATAGGGAGACTGGTCGAAGTGAATTTGACGTACCCAAACAGACACGAGTTTGACGTATACAAACGAGCATTTGCCTTTACGCTCTGCAAAACTTATCAGTGTTGCCAAGCTCAAAACATACGTTGCCAGATCGATTTAGCAAGCTTAGACCAGTCTCCCTATGTAGGGTCTCTAGGGAGAGGGGGCCTAAAAATCGTTTTTTTGTATTTCGTAATAAAAGAACGCTCCCTTAGATGTTATAGGAGGGTTTTTTTACAATAGTCTTAAAAAAGTTTAAACATTGTATTTACGAGCCATGGTTTCAACATTTGAATGAACAAAGTGCTTAAAAATGCATTTTACACCTGCACAGTTGTTTTGCAATTATTACTTTCCAAAATACCTAAGTATTGACGAAAATTTATAATTTTTTTGCAAAAATTAATAAAAATTCAAAATACTTTTAATCCAGCCCAAACATGCTAAATATGATTATAAATGCAGAAAAATGCGGTTTAGATTGTTTTAAGTTGATTTGACTTCTATTTTCATCCATCCGGGACCGTGGTGTAGGGGTAAGCGTGGTTGCCTCTCACCCAGTCGGCTTGGGTTCGATCCCAGACGGTCCCGGTGGCATTTTTCGAGATGAGATTTGTCTAACCACGCCTTCCGTCGGATGGGGAAGTAAAGGGTTAGGTCGTTAGCTCAATCCAGGTGTAGGTGTCCTCTCCCTGGGTCCTGCCTCGGTGGTGTCGCTGGTAGGCAGTTGGACTAACAATCCAATGGTCGTCAGTTCGAATCCCGGGGGGGATGGAAGCTTAGGTGTAAAAAGAGGTTTGCAATTGCCTCAAAAATCAAGCCTTTGGACACTTAGTTTCGAGTAGGAATCTCGCAAGCGAGAACGCCAAGGCAATACTGTAGAGCAAATAATTTAATTTTGATTTTTTCACTAAAATTTTGAAGAGTTTTGAAAAAAAAATTTTTGCCCTCCGATTTTTCGGACCAATTTTTAAGGGGGGCGACATAAAAAATCAAAAATATATTTTTTTATTTCAAATTTTTAAATGGAAAAACGTCAATATTTAGAAAATAATTCAAAAACGCTAAAAATTAAAATATTAAAATTTAGAAATTCAAAAGAAATCAGAGAATCGGCATTTAACAAATTCAAAATTTTATAAATTAAATAAAACAGAAAATTAAATATTCAAGAAATATAACATTCCATCCAATAACTCAAAAGTGAAAAAAATCACAAATTCAATTATTTCAAACACACATAAATAAAAAAACATAAATCAAATTTGAAAAAAATCATAATTCATAAACTAAAATTTAAAAAGTTAAGAGTATGATATATCTCAAAAATAGAAAAAAAATCTCTTGGGCAGATATTTAAAATTTTAGAGAGCAAATCTAGAGTTTGTTCAAAAAAGTGCAATTGAGAAAAACGCGATTGAAATTTTTCGACCGTTTTTCTGTGTTTCTACGCATAATTGCCCCGTGGGTCCCTATTCACCCCAGTTAGTATTTTATAACTCTTAAACATGACAAAAAGTCAGAATTGATCAAAAATGACATGGGACAATTTTGCGTAGAACGGCAGTATAAGGAACCATCCATAAACCACGTTGACACCTTAAGGCCCATTGTCCTCGCTCTATAAAAAAAAAAAAAAACATTTTTTTATATGAAAATTGTCCACGAGTGGGGAAGGGGGGGAGGTGGTTTGAGATTTCAAAAAAGTGTCCACGTGATTTATGGATGGTCCATAAGCTATGGGACTCCCTATTTTTTTAGTTTCCCGTTGCTGCCCATTTGAAATTTTCCTTAACCGATTCTTTACAAACTGCGTACACTGCTTTAAACATTGCTCTTATTGTCACCAAAAATTATATTTAAAATATCCGGCCCACCGTCTGTTCCGAAAACTCAAAAGGTTGGAAAGTCAAAAACTTATTTTTATGATCTCATGGATGCATTGATATTGATCAGAAAAATTGAAAATCCTTCTAAAATAAAATTTGTTGAAAATTTACATGCAATTTTCATATAACCTAACCCTCAAGAGTGTTTGGTGATTTGTATGAACGACTGAAATATGATAAACAGAAAACATTGACAAAATTCCAGAAATAAACAAAAAATCACTGTTTTTAATTTCTTAATTTTGCTTTCTTGCAATCTTTAATTTATGAAATTTATAGTGTTCGTTGGTATTTTCAAATTTGAACATCTTTTTTTTGTTATTTAGCAATTTTTGAAACATTGACATTAAAAAAAATACTTTTTACGTTTAAAATTTGGGTATCTTAAACTTTTTTATTTATTTTTTTATGGCCTTTATATTTTTTGAATTTATAGAGTTTTAAAAATCCAATTTGATTTTCCGCGAAATCACGAAAAATAATTCTAAATTAGGAATTTATTTATTTTAAGCACATTAACCATTTGTATAAAGAAGCAAAATAAATCAAATTAGTCCGTAATTCTCAAACGACCCATCCCCACCCACCCAAAAATCGTAACGCCTGATACGTCATCCCTCCAACAAAAACACAAAAGCTGTCACTCAATCAGTGTGCGAGTGCCACTCACTGGCACCCTTTACCCCAAGTCATATGACATTCAGCTGAGTACGAATTTTCCTCTGCTCTGCTGCGGATTGTGTCCGAACTGGTCCTAAATTTCGTCGCCATCCGTAGTAATCCGCGCTCCGATTGTCGTCCAGTGTTTGCACACACCCACTAATCCACCACCATGTCCGACGTGCAGGATCTGATGTCCCTTCCGGACGACAAAATTGGTAAGAAAACGAAAGTTGTTTTTGTGTTTTTCTTTGCATCGCAAAAGGCAAAAACCAGGAAATTATCGATCGATTGTGAAATGGATGCCCCTTGCGGGGCGAGGAAGTGTCCACGGTCTCGATGAGTTGGGAAAGGTTCTTGCTGGGCTGGTGAAATTTGATTCGATGCAAAAGTGCGATTATCTAAGAAATTTTGGAATCACGTGACCTTTTTCCTTCTCCACAAACACAGATATGATTGCGGCGACGAGCGTGCTGCAGCAGCAGGCCGGGGACATCCGCCAGAACAAGCCCAACTGGGCGCCGTACGTGCAGTGAGTATTTGGAATGGATTTCGTGGTTTGAGGATTGGGGTTTTGATTGTGTTTGTCGTTGTAGGTCGCAGATGATTTCGCAGGAGGATTACAACTGCGTCAGCGCCCTGGACAAGGACAAGAAGAGCCAGGCGCAGTACCTGCAAGAAAATCCCGGCCAGTGCGCCAAGACGTTCCTGAATTTGCTGTCGCACGTCTCGAAGGACCAGACGATCCAGTACATCCTGGTGATGATTGACGATCTGCTGCAGGAGGACCGCACGCGCGTCCAGATCTTCCACGACTATGCTATCAAGCGCAAGGAGAGCGTGTGGGCACCGTTCCTGAACCTGCTGAACCGCCAGGACGGGTTCATTGTCAACATGGCGTCGCGCGTCGTCGGAAAGCTGGCCTGCTGGGGCCAGGAGCTGATGCCCAAGTCGGATTTGCACTTTTATCTGCAGTGGCTCAAGGATCAACTGACCGTGGCCGTGAGTAGTCGTTGCAACTTGCTAGTTCTAACAGCGTGGCGTTGCTGTTTGATGGCCTGTCTTTTTTTTCACTAATCCTAACTGTGTTGAATTCTGCTGCTCGAAGATGCTCTTGATTTTTAACAGGCTGAAGCTGCGATGAGTGTGATGTTCCTGTTTGTCTCTTTTACTAGTTTCTGTCGTGTTTTATTCTTTTATTCGGTCACTAACTCGCACAGTTTAAGCGTTTGTACCCTTTTTGTTTGAGCTAAGAATACTCACCGAGCCGAAATTGACACAATTTTGCGTGAAAAGCTTTCGTTGAGTTCCGTTTTAGAAAATAAAGTCAAAGATCACTCTCCCTCCCTCCCTTATCCAACCGAGCTAGGGTCGTAAGCTGTCGCAAGAGATGCTCGAGGCGGACAAGAAGCGGGCCGAAGAGTCCGCGGCCGCCCATCTGGCGCACTCCCACGGACATCACGCTCATCACGGCGGCAGCACGGCCGAGTCCCACAACCAGCATCATCACCACCATCAGATTGCGGAAAAGTACCGCGAGATTTCCAGTGCCATCGACGAGCCACGCCAGCGCACTGACGGGGACGGTTCGCTCCACGTCTCGCTAACGGTAGTGTCCATGTGTGATCATGCTCAGCACCGGTTCCCGTAGAGAGGACCACCTTCTACCACCACCCACCACAACCACACCACTTTTAGCTCATCGCCCCGCTCAGTTTTCATGTAGAAAGTTCGTTCGTACGCGCCCCAATTGGCTCTGGTCGATGTGAATGTGAAGAAATTGTCGTCAAATCTGTGGAATAACACCCACCTTCTGACCCATACAAATAACAAACCACGTAGTAGATTCACACCCGTCGTCGTACTAACCCGTTCAACCAGAGGACACGATCGTTGCTAACAATTTCTCCCATTTTACTTTTTGAACTCCACGCACAGAATAACGAGTACATCCAGTCGGTGGGTCGCTGCCTGCAGATGATGCTGCGCGTGGACGAGTACCGCTTCGCGTTCGTCACCGTCGACGGAATCAGCACGCTGATTAGCATCCTGTCGTCGCGGGTCAACTTCCAGGTGAGTGTTGCCTTAATAACTTGTTGAGTTTGCGAGTCCCACTTGCTACTCCATCGATCCGATTGCTTGGCCCTAGTAGCAAGCTGTGCTTACTAACATTCCTGTCCCCTTTAATCGAGATCTACAAACTGACATGGCGGGCGCCGTTGTTGGTGGCCAATAATGCTCATGTCGAAACTTGGCTAATTATTATTTAACGAAGCATAGGATTTCTTTTTCTGAATTTCTGCGTCTTTTGACAAGCTTTTGTTACAAAATTCAAAATCTGTAAAAAGCTCCAAAGTGGCCGACTTTTTTTGACCCTTTAAGCCTAATTGGTCATATAAGACCCAAAAATCAAAATTTCCAAAACTAGCCTATAATTTGCGCATGGTCGTAAGAATAATTATCCCACCATCCAAAACATTTTTTTTTTTAAATCAGGCCTGAAAGGATTAAAATGCACTACCATAGGTATAGTTCACAATCGACTTTACAAGTTTTTTAAGATAATTTTTATGTTCAGTAATTTTTTTCTTAAAAATGCCCTAAAATGTTGATTCCAAAATCAATTTTTCATATTTGTATCAACATAAAATTTTGAAATTTTGGAAAAACTAACAAGGTTGAAAATGTTTATTAAATTTATAAAACTTTATCAATATTTAAATCACTGATCTAAAAAAAATCAATTGTCATCAAGTTGACATTCTTCAATGTTTTGATATATTATATGTTAACTGTCTAGACCCGGTGTCTTCAGTTCCCGTTACAGTTTATATGGAATTGCAATGAGAATGTAACAGAAAAATCAGGCTTCGGGTCCAGACTGGTGACCCTAAAACAACAAACAATACATACTGCCGTTCTACGCATAATTGTCCCATGTCAGTTTTTGACGATTTTTACTTTATGCCATTTTTAAGTTTAGTCTGATGCGTACTTTAAGAAAAACACATAAAATCTGGTACTTTGTTCGGAAACTCATCAAAAACAACACCAAGTCTGTTTGTCCCATCGTTGAACTTCTACGCATAATTGTCCCACCGAGTATTTTCTTACACGGAATCATCTGTTTTACTAAGCATTATGTCATGTTTACCAGTTGTATAGCAAGATAATCACAAATAAGGGTGATAAACTGCTAACTGGGGCGATTAGGGACACATTGTGCGAATAGGAACCCACGGGACAATTATGCGTAGAAACACAGAAATCGGCCGAAAAATTTCAATCGCGTTTTTCACAGTTGCACTTTTTTGAACATGGGACAATTATGCGTAGAACGGCAGCATAGTTTATGCAACTTTTCTGTACCAAAAATAACAGAATCGAATAGCAACAGTTTTCAAAATAAATGCTGAAAAGTTCCACTTTTCAGCACTGAAATGGGTGCTGAAAAGTTGAACTTTTCAGAACTTGTTTCGAAAAGTTACACTTTTCAACATTTTTTTGATTTAAACGATTTATTGACAAAATACATGAAAATTCGACTTTGAATTTCACTCAATGGGTGTTTATTGGAATTGCAAAAAATGTTGTATGGAACTCGTTGCAAAACTTGATTTTTTCAGCACTCTTCGTAATTATCCAACTCGGTGAACCTCGTTGGATAAATGTACGACTCGTGCTGAAAAAATCCTCTTTTTGCAACTTGTTGCATAAACTACTATTATTGCACAAAAAAACAATTTCCCAAAATCCGTGTTTTTTTTTATTTTGATTTTTTCATATATGCTTTAGATGACAAAACCCGTATCGTTTAAGCCATTCAGAAGTTACCGGAATTTATTTTTCGATTGCAAATTCGTATTTTACCAGGTCCAATACCAGCTGGTGTTCTGCCTGTGGGTGCTGACGTTCAACCCGCTGCTGGCGGAGAAGATGAACAAGTTCAACGTGATCCCGATCCTGGCGGACATCCTGAGCGACAGCGCCAAGGAGAAGGTCACGCGCATCATCCTGGCCGTGTTCCGCAACATGATCGAGAAGCCGGAGGACGCGCAGGTCGCCAAGGAGCACTGCATCGCGATGGTCCAGTGCAAGGTGATGAAGCAGCTGCAGATCCTGGAGCAGCGCCGCTTCGACGACGAGGACATCAGCGCGGATTTGGAGTTTTTGATCGAGAAGCTGCAGAGCTCGGTGCAGGACCTGAGCTCGTTCGACGAGTACGCAACTGAGGTCAAGAGCGCCCGGCTGGAGTGGTCTCCGGTGCACAAGTCGGCCAAGTTCTGGCGCGAGAACGCCCAGCGTCTGAACGAGAAGAACTACGAGCTGTTGCGCATTCTGGTGCACCTGCTGGAGACGTCCAAGGACGCGCTGGTGCTGTCGGTTGCGAGCTACGACATTGGCGAGTACGTGCGCCACTACCCGAGAGGAAAGCAGTGAGTAAAATTTGAAGTAACGTGGAAGTCAGTACTTAAACCTGATATCTTTTCAGCGTCATCGAGCAGCTTGGAGGCAAACAGCTGGTGATGCAGCTGCTCGGTCACGATGACCCGAACGTGCGCTACGAGGCCCTACTGGCCGTCCAGAAGCTGATGGTCCACAACTGGTAGGTGACTTCTCTGCACACTAAAATGTTCAAACTAACGTTGGTCTCCAATTTTCCAGGGAATACCTCGGCAAGCAGCTGGAGAAGGAGAGCGAGAAGGGAGCGCAAAGCGGAGCTGCCATCAGCGGAAAGGCCTAAGAATTGGGCGCCAAACAATTGCAATTGCTTTTTCGTTGTCATTACTCTGTTATTATTCTGTTGGAAATTTTTTATCACCACGCTTGGATTGGTTTCTTCTATCATGCCACATTCCCATTTACGTAAAATCATGAAAAGTCCATCAAACAAGAGCGAAAAAAGTTAGCCGGATTGCTACTGCTGAGAAGAACATGTTTGTATTTTAGTATGATGTATTATTGATCAAAACTAACTGTAAATGTAAGCGATAGCATAAACTTGAATACACACACAATACTGGTGGAACTTGTTGTACATCTCCCGATGAAAAAAAAAAAAAAAACTTAAAACTGTATCTGTTAAGCGTAATAAAGTGTAGATTATTCGACCAATCGTGAAGTTTCTTTCCTTCCAGAACTAAAAAGAACCCCATCTGCTTCTCGTTCAATCAACTATATTTACATTCCCCTCAAACATTCTACCGATCAACCTTAAACTTGGTCATCAACGACCGGGCATCGTTGCGGTGCAGCTGTTCGCTCAGCTTGGCCTCAATCTCCTCGGCGGCCTCCCGCGTCAGCACCAGCGTGTTGTGCTTCAGCATCGAGTACACGTTCAATCCGTACACTGGCATTAGGTTCACGTGATCAATCGATTCCGTTCCGGCCGTAATGTTCCTCGGCATCAAGTCAGAACTGTCCACAAACAGCACCGACGGTCCCCACGCCCGTTCCTGCACTAGATCCCGCAGAAACTGCGGATCGTCGGTCGGAATGTCCAAACTGTCCACGATGTGCAGATCGTCCTGGGCCAGCTTTATCGAAAGTGTCGACACCAGCCCCAAAACCCGGTTGAAGAACGGGAGCATGTAAAAGTGCGTCGTCGGCGAACGCGGACCGTGCGCAATGCCACCCCCGCGCCACAGCGGCGACCGAATCGACCCATGCCGAGCCTTTCCCAGACCCTTCTGAGGCCACGGCTTCCGACCACCTCCCCGAACCTCATTCCGCGTCTTAGCATGGGCAAAGCTTACATACCGATACTTGCGCTGCCACTCGACGTTCTGGTGGACAATATCTATCCGCGGGGTGGCCCCAAACACCTCGTTGCTCAGCTCCTGAATGCCCAACTTGCGCTCCTCCACCGTGTCCAGATTCTCGATCCAAACGGCACGCGGCGGACGAACCTCCGGCAGTTCAATCACCTGCTGCTGCTGCTGCTGCTGCTGCTGGGTGAGTGCCCTGCATTGGCCGGACGACGATGCCCCGATGAGCTGGACACGCAACGCGCACAGATTCCCGGCACTTTTTCGTAAAATTTGGAACATTTTTACCCCGGGAAGCGGAACGACGATGTTACGCGATTGATGTTTTGACTTTTTTGGTAAACACACATGCGGCTGCAAAAGGGGAACTGTCAAAAGGGTTTGACGCCGGATATTGATCCACCTAGGGTGCTAGATAATGGCTTCCTTACTTCCTGTTACATTTTTTTTTACTCTGTGGTCAAAGACTAGAGTTTTTTTAACGATCCAAAATTTTAATGTTTTTAATACCCCTAGCTTAATGCAGTTTAAAAAAATCCCAGCGAACAAATTTTGTTTATTGGACATTTGAAAAAAATCAGGTGTTTTTTTAAAATGTATACTTTAAACTATTGTGGCTGGCTAGAAGCATAACATATTAAAAAAAAGTGTAGAACGTAGAATAAATAAAATCTCATTAATCACATGAAAGAACAGCCCAAATTATAAAAAGCGTAATATATAACAGTTGCTTACCTTTTTGAAAATTCTAAAATTCTAAAATTCAAAAAAAGCTAAAATTCTAAAATTCTAAAATTCTAAATCTAATCTAATCTAATCAGACCCTAGCGCAGCAAATCTTTCGAAGGGATCCTGGAGAGTGCCTTAGGTTAGATGACGCCTAGCACTCTTCTTGTCATTTATTAACATTTGTAGTGTGCCATTGCATCGGAATGCATTGAAACATCACAAGCGTTAAAGCGGCCAGGCCTACTGCGTAAAGCCGTATCGCAGAGATGACTCGTAATTGGGTTGAGTTTGAGCACAGAGTGTTCGAACAACAACACAATTCTGAATCGACAGGGGAGGAAGAAGCGTGGGGACACACCACCATACGCTCCGAGATTTTGGTTGTATTTGTTGGGAGCACCATGCTAAGAAGGTTTGGTACTCCGGGACCCTCTGGGATGGGACATTGTATTTCCACGAATGCCCTGGACACTATTTGCCGTGGTTATAGCGCCACAACTCGCTCTCTGTAACAGTATTCCTAATTCCAGTCCAAGTTCACCAAGTCGACATGGCCTAGTGGTTAGCATTTTTGCTTACCAATCCAAAGAACGGGGGATCGAACCCTGTCTCGAGCGACTTTGATTTTTCGTTCATATTCAATCATTTCTAATTTCTGTGTTCTAAACTTTCTCGTTGGGAGCAGATGGGCATCGAACCCAGAACCATTCGCTTACAAAGCGAACACCGTAACCAGTCAGCCACGGCCGCTCCACATATAAAATTCTAAAATTCTAAAATTCTAAAATTCTAAAATTCTAAAATTCTAAAATTCTAAAATTCTAAAATTCTAAAATTCTAAAATTCTAAAATTCTAAAATTCTAAAATTCTAAAATTCTAAAATTCTAAAATTCTAAAATTCTAAAATTCTAAAATTCTAAAATTCTAAAATTCTAAAATTCTAAAATTCTGAAATTCTAAAATTCTAAAATTCTAAAATTCTAAAATTCTAAAATTCTAAAATTCTAAAATTCTAAAATTCTAAAATTCTAAAATTCTAAAATTCTAAAATTCTAAAATTCTAAAATTCTAAAATTCTAAAATTCTAAAATTCTAAAATTCTAAAATTCTAAAATTCTAAAATTCTAAAATTCTAAAATTCTAAAATTCTAAAATTCTAAAATTCTAAAATTCTAAAATTCTAAAATTCTAAAATTCTAAAATTCTAAAATTCTAAAATTCTAAAATTCTAAATTTCTAAAATTTCTAAAATTCTAAAATTCTAAAATTCTAAAATTCTAAAATTCTAAAATTCTAAAATTCTAAAATTCTAAAATTCTAAAATTCTAAAATTCTAAAATTCTAAAATTCTAAAATTCTAAAATTCTGAAATTCTTAAATTCTAAAATTCTAAAATTCTAAAATTCTAAAATTTTAAAATTCTGAAATTCTAAAGTTCTAAAATTCTAAAATTCTAAAATTCTAAAATTCTAAAATTCTAAAATTCTAAAATTCTAAAATTCTAAAATTCTAAAATTCTAAAATTCTAAAATTCTAAAATTCTAAAATTCTAAAATTCTAAAATTCTAAAATTCTAAAATTCTAAAATTCTAAAATTCTAAAATTCTTAAATTCAAAAATTCTGAATTCTGAAATAATTTTAGAACTCAGAATTTTAGAATTTTAGAATTATTCTAAAATTCTAAAATTCTGAGATTGCAATACTTTTCCTTCCGCAAGAAAGATAAATGTCAAGAAAACTTCAGTCAAAACGTCAACACAAAACATCAGCAGAGAAGAACGTCAACACTGCAAAAACGGTGAAAAAGTGAAATTTTTGTGCTCGACCAGGAAAACCCCGAACTTTTTCCGTTAGTTTCCAGTGAAATGTTTGGACAATTCTAGGCGCCGGAACAACACCATGTACTCGGAGTGGGCCTCGCTGGTGCCGACCATCACGGACAACATCCAGTCGGTGCAGTCGCAGAGCGTGCTGGGAAAGTTTGGAATCGCGGGTGGGCGTGATGTGGCAGCCGTGGTGGTGAAGCAGTTGGCTGGCAATCTGGGCATTACGAACGCGGCGGAACCGAGCTCGCTGAGCAGTGACCAGGAGGTGCAGTGGTGCATGGACGTGATTTGTCACGGGTTGAGTCTTCCGCTGGCGGAGCACGACATCATCAAGGATTGTGTAAACATTTACTGCGAGTGGATTACGGCGTTGAATCCTGGGGTGCCGAAGATTAGCATTCCGAAACCGATTTGCGAGTCGCCGAATGAGTTTGGGAGGAAAATTATAAAACATTTGTACAATTTGTTTGTTCCGCGGCCAGGCGAAGGTGAACTAGAGTTTTACGCGGATTATTTTTGGCTTTAAAATTTTTGGATGGCGACTAATTCTAGAGTACTTTTTCAAAAGGTCCTATGTGCAAAAACCTCAATCTGAGAAATTTGATGACAAAGTTTTGGTGCACATTTTTAAATCTCATTTAAACACGCTTGGGTATTTTTCGATTCTGAAAACGCCCAAATGGGTCTAGAGTTATGCTTTTCAAGTGTGCAACTCGGGATCATATAAAAGTTAATATTACACTTAGTTCTGAAGCAATTTGGTTCATACAACCTATGAGTGCACATAGGACACGTTCATAGGACAAATTTTGCACATAAGACTTAACGCATTGGACTATATTCATGTGGCAAGGCACATAAAACTTTATGAAATAAAATTTAAATCTCGATTTAAAAAAACAATACTTTTTTGATAACAGTCTATGTCCAACCCTCTCGTAACGTGTAGGCAACAGCTGATGAAGAGCATGAAATATTTCAATGCTTCCAGCGCGTGAGAGGAGAGAGAAACCGTTATAACCAATCAGACTTCTGTCAGATGGGTGGCGGGTAGGATAATTTACGATGTTAAATTAACCAATGCGCCAATGTAAACAATGATTATTGTTTACCTTGGCGCATTGGATATTTTGACATGGAAAATTGTTCTATCCGCCTATCATGCTGTGAGCGCACATACAGTGAGTCAAATATTTGTCCGTACCCCCCCGTACGGAAAATGTTTGTGATATAAAAGTACATAAAATTCGACTAAAGTGCCATGTTTTGTACATCAATCGACGCGGCAGAATGTCCTCTTTAAGACACTGTCATTGGATTTGCAAAAAAACTTTTTCTTAAAAAATACAAAAATAGTTTACTGAAAAAAGTCAAAAAAAGAGGTCAAATAATTGTCCGTACCCCTTGTAAAAGTACAAAATCTGATCGATTTAAGTGAATTTATCTATGAAATGTTGTTTCTGTGTCAAATACTAGTACCTCTAGCCAGTTTGTGACAACTTTGAACTTCTGATAACTTTATTAAGTTAGTTTATATTAAAAATTGGATTAAATTTAGTTTTTTTATGTAAAACTTATCAAAATATTAGTTTATAAACAACTATTTTTATAAAATTGCTATTTTATGTTGTAAGAGTCTCTATTTAACAAGTTTTAACAATATTTGTTCGAAATATACATTGTTTTCATCTTTTTTATTGACATTTTTCGACCAAAAATACTGTTTCGGAACAATACCGTTAAACAATCCGGATTGTCCCGGAACCGGTTTAACCCCTCGGAGGGAAATTTTGTGGTGGTCAGATAGAGGACAAAAAAACCCACCTCTTGCAATTTAAAGCATCCAATTTCGTCCACTACAGCCCGATTACGAGTCCCTAGTCTGAAATTTGAAATTTTCACTTTCCGTACTGAGAATTTTTGTACCGTCCTGGGACAGAATGTTTTGCTTGGGGAATTTGAAAATTTCAAATTTCAGACTAGGGACTCGTAATCGGGCTGTAGTGGACGAAATTGGATGCTTTAAATTGCAAGAGGTGGGTTTTGTCCTCTATCTGACCACCACCTCCGAGGGTTAAACCGGTTCCGGGACAATCCGGATTGTTTAACGGTATTGTTCCGAAACAGTATTTTTGGTCGAAAATGTCAATAAAAAGATGAAAACAATGTATATTTCGAACAAATATTGTTAAAACTTGTTAAATAGAGACTCTTACAACATAAAATAGCAATTTTATAAAAATAGTTGTTTATAAACTAATATTTTGATAAGTTTTACATAAAAACTAAATTTAATCCAATTTTAATATAAACTAACTTAATAAAGTTATCAGAAGTTCAAAGTTGTCACAAACTGGCTAGAGGTGCTAGTATTTGACACAGAAACAACATTTCATAAATGAATTCACTTAAATCGATCAGATTTTGTACTTTTATTAGGGTACGGACAATTATTTGACCTCTTTATTTTACTTTTTCAGTAAACTATTTTTGTATTTTTAAGAAAAAGTTTTTTGCAAATCCAATGACAGTGTCTTAAAGAGGACATTCTGCCGCGTCGATTGATGTATAAAACATGGCACTTTAGTCGAATTTTATGTACTTTTATATCACAAACATTTTCCGTACGGGGGGGTACGGACAAATATTTGACTCACTGTACTACTGTTGTGTTTAATGTTTTAAAGCAATAGCAATCAATGTACGGTCGAATACAGGTGCGTTTTTTATGGATAAATAATAAGGTGAGATTGTACATCGAATAAAATAATTTCAGCAACTGCAAAGCTTTTAGCTTCATTGCGTCAAAAATTAAATAGGACCATTGTTCGATCTTGCGCTGCGCTTGGCGGGAAAGGGGACGGCCAAGGGCTGTCGAATCTGGTACCTGGACGTCGAGGATGTCCTCTACATCGACGTGGTCCTCTCTGGTCGGCCCTCAATGACTCTGTTCTCGTGCATCCTGGCGTTGACATCGCGTGCTGGTATCACGGCTGGTATCAAAGCTACAAACAAAGGACAATCGGCTCAGAAACAACTCCGCCAACCTGCGCAAACGAGAATTTGTGTACAACTTCAGGAAGGTGATTATGAGCAGAATTCAAACAAAACAATGTAATTGGGCCAATATGGGTTTGTAAAGAAACCTAATGTAAACATCCACTGACGTGCTCTCACCAAGTCGGCCTGGGTTTGATACCAGAAGGTCTCGGTGACATTTTGTGAGATGAGATTTGTTTAATCACGCCTTCCGTCGGACGGGAAAGTAAATGTTGGCCCTGTCTAACCTAGAGGTAAGGTCGTTAGCTCAGTCCAGGTGTAGGAGTCGTCTCCCTGGGTCTCCTGCCTCGGTGGAGTCGCTGGTAGGTAGTTGGACTCACAAATCAAAGGTCGTCAGTTCGAATCCCGGGGTGGATGAAAGCTAAGGTTTAAAAAGAGGTTTGCAATTGCCTCAACAATCAAACCTTCGGACACCTAGTTTCGAGTATTTCATCTCGCAATCGAGTTGAATTAGAGCTAATTTAATCAAACAAATGGGCATGGTTGTGTCCCCACTGATGGACGGATATAAAGACTTTTTTTATAGAGAAGAAAAAACAAAACCTGTTTCCAAATTGAAACAAATCACCTTCCTATTATTTGAATTCTATCCCTTGAACAAAAAAGATAGCCCAATCAATTTTAAACATTTTTTTGTATTTTCACAGTTTATACAACACATTCACATCGTATTCTTTGTCTTCATACTCCTACAACCTACATCTAAGTACCATCTTCTTCCTCTTCATCCGGACTGAAAGATCTGTTTATGGAGTTTTGCCGACACAACACGATCCACGGCATCAGCCGCATTGGATCGCGGCATCGAATGCTTTTGAGAAGTTCTGTAAAAGTTCTGCTCTGTCGATGTACGACTGTGGAAAGCTGATCGACGGGATGTACCGAAAGTGGGATGAAAATCCCGTGATTGTAACGTTTGACAAGGTCACCCCAGTTTGGGCGATTCCGTTTCCGGCCGTGACGATCTGCTCGGAGACGAAGGTCGTATGGAGCAAGGTGAACTGCGTCACTCTCGTCCAAACTTTGATCACCTCCATCACATGGTGAATCGTTGACTTCAAGATTCGGTAACGTCACCTGATCACTTCGATTAGCCGGTGTTTCCCGAGGCGAAGTGGGGCTTGTCGACGTTTCCGTCGACTTCGGCTGCGGTTTATCCTCAGTGGAACGCAAAACTGTAAAGAAAAAGCTTAGATTGTAACCAACAATAAGCAAAAATGTTAGATTAGCAAACCGGCCGATGCCGAAACTGGACGATCCAACAATTCCTTTCCAGATCGTGTTTGGACCGAAAGATCGATTGCGCCGGGGAATGCTCCAGCTGGACCTTCCATCGGGATGCAAACTGTAAGGGATTAGACATCTGGTCTCGGGGCGTGGCCTGGCCATCCTGCAAATAACCATCGTTCTGCGATAGAAGGTTCCAGCGAGCTTTCATCCATTTCTGCGAGAATAATTCACGTTAGATACTATTTGATCATAAAAAATAAACAAATACAAACCATCAACGGAAACTGCTGGAAAATTCTCAACCTCTTCTCTTTGACTATCGAGTCCCGCAGCAAATGAGGTATTCTTGATTCAGGCGTAGATGTGGGCGCGTTGAAATCGCCGAAAGTAATGTCAAGAACGGTCAAATTTCCGGAATCTTCTTTTGTTTCTGATGTTTCGTCTCTGCAACTAAATGATTTATGTAACTTGCATCTTTCGGTTTAAACAGTTCAATTTACATACCGTTCCGTTCCTTCAATGGACTTGATGTGGGTGTCGCTTCCTTCTCTGGGTATTCCAAGTACGACAGTACCAAAGCTGGCCGTTCGGATGGCATCCGATGATCACCTGTCTTGGCATCGGTATCTTGCGGATTACACCTTGGCCCGTTCAGCTCAACCAGAGGCTTTCGATGAGTTGGAGCAGGTGGGCGAATTTTGTTTGAACTTTTCACAACTGTAAACGGAGGCCCTGAGTCGGAACTAAAGCAAAGCAACTTTACCGGAATAGAAATTCCATTTCTGGACAACCGGATCTCCCGCTGCTTGTAGAGGACCGGAAGACTTCCGTAAATGATCTTCCGCCGATAAATGACAACCGAGAAGTACCGGAGCGTGTGCAAAACACCGAGCAATTCTCACTAGTGTCAACACAAAAAAAATGTTTTTTTGTTCAATCCAATTTATGCTCGCCTTTGGCTCGCATTCAATCAATCCTATCTGTCAAATTCGAGAGAGGGCGGGTAGGTCGTTTTGCACTATTCCTTTCGGCTTTGGCAACATTGAAAAATTTCATGCTCTCTCCCAGCTGATGACTACACTCTGCGCGAGATTCGGATATATTGTTCATTGTACATAAATTGAAGATTGTAAAATAATTTAGTTTCATACAAAAACGACGTATAATTTATATTTTAATTATCCATTATATCTTTAACATAGGTCATTTTGATGTGAGCGTATGTGCATGATGATTAAAATATATTTATAATTGCTTATAGGTCGATTTGCTACCGTTCTATGTACACGTTCGACCAGAATGCACATAGAACAACCAGTTGGTAAAATGACCTATAACCATTTTGTTTAAAATTTATTGAGAATAGTTGTAGGTTGTTTTGTAGATAAATATTATATTTAAAAATATAAGAGTTTCAAGAAATCGGGTTAGCGGATAGTATAGTTTTTAGTACACCGAATATAATGCAATAACTAACTCAGTTTGTTTACTTTTGGCGCATAGGACCTTTTGAAAAAGTACTCTAGAATTCAATAATTCATGCACGCTTTAATTATTAAGTTTTTTTTTGTTTTGCTTCCTACATGCACCTTTTCCAAACAACCTCCCCCTACTAATCATAATCTATTTGTCTTTTGTATATATCGTAAAATTGCCGTGTGTTTGATACTGATCTATTCCTTTCTACGCGCTCTCAACCAGACTGGCCTTTTATTTATCAAGAGGACTTAGGTGATTTGTTTGACCAACATTAGTTAGAGGTGGTTCGGAACTAGAAAACCTAATCCGGAATCTTCCCCGCCCTCCAGGTTCCGACACAATCAACCGACAGGCGGTCTTTTGTCACCGAGTTCTGCGAACCCTCCAAGACACGGCCCAAAACTCGCGAATTTTGACGGTAGAAACGTGGGAATCATTGCTGCTCTTTCTTCTGGCCATCAACGAGATTCTGCTGGCGCCGCCCATCGTGAAGGACGACGTCGGAGATCAGCTGTGCGAGCGAGTGCTGAGCGTTCTGTTCGAGGTGTGGCTGCTGGCCTGCAATCGGTGCTTCCCTTCGCCGTCGCTATGGAAGACGTTCCAGGAATCGTGTGCGGCCTGGCGTCACCGGATTGCCCTCGTCGAGCAGTGGAACCGGGTTAATTTGGTGCTGACGGCGAAGCTGCTGGAGTTTACCTATGGGCCGGCCTTTCCGGAGATGAAGATACGTAAGTGTTGAAGACAATTCAATGGTACAAATCTGAATCTCCCTTTGGGCGGCCAGGGGCCTCCTGAGGGCGCTCTATCTTTTTCATGAAGGCAAACTTGGCCAATTTGCAAAATGCAAAGTTTCTCTTGGGCGGACTTAGTCGACGACTCAGCCCTGTTATTCCAATTTCAGTGGAGGAGGACAGCAACCTGATTCCGGCCGGCATGACCAACGACGGGATTGCCCAGTCGTGGATCCGCTTTCTGAAGATCCTCGGCGCCCCGACCGATTTGTGCTGCCCGCAGGTAATCAGCCGTACGCCGCAGTTCATCCAGGCCGTCCTGCTCAACTCCGACGGAATCGAACCGCAATACCATCCGTGTTTACTGCAGTTGCCGCAGATCTTCCTGAAAACCATGAAGGGAATCGCCGGCCTTGTGGATGCATTCCTAGGTAATTATTCTTAGTTTGTAGCGTTCGTCAAATCAAATTGATCACTTCCATTCTGCGCGACGCGACATTTCCCAAAAAAAAAACCTCAGGCATAACTCAGTACAGGCAGGAAGATCCGGACAGTGTTGGCCAGCTCCATCACGGGGTCGGCGGTGGCAACACGACGCCAAACATTAATTTCAGGCATTCCGGTGGGGAGATCAAGCAGAGTCCGTCGATTCGGGCCACCGGCGGCATCGGCGGGTTGGGCCTCGGGGCTGCGCTTGGCGTGGCGGGAAGTGGCACCAGCATCAATAGTCAGAGCGGCGATGCACAACCCGTGGCGGGTTCCACAAACGTGCTTAGCAACTTTATCAACAGCGTTTCGCACGACGGTCAGTTTGGAACGTCGGGTGGCGGCGGAGATGGTGGCGTTCCGAACTCGCCAACACCGCCCCTTCAGCGGCGGCTGGCCAAGAGCTTTAGCGTGGCGCCGTCCATTTCCGCCCACGCGGTCATTTCCATGTCCCACCAGGCAAAGGGTGCGCATCTCGAGATCTTTTCACCTCAACTGTCTGTGTTTTATCTTTTTTTGTATTATTTGCTTGATCAGTGTGTGTGCGTAACGTTTTTCTTAGAGGATCGATTGCTCTCTAATGATCTTGATTTTTTCTTAATTTTGAAATTTTTTGTAGTGCTCGCGATTTCGAGACGTAGGACATTGATTAACCCACATTTTTTGCAACATTTTCAAGCAATTCTTCAAACAAATCGCACTTTATAGCGTAATTAATTGCATCTGTAAAAGAAACTTGCATCGTAAACCTGTAAACTAATAAATTTTCTACCTTCTTCAAGGTCTCACAAAGAGTTCGTTCAGCGGATTGACCAGCAGTCGCAACGCAAACCAATCGAATCCGGTCCCACAGTCGGCGTCGCTTCCGTCGTCTGGATTTTCATGTAAGCCTTCACCGTCCTAATAATCAAAGCATCTCGAGATAACGATTTACTTCCCAAAGCAATGCTGTCCTTGTGCCAGGAGAACCGTGTTCCGCTGGCCACCAATCGTCCCCGGTGCAACAGTATCCTGCACCTGTTTGGGGAGTGGCTCTTTGATGCGGCCCACATCGGTGGGGAAACCTGGATTCAGAATATGAAGAGTATGTGATACAAATTTATTCCATGTTTCTTTTATTCACTTTCACTTCACTCACTCACTTGTTCACTTACAGTCTCAGCCACTCACTCACTTCCACTCTTATTCTCTCTCTCACTCATTCTTTCGCATTTCATTGTCACTCTCATTCTAAGCTTTGCAATATCACTCTCAATCTCTTTCAATCTAAATCATTAATTTTCAGACTAATTTTACTTTACATTTTAAACATTTTTGAAAATTTATAAAAGTTTTAAAAATATGTTTTTTAATATTTCCAAAAAAAATTCTTCAACTTCTGAAACTTCTCAAATTTCTAAAAATTTCTTGAATTTCTTAAATTTCTTAAATTTCTTAAATTTCTTCAATTTCTTAAACTTCTCAAATTTCTAAAAAATTCTTAAATTTCTTAAATTTCTTTTAAATTTCTTAAATTTCTTAAATTTCTTAAATTCCAATTTCTTAAATTTCTTAAATTTCTTAAATTTCTTAAATTTCTTAAATTTCTTAAATTTCTTAAATTTCTTAAATTTCTTAAATTTCTTAAATTTCTTAAATTTCTTAAATTTCTTAAATTTCTTAAATTTCTTAAATTTCTAAAATTTCTTAAATTTCTTAAATTTTTTAAATTTTTTAAATTTCTTAAATTTCTTAAATTTCTTAAATTTTTTTAATTTCTTAAATTTCAATTTCTTAAATATCTTAAATTTCTTAAATTTCTCAAATTTCTTAAATTTGTTAACTTTGTTTTTTCTTCTTTTTTTTTTGGTTTTTAAAAAAATCTAAAAAAAATGAAATTAAAAAAAATCGCCTCGCTTCGCTAAAAGACGGTGATTTGCGGATTGCAAACTTGATTTCGCCATGTATCAAAACAAAATCTAAAAAAAAACTTGAAATATCTGAAAAAAATCTTTAAAAATTCTGAAAAATTATATTTTTTGAAAAAATCTTAAAAAGTCTGAAAATTTCTGAACAGTCCTACACATTTGAAAAATTTCTTAAAGTTTCTAAAGAAACACATATAAACAATTTGGAGATTTATAATTTTCAAGATTTTCAATTGATTGAACAACACGCTATGATATTTTTTGAAGACCAAGTTATAAAACATAAATCTTACTACTTTCAGAACGTGCCGCCGAGGCAAAGCGCCGCCCCTCGTCGATGATCATGGACAACCGCAAGGGCAGTCTGTCCCAGCCCCCGTCGCTCTCGGAAATGAGCGACGTTCCGCCGGGACTCACCATCGACAAGTACGAATCGGGCAAGGCCGAGGCGGTCGGTGCGCTGTGCCGAATTTTCTGCGCCAAAAAGACCGGTGAGGAGATCCTGCCGGTGTACCTGGCCCGGTTCTACATGGCCCTCCAGCAGGGACTGAAGCTGAACGACTCGAAAGAGTGCGAGGAAACGCTGGCGAGCATTCTGTACAATTCGTCGGATTTGTTCCGGATTGATTTGGAGGGAATTCAGGTGCTGCTGCCGTCGTTTATCGCCGCGCTCGAGCTGATCCTGCCCGAGAAGGAACTCCGCATGCGATCGCAAAACGTGATCGTCAACAAGGTCGAGCTGCGCCGGGCCGCGATCAACGTTCTGCTGTCGATTCTGTCGCTTCCGTTGCACTTCCAGACGCTGCCGATTCGGGACATTACTGCAGGGCCAGCTGACAAGTGAGCTTACTGAATTTTTTTGCAGGAATTTTTAACAACACGATGTTTTCTCTTACAGAATGATCACATTTATTCAGCTAAAGCCGCGCTTGATCAACATCCTGATGAACGCACTTCAGGTCGAAAGTGATGCCCAAAATACGCACATGCTTCTCGGAGGACTTCATTTGTGCGTCCAAGATTCGGGCATTTTTGAGGAAACGGAACTTGGGCCCGACGGGCTGCACACTTCCCAGCAATCCAACGATGCCAATCTTCTCAGTTCAGGTTTGCAATCTCAGCAATATTTCTTGCTAGATTTTTTTTTGAACTCTTCAAATTCTAGCTAGATAATACGCTTCACTCGTTTTTTTTTTCAAAACTACACACTCACACACAAAAAGTTTCCGTTTTTTAGTACAAAACAGCTAGACACACCGTTTTTTCCTGTTCCGTTTAATTACCGTTTACTCTTTATTTTACCTTTTTTGTTCCTCGAATCATCGAAACCAACCAACCAACCAACCAACACCATCGTCATCATCGTCACCAATTCTTCCGTTTGTTGTTGTTGCTCGTTGCCGCTGTAGCCTGCTCGGAGAAGAGTACGTACTCGATCAATAGCGCCAACTCGAGCATCGGGAACAATAGCACCGCCACGCTTAGCAATGAGCCCTCTAGTTTGCCGGCTTTCGATGATTTCCCGTCCGAATTTATTCCTGAGTTAGAGTTCAGTTCGTCTGCAGTTTATGGTAAAGCTCGAGAGTTTTCTTTTCGTTTTTTTTATTGTTTATTGTTTTTAATCATGTAGTTGTTCTTATGTCACTAATCGTTTTAGTATTAAGTAATTTTATATTTAGTCGTTCGAAATATCTGGAATGTTTTGGGGTTAGGGTAAATCTTAATATTTCTTTTGTTGTTTTTGAAACGATCTGAAATTGATGTCATGTTCTCAATTGTTCGCAAAATTAAAAATAGTCGTCTGGGATCTATTTATAATTTTCATAGAAATTTGTTAATTTCTAGAGCAATTCCAGCCCAAAACAGGAATTTTCTAGGTACTTTTTTCTCGACAGGTTATCCTATGGAGCCAGATGCACTCGAAAATGGCATTTGAGAAGGGCGTTTGTGTTTAAAATATTTTTGTATTTCGTAATTTACATATTGCCGTATCTTGAAGCCGTTGCATCGTATCAAAAAGTGTTCAAACACAAACTTGTAGGAAATTAGACGTGCTTCCTAAAAAATACACTGAAATAAAAATACACGCCACTTCTATGAGATTTTTTGATTTTTGAGTTTAAAAGTAAAATTTGAAGGTGAGCCCACGTTTTTTTGTTCAAAATTTTTGTGGAAATAGCTTAAGATGTTACAAAAAGACTCACGAAAAATGTAGGATAGAGTAACTCTCGTTAAAAATACAAAAATCATTTACCAAAACTGTTTTTTGAAAAATGCTCTAAACGTCAAAATTTGCAAAAAACCCAACACGAGAAATGATTCTCCAGACAAAGACAAGGTTCCGGTACAACTGATTCCTTATTTTGCATAGAATTGCTCTCTAATAAAATTTGAAAATTTCTGAAAATTTTATTGTAAGGTTTTTGTCCCTCGGCTTTGGTTAGGGTCGAGGAGGCGGCAAAAAAAAACTAAATTTAAATTTTTAAGCCTAACTTTCAAAATTTTTAAGCAAAAAATATCACAAAATGCGTTATACATGATTACAGTTATGTTACTACACAAAATTGGCAAAATATCATTTAATTTATGAAAACAATCTTTTAATAAAATTGCATGTTCCGATGTGTGGTTCGAAAAAACAAAATGTGCCCTATTTGGTAAAAAAATATATTATAAAATGTTGTTAAATAGATTACAACCACCTGTACCAAGTGTTATCCTTATCAACAACAATTTATTTTTTCCAATTACATTTTTTCCGCCTGATTTTGAGGAATCAAAAACTTAAAATGAAATTTGCAATGGCCTTATTTAAAAAAAAAAGAGGTTATGCATAAAAATATGGTGTTGCAAATGTTTATGCCAGCTTTTTCAAAATAATTAGGTGGTTATGTCATAGACATGACCAGTATGGCAAGGAGCTTGGTAAACGTGATGTTTTAAACCAAATTCCCGGGAAACCAATTTGAATTCCCGGAAAATAATAAGTTCTCACAAAAAAGAGCTTTTGGTGTACACCTTTTATCTAACAATATTTTCAAAAATATAAAATAAAATATAAACTTCAGTTAAAAGCATGAGGCAACCCTCTTAATAAACTTTAATCGATATCGATGACGATTATATTGTCGTTACCGTTACCCGAGTATAAAATTATTGGTGATACTATTATCGTTGGAAAGAAAATATTTTAATGTTTGCATGCAAAAAAATATGGAATGCTATGGATACTTGAAAGATTCCTAACACTAGATGTATGTTTGATGTCCATCAAAATTGGTTTCTGCAGGTAAGTTACAAAACTAACTAACCTCAGATAACTTCAATATATTTGTAGTTTAAGTTAATGCAATGTAAATATTTTAGGACATTCAAATTTCCTAATTAAATAAATTTCAACTTCCCCTCACAACCCGAAAACAGACAGCGGCCACGCCCTGTTCGTCCGCGCCACCTACCTGGTTTGCCACCGGCTGATCTCCTCCTGGAAGACCGACCTGAACGTGTCGCTTGCGGCACTCGAGCTGCTCTCGGGGCTGGCCGCGATGCACATCAAGGACTCGGACGCGCTCGAGTGCAAGCGGGCGGTCAAGTGGATCTGCGACTACATCTGCTACCAGTGCTCGCGACCTCCGCCGGCCCACAGCAAGGACCTGCACAGCACGATCGTGGCCGCGTTCCAGTGCACTTCCGCGTGGCTGCTGCACCATCCGTATCTGCTGCAGGACAAGGAGTGTCTGACGACGGTGCTGGAGGTGGTTGAGCTGGGGATTTCCGGGTCGAAGAGTGTGGGAAAGCCGGGCGAGCCGGTGAAGCATAAGGACGAGAAGGAGTTGAAGCCGGCCTCGATGAGGGTGCGGGACGCGGCGGAGAACTTGTTGACGTTGATTCTGGAGCAGATCGATTACTTCCCGGACGAGTGTGGCAAGCAGTCGCTGTCTTCGCTGCTGGACGAGGTCGTGCTGGCAAAACATTCCAACACAAATGATGAGGACACTTCGGAAATCAACCAGGAGCAGGCGATTAGGAAGTTCAAGTACTTTGTCACGGAGAATTCAACAATTTTGGCACTGTTTGAAGAACCACTTGGAAACGACCAGGATCCGCAACCAACTGTAACTAGTAAGAGGTTTTTAACTGTTCATATATCAAATACTAACTTATCTCTCTTTCAGTTCTAATCCGCGGACCGTTTGGACGACACGCTTGGACCATGCAGCTGCGTCACCTCTCCCGCAGTAAATCCGGTACAAAATATCACGCCCCAAATCCAGGTCGACCGGTCCCCATGAACGACATCATGATTCGGCAAGAGGTCGAATATAAATTCTTCCCCGATTCGGTGGACCGCATTCCGCCGTGCGTGGTCGACTACTCGATTCCAACGCTGGACACAACCGAGCAAAAGATTGGAAACCAGTCCACGAAGCATCTGGCGCGTCTGCTCGAGGATCAGCTGGTGTACGAGAAGCTGTCCTGGGCTCAGACGGAGTGTTCCGTTGACGGGTTGGGCCACGCACAGGAAGCGACCCCACCAAACGTTTGCCACGAGTTTCAAGCGGCACGACTGTTTCTCGCCCACTTTGGGTTCCTCTCGATTGGTCAGAATAACAACGGCCAAAAGCTTTTGACCGCGCTGGACACAACCAAGCCCGAGTTTTGTCAAGATTTGAAAATTCTTGATAAAATGAGTCCACGGACTTGCGACACTATCCACGTGTTTTACGTCAAGGCTGGTCAAACGTCCGAGCAGGACATTATCGGCAACATGGACTCGGAGAATCTGGCCAGCATTGATGTGCACTTTTGGAACGTTCTTTACACTTTGGGTTGGCCGGTGAACGTCGAAGAACACGCCGGTTGGACAGGGTTCGTCAACACTAGTTGGAAAATCCCGAAAGAAAGCAAAACTCGTCGCAAATCCCAATCGTTCAACTCTTCCAACATCGAGGATCTTCAGCTGAACGGCGATAAGAAGGTCCTGTACTGGGCGGATGTCGCTTCTGAGATCGCAATCGTGGTCCCCAACCGAAGCAACAAGAGCGAAATCACTCTGGAAGACACGCCGGATCCAAATCCAATCAACACGACGTACGAACGCAGCGTCAGCGAAATTCAACCTTCCAAGGCGGCCTCCAGCAAGTCACGCCAATTTTCCCTGGAAAACGAACCAGCCCGGCTCGGTTCCATGAGCAGCCGCTCGGCCGATCCGATTCCTCCGGTACGACGCCGCACGGGAGCCACCAAACCAACGACCCTCTACACAGCTCCAACGGCCAAAATCCTGCTCGTTTGGCTCGAGAGCTTCGAGGACCATCTCACATTCCCGGTCGACGACCTGTTGCACTACACCCGGGCCGGTTATTCCGTGTCCCAAGGCGCGCCCGTCACTCCGCTCAACTCGAACGAGTGCCACGTCATATTTTTGCATGCTTTGAACTGTGGCCTGTTGCGCGTCAAACTGCACGGTCCAACCGGGGGTCGCATGATGCATGATGCGCTTCCGTTGATCGACGGGATGGTCGTCAGCAAGAGGGTCATCGGATCGTTGATTCGCCAAACGGCGTACAATATGGCCAAGCGAAGGCGACTGGACAATGATTCTTATCAACCGCCCCACGTGCGTCGCCGGATTAAGGTGCAGGAGATGATGCAAAAGTACAAGAAAGATATGACCGAACCAGAACTGTTGGCGGATCTCTTCAAGGCGTCGATCTGAACTTTTACTTAATTATTCTGTAAAATCAAAGTATTATTGTTTGTGTATCCCCTGCTTTCCGTTTCCCCTCCTTGTTCTAATTGGTAGTTTGTTTGTAACTGTGAAGTCTCTTTTTAAGTATGTTTTGTTCGCTTGTTTAAATGCATTTTAAAATTTTATTTATTTAACAATCATAATTAATGTTAAATCTTTATTAATATGCACAATAAAACAATATTTACAATAACACTTAACAATGTAAACTTTTTTGTTTTATTTCGGAAATAAGCAATTGAGAACATTCATACCAGCAGAACGGTCAGTTGATCGATATAGCATAGCATAGCATTGGTGTCTACCCGTAGCTGCTACTTCGTTATTGACCAGGACCCCCAAACATTGCTCCGTGGACCACAGATGAAAAGTAGGAACCAATCATCACCCCTTCGCAATTTTCAAAGGTCCCTATCGTGCTGATCAATACCGACGCCGGCCACGACCAGTGGTAAGACATGGGGAAGTGGATGGGAATGTTAGTCTGATACTTGAGTGATGGGACCGCCAAATCGACTGCGTCTCCGACAAAGTATCACATGAGTTTTGAGGGGTTAGTAAGATGGGTATGAGGTCAGGATTCACTGTGGTAGGTGATGCGACCATGAGCAATTTGTTTATCGGTTGAAATTTTAAAAATCTTAGGCAGCCGGCTGCGGAAAGATACCTATCTAGGGATTTAAATATAGTATTAATTCGACCGCGATTCTCCAGAAATTCTCCGTCGGCGTGCCTTCCGATCAACGGTGATGTAGGAAGGGCTTCATTCATTAAAATTATTTTATATCATAAGCCTTAAAACATATCCGTCGACGTGCCTTCCGATCCTCGATGATATGGAAAGGACTTGATCCAGCAATACGACTTGCTTGTCTCAAAAAACAAAAATCGGATAGTTTCTATCGAAAACTATGTAAAGAGAACAAAAATAAAATTCATCGGCCAACGAACGCGCGAAAAAAAATAAATGAAAAAAAGAAGAAGAAGAAATCCAATCACCCCATGTACACAAATAGCGACACAAAAGAGACGGAAAATAACACGAAAAAAAACAGGACTGCGCGTCTCCACAAGCACCGCACTGCTGATGCCATTGTTTAATTATAATGACCAATCACCCCATGCACTCGAACAGCGACACAAAAAAGACGGAAAATAACACGAAAAAAAAAACAGGACTGCGCGTCTACACAGGCACCGCACTACTGATGCCATTATTTAATTATAATGACCAATCACCCCATGCACTCGAACAGCGACACAAAAGAGACGGAAAATAACACGAAAAAAAACAGGACTGCGCGTCTCCACAAGCACCGCACTGCTGATGCCATTGTTTAATTATAATGACCAATCACCCCATGCACTCGAACAGCGACACAAAAGAGACGGAAAATAACACGAAAAAACAGGACTGCGCGTCCACACAGGCACCACACTACTGATGCCATTATTTAATTATAATGACCAATCACCCCATGCACTCGAACAGAGACACAAAAGAGACGGAAAATAACACGAAAAAACAGGACTGCGCGTCCATACAGGAACCGCACTACTCAGAACGGTCAGTTGATCGATATAAAAAAAATGGAAATTTAAAGGTATTATCCAAAATCAAATTAGGAAACTGTTGACTCTCTGTTTGTCGATTTTCGCTATCTCAATATTTCTGAAAGAATCCTAAATTTCAGCAAAATCGGATCGCCCCTTCTTTTTTTGGAAACATGCAAAGGGGTCGTCACTGACAATTATTGTTAATATTTGACAGAGCTTGGGAGTCAGCTATCATCATCGTTGAATGTTCCCTGACAGCGCCAGTCATGATCGTCATTCGGATGCGACCGTCAGTTGACACACACGCTATGTCTCGTTTCCTATCTCTTTCTTGCTTGTATGAGTATGTGTGGTGACAACAATCTTTTGAATGCAGTCATGGAAAATGTGAAATCGGCAGAATTCAAACGAACGAGCTATGCGCTAATAAGTGGTGGTGCAAGTCTTTCTTTTCAAAATTGAAGTGAGAGTGTGTTTGTGAAAAAATAGAAGCTTATTCAAAATGACAACCATCAAAATTGTTCAACAAGCCGAGTGTAAAAAATTGCAGCGCAAAAAAAATCTCTCGACAAGTAGGGGAACTATACCCTTTCTCAGCCTTTTTCTATTATCGGCCTATCAGCACTTTGAACATGAATTAAAGCTTTCATAAAGTGTTTTTGACTGTTCCAAAGTAATAAACAGCTCAAATAAAAGTGAGCAAGCAACTCTCCATTGTTGATACATCTGAAAATGTTGATTTAATAGCGTAAAACGGCAAAAGTGTTGAGAATTGGTCGAACGGCTTAGTGTGATTAAAATGGGTATATTTCCCTCAATCACAAATTACAAAGTTACACCATTCGTTTTTTTTTTTTTGTAATTCAGAATTACAAATAAAGTAATAGCTAATCTGATAGGAATGTAATAGGGGAACTATACCCTTTCTCAGCCTATTTCTATTATCGGCCTATCAGCACATTGATCATGAATTACAGCTTTTATAAAGTGTTTGGCCTGTTCCAAAGTAGTAAATACCTCAAATAAAAGTGAGCAAGTAACTCTCCATTGTTGATACATCTGAAAATTTTGATTTAATAGCGGAAAACGGCAGAAGTGATGAGAATCGGTCGAACGGCTTAGAGTGATTAAAATGGGTATATTTCCCCTACACTAAAACAGGATTAGGTAATCCCAAATTACAATAAATCTTAAATCCGATATCAGAAGTGTATTACTGGATTACAAAAAACGAACACCAAGAAGAACTGTTAATGTGGTTTTGAAAAAAGTAAAGAAATCTGTGCTTAAGGCTCTGGAAATCATCATCCTCGGCCATTTGGCGGCCATGTTTGTTTAAATTAAATTTTCAATAAAAATGGGCTAACAATTTTCAGGTGAAAAATGATTCATTAGGTAACACCGAGGAAAATTCATTTTCCCAAAATGTAAACATTAAAAGGCGTAACTCAGCAACCGGCACTCCAATCAACAAAGTCTGTAGAAGAAAACTCTTTGTTTGTTTTGTGTAAATGAAAAGTAAACTAAACGTTTTTTTTTGTATATTTGCTTATAGAAACAAAAAACGGTGCACTCTATCAAAAAGCAATAAAGTTATGTTTTATTGCAAATAAGATTTTGTATCTACAAATTAATTTTATAAATATTATTATGCCATATGTTTGATTTTAATATTTATTTTTGCCTGTGTATTTATTCTTAAATGTCCTATGTCCATGTCCAAGCCGTTTTTGTATGACCATCCCTCAAAATTGTGTCGGAAAAAATGATGCAAAATGAATGAAAAAAATTCCATCCAAATAAAAAAACAAAATAAAAAATCTCTAATGAAATTTCTAGAAAATTCTAGAGACTAACATGAGCTAAGCATAAAATAGTCGGAAGTGCTATAGTAAAAAAGAGATAAAAAATAGAGCCATAAAAGTTGAGACGTGGAGGATACAAACAAAAGAAGAACAAAGCTAATTTCTGAAAAAAAAAAACATAACAAAAGATTTGACTGGCTGAAACACCATGCGTTTCCATCGTTCCCACTGTTCCTCATGAACGTATGGAGAAACCTGATTTGTGTTGCTCTATCTGCTATAACATTTTCTGTATCGTTTTCGCGTGGACCTTCGCACCAAAACGAAACGCTCGATTACCTCTCCGAGCGTTGCGCTCTCCGAACATTCCAATGCTTTTATTTATGCTCTCATGCTCAGAGCTAAACCTTAAGCATCTCGCTCGCGCGCTCCCAACATAAAACCCACTGGAGCGTGAAGATAAATTCTACGCATAAACAACACTACCACCACTGAAAAGCATTTTGGGAGCGAGAGAGTTAGTCGAGATCATAAACCAAGAATTTCTCCAATCTCACGAAAACATGTTCACCTGTATGTCCAGCGTCCACGTCTCTGTTTGCGTGCGATCCTCGCGCGATCTTTCGCGCGAGAGAGCGAAACTCTCCGTGATCATCGTCTTGGCTGGGGTTGGTAAGCATAACTTTTTCCGACCTGCGCTCAGTTCCGACTTGATCGCGAGATTGTGTAGAAGAGTGCGGAGTTGTGTTCGCGCGAAGACCCTTGCGCCGTCGCGACCTACCGGCGGGAAACCACTCTTGAACCCCATCTTTGTCGTCCCCGGGGCGGGAAGAAGCAGAATAAGACGAAGAAGCTGTGAGTGTGGTGGGGAAAAAAAGTGCGCGCGATCAGGAGGAGAAAGAAGAAGAAGGAGCAATAGAAGATTCCTTCCCTGGTTGTTGGATGTGGTTGAGCTTTTTTTTTGTAAAGTGTGATCAAGTGACGGATTTTTTTACGCAAAGTGTGGCCATTCAACGAAACTAATCCGGTTGTCTGTGGTGGAAGAGTGGAAGAAGTTGCGTTGTAGTACTCGATCCAGGTGAAGAGAGGTCGATTTGTGTGCATTTTCTACGGAGAAGTGATTGCTGTTAGACGGGAAGCACCTCGCACAGGTGGAAAGAAAAGGAAGAAACAGACGGAGAGATAAATTACAATACGAAGGAATTTGGTGAAAAATCGCTGGAATTGTTTTGGAGAGGAGGGCAAAAACCTATTGCCAGTGACGGTGCTTTGACTGATTTTTTTTGTTTGCTTCGAGATACTCTGCACTACTAAAAGGAATCGAAAGCCCAGAAGGTAAAGGTAAAAGAAGTTTAAAAAATGGAGCAGTTAAAATAAGAGAAAAAAAAAGATAATTTATGAAAATGTATGCAATTCGATTTTGCGACGTGTAACACGTTCTGGATGTTATTATTGCCTCGGCTTCTGTTCTGTTCGCTCGTTGAGGTCTCTCCCTGGTCCCGTCGAGTCATCGTCTCCGTCTCCGTCTCCATCTATTACACTTGCTGCTTGGAACACTCTGAGAAGGCTCAGGATGTGAGGCTCAAGTTTAGGCTGCATCGACAGCGCAGAGTGATTCCGATGATGGATAACGTCTGTGTGGTGAGAAAACCGAAGAGGGATACCGTTTCATCATCATCGCATCTTCCACGGTTTGTAAGAAATTAAAAATGCGAATTTATTTTAGAACCGTCGAACCTCGGCAGCGCACCCTAAAGGACGTCGTCGGCGACGTCTCGAAGGCAGCAGCAGCAAAAAAAAGGATAATAAATATTCAACACACAATGGACACAAACAAAACGCACCACGAACTAGTCGGAAAATCTCACGAGAATTTGAGAGTTGGAAGTTTTGTTTGAAGTGCGCAAGATAAGAGCAGACTGGTGCCGATGAGACCGCGTTTTTTGTGTCTGTTGTTCAAGTGCGTTGGTTGTTAGAAGTTTTGCTGAATGGAACGAAGAAAAGGATTTCAATTAAAATTTTGTTAAAACGAATAAGTTGAGGGAAGGGTTGCCATTTGAAAAATGATGCGTCTTTCAGCTGCGAAATCGAAAATCGCTCATGGAACGCTTTGAATAGATTTTCATAGCTATATTGTTTTATGTTATGTACAGAAACAATTTGGGCAATTATTTATTGATTAAGTTTCTGAGTTTCTAAAATGAAGTGACTCTATGTACTCTTCGACAAGAATGTGGCTTCAAGAGCAAATTTCAGACAAGATCTAAGGATATTTTTTCAAACTAAAGATGAGTCCGCGTCCAGATTGCTTCCAAATTGTCTCAAATTGGTAAGCTTCCTTCTGAAGGTGTATTTTTATGATTAATATTGGGTGATGTTTTGTAGTGAACTCTTTTACCTTAAAAAACTTTTTTTTAGGGAATTGGTTGATTTATTAAAATTTAGTTTTATGCCTGCAAAAAATATTTTATTGATACAATTTGGTTTCCGAAAATTCAAAACGTGACCATTTGATGTAGAGAAAATATATAGTGATGTTTTTCTATTATATAAGGCGCCATTTTCATTATGCAAAATAAGAGCAATTTGTTAAATTCTTCGTAATATTTTCAATTGAGAGCTAACATAATTCTAGTTATTCTTGTTTGCAAATCTCTTTAAATTTAAGGTTTCTTGTATTATAAGTATTTTATTATTCAATCTTTTTTCTCGCTTTTAAGAATTTTTGGTCAATTGCAAATATCAACTTTTCGTAGTAAAGATGTAAAGTTATAAAAAAAATTACTAAGCAATTGTTATATTTGCCTAGGAAATATCTCTGTGTACAACACAAAGCTTGTAACATTTATTTTTTATAGAATTTACAAATTTTCGAAAAATGAGATTTTTTTTTAACCAAGTGAACAAGGTTAAACATGTAATTCAATATTAAGGATGAATTCAGATTTTTTGAACAACACAAAACTTGTGACATTTATTCAGAGACTAAAATTGTGTAATTTCTATCTTGTCTAAAATTTGTGTAGTTTTTGTCTTCCTAAGATTGTGTAATTTTTGTCTTCTCGTAATAAATTTATCTAAACGAATTGGGATCAAAATATAATGTTTACACCCTTGGGATAAAAATGTATTTCAATGATAAATGAATTCAGGTATTTCCTCAACAAATGAGAATATTTAACGCCAGTTATTTTTATTCAATAAATTTCAAACAACTAGACGCTAACATTTCAAAACAGTCCAGACTCGATTATCCGAAGTGCTTGGCAAAATTTCACTTCGGATAATCGAACCATGGATTTATTTTCGTTGTCTTATTTTTTTTGTTGACCCCGAAACTACTTTAAAGTGATTCTGAATTTTTATATCAAAGGTGGGGTCAGAATAATGTAGGCCATTGCAAATTTCATTTCAAGTTTTTGTTTGATTTATTAACAGTTAAAAAATAAAGAAATGATAAATTTTAAGCTAATTTTTTAATATTCGAAGAAAAGTATGACACAAAATACGTGGCTTAAGGGTGCTAATTTTGGTTTGTTTAACTGTAACTGTAACTGAAGAAAAGATAAATTTCAAGCTAAATTTTCATAATTCACAAATCAGGGGGCAATAAAATAATTATGGACTATCGATTTACAATCGAATTTACATTTTTTGCCTTCCTCACGTTACTGAGGAAAGGCTATAAAATCACTCGAAAAATGAACTTCTCAATTAGACCTCCTAGACCCACCTTCATGTATACCTATCGACTCAGAATCAAATTCTGAGCAAATGTCTGTGTGTGTGGTGGGATGTTGATCAAAAAATTGTCACTCGATTATCTCGACATTTGCTGAACCGATTTTGTCCGTTTTGGCGTCGTTCGATCCGTCTTGGGGTCCCATAAGTCGCTATTAAAAATTATGCAGTTTAGTTAAGTACTTCAAAAGTTATGCTAAAAAAACGATTTTAACAAAAGTCCGGAAGATTGTAAAAAGGGTGGTTTTTGTAAGAAAACCCGCCATGCTATACATTTTCAGAAAGGTATTTAAAAGACCTTTCCAATGCATTAAAGACATTGAAGATCTGACAAATTTATCAAAAGTTATAAGCACTTAAGTGTTATTTATACGCTTTTTGGAGGCCGGATCTCAGATATGTTGATGAAAACGTTGTCCGGATCTCTCATGCGACATATCGTTGGATAGGTATGCAAAAGAGCTTTCCAACGCGTCCAAAACATTGAAGATCTGACTACCCTATCAAAAGTTATAAGCACTTCAGAGTAAGTTATGCACTTTTTGGAGGCCGGATCTCAGATATTTTGATGGAAACGTTGTCCGGATTTCTCATGCGACCTATCGTAGGTTGCGTATTAAAAAGACCTTTCTAATGCGTCCAAAACATTGAAGATCTGACAACCCTATCAAAAGTTATAAGCACTTAAGTGTTATTTACGCACTTTTTGCATTTTGGGTATCGCCCTTTAAATGTGAGGAAGGCGCCAACCACCTAAGGGTGGATTAAGTCACGTTTTTTCTATAAAAGTTACGATTTTATTCAAATTCATTGAAAATTTAAGTATGCTACTAACTGTAAAGATTATAACGAATTTTGTGAATTATGAAAATTTAGCTTGAAATTTATCTTTTCTTCAGTTACAGTTACAGTTAAACAAACCAAAATTAGCACCCTTAAGCCACGTATTTTGTGATATACTTTTCTTCGAATATTAAAAAATTAGCTTAAAATTTATCATTTCTTCATATTTTAATTGTTAATAAATCAAAATGTGCCTTTAAGAAAAAGTGATACAGTCCGAACTCGATTATACGAGGTTTTCACTTCGGCTTATATAATATTTGTTGTGTTATCTTATTTTGAGCCGTGCCCCAAAAATAATCTGCAAATTTGTTATCCAATATAGCGGCCAACTTGAAAATATAACTGGCAATCAGCCACTAACATTTGACTTCAAGAGAATCGCTGATGTCGATTTTGATGAAATAGAAAATAAAAAAAAAAAAGAAATTTTTTGATAATGATTTGATAATCCGAAGCTCTAGGTTAGGTTTCAACCCTTCGTATAATCGGACTTCTGATTATCGAAGCTTTGAGAAATTAAGGCTTCGAATAATAGAGTCTGTACAGTTTCTTAGGAACTCCGTCAATCGAATCACATATTTTTTGTTAATTCATATTTTCTGACTTTTAACATTAAATAGGATTTTGTTCGTGATTCGATTATCCGAATTGAAATTTTTCCATGGACTATCGAGTCTGGATTGTATTTAAATATTTTGGATTAATTAAGAAGTTTTCCTTTAAAAACCAGATCAATAATATTTTTTTGCTACGAAAAATAAATTGTTTCATTTTGGAGAATATTATAATAATTTAATCAATCAACTTGGCATCACTGTTCCAAATCATAATGCGGTTCAAATTTGTTGAAATGAGTGCAATGATCTCTTGCAAAGTGCACTTTTGGGAATGAAATATTTAACTTTTCCAACTCCACCGGGACACATTATAAATGTATAGACTGTCCAAAACAGAAGTCTTATTTCTGTTCTTTTTCGTCTTCTTCTTCTTCCGTCCCCGATTTGCACTTTGTCCACCATCATCATTCGGACGGTTTCATGTGACGGCGGCGGCGGTTCGTTATCTTATCCTAGAGTCCATGTCGGATGTTTTATTATATTTTCAAAGACCGAGAAGAGGACCTGGACCTGGAGGGGGCAGAATTCCGACGTCGTCGTCGTCGTCGGGCGCGCAAAAACCTGCTTTTATGCGTTTGCTAAATTTATACTAATGAAACTTCTTAAGGCCGTGCTGCTGCTGCTGTTGATGCGGCTCATTTGAAGGGATTTCAAGTCGTTTTAGTCAAGTTTGTTCTTCTTTTTCTGTGGTTTGGTGGCGGCAGCGGCCGAAAAATTTTAATTCCCCTCGCGGAAAAAGGACAAACACGACGACGGCGACGGTCATGGTCCAGGACCGGGAGCAATCACGTGGGAATCAAAATATATATGACGTTTTGGACGTTCCGTAAAAGCCAACCGGAATCTTGTGCTCCGTGTGCGAGTGTGTGTCGATCGTGCTCAAAAGGAAATCGGCCCGAAATTATCGATGATGTATTGAATTAAGGGCATAAATTTGGGTCTCATCCCCTTTTGCTCTGTTCGGCCTCGAAGTTCGAGAAGTGAGCGAGAGCATCCTTTTTTTTGTTGGCTGGTTGCTTCTTAACGCACCTGATCGTCGTCGTCGTCGTTGGGTTGGGACACTGCGGCCAGGACAGGTAGACGACGTGGACGGTCAAAGTTGGGCAACTGAAATTGAAATTGATATTTTTCGGTAGGATTCTAGAGGCTGACCTAGTTGCTCCTAGACACAGGAATGCGTCTTCTTGGAATAACATTTTTGTTAGAGGGTTTACTTTGACTTGCTTTCGGTTAAGAAGGAATTGCCTGTGGTGAGGATTTATTATGTTTCCACCAAATAGGGGATATGGCTCTACTCTTTGCTGTGAGAGGATTATAGGATATTAACTGAATTATTGCTATTGAAATCTATGTATAAATAAATAAATAAAAATCAATGCAGAAAACAAATCAAAAGGCAAGAAAAAAATAAGGATTAACAAAATGTGGAAACTTAGTCAATTTTAAATAGTTGAATAGTTGATCACCGCCATTTTGACCGCCATCTTGGTTAAAAAAAATCTCAATTGCTTTAGCGCAGTTTTGGGGTTATACTTAAGCTCAACAATAAAAACTAAGATAACAAAGAAAAAAAATGCAGTTCAATTATCCGGAGTGAAAATTTTCCAAGGCCTTCGGATTACCGAGTCTGGACTGTGTAAGGAAATAAATTAGATTTAATGCAGAAATCTTAAAAAAAGCAAGAAAAATAAAAAAGATTATCAAAATCGTGAACGTTTGCATGAATAAAATATTTTCAATTCCAATTTTAAGAATTAATTTTGTAAAAGATATGTTTTAGGTGTGATTTACTACTTATACACTATTTTTGATCTACGGGATACCGCTACGAAGGGTTGACCAGGTGGCTCAGGAGGTAAAATCCTAACATCCTAACATTAACAACTCATACACTTTTAATTTTGCGAAATAAAAATAAAATTTGAAATTTATTTTTCTCTCATTCAAGGCCAAGAATGAAAACTTAAAATGGTACATCAACACAAATTATATTGGAATAAGTATATAAAAGTGCATACAACAAAATTAAATAATTTTCCTCGCTTCAAATTATGGTTCGAATTTTGAAATTTTGAAATTGATTTTATTGAAATGGTCGGAAAATTTCAGAAAGATTTCATATTTTAAAATTGAAAATCGAACTACAGTGGAAACTCTGGCTGTCGATCTTCTCGATATCAATGTTTCTCAAGCTGTCAATACATTTTTCAGTCCCTTCAAATAGATTGCTTTGATTTTTAGTTCTATAATTTGATAACTCTCGCTCTCGACGGTCCCTTCAATATCGACAACGAGAGAGGCCACTGTAATAGTTTTCGAAGTACAGTCAGTAGAAAATGACAGACAAATTAGGGCCACTTCAAAAACACATTTTCATCGGTTCGAGAAACTAACTATCCGATTTTCAAATTCTTAGAGAAAAAAAAAGAAGTTTTCTCCGGTCATAATTTTTTTTCAGGGTCCAAAAAAGAAAAATGTTCAAATTTAAAAAATATATAACTTTAACGTGACTATAACTCCAAAACGGTGCACATTATCAAAAGCTCGGTGAAGTACTTTTCGATTGCAATTGACCACATTTTTAATATTTTTCAAAAATAATATTCTAAAAAACAAATTATAACTCTGCAACAAGATTTTTCATCATCATGCATTATGCTTCAAAAGATTTTTTTTTTGAGTCTCATAAAACATATAAGAATCGAAAAGAAAAAAAAAACTTTTTATGGGTATCCAACGCTTCTTATTTAATCTAATCTAATTTTTTTGGAATTCAAGAATGGTTATAATCTACAATTACTATATGACCCAAAGACACTAAATCGATCAGGAAATCTCGTCTCAAGATAGTGATTTTCACATGTCCAGCCCACAAAATCTATAGAAAAAATTGCGAAAATCTAGAGAACTAGTCTGTGTGGTAGCAAAAATAAAGCGAACCCAAAATTTACAATTTTATTCTTTGACATGGATTTCACTGAAACTCAATTCTGTCCATTGGGGCGTGTTAAGCAAACCCGAATCTATCATACCTTGACGAAATTGAAGCGTTTACTAATATCAACTTCAAGAATGTCAAGCTGTTTTATTAAATTAATTTGTTAATTTTCAGAGAAAATTGGGTAAAATTGGTAAAAAAATCATAACATATTTTGAACATTTTTTTTAAATTTCATCAAAAATGACGCATTTTCAATCACAAATCATTTCAGATTTCAAATCAGCTTACCACATTTTGCCTGCTCCAATGACTTAAGACTGCTTGGTGGCAAAACTTTCCCATTTCTACCCCTTCTAATTCGCCCAGCCCAACCATGCTCGATTCGACAACAATGTTGCCATTCCACTTAAAAAATAATGCAAAAAACAATACCCAACCAACCAATCTAATCGAACTGTCCCGCGGGAAACACCAACTCCACCAGTTGGCGCAAAAAAAGTACCAAGTGTAATGAATGAAAATGACTTCTTTGCCGGGGCTAGCTGAAACGGAACCACGACCACCACCGCCACCACAATTGACTCTAGTGGTTTTCCGATCGAAACCATCGTCGTCGTCGTCGTCGTTCTCGAAATTGCTAATTTCATGACACGCTCTGGATTAGCCCCAGTTCGCGCAGAGTGTCTGATTGGGTTTTCGCCCTACTAGCGCAAAAAGCTAAATCTAAATTTAAACCAGAATTTCTAATGAGTCATCAGGGGCGAAACTCGCAACTCTCGAATGGGGCGTGGAATTAATTCAATTGCAATCAGCGAAAGACAATTCTAATTTCGCCATATTAGTGACGAACGGTTTGTTTCCTTTGCGGTTTGAGTCTTTTTTAGAGCTTAAGCTACGCAGTTCTGATGGCCAAGTCGTTGAACAATGGTGTGAAATTTATTCCCCACGGTGTGTTTTGGCTATGCGCTTAAAAGAGTGTGGGCAGTCGAAAATGTTGGAAAACGGATATAAAAGATGTGGTTTTTTTTATAAATATTTTTGCACCTCGTAGCAGGTGGGGCAGCAACAACTGTTTTCGAGGCTTCTGTTGCGCGCTTGATTTAGTGGCTTAATTAGCGTGGCCCCCTGGAATCGTTGGCGGGAACCTTTTGGGAACAGAAATTGCCTCATAATCCTCCGAGGTCCCTTTTTCCGGGAACGGATTCGGGCGTGTCAGTTGTAATTGATGTTTTCTCTTTCTCTTTTTTGACACTGACTAGTTTGTCACATTTTCAATTGAATCGTTTTTTAATCCTTCGCATCCCTTTCCATAATCGTCCATTTTGGTGTAGGGGAGAATCGTCTACAGTGAGACGCATTATAAGTTTGTAATTGAAATTTCTTCAAATACAAAAAAAAAACGATAAGCGGATTGCAGACTGGATTTTGTCATAATTGGAATGAATAAATGAGGAAATGTTGAAGTTTGACTTTTTTTTAAGAGGATAAGGGAAATTCTCCACGCATGCATCGCGTTGGATTGGATGGTCGATACAATCAGTTTTTCTAAGGAAAAAAGTTGGACTTCCGAATATCTGAAAAGCAATCGTGCGACAGGGCATTTTTAACGACAAATAAGAAATTTTCATCCCCGCGCAGTCGCAGTCTCTTTGGCCTGTTTGCACCTTACTAATGGGCTCCCAGCACGAACCCACTTCCAAACGAGGCAACCTCCCCCTCACTCTGCCCGAGCCAAGGGAAGCCATTTTTCACTGGAACATCAGGATAAGTCGCCTAATGTTGGCTGTTACAAAGTATATTTCCTCTCTCCTGAGGGAGAAGCCGAGAATGATAAAGGCAAACAGATTAAACAACAACAAAAAATAAGGAGAGAAAAAAGTGTTCGAGCTCTCGGGGCTCGAGCTTGTGTGTACAAACATGAACAAAAAATATAACACGTCGTTACGAAAAATAGAATCTAATTTAACGAGAGCGTATCGAAGCCTAGTTACACGAGAGCATCCTCCCAAAGACTCGAAGCAAGAGCCCAGGACGACGACGACGGCGCAATTGGTGTTGAATGTCGCACGAGTTTGAATTAAAAATCGTGCCCGGTGAATGAATTCAAAGTGTTTGTTCGGTGCTGGCACTTCCATGCACTGGCCCATGGCATTGGCCACAGGGACCCCAGCAAAGAGGGACCGCAGCGTGCTTCCCGAGATTGTGAAGATGCTGTGCTGTGTGTGTACGAAAAAGGAAAATTCCACTACGACACCATTCTTCTACACACCACCGCCACCGTCGTCGTCGTCTCGAACTCTTGAACGTCGCATTTTTCGTCGTCTCTCCGCGGTTCATTTAGTTGGTCATAAATATACAGCTTTCTGGTATGTGCCCCGTGTGTGTGAGTGTGCGCAGAAAAAAATCTTCGCACAGCCTCGCCAGGGGTGGACAGTGTGTCCACCCTTAAAAAAATAAGCCACAAAAAATATTAGAAAATGTCTATAAGAAAGTCTGTAATTTAACAACAAAAAAAAAAAAAAAAACACGTCATACTTAAAATTAAATTTTGACCGCACTTTTACCACACTTTGTCCCACTGTGAATCGGGTCCAGCTCTCGTGGCGCGACAATAGCAGAGCGTCTTCGTTAGTCGCCGCGGAAAAAGATTCGTTCCGCCGCGCAAGTTGCGGGGTGACAAGACTAGCACCGCACTCTAGAAAGGGCTGATTTGAGCGATGTTTACCGATGGTTGGGGCAGCTTATTTTATTTTTTGTTTGTCATAAATTAAACAAGACTATCATTCAACATTTTAGCATCAATTCAAAATCTATTTTGAATAAAAGGAAGTTGACTTTATAGCTGTCGGCCACCATTGCTAGTACCAACCATTAGTGTCTTCCTTTTATCTACAAGGACTTCGCCGCCCTGGGCTCCTAAATGTATGAAAGTATGGCACGGAGCGACGGCACCGAATACCCATATTAACACAAAGAATTTCAGAGCGCCCGCCGCGGGGCTCGAGCCAGCGACATCTGGATTGTGAGTCCAGTGTGCGGTCCGATTGATCTATTTTGAATTTCAAGCTTAATTTTCGAAACATTGAAGTCAATATTACCATACACTGCTAAGTTTTATAATCTGCTGATGCAGCTACTGCAAAAATTGTTCAAAGTTTATTTTGCTTTTCTTCTTTAAAATGTGCCACATAAAAAAAAAGAAACAAAAATATTGTTTTGAGAATGCTTAAAATTACCTTGAAAATAAAATTGAATTTAACTTAAATCAAGGCAAAATACAGTTGGGCCATCATTTTCTTTACCTACCGAATTCGATTACTTTCCACAAATCTCCAATCAAATTTGTAATGTGAATACAAAGAGACGAGTTGTTCCTTTGTATTCACAGTAATGCATTCTGCTAAAACGCTCAACCAAACCACAAATTTGTAATGGTAAAAATCTCGTTTTAAATGAAAATTCATTTTCTGCGCCGGAATTTGTATAAGCACGAAGTCTGTATTTAGAGCGGAGGCTTCATGCGGCCATCCAAAATGCACTTAACTTATGTGAAAATGTCCCAAGAATCCAGTAAAAATAACCACTTGCACCGCAAAAATCATCTAGGGTCCATTTAACCCCAATTCCGCTATAAAAGCATTTTTGGCCTAACATTTGAAAACGGCAATAACGGAACGGAAAAATGTAAAAAGATGGGGAATTGGGGCAAACCCTTTGCCGTTTCGTGCGGTAGATGAAGCCCAATCGATTCCCCGGATTTTTTTACACAAGAAACACTATTTTTCATACCAGGGAACCAGCCGCGTTCAATTAAGTCCGATTTTGGTTTCCATTTCGTCCACTGTGCACTGGTTGATGCGGAATGTTGAACGTGTTTAAATAGATTATGGAACCATTTATGTGACAATTTTTAAATAAGAAAACATTTAATACAGTTTCAAAACAAATGCAGAAAAAGTAAGTTTTTCTAAATTTAACTTTCAAACTGTAAACACACCTAGATTTTTTAACCGAGTTCAATAAATTCTACCGAATTTTCAACTGCTGAACAGATCAGTAAACTGAAAAATAACGATGTCGATAAAAATTTATCTAAATTCGGTAAATAAAGCAATGAAGTTCATTATTGTTCATCGTATAACCGATATTCGGTCTTTTTTTCTCATTTTGACAAATGGTTTTAGATCGGTAAACCATTTGTCAAAATGAGAAAAAAATATCGGTTATACTCGTGTAATGGGGCCACAGTTGATTCGACGAAGTTTTAGTCTTTTTATGTTTTGCATAAAAAAAAGTGATCAAAAATTATTCTTTTACATGCACTTGAAGTGTGCCAAACAAAACCAAATTCTGTAATTTTCAGTTTACCGAACTGTTCTGCAGTTGAAAATTCGGCAAACTTGACTGAATTCGGTTAAAAATCTAAGTGTGTTTATACTTTGCAGATGAATTTTGATGTAGTTTTAAAGTTAAAAATATCCAATTTAAAAATTGTCACAATAGATACTTCCATAATCTTTTCGAAATACGTTCAACAATCCGCATCAACATGTCATAATTAAATTGCCTGCGCAGAAAAGAAATTTTCATTTAAATCGACCTTTTTACTCTTATTAATTTGGTAGGAGATTTTTGGAAAGTGCTCTTTTTTAGTTTTGAAAACATATTTGGACAAAATTTTCTATTTAGCTTGAAATATTAAACAACATTAGAACACAAGAACAACAATAACATTAATTTGGTAATTATTTATTCAATTAAATTCATCATTTAATTTGTCTGTTTTTTTTTCGAAGGATAAAATTGAACTTAAGGTTGCGGTTTGAAATCCATATTTCATTATACCTAAACTCAATATTTCTATCGCATTTTATGTCAAGCTTGAACATTTTGTATTGCAAAATTACAAAATTTTCCAAGCCATGATTAAGTGTTTATGTCTGTTTGAGATTTTGAGTCATTTTAGGTTACATTTTTTGAAAAAATATATTTTTTTATTTGCTTTTAAAAGGATGTCGATTTGCTGTGGTGTTCATTTATTTTAAATTAGATTTATTATTTTTTTAAATTGTTGAGCTTTCCAAAAGTTTTTTTCGAAAACGTCAAACGATGGAGTACATAGGCTCACTTCAATCTCTTCAAAAAAGGCTCTCGATTTGTATTATAACAAATTAAATTTTTACATCTTAAAGTGAAAAAATTACTTTTCGAAGGAATATTTATCGTATGATTTAAATAAATGATTTAAATAAATACTAAAAAACCTAATTTACATGTTTCCATAATAAAATTAAAAACTAACTTAATCCACCTATGTGGTTGATACCTTCCTCACTTTTTACCAACAACGGGTAATATGAGTGGTTTGGACACATATTTCAGCTATTTTTTTAGGCCCAGAAAAATAAGTACACAGATATAACTTAAGTTGTCATAACTCGAGACAGGGTTGCCAGATCTTCAATTATGTGGACTCGTTGTAAAGGTCTCTTGATTACCTAACCAACGATGGGTCGGATAATGGTTCCGGACATCGTTTACATACATTTAAGTGAGATCCGGCTTCAAAAAAGTACATAAATATCACTTAAGTGGTCATAACTCGACACAGGGTTGCCAGATCTTCAATTTTGTGGTTTTGTTGGAAAGGTCTCTTGATTACCTAACCAATGATGGGTCGGATGATGGATCCGGACATCGTTTAATGCATTTAAGTGAGATCCGGCTTCAAAAAAGTACATAAATATCACTTAAGTGGTCATAACTCGACACAGGGTTGCCAGATCTTCAATTTTGTGGTTTTGTTGGAAAGGTCTCTTGATTACCTAACCAATGATGGGTCGGATGATGGATCCGGACATCGTTTACATACATTTAAGTAAGATCCGGCTTCAAAAAACACATAAATATCACTTAAGTGGTCATAACTCGAGACAGGGTTGCTAAATCTTCAATTATGTGGACTCGTTGGAAAGGTCTCTTGATTACCTAACCAGTGATGGGTCGGATGATGGATCCGGACATCGTTTACATGCATTTAAGTGAGATCCGGCTTCAAAAAAGTACATAAATATCACTTAAGTGGTCATAACTCGAGACAGGGTTGCCAGATCTTCAATGTTTTGGACTCTTTGGAAAGGCTTTACAATTACCTAATCAACGATGGGTCGGATGATGGATCCGGACATCGTTTACATACATTTAAGTGAGATCCGGCTTCAAAAAAGTACATAAATATCACTTAAGTGATTATAACTCGAGACAGGGTTGCCAGATTTTCAATTATGTGGACTCGTTGGAAAGGTCTCTTGATTACCTAACCAACAATGTGTCGGATAATGGTTCCGGACATCGTTTACATACATTTAAGTGAGATCCGGCTTCAAAAAAGTACATAAATATCACTTAAGTGGTCATAACTCGACACAGGGTTGCCAGATCTTCAATTTTGTGGTTTTGTTGGAAAGGTCTCTTGATTACCTAACCAATGATGGGTCGGATGATGGATCCGGACATCGTTTACATGCATTTAAGTGAGATCCGGCTTCAAAAAAGTACATAAATATCACTTAAGTGGTCATAACTCAAGGCAGGGTTGCCAGATCTTCAATTATGTAGACTCGTTGGAAAGGTCTCTCGATTACCTAACTAACGATGGGTCAGATGATGGATCCGGACATCGTTTGCATACATTTAATTGAGATCCGGCTTCAAAAAAGTACATATTTATTACTTAAATGGCCATAACTCGAGACAGGGTTGCCAGATCTTCAATGTTGTGGACTCATTGGAAAGGTCTCTCAATTACCTAACCAACGATGGGTCGGATGATGGATCCGGACATCGTTTACATGCATATAAATGAGATCCGGCTTCAAAAAAGTACATAAATATCACTTAAGTGGTTGAGATCCGGATATATGTGAAAACACATTTTTATGCATAACTTTTGAACTACTTATCGAAACTTCAAACAATTCAATAGCGATGTATGGGACCCTAAACCAAGTCGAATGCCACTGGTTCGATCAAAATCGGTTCAGCCAGTGCTGAGAAAACTTGGCAAGATTTTTGAACACATACATACATACACACACACACACATACACACACACAGACATTTGTTCAGTTTTCGATTCTGAGTCGATATGTATACATGAAGGTGGGTCTTCGAGCTTTTAATAAAAAGTTCATTTTTAGAGCAGGATTATAGCCTTACCTCAGTGAGGAAGGCAAAACAATTTTGCTAAATACGAATATGATTTTTATCTCCTGCTTGACAGATATTGTTGATTCCAGATTGATGATAATGATTTGAGGTATTTTTCAAAGAATAAAAATTTATTAAGTCTATTATTCGTCCGATTTATTTTTTTCATGTAGTCCCTATTATTTTTTTTATGTATTGGACATTAAAAAGTTACTTTTTAGAAATTAAACCTCTTAATCAAAAAAGAAACCTCTAAATATGGTTTAATCTGATGTTTTCACTAAAGAAATGAAATGTTATCATTATTTTTTATTCATTCAATTTCTAAAGCTTTCAACGTTTTTTTAATCCTTGTGGAAATATATATCTATTTTTCCTCTTTATTGTCAGAAACAGAAATAGATAGAAAATGGTACGAATGTTGAAAAGTGCGAATAGAGGATTGTGCGAAAACTACTATCCGTTTATTAAATTACCTATTTTAAAAAAGTTTCCAAATGTGTGAGGTTTCGTTTTTAAAAGAATAGAATGTATTAGATAAAAAAAGCAAATGCCAATTTATTTTTAAAACAACGCAAAACTTTGCTGTTAAATTTTACCTTCTATTGTTCAACACTTTATCAACGCATCAGAATAAATCGTTGAATTTCACGAGAGCTTCCAAGAAAACGGTGTGCCTGAAGTGCAATCGTCTTCGTGGTCGTCGTCCAGCCAACCAAACCGCACCAGCAACGGTGATAAACCATCACAACAAAGTGGATAAGTGGAGCAGTGAAGAGGTTGGCTGGAGAAGATGCTGTGCTCTTGGACTTGGACCGAATGGTCCGCGTGTACACACGAAATAATTGAAGCAAATAGAGAAGTAAACAAATAGAGAAATATAAATACAAATATAGCGCGTTGAGGGAAGAGAGAGAGCCCGAGCCCGTAGAAAGGTAAATTACAAGATGGTACCTTAAGGGGGAGGAGAAGATGACGGATAAGAGGAAGCAGAAGAAGCAAGAGGATGTGTGAGATGTGCTGCGCTAGAAAACGAACCACTAGATAGGGCACTCCACATGGCACTCGCGCTCTCTCTCGAGCTTCTCGGGAATCCTCTTGATAGGGATGCTGCTGAATGTGGCACTGTGGTCAGCTTCAGCAGCAGCAGCAGCAACAAGCGGAGCGAAAAAGTCAAACGTAATTGGAAAGACAAACAAGGAAAAATGAAAATTCTTCTTCGGGGCCGCGCGCGATGGGGCTCTTCTGATGGCGAGATGAATAATAAATTGAAAAGTGCAGGACACCACCACCCCACTGCCGCCTCCCCCGCAGCATCCAGAGGCTCCTCTATGGCGATGATAGTCAAGTGAAACGGTCAACCCCGGCAAAGAACTAGGGGTTAAGGGAATGTACACACGCATCTCTCTCCTTTGGAGAGCAGTTGGAATAGGACGTCGTCGACCAAGTCGCCGTTTTTCCCCCCAGCCGAAGATTGCAAACAGAAAAACGGTTCATCTCCGATCAATTGGAATAGCGGTGTCTGTACGGTTTGGACATTAGAATTCGAAGCATTTTCGTGCTGGAGCTCGTTTGCTGGAGCTGGAGCTCGCTTGCTCGCTCGGTTTGATCTTTTTTAAATATCAAAAGTCTTGGGAAGAAACCCAACTTCTTCCTCATATCAGAGGAGGATTGTGCAAATGAGGCAGGAGAATGAGAGAAAATTTAACGCAAAATTCCTCAAAATGAGCGTTGTTAATGCTGCCAAAAATAGTTATTGTTGTTGGTCCAGGCATCATTAGAACTATTCAGCCGCTGAACGAGAAGAAACCGAAAGCAATTGGAAAACAGCAAATCATGGTCAGAACGTTCTGCCAGAATCGATATCGTCTATCCCCATTTGGATATTCTCCGGGCAGAGTCGGGACCATCAGGCAGGTATACCGATTTGGCACCGCCAGACCAGCTTTTCCAACTCTGTCGGATGCTGATGAGGCTCGGGGGCCTCTTTCAATCCTAATTCCAATTAACATCTTTGAACAAACAGAAATACGTATTTATACGAAATTATATATAATTGCATAATTGAATTCTTTGTGTATAGAGTTGGAACTAGGAGTTGATACACATAACAGAGGGCGAGCTCGGGTATTTTTTGCTCCTTCTTTGATTCAGCACTTTTTTTTCGGAGGCTACCGACGTACGCGCGCACAGCATAGAACTCAGGTGGTTATTTATGTTCCAAGTCAAGTGGATGGATGACGAAGGCATAATGCCAATGACGACGAGGACCGCGACGACGACGGTGGCGATGTCAGTTGGTCGTCAGAGAGTGGCGAGGCCAATTGCCGGCGGGCTGGAACATAATTCAAAGCCGCACAGACAGTTTGATAATTTGGTTGTTGTAACACTTTGCTGTTATTATGCTTTAGTCATAAATAAAAATTGTCTGGCAGCAGCAGCAGCAGCCGGTGGGACTTGATTAGATTGATGTGCAGAAAACATTAAGTGAGAATTAATTTTCCATTTAAAAATATGTTGAGAAAAAGTCAAAGGTTAGTTTGACAAATTGATTTTGAGCAATTCCAATGCCAACAAAGGTCTTCTAATAAACTCATTTTTGTCAGTTCTGTCTCTATGACGAGAGAACACTATCATGATAATGTTCGCAAAGCTTGATTAGAGCGTATCCTAGACCTTATACTTCCCCGAAAACCATCTAACTTCAACGGAAACTTACTTGGGGATACCCTGGAGATTTTCCCTTATCCCCTTGAAATAGTGGAGCATCAACACCTCCTGTCCTTTGAAGCAATAACACAAGACAGTCAACAATCACAACTCGACAATTTTGAAGTTGATGTCAGTAAACGCTTCAGTTTCGTCGAGGTATGTTAGATTTGAGCTTCCTGAACACGCTTCAATCGATGGAATTTAATGTTAGTGTATTTCGACCAAAAAAAATAAAATTATAAATTTCGATGATTTTCTCACACAAAAATTAAATTTGTTCGTGTTCAGGAAGCCCAAATCTCCCAAATTCATAAAACTGAAGCGTTTACCAAAAAATAGGTAAAAGCATGTAAGATCAAATTGGAAAATTGTTTCAAAAAATAAATGAATAAATAAAAATTCCGTCAAATTAAATCATTTGGACAAAAAATTTCGCAAACCAATTCCCCACATAACGGTTCACTGAATGCCCAAACAAACTTCTGACCACATCATCTTAATGTACCTGTCAGGGCCCTTCACTTGGCAATCACTCCCCGAAAAGAAGCCCACACATTCTAATAAAGCCATAAATCACTATTTCCCCCACGCTGCTGCCGCCTCATACTCGCGAGACTTGAATGCCCTCTAAGGTCAGCGACGAACCCGTTCCACCCGGAGATAATCTGCCCAAAAAACCTCGCGCCACATAAGGCAAAAAAAATTACCGAAAAAACAGCATCCACCATATGTCATTCCATTCACGTCCTCTCCGGGGCGCGCGGAGCGATAATGATTTATGATTAATCAATAAAGTTTGCTAATTTTCGCTTCTTTTTTCCCCCGGCGAGCGCGCACCACCACCCGGCAGATATTTCAGCTGATTAGATTCTCTTTCGGCGAGTTGGTATAAGTGTGCGAGCGCCAGCCTCCGGCATCACCTCTCGAGATGATCATCAAACTTGAAGACATCAACCGAGAAGTGGAACCTACATTTTCGACGAGAAACCCCGAAATAGACCCGCACCGGACTCGTGACGGTTTCACCGTGAAAAAAAGTTTAAATATTTGAAGGTGTGAATTTACATGGCTTTTCATGTAATTTTATCCAGAATTTTTTGTCGTAGCAGATGGAATTACTCATTAAGCTATGTAATTTTCAGTTCTTTGATATAATTTAAAACAATGTTTTAAGTAAAATTAGGAATACAGAATGGTATGTAACATTACCAGAGATGTTATGTAAAATCGTATCAACAGGCTTTATATTTACATTTATTCAAGTGAGATTTTTTCACATTTTTTTACTGTGCTGTGCGAGTGAATGAATAAGTGTTGTGAATGTAGCACACTCGCAGCATCCCAGAAAATTTGGAAAAAGGTTTAAATCTCTCGCGAAAGATCCCTCGTTGTGTAATTATTAGATTTTTTTGTGATTTTTTTTTTCTACGGATAAATCGCGTTCAAATTGGTTCAAAATTCGCGTGAAGCGATAATGTTAAGGAGCGCCTGGCTTGAATCTAATTAAAACACACAAAAATTTGTCGAGAATGCCAACGAAGAATGTGCAGTGTGAGTCGAACGTGGACTAGCGCGTTGAAAATAACTATTTTTTTAAACTTTGACTTAAAGAACCAAGAAAATATTCAAGACGCGTCTCACACGTGAAGGCAAACGACAACGGGAGGGACGGGAAGCGTAATGAATAGAGAGTGTGTGAGAAGGCAGGCAGAATGGGTTGGAAAAAATGTGGGCTCAACACAGAAGAGTGGTGGCGATCACGCGGGGGTCTGCGCGCAGGAGATGCAAAGAGGGTGGCTGGCTAGAAGGAACCGACTGAAAAGAGGAACGAAAGCAAAACAGACCCACACCGGCGAACAGCCGCCAGGAAAGTTGGAGGACTTCGCGGGTGTATTTGTGAGCTCGGGAAAGGGTTCATCGCGGCCATATTACATACCTTTCGGGAAGGGTTGCCAGAAAATTTGCAACAAATTCGATTGATTTTACGAATTAGAAATCGTAGATCGTCGGCACCATGATCGCTCGCGATCATCAATTTAAGAGCATAATTCTCTGATTTACAATCCGGAGCAACCTACACTGCGCGATCGAGTGACCATCCCAATTCGGGAACGGTCCAAGATCGCGATCGTCGGCACCATGATCGCTCGCGATCATCAATTTAAGAGCATAATTCTCTGATTTACAATCCGGAGCAACCTACACTGCGCGATCGAGTGACCATCCCAATTCGGGAACGGTCCAAGATCGCGATCGCGAGAGAGACTTTTCGATGTGAGTGTTAATTTCTTAAGCCGGTGTTGGTTCGAGCCTGTACTCTGAATAATTAAACAGGTAAATCGCACAAACACACACACACGATTGGGAGAGCGAACGAGAACCCTCAGCGATCGTGGTGGACCACATGAGAGACTTCAACTGCGCTTGTGGATGGAGACGGGAAACACGGGGAAGGAGAAGCGGTGCGGAAACAGACAAACCGGTCGACGAGAGACCCCGAAGAGTAAAAGAAGTAGTATAATATGCATCATCAAACCGGGTCCGTCCGAAACTTGCAGCTCGAGCTTGTTGAGACTTGGAGGAAAGTTTGAGAGCATTATAGAGAGAGAGGGAGAAAGATCGGGCGAGGATGCTGTGTGTGGAAAGTATTTTATATATATTAAAAATATGATGATGAAGTAAATACCTGTATCGCTTAATATAGAATTGCTGAAAAAGGCAACGCGCGAGCGGCGGCAACCGGAGCAGAAGAATCGGCGCAGAGAAATGCGAAACTATTGCAAGCATGGTTCGTTTGCCGATGGTTTTGCATCCTCCATCGGTACTATTGAGATTTTTTTTTTATTTTGTTGGATTTGACGCGTAAAGTGCCTAGAATGGGTCTCGTGTGTGTGTGTGTTTGTGTTTGATGCGAGAGAAATTTCAATGGTTCTAGCACAGTGACCCCTACCTTCTTGAGTGGGGATGCTCTCCGCAGAAGGCTCAAAATTTGTTAGATGTAATAATTGTAGGTTAGCTAAGATTGAATTTATTTTATGAAAATTTTTAAATATATTTTAAATTTAAAATAGATTATTATTTTTGCAATTAACGAATCGAATTTTCAAATGTGGAACAACGCGGTCTACTGATTCACCAAAAATGTCGAACCTTCGGTTCACATCTTTTCATTTTGAAGGTAAATTCTTCCTGTTGATTTTTCAGCACGTTCTGTAAGAACCTGAACATGCTCCAATCAACAGAATTACATTTAAGTTTATTTCCGGGTAGTGCTAAACATAACAGAAGCCAGTTTCGATAAAATCTAAAAATTAGAAAAAAATACGATCGCGATCGTTTGGACCTGGATCAAACACGATCATCAATTTAAGAGCAATATCTGCTCATTTATGATGCATTTTTTTTCTAAGGAATTGAGAGTCAATGATTTACGTTACTGTAAAAGAAACTTAGGTCGAAAATGATTACTAAATTCAAAAAAAATCTTAAGGCAGATTTGAATAACTTGCATCAGAACAGTCCGGTCAGCGGGGTCCACGCCACCAACTTGCAGCAAGAGTGTGTGTGACAGGAAAAAAGGCACTTCTCTCCGGCAAATTCTTCTCCACCGGGGCCCAACATCGCCAGGACAGGACTTCAAAGACATGTTGCCTAGCCCCAAGCGGTACGGGTTGCGCTATTGAGAAATTACAAGCCTCTGCAGTTTTGCGCTGGCCTTCTGCGCGAGCAAACCTCCCTTTTTCCATATTCTCCCCCTTTTCGCCTCAGCCCCAGACTCCGTTAGCTCCCCTTTCCTGTGTTGTCGTTGCTGCTGCTGCCCTTTCGAAACCGAACCCCTCAGAGTCTCAGCAGCACAAATTATGCTGTCGCGCTCCCTCTCTCTCCTAGTCGACGTCGTCTCTCGGGCTGTGTTCGCTCAATCACGCTATAAGCCAATCAATTCATCAAAAAAGACGACATTCATTTTCATAATATCCTCCTTGCTTTGTTTTTATTCGTTCTTTCCCTTCCCAAACCCCGTCTGGAAGCCATATCGAGACTACGACTAGAGAATCTGGAAGAAATTCTTTGAAAATGTTCCCTTTTCGGACAGCTTTTCGACAGCCAGCAAGAATTTTTGTGCAACACTCGATCTACAGATGAGAGAATGGTCAGATCTTGGTAGTGGTGCGCGATCAACTTGTTGTCGGACTCGCTTTTTTGGTTGATGTTGGTGTTGCGGACTAATTTTATGCTACGTTATGCTAGGCGCCACTGATGAATAAGATTCATGTTTCGTGAAATTAAATTCATGAATTTACGAATATTGTTCACGATTAATTCCAATCAAATTTATCAACGTGAACAATATTCATGAACTCATGAACACTATCCCTGAGATTATGAATATTCCGTTCACCTTCAAGTTTCACAACCATCTTCTTCCAGCGAGCCGCGTATATTGCTCCAGGCTATTTTATGTTCAAGTTGCGCACTTGACCTGCGCCAGTGTTGGTGGTGAACCTCTTGAAAGCTCATTCCTCCAGATTTCCATGCACGAGTATATGTGCGAGGGGGTTGTTTTTCTTTGCTCGGACTCCACGAACATACCCATACACACAGACACGTTTTTAAGAAGTTTGAAGATTCCTTGTGTGTAGATATATTTTAATAAATTACAACAACAAATTTGAGAGATTTTTTTGTTTCGTTTTGGTTTCTTCCAGGATCGAGAGCGGGCCGCCGCGGCGCGGAGAGGAGTGCTGTGAAGGTGAATCCAGAGCTGCCGCTGCTGCAGTAGTATCCGAAGAAGTGCGCGGTAGAGAAGAGAAGGCTCGTGTGAAAGAAGTGAAAAAATGATGTTGGAAATTTTAGAGTTTTAAAAAATACCTTCAAGAGTGAGTGAGAGAGAGAAGGAGAGCAGCGAAAGGAAAGGAAGAAGGAGCGAACGGAGTCGTCTCGTGGTGTGGTGTCAAGACGAGTCCACACGATAAAGTGCAAAAGTGCTGCTAGCTGAGAAGAGACGCGACAAAGAAGCTTAGAGAGCAGCGCGATCGCGAAGACTGGTGGTGTGGTGTGTGCGTCCAAGTTCAACTCCAAGAGTCGTCGTCGGTCGTCGTTGCGTCGTGTAGTCTTTTCGGCGGTGTTCGCGTATCTGCAGCTCGCAATGATTTTTAATTTTATTAAATGAGAGCTGCGCGTTAGTGTGTCCAAGACATGAAATTGGAATCGAGTTAATCATCACAATTAGCGTCAACTGGAGAGTGATCGCGATCGCGCGCCCTGGCGATTCTAGTTTTGGCCACGTGCAGTGCACAGGAACACATAGTCGAGATCAGAAGTGCAATGAGAAGCGATCGATCGTGATGATCGTGGCTAGGGAAAAGGTGATGATCGCACTCGAACGGCTAGGTCAACTACCTCCTCAAAGTGGCCGGGCACCAGCCAGATTATGACGACACACTATCTGCGCGTTGGGTAGCATAGAAGAAAAGAAGAAGAAATTTGGTGCAACGAGTGCAAGAAGAAGCCAGAAGTGTGTGTGTGTTTAGTGTGTATCGCCAGGAATCGGTACAGATTCGGGAAGAAAATGCAGTGTGCCAGTTTGAAAATCGCCTTTTGGTTGCTAGTCATACTAGAGTTGTACGCCGCGATAGAAGGCGTCGGCGCACATGGACCTGGGCCAGGGCCGGGGCCTGGCGTTGTGATAGGTGCCCGTCGAAGGTCCTCCAACGATGGGGCGATGCAGTCGCGTGCCGTTGACACGCGCGTTCAGTTCGAGATCTTCGAGGGCGAACCTCGCGGAACAGTGGTGGGTTACATCCCCACGAAGCCAGGGTTCACGTACCGCTTTAACGAGCCCCCGCGGGAGTTTATTCTCGACCCCAACACCGGCGAGATCAAAACAAACGCCATACTCGATCGAGAGATTACCAAAAACGATCGGTACGATCTGGTGATCCTGTCGAGTCAACCCACGTACCCGATCGAGGTGCGGATAACGGTGATCGACATCAACGACAATGCCCCCGAATTCCCGGAACCGAGTATAGCGGTGTCGTTTTCGGAAAGTGCCATCTCCGGTACCCGGTTACTGCTGGACGCCGCCACCGATAAGGACGTTGGCGAGAACAAGGTCACCGACGACTATCGGATCGTAGACGGTAATCCGGACGAAAAGTTTCGCCTAGCGGTGACCACCAACCCCAGTGGAGACGTATACTACCTCCACCTGGAGACTATCGGAAAACTCGATCGCGAAACACGTGGCTCGTACACGTTGAACATTTCCGCCAAGGATGGTGGAACTCCACCCAAATTCGGTTACCTCCAGGTCAACGTAACAGTCCTGGACGTCAACGACAATCCACCCATCTTCGATCACAGTGACTACATCGTATCGCTGAACGAAAGTGTCCTCCCAGGAACCCCAGTCCTCCAAGTGATGGCATCGGATAACGATCTAGGAGACAACAGCAAAATAACCTACTACCTGTCGGACACGGAAACCCAGTTCACAGTTGACCCCGAAACGGGAGTCATCTCAACAACCGAACAACTCACCTGCCCACACCAAAACTGCCAATCCCTGTCCCGTCCGGACGGGACATGCCCAAAAAGTTGCGTGTTTACGGTGTTCGCCAGAGATCACGGTTCACCCAGACAGGACGGCAGAACCTACGTCACCGTGAACCTCGTAGACACCAACGATCACGATCCCGTGATCCGGTTTCAGTACTTTCCACCCACGGGAAGTTACGCAACGGTCGATGAAAACGCTGTCAACAGCTCGGTGGTCGCTGCCGTGTCCGTAGTCGACATGGACGAAGGCCTCAACGGGGACACCAGCTTGAGGATCATCGCCGGCAACGATCTGCAACATTTTCGGCTGGAAAAATCGCCTAGCTTTTACATCGTTCGCGTTAACGGCGTACTTGATCGTGAAGAAATCGGCAAATACAACCTGACCGTCGTTGCTGCCGATCGAGGAACCCCCGCACGAACGGCAACGGCGCACTTGATCATTCACGTGAACGACGTCAACGATCACGAGCCGGTGTTTGAAAAGTCAGAGTACTCCACCGTGCTGAGCGAGCTGGCTCCGCCGGGAACCTACGTGGCCAGTATCACCGCCACCGATGAAGATACCGGCGTCAACGCGCAAATTTTCTACGATTTCGTATCGGGAAACAACAACCAGTGGTTCAAAATCGACCCGTCTTCGGGACTGATCACAACCCAGGCCCAACTCGATCGTGAAGTCAACGGAAACATTGAACTGAGTATATCGGCTCGCGACGGAGGTCCAAATCCAAAATGGGCGCACACCCAGCTTAAGGTGACGATTCTGGACGAAAACGATGAAGCTCCTACGTTTGCGCAACCTCGGCTGAATATCACGCTGAACGAAAACACCAAACCAAAAACGGTGGTAGCGGTCCTGACCGCGGTCGATCACGATCAAGGAACCAACGGAAGCATAACCTACTCGATGCATCCGAGCGTGGAGAAAAACTATCCGGGAATATTCCACCTGGACACAATTTCCGGCCAGTTGACAACGAAGAGCAATCTGGACCGAGAACGTGTTGCCAGCTACAACATCCAGGTGATCGCACGCGATCAAGGAACCCCGCCACAATCATCCACGGCCACAATACAGCTAACCATCGAAGACTCCAACGACAACAACCCAGAGTTCTACCCCAAACAGTACTTCCTCGCGCTTTCCGAAGACACCCCGGTAGGACGATCGATCCTGCAGGTTCAGGCGACCGATCGGGACGAGGGAGCGAACGCAGCCATCTCGTACGAGATCGTCAGCGGAGGCGATGGAATGTTCTCGATTGACGCGGCCTCCGGACAGATTAGCTTGAGGGGTAGCTTGAAGAAGTCCTCGAAGCCGCTGCACAAAATTGTGGTTGCCGCCAAGGACAAGGGAGGTCGACGTGCGGAGCGGGATGCCGTGGTGGAGATCATCAAGGAGTCGATCGTGGAGGACATTGTGTTTGACACGTTGAGCGGGTACGAGTTTCAGCTGGTTGAGGATAACAGCTTGGAAGCGGTGAAGAGCGATCGGGAAGTTGGGCAAGTGAAGACAAAGTTGTCACCGTCGGTGCGGGATGCTGAGTACTCGATCCTGCAGGGTGATCCGCGTGAAAATTTCAAGATTAATGAGCGCAGTGGGAAGATTAGCAGTGCGAAGCATATCGATCGTGAAGCGGCTGCATTTTATAGCCTGACGGTTGTGGCTCGGAATGGGTTGGCCTTTGGCCAGACGACTGTGAATATTACGATCATTGATTTGAACGATAATGCGCCGACATTTCTGCACGATCACGATGAGATTAATCTGCCGGAAAATACTGCCGTTGGGCAGGAGATTTATTTGTCTAAGGCGAAAGACTTGGATTCGGGTGCGAATAGTCGAATAAGTTACAGTTTGAGTTACAATCCGCAAGGTCTGTTCCGGATATCCGAGACTACGGGAGTGTTGTACTTGAACCGTCCGGTTCTGGTAGATCCTGGAACTACACTGACGCTGGAGATTACGGCATCGGACAGCGGGGATCCTCAGCTGTCAACGAAGAGTAGCGTCACTGTGACCATTGAAGATGTTAACGATCATACGCCCGTGTTCGATCACACCTCGTATGAAACTTCGCTGCTAGAATCGATGCCGGTGAATTCGAGATTTTTTGCCCTGGCAGCATCGGATGCCGATATCGGAATGAATCAGCGCATTTCGTACGCGATCATCGAAGGTAATGTCGATCGCAAGTTTGGGATTTTTCCAGATGGGTTTCTGTACGTGAAGAGTGCGCTGGATCGCGAGGAGCGCGATTATTACTCGCTGACGATTACCTGTACGGACGAGGGTGATCCGGCGAGGAGTTCATCGGTGCCGGTAATTGTTCACGTGATCGATGAGAACGATAATCCGCCACAGTTTACCAACAGCACGTTCATATTTAGTGTGGCGGAGAATGAGCCAGCGGATACGTTCGTGGGCAAGCTGACGGCGGTGGATCGTGACATTGGCCGGAATGCCGAGTTGATCTATATGTTGTCGAGCAAGCAGGATGATTTCACCATCGATTCACGAAATGGGTTCATCAAGACAATGCACGAGTTTGACCGAGAAGCGCTGGTGCGGACGACCGGCCAAAACTTTATCATGCTAGAGGCGACCGTTTCCGATAATGGGCTCAGCCGGCTGCGCGATAAGGTAAAGATTAAGGTGTTTATAACCGATGTGAATGATAATGCACCGCAGTTCGTGCGAGCGCCTTATAAGGTGCAGATCTCGGAGGGATCATCGATCGGGACCCAGCTGATTCGGGTGTACACGAATGACGCCGACGAGGGTCTCAATGGGGACGTTTTCTACTACATCGCCGATGGAAACGGCGACGAGCGATTCGTAATTGATGATGCTACGGGCCAGATAACGCTGGCAAAGGCCCTGGATCGCGAAACGGTGTCAATGTATAAATTAACAATCGTGGCCCACGACGCTTCGATGCAGAACCGATTAAGCGCCAGCACGACCGTAACGATCGAGGTGCTGGACGAAAATGACGATGCGCCGGAGTTTACCCAAACGCACAGCCAAATATCGATTAATGAGACTACCCCGATTGGGACGGAGTTGATCCGGTTCCGGGCAACGGATATGGATTTGGGGGTCAATAGTCAAATCACGTTCTCGATCGCTGCCGGTAACCGGAGGGACACATTCCACATCGATCCCACCAGTGGGTACTTGTACCTGCATCGCTTGTTGGACTACGAGGACACTCAGAGTTACTCGCTGAATATTACGGCCTCGGATGGGGGCAATCCGCGGCTGTCTACGACCATACTGTTTATGGTAAACGTAATTGATTCGAACGACAATCCGCCGAGTTTCCCGAACACGGCCATAGTGCGACAGATTCGCGAGGGGATTCCGCTGAAGACGCCGATCGTGACGGTTACGGCCGAAGATCCCGACTCTGGGTTGAATGGGAAGGTGACCTACGAGATTGCCAGCCAAGATCCGGAGAACCGGAAGCGACACTTTGGTATCAACCCGACAACGGGGGTGATTCACACGTTGCACGCGATCGATCGTGAAGCGATTGACACTTACCGGCTGACGGTGATCGCGACCGATCAAGCTCCGGTGCCGTCCCAGCGAATGTCCGCGGAAAAGCTCGTTACGGTGATAGTGGAAGACATTAACGATAACGCGCCGGTGTTTGTGTCGATGAACGCGGCTATTTTGCCGATGAAAGACGTTCGAATGGGCGTGGACAGCAGTCCGAACGCGATCATGTTCATCAACGCGCACGACGCCGACTCTAGCTCGAATGGGCTGGTAACGTACGAGATGACCGGTGGCAATACGGACCTGTTCAAGCTGCATCGATCAACGGGTGCCATAACGTTGAGGAAGCCCATTTCTAAGCCGGAAATCCGCTATCAGCTGTCAGTGAGGGCCACCGATGAGGCGGTTCAGAACGAACGCAAGAGTAGTGACGCGTACATAACGATCCTCACGACCGTCCCGGCGAACAACAATGGGCCAGTGTTTGTGAAGAAGGAACTGTTTGGTAGTGTGTCGGAGAATGAGCCGATCGGGACGAGCATCCTGACGGTTTCGGCCTACCTGAACTCGGTCAGTGACATCGAGTACTATGTGACCAATGTGACGGGGGATGGGAAACAGGTGAATCGGTTGTTCGACATCGACACCAAGCTGGGAATATTGTCAACGGCAGCGGAACTGGACCGCGAGTCCGGCGTCGAAAGTTACGAGGTGGAAGTGTACGCGATAGCCCTCGGAGGAATGCCCCGAACGACCAGCACTAAGGTGAGTGACTTGATCTCGTTTTTTTTTTTCATCTACTTCTATTGCTATATTAACGGCCAGCCTTGCCAGCGGGAATTGGAAATTTTTATTTTCGAGCTATGAAACGAGCCCGGGGATTATCTTTATTGGTAACGATCAGGTTGTGATAAAATTCCGGAACGGGTTTTTCCTCGGCAGTTAGAATATTGTTGTGGCCGCGGCGCTGGCTAGCTGTCCATCACGGTGCGGATAAAAAATAAAGTTTATTATTTACCACGCGGGGAGGGATCTTCATCTGGCCTAAAACTAATATATTAAATTCGTTGATTTAATTTGTAGATCAGTCACGCTGATACAGGTCCGACTGCGTTGTGTCAGTCTGTAATAGAAGAAACGCAGATCTTCACGCATATTTGTGCCCTTCTTAGCGGGGAATGGCGTTGTGTTTTGAGGGTTTGAAAAATATACCTGCAATTATAACACAAGTGGGGTCGACCTACTTGTTATAGATCTACCACATTGATTTGGAAATAATTTCCTTAAAATATTTAATCTGATCTATGAAAGTGTATCAAATTCGCTTCAATCCCAAACTAGCTCGAAACTTCCTAATACGTGGATTAATTTCGTTGCTAACCCTCGTGGTTTGCGTTGGAATCGCTCTATTTTGACTGGCGCTTTGACGAACCCAGAAATTATCATGTAATTTGCCCGCGGCGGCGGTGACGAGGCTGGGAACCCGCCATTGTTTCGCGGGTTCTGACCAATCACAATGTCGCGCTACTAAGCCGAACCATAACCATAAAACAACATGTATTTTACATTATGACAAATAATCACCTCAAGATTAAATATTTATACGGTTGTGGTGCGTTGAGGGAGGGGGGAAATGCTCAAATCGGAAGAAAAGCTCATCCAGAATGTGGGGTGAGGAGCACGGTTGCAAAGTGGACAACAGATGAGACAACTCCAGCGCAGGAGGGAGGGGAGGTAGCGCGGAGGGGTTGTGCGAGAGCCAGAGCAATTATCCCGTTCCGTTGTCTTAAAAATGTTCAAACAAACTAGCCACAAGTGAGTGGGAAAGAAGAGCAGCGCGAATGGCGCAGAAAAGTACGTCTGAGGGGGGAGGAGGAGGAGGAACAACACAAGGGAAGGAAAAAGATCATAAAGAAATGGGCATAAGCAAAATATTTAAACACTCCGCACTGGGGCTTCGGGGTCTGGTTTGGGCTAGGGGGAAAAGAAGGAGGGGGAGAAGTGATGAATATATGAAGTTGTTTCGATTGAACACCCTCAGAGGAGCCTCCAAAAGCCCATAAAACGTAAAGAAAACGCGCACACGAACCCTCTCTTTCTCGCTCTGAGTCCGTCTGTTACTGTCCGTTTGTCTGTCCATCCGTCCGTTTGTACAAATCTTGTTTGGATGTGGGTTTAGGGTGATTCATTGTGATGAAATTTTAAGGAAAATGGTGTTCATCATAAAAAATCTTGATTCTTTAGGAAATCTCTGTGCAATAAATTACACAAATAATCGTCAAGATTTATTTTTTTTGTTTTATCTGAAACTGTTAAAAAAATCCACTCACCAGATCGTTTGATAAAATGCCAAATAGTAAGCCAATAACAACTCAAGTTATGCACATGAAAAATGATTCAATTATTGATCGCGTTATTTGCGTGATATAAAAAAATTAGAATTTCCAAATTTAGAATTTCATTAATTTTTTTTTGATTTGGGGATGTTTTGACAAATTTTCCATAACCCAACTCGGTATTTTTTTATTTCGTTGAATATGGCTAGAACTATGGGAATATTAGCTCAGCTTAGCTTAGCTTGGTTGACCGTACTCCAGCCGAGCATAAAGCTCGCAAAAGCAAGGTTGGTGCCGATAAGGAAAATAAATGCGCTAGGAATGTGCCGAATGACACATAACCACTCAAGGTCATTATTTTGGCCATGAAATGTGGTCTTTATTAAAAGTTTAAAATTTTACTTTTATAGAAAGTGTAATAATTCCAAGTTGATTTTTTTAGTTATGGATATAATTCCCAAATAAAACCGATAGTCTGCTAAATTTTTTAATGTGCGCATAACAAAACAGTTGAAATTTTTATAGTTGATTTTTTAAATTATTAATGCACATCCCAAAGAAAATAAATAATTGTTCTAAAATATTCCAGGAGTCTAGAACAAAATTTTGTATTATTTTCTATTGCGTAAAATATGACAAGAACTATGGTAACATTTTGATCAACATTTCCAAGGAAATAGTTTTGACCAAACAAAAAAACTTAGATAAATAACGATTTTTCGAATTCAAAACCAGAACTTTAACTTTTTGCGTTATTTTCACTTGCTCGGGAAGTGAATTCAAGAGCAAAAATTAGTTTTTTTTTTTTTTGATATTTAAAAACCAGATGTATTTATTGTCTGGACTGATTTTTTTGTCAATTTAGAAATAAATATATTCCTAATTGGATTAGATGGCAAACAATTATAGTTAAAAAAAATTGATAGCGAAAGTTGCGTTTCTTGAAGATTACATGTAATTACAATTAATTACATTTAGGGGGAGTTACTTTTAGTATCTGATGCAATTCTCCTTCATAAAAGTAATTAATTTTTACACCTATTATTGTGGTCCAGGAAGCCATAATATCGGGATATGCACCCTTTGAATGTCAACTTTGTTAAAAGTATTTTCTCGTATAAAAAAAATGAAAAAAAGTTTGAACAAATGACTAAAAAACTATGAGAAGTGATGAGTCTTAATTTATCAATGGTTTAATAAACGTTAGAAAATTGTATGATAGTTTTTTTTTTGTTTTTTTTTTGTTTTTTTTTTTCAGAATTATTTTCGAATGCTAAAAAGTTTTAAAAATGGTTTGGTTTACTTCGATATTAAAGAAGACAATTTGTTATGCCTGAATTTCTTTCAAGATTTATAAAGATTGGTTCCTCACAATTTGACCACCCTAACCCTGCGGATGAATATGGTTTGTGCAGCCACGTGCGTGTGCGTGTGTGATTTTGGCTCGTTGTGGCCGTTGTTGCCTATTTGCCTATGCTTTATGCTGATGCTATTCTTCTGCCCGCCTGCAAAACCTGGGTGAGAATCAAATTTCGTGCAATGAATGTTTAAGAGTAATAGTTTGTAATTATTTTCCGGTCAAACAGTTAACCTCGAAAGCAGAGCGCGGCCAGCGGCTATGAAGAAGGAGAAAAAAAACTCTCGGTGTGGTGGAGAGTGAAGAAGGATGGATGGATTAGCGCGCGCAGATTTTTGCGTCCACCCGTGGAAGATGATGATGCTGGCTGGGAGGGTGAAGTTGGGAGAGATCGATGGGTTTGGTGTGTTGTGGAATTGTTGTGCCTTTTCTTCTTTTAGAGTTTTTTTTTGTTTCTTTTTCACTCACTCTTTCGCGCGAGCCGTAGTTGCGGCAGAGAATATGAAAAATTGAAAATTTGAAGGAATTTTAGATAATCACACGAAAAAAGGAAATTGCTCTTCTTAGATAATCAGGGACCCCCGTCGCCTTCGTCTCGCCCAACTGGTACCGTTTTGTTTTCTGCACCAGCTGTAAGGGGGAGTTTGGGGGGAGGGACGATGGCACTCGCACTATTTCTCGACACACATGATGTTGTACGGATTGGTTTTTGTTGGACACTCGCGCGCGCAGTCGTCAGCAAAATGGACATAAAAGGTTTCTTCCTGCCTGTATGTGGACGATAGAAATTTTCCGGTGGGAAGGAATGTGCCCTCTGGAGCACGAAATAAACTAGCGGACAAATGATGTTTTGAAGTTTGAATGCGGAATAAAAACACTTCAACATCAATTTTAAACCAAATAAGAATGAAACAACATTCCAAGCTTTAAAATAAGAATGCTTAGTAAACTCGTCTACCGAATGGATTCTCACTCCAATCTCGACACATCATCATTGAAATCGTTTGCATTTCCGCTGGCCAATGCATTCTCGTGACGGTCGGGTTCGTCGCTTGCTCTGGCACGCACTGAGCTACACGCCGCGCGCAAGTCTCCTGCTGCTGCAAAAAGCACAAATCCGACACTTGCCCGTGTGTTGCGGTGGCCATAAAGAGAGCGGCGTTTCTGCGCGCTCCTCTCCACGTCGTTGACGTCGTCGTGATAAAAAGCTTAAATTTATGTGTTAATGGTGAGGAAATAAATTTGCGCAGTTTAATGTCTCTTTTAATTGCCCACCAAAATGCACCCAATTTTAATAGATATTTTATTTGCCACTTTACTCTAGTCTACTTTGTGGGTCTTTTCGCGTAGTTCTTTATTTTTTGTTTGTTTCAGAGTACTTTACTTAAGTCACTCGAGAGTGAGAAACCCGAGCATTAGTATCACTTTTCGCAGCAGATTATTCCTCTGCCATTTTCACGTGTTCATACTTGACGTTCGCGATGGTTTATTTTGAAGCTTGGTTTTTATCTACCTTAGACCATTGACCACCACCGGCCTTACTGGATGGTTGGTTCCAGCTTAGTTCTTTGAGTTAACCGTCTGTATCTTGCCTTCAGTCTATAAGTTCAAAAAAAAAAAACATTTTTAAGCAATAATATAAAACTCCAAAAAACAACCATGCGGCCCCACAAATAAACGTGGGTGCGCATGGTTGCTTAAGATGATTCCATTCCAGTTAGACCCGAAATTTACAATTTTATATATTGGCAGGAAATTCACTAAAATTTAATTCTGTCGATTGGAGAGTGTTTAGGGATCCAAAATCCTTGACGAAACTGAAACGTTTACTGACATCATCTTTCAAATTGTCAAGCTATGCAATCGAAATGAAAAAATATGAAAATGAAAAAAATCAAGCTGTAAAAATTGAACCCTAGCGGGTTAAAGAGGCGAGCTTTTGCGATTGCATGCTGCGCTTTTTGGGACTCGGCCTCATCATCTTGTGTGTACGCACGCAAAGTTTTGCGAAGACCCCAGCTGAGAAGAGAGTAGCGGCCAAACGGTCACTGGTTACTGGTCGCTGTGCTAGGCGGTCCGAACCGGTTATTTTTATATGTTATCATAAAGTTATTTTATTAAGTGCCTAACAATTCAGTATCAAATGAAGGCAAAGCCCACTATCACCCTGCTGGTTGCCTTGGCATGCTGGAAAGAGCACGGGCACAGCTGGAATACACTTGAGAATGACATTCTTCGTATGCTAAAATTAACTGCGTTTAACCCTCTAACTTTCGATTCGATAAATCGCTTAAAAAAAGATCTTTACCTTGGTCTTCATGCTCAAATTATTTAATTTTTGTCTGGTCAAAAATGGCAGAAACGAGACCTCAAATTTGTAGCAATCATTGCTTTGTATATTTCTCTAACCCAGCTCAATTTGAATAATTTATCACAATTTTTTCTTCAGACCAACGCGTTTGTCCGCCGGCAAGAAAATTGAAAATAATCGTTTGTTGTGCAGTGCATAAATAGGTCTTGTTCGCGTTTTGCCTCCTCTCTAAATTTGTTTGGTGGCCAAAACAAAAAACAAAATGATCACACGATGAACGAGCGTTTCCTGGATTCAAATCTCGAGAGTGATGAGAATTGGGCAACTCAAAAAAAACTTTCTAGGCAAAGTTTGTGCCCGACAAACCATTGGACACAAAATTGCATAGTGTTTTGCAATTAGGTAGCTAATAACTATGGCTGAACGTGGGGGACATTTGGTGGATTTGAGCTGCTTTCGTTGCCGGAAATGCCTCGAATAGGCTGTTTATTCGAATATGTGGTTTTCAACAGGCTGCGTGACAAAATGGAGATGCATAAGTTTGTTTGCATGTTTGGCCTAATGTGGGAACAGTGAAAGTGAAATGAGTGAAATTTATTTAATAAGGTTTTTATGCATGCTTCTTTTAATTGAACTTTATTATGAGATATATTCCATTTCAAATTCAATGAATTTGGAAAAAGATATTAAAGAAATAATTTTAGTATATAGTAATCAACTGTGTGTATGTCAAGGCCGGCTACGAAATTATTTAAAATTATACTCTGTTTCAGACATGTTATTATATTTATATAGCTTATCTTTTTTACATTAGTTAGTTTAAGAATAACATTGATGAAGTAATACTATTTAATATAGCACTGAACAAAATTACCAAAATATTAGAAACTGATTTCACTCTAACATCAGCGTTCTCTTCCTGCACACAACCACTGTGCAATGTCATGTTTCTGTCGGTTCTGCCCCACATGCAACCAAATTGGACCCTCCCCCCGCGAACCTCCTCCTTTTCAAACGCAAATCCCCACACAAAAGGATCTCAATAACCAAAGCGCTCCGAGCACATTTCCATTTTTATGCTCGCATCCCCAACGAACCAAACCCAAGTCCAAGTCACACACACACACTTTTCAAGATCAAGCACACTGCAGGTTGCGGCGACAAACAAATCGTTGTGGTTGTTTTGCGTTGACGCATAACAGTTTTTACAAATAAAATGTAACGCAAATTTGTCAATACCTACACAAATGTGCGATGTTTTGAAATAAACTTTAAGGATAGCTTAAGGCCGTAAATGGCGTCTTAAACTAATGTTATCCCAAAATCGCATGCGTCAACAGTGCACAACCACCACGAAATGCACACACACGTACAGCGAGAGCAGCCGCCGTGATGATGATGATCGCCTCGACCAAAGGGAAAACACGGAGAAAAGTGCAGCAGAAAATGCATTCTTTTAATTTTTTTCGAAACACCTATAATCTGGCATCATAATACTTGCCTAGAAGCAATTGAACAAGTTATGCAGCCCTAGTCGTTTTATTCTCATTATTTATCGCTGCGAAAACATCAAGCGTCGTCGTTTGGATTTTCTTGCCGGGAAGGCAGCTCTCTTGAAGAGAGAAAAAAAAACGACGACAACGAAGGAAGAGCAGCAGCAAAAAGGAGCGAAAGGAGGGAGGTTTGTGCCTTTGTGCCTTGTTGCACATGCACATTTTCCTCTGCAGGCTTATCCACGTTCATCCGCGTGTGCACGGCAGGCAAAGTGCAGGGTCGTGCCGCATTTTGCCTGTGAGGCTGTGACCCTCCCCCCTTTCCGTCTTCGCCGATGGACCACCACCCTCCCTCCCTCAAAATTCCTCTCTAACACTGTGGTCAGATTTTGCTTATTTTTAACTCCTTTTTTGCGTTGTGCGTGCCTTCTTCTATTGCGCGAACACACACACGCACACCAACACAGAAAGTTTATAATTTTTCGCCCGTTTTTTGCATTCTTTGGTTTTGTTTTCCTCTCCTGCTGAATGGTTCGATTTTTTGTTGTTGTTGTTGCTGCACGTCGTCTTGTGCATAATTTTGCTACCACCATTCTCGTATTGAGATGTCAGATCGCGCCGCGGCGCTCACACTGAATGACACACACACACACGCTGGAAGGTGTCACCGTGAGAAGAAAGGATCGCTGGCTGGAATGCTGAAAGGAATGAGGACGGGAAGTTGTCTAGATTACAATAGGTTGGAGGAGAAAATCCTTCAAAACTTGTCTTCCTTTATTCAAATTCATCGGATACCTTACACATAAAATAATGTAAAAAAACTTAACTTGACCCACCTTGAGGTGGTTGGTGCCTTCCTCGCATATTTTTATCAAAATATCTGAGATCCGGCCTAAAAAAAAAAGTTTATTAAAAACATTAAATTACTTATAACTTTTGATAGGGTTGTCAAATCTTCAATCTTTTGGGCTTGTTGGAAATGTCTTTTGATTACCTATCCAACGATGGGTCGCATGATAGATCCGGACAACTTTTTCATCAAAATATTTGAGATCCGGCCTCAAAAAAGTGTATAAATAACACTTAAGTGCGCATAACTTTTGATGGGGTTGTAAGATCTTCAATCTTTTGAACGCGTTGGAAAGGTCTTTTAAATAGCTTTCTAAAATTTTATAGCATGGCGGGTTTTCTTATAATAACCACCCTTTTTACAATCTTCGGAAGTTTAGCTGAAATCGTTTTTTTAGCATAACTTTTGAAATACTTTTCTAAACTTCATAATATTAACTAGGGTCTTGTGGGACCCCAAGACGGATTGAATGAGACCAAAACGGTCCAAATCGGTTCAGCCAGTCCGGAGATAATCGTGCGCATATTTTTCGGTGCACGGACTCACATCCAGACTCACGCACAGACATTTGTTCAGAATTTGATTCTGAGTCGATAGGTATACGTGAAGGTGGGTCTACGAGGTCGAATACAGAAGTTCATTTTTCGAGTGATTTTACAGCCTTTCCTCATTGAGGTGAGGAAAGCAAAAAACAATCAATAAAGTGATTAAACATGCAAATAGGATCCATCGTCGAATTAGTCATGATATTTTGATAGATTTTTTTTAATATTTTGTCATCCATATAATGGTGTGCGGTTGGTCCTGAAGACAATCTTAGAACAATTTACTAACAAATGGGAAAGTTGACCAAAACCTTCAGCAGAGTTTATCAATTATTCAGCATCTTATTTGCTAACGTAACCAAATTATATATATAATTTATAGCTCTGCAGATTTTAATTTTTTTATCAATTAAAATCAATGCTGGAAAATTAAGATTTTTATCCGTATTATCCAAACGAACAGTTTGCAGTTTATTGGTTTGTGTTTCAACTTCAAAACTTAATCCCTGCATGTTCAATATTCGTTTTACCTTCCACATAAAAGTTCAATCAACGCGTTCTCACGGAACCAAACGTTTTATATCCGGGGGGACATAACGCTTCGCGTTCACCAGGGTAATTTTCCGCGAACCTTAACACTCTACACTCAGGACACTCGGGTCGTCGTGGGACCCCCACACCTTCGTAATGTTGTTGTTGTTTTTTTGCGGCGCGTCGAATATCTCATTCCAATTCGGCGCGAGAACTGGCCGGACGCGGACAAACCATCAATCTCCGTGCGCCAACAAGGGTCCTCTCTTTTTTTAGTACCCTCCCAGACGACCTGGACGGCTCTGGTGACCACTTTATGGAACCCCGCGCGCAGCGCTCGCTTGCGGTTGATGACAGTTCTAAAGTTCTTCAGGGTTCACCGGGAAGTGTCCTCCCTCGGTTGAGGTTCCTCGCGCGGTGAGTGATTTTTATTGCAACCACCAGCACCACGCGAGATTGGTCCTGTTTGGTGTGTTTTATTTTTATAGCAAAATAAACCGAACATCGAAAGGGAAATAAAGCGAGCCTTGGTCGTACGATAATTTATACGAATCGCGGGATTGAAGAAAGTGCTAGTAGATCTGCGCTGCGAGTGAGTGTCGTGTAGAACCGTCATTGACGTCCGCGCTGGGACGTGAAATGTGTTCGCAGTTTTATATTGTTATGACCTCGGTGCACGATGCTTGTTTGCATAAACATTCATCAGCTGCAGGAGGGATGCTGCTGCTGAAGTAAAGTCATAAAAGCTGGAAAATGTTCAAATTTATTCAAGCGATCATATCATCAGCTGCTTCCTCGGCGCAAGTCGAGGAGTCTATTTCTCGACTCTAAACGTTTCCTGCAATTATTTGCTCAAAACTTGCAGCCGCATCAGGCCTGATGGTGTGAGTGTTTGCTGAAAAGTTGTGAACAGATTAAATCACCCAACTAAATACCAAACACCACCACCACACGCCGTTTAGGGGGGATCTTCTGCAGCAGCAGCAGCAGCAGCACTTTTTAATGATTAAACGTTTAAAGAAAAACAATTTTGCAAACAGCAGCAGTAGCACCAGCCAGCATCACTTTGAGAAACAGAAGAGGGAAGTAATCGAACCTTCGAACAACAATCATCCTCTTACACGAGAAGCACTGATTGCTGCCGATACTTCTGCCTCCCCCCACCTCAATGTTACCCCCCCCCCCCCCTTCAGTAGCATTTCGGTTGTATTCCAAGAAGTGTGTCTGTCTGTGTGCTGCTGATGGTGGCACAGCACAGTAACAGAGCGAAAAATGTGTAATTTTTAAATTAACGAAGAAAAACAATCAGCAAAAAAAAAAGGCGAACCTCTCTTTCTGCTTCTACCTGCGCGCTTTTTACCTCTCAACCGTAGCAGAAGAGCACGGGGCCCCCGTACGTACGTACGTACGGGGAACTCATCAGCAGCTGTTGGGTCAGCAGCAGCACCAACTCCAACAACTCGCCAAAGAGAGGAAACGCCATTGAGACTGCAATCACACACTCACTTCTGGGTTTGCTGCAGCTGAGATATCTAGAGCACTCTGGCTGCGGGCGCGATTTTCCGTGCGAAAGAAGACCCCCTTCGGGGGGCCATCATCATCGGTAGTAGAAGAAGCGCGTTTGTCCCTGAACGGTAGTAGGTACTCTGTGGACCAATTTCTGGTGGCTGTGAACAGAGGAGTAGCGCGCGCGCGTCAACAACGCGCTGCTTTTCGGGCCAAGAGTCGTTGAGGTATTTTCTGGTGCAAGAAACGTAGTTTTATTTTTCTCACGAAATCGTTGTTCCAATCTGCAAGTGTAATCGAGCTAGAGTGGAACTAGGAAAGAGGCGGTTGGTGCTAAATGGCTCATCATTGCTGGTTTTGGCGCAAATATTGGCAGGTGGAATTGGCCGTTGATGACCATCTTGGGAGATAAATATTGGGAAATGGTTCAGCCTGCCAAAGAAGTCACTTTTTTGTGTTTCTTCAGTCAACGACGAAACAAGATCGACTCTGTTGAAAATTTAATAAATGTAAACTCTTTTTTAAAGATAAACAACAAAATTAGGGTTGCCATCAGATTTTGATTTTCATATTACCGGTTTTCTCCCGAGACCAGAAATGTTTTTTCCCAGAAAGTTTTTACATCAAATAACAATGTTTTTTGCCTTCCTCACCTCAATGAGGAAAAGCTATAAAATCACTCGAAAAATGAACTTCTTTATTTGACTTTGTAGACCCACCTTCACGTATACCTATCGACACGGAATCAAATTCTGAACAAATGGCTGTGCGTGTGTATGTCTGTAAGTCCCTGCACCGAAAAATATGCACACGATTATCTCCGGATTGGCTGAACCGATTTGGACCGTGTTGGTCTCATTCGATCCGTCTTGGGGTCCCACAAGACCTTAGTTAATATTATGAAGTTTTGTAAAGTACTTCAAAAGTTATGCTAAAAAACGAATTAAGCTAAACTTCTGAAGGGTGGTTTTTGAAAGAAACCCCGTCATGCTATATATTGTTAGAAAGGTATTTGAGAGACATTTCCAACGCATTCAAAAGATTGATACTCTGACAACTCAATCAAAAGTTATGATCACTTTAGTGATATTCATACACTTTTTCAGGCAGGATCTCAAATATTTTGATGAAAAAGTTGTCCGGATCTATCATGCGACCCATCGTTGGATAGGTAATCAAAAAACCTTTCCAACGAGCCCAAAAGATTGAAGATCTGACAACCTTATCAAAAGTTATGAGTACTTTAGTGTTTTCAATACGCTTTTTTTGATGCTGGATCTCGGATATTTTGATAAAACGAAGCTTTATTTATTCACTTTTTTGAAGCTGTGTAGTGTATTCACTTTTATGAATGCAATGAAGGCACCAACCACCTAAAGGTGGATTAAGTAACGTTTTTTAACATTCCAACGCCCAAGGCTCCAAAAAAGTTGGAACGGTAACTTCAAGCATAACTCAACCAATTAAGATGATTCTTCTTTCCAGTGATTTGTTAGGATGTCTAGATGACTCTAGAACTTTGCAGAACTTAATTTGATCAAATCTGTAATTTTTGCGATAAAAAACATCGTTCCAACTTTTTTTTTCGCATGCAAAAAAAAAAATCACCAAAAATTCCGCGGAGCCAGTCAATTTAAAAAAGGTGGAACGGTGTTTTCGGTCGCAGAAATTATAGATTTGTTCAAATCAAGTTCTGCAAAATTTTAGGATCATCTAGACATTCTTACAAATCACTGGAAACAATAATCGTCCCGATTAGTTGAGTAATGCCCAAGAACCAGCGAGTTGAAGTTACCGTTCCACCTTTTTTGGGAGGCTTGGGCGTCCGTGTATGCCGGACATGCGTTGGGCGTTCCAGTGTTAATCTCATTTCAATATCAGATCGAGAAAACATAGCTTGATTTAAAAAAAAAACTCGTTTTTCTGTTTTTGTCCAACATTAAAAAAAAGGAAAATTTAACAGAAAGCTGATCCAAGTGAGCAAATAACCAAAATAGTTAACTTAAAATTTCAAAAAAAAAATCAGCTTCAAAATTTTTTACTATTTTTAAAACAAATAAGACTTAACTTAGTTTTAAGACCACATTTCATGGCCAAAATAATTTCCTCAATAAATTTGATCAATATTATGCCATATTTGCTTAAATAAAAATTGGGTTATGAATATTTTATTGTTTTTCTCGGAAGGGTATACCAATAATTACAAAAATCAACATTGAATTGAGTCTTTTAGAGTTTTATTATAATAACAACATTTTATGGCTAAAATTTTCCCATAGTTCAAACTACGTACAAAAACAAATATTTTTACAAAAATAATAACAATTTGAGTATTGGAAAAAAGCTGCCAGATTAAGCGAAAAAAAACTGGCTTAGCTAAAAAAATGCTGCAAATACCAGCAACATTTCTACTGATTTGGCGATGGATGGATGGATGAATGGAAATCTTTCAAATACATAATACCAGTTTTAATGTTTATGACAATTTTAACGTTTATGACTTCCTGGACAGAATTTTCAAAAGCCTGTCAATACTTTTGATAAATAATACATTTTAACTATTCGTAACTAAAAACCGGGCTGCTAGATAAAACCCTGCCAAGCTTACCCAAAGTAATTCAAAAGTAGTTCAAATTTCCACCGATTTTGTTCTCATCTGGCTGCGCCAGGTCGCCCAGTTGTTTCGATGACGAAATCGAATAAAATTAATACAAATAAAGTCAGCAAAACCCAAGACACCACACGAGTCTGCCCAAACCCATTCCCAATCGATACCAAACATAGCGCTCTTTGGCAAGTAGCTCTTGCTGGTAACGCCGCGAGACGACCGCGCAAAACCACGTGAAAGTGAAAAATTATATTCTTTACCCCGGGGTTGATGCTGAACGAATCCGAACCGTGGTGGCCGGGGAGTGGTTCGGAGCCGGGTTTCACGAGCCTCCACGAGGTCTGCAAATCCCACCGAAAGCTCAGACATTTTGTTTTCATGTGAATGTCTCTCCTCTAACTCACCTATTTGATCTTTTTTTTTGTTTGCTGGTTGCCAAGATTCGACGTCGTCGGTTGAGGGGGGGAAAAAAGTCAAGATCTACGACCACACCGACGGTGGAAAAACACCGGGACTAGAAATGTATGTTACCAAACACATCTCTTGAGAGACCGGAGAGGGAGAGATTTCTATGCAGCTTTATTGATTTTCCCGGGGACACAGAGCTAGCAAAAAAAGTCGGTTGAGGGAAAAGGAGTTATGAGCTCACAGGGCAATTCTCCAACTGTTTGATCCAATCAGCCCTCGACGATCACACGACTCGAAACAAATTGAAAACTGGTAGCAAGAAGGGGAAGAAAATGCTGCTGGCAACCCCGAGAAAGGCAAATAGACATTAGTTTATGCTCTGATAAGGGAACTCGAACCCAGAAAAATCTAAAATTCAAACACAACTTCATATTTGAGCAGTTCTTTGAACCTCGCCCGGAATGCTGAACGAAAAGTGAAAATTCATTTTCCCACTCGTTACACGGTGTGGTGCGCGGTCCTTCTGTTCTGCAATACCCGTGAAATGGACTGTTGTTCCGCTTGGAATCTCTACACATCGCCGAACCCGGGGCCACCACCTTCTTCTACCAACAACATCCAACAGCAACAATTGCCGGCGTGATTGCCGTTCAGCGAGAGGATTTATTGTTGATTTATCCTCACTTTGCTCGCGCCCGATTCACAATCATTTGTGAGAGCTGTGGAATTTGTTGCAAATAGGCTGGGAATCGAGAAGGGGCAAGCAGCAAAATTACATAGACCAGCTTGTTGCGGGCTTTGAGTACAACAAATGCATTATTTAAATGATATTTAACGTGATCGTTAGGCTTCGATTGTTATTATCGCACAGCCGTCTTTTTCTTCATATTTTTTTAGTAAGAAGGTTCGTTGCTTGGTCGTCGTCGTCGTCGTCGTTCAAGTCACCACGATTTCGTGCGCTGTTGGTTCGTTTTTTGCGCTTATTTTTCGAGGGAGCAACGAGTTTAAAAAAACTGGTCCCCGCGACACGCCGCCGCGGAGTTTGCTCTAAAACCAACCACCGCAAACTGTTTAAGGTCTCGCCGCGGTAAGGTTAGGTATGTACTTTGCCAGTTTCATTTTATTATTACTTTAATAAAGCGATCATGATTTGACCCGAAAAAAGACCCACGGGGGTACCTGAAGGCCCCCTAGCAGTCAGCCAACAGTTTCAATCAGCCAGGGCTTAGAAGGCAGCTTGCAGCTTTTGGAACATTATTGTGCTAAAGTCTTCACTCACTTGAACGGGCGGCTTGAACGGCCATTGTTGGCTGTGGCATATTTTTTTCAGAAGTTGGCAGCTCGAAAGCTCACGGCTTTCGACAACGCGCGCGCCTTGCAATGGGATCAAGGATTGTTTGTGTGACGCGAGAAATATGCAAAGAGAAGGGCGATTCACTAAACATATGAATATTTCTGTGGGTTATTTTTCTGTTTTGTTAGTTAGATGCTCCTTCCCTCATGTGTTTGGGATTGTCTCGTGAGGTGCCCTAACGAATACAGGTAGCACAACACTTGAAAGTTCAACAAGGTAACAAACATTTGCTTTTGTAAATTACATGCACAGAAATTTATTGAAAATATTGTAAATAAGTTTAGTCTCGTCTCAGTTTTTGGTCCAAATTTTCAACTTGTATGTCGGTATGTGAATGTGTTTAACAGTGTTTAAATTAAATGAAACAGTCAAAATATGTGTTAAGACATATTAAATCAAGCATCTGTTGCTTTAAATATGGATGATTGCTGATATTTTTTTATTGTTTCAGTTTTTTTTCATATTTTAAGGATTTTAAAATCACAAATAAATAAAAAAAAATTAGACGTAATTTGAAAATTTAATTAAACTTTTTAAAGTCAATTGAATAGTTTGCACGTTATGGTTGATTGAAAATTAAGTGCTAAAATGGTATTTACTTTCTATGCCTTTTTCGTATTTTCTATCTTTATCTCTGCAACCGTCAACAATCTACAAAATGGAAAACCTTTAGTGAATTTTACTCGTTTTAAAAATATAATTTTCACTTGTTAATTGACGGAAAAAATTTGAAAAAATTCTGACATTTATAGCATGGATTATTTATCTTTTGCATTATGAAAGTTTTTTTTTTGATGTTTCGAAATATAGAGTGATTCAAAAAAAATAAAATATATTTTTTACTTGCCATGTTTTTAACATTTCAATGAAAAAAGTGTTGTAAAATGCATTGTACGTCAGTACACTTGTTTTAAAATCATTAGATTTCAAAATATCTAAGATTTCAAAAAACCTAAGATATCAAAAAATCTAAGATTTAACGGAATTCATATTTTTTGTGAAAAAAGATTTTTTTTAGACCTTTGCATTGAAATTTTAAGAAATTTTAAAAATATTTGTTGACTGTTACAATTATGCCCAAAGTGATTATGAACGCAGAAAATGCATTTTACATTATTTTTAGTTAATTTTTATTGATATTTTTAAGTTTTTGAAAAAAAAATGTTTGCCCTCTGATTTTTCGGCATAATTTTTGAAAAATATTTACAACGATCTAGAATAAAAAAATGAGGATTTGTGAAAATTGTTAAAATACCATTTTTTTGACTACCCTCTTTTGGATACGACTGTGACAAAACAACACAAGAAAAAAACATTAGTAATTCAAGGTAAATTTTCTTACCGTGAAAATTTTCGAAATATGATAAGTTTTTTTTAATTTTAAAATTGTTTTAAGAGGGAAAAGAACCCCTGCAAAACAATTAATCGGAACGCGCAACATCTTGAAATATCCAAAACAAGTGTTTTATTTAAGCCCTTTTCAAATGTTAGTTGCTTCTAAAATTTTGAAATTATTTTTAATAGAAAAAAGGTAAAAAAATCACAACGGCTGATTTTTTACTACAGACAGAAATTGCGAGACTAACTAGAAAACACTAAAAAAAAATTAACTGAATTTAAACATTAAGAGACTGTATCTCAGTGTTGTGGACATAACCAGCTTTCCGACCAAAAGGCAAAATTGTAGAAATTTTCCTTTTCCTTAAAAAAATATATTTAAATTGCAAAACTAACTTGAAAACGTGATCTTCTTCAAAAAACGTGTAAAAATCATTTTCGATTGCAAATTTGATTTACGTCTAGAAATTTTGTTTGACATTATTCGCTTAAAGACAGTGATTTTAGCTGATTGCAGACTGGATTTCGTCATGTGTATGTTACGATATCTCTAGCTCTGGCTGCTTAGGAATTGGTAATTCACAGCAAAAAAAGTTGAATTTTTGGAAGGTTGAAAATTTGGTAGGCTGAAAATTCTCTCTTTTTTGAGTAATTTTACTTAAGAAATGTGTAAAAATGTGAGCCTGATGAATATTCATCAAAAACTGATGAATACTCATCAATTTCTGATGTAATATTAAACATTTTTTGACACAAAATCTGTCACCATTTTCTGATGAATATTACCATCATTTTTTTCTGTGTTGGGAATGAAACCAAATCCAGAACAGATATTCAACAGGGTCAAAGAAAGGGATTTGGAAGAGGGGAAGTATTGATGCACTCTGTTTAGAGGATAAGGGAAAATCTCCACGGTATCTCCAAGTAAGTTTCGCTTACAGGTGGGCAGTTTTTAGGAAGGTATCGCATATCGCAAATTTGTTTAAATTTGAATGAAATCAATACATCAATCGAAGGGGGTAATCTTCCGAATTAATCAATAAATTCAATGATCGATTGCTTATGATTTTTTACAAATTACACAAGCTCTAAGCTACTCCTAATTTGTGAGATGATGGTTTCATCCGATTACAGAATAACGTTAAGACGGCGACGATCTATTGTATTTCATTGAACTACGTCACGTAATGGGGACATTTAAGAAGGGTCATTTCGTTAAAATGCAGAAAACCTGCTATAAGGTCACATCAAACATACAAGAGCATTAATTTGTCTGAACTTTATATAGCAAAAAAAAACAATGTTTTGAATTGGTTACATCTTGATTGATACTTCATAGAAACAAACCGTTTTGAAATAAAACGAATTTTTAATAATTACATTGACCTTCGTAAATATGTTTCTTCACTGAAACCTCTAACATCCCTCCCAAGTGACACATTCATACCAAATATGTCCATCCATCGATCGACATTCCAGCCGACCAGTTCGTTGGCCGCACCGTTGGATAGCACGTCACGTCGCCACCACAACATGGAAATCGTGACGTTGAAAAGCGCAATTTTTGACATTAAAGCTTTTTAATCCTTCACGCAGCCGCGGCGGCAATAACAACTGTTAAATGGACCATATGAGATTAACCTACTTATTTTGCTCTCTCGCGGCAGCTCCCAAAAATAGAAAACCCAAACCATCTTTCAGCCTTATTTCGCGCGCCAGCGGTGTATTTGTGTCCAACACTCAAGAGCCCTCGGAAGAGAGTTGAGGCCGAACGAACGAACGAAAAAAAAAACAACATTCAAAACGTAAAACTTCTGACTGACACACACTCACTCCCTAATCTCAAATCTCACATCAAGAGCTTAGAGGCTGACGATGCTGATGCTGCATTGGGGTCCAAAACATCAACATCAACAACAACAACAACACGAAATCAAGGCATCAGAGAAATGGAAATCGCGGTGGACCCTTTCGGAGATCTGTCCGTGTGTGTCAGTTTGGTTGTTGTTGTTGGCAATTTCTCCATTTCTTCTAATACACTTGATTGCTGAGCATCCATCCACGCACGCAGCATCTTTCTCTCTTTTCTGGACCCCCAAACAGACACACTCACACACACGCGAATGCGGAAAAAAGAGCACACACCAGCAGGGGGGACTTCTGCGTTCGTTCCTTCGTGATGGTGACGTGTTTCTTTTTTTTTATGAAACATTTATGTATTTATATATACTTTGCATGAGTGTTTTTTTTTCTTTTTTTGCCTGTCGCCTCTGCTTCGTGTTTCTTTTCTAGAAGAAGCACCGAAAAGAGATGCTCGAGATGGTCCATGGAGAAGAAAAAAAAAACATTTTCTGGATGGATGAATCTGGGGTTAATAGACACACAGCTTAAGTCCGGGAAGGTCTGCAGAGCAAACAGCTCGTGTTCATGCTAGAAATAGTCTAACGCACACGGTGGGGAAGCTTGGTCGATTGGATGCTTAGAGCTAGAAAATTGTTGTTAGAATAATAATTTTGCATTAGATTCATTCTACAAAACTAGAAACTAAAAAAATGTTATTTCCAACCAAAGACTTGAGAGAATGTTTGATAAAATCTGTTATGATAATTTGCTGAATCTTATTAAAATATTCCCGATAAACTTTTCCCAAATCTGACGCTTCCTACACAAATGTCAGCTCAAATCGCCCCTCAAACGAGCTGATAGTGTCGAGCTCGACGAGCCACTTGCTCGTAAAGGCTCCCATCCCGAAAAAACGAAGAGATAAAAAATGCACGAAATTTACGGTTCATAAATTAAATTAACACACCAGAAAATCTGACGGAATGCTATCGACTTTCGGAAACTGATGCTTCTCGAGCTCGAACGATGCAAACACAACACAATAATAACAAAAAAGTTCGCATCTTCGGCCGGTGTGCCACCATCAGCAGCAGAGCGAGTGAGAGGGAGTGAGCGGAATTATTCCATTATTCAATCTGATAAAATATATTAAAAAAATGAATTCATCTGTAGCAAACGAGAGAGGAGCCCAACCCGAAGAACCGTTCGTTCTCCCTCCTTCTCTCCCGCACGTCCGAAAACGATGACCACCACAAGTCAATCGGTCATTTGCATACCGAACAGCGTCGAAACAACATTTTAATTGCATTTCTCTGTGCTGCACTTCCTCCCTCCTCCCTCCCTCGCTCAACATCAAATTCTACCGCCCAGGACCCCCTTTGTACACCTTGTTGTTGGCGGCCTCCGAAAACAATATGCAATAATTTGTTGCAAACGCGAGCGAAAAAGGGGGGCAAAAAAACGCGATCGCAAAATTTTATTTTTAATTTCACACACAATGTTGCGGGAGCGCGCGCGCTGCGTCGGAAAATTTGAATATCGAATGCCGGGCGGGGGGAGACTGATCAAACAGGCATCGATTTGGCAGGCCGAGCCGGCGCGGAAACTGTATTTATGTATTTGCTACGCGCGAGAGATTGGACGAGAACTGTTTCGGGAGAGCATCTCCGACAACGGTTTGTTGGGAGATCCCTGGAGGGCGAGCACGGCGGGCAAATATGTTCAAATTATTTGCAAAATTATTAAAAATATTATTTTTTTTTGAAAATAAGAGTTGCACAGCTGTTTTGTTGTTTCCAGTTTTTTTTCTATTTTTTAAAATATTTTTTTTTTGCATGATGCATGTGAATCCATTATCTAATTTGGCATTTGATTTAATTACTAAAATTTGTTCGATTCCAAATGTTTTTTAAGGATTCATTTAGATTAGCGTAAATTTTTCTCGGGTTCAGAATTTTTCGGGATACGGAAAAAATATGTTTAGAGTCATGGAAATTCCCGGGATATTTTTTTAATGGTCATGAAATCATTTGTAAGGTTTTTCAAGCTTGAAATCATGAAAAATCATCACAATTAACTGGTGATCTAGACTACACTCTTAATAGTGCCAGTAGTTTTTAGATACCTTAAACCCATTTTAAATGGAAAATTTTATATCTACACGCAGAAAAATAAGGCATATTTGAATCAACAAAACATTTTGTTGATTTGAAAATCAAGAATTTTGTTGAATCAACGCTAAACGTCAAAGCAACTTTTTCAAAACTACAAAAGATTTTTGTGGAATTGAGAAAATCAAGGTTTGTTTCAGCGCAAAATCGGCGTTGATTATATTCAACAAAATTTTTGTTGAATCAAACCTCGTATAGGATGATTATACATAATATTTTTCTGCGTGTTCTGAGTAAGTCTGTGGAATTGTAACATTTTTTTTCGAGATTTTTAATGTTGATTTTTGATTAATTAGGAAGAAGCTTTGTCCATACATACAAAAGCTTTGGAAAGAAGAACACTCATTTTTGTAGAAAATTCATGAGTTGGAAGTTTAACTTATTTTATGTGGTTTTGCCAATGTTTTTAAAAATGTCATATTTTTAGGGGTCAACTTTGGTTGTGTTTTTTACTAACATTTCCTATATTTTAATCAAAAAGAAGTATGCAGTAAATTTTCTAGTGTCACAGACTATGCCTCTACGCATTTTTATACAATTTAAATGATAATGGTGCCATTTAATAGCAGAAAATGTGAAAAACAGGCAAAAAATTGAAAAAGTGATTGTAAAAACATGACAAAAATAGATAGGCAAAATATAATGATAGGAGGTGGTAAAATAGACCAAATACTACCAAAAACAAACATAAATTAAACAAGATAAATTAAATTACAAATTAAAATACTAAAAACGAAACAAGAAAAACATGAAACAAGAGAAGTGAAGTTTTTCGTAGAACAAAAGTTGATCAAAATGACCTCCTGAACACGGGAAAAATAAAAAAAATCAAAAAAAAATCTGGGCAGTAGAGGGTTAAGATTACATAGAACATATTTAGAAGTGTTGCATTTTGCAGTTTTATATACTAAAATTTCAACAATATTCCTTAAAAAGCCCAATTGATGCCGATATATCCCCATTAAAAAAGTATATACTTCAAAATTTTCTATTGATTACTGATGACAATTGTTTCACTATTTTTACAACCTTATCTGAATTCCAAGACCAAAATATTTTTATTAGTTTCGAGAAAAAAAATCCTTGAAAATCCAAAAAAACGCATTAGTTATGAGGACTTTATTGACAAAAAATCAACTATTTCCATTGAAAAATTCTGGAGTTTTTTTTTTTGAAATGGTCCAATAAACCAAATTTTCAGTTTTTGCTTTTTGGGTGTTTTTTAATACTGACTCAAGGCGGTTTCAAAAACACCCAAAAAGCAAAAACTGGAAATTTGGTTTATTGGACCTTTTCCAAAAAAAAAAACTTCAGAATTGTATTATCACAAATTTACTTTTCAAACTTAACTGTTCATTGTTTGTCCCTACACAGTAAAAAACATACACAAGTTCCTACCACTGGGTGTGGCCATGCCGAATAAAATGCACAAGCTTTCGCTGATATTCGATAACACAACAAACTTCTCGCATACCTGTAGCCTGCGTCAACACAAGTTCCTACCACTGTTTATGCAATCCATCGCCACGTTTTCATGAAGTCGTTTCCCTCACAAGCCACGGAGACAGCACCGAACCGCAGCAAAAACCAGATTCTAAACTTTGCCCAAACCACCCACGCTCGAAAGTTTCAACGCGGACGCGGTCCATTCATTCGGGCGCTTTTGTTGAGCTTAGAGTTTTGAAAAGTGCTGTTTTTACGAGCCTTTTTATCCGCGGACTTTCTCAGCGGACTTCAGCAGGGCGGGGAGTCGACAAAGTCGACAAAAGTGTCAGCCCCCGCGTCCTAGCGCGCTCGCTCGCCACTTTGAATCGAGAGGAAAATTTACGACGTGCGTATAAAATTTGCTCTGTCTCTAATTAGACGCACCTCTCCTAATTGGACTGACCCGTTTGAGTGCGGCTGTGTGTATGCGGACCAGCTGCCGATTCGTACCCACCTCCTCCTCCTACTAAGCCTTTGCCGGGAGCAGCCTTGGCTTGTGGAATCAGCAGCTATGAAATATGCAAATTGTTTTGTTGGAACCGCAGCGACTTAAGGCTTAAGGTCTGAAGCCGGTCAGCCCAACGTGTAAGGTTGAGGCCAACACACAACGCGGCTACGGAACAGAGAGCAAAACAAAAGACTTGGCCGATGGGGCTGGGAACGAACCCGATTCCCCCCCTCCCCAGCACATGATGTTATTCAAATGTATAGAGGAAGAAAAGGTCTGGCGGCCGCGTGGCAAGAAAGACAAACCTTAGAGAAAGAGAGGATGCAGCCAGTTGAGCTCGCATAGTCACAGAGAGGAGTTCCCAAAGCCCGTGGCGTGGCGAAAGGAAGGTGAACATTATCGAATTTACTGCATGGTTTGGCATGGCGCGAACTCCGAAAAAGAGAAGAAGTGTGCGGCGGTGGTGGTCGCGGTCTCCGCGCGCGCGGGACGAAATAGTAATAACAAAAACAATATAATGATACACCGGCCCGCTGCTGATGCTGCAGTAGGAGGCCTATGAATGTGCGCGCTTGTGATCCTGTGATTACACTGCAGTGAGGTTGAGTAGGGAAATTTGAATAGATTTTGGAAGAGAAACAAAAGTAAATTATTTCACAAAATTTATTGAATGTTGTCTTGATTTTCCGTTCCAAGATTTACATTCCACCACATTGTCAATATTTTGAAAAACATCCTTCTGTTGAAAATAGAACCCTAAAACTTGTTGATACATTTTGATAACGATTTTCCTACTCATTGTAAAGTTATGAAAATCATCATTTTTACTATCAAGCAGGAGGTCAATGATTACATCACGAAACAATATACAATTTGAGACATATTTGTTTAGAAACAATTTTTTTTATGTCTTCAAGAAAGCTGCAACCGGTTTATGATGATTTATTTTGGTGCAGAATTCGTTAAATTGAATTGAATAGGGTTGGGTCAATAAGACACTTTTGGTTATCAATAAGTTTGCCTTTGACAGCATTTCAATTGGATGGAAGGGTTTACATATATAAGCTTAATTACATTGCTTATAACTGAAAATAGAATATTTTTTTTCAGTGTGGTAAAAACCAGGATAGTAAATTTGATTACGTAAATATAAAAACGATATAAATCAAAAAGAGGCAAACTTATGGGAAATTGGACGAGCTTTCCGGTTAAAATACCGGTTACGAGACCGAAAAACATATAGAAATTGCCAAAAACCACCAAAAATCCCGTTTTTTAACATTTTTATTTTTAAAACCGCCGTACTGCCCATAATTGAAAATTCGGCTAGTATGTCAAATCAAGTATTCCGAGAAAAACGCGTTTTAGTGTTTGACACAAAATCTCCGTCAAGGTAATTTCCCATAAGAGTGGCATATTAGCCGTTTGGTTTTCCGCATCGGCAGCCAAGTCTAGACACTATTTCAGTAAAATTCAAGTTCCAGAAGATGCGTTGGAACGTCCTCTGCCACCTGGTGCTAATATCTTGTTTTTGCCAAATGTGGATATTAGCCGTTTTTCAATGGCGGGCAGCGTATCTTCCCAAGAATTGGGCAATGGCCAATATGGAGTCTTTTATGTAAAATTGACTGGAGAATCGATTCCCACTACCGGTTTTCAAAAATATTGACGTTTATACCATTAAAAAAACAGTTTTATTAAATGTTTTTTGTATTTTTTTAAGGAGAGGCATACCATCCTCCATTTTTTGTCAATCTTTTGGTAACATTTTAAGATATTTCCTAAAAATTTTGAACGAAAAAAAATCGTGACATCACCTTTAAATTTAAGTTTTAGACTTAAAAATCTAAAAATCACATAGATGTGGCGTGTATTTTTGTTTCAGTATGTTTTATTCAGAAAGCCCGTCCAATTTCCTACAAGTTTGTCTATGAACTCTTTTTTCAACGACGAAACGGCTTCGAGATACAGTAATTTTAAATTACAAAATACAAAAATATTTAAATACCTTACGCCCTTCTCAAATGTTATTTTCGAGTACTGTTGGCTCCATATACACAAAAATGGCTTATATAGGCCTAGAATAACATCGCTTCGCTTCGCTTCGCTAGGAGACGGTGATTTTAGCGGATTGCAGACTGGATTTTCGCCATGTGATGTGATGATTGTCTAAGCCCAAGTTGCCTAGGAATCGATAATTGGGAATAGAACCAATTCCACCTGAACCAGATTCTCACCACCATGGCAGCCGTCCATTGCCGGCCGCTCCCATCTCCACCGCGCACCAGGGACAAGGAAAGGGAATTGGAAGACGGGAAGTGTTGATGCTCCACTTTTTTAAGAGTATTAAGGGAAAATCTCCACGGTATCCTCAAGTAAGTTTCGCTTGGAGTTGGACGGTTTTTTGGGAAGGTGAATGGTCTGAGGAGCCACCCTAGGCGAGTGGTAACGACCGTTGGCATTGTTGTTCGAATTCTTCGTGTGTCCTCATTTCTAATGGGAATGCTTTCAATTCTTCTCATCTCTTATTGGATGAATTCTATCAGTCACCCAGGCTATTTATAGCGAGGTAATGTAGGTTCATTTCAAATGCGCCTGCATGCATGCAAATCAATGCATTCTTGTATGTTCTGATATTCAACTTGCATTCAACTTTATTCTCGTCCGTTTCTTGGATTCAACTATATCAGGCTAAGCCCTACTAAAGCTACTAATGCTCCACGGTAAAGTGGAAAGCATTTTGCTTGCCAATCCTAAGGACAGGGGATCGAACCCTGCCGTGAGCTGAAGATTTTTTTTCATTTATTCCAAATTCAATGAGTCCAGAACTTTCTCGTTGGGAGCAGATGGGTATCGAACCCAGAACCATTCGCTTATAAAGCGAACATCGCAACCATTCAGCCACGACCGCTCCTCTTATATAGGCCTAGAATAACATGTCTACAAAGTTTCATTGAAAATGGAGAGGGTCGGGTACAAAAGTACCAGAAAAAATCCTGATTTGAGCTGGAATTGCTCTATGTTTATTTTCATGTTTTTTTTGTGAAAAAATTGCTGTACATCAAAAATTCACTTAAATTCAAAATATGTTTAAAAAAACAAGCATATACTGAAAATGATTCATAACGCATGGGAATGCATTTTAATTTCATTTCAGCTGATTGTACGTCAATTGTAATATTGAAGTTTTATGAAAAACTTTTTTTTTTTACTCCCTGATTTTTCGGGATCCCCAACTTTCAAGGGGAGTGACAAAAACTTTAAAAAAATATTGATAGCACACGGAATTTGTAAACATTGAAATGTTTACAAAATCGTATTTTTTCGATTTCGCTGTAAATTCATACCATTTCATGAAAGGTTAAAATTTGAAGTAAGAATATGATTTCAGTAGATTTTCAGTAGAAAGATAGTTTTCTAAATTATTTCTATTTTCATTGTGAATTTTGAAAACAAATTATTCCACATTTCCATTGAAATTTGTTCACCGGAATTGTTTGAATCTTGTGTAATTATAAAAAAGTAGTAATTAAATTTATAAAAAAAGTATTGAAGGCCGTATCCGTAACCTGCAAAAACACGAGAATTGGTTTAGTACATAGTAATGAAACTTAAAAACAATTTCTGATGTTTTGTAAAATCTTTATCAGGCTCAAAATTATTCTGTCCGACTAAACACGAACTCGTTAATCATTTTATAATTCCAAATTTGATAAAAAGCTTAAATTCAAAAACTTTTATCTTAAACTAACTTTTGATCTTAAAGCATTCTTCGACCCCAGCCCACGGTAAAAACGCGATTCCAGAAGCCCTAGTAGTAGCAACAGCATAAGAAAAACATCGCCGGCCAGTGGGAGACCTCGTCTATTATATCGCGCAGATGTATGTATGTATGTATCAGAGCCCCCGTGTGTGCCCCGAGATTGGCTGTAATAAATATTAACTGCACAATTTATCACACCACACCGCTCTCGGTCGGTCGCGAGAGGGATTGTTTTGCCTACCTCCCTTCTTGGCAAGATGGGGATGGGGGGGGGGGGGGGGATCAAAAGCTCGGTAGCCAACTCGGAGGGCCAACTTTCTCGCCGTGAACTATCAGATCTGTGTGCAGCAGCAGCAGCAAACAACAGGCAGACAAGAAAGTAACCGATCCCTCTGTCCCTTTTTTCGAGTCTGTGTGTGAAGTATGATGGCGAATGCAATTTATGAAACTGCCAGTTTGGATGTGGTACAGCACGGTGTTGGCTACCGCGAGATCCGTTTGGAAGAAAATTGAATCAACTATTCTGATTCATGCTGATCGGATTCTGTCCGCAGGGGGCCACATTGCTGAATATATGGTTATTGTTTGGTTGAACTGAATCACGTTGAACGCATTCCACGCTGGTCAACTTGCGTCTAAGCTAAAGCTCTGTCACATTGCTGCGTGGTGGTACTTAGTAACACCTCTTTCTCACTGCTGCCACTCACTTGCCGGATCAGCCGGTCCGAAAAAGGAAGAAAATCGAAAACCCGCGTCAGATATCGATCGAGATTAATATCAACAGCCAACCGCCATAAGTTTTCCCATATTTGCAAAATTCTCACCTTCATTTTCAGGCATTCAGTTCCCTCATAATCCTTCACACCAGCACGGTGTAGCTCGTGTGCAATAATGGCCACCACCGTACAACCTGACAGGGGTTGAGCTATGGCCCGGTTTCGGGCCCCAGCCATATCTTAGAGATCCGTACGACGACAACGACTAGGTTGTTCGGCTGATAAGATAAAACGTTCAGCGCGCGCGCTATGCGTTGGCTCCTTCGACAACGGCAACATTCTCTCGCCTCCAACACGACTCTAGACTTATTAGGAGTTAGAGGGGGGAAACAGGAGGCTTGGTTGAGGAGAGATTGATCACTATCGCTCAAGGCGCTGCTGTCCGTCCGTCCGTCCAGAGATCTTGTGGCACTCACTCACCAGAAGGGGTCGCCGCAGCAGCAGCAGCAGCCCCATGTGTGTTGTACCGTATGAGTCCGGCCACATTCATCATTCGATGTCGACAGAGTGTGGTTTCGAGTTGGGCTGCTTCTGCAGGGTTGTAGTTTGCAACCGGGATTAATAACCTACACAGAAACTGGTAGAGAAACTCTAGGATCGATTCACCTAGTTGGATTACGCGGTGCTTTTTCGTAATTTCATAGCCGGCCAAAAATACATCAACATCCAAACCTATCCCAAAGCTGATTAATGACAACAAACGTCCGGGTGTCCTAGAGCAATCTCGGTGGTGAAATCAACGTTACGAATTTGCACCGCAGCACTGCGCAAGAACCTGAACCAAAAAGTCTTTGAGCGCGACTTGGGGACGACAGCAAGCGACGAACCCCAAAAATGATGACGAATGTTGTCGTTGTTGTTGTTGCTGCCCGACAGCGGCAAAGAGCGCACGAAACTGCTTAAAAATGTTTCAAATGAATGTTTCGATTCTTTAGAATTTGGAAATTTCTTCTTAAAATGGCGAACCCTTGAACCGTGAACGCGCGATGACGAACCTTCGAGAAAAATAAGAAGAAAAAAAAGCAAAGAATTCCTGAATGCCCGGGCTCGGGAAGGTGAAAAAGAGTCGGTCGCGGCGCGACGATGACGGCAAAATTCGGACCCGAACGAGCGAACCAGCTCATCGTGGCATTCATTCAAATTCTTTAGATCAATCATCATTGTCATAAAATCGTCCCTGGGCATCAACATATTTAAGATTATTTTTATGATAAAATAGTCAGACTAAATGTTTTATGAGATACGAATGTTAAGTAGGCGATTCCTTTGGGTATTCCCTTTTGCGCCGCGGTCCGCGACGTCCCTTCGGAACGAAGGAAGAAGGAAGATTTTCGGGGTTTCTTTGGCCCTGAGACACACACACACGTGCTTTTAGAAGACTTTCAGGTGCGCGCGCGCGTTACGGTTCTTAATGCGATGATTGCGGGAAAAGGGGAACGATATATAGCAATAAAAGTGAAACTAATGATGTGTTTTTCCTCTCTTTCTTTTTGCAGGTGAGCTATACGAACCGGAAAAATAGGGGTTGGCAAGTATGAATTTGATAATTAGCTGTTAACGACACGTCTTGGTGGATATGCCACGCGATTTAATCGTTAAAGGCTATTAATTTGAAGAAATTTAAAAAATCACACACACACAAACTAACAACATCAAAAACGTACTCACAAAAGCACACAATCACAAAATTACTCACTCACAAAATCCCACAGGAGCTAACTGTTGAAACATGAAATTATGGATAAAACATCAGTATAAGTCGAGCGTAAAGTGTGCCAATTGCAAGGGGAGTCGTTGTGCAAACTAACGCGGGTGCATCAACTCCTTTTAGTTCAGAATTTAAATAAATAATAAAAAAAATCTGTTAAGGGAATCACTCCCAACCCATCGTCAGCTTTTTCCTGCCAGTTCTCCCAGCTAAATCGTTTTTCGTTTGATGAATTTTTACATGCTTCGACAACAACCCGTACCAAATTTCATCATGAATCTTCCCGCGCAGCGGCAGTGTGTGAGCGGAATCCCTTACGAACTTTGGGCAACTTTATCTTTCACAACACGCAAACCTTTCAGAGTTTTCTTATTGATGTCCACAAATTTATTTTTTAAGTGCAACTTCCACCCCAAGTCACCGTCCTACCGCGAACGTGATTTAATTAAGAGAGTGCACCTTCAATCCAGCAGACCTAACTCACCCTGCTGCTTCAATTATGTACATTTCTTCTCCCCCCAACCGAAACCCGGATGACGAACGGCTGTCTGACGAAATGGCAAACGCCGTTTGAGAAATCAATAAGTCAAATTAACATAGGTTTTGTAGAACAACAAAGTGCCATTCGAACTCGATCAATCGGATCAGTCGTCGTGTGGTCGTGAGTTTCCCCGCGCCGTTTCATCGTTTTCATTCCCAGCGAACGAAAGTGAAATGTCTCGGGCGCTGACGGAGAATCGTCGTCGTCGTTCGAGGGGGTGCTGCAAAAACGGGCCCCTCGCAAACACTCCGAGATTGGCAGCCCCAGACGCGAAAAAAAGGGTAAAGCAGAAAGTATGTACTTTTAATTGAAATGTATGTATTTCCAAACAAGTGAAAGTGTGCGGTTAGTTTTCTATCATAACGCTCTCGCGTCGTCGGATGTCGGAGGCTGTGGGACGGCGAGCGAGGGTTGTCTCATGATGGCATAAGAGCGTCGTCGATTGATGGCTGAGGCCACGCGATATACCTCCCTTTGGAGGGACCCCGGACGGACGGAAGGATGGATAGACAGGCCCCCTCGTTCATTTGGCGGTTATACTGTGTGCAAAGTTATGCAGGGGATTTTTTTGTCCACACATTCGTTCCCCAGCTAGTTATGCTCTGACATGCTACCCCGAGTGAGAGGAGATGTTGAAAAATGTAGTCTAAAGAAGTACTTGACTTTGTTTAAACAAAAGCACACACTCATAAAATCAAAATAATCCTCTCATAAAATCCCACACACAAACAAAAACACACACACTTACAAAATTAATATACAAACATAATCGATACAAGATCACATACTCACAGAATCATAGACTCACAAAATTACTATTTCACAAAATTAAACTCACAAATTCACACTTTCAGTAAACCAATCACACAAACATAATAACATATTCAATACATCACACACTCACAAAATCACACACACACACACCATTTTTCGGAAAAATAATGGTTCTTCTTCTGCCACAAAAATCAAGCTTCATTTCATTACTTCCCCAAACTCGGGACGCCATCCACCAAGCATCGACAGTATTCCGGCTCAGCCGTGTCGTCAAACGGGGAGGCAGGAAAAGCTTTAATTTCGTCATACATTTGTTTTCTCTTCTTTTTCGGTTTCCATTTCGACCCCGGTGAGACATTTCTCAAGTTTTCCGCGCTCGCGCGCACATGTCCGTGGGTCTCTCCCTCTGTTTGGATGTTAGCTGGATGATGCCCACCATGAATGTCATTATTTTGGTCTGTTTTTTTCGATGTTTGTCCCTCGGTGTTATGAGCTGGATGGGACCGTGATGGGTTTTATGCTAATTAAAGATATTTATTTAGAAAGTCTTTAATTTGCTTATCGAGAGGAAACCCAGCGAGGGCTTATTTTTCTCTTTTATTTTGTAAATGGTCCATTGGAGCTGCCCTTTTGGTTTTTGTATGACTGTGAGACAACAAAAGCTTTATTTTAGGGTGCAGCCCGTAGGAGGCAATAAGTTGCATAAAATATTGCTGGAGATACAGTCGAAGATTTGTTCGGCTCAAAAGGGAAATTTTCAGCAAATCAACAACTGTCCCGTCTAATCGAACCCCGCCGAATAACGGTGAAACCGTTTAAGAGTACGCCCGAAAAAAATTTGCTCAATTAACAAAAACCAACCATCCCGCGGAGAACGTGCCATCGAGGCGGGATGATGCTGGGAGTCAACATTACTTCACCCCACCTCGAAAAAAAAAAAATGGGTCATGCCTTCACCTGAGCTTTAGGCTTGATTCTTCCCGAGAGTCCGTCTCCGGAGCGTTTATCCACCACGACACAGAATGATAAACTCAATCATGATGAGGCACCAAGCGGCGTCGAACCGGTATTTGAAGTACACAATTCGGCGGCGGCCCATCTACATAATTCCTCAGAGCAGTTAGCCGGTGGAAACCGGCAGCAACCGCGCAGCAGCTCAGCTGGTTGTACTCTCAGTCGAAAATCAATTTTGTTCCCGTGGCGGTCACCGGAGTCGCTGCCGCCGACTATCCGAGCAATCATCATCACGGTGCGTATTTATTATTAATTTTTTACCACGTTAATTTCGAGGGTTTGATTATTTTAAATGTTACAGGCTTTTTTTGGGGAACTGCGTGGAACTACCGAAATAATCCAGGTTTTTGCCATCCTCACCTGAGGTAAGGCTTTAATCCTGCTCGGAAAATGAACTTCTTTCAGAAACGTCGTAGACCAACCTTCATGTAACTGAACAAATGGCACTGGCTGAACAAATTTAGGCCAAACTGGTCACATTAGGCTCGGTTTAGTGTCCCATACGTCGCGATTGAATTGTTTGAAGTTTTGATTAGTAGTTCAAACGTTATGTATAAAAATGTGTTTTCACAAAAATCCGGATCTCATTTAAATTTATGTAAACTTAGTCCGAATCTATCATCCAACCCATCGTTGGTTAGGTAATCGAAAAACCTTTTCAACGAGTCCAAAACATTGATGATCTGGCAACCCTGTCTCGAGTTATGACCACTTAAATCATATTTATGTACCATTTTAAAGCCGGATCTCACTTAAATGTATGTCCGGATATATCAACCGACCCATCGTTGGTTAGGTAATTGAAAGACCTTTCAAATTTGACCTTTTCAATTTGTCAAAAACAAACCCTGTTTCAAGTTTCAAGATTCGAACCGGCGACCTCTGGATTGTGAGTCCAGTGCGCGGTCCGATTGATCCACACGGGCGGGACAAAAAGATGGAGCAACGCACCCAAAAATTACAAAAATCATTTACTGAAAATGTTTTTTTAAAGTACGTCAAAATTTTCAAAAACCGAATACGGGAATCGATTTTCCAGACAATTTTACACAAAAGTCTCCATATTTACCACTGTCCTTAGTCCAATCCTTGCGAAGTTACAGCGGTTTTAAACATAAAAATTCTGAAGAAAATGGTTTTTTGATGGTTTTTGACAATTTCTATATGATAGACTTGATTTTTCAGTCTAGTAAATGTTTTTACCGGAAAGCTCGTCCAATTTCCCATAAGATTGTCTTTGACCACTTTTCGAAATAACTCGTTTTTTATGATATAAGCTAATTCACTATCCAGGTTACTGCCATCAACTGAACTACACAAAAAAAAATATTATGTTTTCAGTTATGAGTAATGCAATTCGCTTATATCTGTGAGCCCATACTTCCAATCGAAATGTGGTCAAATGCAATCTTATGGAAAATTGGACGAGCTTTCCGGTAAAAATATTTACGAGACTGAAAAATCAAGTCTATCATATAGAAATTTTCAAAAAAAACCATTAAAAAACCATTTTTTTCAACATTTTTATATTTAAAACCACTGTAACTTCACAAGGATTGGACTAAGGACAGTGGTCAATATGGAGACTTTTATGTAAAATTGTCCGGAAAATCGATTCCCGTATTCGGTTTTTGAAAATTTTGACGTCTAGAGCACTTAAAAAAACAGTATTAGTACATGATATCTGTATTTTTTTAGGTGAGTTGAAACTTACGTGGTTTAGCTAATTTTAAATCCAAAATTATATATTTTTAGCCTTTGTTAAAAACAAGAGTTATTTTAATACTTTGCAAAACCTGCATTGGATGGTTAATTTTTTTCACAATTTCCTGCTTCTGCTTTCGAGTTGAGTTATTGCACCTTTCTTAAGAAGTCTCAAAGACAACAACACAACAACAACTGAGGGGTAACATCGGCACGAGAAGTGCGGGAAAGATGATTTTGGTTATACCCTCAATGAACCGCACCGCAGGGGGCAACACGCAAATTTTCCTGTTATCTTTTGGTGGGCTGGTTTGTTTATTGGAATCGGAGCTCGATTTCCTCACGGTTCCCCAGTTCCTTCTCCTACTGTCCGTCCGCATGACGGCTCCGGGGCGGATAAATTTGCGGCCAAATTGGTGCGAAAATTGATTTTTCCTAGTTTGCTCGCTCGCTACTCAAATGCCAATCCAATTTTCTGCCCGCAAGACTATCAGTCCAAGGCTTCTTCCCAGCATCTCTCGCCGGAAAGATCGTCCGTGTCAAGGAGACGCGCTAAGTGAAGTCCCCCTCGGAAACGAAAGAGAAAGTTTTGTGCGCGCCAAACCGCAACATTAACCGGCATAAATCTTCATTAATCTATCAGATGCACGGTATCTCACACACGTTTATTTTCCCTTCTTAACCAAGAAACAACAAACGAACAAAAATGCTTCCGACGACGCTGCAGAGCAGCGTGCGCGCGTAAGAGAAAGAAAAAAGGGAAAATTATAAATAAATTATCAGAACTTCTGGTATTACGGAAACATGAAAAAGGGCGGTCCGGAGAGCGCGTATGTTTGTGGCCCTGGCTCAGTCTTCAACTCGAAGCAAAGTGCAAAAGGGAAGACAGAGAGAGAGGAACGAACCAGAATTCCTTCGTCGTCGTCGTCGTCTTAGGCGAGAAACCTCCACAATCCTCCACAAGAGAGACGTATATATGAGGGCTCTGTGCACTCTCCATTGAAGATTTATTTCCAAAACACACATTCATTAAACGAAAACTGCTGTTTGGGTTTTTGAAGGGATGTGGGACTCGCTCCGGGAAACATCCTTGCCGGGGATCCGCGCCGCGTCTTTTAGCGACTAAATTTTGGCACGATCGAAAGCCGGAAAGGAGGGGGGGAGGACGTCGACGATGATGATTTAACGATGGTATTGTGAGGGGGAGAGGGTTTACAGTACCGCAACTACGTTGTGAGTTTTGTGAGTTGAGCTTGAGTTTTCTTGAAATTTTCACAAAATCTGATGAAAAATGAGTTTGTGTGATTTTGTGAGGTTATGTATGTAATTTTGAATGCATTTTTGCGACCATTTCTGCGTTTGTGTGACTTCTAAAAATGTTTTTGTGATTTTGTGTGATCTGAATTCTTAATTTTCAAAAAACCATATTGTGCACCTCCGGTACTGGTATCCCTAATCAGTCAACCACCAGCATTCCAGAAGGCCCAGGGTCTCTCGCAGAACAGCAGAGCGCGGGAGGGGTTCGAACCAAGAGGGCTTACCCGAACGACCACAGAAATACTTTCCCTCGTGGTCGTCGTCGTCGTCGCCGCGTCCAGGTTGAACTCTGTGGCACGGCACACACAACATAATAACCGCAACGTGCGAGAAATTAATAAGCAAAAGACGGTCCATGAGGGGAGAAGCGAAAAAAAAAGAGTCTTGCGAGTGAGGCATCATATTTGGTTGTCCCTTGGACAGTTTCCCCCTTTCAGCTTCGGGCCGGGATCTTGGACACGCACTCACACACAAAAGGTATCGAGATCAGATGCTGTGAGTGCGCTCGCGCGCGGGCTCGCAAGTGAGATTTGGATGCGGTCACCGCGTTTTTGTTTGGCGGCTTTGACTCACCTTTAAACTCGCTTCACCCCTTAACAGGTTCGAGGTTATGCAACGTGGACTAATGGATGCCCCAATGCCGACGCCATTTTTGTTTATGGATGATCAAAATTACTGCAAGTAGATTACACAACGCAGATTACTTTAGCTTAAGTACCTCTAACCAAGGTTCCTCCTCGCCGCCGACGGGGGTTTGCGCCTGAAGGTATGCAAGCGCTCTCACCTGGGGAGTTCATGTATTCCGTCCATTGGCCTCTCCGGCACCGAACCCGGCATGTGAGTTCTTTATTTTATTTCTCATCATTACTGCACACTGCAACTTGGCCCGGCTCAGTGTGCAGCCAGCACTCATATAAATATTCCGCGCTCCATTATTCAACATCCCCGCGTGCTCTCGTGGAGAGACCCCCACCCGGGGGATCCCCCCTAACCGGCCCAAGTTGGCCATGAAACCTAAAGTGGGGGGAAACTCTCGGAAGAAGCATTCTTGGTCGCGCTGCTGCTGCTGTTATTGCACGATAAATTGTCATGCTTAAACATTTCGCGCTTTCCCGCAGTGTTCTGGCCTGGAACTGGAACTCGCGTCGCGTCGTGGAAGTTGTTGGCCAACTCGCTCCGCTCCCACCCGACCCCAGTGGCTCATAATATTTATGAGTGGAGTCCTGATTGTTGTTGCGTGTGCGCTGAGCACTCAACTCGAGATCGACCTCGGCAGTAGACAGGCACACAAGGATGTCATCGTGTCTGCGGAACAGTTCGTGGAAGTAAATGGGTTTTGTGGAAGAATTTCACAAACAAAACCAAAACCACACACATGGTGCTGCTGCTGTTGCTGCATTTCCGGGAAGCCACATTGCGTCAATTGTCGTTGTCTTCAAAAAATGGGATGGGGTTGTATGTCACTGTGTTTTGTTTGCAACTTGAGAGCATATTGTTTTGCGTAACATAACGAAATGCCACATGGGATGAATTTGTCATCTAGGATTCTAAAAAAGTAAGATCAATGATCCTTAACCAATTTCAAGATAAAACTTGAAACTTGTTTACCTTAATTAAAATTTTGAAGAACGATATTTAATTTTCTTTACTTTCTACAATCTATGGTACTTTCACTGGAAATTTACAATCAAAATTTTTATTTCGTAAAATATATTCAAAAATGTATTCTAAATTTGCCATGCAATTTATTCTAAAAATGCTTCGAAAATGCCAGTTGAAAATCTGGCGGAAATTTCAAAAAATCAATTTCAAAATACTAAAATAAAATAATGGGAATTTTCCGCCAACTCACACAGCAGTGCCCCGACCCCTTTTCGATTTGCGTGAAACTTTGTCCTAAGGGGTAACTTTTATTTCTGATCACGAATCCGAGGTCTGTTTTTGATATCTCGTGACGGAGGGGCGGTACGACCCCTTTCATTTTTGAACATGCGAAAAAAGAGGTGATGAGATAGAAATTTGGTGTATGTAAAATTGGACGCCCGATTTTATGGCGTACTCAGAAATCCGAAAAATACGTATTTTTAATCGAAAAATAAACACTTTAAATGTTTTAAAAACTCTGCTATTTAACGTTACTCTACTCACTACTGTCAAATTTTTTGGAACATGTCATTTGAAAGGAAATTTAATGTTCTTTTCGAATCAACATTGACCCAGAAAGGTCATTTTTCATTAAGAACAAAAATTTACAGTTTAAAATTTCGTGTTTTTTCTTACTTTGCAGCGTTATTTTTTAGAGTTTAATAATGTTATGCAAAGTTTTAGAGCAGACAATTACAAACATTTTGATATAGAAACATTAGGGGATTGTTTAAAAACATCACGATTTATCGCGATTTTACGAAAAAAAAAAGTTTTGGAAAAGTTGGTCGTCGTCGATCATGGCCGTTCATCGTCACCTGCGAAAAACATGGACGACGAAACAAAAAGAAAAGCAAAAAGTAACTTTTTCAAAACTTTTTTTTTTCGTAAAATCGCGATAACTCGTGATGTTTATAAGCAAACCCCTTATGTTTACATATCAAAATTTATGTAATTGTCTGCTCTACATCTTTGTAGAATACTATTACACTCTAAAAAATATCTCGATTCGAAAAGTACATTAAATTTCCCTTAAAATGACATGTCCCAAAAAAAATGAATTGAGTAACGGAAAATGGCAGAGTTTTTAAAACTTTTTTAGTGTTTTTTTCGATAACAAATAAGTTTTTTCGGAATTCCGAATACTTTATTAAATCGGGCGTCTAATTTTACATAAAAGTCCCTTTGACACAAAATTTCTATCACATAACCGTGTCAGGCTGCAAATTATAGAAAAACACCTCTTTTTCGCACGTTCAAAAATGGAACCCTCCGTCACGAGATATCAATAACGGACCTCGGATGCGTGATCAGGGACAAAAGTTACCCCTTAGGACAAAGTTTTAGGCAAATCGAAGAGGGGTCGGGGCAACTATTCCCGATTTCGTGTGAGTTGGTAGAGAACTGCCCAAAAATGTTAAGAAAAAATATCACGAAGAAATGCTTCATTTATTAATCTATGTTACGCTGAACTTATAATATTACAAACTTAATAAAAGTTTAAATAGGAGCGTGTATGAGATTTCTGTTAAAGTTATTTTCAATGGAAAGGTTTAATATTTGAAATTTAAAACCAATAATTTAGGAAACTTCCAAGCTCGTTTGCTCAACTTATTGAAAATGCATAGGGGACATTTATGCAAACAGGGGCATTCGCATTCGCATGGAGATGGTGATCTTAGCGGGTTGCAGACTGGATTTCGTCATGTATGTGTGATAATTGTCCAGCTCCGGCTGCTTATAAATTGATTAGAGGGACACAAGACGTTTATGATATCTGTTTGCGTCGATTTTGTTAACGATAATTAAAAGATTGCAAATTATTTGTCATTTTTTTGTGTTTTAACAAAAAATTCAAATTTAAACTAGAAATATAGATTCCGCCTCATCCTAGTCCAATGACATCATAATATATAGTTCACAACAGTAGACATAATATTTATATTGACAGCCATTAGGGAGGGAAAACAAACGAATTTAACAGCAAGCGACGAACCCCCTCCAGGAATTCCGCAAAACCTTCAACCAGTCATCAATAATAACCTAACAAACGTCCGGAACCACAATCATCCCCTCGAGAGCAACAGCGACATTATGCTAACAGTACAACCCATTTCTAGCCCCATAAACAGAAGGAAGAAGGGATCGTTTACAATTGACCATCTCACGAATGCGTTAACTGCAATAGTACTGGAGGGGAAACAGGAAAGTTAGCAAGAAAGCCCTCCCGGCAACATTAGAGCAAGTCATCTTTTGCATACCAAGTTGGAGGAAAAGTCGCTCGCTGGTCATTTACAGATTATCATATCGTCAAACGCAAAGTACATCAAGAACCATCATCATCGTCATCGGGCCGGACTCCAGTTTTAAGCATCCTTTTTTATTGCGCTGTATATCTCTCGCCCCGTGGAAGCCAATAACAACAATAATAGCACCAATAATAAGGCCCGAGTATTTAGAGAAGGAGAAGAAAAGTAGTTGTAAAACTGTCAGAGTTAAAATTTAAGTATTATTTTTCCTCCCTTGCTACATTAAAATTTATGATCATATTGTTGCTTTGGGCGAAAATTTTACTGTGCGCCAACCAAAGCCGCGCGCGCTGGCCATGTTCTGGCTGTCGACGTCGTCGTCGTGACTTTGTTCGGGCACTTTTCAGGCGAACACAAGCAGGGGTCCACGGCCAGAGTACAAAATTTTAGTGTTTACGCGACCAGGTTTGACGTTCATCACTCACCAGGCCGCCGCCACAACAGCGACAGCGACGACTTTTGAAGCTGCGAAAGTGTTTTATGCATTTTGGCCCGATTGCGCAGCATCCAGCTCTCGACCATCGATCCCATTCCGACATGGTCCATCTAGATGAAAACAAAAAAGAACTGTGGGCAGCACGTATGTATGTGGCGTTGAAAGCTTTTAGTTGAACCATTTAGTCAACGTCAACGCCAGCTTGCCACACTTTCTGGGGCTGACGAAACGACGAAATCCGTCCACAAACTAATCTTGAGCGGAAATTTGATTTAAGTGCAGAGCACACACTAAACGAGCGGGACAGGGTTGACAATACTGCGTGCAATGATTGACTTTTTGTAATTTTTTGTACTGTTCAAATCTGGCAACTCTGTCAAAAGTTATGAGTAAAATTACAGAAATTAAAAAAGTTATTTATTCAAAAATGTACCGCCTCGTCAACCCTGCCCCCGTCCAACTAAATCCCACAATAAGTCGCAGACTAAAAAAAGAGCCAACAACACATAAACCGGCCGAGCGACATGGCTTAAGTGTGTGTTGTGTAATTTAATGGTGCGCAAAAATTCAAACGAGAAAAGCGAATAAAATGTTAATAGACCCTTCCTGGGTCGTTCCTTTCACCACAGCCTCCTCAACCTCCCCATCAAGCTCAGCTCAAACTCACAGCTCATTGGATGCTGGGGTCGGGTTTTGATACGCGCCCTCGTTGACAGTCGTATAATAAACGTCAAAAGACGTGAAAAGTGCAGGAAATAAAAACCAACACTCTCATTTTTCTCTCCCCGCTTCCTCCGGCTCAAAACTCACTCACGCCTGTCAAAAGAGTGAGATGAGTGCGAGAAAGAAAGAGATTCGCGCGCGCAGATTTCGGCTCAGGGGGAAATAAATCCCCGAAAAAAGAAATGAAATCTCACTCGTTCTTTCTTCTTTGCCCTTTTTGAGAAGCTCGTAAAAGAGATCCCTCCCTCTCCTTCTCCTTCGTCCTGCTCTTGGGACATCAGTTTATCAAACGATCCTTAAACGCTTCATCATCGCACCTGGACATCTCCCCTCTCCCCCCCCCACTTGAACATCGCTCGAGAAAACAATAAAAAAAAAACTGCATTCTCTGCCAGTTTGGACCCCAACCTCCCCGTCGAATCTCCCTCCCACAGTGCGAGTGCACTTTTTTTGATGACTGTTTCCCGGAGTTTACCTTTCGGGGCTGATGTTCATTATTTGCTCTTCTTTTATCTTACAAGCATTGCTGCTGCGTTGGTCAAATTTATTACAGGTAAAGGCTTTCCTCCACTTTCAAATATATCAAAAACGGGGCGCGCACCAGAATTTCGTGTGGTGACAGTTTTTGAGGGGGTGTTGGCTGTTGGGTTTTCGTGGTCGAGTTGGTACACGCACGAACACCACAAGTTCCAGCAACATCTGGTTTGGGTTGAGCGAAAAAAAAGTTCTCTGGAAGTCGTTTTATATTGCCGATAAGGATGATCATTTTTTTGGGTTTGTTTGAGTAAGTTTCCGACGAAATTGGACTTTGGGGTGCACGTTTTTGATGCATCGGATTTATCACTTCAGTAAATATTTTCCAAGAAATGTACTTACCAAGGATGAAAAGGATTTTGCTGACCTGTAAACAGAATGAAACATATAGTTTAAAATTTGTTCTTATATTTAATTATTTATTTATTTTTTATTGATTGATAAAATTATACAGTTATTTAACTTTTTGGAGCAACCAGCAATACATCTAAAATAATCAATATTAAAAAAAATAAAAAAATGCAAAAAACTCTGAAAAATCAGATTAATCGTTTAATTCGATTTGGCAATGTTAATTAAAAAAAATTTGGACCATTTTGGTCATTTTGGTCATTTGGTCATTTAGTCATTTTGGTCATTTTGGTCATTTAGGCATTTTGGTCATTTTGGTCATTTTGATCATTTTGATCATTTTGTTAAATTTGGTAATTTTGTTCATTTTAATCATTATGGTCATTTTGATCATTTTGATCATTTTGATCATTTTGATCATTTTGATAATTTTGATCATTTTGATAATTTTGATCATTTTGATAATTTTGATCATTTGGATTATTTTGGTTATTTTGATCATTTTGATCATTTTGATTATTTTGGTCATTTTGGTCATTTAGTCATTTTGGTCATTTTGGTCATTTTGGTCATTTTGATCATTTTGTTAAATTTGGTAATTTTGTTCATTTTAATCATTATGGTCATTTTGATCATTTTGATCATTTTGATCATTTTGATAATTTTGATAATTTTGATCATTTTGATCATTTTGATTATTTTGGTTATTTTGATCATTTTGATCATTTTGATTATTTTGGTCATTTTGGTCATTTAGTCATTTTGGTCATGTTGGTCATTTGATCATTTTGTTACATTTGGTAATTTTGTTCATTTTAATCATTATGGTCATTTTGATCATTTTGATCATTTTGATCATTTTGTTCATTTTGATCATTATGGTCATTTTGATCATTTTAATCATTTTGATCATTTTGATAATTTTGATAATTTTGATAATTTTGATAATTTTGATAATTTTGATAATTTTGATAATTTTGATAATTTTGATAATTTTGATAATTTTGATAATTTTGATAATTTTGATCATTTTGATTATTTTGGTTATTTTGATCATTTTGATCATTTTGATCATTTTGGTCATTTTGGTCATTTTGGTCAGTATGATCATTATAGTCATTTTGGTCATTTTGGATATTTTGGTCATTTTGGTCATACTGGTCATTTTAGTCATTTTTGTAGTTTTGGTAATTTTGGAAATTTAATTCGTAATTGGTCATTTAGGTAATTTATGCCATTTTGGTAATTTAGTTGCCTCGCTGAAAAAATAATGTAAATGTTAAGACGCTTTGCTTGGATTTTTTTTCGTGACGGGTTTTTGTAAGATTTAGGGTATTTTGCAGTCAAAATACGTTAATTATAGAAATTTGGTCATCGACGCGTTATCAAAACCGTTCATTGATTTTGTTTTTTTTTTGTTTCACGATGTCACGATATATAAAATTTTGTTTCATTTTGTAGTGTTTTCGTGTTATCCGCTAGAATTTCTAGTACACGTGACTAGACCTTTCCTTAGCATCGCAGCTCGTAAGGGAAGGTGATAAGTATTATTTCAACGTGATTATTCACGCCATTTCTATAGCATCGCAGACTATCCCGATCGTACGCCATACGTTTAATTTGATAATCAAGTATGTAAACCGCTCCAAATGAACTTACTGAGGTTAATATTTTACCCTCTAATTACATATCGTTTTGGTTTTATCTTTCCACAGCCGGCTGTCTAAGATAAAACCACTTCATTCAAAATTTAACAACAGATAAACGGGACATGTCTCATCCGCAGCATCCGATTGCTTGCCTTGAGAATAAAAAATAATACCTTTCAACAAACACTATGATTTTGGGTCGCATCATCATCCTCTATGATGAATCCTGACCAAGCACCCTATCCTACTAACAAATTTTCAGGTTCCTGGCGCTTGTGGGGTGTAAGCACAGAGTAAATCAGCTGCCCTAGTAGCAACCTGCCCTTAAAATCTACAAACTGACATGGAGGGCGCCGTTGGTGGCAAATTACTGTGACCTATTTGCAACTGATCTAGTTTTAGCAATCATGGTGTTTTATCTTTTCAGCGCATTCATACATGCTGTTGATAAGGGAAATACCACTTGATAGTCGAAGTCTATGATCAGTAGTGCTGAAAGGATATTACGGTTCTGTTCAGCAACGGAGGGGCAACCATGGGTGGTCTCTCATGCTCATGCTCATGCTCAAAAACGTTAAGACGCTTTGCTTCAAAGCATTGCTTACGATGACGTAAGCGCCTTTATGTTGAGAAGTTTCGGGTAAATTTAAGAAAGGCGATTATTTTAAAAATTATTTTTTCATGCCAGCTAAAGTTAATGTCTTCGAAGAAAAATTTGCTGGTTAATTTACAGCCTTCCAAAGTCCTGGAAATGACCAGCAAAGTAAAAGATTATGAAAAGTGGTTTAAAAAACCACAGTTGATCAAAATTGTAAAGCATAAATTATAAAATGCTGCTTATTGTGATACTTAATCTGATTAGGCAGTTCAAACTGGACACCATTTGGCGCAGCACGACGTCTTCAAACATAAACCATTTAATTATGCTAAACTTTTGATTCCCACCATTCAGCTTTTGTAACCACAAGCTCAGCTCAACGCGGCTGATGGTGGCACCTTGGCTTGTTTGATTATCTCTCTCGTCAGCGCCAAACAAACTCTCGAACAAGGGTCGTCCGCCCGTGTCGTTTCGTGGTGTTGCGAAAAATAAACTCCTCTTCCACGATTATGACAGCACTTTGCTGGAAACCCATCACCATCACCACCCGTTTACGATTATCTAACCGCTCTCCTCCGCACAGATCTTGTGGTCTTTACCGGCATCAGAGTGGGATCGTTCCGTGTCCACTTGGTCAGTCATCAGTCCCGGGGGCCAGTCATTACCCCCCGCTTGTCAGTACCCTCTGTGGGTAGGCGGAGGAGGTAGATAGCATTTTCGGACCCCCGGCTTAAGCTCGGCATGCAAAAGTGACGAGTTCTAAATTATAGCATACTTGGCAGGGCAGGGTACTGCACACTGTGGCCAAAATTACTGCGAATGCGTCGCCGGCATCATCCGCGGCAAAGTCATTAAACGAGGAGTGGCCAACAACGTCAACGGGGTTTAAGCCGGGGCCGCTGGTGATGAATGACTTGGAAGAATCGTCGTCGTCGTAGCAGAAGTGGTCCGGGGTGTCGTAAAACCGTGGCGCGTTCCACACATCTCTTCTCGAAACCCCCCTCTCTTAATGAGGAACGCCTTTGGGGGAAAACTTCCGCGAAAGGTTCCCATTCTCCGCGGGATCCGCGCGACTATCTCGACTGGGATGCGATTTTTCCTGATCCCGAAAGCCATAAAAATGGTCGTCGTCGTCGACGACGCTTTGCCGCAGCCCGGCTAGTTTAGTGTTTATTTTTATGGGACATATTTTCCCCAGGTGGCTTCCCCCTCGCGGATGTTGCCGTTGCGACGATTACGCGGCGCGGGGACGCAATGTTGCGCGAAATTATAGCCTCAAACAATCTCCGGACGTGTGTGTGTGTGCAGTGCACACGTTCCGTGACCGAGATTCGCGCAGTCGGTGCAGTTGATTGCCGCGGAACAACTGCTTCTAATGAATTTGAAATGGGCCAGGCCACGGTTTGAGGGGGGAATTTGCACAAGGATCCAAAGTTACTAGCAGATGTAGCTCCGGGGAAATTGAGGTTACACCTTGGAGAAATGAAACTTTTGCAATTTTCTAGACATCAAGCACAAATAAATAAATGAAAATATGCTGGAGTTGGGATGTATAATTTTCCGGTTAAACTTTCCCGGAAGCAAAATTAGCGTATGCATTCATGGGAATCACCCAGGAATCCGGAACAAGTTTAATATCTTTTGATTGTTTTTCAATGCCTGAAATTGAATCTTTGAGATTTTAGGCTCACTAACAAAAATTCTTCAACCTTTATGCTCGGTGTCAAATAAAAATAATAATAAAAATAATAATAACTAAGCTAGACTGAGCTAATCTCATGAAGAGTGTTGTAGAACTGTTTCAACTATTTATTTTATTTTCACATTTTGTTTATTATAAATTATGATAACTCAGTTGTAATAAATTAATTCCTGAAACTGAAAAGATAGATTAAAAGTTACGTTTGATGATTAGGGCTAGCGATTTTTCAATTGCGGCCTTGATGTATATAAAAATTTTATTTCCTTTGTGTTAATTATTTTAATCTAGCGTGTAACTCAAATGAATCAAATAACTTTATTAATAAATATTACATCTTTCTACAAGTTTTTAAATTTTGGTAATTTATAAGAATTAAGTCCTGGAAGTTGCTCAAATTGCATAAACGAAGCTAAACGACGAATTAGCCACATACAAGTGTCTGCTACCGTTACGGAGTCCACCAACAGTGCTCGAAAGCAGTGCACACAAAACGCCATCTTCCCCGGTTTTGGTCCAGGGAGAAGGTGTGAACAGTAGTACAAAGCGGGACCTCGGAAAAAAGTCGACCAAGTCGCTCCCTTCTCTCGCTGCAGGCCTTATTCGACACATGTGTCTGCTGTTGATTTAAAACAGAAAACACTGAGCTAAACCGCTGCTGCTGCTGCATTCTAAATTGCCATACTTTGTTGATCGCGCTGGACTTCCAACCCACCCTCTCTCTCTCTCTCGAAGAGTGCCCCAGAGTTTGCGCAGTGTACAGAAGCAGCAAAATTATATCACCATTAGCGATAAAACCTAACAACCGCCGCGCTGGACTTGGACTCCCGTAGGAGGAAGACTTGGCCGGAGTAGAAGGTTCGCAACAGAAAGAGAACTCTAAATAATCTGCTTCCTTAATATTCCCCTCTCTCGGGAACCTTTTCGGACCTCCTTCGCTTCTGCTTCGCGACTTTCGAGGGAGAAGACGAAAATCAGGTTAAAATTAATTCCATAATTAATAATTAAATATTCTACAATTTAATTTTTGAAACTCGAGACGGAAGGATCACGATCCGCGAGAATGGACACCGCGCAGACGGAATCCAACGGAATGTCGGTAATAATCCTTTTGCGTCTCTCTCCCGTGTGTGACAGCATCACACACGCCGAGGCCGGATTTTTTTCTCTCCATCTCCAAGACCTGCAGCAATTCCTGCTGTCAGATTCCTCCGGCTGGCCCCGCCGTTGACAGTCGGTGGACGTAAATTTGTACTCAGTCACGCACGTTCTCGACGTATTGTCGGCACGCAGATCGCGTCATCATCATCCCTGATCCTCGTCCCTTAAGTCGCTGCCGTCATCAGCATTCCGGCGTGTGTGATCATTTGTATCCCTTCATCCTGGGGACCTGAATACGACGAACCCTCCTCACCCAGACAGACAAAAAAGTGCAAACCTCGCAGCAGCGCAAAGCGCTGATAATAAATTTTATGTGATTATTTAATTTATTTAAATTTGCTTTAATTTTCAGGTTCATCAACATGCTTCATTAATTCGCTCGACATACCAGCCCAACTCCGGGCTCAACCACCATGCGTTTGCTCCTTCCCCGCTCCCAGCTCTCCTTAAGATGATGATGCTGGGGGAAACGAGGGTGATGCATCACAATGCATCTTTTCCCTTCTTCTCTCCCGAAACGCTTTGCTCTCCAGCTCAGCTGCTTCTACTGGCTAAGGTTGTTGCTGCTGCGGCAGTCGCATCCACTCCGTGGTCAAATGCCACCTAAATCAAACCTGCAATGGTACACAGATGGGGCTGGCCCGAGCAGGGGGAGGTTTCAAAATTAGAATTCAATTAGATTTTTTACAACTTTCCTGATTAATAACTATCACTTTAAAAAAAATGCTTTCCTTCAGAGCTTAACTAAAAATAATAAAATTGGAATAATCGAAGAAAAGTATTTAATCTCATTTAATCTTTTACTCTTTCTAAAGAATTAAATCATTTGATTTGTCTACTATTGAGCGGCATAAACAAATGGTAACATCTGATTGTTTCAAAATAAACAAACAATTATGTTTACTGGTATTAGTTTATTTTGAATGCAATTTTCTGCTTTTTTTGCAAGTCAAAAATTGACAATATGGACTCCGTGAATCATGAGGATATTTTAAAATTATTGCTTCAATCTTCAATGCATAAATATTATATTATCTTGGACAAAATTCAACGCGAGCAAGTTGAACTGGAGGTAACCTGAGAAAGTCAAGTTGTGCCAAGCACTTTGGAAGTACAATGACAAAATAAAACACTTTCAAATACATACACTTTATAAAATTTTATTCAAGTTGTTGAAGCTTATTAATCACAAAATTTTAAAATTATTTTTATTGAGAAGATCCCAAAATTCTACTAACTTTTCAAAATCGAAAATCGAACAAATAGTTTTTTCAACTGACGATAGAAAATTACAGGCTTATTAGATGAAAGTTAGAAAAAATCATTGTCATAGACTCGATTTTCTTTGTGAGGCTATATCTCAGAAATAAATTGTCTGATTTCCAAAGTCTCAGATAGAAAGGTAGGAAATTTTCTAGTCTTTCAAAAAATACAGGGTTGGATTTGTTATTAAAAGATTTTTTTTAGACGAAAAATGTCAAAATTTCAGAAAATTACTATTTTAAAGTGACTGAAACTCCAAAACGGTGCACCTTTTCAACAATTCGCTGGAGTAGTTTTCGATTGCAAATTTAATATGCACTATGGCTCAAATGTTTTTTTTTTTGAATCCTATAAAACATATCAGATAATTTCCTATAAAAATATATAAAATATCTAATCTAAAACTAAAAAATACTTATTTCGAGAATTTAACTTCAAGTGAAAAAGTTAAATAAAGAATATGGTATTTTTTGAGAGTTTGACTGTTTTTGCCTGAATAGTCCTTATTATAATTTTCAACCTTTATGACCAGCCCGCAAGATTGTATGGAGCCTTGTATGGAAAAACTAATGATGCAAAATTTCTTCTTTTGGCTTAGGTAATATATAGACAAAGTTTCGTCGGAATATGAAAAAAAAATGAAAATCGCGAAATAATTTGCGAAAATCTAGAGAACTACTCCCCTAGATTTTTTTGAAAATATTTTGAGGTGGGAAGATAATAAAAGTGTATTCGACTAAAAGAGATCAAAACCTTCGAATTCCGAAATCCGATCAAACAACCAACATTCTTTCTCGAATGTTTTCAAGAATTTATTTTCCAAAACAAATAGAGCTAAATCCTAAAAAAGTGCTCATGATCTCCTTACTCATGAAAAAATAATTTTAATTAGCTGTAGTACCAAGTAATAGTACTGTCTTCTAACGATTGCAAATATTTTTTCAAAGCAAAATTTAATTTTAATATCGATTTATGTTTATGCCAAATAACAAAAAAAAAAAAATATACTCAATTGTCAAAAGGTTTGAGTTTTAATTTTCATGTCAATTACAATTAATTATTTTAATTTTTCAGGTTACAAGTTTTAACAAAATATAATCTAATAGCTATTTTCCCCATACTTTCGGAAGGCAACATGCAAAATTGCAGAAAATTAAATCAAATGAATGCAAAACAAATCACCCTAGCTAAATATAAAGAATTACATATAACTCCTGATTTCAATTGTGTCCATTTCTGCATTCGGGACCCCAAAGCACCGAACCCAAGTGTTGGTGCGTGTCCTTATCACACACATCTTCCTCTCAATTCTCCCCAGAACAACCTCTTGAACCTCACCACGTCCCCCAAATCCAAAACCCTCAACTCTCTTCTCGCATGCTCACATTTCATTTTATTAGCCCTTCCCTACTCGGGTTTCCCCGCGTTTGCTGCCTTTTGCACACAAGTTGGCCCCCCGAAGTTGGTCGGTGTGTACCGACTGCCGGACCTCCGGACTATCTTGTGCAAAATCTTGCGCAGGAATGTTGCGCCAGAGTCGCCACCAAACCATGCCAACCGTCACCGAGATCTACACTTTTTTGTTGTTGTTGTTTTATCCCGGAGGAGGAGAAGGAGGATGCTGGGAAGAGGTGGATTTGCGTACGGTCTGTTTCTCTGGGGGCATTAATAAGTAGAATAATTAGACGATGTGTCCATGTCACCGGTAGCAAACGCCGTCGTCGTCGTCGTCGTTGGTCCGTGACCAATTGAGATTATCACTGTTTTGCTGGCGGAGGGATTCGTTAAGGGGGTGTCAGGTTGGGGGTTTCGTTGCTTCTAGATTATTACTGCTCGGAATGTTTAAAAGTCGGGACTGAGGTTCTAGGATGAAATCACCAATCTAGCACAAGGTTGAGTTTGAACACGGTTCATCAATAAAAATTCAAAGCTCTCTGGAAGATATTACACAGCGAGTACGTTTGGCTGGAATGTAGCAAACAACACAACACACACATTTCTTGTTTCGACATCTGCGCAACCAATTTGTAGTATGTGCGCTACCGCGTGCTCTAAATGCGCGGCTACCAAAACGGCTACCCCTCGACGCGGCTAAGTGGTTCTGGGGACCAGTTGTCTTACATGCCAGTTCTACAAACATTACCCATAGACATTGATGTCGTTGGCTTAAGCCGTCGACAAACTCAACTCTCCTACCGGATTAGCCGCACATTTTTCGCTAATTTATTGCACACCGCAGCTCGGCCTGCCAAGAGTGGAGCGGAGTCGGCTGTCGACATTTCCAATAGAATAAATATGAAATAAGTTTATTGGTATCGATATATTTTTATATGGCCATAGAAAAGCTCAATATTTATTTTATCTGGCCGATTTTTGCGGGCGCGGGCGCTCGCGTTCTGCTCTTTTTCAACGACTGTGCGACGATAAAACTCGTTCTGGTGCTGTCGAATAATGCTTTTTGACGGCGACCAGATTGGGTTCTTGGCTCTGGCAGATTTTGTTCATTTTAATAACAAGAGACCTATGGACCGAGATCGTGATAGAAGCTGGAGCTGGGATTCTCAGCTCGGCCCCGGCTTATGTGTGATGATGCTTAAGCCGCAAAGACCTCCACAAATGAGGGGGGGAGAGGGGCATTATAAAAGCTCGTTATGGATCTACGTCCCCTTGGAAGCTTGACTCACATGCTGCAGTCGTTCCCGAGGCACATAGTACACACACCGTGACGGAGAGTAGCAGGCAGCAGCGAGTGAAACCTGAGCCCCTCAGAAGCTGGATGCTGGAATGCTGCGAGTGTGTTCCTCCGAGGAAGAACCTTCCTCGGGAAAAAGTAGAAAATATTAAAAGCGAAAGATAATGATAATGGCGTTGTCCGCTGGTGTTATATATGAGAATCATAACAATAAACGTAAAAAATAAGAAAAACGACTGTATAGAAACGCTTCGAGTAATTAAGATTAGGATTGTTCGGTCTCAGGCCGTGGTTTTGTCGTCTCGCTTTCATGCGAAACGAGGGATTTGACAAATTCGTCGAACGCCTACGGAAAACAGCAGCCAAAAATCTCGGTTGGCCACGTGTTGACTAGCAGTAGGAGGTTAAGCCCAATTTGTCGGCCACAAATACGAGGCATTTATTAAATCAGCTAGTTGATGAAGTGAATAACATTTTTTTAATAACTCTCTAAAAGCTAACCCCACCTCTACTAGATGGGGTTTGATCTTAAAATTCGCTAATAATATTTTCTTTAACTGCAAGTTTTTTCTAATATTTTTATTATTCCCCTGATCAGGAAGCAATTTTGAGCAAATTTTGTACCGAAAACTTTTATTCTCTTGTTTTATATAGCATTTTTATTTGCATTTATCTTGTTTAGTTTATGTTTGTTTCTGATAGTATTTGATTTACTCTACCACCTCCAGTCATTACCTTTTGCCCATCTAGTATTTTCAGTCACTTTTTCAATTATTTGCATGTTTTTCACATTTTCTACTATAGAACGCTACCATTATCATTTAAATTGTAAAAAAAAGCTTAGAGGCATATTGTGTTACACTACAAAAATTGCTGCATACTTTTTTTTTCACATAATAGGTTTAGAGGAAATGTTAGTAAGAAACACAACCAAAGTTGACCCCAGAAAAAAATGACATTGAAAAAATAATAATACAAATCCCCGTGGTTATGTTGCACATGACCAATACGACAAATCTCCTAAAATTTATTCTTTTCTGTTTAGTTTTAATCATTTTATTTGTTATTGCCAGTTTGTGGTCACCACTGTCGATAGTCCAGGGGATAATTTCCCTTAAAATTACATGTCCTTATTTTTTTTCTACAATCGAATAATGAAAAATGGCGGAGATGGCGATCTAAAATACGTTTTTTTGGGATTCTGAGCATGCCATTATATCGGGTTCTTTGACACAGAATTTTCAAACCATCACCATTTCTGACTTTTAATTATAAAAGAAAAAAAAAACACTTCTGGAAGGGGTTGTACTACAAAAGCCATTTTGCATCGTCAGTTTGTCCATATCGTCCTACTTACAAATTTTGCGCCTGTCCATTCTAAAATGTCTTATAAAAAATTAAAAATCTGTTTCTTTTGAAGGATGTTTTAATCGTTTTGGAGTCTTGAGATGAAATGAATGAAACAAAATGATTTTTATTGTTGATTTTTAAAATCAATTTTGTCATAAAAAATGATTTCTAGGATTTTTTAATGTGTTTTAGAAGACATAAAATTTAACTTTCTTTAAAATTCTCGAATAAGAAAAAAATCTTTGATCTAGTTATAACTTTGTAAATAAAACAGTATTTTTCTTAAATTAAAAAGATCAACAAATTATTTTTTAAGTTTCAAGTTAAGGCCATTTTTTGGCTCTTGCACTCTCTTATAAATGTCTCGCTGGCAGGGAAAAAGTGGATCTAACATGTAAACAGCTGCTCAACTAGTCATCCATTTACAGTAGTGCTGCAATTCAATGTCATCACCTTGAGAATTCATCACTTTGCAGCAATTATTGGTGTGGGTGTACTTTACTTTTAAGAAGCTTCTGGTAATCAATCATGAAATCTGACTTGAAGAAGAAATTCAGTAAATATGATGATGTACCACTTGTGGATTAATTAAGGCCCGAAATGAAATGATTTATGCTCAAAATAACTCATCAAATTTCACTGGTTCGGGTATATTGGAGTGCCACTTTCTAAAGGATGGTTTTAAATATGTTCTATGATCGCGAGCTTAGTACTAGCTTAGTCTTGTTATTCTCATTCAAAGTAATGATTTTCAAACTCCTCATGTTATACTCTCATTCTATACAGCAAATCACTTCACAGTTCGTGGGAACTCTGTATTGTCCCCACACCAGCAAAACAAGAGGGGACCACTTTAAAGAAACAATCCGCGCCATTTACGCGTCGTCTTCGGGGTCGCCACTCCAGACTGCCACCGTCCAAAGTGACTTACTAACTGCACCGCCGCCACCGGATCGGGACACCAAACTGGTTTCCTCAATCACCGCGCGACGCGCGTACCGAAACTGGAATCTAAATCGACCCCTCTTAGAGTGGGAGCCCCATGTCGTACGGCGGCGGCGGCATCCGTCCGTCCGTCGCGCGCAAAAAGTGGATCGTGTCATACGGATCAAATTAAATTGAATAGATATCGATGCCGACACAGAGAGCGACCAACTGTGGGGAGGAGGGGGGTAAAATACCAGACCATCAATCGTTCATTCAGAAGGGTTTAAGCTTTTTGTTGGTTTCTTCGCGTCGGTCGGTCTCTGGCTTGTCAGTCGTTTAGGCCTCTGGATTACGTAATCCGACGGGGTCTCGATGGCTGGTAATTGCTTTTCACCGACTGCCATCGCCACCGAGGATCGCGCAATTCCAAGTGTCAGATGTGAATCTCGGTGGTGAGGGCATTCGAATTAGAGGGTCGAGTAGGGTGGCTTACTGGACGACGTCCAGTGCAGGTCATTTAATATCAATTACAATGCAATTTATGATCGGAACATGCAGTTCGCGTCCGATACCCCTCAATTATGCGGAAAGTCTGGAAATTGTATGTGAAATTTTCCCGACATGCAAGAGTTGAGGTAGAATGTTTAATTTTGCCCATCGGCAATCGAACTGGCTTTGCATCAATTGGTGTGCCGGATGCAACTTATCTGCGCCACTTAGTCGTTTTTTGCGCAAACAAACTTCCTTTGGAGGTGAACACAAAAAACAGAATGCATTCTTCATGCCGATTAAGCGCGCACTGGGACTGGCTTAGCTGGCGGGTATATCTTGATATCGGAGTCCCACCGCGTGGTCGCTAATTTAATTGCAATCAACTGTGTGTTTTGAGACATGAAGCGACCACAATTGAGCGGTGACCTCTCGGAATGACGGGATGGCGTTGGCCTCCAGGGCCAAACCAAGCAGAATCAACCCCGCGCACCCTAATTATATACAGATGACTCATTTGCCCGGTGGGGACCAAAACTCGGCGGCTCAGCTGTTCGCGCGCAAAGTCTCTGTAATCCAATCGGCGATCATGCGATCAGAAGTACATAATGAGACCATAGTGGAGTTTTGTCGGTGCAAACGGCTCATTACCAGACACCAGAAGTCTCGTTCTCCCTAGTTGAACCCCCAAAGGGGCTTTTCCTCCCTTGCGCGAGATGATTTTATCAGTGCCGTACGCGCGATTCATTAATTTAAGGGGCTAGATTAATTTAATATAAGTAAGTGGTAGTGCCAATCTCTCTCTTGCACTCTCCAGGGTCCGTAAAGTGATGGATTCCGGCAGCATTCAATCACCACCCCAAAGGGACTGACACTCACACCAGAAACCTGGTCTCCGTGAAGATCTGACGCCGATCTTGGACCGAGCGTGCGCGCGCGCGAATCAATCGTCAAAGCCTGCTCTGATCGCTGTTTTCGATAGCGCGCGATCACTTTATATTACTATAATTATGTTTGGTTTAGTGCACCGGCTGTTACACGCGGTGTTAGTAGCGTTTCCTGCCGTCCGAACTGCAGACAACGACAAAGTATCAACCCTGGAATCTTCGAATCAGTAAATTTCGAATCTTCTAACCTTCAGCCGTATCATAGCTGTACCCATCCCAAGATGATCGCTCCAGCACCACCTGAGAGATGCCAATCGAAATTCCCAACGTTTTTTCCTCACATCTTCCCCCCGTAATCCTAGATCACCAGGAGTCAACGTTCATCAACGGAACCGAAAAAAAAAATCAAGCTCTTGAAGTCCGCTCTCCACCAGATCCTTCTCATTCCGTCTCATTCAACCAATATGCCGGTGGCCGAGACCAGCCACCACACCACGAGAGAGAGAGAAATGATAATGTGATTGATTAATTGACGTGAAAAAGTTCTTTCTTCTGTTTCAACGCTGGGGTTTCTTCTCCGTTCATCGCGAGTTTAGAGAAGGTGAACCAGTATAAAAAGAGCAGACCTAGATAAAATTACATTTTTGTTAAATTAAATTCACAGCAGTCGATTATGAAATTGACTAACTTTTGCGAGCGGTGTTTCTAAGCCATTCGCGTTGGTAGGTTATTTGGAAATACTCGGATTTTTTTATAGAGTAATTTAGTAGGTTTATAATTACCTAGAATTTAAGCAATAAAATTATTCGAGGAATATAACGGCATGATTCGAAATCAGGACACTTAGTAGCATATCATTTTTGTTAAACCTGGCAAAAAATTATGTAACATGTTGGAAATGTAGAAGTATCATCAGGATGTAGTATAAACAGTCAGTTTTAAGAGAATGCATGCAAAATATGTCCTTTGGAACAATTATTCATCAGAATTTTAAAATTAAAATGACTTGTTGTGCTTCGAATCCCGGACACTGATAAAAGCTTATTCGAAATCCGGACACTTTTCCTTCGAATTCCGGACACTAGATTTTGCTTATGTACCGCACAATTTTGGACTGAAATGTTAGTGAATGGCATTCTTTAGGTCTCTAATAAGCTGTTAACATCAAAACAATCAATATTTTGCTGGAATTTAAGAAATTCAGAACCGAAAATTACTGCTTTGTCTTTCTGGTGCATCGGACGCCTATGAAATATTTCAGTGAAATGTTTCACATTTTTGGTAAACTTATAATTTAATTTGATATAATTGTTTTGGCATTAACTACAGCGTTCAAACAAACTTTAAATGAAAGTTGTTGTTAGAATTCATGAAATAACACAGTTTTGACATTCTTAATGCGACCTTATATCCAAATAATTGATAAAACAATTGACAAAACGTCCGGGTTTCGAAGCATCCGGGAATTCGAATCATGACGTTATCAACTCTATGACGGACATCCGAGTGTTTGGATTTGGAAGACGGGAAGTATTGATGCGCATTTTTAAGGCGACATGGGAAATTCTCCAAGATAACCAAAAATAAGCTGCACTTTGACTTTGGCTGTCTTTAGAAAGTAAAAAGGTCAAGATATTGGCTTGGTACTAACTAAGCTCATATCACGTAGTTTTATTCGCAACGTAAAGTCGATGAATTCTTGACTGAGATTCAAATTGAAAGCTCTTTCCGAAGTTCAAAATTGAAGAGAAAACTTCTCGGAACTGAAAAAATCACCCATACGTAGCCTCTAGCCCCCGTTTCTTCCGTTATCGCTAATTATCCAAATTGGGGTGATTCTTTTAAACGATTTTTAAGCAAAAGCATCCAGGTCTCAAAATTACACCTCCCCGGTGTTGTCCTCCAGGCACAGTCACGACCAGCGAGCGAGCGAGTGCAGTCTATTATCGGTTATGTGACCAACCAGCAGCAAAAAAAAAAAAATGCAAGCTTGGAGACGCAATTTGCGCACATCCTGTACAACCAGCAGCGCATCTTGGTTCGGTGTCCCGAAATCGGTCCAAATTATAAGTCCCACGTCTCAATTTAGACGCGAGGGGCAACAATGAAACTTCTGATGGTAATCTATCGTTATTAAATGTTATCCTTTTTGTTCTCTCCCTCTCTTGCAGATCCGGGTAAACGTGCTGGACAAGAACGATAGCCCACCGACATTTCGTGACGTTCCGCTGGTGTTTTCCGTGTCGGAGGATTTAGCCGTTGGCCAGTTGGTGGCGCAAATAACGGCCACCGATCCGGACACGCTCGGTACGCTCGAGTACAGCCTGGTGAAAGGCACCACCGGCAACACCGGCAAGTTCCAGCTGGAAAAGGACACCGGCCGGCTCCGACTTCGGGACACGCTGGACCGGGAAACCGAAGATACCTATCGGCTGGTGGTCAGCGTTACCGATGGCGTCCAGAGCACCGAAACCACCATCACCATCCAGGTAAGAGCAAGCATCCATCATCTTCTTACGCTCACACAACATTGTCCTCCTCTTCCCCACCCAAAAACCGCTCGCGGTACATATAAATTTTAATTTGAGTGATGCCAATCCGATTCCTGCCTTTTGGTTGAGTTTGATTGATTACTGAAAAATCATAAAAAGCTTTCCCAGGGCAGCGCGACGCGGCACCGGCACGGCACAGTGTGTCCAGAACTCCTTCCTCTCGCCAGCAAGCATTCTCTCGTGTTGATCTGAAACGCATTAAAAAGATTCCACCCAAAGAAGTTCAGACCCCAGAGACTCGCTAAAGAGGTCTCTGTGCATACAGATTTTTTCTGTTCTTCTCCCCTTGGTGCCACACCATGGAGCAGCATCAGTGAGTGCACTTTTTGTTGCCCCGAGCGATTATCCAATATCACTCCACCTCACACACATCGAGACTCGGTCGCGGCGACGTCGACCAAGTTCCGACGACCGTGGCCGTGGTCGAGAGTTTCAGCGCCAGGGTGACGAATTTTCGAGTCAATCGTGAATTTTCATCTTACTAAGTTTAGCTAATAAAAGTGAACTCTGCTCGACATTTTTGAAGTTGATGTCAGTAAACGCATCAGTTTCGTTAAGGTATGTTAGATTTGGGCACTCTGAACACGCTCAAATCGACAGAATTGAATTTAAATGAATTTCTTGCCAATAAATAAAATTGTAAATTTGCGTATAAATTCTATCGAATCATGTTAAACAACCATGCGCTCCCTCCTATAAGATAAACGTGGGTGCGCATGGTTGCTATCTTTTTGAGTTAAAAATTTCAAGTTTATCAAATTGGGTCTGGGTGGTGAAATTGTGTCATACAAATTTTGGCATTTTTATATGAACCATTCTCACCCCACATACCGAAAAGGACCTAATAAAAATAATTTTATGGAAAAAATATTCTCACCCCACAGACCCAATGTTATCCCTGATGACGGTAGCCTTAATCTATACCAATGCTCTTCAAATAATTAAAATTCAAATCTAAGCCAACACCCTGGTCCCCCGCCTTATTGACCGTAATCTCAAACGATCGCAGATTTTTTTTAACGGTGAAGAAAAAATTTGCAACTTCGCGGTCCCATCCTCTCTCTCTCTCTCTCTCTCTCTCTACTTGGGGAGTTATAAAACGGACACCACCAAAACGCCGGCAAAAATGATGACGAGCCGTGCGTTTTATTTTCGGACTCTCCCCCCCAGCCGGTTAGAATTATAATACAACTTTTTAAAAGAGAAACGAGCCGGGTGAATAATGTGCTCCGCTGTAATTCCGGATTGCGACCGTCCGTCAGGGGCCGCCGCCACTCACACAAACTTTTCGGCCCGGAATGGTAATTTTCGACAATCATTTTTCTTCATCAAACATTTACCACATGTCAAAGTCAAAAAAGGATCTTCCCCCCGCACCGCCCAAACTCCGCGCCAACATTCCGCCAGGAGAAGTTTCTGCGTCGCGCGAGATGCGTTTGCCCCTTGAAGTTACTAAAGGGATCCCCCCAGAGTGAGAGAGAGAGAGAGGAGGAGATGGAGCAGAATACGCAGATATTTCATTTCATTGCACTTTGGAGTTCCGGCAAGGTTGCATCACAGACTTTTGCATCTCTGCCTGGGAGAGTGCATCAGCAGTGGCGGCGCAATCACTACGCTCATCTACCTGTTTGAGGAAGGTGAAAGGAGGTGGGGTGAGGGTTAAAAGATAAGCGAACTCACTGGCATGCATGTAAAAGAGCCCACCTTTTAATCTGCTTTTTTACTTCAAAGTTAAATTAAATGTAATTCTCGTGTTAAAATCCGAGACTCGGGAGGTTCTTTTTTTTGTGTACGTTCACGATCAACGACGGAGCAACTGAACAACAGCTGAAAAGTGGTCTAGAGAAAGAGTGAGTGAGATTATGCGGTGGCACAGTGACCCCTGCCGCAGGAGCCTGGCGGTTTGGCCCCGGAGGAGGTGGAGCGGCGTCGTGATTGAATAATCAAAGTTACACTGCGTGAAAACGAAGAATGCTGTCCTGATTGGGGGCAAACCGACAAGGGATCAACCCCCGAGATGATCCCGCTTTGTCCTTGATCTCTGTTATTTTACGACTGTGGTACATTGAAGCAATTATATCCTCAAATATAATTTTTCGGGTTGTCTTTCAGTTTAGGATTTTTGCATTATTTTGAAAAAAAAAAAACTTCAAAAAACTCATAGATGCCTCAATCAAAACATTTAAAATTCATCGATTGAAGTTCAAATAATTTCGATGCTTAGTACATTTTAAACTTTTTCTGCAATTAAAATCGAGAAACCGTTAAATTTAAAAAAATGGATTTAATTTTTTTCAAATTCACAAACTAGTTTGGACCGCGGTAGGATAAAACTCTCTTCAAGTACTCTTCCAAACTCCTGAAGAAGTTTTGAAGAGAATTTTATCCTACCGTGGTCCAAACTGCTATGCTGTAGCTATCTTGAAGAGCTCTTGTAGAACTCCTGGAAAAAAATGTTACTTGGGAACACTAGAAAAAATGAATGTTTGTAACTAAAATTGTGGAGTATTAAATTAAAGAATACTCATTTAAAAAAAGAAAAAAATTGTCCAAAAAGACTATACCGAATTTGAGATGGCAGAAGTTATCATACAAGGTTCTAAAATATTATCTTTAAAGTATCAAAAATATAAAAAAGAACCTTGCCGCAAGATACTTTTTTAGTACATAAGTTATCTTGCAAGAATGTTTTTTTTTTTCTAAAATCATCAAATTTGCAAGATAACGTTCTGCATGATATTTTCAAATCAATTTCTGCAAGATAACTTCCGGTCAGCCCGATTTCTGCAAGATAACTTTCTGAAAGATAACTTCTTGCAAGATAACTTCAAATCAATTTCTGCAAGATAGCTTCAGCTCAATTTCAGCAATATTAATTTAGTTCAATTGTTGTAACACAACTTTCTGGAAGATGACTTCTAGCTAGATAACTTTCTACAAGATAACTTCAGCTCTTTTCTGCGAGATAACTCTAAGTCAATTTTATTTAAATAAATTGCTGCGAGGTAGCTTCTTTCAAGGTAACTTCACTCAATAGCTCGATTTCTGTAAGATAGCTTATTCGATTTATGTAAAAAAAATTCTACAAGATTACTTCAAGTGAATTTTATTTAAATAAATTTCTACGAGATATCTTTTTGCAAGATAACTTCAACAGCTTAATTTCTGCAAGATAACTTCAACAGCTTAATTTCTGCAAGATAACTTCTGATTGATTTCTGTTTTCTGCAAGATAACATTAAGTCAATTTTATTTAAATAAATTTCTGCAAGATAACTTCTAGCAAGAGAGATAAATTTACAAATTTTCTTTTAAAAAAAATCTTCAAGACAACTTAAATTTTGAACCAAGTAAATAAATGGATAAATTAAATAGTTAAATGGATAAAAATAGGATTAATTCCGTTCGGAAAATCATATCTTGTCAGCTGGTTCTTAGAACTAGACTGCAAGTCTTTGTTTAATTATATAAAATGAAAAAAATGGATCTACAGTTTCAGTCAAAATAATAGATCCAATGATTTCATTTTAGAAAATTAAACAAAAATTAACTCCAATATCTTGCAAAACAAATTTGCCTGATCCCATAGGGGCAAAATAATTTATCAAAATTATTCATTAAAAAATAAAACAAAATTAATTCTATTCGAAAATTGTATTTTGCAAGGCAACTTCAGCTGGTTTCACAGAACAAGGCTGAAAGATGACTTCAGTTTTCGTTCAAAAAAATTATCGAAATGTTTTGTTGAAAAAACAAATAACAAAATCGATTCAATTTTAAGACTTCTATCATGCTAAATAACATTATCAGTTTACATAGAAGCAAGCTGCAAGAAAACTTCAGCCTAAGGTAAAATAATTGATCCAATATATTTACTTAAAAAATTAATTAAATAAGAAAATAAGTAGACTAAAACAATCTATTTGAAAAATTGAAAAACAGATAAACAAAATTGAAAAAAAACAGATAAACATAAAACAAAAAAGTAACGTTTATCGTAGAAAAAAAACCAAAACCTCCTTCTACTTCAAAAATTACAAAATCCTAAAAATTGTTTGAAATTGAAATTTTATTAAAATGCTGTAAAGCATCTTCAAAATGACAGGTTTTTTCTTCAATTCATGAATGTTTAATCCGGCAAAGTTTATTTAAGTTGTAACGTTTTAAAAAAGAAAAAAAAAACTATCATTGCTTTCTCGGCAGATCAACTCAATGTCGACCTTTCAAATCGAATATTGAATAATACTTCAAACGGGTTTCCCTCCAACAGTCAGTCGCTGGCATCGCATCGATTCCGAGACCTCCCACTTGACCACTCAGCATCCCATAGATACCTGCCGCGCGCACAGAACTTGGCAGCAGATTAGAAGAAAAAAACAAAAAGGCGAACACTGCCACGGGTCCAAAAAGTGAAGAACCAAGAGATCCCGAGACCACTCAACCATAAATAATCCAACAAGTCGTTTCAGCACATCAAAGTGTAAAGTATCAATTGAAAGCTCTTTTCGAAAACGTTAACCCTGCCCAAAATAGGCTGACCCCGATTGTCTCGGCCGGGTCGGACCAGGTGGACGGACGGACGGATTGGTGCTCGGGCGGACACGAGAAGGAACAAAAACGCTACAAATCAGCCCTCCCATGGTTTGACAAAAGCGTTGGCCAACACTCTCCCCCTCGATCCGTCTCAGCGCTCTTGAGCCATGCAGATCTTGTAAAACATATCAATCCGCGTCGCCGCCGTCGTCGTCGTCGCCGCCAGGCTAGAAATGTGGAATTTGAACAACGCTCGGAACCCCCCGAAAAATACGAGATGGTGCCGGTGCCGTGTTCCTTCTAAATGGTATTAAACGCGGAGTGGAGGCAACGAGCGACCGAAAGAGAGTTGAGGGAGGAATAGAAAAAAAATATAAGAAAAATGAGCTTCGGAATCCTTGTATGGCGTCGGTCGTCACGGGGTCCCCGATCTAATCGCGAAGATTCAATAATAAATTCATGTAGTAATTTCGTATAATCGAATATTTTTCTTTTCCTTCCTCCCCGCTTCCTCTCTGCTGGTTCGTTTTCTAGTTTTGAAATTTTGACCCGTCGTGCGATCATCATTTTCTTTGGAGATCATTGTAGTTCCCGTCGTGATGAAGCGAAATATTCAAAATAGAGTGGGAATCTTATATTTGGTGGGAAGTGGCCATTTACTTTAGTGTTTTGATTGCGTGCCTTAACCCGTAAACACTATGACATTGGTCACAACGCTTGCTTAGGGCGTATTCTAGACTCTATACCTTCACAACTTCACGCGAAACTTACTCGGGGATACCGTGGAGATTTTCCCTTATCCTCTTAAAAAAAGTGAGACATCAACTCTTCCCGAAACGAAGCGTATCCGTATAGTTTTTTAAATAATACAATTCCTTACAAGTAGGGTTACTCAAAAGAAAGTTTTTTTTTACCAACGGGAGAGATTCCAAAATTTGCTGTGGGATTCCTTCTGCAGTTAGCACACTTGACGCGTAATTTGTGATACTGAACCTTTGTTGAAGTTAGCTTTTTTGGCGGCCTTTGTTCAATAAAGTTCAAAATACGTGGGACTACTCAGCGATAGTATTTCAACTATGCAAACTAGAAATTGAAAACTAAATTCTTCTTTCTTACAAATGATGATTCTTGTATTGCTCTACCCACCCTGCCCAAAAAATGACATCTTTACATTTAATCACGAAAATGGGGAATGATTTAATAAAAATAATCATAATCATAAATAAGCAGATGAAGATCAAAAGTTTTTCCCCGCGCTCACACGCGCGCGTCTTGTCTCCTCGATTTGTTGTTTTTTTTTTCTCTCTTGTAATACTTGCCTGTCGTCCGCTGCGTGGATGCTGGGACCATCCACTTCTTCGCTTTACTCTTTTTTTCGTCGCTCATATTCCGCCGAAAATGCGAACACAAGTCACGGGCACGGCGTTTTGTGGGCCACCACCACCGCCGCGGCACCGTTCCACCATTCCGGAGTCCGCCGCGAAGCTCAAATAGTTATTGTTGATTTCATCTAAGGAAAAGGGGGAGAACGGAAGAGGAGCAGGAACACATTGATTTGACAGGTTAGATATCCACTCAAGCAGAGCGTTCCAACGGCGGCCGTCATGCCAGACAGATCTACTCAGGTCTGGGACCGTTGTTCATCTGCGGTGGAAGATCTCTCTCTGTAGGAGCAGCATCCAGCAGAGTTGGTCGTCTATGATGGGATGGAGGGAATGTTGGTGATTTTTTGTCTGAATTCAACATTTCAAGACTTTTAATTTAGAAAAAAAAATAAAATTCTGAATTATTAAGGCACCATTGCAATGGTTGAAGTGGTGCCTTAACTATGAATCATTAAAGATAGTTTAAGGTACCACTTCAAATTTTGCCGTGGAACTTTAAATTTTCTCATTTCGCTCAGTCTAGAATATTGCGATGGATTAAGGTACCGCTGCAAAATTATCAATGGTACCATAATTATTCGAGATGATTTAAGGTGCCACATCAGGACGGTTTAAAATAAATATGGCTACATGGAGGGAATTTTGGTGATTTGTTTCTATATTTAACATAATTTGGAAAATAAATAAATAAATTCAAGATGAATCAAGGTTCCACTGAAGAGGTTGAAGTGGTACCTTAACTAAAATTCAATAAAGATTGTTTAAGGTACCACTGGAACTTTTGCAGCAGAACCTTAAAATTTTCTCATTTTTTATGTAAGAACATAGTCGGGCTGATCAAATTCAAATATTGCGATTGATTTGTAATGGTACCTTAATTATTCGAGATTCGAGGTGCCACTTACAATAGTACCTTAATTTGCAAAGATTCGTTTTATTCAAACTCGAAGAGATAGCAAATCCCAAAATCCATATTCCCAAAAACGGTTATCTGATCTCTTTTCAAAAAAAAAAAAAATTCACCGCGCATTTCATCGTGTGCGATTGCCCAATCGCCATGGGTTTTGGCCTTTGGCGCTAGTAACTCGGTCACAGAGCGACCGTTGATGGATGGGGAAGAGATGATGATGATGAAAGAGGATATTTTGAGCTGCCAAGCCTGATGATAAAAACGCAGCATGCAAAGCTCAGCTAGTCAGTCGGAGTTTTGGTTGCCTAATCGCTTTTTGGATACAGAGAGGAACGCGATATTGGATAATAGATTGCAAATCGCACCCAGTCTCTCTATCTTCACAAAGCGATGATAATTCACAGTTATTAAAACCGAATTATGAGTTCGTCAAAAACCTCAATTTATAAATAATCGTTTTGTGTGCGAGTCGATTTGCGGTCTGGAACAAATCGAGAGCCCCAACAGAGTGCGGGTTAAATGCTCACGCACGCACAGATCCGCAGATCGCGCGCCTTATTTATTATATTTTGATTGACATTATAAAAAATGACTTTGTGGGGTTCGGATCTGTCGGCATCGATTCAGTCGAGAGAAAAAATGCTGGTGCCGGCATCAAACTGAGAGAACTTTTCAACTCTGCGATGATGAGGGATAGAACATTTGTTTGATCCTGGAGCTTAATTTCGAATCACACAAAAGTGATCTTTATCGATTTTTGGCCGCGATGAATAGAGGTGATCAAACTCATTGGCCATTTTTTTTTTCATTAGTTCGTTTGATTCGCCTTTGTCATTCACTATCAAGATAAGAAGACGGCAAAAAGGCTGAGGGAAAAGAACGAAGCTCGATTCAAATTGATTGAATCGCTTATTTACATGAAATGCTGAAGGGCGTTCGGGAGGGGTTCACGATTTTTTGGGAACTTGGGAGAAACGCCGGAATTAAGTGCACATTTCTGATGATTTTAATTTATACTGTGTTTTTTCGAGGGTTTGTTCCCCTCGCAAGAAGTGCAACCCGGACGGGCACAGGTGGGAACGAACAATGAAATGCGTTTGCCCCTGCATTCATGAAATTACTTTGTTTACAATGGACAATTTGGTATACGTGGGCATAACTCGGCGCGAAGGTGCAATTTGTCCGGAATATTTATTGGATGGATAAAGTTCGGCTAAACGAGTGCTAATCACTTATAAAGTTCTTTCATTTGAGGGCAATAAATATCAAAACATTTGAACCGTAGAAATGAGTAGGATATTTCACTCTTCAAAATCAAATCAATTTAAACAATTCCTGAGTTCTTATTTTGCGTAACTTGGATAATTTATCAACATTATCCTCCACATGTTGTAACGTCACTCAGAAGAAGTGTCACTCAGAGGAAAGAATTTCACTCAGAGGAAGTAGTTTTACTAAACTGATGTAATATCACTAAGAGGAAGTAATGCTACTTAGAGGAAGTGGTTTCACTCAGAAGAAGTAATGTCACTCAGATGATATGTAAAGTCATTCAGAGGAGGTAGCGTAACTCATAGGAAGTAATGTCACTCAGATGAAGTAGTGTCACTCAGAGGAAGTAATGTCACTCAGAGGAAGTCATGTCACCCAGAGAATAAAATATCACTCTGAGGATGTAACGTCACCCAGGGGTGGTGGTTAAACGTTGATGTCCTCATTCCCTCAACATCCTCCCTAGGGGGAGTAAAACTAGGAAATTCCCAGCTTTCCAGAAATAAACCTCAAACTCAAGTCATCGATCATTTCTACTGTTCTTTTTCTCGATGATTTCCTCTTCGCTCATCCCGAAAACAAACGGCCTTAATATCGAATTGCCCCAAACAATTCCGCGCGCGAGAGAGATTGAAATGATATTGTTCAAATCGATTTTGGCCTGTGCCGCGAAGGCGCGTGTCTTTTAATGCATGAAATATGTTCGAAGCATTTGTTTTGTGTCATAACAAGGAAAGGCGGATTTGCCATCCGGCCGGCCCGCACCACGGGGGGCACACTCGAGGTCATCCAAGAGAAATGGAGCCGAAATTGTCCGTACTTGTTCGCGGCGAGCGAAGGAATATTCATCTTTCATTATTTATTTATTTATTAAAAATGGCTCAAGCACAAAATCAAATCTCAGATTTGAAGAAAGCAAAGAAGGGGGGAGTGTGTTGTTTGAAGTAGACCACGGGCCAAAGTTGATGAAGCTTTCAAACGACGCGACGCACACACGTTCTCAATTACTCGTCGTTTTTTTAGTGACCATTTTGGGACAAGTCACGTTTTTTGCCCGCGCGCCACCATGACTTGGAGTTGGATTAGTCTGGCGAAGGCAGCAGCCGCACCAGGCCGGCCAACCAGGCGACGAGAAAGATGATGATTTTCGGAACACTTTATTTCCTAATCTACAAAGCAATCAGCGGGCGCGCGAGCTATTCTAAAATCGCCTCCGAGCCAGTCCCGGATTGTAGGTCACATCATAACCGCCGCGGGATAAATTAGAAACGGAAAAGCGGGACCATTTGTTGGGGGGCACCACGGCCACCGCCGATCCAAACGCCTGGCTCCCCCCTCAATAATAAGCAAGTGATTCGAGAGACCTCTGCTTAGGAGAGGAACATTTAATGAGGAAACCACTTTGACGAGCTTCGAAAGTGACGGAAGGTTACTTCAGCGAACGATTTGAACTCTAATAACATTACGTCGACCATCACGGGGCGAACTGAATTCCTCAACGCCGCAAATCGTTCCACCAAGGACCGTAATTTGCATCATCACCAGCTGCGTCGTCGTTGCCCCACGTTGATCGCACCCAATTGGAATCGAACAAATCGTCAAATTTGTGCATTTCCAAAGACTCTATTACGAGATCGCGACTCAGCGGCTGCACGAGCGCGCGCTCGATTGTTATTCGATTAATTTGACTAATTTGAAAAATTAGCGAAAGTTTCCTTCTTTTCCATTTGGCCGCCACAAAATCCACAGTATAATTTAGTAGCAATTGTAGCTAATATTACGCGATTACATATGCTCACCCCGTGTCTTCTTCCCCACAGGTCACCGACACCAACGACAACCCGCCGACGTTCGCCGAGCCGGCGTACTCGTTCGACATCCCGGAGAACGCGGCCCGCGGCTTCCAGGTGGGGGTCATCGCGGCGACCGATCCGGACCTTGGCGCGAACGCCGACGTCACCTACACCGTCATCTCGGACTGGGCCAACGACGTGTTCTCGCTGAACCCGCAGACGGGGATCTTCACGCTGACGGCGCGGTTGGATTATGAGGAGGTAAGTTGGTTACGTTAAATTATCTCGAAATGCACCGATAGATAGGTCCCGTTATCTAATTTGTAAAAATCAAAATTTAAAATTTTCATTTTGGTCAGACTTCATGTGCCAATCATACCAATAATAACTACATTGTAGTAAACGCGTTTTACTAGCGCATTAATATCGCATAAAGTTTGTGCAAATAGATTTCGTTTGGCAGCTTGCTGGAAACCAGATCACGTGTAATTAACACAAAGTAATTTACGATGTTTAGCAATAAAAGCGGTTATTTATACCCACATTAATAACACATTACCGCGTTACCACACCCCGCTCTGTCAATACAAATTAAATTGCTCGAGAACGCATTCGAAAGATCATTACCGGTCGCGAATCGAGAGAAACACACGAATGCTACTCGATTTTTTAACGACCCTCTAGTAATTGACATCCCCCCCCCCTTTCTGAGAGAACCGTCTTCGACAATTAAAACACCAAAGGTATGCATAAATTACGGAACGCAACCTTTAGGGAGCTTTTAACGATCATCTCTAAATTAAAACACAGTTAAGAAATCACTTTTTATTGCGGATCACAAAAGTCGACAATCATTAGCTCTATCTATCTGTGCATACTAAAAATAGACACGACCGTTAAAGAAAACGGCGCTTATCGACCTAAATTACAATTTATGAATTTCCGTGTCCTCACTCTCGCTCTTTCTCCTCTCTTCACGACCACGAAAAACCCAGGTACAGCACTACATTCTGGTGGTGCAGGCCCAAGACAACGGCCACCCGAGCCTGTCCAGCACGCTGACCGTGTACTGCAACGTGATCGATCTCAACGACAATGCCCCAATTTTTGACCCGATGAGCTACTCCAACGAAATCTTCGAGAACGTGCCCATCAGCACCGATGTGGTCACGGTCAGTGCCACCGACACCGATTCCGGTAAGTTTCCGCCAACTCAACTCAGCGCTCGTCAAAATTCCTCCTGATCATCACACAGCAACAACAAAATAACAGTGAAGAAGATCCACACCAAACTGCTGCCTTTTCCCTTCCGTCCACGATTCCACTTTTTCATTTCTCATAACCCCCCGGTTCTCCGATTAAGATAGTATCCCCGTTTGAACTGACATAACCTCTCGCCGAGCACACGACCAGTTTTTACTCCCTCCGCGAGCGAGCGAGCGATCGCGCGCGAGAACGATCGGTAATAAATAAATGTTCAATTTTAAATAACTAATTTCCTAAATGACATAATCTACACATAGCACGCAGTGACCGTCGTCCCCGCGCGCCAAAAACCCCCTCTCTTTTCTGGATATCCTCTCTAGAAGTTGGCGAGTTAACAGCGGAGGTTCTTCTACAATAGCGTCAGCCGTGGCCCAGCATTAACTGTAAAAAACACGATTTAAATAATCGATTTTATATCCCCCCATCGAACGCGCCAGCCGGCCTGACGGGTTCTCCCGATGAATGGCGATAGCTTTTTTTTTTGGTTCGCGGACAAGATCAAAATTCGATGAGCGAAAAAAATCTAAGCGATTTGGATCGAATGGAAGTTTTTTGAGTTTGAGGAAGTTTCCTCTCATATTCAATGCAAGTTATCGTTTGAACTACTTCTTCTAATAATTAACTATTAATTTAAATCATTTTGATTGAATTGTACCTACCTTTTGTTTAAAAAACACATCGATTTTGTTTTTTTGTAAATGCTTAGCGATTTCCAGAATACCTTTAAAATATCCTGGATTTCCAAAAAATAGGCGGTAAACTCGATTAATTTTACTATACTGCCCATGTTCGCATAAATGTCCCATATGCAAAAACAGCAAGCTGAGAAAAACGCATTTGAAGTTTGTCCCACACATAAGGCTACGTATTAAGTTTTCGCGAAAAAACTGGATTTCCTCCTGATTTCTAGCACAAAGTATTGAATGTTATATGCTTTTCTGAAAGATCTCACGATTTTGAACAAAACTGCATCAATAACTCAAAAACGATGAAAATGCATATGGGACATTTATGCGATCAGGGGCAGTATATCGATTAGAATAGAAGTGAACTCAACTGAAAACAATTCAAAAACCTTTCCAAAGAGTCAAAAAATAAAAAAAAAAGCTTGCAATCACATCTCAAGCTGTGACCAACTGAGGTGATATTTGTAATCATTTCTAGTAGCTATATTTTCAACTATGTTGAGAAGTTGTTGAAAGTGTACCGAACATTCAAACAATTTGTTTAATAAGAGCAATTCATAGAGAAATTATCCATATTTCAATTTATTAAAAAAAAAAATCTAGCTAAAACTTTTTGAGTGCTTTCCGTATGCCCAAAGAGAACAGTTTACATCACCATTTTGTCCATGTCATTTTCCATCCAAATTCGGCGAATTGCTTGTGAAAATTCAAAATTCTGTATCCTTTCAAGAAATGTTTCGTTCAAATTGGTGTCTTCGGCAAAGTTGTAGGTAGGATGAGATTACGCCGAAAAGAATTATACACAGAGTTTTGTTTTTGCTGATTTTTTAAATTGCATTTTGTCGCTAAAAATAAATTTACATAAAATACCATTTTATTTTTATATTTTGCCTTCCTCACTGAGGTAAGGCTATAATCCTGCTCTAAAAATGAACTTTTTATTAAAAGCTCGAAGACGCACCTTCATATATACATATCGACTCAGAATCGAAAATTGAACAAATGTCTGTGTGTGTGTATGTGTGTGTGTATGTGTGTGTGTGTATGTGTGTGTGTGTATGTGTGTGTGTGTGTATGTATGTATTTGTTCAAAAATCTTGCCAAGTTTTCTCAGCACTGGCTTAACCGATTTTGATCGAACCAGTTGCATTCGACTTGGTTTAGGGTCCCATACATCGCTATTGAATTGTTTGAAGTTTCGATAACTAGTTCAAAAGTTATGTATAAAAATGTGTTTTCACATATATCCGGATCTCAATTATATGCATGTAAACGATGTCCGGATCCATCATCCGACCCATCGTTGGTTAGGTAATTAAGAGACCTTTCCAACGATTCTAGAACATTGAAGATCTGGCAACCCTGTCTCGAGTTATGACCACTTAAGTGATATTTATGTACTTTTTAAAGCCGGATCTCACTTAAATGTATGTAAACGATGTCCAGATCCATCATCCGACCCATCGTTGGTTAGTTTATCAAGAGACCTTTCCAACGAGTCCACAACATCGAAGATCTGGCAACCCTGTCTCGAGTTATGACCACTTAAGTGATATTTATGTACTTTTTTGAAGCCGGGTCTCACTTAAATGTATGTAAACGATGTCCAGATCCATCATCCAACCCATCGTTGGTTAGGTTATCAAGAGACCTTTCCAACGAGTCCACAACATCGAAGATCTGGCAACCCTGTCTCGAGTTATGACCACTTAAGTGATATTTATGTACTTTTTTGAAGCCGGGTCTAACTTAAATGCATGAAACGATGTCCGGATCCATCATCCGACCCATCGTTATTTAGATAATCAAGAGACCTTTCCAACGAGTCCACAACATCGAAGATCTGGCAACCCTGTCTCGAGTTATGACCACTTTAGTGATATTTATGTACTTTTTTGAAGCCGGTTCTCACTTAAATGTATGTAAACGATGTCCGGATCCATCATCCGTTCCATCGTTGGTTAGGTAATCAAGAGACCTTTCCAACGAGTCCACAACATCGAAGATCTGGCAACCCTGTCTCGAGTTATGACCACTTTAGTGATATTTATGTACTTTTTTGAAGCCGGATCTCACTTAAATGTATGTGAACGATGTCCGGATCCATCATCCAACCCATCGTTGGTTAGGTAATCAAGAGACCTTTCAAACGAGTCCACATAATAGAAAATCTGGCAACCCTGTCTCGAGTTATGACAACTTAAGTTATATCTGTGTACTTATTTTTCTGGACCTAAAAAAATAGCTGAAAAATGTGTCCAAACCACTCATATTACCCATTGTTGGTAAAAAGTGAGGAAGGCATCAACCACACAGGTGGATTAAGTTAGTTTTTTGATATGTTTTAGGAGCATAAAATGCCATCTTTTCCAAACAATTCCAGAAAGGGAAAAAAATCTTTGAGCAAATTATGTTTTTTTAAACAGTGTTTTATTCAAAACTCTAAGAAAAGGTTAAAAAGATGTTAACTTCAATTTTTAATAGAAAAAAAAACAAATTTGCAAATAATGTGAGTAAAATTTTGATAAATTTGGATTTAACAAATTTTGGTACCCATCGTGCGCGCTGGGCAGATTTTCAAAAAGCTTTCTGTTGAGGCAGTTTGAATATCTATACCTATACTGAACAAAAATGTGTAAATTCAAAATGTGTTGAATTTGGTAATGTAAAAATATCTTTTAAGTAAGTGTTGTAATATTATCGCATTTCACGTTAAAAAAAATTAATCACACAAAAAAGTGTTAAATTTACTAATTTTTAGAGGTAAAATCACATTTCTTTCCCTAATAGAATGCAAAAAATAATAAAAAAATATTTTAAAAAAACGCAAAGATCTGGCGTAAAATACCACATTTTACTGAGGAAAAAGTGTAATGTTACACTGGGAACTGAGTAAAATTACATTTGCTACACAGCATATTTTTTTGTACATTTGGAAGGTATAAAATTGGAAGCATTTTTAGGAGTAAAATTACACATTTTTTCTGACACAAAATATGTACTCGTTACCATGATTTTTTACTGTGTAGATGAAACTTTCGTATTTTCCTTATTACTTTAATTTTTAACAAATCAATTTGAGTGCAATTATGCAAAACCGAGGTAAATTTTAATCTTAAAATTACCAACTCATTGTTTGTTTTACTGTTTTCATTTAAGTTTTGCTAATTTCAACTAAAAAAATCCTTTTAAATATTTCTTTTATTATGAAATTACCTGAAAATTTATTTGGCTAGCGAAAACAAAAACAAACATTTAAATAATCTTATATATACAGAATGAACAATCCCCTAACAACTCTATTTGGAAATCCCATAAGAATTCCAAATAAAATCAAAATCATTCGTAGACCAGTTATGAGTTATAAAACTGTCCCCCAAATGTTTCTATCAGCAAGCCTCACATATCCATCAGACGATTTTATGATTCCGAAGCTCGGAGACACGCCACACGCTGCTGCGTATGGATTCGGTGAAGGAAACGGCCAAAATTCCTCTCTTGTTGTGTAGGTTGATCAGATAACCCGCGGTTCGAGGGAGGGGCGTCGTCGCTCAAGCCGTGTTTTTATTAACCTGGACAAAGTTACAGAAATCGATAGAATTTGTGGATATAAATACAACTAGTTTAATAGTTTTTTTGTCCAGACGAAATCGTCACTTCCATCAGCTTTATAAAATTTAGCTGCAAATGTATTGGTCGATCTCATCGCAACATCTCCTATCACACACGTAGCGCGACGAAGCCGAAGAAGCGTCCTAAAACATTGATACTAGTTTATTACTTTAATATTTACTGGGCCATAAATTATGTACACGAAAGTATCTCGCGCGCTGGGGTCGGACTCTCGATCCAAACTACTTTGGAAATCTTCACGCTGTAATCGTGTTTTATCTCCATAATAGATTTTTTATTCAAAAGTCCGAAAAAAGCTCGCGTATTGATTGTTTGTTTGGCTGGATTTGTGCACACATTCCGGGGCGCGACCGTGGGACAGTCCGCGGATCCGATCCCGTAGGAAATTGGAACCCGGCTGACTGCCTTTATCTTTCGGCGGTTCCACTGAAGAAAGCCAACGCCCCGAAATGTCGAACTTTAATCTGCGTTGATATATGGACAGATTAGTTCGGGATGTCGTCGCGATTCTGCCATTTTGAACTGGTTTTGTTCGTTCGCTGCTGGACATGACATTTCAAATCCCCGTTCAATGATCGTCAACCTGTATGTATGTATATCAGGTTGATACAAATTGCACATTTCAGCGGCGATTCGCCGAAATTCCTCGCAAACCTTGCCCAAGGGCACGCAAATTTGAATAATTCCCAGCATCCATTCATTGAGCACATCTCGCCCAAGTCGAAATAAAGCTTCATCAGCCTAATGACGTAATCACGCCCCAAAAGTACACCGTGGTCGTCGTCTGAAAGCCTAACAATTGGCCAACAATCCGATCCGGGGGACCGCTTCAGGAAGTACGCCGCCCCGACCGTCCTGAATAGTCCCAAAAAGGTTCTTCGACGAGAGATAATAAGAAGAAGCAACACCGCGAGCGCGATTTTGGGCAGCGAGCCAAAGAATAAAGAGAATAAGAGTCCGCTTTAATATTTACGAACAATTGTAAAGAGATAAATAATAATAACAACATTCTGGACCCCGCCGCGGACCATTATCCGGCACATGAAAAATTGGCAAACTTGGTCGAGGAGGTCCCACTCCTTCACCACCACCGCCGAGGAGGACTCAGAAGCAGCAGGCAGATGATGATGATAATGATGACGGCGCGCAAACGCAACCCCGTTTCATTACGATTCGAAACCTGCATTCACGCATTGCTCATTAAGGCCGGAGTTCGATTCCGATTGCACGAGGAGGAGCGCGTAGCGAAAAAAAAGGTCTCAAAGTTCTCGTCAAATCAAATAATGCGACGTCTCGAACGAGAACATTTATTGATATTTGGATGAGAAAAAAAAACAAAGTTTGAAACAAATAGAGAAATTCAAAACTAGAAATTCGATTACCAAGTGTCAAAAACATCCATTAGACAAAGTGTGACCCCAATGAGGCTGCCTCTTCCTAGTTTGGCTGAACCACTCCCTAAAAACACCAATCTGTTGAAATCTATTCCCTAATTTATGAGTTCTTCGTTCCGCACCCCTCTCGTATATTTCCAAATCGTCTTCGTTGATCACCACCAGTCCGATCAGAATAAAAGAAGAAAAAAGAACCTCATCAGACCTTCAGTCCACAGCTGCGGGGGTGTTTAAAAGCGTTCCTCGCGATGGTCGCTTCCTTAGCGATACCCGACCAAAATGATGTGCTGTATCGTAACACAATTTGATATTTAAAATAAAACAAAATTTGTTATTTAAAAAAAAACTAAAACGCTTTTTCGTTTTTTATAACTCTGTTCTGACAAACAAATTTTTAACAAACTGTGTTACCACTCGTCACTTCTTTCAACTCGGGGTTTCTGCCATCTCATCGGCGTCTACACCGAAGAGTGCGTGGGAAGACATATCCAGCGCGCGCGTGATTGTTGTGTGTATATCAGCGTTGAAAAAGTGCCTGATATTTTTTTCCTCTCTCAAAAATGTTCCCCACTTAATGGGGTTGTTCTCGGCCAGGAAGGATTTGTAAGTCGTCGTCGACACCCGGGTGGTGACAGGCGCGCGCGGACATTGTCTAACATTGATTGAAACAATCGTGTCTTGTCACCTCGGGGGGAAAGGAAGCCTGTGATGATCATGATCTGAGTTTTTTTTCTCGAATCGCCATGCTGATTCGACACATTCCGGGGATCGGGGACCGAAATCGGGGACACTCGAGCGCGGTCCACCGGGAACTGGAAGACATAAAAGAGACACGCTGTGTTTGTGTGCGTGCGCGAGAGGTGATTCGTTTGATGATGATAATCCTGTTTTATAGGTTTTGAATTTTAAATACGGCTGGAATGGCCAGGTGATTTGATGGCCGCGACGCACATTGACCAGATTACGATCGATATTAATTTTGGGGTGAAGATTTCTTTTTTGCCCCGCGTGAGTGTTGTGGCTGCGAACCTTCACTTAGATTCAGATTTAAAGCAACACGAAGCAGGCCACGATGGCGGTCAAGAGTTTTAAGCCACGGCAAGCTCCGATTATTGTGCAAGGTAACGCGCGCGATGCAGTTCCCTGGTACTTGATCGTCACTTTGGCGAGGACAGGATAATCGCAGCTCAGCGCCTACTGCGGGGATTCGGCCAACCGCACAATTTGAGGTCATCAGGTTCAATGACATATCTCTGACGGATTCTTAGATAGCAATCATCGCAATTACGGTTACAAAATAGCCACGCCAACTGGGATGGATATATCGAGCCCCGGGTTGGGGCTTATGTAAATTAATAAACGTCGCATTCCTTCCATTTTTTTTTTCGCAGGGCGCTCTCTTTCATTTCCTTTCCTTTTCCCACTACCTTGCTGGGGGGAGACGAAATGAGACCGAAACAGGGGACGCAAATGTGAGATCATGTGGCGGTGGCGACACCGCACCGCTGCTCTGTGTAAACTGTAATTGCATCGCGGCACCACTTCCCAGGCCGATGTCGCCGCCGCCGCCGGTCTTTGGCCACTGCCCGGTGGTTAAGGTTTCATTTGTTAACGTCGGGAACGGATCAACGCGTGGTGCCACCCAGTTGACAGAGGCCTAGATTATGACAAGGGCGAATTTTGAGAAAAAATATTTTTAACTTATAACATAACATTTATAACTACTCTTATTGTAAAGAAATGTTACAAGCATTGTCATACATCTTTTGCTACACATATTTTTAGACATTCTGATAAAAAATGCATCAATCAGGTCATTATTGCCGCGTAAACAAGTAGCTATCAACAGAGAAGAACATGTTTGTGCTTTGTCTCGTTCAATTCTCAAGCAATCTGTAACTGATTCAAATTTGGTTTTATGCCAACAAATTTGTTATTTTTCATACTCGTCATCTTTGAAGTTGATGTCAGTAAACGCTTCGGTTTCATCAAGGTATGGTAGATTTTGGCTCCTTCAACATGCTCCAATCAACAGAATTGAATTTTTGTGAATTCCCTGCCAATAAATAAAATTGTAAATTTCGGGTATAAATGCCATTTTAAGCAACCATGCGTACCCAAGTTTAAGTAATGATTCCATAGCATTTATACCGAGATTTAAAATTTTATTTATTGGCAGGGAATTCACTAAATATCAATTCTGTCGGTTGGAGCATGTTCAAGGAGCCCAAATCTACCATACCCTGGCATCATCTTAAAACATTTCGAGATGTTTTGTTTACGAAAATCTACAGATTCTCATAAATTTCAGATGAGTTCAGTTGAGTTTTGGATAGGAAATTGTCACAAAAGCAATTTTTCGAAAAAGCTTGCAGCTAACCCCGAAGGAGCAGGTGTACGGAACGCAGTTTCAAACCTGAACCCATTTCTGGCTCCATCTTTGCCTCCACCATGGCTGAGTGTGGACTCTTTTTGAATATTAATTAAGTTGTGCCGATGACAGGATTGTGACGGTGGTATTCTGCGATTCGATCAGCGCAGAATGCGAAAGAACAAACAAATGAAGAAAAAAAACGAGCCAGCAAGAAGCAACAGATCCAGACTCTTAGGGGGCAATAAAATGGTTTTAATTTATATTTCACATTCAATTTCTGAGCGTTCCGAGGTGTAATATTCTGTATAATACCGTCGGCTACTCGAATTATTGTTTGTGTATACAACAAGTTTTCGCACCGCGCACCGAGTGGACTGAACTCGTCCGGTCCGGAGAACCGGTAGAAAAGACACTTTGGACGCGGACGCGGTGGACACGGAGAAACACACATCAACGAGGATCGTTTTGTCGTAGCCAGTTAAGAGACATGTTCATTGACTGTTCCGTCATGTTTCACTTCAGATCTTACTTCTGTGCGCGCTTTCTGGCGTTTTTTCCCCTTCCCCTCCTCCTCCTCTGCTTGTTTTAAGCGATCCCAGTGGACAACTTCAACTCACTGAATATGAGCTCTCTCAGCTGTCATCTTGCGTCCCTCGGGGACCGAGCGCGCCACAAGAGATTTAAATACAATAAGTGACGAACCCTGTATTTATCGCCTTGATAAAACTCTCTACATTTGTGCGCGGAATAATTTGTAACGACTGGCGTCGTCTTCCTCTTCTTCTTTCCAGGAATTAATGGACGCATCGAGTACAGCATTACGTCCGGCGATGACAACGAGGATTTTCAAATCCTGAGCAACGGAACGATCCGCACGCGGCGAGCGCTGGACCGGGAGTCCAAATCGAGCTACAGCCTGATCGTGTCCGCCAGGGACTGCGCCAAGGAGCCCGAAAAGCAACTGTCATCGACGGTTCAGGTGAGTGTGTGTGGGATGATCGCCTTGAGGTGGAATAAAATTAATTTCGAATTCTTTTGATCCTCGTCGCAGGTAACGATCGTGCTGAAGGACGTCAACGATCTTGCGCCGGAATTTGTGACGCCGAACGAGACTAGCGTCGCGGAGAACATCCCGATCAACACGGTCATAATGGCGATCAAGGCCGTCGATCGCGATGAAGGTCGCAACGGGTACGTCGAGTACCAGCTGGATCCGGCCGTCCAGACTCCGTTTACGGTTGGATCGGCCGACGGTTTGCTGCGGGTGTCCGGACGGCTCGATCGTGAGACCAAGTCCAGCTACGAGCTCACCGTAACCGCGAAAGACCGTGGCGAACCGCCAAAGTCCAGCCAGTCCAAGATTCGCATTCACGTGCTCGACGAGAACGACAACAGTCCGATATTCGACCCGAAACAGTACAGCGCGGCGATCGCCGAGAATGCCAGCATCGGTGCTAGCGTGCTGCAGGTAAGTCCCCCGGCCAGGTCGGCTTATCTTGAGACGCACTTCGAAAGACCATTTAAAATTTTTTGATCCGAAAACGATTTTTTATTTATTCCAACGTTCAATCGACTCTTCGGACGCTGCGAGATGGGCAGCAGCGAAAGGGGGCTCCTTAAAACGTTTTTGCTGTTTATTTTAAAGCGTCACGAAATGCCTTTATTCAAAACATCTTTTTTCTTTCGCGCGCAGAGTATGCGCGCATATGTGGTGTAGACAGAACCCCGAAGGGGTTCGTAGGTCGGTCGACCCTTCAACAGGGCACTCGCACACAATCTCTTTTGACTTCAAAAAGAGATATTTTACACCCACTACTGCATCACTGTCTCGGAAGCTGGTGCAATACTGTAACCCAGCGCTAGTCCAAACATAAGTGCCGTCACCCTATCGCGCTTAAGTGTCTTCAACGGCGAGCAATTATCTACCTTCTCCCCACTATCCGTTCACTCCGTCCGTCCATCCGACAATTGAGCCGCTGCTGCGTGCGAAACGACCGACCAACCAACCAACCCCGCAGAGTTCATTTTTCATTTGAAAACGTTTATCTATAACTAATAAATTATTCATGAATCAAAACTGAAATTGAGACTCGTTCTCACATTTGCTTGCGCTAAAACGTTGATTAAGCGGCCGCCGATCGGCAGCGGCGTTTAGTCGGCTTACCGCTGATTGCCACCGGAGATGGTCTTCTCGAAGTGTAGTGGTCATCTACTCAAAAAGAAAACACAATTTGCTAAACCAAAACAAAAAAAAAACGCTTTCCCGCAGGTCTCCGCTACCGACATCGACGAGGGCGCCAACGGCCGGGTGCGGTTCTCGATCGCGGCCGGCGACGACAACCGGGACTTTACCATCAGCGAGGACAGCGGCGTCGTCCGCGTTGCCAAGAACCTGAACTACGAGCGCAAGTCGCACTACACGGTGACGGTCCGCGCCGAGGACTCCGCCAGCGACACCGAAAACGGTTCCGAGGTGCGCTTCGACACGGCCCGCCTCTCCATCACCATCACCGACATCAACGACAACCCGCCGACGTTTCTGGACTCGCCCTACCTGGCGTACGTGATGGAGAACGTCATCCCACCGAACGGCGGATACGTCATTACGGTGCGGGCCTACGACGCCGATACGCCACCGTTCAACTCGCAGGTCCGGTACTTCCTGAAGGAGGGCGACACGGACTTTTTCAAAATCAACGCATCGACCGGTGAAATCTCGCTGCTGCGGGCGCTCGACCGGGAGATGCAAGCCGAGTACATCCTGACATTAGTGGCCATGGACACCGGTGAGTAATTGCAGTGCCCCTCAGTTTTTTTCTTGCTTTCTTATTTCTTCGGTGTCTCCCATCCTTTTTTTCCCCTGCGTGGCCCTGGAAGACATGCACACACACACACTTTGGAGTCTCCGAGCGCGTAGAGCGGTTGGGACAAAATTTTTGCATGCCGCCGCCGAAAAGTACATCGATGACAGGGACTTAGTGGCGGTTCGAGGGTGTAATTAGCAATCATTTATTTTCTTTGGTGACAAAAATCCAGATCACAAATTTATTATGTGTGATACATGAACAAAAGCAACTTTTTGAAGGTAATAAAATAAGAAATTCCTTCCCAAAGGATGATGCAAATTTTACAGCAAAAAAAAAAAATCTTAAAAAATATATACAACTTGCACTATTGGCAAAAAAATCACATAGAAAAATCTAAACAATCAGGCTTCTAAAAAGTATCGAAATCTTAACAAAATATGAAATTTCAAGGATTTCAAGGGGAGACATTAAATGATTATTTCGATGTTTTAATAACCTTTTCATTTTACATTTGTTTTAAATATTGAAAGGAATTTTGAAAGATCTTCAAACCAGACGGATTGAATATAATTGATAGGTTTTTTTACGTTTCATCCCTTTTTGTTTTTTTTTTGTTTCTAATTTCAATAGCAATAAAAATAATAACAACGATTTTACAACACCGTTCAACAATCTTTTTTCAAGATTTTTTTTTTTGATTTTGAAATCATAATCCTCGCGGATACACCCCTGCCAGGAATGCACCGTCCCAAAAAGTTGGCGGAAGAGAGCCAAAGTACACTGCATGAGCGAAACGTCGTTAATGAACGTAAACACATTTGGCCTTCAGTTACACTTAAATGGGGAGGGGGCTACCCGAGCCAAGACCTCTCCTATCCCCGACCTGTCATCTGCTGCTGGTCCTTTACAAACACGCACAACCCGGCAGCATCAGCAACAACAGTCAGGCCAGATCTGTGGCTTAAGACACTTCTCCAAAACCGACGAGGTTGACCACGCAACATGTGTATAAGCGCTTTCCGATAATTCGCCTCTGCGCCTGTTTTCACTTGCCCTGGTCCTGGGCTGGAGATCGAACTTTTGCGCTACAACACCAGGCAACACACAATCAAAATCGAACGGAAATGCCCCAAGTGACTTGAGCTGCACGTTTTGTTGTTATTAAAGCTGAGCTGCGCTGCACGGATTGGATTGAAGCCTACGCCCGTACTCTCTGCAAGTGGTCGTCGTCATTAAGTGAAACTTGCATGCAAACATTTACTCCGCCGGGGTTGAATGGTGTAAAATTTGTCACACCAAGGCAGTGTGGTCAAGCCCCGCAAGAATTGATCGAAACAACTGTCTACAGCGAATATGAAATCAATTTGTACCAACGGCACACTCCATCTCTAACAGTACCCATCAGCTGGTATCACATTACAATTGTAATCAGCTCATAGATCAAGCCGGACCATCGCAGCATCCTCGTCGAGTCCGAGACGACTTGGTAGACAAGTATCGTATCAGAAGCAGGAAAACGGAGGAAATTGGATACGATGACAACGCCATTGTATGTAATTTGGATGTCGAACCTGTCAAAGACTGCCCCTGACGAATGTACGCGCGCGAATGAACAACCCAGAACTCGACTCGGGCTACAACCTGAACCTGGACCTCGGACTTGCGGGAGCGTAGAGGTGGTGTAGTTCGGTATAGAAAAGAGCGCAAAGAGCGCCTCGTCGTAAATGAGTGTGAAGATGACGAAGAAGGTGCGCGCGCGCGCAACGAAAAACAGGAACAGGTTAAGTCCCGTGACCATGACGACAAATCGACATACCAGCGACAGAGAGACACAGAGAAGTGGTTGCTTGAGTTGAGTCCATGCGCCTCTCCCAAAGTGGAAATCGTCGGAGGCAGATGCCGGAAGAGCGGAGCAGAACTGAGCCAAATGGGGTTTAATTAATAAACGGTTAATAGTAATGACTTTTCACTTTGAGTTTTGCTCTGCGTCATCAACACGTGCTTTGAGACCCGGATCGAAATCGTCCTGCGTCGAGCGGAACTAACTCGCACAAGGATCCGTTTCAGGTGTCTAGAAACGGTTCTTCTTCTTCCGTTGATCTATTTTAAAACCTCAAACCATTATGACTGCCTTTTTTGAAGTTTTTGAAATTTATTTAGTTATCTTTTTGAAATTTGATATGTTTTTCACAATTTAGCAATAAATTATAACTTCAGCTTTTTTTTAAATTCTCAACTGTTTGTGTTTAAATATAATTTGGGACGGGACACAAAAAGCATTCCAAAAATTCGTTTCAATTTAACTTCAAAAAATTCAAACATTGGAAAAGTTAGCTAAGTAAAGTCAAATCACCTAATCAATAAACTTCAAAAGTTTTTTCAAATGCTTTTTGAAAATTAGGAATTGGTAACAATAATATGCTTCAGCAGTTGTAAAAATTACATAAACCTATGTCTTTTCAGGCCTATATTTTTTACCATTCACCAAACATCCAATTTACTGAAATAATATGTTCGGGGATTCAGGGTAGCCACCATATTAAAATTTTGTAATCCCTGATTTTTCCGGTTTTATAAAAGTAAATATGTCGGTTATTGCTGAAAAACAAGAAACGGACTTTTGAAAATCATGTAAATTTGATAAAATTAAAAACTTTTGCAAAAAACACATGGTTGCACATGGTTTCTAATGTTTGTACCCACTTACATATTTTGATATTCAAGTTATTAGCAATTTCTATGATTGTTTTAATATTGGCTTATTTTTTGAGAGTATTTTCTCATTGATCAACGATATATTGGAAACTATTTTTTTCTGATCGATTTTTTATCTTCGGCAAAATTAAGATATTGATGGGAAGAATTGTAGAAGAAAAATATTACAGTCTTTAAAAATACAAATGTTTTATTTATTTTTAATATGTAACCGGAATTGCGTTTTTCCTTGCATTTTGTCTCACCAAAGATTAATCGATTGCACCGAAAAATGTAAGTTTCAATCTAGCTTTGTATAAACTTACAAACAAAGATTTTTCCAAAGTTAAAAATTTAATCATTTAACGATTGATATTTATTAGTTATCATAGAAAATAACTTTCAATTTAAACTGCATTTTTTTCCAGAGTTTCATTGAAATGTTCAGATTCTGACCTGTAAAGTCAATTTGATCTTTTTATTCAGTTATTTATGTGGTTATTGAATTCGTGTGGGTCTCGTGGCGCAGGGGTAGCGGCTTCGGCTGCCGATCCCGATGATGCTATGAGACGCGGGTTCGATTCCCGCCTTATCCACTGAGCTTCTATCAAATGGTGAAGTAAAACGTCGGTCCCGGTTTCTCCTGTCTCGTCAGAGGCGCTGGAGCAGAAATCCCACGTTAGAGGAAGGCCATGCCCCGGGGGGCGTAGTGCCAATAGTTTCGTTTCGTTTTCGAATTCACAAAGTTGTAAAAAAAAGGAATTTTATGAAAAAGATTTTATCTTTTCATTGAGAAAACTGGCATCTTATCAGTATGTTTTTAAATATCAAAAACAAGTTCACTACAGATAAAATATTAAACCAAACAGAAAAAAAACCTAGTCCAATTTGAGTCTAAATGTCAAAATATGTTTTCCTAAAATATTTATTGATCAATAATAATTTGAATAATGAGCTTGTAGAGAACAAAAAACATATTGCATTCATTTAAGAGAAGTTTGTCGAATTTTCACTGGAACTATAACATTTTCCCGGCTTTCTCCAGTCCGATTTCTGATTTTTCCGATTTTTTTTTTCCTGTTGGAATTATATTCCGGACTTTTTCCCGGTTTTCCTGATTTTTTCCCCAGTAGTGTTTTTTAGTAGAAAAAAGTGCCAACTTTTGAGCTATAGTGTATGCCAGACGTTTTGTTTTTGGTCAAAGTAATGTTTTTTTTTTGAATAAATTATGTTTTTTGTAGGGCATAGAAAATGCACAAAATCAAAACATCATTTTTAGAAATTGCAAATACTGAAACTATCCTCTTTTTCAAATATGATATGATAAGATGAGGAAATCTATCATCTAGTCTTAGTAGAAAAGTCTTTCTACTGAGTTCCGTATTTAAAAAAAATAAGAATAAACGAACATTTTCGGATAGGGTGATAAAACCCTGGATCACTAAGCCTTATTTCTTAGGTTTTCAGAGGTATCCAAAATTGGGAACAAATCCCAAATCCCAAACAAATTCTATTACAGAGTATTTTAGAATTATGATCATAAAGTTTTGTACAATTATGCTTCAGAACCGTTGCCCTAGACCCAAGAAAGATTCATTACGCAGGACTTGAGCACCGCTTGAGAAGCTGCTCTCCGAGTTATTCGTCATATTTGATATCTCTAATGGAGCGCAACTTTGCGGAACGATATACATTGTAGTGCCTCTAACTACCTCCAACGGCGTCGTCGCCGGTGACCCGACTTGGCAAAAAATTTCTAAAAAAAAAACTTCACCCGGATCCCGGTTCCTAGTCCCGGAGACCAACCTGATTTTGAAAAACAAAGGCTTTGCGATAATCGTTTCTCGCTGCTGCGTCGCTGGCTGTTATTGTGCTTAGTCGTGGTAATTGAGGAATTTTGCGCTATCCCCAACTGCGCGCGCTCGAACTCGGCTTCTTCTATCTCCACCGGTCGTCGGTCGTCCAGGTCCGGACGGCGGCCAAAGGTGACCTCAATTTCGCGCTGTTTTTCTGCCTGATTTAATCGTTAGGCAGCTGCTGCTGCTGCCTTTTTTGCTGGCTGCCACTTTAGCGAGCCTGAACCCGTTGCGTGTGCAGCAGCAGCAGCTTTTATTACTGCGAGGAGTTTCTTCCCTCCGCGTCTTCAGCAGCAGAGATATTTTCGCCGTGGACTCTCTAGGATTAAGGGCCCAGGGATGGTGGTGCGCGCAGGAGAAATGCGTTTCGTTAAAAATGGTATTCCGCCACATTGACGATTTGAATCTAGGAAGCAACAACGTCTGAAAACGCTTCCAGGTTAGGCAGGTTGGAATGTAATAAAGCATTCCCACCAAGCCGATTATGCCTTCTTGCGTTTAAGCCAGACTCAAAATGTTCATCCACCCCGTAGATTCGCTTAATTTATTTCGGGGAATTGTAATTTCGAATTAATTTTGACGTTTTCAAGTATGAAAGCATATATTTACATTACACACACACAATCGGTGGTTGTCTTCTGACAAAACAGAAGAAAAATAACAATGCACTCCTCAGGGTGGATGAGCTACTCTCTTCAAGAACTTTTCTCCTTGTTGACCGGTGGGCAACGTAAACCTTTCTTGTTTATATTTTTTCTGTGTATTTTTTATACTTTTTATTTTCCGAAAAGCCAAAAGCCTTTTAATCCCATGAGTGATGAAACGAATGAATCAAGTCGCAAAGGGAGAGAGCAAAGAGAAGCAAAAGAAAAAAAAAGAGCCCAGATAAAAACATTGCCCAACCCGCGCGAGTCAGCTTAATCTGCTCGTTTATTTTCCATTTTACGTGTACATCCGCGTGAGTGAGAGCTGCAGCAGCAGCAGCCGGCAAAAGGTGATGCCGGCGCGGCTCTTCACTCAACTTAAGGAGAGAAGCCCCAACAAACGAAAAACGGGGAAATATAAAATGAATTTTGTTTTGTATCTGAGCAACATTTAATCAAATGTCATTCCATCAAATTGATAATTATAATTATTATTTTCCTATACGTCTACCATTCCGGGAGGGAAGGGAAGTGAAGGGAAGAGGGAGGAGTGAGTGAGAAAGAACCGAGGACTGACCATCATTTACACACACACACACTCAGTCGCGGCTCACTCACATTCGGATGTGGTGTAAGAGCTTTCTTTCCACCGTTGCCGAGAGGCGTCTCACTTACGGACTTAATGTCAGTACGTGATTAAGATGAGAAATTACCTCTCGTCACGTAACTGTTACTTTGTAATAACTTATGCAAGGTCTAATCTTTAAACTTTTTGTGAATTGAAAATCTTTATGCTTCATTCAATTATTCTTTATTCGCATCGTAAACTAGCAACTGGTAATTCAAACGAATCGGCATTACAGAAGATTGAACTTTTTTTAAATAAATGTGTTTATTTGTAATAAAACAAAAAGTTCTAAATCCTATAAATCTGGGAAATTGTTCATTGATTTAAAATTTAAATGCTTATGCCTCAAATTTAATGTATTGCTTCCTGAACATGAGTTCAGTGTAACTATTGGAAAAAATGTATTTGATTTCAAACTATTCTACAGTGTAGAAGCAATCGTTGATCAGTTTTTCATGATAGGAGTTACTTATAAAAATGATTACAAATTTTGTTCCATGTTTCTGTCCCTCCGTCAGAACCAGAGCTAAAAGGAAGAAAATAAGAAAAAATATTACATTAATAATCAATCTAGCCAAAAGTCGAAAGCCAACTCGAAAAAAAATCAAGTCGTTTACAATTATTTAATTTTTTAAAGAAGAATCGCAACTAATCCAGTAGTCAATCTTAAAATTTAAAAACCCAAAAATATTATTTTTAATCAGCTTGGTAAAAAATAATCAATCGATTGCTGAATTTGCATATTTGTATAGTATTTTGCCATAGTTTACTAGAATAGAGAATCGCGAAGGCTTACCAAATTTTCCCTTTTTTCAATTTTCAATGTGATTTGCTGAATGAAAAATTGCGTTGTTTCAATAATTGCGATATATTTAAAATGCGACCAGAAAGTTTAACAACATTTTAATTTTAAAAATTAAAAATCGGACCATTAGTTCTCGAGATACCATTTATAAAAAAACGAGGGCAAAAATGAGAAAATCTAATTTTTACCGTATTTATATCTTTGCATGGCCTTATCTCAGCGATTGCCATGTTAACAAAGATCAAAACTATGTTTTTTGATGAATTCTAACATCAACTTTCATTTAAAATTTGTTTGGATGCTATACTGCCCATGATCGCATAAATGTCCCATATGCATTCTCATCGTTTTTGAGTTAATGATGCAGTTTGGTTCAAATCGTGTGCTCTTTCAGAAAAGCCTATAACATCCAGTACTTTGTTCTAGAAATAAGGAGGAAATCCAGTTTTTTCGCGAAAACTTAACACGTAGCCTTATGTGTAGACAAACTTTAAATGCGTTTTTCTCAGCTTGGTGTTTTTGTATATGGGACATCTATGCGAACAATAATAACAATAACTATAATAGTCAATGCGAAAAAAAATAAAAAATAAGATAAAAATATAAGTTTACCAAAAATGTCAAACATTTCACTGAACATGTTTTCGTAATTGAAATACGCAACTTTTGGTACCCTAACATGTATAGGTCATCGCTGAAATTTTGAAGTTATCGCAGTTTTAGTGATAAAAGTAGATTTTTCCCGTTTTCGTCATTTTGCCATTTTTGCGTTTTTATTTTCAAAGAATCGTATCTCAGAGTATTGAAAACATAACTTCACTATTTTTTGATAGGGGAGAGTGGGGAGACTCGATCCCCGGGGACACTTGATCCCAAGCCTGTATCTTGTCAGCATGTGGGAAAAACAATATTTTTTTATGCATGAACTGTTTGATAAACATATTAACTCCAAAACCCTTACGCATTTGACGTTAAATTTATCGTCATACTATTTTTACAATAAAAAAAACGAAACTATTGGCACTACGCCCCCCGGGGCATGGCCTTCCTCTAACGTGGGATTTCTGCTCCAGCGCCTCTGACGAGACAGGAGAAACCGGGACCGACGTTTTACTTCACCATCCGATAGAAGCTCAGTGGATAAGGCGGGAATCGAACCCGCGTCTCATAGCATCATCGGGATCGGCAGCCGAAGCCGCTACCCCTGCGCCACGAGACCCACCAATCAATTCAATTATTTATAAAAGTGCGTTTAAGGAGACTTGACCCCTGCATTTTTACAGTCACTGGAATCAGCCTCAAGATTAAATAATTGGGCTGGGTTTTCGTACATAGTTTCCTTTAGTATAGTTGTACATAACTTACTGACCGATTCTTAGCGAAGCTACACCAAAATGTCACTTTTTTCAATTTTCAATGTGATATTTCAAAAATATTGACCAAATAAGGTCTGCAAGTCATTGAATGGGAGAGGAGTTTTTTCATAAATCTGCTCCTTTCGTTGTCCCGTCACGAAAAGAAATGGCTGGCAAAAACTCAAATCTCAACCAAATCTTTCAGTTCAAGGAGCAAAAGATTCGTTTTTCAATTTGTGATAATGTGTAGAAGAGCAAAAGTTTTAAAAAATCAATCTGTCAAAACTGTGTCGATTTTTTTGGTGTGCCTTTTAAAATTCCAGTTTTACGATGTTGTCCCGTCACGCTACATTTTCATTTCAGGAGAAGCACAGGTATAATATTGTTCATTATGCATGTCATTTCTATGTTGGAAAATCAATTATCTTTTGAAATAAGTAATAACATTGGGGGGTTTCTTCTTTAATTGTGCCACTACAGCCAAAACGCTTAAAAAAACTTGGGAATTTTTTGAAAAGGAGCCGAAGAATCGGTCTACTGCAGTTTGAAACATTTTTCAAAAGTTTTGTAAACAAAAATTACCAGCTTTTGTAAACATGCTCAATTTTGAACTAAAAAAAATAATTTTAAGTTTTTAAATATTTTGCATGCTAAACTTGTTATATTTTGTTACAAAAACGTACAGGTTTAATGAGCAATTCTCTACGAAATCGGTCTTTTTTCTTCAATTTTAATTTTTGTATTTTTTAATCCGACTGAAACTTTTTTGGTGCCTTCGGTATGCCCAAAGAAACCATTTTGCATCATTAGTTTGTCCATATAATTTTCCATACAAATTTGGCAGCTGTCCATACAAAAATGATGTATGAAAATTCAAAAATCTGTATCTTTTGAAGGAATTTTTGATCGATTTGGTGTCTTCGGCAAAGTTGTAGGTATGGATACGGACTACACTGGAAAAAATGATACACGGTAAAAAAATTTGGTGATTTTTTATTTAACTTTTATCACTAAAACTTGATTTACAAAAAACACTATTTTTATTTTTTTATTTTTTGATATGTTTTAGGGGACATAAAATGCCAACTTTTCAGAAATTTCAGGTTGTGCAAAAATTATTGACCGAGTTATGATTTTTTAATCAATACTGATTTTTCAAAAATCGAAATTTTGGTCGTAAAATTTTTCAACTTCATTTTCGATGTAAAATCAAATTTGCAATAAAAAAGTACTTTAGTGAAATTTTGATAAAGTGCACCGTTTTCAAGTTATAGCCATATTTAAGTGACTTTTTGAAAATAGTCGCAGTTTTCATTTTTAAATTAGTGCACATGTTTGCCCAGTTTTGAAAAAATATTTTGAAAAGCTGAGAAAATTCTCTATATTTTGCTTATTCGGACTTTGTTGATACGACCTTTAGTTGCTGAGATATTGCAATGCAAAGGTTTAAAAACAGGAAAATTGATGTTTTCTAAGTTTCACCCAAACAACCCACCATTTTCTATCTTCAATATCTTAGCAACTAATGGTCCGATTTTCAATGTTAATATATGAAACATTTGTGAAATTTTTCGATCTCTTCGAAAAAAATATTTTCAAGATTTTCAAATCAAGACTAACATTTTAAAAGGGCGTAATATTGAATGTTTGGCCTTTTTGAAATGTTAGTCTTGATTTGAAAATTCCAAAAATATTTTTTTCGAAAAGATCGGAAAATTTCACAAATGTTTCATATATTAACATTGAAAATCGAACCATTAGTTGCTATGATATTGAAGATAGAAAATGGTGGGTTGTTTGGGTGAAACTTAGAAAACATCAATTTTCCTGTTTTTAAACCTTTGCATTGCAATATCTCAGCAACTAAAGGTCGTATCAACAAAGTCCGAATAAGCAAAATATAGAGAATTTTCTCAGCTTTTCAAAAATATTTTTTTCAAAACTGGGCAAACATGTGCACTAATTTAAAAATGAAAACTGCGACTATTTTCAAAAAGTCACTTAAATATGGCTATAACTTGAAAACGGTGCACTTTATCAAAATTTCACTAAAGTACTTTTTATTGCAAATTTGATTTTACATCAAAAATGAAGTTGAAAAATTTTGCGACAAAATTTCGATTTTTGAAAAATCAGTATTGATTAAAAATTCATAACTCGGTCAATGATTTTGCACAACCTGGAAATTTCTGAAAAGTTGGCATTTTATGTCCCCTAAAACATATCAAAAAATAAAAAAAATTAAAAATAGTGTTTTTTTGTAAATCAAGTTTTAGTGATAAAAAGTTAAATAAAAAAATCACCAATTTTTTTTTACCGTGTATCATTTTTTTTCAGTGTAGTCCGTATCTATACCTACAACTTTGCCGAAGACACCAAATCGATCAAAAAATTCCTTCAAAAGATACAGATTTTTGAATTTTCATACATCATTTTTGTATGGACAGCTGCCAAATTTGTATGGAAAATTATATGGACTAACTAATGATGCAAAATGGCTTCTTTGGGCATACCGAAGCCACCAAAAAAGTTTCAGTCGGATTAAAAAATACAAAAAAAATCGAATGACCGAAATCCTAGAGAACTGCTCTAATGTGAAATTGCTGTAACTTATAGAAAATAAAAAGTTTGGATGAATAAGAAACATTGTGCTTAAGATTTCTTCAAAACGTTGAAAGGGGGATCAAATTACCCCCAACATTTTGAAAATGCAGGTTTAAAATATTTTTTTTAAACGCTTGGCATGATTCGAAGAGTTTATCTGGTGAAATATCCTTATCAGCCAAACATAGTTGAATGTTTAAGCTTTCAATTCATGCAAAAAATTTCATACTTTTGTGAGAAATTGACAGAGTTATGTGCGATACAAAAAAAGGGGATCAAGTCTCCCCACTCTCCCCTATATTATGAAAAATTTTCCGAGGAATCTGATAAAAATATTTTTAGACATAGGCTTTTTGGTCCTGAGACCTTCGAAACAGCATTTTAAATTTTCATACGACCTTTTCAAATGTTAAGCTAGATTTTTGGAACTTCTTAATATTTTTCCCAAATAGCCAAACTAATCACCTTTCTTTTGCGCCTAAGACAGCTAAAATCGTATAAAATGGCGCGGAGATATGATTTTTTGGAAAAAAAACACCCTAACACGGCGTAGGTCACCCTAATGGCCAAACAAAAAAATACGGCCAAGGAACCCCCAGAAAAAAAATTGAGCCCGATCGGAGAACTTTTTTTCGAATCATGCTGCTTTCGTGGGGAATTGCTGACATACTGAAAATATTTCTACATTAACATCTTATAATCGGATTTTTTGGCAGCTAAAACAAAAATGATATGCTACTAAGTGGCCGGATTTCGAATCATGACGTTGCATTTGAAAGGTTGAAAATTTTATTATTAAATTTTACCATTTTTTCTGTATTTTCATGCAACCTCCATATTTTTTGAACGGATTTCTGCATGCATTTGGGTGCAATCATGTAATTGATGTCGTGAGAATGTTATAAATCATTGTGGTGGTTCAAAAGTGTTTTTTTATATATATATTTTGTAGCTTTCAAAATGAATAAATCTTGTTGATCCCATTTTATGAAAAGTTTGCTTTTCAACTAACCGAATACAAAATTGTTTGAAACCTGAACTGCAAATTTAATTTTAAAATTAAATTAAATAATTGCTGGCATTGGAACAATACTCAAAAATTGTCTCAAACATTCAAACAAATTTTCATCTGTTCTTGAGTACCTTATAACATGAAAGGAATGGAACTAACGCCAGATTTGTTTGGTGGAAACGCAACTCACAGCAGCCGCAACAGTTCCACCAGTTGTGACAATAAAGAATTCTTATGTGAATCGAACAACTGACAAGAGGGCTGCTGCTGCTGCTGTTGACTATGATCACAGCTCTGCTCTGAGGGGTGGTGGCACACGGTATAGAAAAAAAAATGGAAACTGGCATAGAAAATAAGAGGAATTGAATCGCTCGCTACCGTAGAGAGGAAATGGACCCCTTCCCCCCTCTCGGTGGTCGCACAAGATCGCGGAAAGAGGCGAAAATACACACAATACAAATATTATATGGATATGGGCTTGAGGAATGTAGTTTTTAACGAGCCAATCAACCAACATTTTTAATATAAGCATTTATCAAAGATTTGCTTTTTGTTGTTGTTGTTGTTGTTGGGGGCCGTGGCCGCTTGTCACTGTCCTCGCGGCGCACAGAGAGGAATGGCCATTGCGGTGCCTATCTCGTCTTGATTCGTTCTCGCACTTTGGCGAGAGTTACAATACTCTGCTGCGTCTGCGAGTTTGTAGAATTGCGGGGTCCAGAAATGAAATGATATACGCGATTGCGAACACGCGATCAAGAGTGGGCAGATAAGGGAACGAGCGCGAAATGAAAACGAGTGGGGGGCGCTCCAGAGCTCAACTCAAGATTGGCCACGGGTCTCGGAAGCTGTGAGCCTGATGGTCGTCGTCGTCGTCGTGGTCCAGTTGGCTGTCTGCGCGCTTGATGGGTTTTTTTTTCTTCTTTTTTTTCAAGTCGGAACGGGTTGTTGTCCCGGGAACGACGAATATTCTGTGTGTGTCAAATGTCAGCTAGATGGACACACGGAGGGCCCTTCTGGATGAGAGTTAATGGGATGGGTCGGGCCTATTTGGCGTGAGTCTCTCAGTGAGTATGTGTGTGTTTGAAGAGGTAATTTGAGACGTTCAAGTTGATGGTTGGCGGTTCATTGGCCGGTTGATTTAGTTTTGAGGAGCGCAGTTGCAGAATTGTTTACTAAGGAATAAATTTCACGACTTGCCTATAATTTACAAAATAAAACATCTGGTCACCGTCTAACCCCCGCCCCAAGTGCAATTCATCATGAAAAACTGACTTGTGAACATGCTCCAACTCCAGGCAATAGCTCTTCGTTCCGCACCACGAAACGGCCTAAATCGATCATCACGACGACGACGACGACAACGACGTCAAAGTTCAAGTTGCGACGTCGTCGGTGGATCGAACCGCAGCAACATTGTATAGCGTTAATCCTCCGCCGACAGGTTGCCACAGTCGGAAGTTTAGACCTAACTCAACACAATTGTTCAAAAATACTACAAGGGTTAGTAGTAAAATTTCAACGTTGAAGCGTTTCAAATTGCACCTTTCTCTGCCTTCCAGCGGTCTCCAGCAGTTCGATATCAATCGATTCCGACCACGAAATCCCCCCAAAGATGCTGGTATCCGTCGTCGTCGTCGAGGCAAAACAATGACTGTGTGAATTATGCATTGATTTTCCCCCGTCCGCGAATGCTCCCTTTGATAGATAGTTATCTAAGCCGCGGGTTTACTTTCCCCTGACTGAGACTGTGACTGTGCATGATCTGCTCTGGAGCACACACAGGGTCTCGGAGATCTTCCACGACGAACGACGAAAACACGATCTCGGCGTGGAGCCCTCGTTCGCGACTGATGATTTACCGCTCAGTCGGTCGGCCGGCGGGGTCAGAGTTGAAATTTCTGGCAAGCCATCACCAACTTCGCCGCGGTGAAATCTTCGATCTCAACCCCGCAACTCCGCAAGAATTTCTCTCTATTATATCGATCGGGAGGCGAAGTTACACCACCACGAGAAGGTATTGAGCATTGAGAGAGAGAGAGAGAGAGAGAGAGAGAGAGAGAGAGAGAGAGAGAGAGAGAGAGAGAGAGAGAGAGAGAGAGAGAGAGAGAGAGAGAGAGAGAGAGAGAGAGAGAGAGAGAGAGAGAGAGAGAGAGAGAGAGAGAGAGAGAGAGAGAGAGAGAGAGAGAGAGAGAGAGAGAGAGAGAGAGAGAGAGAGAGAGAGAGAGAGAGAGAGAGAGAGAGAGAGAGAGAGAGAGAGCAGGGAAAAAATAATAATAAATTAACCCATTACTATCGGTAATCAGGAAGAGCGGTTAGCACACACCACACCGGTTAGTGTCGTGTTGGACTCTCAGGGCCGAGGTAGGAAAATAGAAATTAATCTATGATTTGACCGCGACCGCGGAGCACCATCAATAGAGTGCAGCCAAGTCAAAGTCGGTCCCCGCGGAATGAACCCCCTAAACATTGGACGCGCACGACTAAAAAATCATATTTTACACGCCATTAGCATAATGAGGATGAAGCTGGTGATGGGGCAGGCAGCACGCTGAATTGAGCTGTGTCATGACAAAGTTTGTCCTGAAATGTCTGAGAATTCACTTGAATTTCTGCAAGATTTAGAAAACATTTATGGATAACAGAAGAAATAAATAAATTTTGAAAAAAAAGTCGACTAATATGTTGATTACCTTCTCAAATCAAACACTAAGCTACAAACAAGGAGAGCTAAACCTTTCAAAAAATGAAATCCAACGAAAATTTCTTCTTTTGTCCATAATAAGTTGATCATAGAACTTATTTGGGTTCGAGAAAATCACTTGTCTGAAACAAAATTAATTTTTCAATTACGCATTTTATTTTAATTTTCGTATTTTTTTATTCGGATGAAACTTACATGGTGTTTTATGGGACATGTTAAAATGTCAGTTAGGCTTCATCCATAAAGTACGTCACGCTGAAATCAGCCAAAATTTAAAACTCTAGCGCAAAAGATGCAAAAAATGCCATATAATTTGAAAATTAAAATATACGTATTTTTAGCAATCAAAAGTCAAATAAAAAAACAGGAATCCAATTTACAAAGAAAAGAACCTGTTTTCAGAGAAAACAGCAAATTAAGTAATAAAAATTTAAAAAATTCTCATGTCACTCCATTCTGCAAGTCAAATCCTTTCAAATAATTTTGAATACTTATGAACATTTTTTTGAAAACAGACCATTTTTTTAGATTGTCGCAAAATGCGAGCACAAGTTTTTTAAGGATTTTTTTTTGTATGACAACGATGTGACACAGACTGTCACAAAAGGTTTCAGCAATATTGCATTTTTTTGAACACCTTAATGAAAACGTGCAACCTAAAACACTGTGATCAGCGCGTTAGTCTACTTTTATAAATAAATTTAATATCTTGATATTTTTTGAAGCTTTCATCCTCAAGAAATTTCAAGTTCCCATTTGCACCCCATTCGTCTTCATGATACCTGTATTATTTCATTACTGTCATGGAGACGCATGGCGCTTCAAGTTCTTTTAAAAGAACTTAAAGCACCATGCGTCTCCATAACAGTTATGATTTATTTTTATGTGTCGTTTTGTGCACTTAACAATATTCTACAACATTTTTAAGCAAAAAAACAACAAAATAAAAAAAATGCACGGCTCCTTAAAGTTTGCTATGAATATTTAAAAGTTTATTCTTTATAAGCTCATTCTAAAGATGAAATTCATTATGTTCAAACCATCATGGTTAAAAATAATATGAAAAATGATTTCCGTTGAAAGCTTTTCGTGCATTTAACAGTGTACCTAAAACCATCACCAAGTCCACCTCCAGTTGACCCCGTCGGGTAAAAATTTCAATTTTCCAATCCCGACTGGATGCCACCACCACCACTTTCCACCATCACCTTCCCAACATTCATCCAGTTCCACTTTTCCCGGATCGCTGGCTTACTGGCATGCTCTCTAGCCACTCTGACCTCACCACCACCGGTGGGAGCGGGGAACGAGAGGTGATATCTCGGTAACGAAAAACCCATTATAGACTCTGTTGCTAATTTCTCGGTATTTGCGCTGACATCGATTAAGAATATTATTTATATTTCGGACGATAGCACAGTCAGGCGCAGCCTGAAGAAGCGGAGAGCCAAAACAAAAGGGGGTAAAACTTGAAGAAAGAAAAAAAAAAACTCACCACGTGAAAAGCGCGATATCCCCCGTCGATTTGAGAGGCACACCGGGTTCCGTCGTGTTTTCCTCCGGTCACCTCCACTTGGTCCCCCCTCTAGAGAGCGGAGAGAGGTTACCAGGTGCTTCTTTCTTCTTCATCACCATCATCATCATCATCAGCAAAGAAACGTTTTGAGAGAGTTCAACCGCTGGTCAGGGTCTCGCGTGCCCAGAATTTTCCAATGTGCTATCGGTTTTTGAAACTGGACGAATCTAAATAGAACCACCCTATTGCGCGCGCGACACGAAGCACCTCCCCGCATCTTCTAGGTCCGCTCGTTTTTTTTTCGGCTGATAGTGTGCTCGCAGTGCAGTATGGTGCAATTTTGCCGGCCCGCGCCCTCCTCCGTGTTGATTCTTCGTGAGATCGTGACGTCAAAAGACCCCTGCGGCTGATAAAGTGCCTCAATAAATATTCACTCAATTTCATATAATTCGCTTCTCTTTTATTTTTACGATAGCCGATATGGACGACTACTAGCGCTAGAGCGTATAGAACAACCATGAACTGAGTGTTTTCCCTACGGGAAATTGGAAGGAAAGTTGGCTTCTTTTACATTCTGCATGGAAAAGCCGAAAATGTGTGGGAAATTGGTTTAAACTGTTACACGAAGGACATACAGGGTGTTTTCATGCAGAACAATTGAATTCAAAATTGGGATGAACTAAATTTTAAAATTGCTTTAAATTAATTACAAAATGCCATGCGTCTCCATCGATTTAGCATGATTGAGTGTAATCGATGGAGACGCTTGGTTGTTCAAAAATTTGCCAAATTAATTGAACTGATTTTTTGTGGTATAAACTGGGTTTTATCCAAATTTGAATCTAAAATTGCTCAAATAAAAAGTAGAGCAAATAGTAGTCTCCATCACTAGTTTGATTTAGTGTACTCGATGGAGAATCATGGTAGTTTTGGTTAGTATGAACTGGTTCTTTAAATTATTTCGATAGAACACCTTGCGTCTCCATTAATATTAAAAGTGTATTCGATAGAAACGCATAGTAGTTCATGTTTTTTTCTAACAAATTTGATGCAACGTTTATACGGTGTTTCATAGGGCATCACCATGATTGGTACTAATCGAATCGTTGATTTATGACCCCTACAACTATGAATAGAAAATTCCGTGGCTTAAAAAGTGCTTTCATGTTTTATCTGCAACCTTCACTCATCAGGCAAAACGGCCATTCCAGACAAGTTGACCAGCAAATTGTTACATGGGGCCCTTCTTCCTGCTCTTTATTACACGGGGCGCTCTTTACCGGAAAAAAGGTGACCAGTTATCGTCCCGTAATCTAGAGAACCGAGAGCGCGAGCCGGCGCGAGATATGGAGATAAATTAATAAAATGTTGAATTTCGCTCACGGAGCCCGGAGCTCACGATTTTTGATTATTTCAACCACCGACCGCTGCTGTCGTCCTGCTCGTTTGATTTTTTTTTCGGCCTCGTTGCCCTTGTTGTACCCTGGTTAAGCACCATATTTCGCGATCGGCGCGGTTCGATCGGTTCCATCCTGTGTTTTGTCGTTGCACAGCATTAGAGACGTGGCTTCGCACAAAGAAACCAAGGGACGACGACGAGATAGATCTGCGCAGAGGGCTTTTCTCGAAAACGAGGTTATGTCTTTCAGCTATGACCGTTTCAGTTGTCAATTACGACAACTCGGGCGATTGTTATGAATATAAAATAATAACAATAATTATTATTACCGGTACAGATCGCTCTCGTCGTCGTCGTCATTGTGGTTGGTCGTTTTGTCTTCTTGCAGGGTCTCAGGGACGATCATTTGACGATAGTGACTAAGACCGAGCGGGAGGAAAGCTATGATCATGTGCGCCCTCACAGCGTGGGAACGGCAATTGCGGGCACGAAATTCTTTATGCATTTTCAATTTTGCGCGCGCGCGATACTCGATGAGAACACACTCAGGGAAGAGTGCTGTTTATGTCTCTGAGTTTGGCCTGCGGGAGTGCGAGTTTGACCTGTTTCCTGGTCAAATATCTAGCTTGCAATGAAATATTAGGAAATTGCAAAGCGCACGTTAAGTGTGCCGATTGTAAGGGGAAAGAAACCGCTAACTTTCGCGGGTATAAAATTCGTGTAAAAATCAAAGTGCACTTGACTGGAATGCCTCTAGATTTTTTAGGGGAGAAAAACTAACCACAAAATTTGCAACTGCAAAAAAAGTGCATCCTCTCCAGCTCATCCCACCAAACCACCACGTGAATCCTTACAACGACCAATCGATCGAACCAAGTGCACGCACCAAAGTCCAGCCAAGCCTCCACCACTGAGACTGCTCCGGTGGTGGTGCTGCTGAACCCCGGTGATGCCCAGGGGGACGAAATATAATACTCCTTTTTGCATCAATTATTTTTGCGATGTGAAAGCCACAGAGTAGAGCCCTGGTTATAGGAAGCAACCAGCAGCAATATGTATACAAGTACGCAGCAGCAGCAGCCGCATCACGGCACAATCGACAATCGTTCACTTTGTACCGCCAACCCGAGTCCCCGCCACCACCTTGGTGCTCTTCAAGCGGCGTGGAGGTCTCTAAATATTCCGTGGGGTAGAGCGATCAAGAAGGAGTCTCGCTCAGGTTTTTTTTTTTTTGCGCGATTTTTTACGTACTTTTTTTGTTGCTGTTGTTGCGTTTCAGCCGACCGTATATATAAGTGGAAAGATTTTATGACCTCGGGCTATAAATACTTCATCTGCATAAAGTTTGAAATTTATAAAAATGATATCAGCAAGAGCGAACGTATTCGCGAAGAATGTGCGTCGACCCGGGCGTGCACGATCATCAGAAACACTTGTTCTGGAGCAACCCGTTCGGCTCAGCTTGGTTCAGCAGCTCTCAGTATGTGCTTGCTGGATCGGGCGGAGCGAAGATTAAGATAATCTAAATCACCACATGTTAGTCCGATCGATGCAGGTTCTGAGAGTTCGCGGCAGGTTGGAAAGTGTTGATAAATTGTTCTAAATGAGGCGCGCGGACTCACCACAGCTGATGGCCCCGGGGAAGATTTTTTCTCACGAACCGAACCATCGACGACGACGACGACGTGGTCATTGTGTGCGGAGAGAAAGACACAAACCGCGCGCGCTAGAGGGCTCTCCAGCAGTGCTTAATCACTGATTGGTATCAGTCAGCACAAAACAAAAGCTTACCATATTGAATTGTCATTATCAATCACGGTCCGCGACTGTTTTTGTGTGTGCACGCCGCTCCGGGAAGTCGCCACATTTCTTGTGTGCTCTGCATGCCCCTTCTTTGGAGAGCGGTTCTTTCGTCGTACTGCTGCCGTCTGCCAAGATAGACGATACGTTAAAGACACATAGAAAACTGTTCCCTTTACCGAGCGATTGTTAAATAAATCAGTGCTCTTTCTTTCTATAACTGGCGATCCAAAGAGACAAACGAATGTGCCCGTAGAAAAAAAAGGTCAAAAGGTCATCGGGAGACACCAAGCTAAAGAACATTCCACAGCACACACATAGCTCATACATCAAAACTAACCTAATCATTTCAATCTTCCCCAGGATCACCTCCCCTCACGGGAACCGGCACGGTTCGAGTCATAGTCCAGGACATGAACGACCACAGTCCAGAGTTCGAGCGACAGTCGTACCAAGCGACGGTTTCCGAAAATCTACCCGCAGGAACCAAAGTCCTCCAACCCCTGGCCTCCGACAAAGATTCCGGTCCAAATGCCAAAATTCGGTACACCCTCCTGGGCGAACACTCGGACCGCTTCAACGTCGATCAGGACAGCGGAGAAATCACCACGTCCATCCTACTCGATCGTGAAGACATTCCTCAGTACGCTTTCAGCCTGATGGCCCAGGACAGCTCAACAACCGAACCGCGAGCCACCGTTGTGAACCTCACTATCGCCGTATCCGACGTCAACGACAACAACCCAGCGTTCAACTCGCCCAACTTCCACGTCAACATCCCCGACCGAATCAAGCGGAACCAGTTCGTGTTCGGTTCCAAAGCGATCGACCTGGACGAGGGACTCAACTCCAAGATACTGTACTCGATCAGCGGTCCGGACGCGAACAAGTTCCACATCAACGAGCACACCGGTGTGATCGAGGCTTCCATCGAGCTTTCACTCCCAGGACAAAACGCTGATCGTGTATTCAGCCTGATCATCGAAGCTCGCGATCAAGGCTACGAACAAAAGTCAACCCGAAGTGAACTGACGATCGCGCTCAAATCCGCCCATCTCTTCCCGGTGTTTTCGTACCTCTCGGAAACGCAGTTCACACTACCGGAAAACATAGCGGACGGAAAGATCGTGACCAAAATATCTGCAACGTCCCCGAAAAAGGGTCCAGCAGGAAACATTCGGTACGCGATAGCCGGTGGAAATATCGGTGATGCCCTACGAATCGATCCCAACACCGGAGAGGTGGCCGTCAACAAGGGAGGACTGGACTACGAAAGCAACCAACAGTACGAGGTTTGGATCGAAGCGGCCGACTCGGATAGACCCAGTCTGCGAAGCGTAATGCAGCTGATCATCAACGTTACCGATGCCAACGATAACGCTCCCGTAATGGAGAAGCAGGTTTATATGGCCGAAGTCATGGAGGAAGAATCCCCCGGATTGTTCGTCACGAAAATACAAGCCACGGACGTGGATTCCGAAGAAAACGGACAAATTACCTACAGCTTGAAGGACGACTTTGATAGCTTCGAAATCAACAGCGACACTGGAGAAATCTACACCACCACGCGACTCGATCGCGAAGATATCCCTAAATACGCTCTGATTGTCGAAGCAGTTGATCAAGGCGTACCCCAGCTAACCGGAAGTGCCACAGTCCTTGTGAATGTGCTCGACAAAAATGACAATCCACCCAAGTTCACCCGACTCTTCAGTGTAAACGTAACCGAAAACGCTGAAATTGGAATCTTCGTCATCAAGATTACTTCATCCGACTCAGACATCGGTATCAACGCAAACGCCACCTACATCTTCACCGAAAACATTGGAAACAAGTTCCTGATCGACTCGACCACCGGCAACGTAACCGTAGCCGGACACCTTGATCGTGAACAGCAGGACGAGTACATCCTGAAAGTGGCTGCCGTCGACGGAGCGTGGCGAGCGGAAACCCCCCTCACAATCACCATCCAAGACCAGAACGACAACGCACCAGAGTTCGAGCACAGCTACTACAGTTTCAACTTCCCAGAGCTTCAAAAACAAGTAACCTTCGTCGGACAAGTGATTGCCACCGATCGCGACAAGCACGGTCCCAACTCGGTCATCTCGTACTCGCTCCAACAACCCTCGGACATGTTTTCGATCGATCCAGCGACCGGAGAAATCTTCAGCAAGCGCACCATCCACTACAAACACACCCAAATGGAATCCTCCCCCGAGAACATGTTCAGTCTGACGGTCCTCGCAACGGACAACGGCAAACCTCCGATGTACACCGAGTGTCTGATCAACATCAACGTCGTTGACGCCAACAACAACCCACCGGTGTTCGCCCAACGGGAATACCTCGCACCGGCACCGGAAGGAGCCAACGTTGGGCAGAAGATCACCCAGCTGGTGGCTCGCGACGAGCTCGACTTTGGTGTCAACGCCGAGATTGAGTACGTCATTGCCGGTGGCAACGGAACGAACCACTTTGTCGTGAGCAAAAACGACGGATGGATAGTCGTGAGCAATGCGCTGAACGATAGTCCCGGAAAGGTGTACACATTGAACGTGCAGGCCATCGATAAGGGAGTTCCTCCCCAGCAGGACGAGATCGTGGTTACGATTGTGATCACCGGGGTGAACAAGTTTGCTCCAGTGTTCCAGAGTCCGTCCTATCAGGTGATCGTGCCGGAGAACGAACCCATCGGATCGACGATTTTGACGGTTAGCGCGCCTGATAACGATGATGGTCCCAACGGGATGGTACGTTACTCAATCCTAGGGGGTAACGAGAGGAAAGAGTTCGCGGTTGATAGCGTAACCGGTGCGATAACGATCCTGCAACCGCTGGATTACGACATGATTCAAACCTACCAGCTCAACATTACCGCTGAAGATCTCGGATTCAAGCCCAAGAAATCGATGGCAATGATCACGGTTACCCTGACCGACATCAACGACAACGCACCCACCTTCAACCAAACGGAGTACGATGCATTCATTCCAGAAAATTCTCCACCCAACACGTTTGTGTACAAGGCGTACGCCAAGGATCGCGATTCGCCGAAAAATGCCATCATCCACTACTCCATCATCGGAGGAACTGGACGGGATCTGTTCTCGATTGAAAGCACGACCGGTATCATCAAATCGAAGGCAACCTTTGACTACGAAGAGCAGAACAAGTACACGCTGGATGTGATGGCGATGAATCCCGACTCACCCATGAAGAACAAGACCAAGATGATCGTGCACGTGACCGGTGTGAACGAGTTCTATCCCAAGTTCATTCAACCCGTGTTCCACTTTGACGTATCGGAGTCTGCGGAAGTTGGCTCAAGTGTGGGATCCATCCAAGCCACCGACAAGGACGCTGGAGAAGATGGTAAGGTGTACTACCTGTTGGTTGGATCGAGCAATGACAAGGGATTCAGCATACACCCGGAGTCTGGAGTGATGGTAGTGTCGAGAAACTTGGATCGCGAAACTCAGTCGAGGGTTGTGCTGACGGTTTTGGCGAAAAACTTTGGAGGTATTCGAGGCAATGATACCGATGAAGCGCAAGTCATCATATCGATCCAGGATGGGAATGACCCACCAGAGTTTCTACTCGATTATTACGAGGCTAATGTTTCGGAGGGTGCTCAAGTTGGGACTCGTATCATCAACGTGAAAGCAGTAGATAAAGATGTTCGACCACAGAACAATCAATTTACCTATTCCATCATCGGAGGAAACAATGATCATTCGTTCAAGATCGATCCTCAGTCAGGTCAAATTGAAACGTCAAGAATGCTAGATCGTGAAACAACCCCAACACACAAGCTCATCCTCGGTGCAATCGATACCGGAACTCCGCCTCAGACGGGAACAACTACCGTGAAAATATCAGTCACGGACATCAACGACAACGGGCCAACGTTTGACGCCAAGGACACGGTCGGATCAGTGCTCGAGAATGAACCTCCAAACACGGTCATCATGACCCTTTCGGCGAGCGATCCGGATCTTCCACCGAACGGTGCGCCATTCACGTACAGCTTGATCGGAGGTCGCCACAAGTCGTTGGTCGTGCTGGAGAAACACTCCGGTGTGCTGAAAACTTCTCGCAGTATCGATCGCGAAACCACCCCCAAGTTGGATCTACTAGTGGAAGTGGAGGACAACGGAAAGCCAAAGATGCGAACGCAACATACGATTACGGTTAACGTCGTGGATCAGAACGACAGTCCGTCGACGCCGCGGGTGGTCCACGTGTTGGTATATGCGTTCAACAACCAAATCAACGGAGACATTGCGAACGTACACCCGAATGATCCGGATACGACGGGTGACTACCGCTGCAAAATCTTGAGTGACGTCAACAAACGTCCTGTGAGTGCTTTTGCTATTAGCACCGGTTGTAAACTACGTTCAACATCCGCCACTCCGAGCAACGGTCATACTTTCTTGGTGTCTGGAAATGACGGTAGACACGCAGACGTCGTATCAACGGTCAGCGTGGAGTTTCTGCGATTCGACAACGTTACCGTCGAAAATTCGATCACGATTAGAATCGAGAACATGACGAGCAGTCGTTTTCTCGCGAACTTTTACCGCAACGTTGTGGACATCTTGAAATCATCGATTGACAACTCGGACGAACTGATTGTCTACAGCTTCCTGGACGATGACAAGGCGATGGACATTACCGTTGCGGTCGCTAGTGGAGCAAAGGGATTCCGATCAAAGCAGTACGTCATCGAGCGGTTCAGCAAAAAGCATGAAGCCATCAACTCACTCATCCAGAACTCGAAAATCACCGTTGGGTTCATCCCGTGCAATGCGAATACCTGTGACAATGGTGGAGTTTGTTCCGAAAAGATAAACGTGTACGAGGACGTTCAGATTACGGATAGCCAATCTTTGGTGTTTACGTCTCCGCTGGTACGACATGACTTCCAGTGCAAGTGCTCCGACGGGTACACTGGTCAAAAGTGCGATAAAAGGCAGGATCCTTGTTCGCCGAATCCATGCCAGGCGGGTGGGCAGTGCCGTCGACAGAGTTACGATTTCCAGTGTTCTTGTCCGGCAAATCGAGAGGGAAAGTTCTGCCAGCTAGAACGAGGGGATATCTGTTCCAGCTCGCCGTGCAAAAATGGTGGTTCCTGCCGGGAAAGTTCCGATGGATCGTCATTCTTCTGTCTGTGCCGTCCCGGCTACAGAGGAAATCAGTGTGAAGCTGTCGCCGACTCTTGCCGGCCAAATCCGTGCCTGCACGGTGGTCTGTGCGTCAGTTTGAAGCCCGGCTACAAGTGCAGCTGCGTTGACGGTCGATACGGTAGACACTGTGAAAAGACCACATTTGGATTCAAGGAACTGTCGTACATGGCGTTTCCTGCTCTAGATTCGGCCACAAACGACATTTCGGTGATTTTCGCTACGACCAAACCGGACGCGTTGCTGATTTACAACTACGGTATCCAAAGCGGAGGACGATCGGACTTTGTTGCGATGGAGGTCGTCAACGGTCGGGCGGTGTTTTCGTACGGAGGGGCCAGGACGGACATCACTTCGCTGGTGATTGGACAGGGCAGCTCGAGCAGCAACACCATCTCCAACGGTCAGTGGCACAAGATCACGGCGACACGCAACGGACGCGTCATGTCGCTGAGCGTGTCCAAATGTACCGAGAATGGAGACTACTGCGAGGACTGCAAACCGGGAGATTCGAGCTGCTACGCGGACGATACTGGCCCTACTGGGTAAGATTCTTAGTAATACGAAAGAAGGTGGGACAATGTTTATTTATGCCTATTTCTCTTCTTCTTTACAGAACACTGAACTTCAACAAACACTTCCTACTAGTTGGAGGGTTGGCTTCTGCCGATCCAGTACTGGAGCGCCCCGGACAGGTCCATTCGGATGATCTGGTGGGTTGTGTGCACAGCGTTTCCATCAATGGGAGAGCGCTGAACCTGAGCAACCCGATGAAATCGTTTGGCGTAGAATCTACCTGTCGAAGGAACAGCAATGGTGGCCCGTGCAGCTTAGGACTTCCGGATGATCCGGCGCAGCCAGTTTGTGGACCATTTGGACAGTGCCTGGATCGTTGGCATACTGCCATGTGCCGGTGCGGGGGATCGATACTGTCACCTGATTGTCTAAATTCACTGGAACACTATTCGATTGCGGATGGTGGCTTCATTGAGTTTGAAATATCGGAAAAGCACAAGCGTATGCAGCTGTTGGAGAATATATACAGCGGGAAGAACATCTGGAGCTATGACGTAACGCGGAACAAACGCTACTCGATCAAAACGGAAAACATTTCCAGCTTGACCATTGCTGAGGATCCTCCAAAGTATATGAGTCTTGTGTTCAAGACGAACAAGCCCAACGGTTTGTTGATCTACGCTGCTACCAACAAGCACTACACATCGATCGAGTTGAAGAATGGAAAGATCTACTACAGCTCACATCAGGCGTCGTATGTCAATATCTCGGCGACATCTCCGGAGAATCTGGCCGATGGTCAGTGGCATAACATTACGCTGCAAGCACACAACCGAATTCTGCAAGTAATTGTGGATGGCAAGAATGTGATTGAAGATCTGGACTCTGCTGGTGTTCACGATTTCCTCGATCCGTACCTTACGGTTCTTTCGATCGGTAACGTGCGTCGTGAGCTCTTTGCGAATGAAGTGATGCCCGCATTCTTCCAAGGATGTTTGGCGAACTTCACGATCAACAATGAGATTCAGCCGTTTAACGGATCCGGAAGTATCTTCAAAAAGGTTATCCACAGAGGAAATGTTGTTCCGGGCTGCTTGCTAGCTGGGTTGGGAGCTGCTCAAGTTACCGATCCGCTCAGCATTGGAATCACGCTGGTCATTGTGTTCTTTGTGGTGTTGCTGGTGGCAATCTTTCTATCGTTCTTGGTATTTCGGAAGCAGCACAAGGAGAAGAGTGGCGGACTCGGAGGTCCCCCTACAATGCATACCAAGCAGAACGGAGGATCGACGCTTCTGAGTACGTCGCAGCTGGTGTCTTCTGGTGTGCACAACGACATTGGAAGAGGTATGCACGTGAACGATCTGTCGGTAGTGGGTTATCATTCGGATAACAATGATATGCTGCGCGGGGTTGGTGGACATCACTTAGTAGGCCCGGAGCTGATTTCAAAAAAATACAAAGAAAGAGACATAAACAGCGGTGAGCCGCAGAGACCACAACGTCCGGATATCATAGAGCGAGAGGTGGTTAGCAAGAGTCCACCGCTGAGGGAGGATCATCATCCTCCACTGCCTCCACCAAGTCAGTCTCATCATGCCCATGATCATACGAATCCCGTTGATCTGGGTTCGGAATATCCTGAGCACTACGACTTGGAGAACGCCAGCTCGATCGCTCCGTCGGACATCGATATCGTTTACCACTACAAGGGATACCGCGAGGCAGGTGGAGTTCGCAAGTACAAAGCTACTCCGCCACCTGTGGCGACCTATACGCACCACAAGCATCAAACATCCGCACAGCAACAGCATCGACACTCTCCGCACCATGCAGGTCCGTACGCTCCGAGAGTGCCACCGCAAGCTAGTCAACCACCTCCTTCAAACACACCACGACCACATCAGACGACTCCACTCGCTCGACTATCGCCCAGTTCCGAGCTCAGCTCTCAACAGCCTCGTATTCTAACGCTGCACGACATCTCCGGGAAGCCACTGCAGAGTGCCCTTCTAGCGACCACTTCAAGTTCCGGAGGCGTCGGTAAGGACGCTCTGCACAGCAACAGCGAGCGAAGTCTCAACAGTCCGGTGATGAGCCAGCTGTCCGGACAGAGTTCGAGTGCTAGTCGAAAGAACCCGGGTGTTCCACAGCAACCACAGAACGTCAACTCGGTGGTGCCGGGACCGATGGGATTGACTGCAGAAGAAATCGAGCGACTGAACTCGCGTCCTAGGACCTCGAGCCTGGTCTCGACTCTGGATGCGGTCAGCAGTAGTAGTGAAGCTCCACGAGTTACTGCGCCTCATCTGACGCACATGCATCACTCACCCGCGGTTGATGCGCACAGCTCAACGTCTACGGACGAGAGTGGCAACGACAGTTTCACCTGTTCGGAGATCGAGTACGACAACAACAGCATGAACGGGGACAACAAGTACAGCAAGAGTCGTGACGAGGGCAATCGACGGGGAGTCAACGACAACAACAACAGCAACAAGCCCCCGCACATGCCTCCGTCGTCGTACGACGGGTTCGACTCTTCGTTCCGGGGATCGCTGAGCACGCTGGTCGCCTCGGACGATGATCTGTCCACGCACATGGTGGGAATGTACCGCCAGCCGAACGGAGCGTCCCCCTCGGCCACCGGATGGGACTACCTGCTCAACTGGGGACCCAATTTCGAGAGCCTGATGGGCGTGTTCAAGGACATTGCCGAACTGCCGGACACTGTGAACGGGCGGGTGCCGACTTCGCTCCGGATACCAGCCGGCGTGCAGAAGCCCTCCGAGGAGTACGTGTAGAAGTTGAAATAGCATGTAAATACAAGCCGACTACTGAATTTTAATTAGACGATTAGTTAGCAGAAAGGAAGGGACGACGAAGCGACGAAAACAACACTTGCCACAGTCATTGTGTGTAAATTTTTTGCAATTGCCTTGTATCAAGGTACAACCTCGAGTATAGGAGAAAGGTGGATGAGAGTTCTACTTTTGTTTTAAGAAACCGCGACTGAGAATGTGTGTTTGTGTGTAAGATAGAGAAGAAACCTATGTGTAGTAATGGCGCCATCTACAGGAAAAAACAAACAGTTCATTTTAAGTAGAAGCAGAAGAAGAAAAAGCTACAACATTTGTACGTATAACTTAAAGTGAAGGTCCTCCAAATGTGCATTTATTACCATGACTTTCATGTTTCCTCTCTCCTTAATCCGCGACAGCCACGTTTGTGCAACCTTGCACACGCGGAAACTGATTCAGTGCTATGTTTTTCATTTTAGTGTGTAGAAAATGTGGCGGAGTTGTAAAATGTAAATAGAAGGAAGAAATCAGCTGGGATCACGAGGGAGAGAAAATTGTTGTAAACCATCTTGCCATATGCTTTTAAACACAAACAATCCTACATCCATGTGAATGGCTGAGCAACCCCTGAGCTGTTGCAATAATTGCGTCCCTTAGAAGTAGAACATTTTTAAAGATACAAATCAGTAACACAATATTCGCAAAACATGACTTCCAAATGAGACTGTTTTTAACTTGTAATAGATCGAATAAGTTTTAGTCACTAAGTTTTAACCTGTAGGCTAACTTGTTTTTAAATAAACAAATTGAGTAATTCAAAATTCATTTGTACAAATACGGATAACGATTCTTCTAGGCGTACAACTCGGCAATTAAACAATTTGTACATACTCTAGTAACAAATCAACTGGATTCTAGTGAAATGAAATTCTGTAAATTTTAAACAAAAGCAGGAAATAAATGTTAACTATAAAAAAAAACTCCACAAATCGATGCACTTATCACCTCCACATTCCCCGGAAACCGCCGATGACCTCAACATTCATTCAACCACATTGCTCTCCCCGATGCTATCTCCGACAACCTGCCGTTTGTTTGATTTCTCTCCCCCTCCGCGTGTTCGCGCTTCGACTCGGCCAATTCATTCATTGTTGCGGTGAATCCACCAGTGGTTCCACCTCCTTCTCCTTCTCCACTTGACAGGTTAATAGCGTTATAATAGTACACTTCCACACACCGTATCGTCGTCGTCGTCCACTTTGGAATGTAGGTTAAGTTGGAGCTTTCGAACAAAACAATCTTCACTGGGAAGATGCCGCCGCCGCCGGTTGTCCCTGGTAACCCGTGGGGTCACAACAAAGAACTCTTCCGACGCATGCCCACGGCGTAGACCCCACCGTGGAGGACCAGGTTCTCGAAGATTTGTATTGTTCGGGTGCTGTCTGTCGTACGCGTTGTTCCGAGCGGGCCAGAGTGCCAAAATTTTTCCCCCCTGAGTATTCGTCGCGTGTAACTTGAGGTGTTCGGTATTTGGTAATCTCCCCTCTCGGAGGAGGTAGTGAAGTTCTGTGTGAAATATGCGTTTGTGAATTCTAGTAGAAGTGCACGAAAGGATTACACAGTTGCAAAAATGTTCTTCCGTCGAGTGTTTGCCAAGAATGGCAATTCATCAACCAGCGGCGAGGGGTCCTCGAGTACGTCAAACTCGTCGAACAACAACGTCAGCGCTTCTCCCGCACGGTATCGACGGGTTCTGAACGTGGAAGACAACCACAGAGTGCTATCAGTACTTCAGCTGACACCCCTTTGGGAGTACATCATCCGGAACAATGAACTCCCGGTCGGGCTAAACATGAACGAGCTGTTTCGGGAGTTCCTGGAGCGACTGCACGACCCGGAGTACCAGGTCCGGCAGCACTCGCTCCGGGTGTTGATCGACGTGTTGATTGTGCTCCGTGATGAATCTGACGTGTACTTTGCCCCGTTGTTGCCACCGATAATCGACAACCTCGGCCATCCGTCGCCGGCCGTCCGGAAGGGAGCTCTGGACGTGCTGAAGGTGTACATTGCCCAAACGAAGATGCCCGAAACGGTCATGCTGGAGATCATGAACTATGGGATGGACCGTAATCCAAAGGATCCTCTCAGTACCCGCTACATCGTCGGAGTTATGCTTGCACTGCCCTCGCTCATCCAACCGGCTATCCTTACGGCAAAGCGCGTCTTCATATTGCGAGCCGTCATCAACGCGCTAGGTGGGAAAATGGTGCAGATAACGTACCAGGAAATCGCCCTGAAGATCTTACTCAAAATCAAAAACTCCATCGGATCCCGGGAATTCTACGAATGTATCTCCGTTTCGTACCGAAGAGATTTCGACCTCTTGTGCAACGTGTACGGACTACCGAATCCGCTCAAGAGTCCGCGACGGGAAACGGTCATAAACCTCACCCCACCGGGTTCAGAGGTTCCCGTGCGTAAATCCTGGAAGCCACACATACCCCAAGTTCCTACCACGGAGATGCAGCAACTGATGCAACCGCTATCGCCGAAAGCTCAACGGTGGAAATCGGGCAGCTACAATGACATCTCTCGCGGAGAATACTACGATCACGAAAGCAAGTCCCGCTTCCGAGCTTCCGACGATCGGCTCAACCACAATCCGTACGCCATTAGCAAACTTCCTGCTCACGGGAGTTCGGTAGTGCGACGCGTAAGTATGGAAAACATCGACAAGATCGAAGAGTCGAAAGTGATACTGGAAACGGAGATCAAGATCAACAAGGAAGCAGTTACCATGCGAATCTTGGAAGCGGAAAATTCTCAGTCGATCAGTGAAGAAAGTGACGAAGACAACTGCAAACGGTACGGTATAGTGCGCGTGTTGACGGACAGTGAAATTGACGAGGGTGGGACTTCAAAGACTGTCGCATCTTCTAGTATGATGCAGGATCAGTCTTCGGACGAATACGTGAGAAGAACACCTCGGAGAGTGAGATTCGGTGGTGAAATAGTGAAAATGAGGACACCCGATAGTGATACGCTGGACCACAGTGATCAAGATGGATTAACGATTTCGCAGTCTTCAAGTTCTAGTGTGCTTACTAATGTGAACCATCCTACGACAAGTTCTTCCGATCGATCCTCACCAATACGATCGGCTCTCAAGTCTTCAGTATCTTCAACCGATCGATCAAGTTCCTCTATGCGTAGACAGTATTCCCAGTCGGCGGACACTGAACGCTCATCTCCACCCATCAGTAGTGACTACATCAACAACAACAACAACCACCGACCAATGTCAGCGAAACCAAGCAGCAGCTACATGAGCTCGGACGAAACTCCCCATCCACGGCAGGCAGCTTTCGCCAGACGAAGGAGTGTTACCTTCGACGAAGACGATATGCGTACGTCTACCTTGACCGTAACTACGCTGGATCAATCCCCAACACCATCGCCTTCACCCGAACCTCCAGAACCACCGGAACCGCCCAAAGAACGTCCAAAGTCATCCCGACCAAAGTCGGGTCGGGCTCCTAAAGCTACCTTGGAAGACGACGAGCAGCCTGAATCGCCACCACCCAAAGCGGAGCCCGAACTAAAAGTTCCTGAAACTCCGGATACTCAAAGCCATCCGGAACCTCCGGAAACAAACCATTTGCTGGCGGAGAAAATCGAAGAAGTGAAGCAAGCGATTCAAGGCATCGAGGAAAAGATCAACAACGTAGTTCGTCAAACCGTTGAAGCGGTTACCGCTGAATTGCCGAGCAGCCCGTCAAAGCTGGTGAAGGCCGACTCTGCAGATGCTGCGGTACCCGCGAGCACGCCCAAATTGCAACATAATTTGTCGCTGGAAGTGCTGCTTAAAACCAGCACCGATACCAAAGAGAACAAGGATGGTGGTCCGGAAGATCCCAAAGATTACACCAAGGAACTCAACATTGACATTCCCAAAGAGGAAAAGTTGAACAACGAAGTTCCACCGCAACCAGCGATCGAGAGGACGTCCAAAATACCAAAGATGATCAAAACGGGCATTCCCAAGCTCAACACGATGCCATCGCCAACCAGGACTAAAAACACCACAAAATCCGACGGAGGTTCGCAACCAGCCAGTGCCACCATGTCCCCAAACAAAATGCTCACGGTCCACGATCGAGGTCGATCGCGGCGCCGAAGTCGATCGGCTACGAGCCTGCTACTGCAGCGCAGCATATACAAGAGTCCGTCCGCGCTGAGTCCGGTTCCGCACAGTGGTATCGAAATGATACACAACCTGCTGCGAAGTCCGGCCACTTCCCCGAACAGGGAAAGGCGAAAGAACTCAACGGGTGACTCGCTGGCCAACGACAACAACAACAACAGCATCGAAATGAACAACTTGAACGGCACGAAAGATAAGTGCTTCAACGTGAACGAGGACGACATCTACGACGTCTTTGGGAAGACCATAGCAACGCAAACGTCTACGGAGGAGATTGAGGTGGGAAGATCGTTGGGATCGCGATCGGGTACGGACATCGAGATTCCCAGCATCGTCAACGTTCTGCCCACCGATTCGAGCACGGATGCGGAAAATAACTTTAAACCTCAGAGCAGACCCATCTCACGAGCCAGTTCCCCGAAGTTCATCGAAGCGAGAATCGTCAACTCCTGGGAAGACCTGGGCATCGTCGATCAAGTTGCTCTCGTTCAGCTCAAAAGTGGAGTAAGTTGTAATTACAGCCATCGATTTTCTCCTCGCTGGTGTGTGGTCTACTGCCCTAAGTAATTTAATTTCGTTCCCCAAGCTGTTTTCGTTTGTCGCACCTTGCTGGGGCAAAAAATTGAGGCAAAAATCTAGTTCAGCCTAGTAAATAAACTGGCGGCGGTGGACTGAGCATGCAACAACTCAACGACCCCGTTTTCTTAACTCAGATTCTAGACACATACACTCTCGCTCACTCATAACCATCACCCTCGACGTCGTCGAGGACCGGAATGAGCGGTCTGAAATCAACAGAATCTCGATTCTTTCTTTTCCCTCACAAGACCTACATACCGAGCCAAGCAAAGGGGTTCTACATAGGGCAAAAAGTAGGAACACGGCTCGTGAAAATCAAGTGCAACACGCGATTAATAAGCACATAAGAACTGCCCCTCCCTCCCCCACCTCGATAGCCTAGGTCCGACGACTTTCACTCTGACTCTGACCAAATGAGGAACGGAACTCGGATGCCGAATAAGAAGGTGTAGGTTATGTGCTACTATTCTCACCCCCACGACGACATGACGTTGGTTGCGAGTCACCTTCGCAGAGTTCTTTCACTCCGCAACTAGGACGCGACTTGGACTGACGAATGACAGCAAATTAGTTTCAGGGAAAAAGTGCTGTAAATTAGAGTCTTCTTTTGTGCCATATAAATTCACCAATATCGTCCAAACATTGCTCGTTAGTGGTCCGAAAATTGCTCCGCTATCATCTTTGACCATCAGCTTCAAATTACTTCAAAGTTGAACGTCCTTATTTAGCATTCCAAGGCAAATACGACGTGCTGGTATCGTGCAAAGTAAGAGGTTTTGTCAAAATGCTTTACACCTGCATAATGGTGTAAATTTTTGGCAGAGCTGAGGCGATATCAAAGAGTTACGGGTAGCATTTACATTCAAATTACAGTCGCTGGTGGTCCTCTTACTTTTTTGGAGTCGAAAGGGTTGCATGCTATAAAGTATTCTGCGATAGTTTGAATGACATAGAACATTGAACCGTTTCGAGTGATTTCAAGCAACGGAATAACTACCTAGAATTTCGCATTTTTTTTTGTTCGAGATGGATTTTCTAAAATTTGCATTAATTAAACGTATTTTTTTTTATTTTAGAATAATTGTGAACCGAAAAATTACAGAAAAAGTTAGCAGTAGTTCAAAACAAAAAATATAACCCTTCGACATAAAATATTCATTACAAAAAAAAATCACGAGTATTTATTTTGGGAAATATTCTTCAATTTTCTTTAACTAGATTGAAAGTTCAAGCTATCTTTGTTTTATAGCAAAAATTTTGGAAATTTAATTTGCTAAAATATCAAATCAATATCAATATTCATCAAAAGTACAATCATTAAAATAAGTGGAAAAAATTGTGTTTGTTGTAATGGTTCTCAGAAAATGGGAAATTTGAGTATTTCAAAAATTTTATGATTTGTTACTGATAATGATTTATAACATTGCACAATGCCTAACAAATTTTCTTTCAACATGTGGTGTAGTCTAACCAAAGTTCAACTATAACCTGCATCTTCTACATGAAAAATCCCTATTTTTAAGATGTTTTTTAACATATACACAGTTAAATTCCCAAAATACATATTTTTAATTTATTGAAGCCAAAACATATGTTTGCATTTAAAAAAAAAAACTAACTTAATCCACCTATGTGGTTGTTGCCTTCCTCACTTTTCACCAACATTTGGTGATATGATGGGTTTGGACACAAATTCTATCTATCTTCTATATATATACAAAATTTCGACGGTTTTGTTCGAACGCGAATCAATTCAACACGGAACGTCCGATCGAGGTGCTCTTTGTTGCGTTGGGTTCGTATGGTAAGTTCGTGATTCCAAGGAAGGCTCTTACGCCAAAAAGTTACAACCTTGGCCACCCTGGAACCTATTCCGGAAAATTTGCAGATTGTATGGGAATGGTTAAAATCAAGTTTTGGTCACAGGAGGGTGAATAAGCAAAAAAGTCAAAAACGTCAACAAACGAAAAAGGCAGAACGAAGTTTGTCAGGTAATGCTTCTCAATAAAGAAATACACAAATGTCACTTAAGCGGTCATAACTTAAGACTGAGCTTTGTCAGATCTTCAATGTTTTGGACTCATTAGAAAGGTCTTTTGATTACCTAACTAACGATTGGTCAGAAGATGGATCCGGACATAGTTTACATGCATTTGACTGAGATCCGGCATCAAAAAAGTACATAAATATCACTTAAGTGGTCATAACTTGAGACAGGGATGCCAGATCTTCAATATATTGGACTCATTGGAAAGGTCTTTTGATGACCTATCCAACGATGGGTTGGATAATGGATCCGGACATAGTTTACATACTTTTAAGTGAGATCCGGCATCCAAAAAGTACATAAATATCACTTAAGTGGTCATAACTCGAGACAGGGTTGCCAGATCTTCAATGAATTGGACTCATTGAAAAGGTCTTTCGATGACCTATCCAACGATGGGTTGAATGATGGATCCGGACATAGTTTACATACGTTTAAGTGAGATCCGGCTTCAAAAAAGTACATAAATATCACTTAAGTGGTCATAACTTGGGACAGGGTTGCCAGATCTTCAATGTTTTGGATTCATTGAAAAGGTCTCTTGATGACCTATCCAACGATGGGTTGAATGATGGATCCGGACATAGTTTACATACTTTTAAGTGAGATCCGGCATCCAAAAAGTACATAAATATCACTTAAGTGGTCATAACTTGAGACAGAGTTGCCAGATCTTCAATGTTTTGGACTCATTGGAAAGGTCTTTCAATTACCTATCCAACGATGGGTTGAATGATGGATCCGGACATAGTTTCCATACATTTAAGTGAGATCCGGCTTCGAAAAAGCACATAAATATCACTTAAGTGGTCATAACTCGAGACAGGGTTGCCAGATATTCAATGTATTGGACTCATTGGAAAGGTCTTTCGATGACCTATCCAACGATGAGTTGGATGATGGATCCGGACATCGTTTACATGCATTTAAGTGAGATCCGGCTTCAAAAAAGTACATAAATATCACTTAAGTGGTCATAACTCGAGACAGGGTTGCCAGATCTTCAATGAATTGGACTCATTGAAAAGGTCTTTCGATGACCTATCCAACGATGGGTTGAATGATGGATCCGGACATAGTTTACATACGTTTAAGTGAGATCCGGCTTCAAAAAAGTACATAAATATCACTTAAGTGGTCATAACTTGAGACAGGTTTGCCAGAACTTCAATGTTTTGGACTCGTTGGAAAGGTCTTTTGATAACCTAACCAACGATGGGTCGGGTGATGGGTCTGGACATAGTTTACATGCATTTATGCGAGACCCGATTAGCATTTCTGACACTTTTTTATACGTAACTTTTGAACTACTTATCGGATCTTCAAACAATTCAATAGTGCAGTATGGGGCACCAAACCGGATCGAATGCAACTTATTTGACTCAAATCGGATCAGCCAGTGCCGAGAAAACTTGGCAAGAATTTTGAGCACCAAGGGGAATACGCACACACATACACACACACACACAGACATTTGTTCAGTTTTCGATTCTGAGTCGATAGGTATACATGAATATAGGTCTACGAGCTGTTTTTCAAAAGTTCATTTTTCGAGCAGGATTATCGCCTTACCTCAGTGAGGAAGGCAAAATGAATGTGATGTTTTGATGAAAAAACGATTTTCAAGACCATACGAAAATGATAGAGTTAGGGATGGTAAAAATCTAGTACCGAAATATGAAATTATGGTGAAGTTGAAATCATTTTTGAGAAAGCCAACAATATTGTCACAGACAATTTTAAAAAATAAAGCAATTTTAAGATAAAAAAAATCAAATTTGCAGTTCTAAATGACTTTTTCTTGTACTATGACTATCAAATGACTATTATCAAAGTCATAGTACAAGAAGAAGTCATTTAGTACTGCAGCGTTTTAAGTTATAGATATATTAGGGTGACTTTTTTTAAATGTGTTTTTTTTTGCAATACTTCAAAAAAGAAAAGCAGTCAAGTTTTGGATGGTGCAAAATCTGGTACCGAAGTTATGATTTTTTTCGGTTAAAAATTTCAATGGAAATAGAAGTCTAATCAACTGAGAATAATCTAAAATATCCTATTCTACATTAATAATCATATTTAGAATGTTTGGGCTCGTTTAAAAATATTTTGAACTTTTATGAAATTACAATGCACAGCACCGCAAAAACTTGTTTTAACAAAAAAAATCTTCAATACTTTTTTTTGAAATTAATGATTGCAGAAAAACTGGACAGTTGTATAATGCATTTAAAAAAAACACTTTTTTCATCCAATTGTTGACATCGTGGCTCGTAATTTTTTTTTTTAACTTTTTTATTTTTTAGACTTAGATCAGAGTTGAGGGACATAAACTTTAAAAAATATTTGCAACGGCCTTATCTACCTACTCCTACTTTTTTCGATTTTTTTTTATTTCAATAAACTTGAAACTTAAAATTAACATAAACTTAAAAACGATGCAGTTTATGAAATTCAATGTGATTTTAAAATTTTAAAAGTTAGAATTATTTACCAACTAATGATAAATAATTAAGAATTTTTTAGACGAATTTCTTATGACATTTTTTCTAAACCATCAAAGCACTAGGAAAAGTTAATTTGCTTGTATTCTAGCCGAACAAAAAATAATATTTGATTTATTTAGATATTGAATTAAATACAACTTTTTGAGTTAATTTAAAGTTGAGATAAAACGTTGTGTTTTTACAAATTTTACAAAAAAAAACTATTTCAGATTTAATACATTTTTTTGTTATTCTACGATCTATCCTAGTAATACAAACTTGGTTAATTATTTATAACTTCAGATAAATAAGGCCCCGTAAAATAGTCTAATAAAGATTTCATATACTACTTCAACCACGCTCAACTTGTCTCGAGAGCTGACCCAGAGAACTTCACCTCAATTTTCCGGCAATAAAAACCGGTAAACAAAATTTCCCCTCAACAAAAAAAAAGAGAAACCAAAGTGCGTCGTCGATTGCGCGAAAACAAATCTAGTCCAAAATTCGTCGCCGAAAAAGGAAAAAAAAACTTTAACCCCAAATTGCGTGCGTGACGACAGCCATTACAACACCCACTTCACCTCACCACCTCCCAACAATAACTCGACGACTCGTGGCTGTTCTACCTTTTCTTTTGAACCAGCGCGCATTCTTGGCCGGTTACCTACATCCATCTCATTTTCCCCCACAGTACATAGCGAGAGAGAGCGCGCGTGTCCCCCTTTTTCGGACTTATCTCGGCAAACAGTACTAATTAAAACTGATCTACTTAGCACCCTTCTCCAAAAGAAAAGAAAAACGGACTCAAAATGAACTGGACGACAAGCTACTACTGCCGCTTCTAGAAGTCGAAAGGAAACGGTGTCAACGCTCTAAATCAAATCTTTCGGTTTGGGTAGGGTAGAAATGTCTATATTGGACTGTTGATTGTTTTTTTGATTAATTTAAAATTTTATTGGATTTATTAATTTCTGGTTACTGCGTGTGTTAAAACAATTTTCAATAGACCGGCTACGAAGTTATGGAAAAGTTTTATCCAAACAAGAATCAAGTTTTATAAAAAAAAGTCCAAAAAAATAATTTGAATTAAAGCTTTTTAAATTTGGTCTTTGTTTGAAACGTTTTTATAAAAGTCTTGTTACGAAATTATGGAAAAGTTCAATCTGATAGTCTTGAAACATATCAGCTAATTTATAAGTCCAAAACAGGTCCAGCTACCCTACTTTCATTCTCCTTTGCAAGCCGCGAAGACATTGCCCTCTGCGGTTTGGCTGCGCTCGCGAGGACTTCGATTTTAGGGGCCAAGGAGGGCGCCTGGGTTTTCCCAATCGACAGTCTCGGATTTACCTTTCAGCACGCCGCACGTCGTCATTTTCGAGTTTTACGGTCGCCGCGGAACGGAAAACAAACTATCCATTTCAACTGAGAACTTTCCCGACCAAACATCGTCAGTCGCCGGGATTTGCGACGCTCTCCTTGAACCATGTGTGAAGAGTTATACAGTGTGGAAAACTTTAAACTTGGCCAGGTTATCGTGCGCCACAACTTCCGTTGAAAGGCAAAACTCTCTCTCTCTCTGTCTAGGACGAACAAACCGCGAATACATGCAAAATGAGAAATGTAAGCAAAATTAATAGCTTCCGTTGGTGGCCGCGAGTGAAAAATTCAAAACACCTTCTCTCGAGGTGTTAATTTATGTCCTGCTCATTTGCTATTCATGTCCGTTGACACAAACTAAGTTGAGAGTGGAAAAGAACCGTCGTTGAACTACATCGCCACGTGCATTGTGAAGCTCACCCAGGAGTTACGTAAGCTCAGCTTCATTCAACCTTCGTGTTCACATTCGCAGGACTGGCGGATACGGTCCCAAGGTTTCTGCGCCATCGAAGAGTCCCTCCGCTCGACGGACAACCTGGCCAAGGTTCAACCATATCTGGAGTCACTGCTGCGAACGCTGCTCTCGTCCGAGCGCAATGTGGACGTCATCGAAGACAAGGTCCGCATGCTGGTCAACCTGATCTCGCGTCTACCGCTGGAGAATCTGGAGGACCGCGTCGCCCAGATCATGACCGGACTGTGCCGGCAGGGCGGCCCCGGCAGCAACACCGTGGCCAAAGCCCTCATGCAACGACTGCCAACGGCTGCCATCGTGCAGCGACTGCTATCGGACGATTTCCTACATGCCAAAAGCTCAAAGGTAAGAACTTTGTACGAGAATCTCCTCTCGAATACAATGTGTCTATAACTAGCCTGATTTTCTCTCCCAAGTTCCGCGAGAATGCCCTGCAAATGGTTCTGTTTGCACTGATGACATTTCCCAGCACGTACTTTGATGTCCAGGCGCTCATTTCGCGGGCCACCGTGGCTGCGGTGGACCGAAAGAAACGGGTTCGACACGTAAGTCCGGGCAACTCTAGAGATATCCAACATCCTTCCAACTTCTCTCATCCCCCCTTTCCAGGGAGCGCTGGACGTGCTAGCGGTACTAGGCCAAATCGGCTCGCCCAAGCTGGTCCTGGACGTGGTGTGTTCCGCCGTGGGGCAACGCCCCGACGGAAACCACCTGATAGCGGCCGTGAAGGCGCGACTCGCCCGCAAGCAGCTTCCCTTCATCGGACCGGACGGCAGCGTCGAGTACGCGCTCAAGGTGCCCTCCTGCCGGACCAGCTCGGTCATCATGTTCGGCGCGGACGTGGACTGGATCGAAGCCGGCAGTGGGTCCGCCTCGCCGACCTCGACCCGCTCCCGGAACAACTACCCGAGCTTCCAGGTCGACAGCAGCGGCTCGTTTGACGAGTACAAGAGGTAGCTTCAGAACATCTCACCTAAAATAACCAATCACTCAAAAAATCTCAAAAACCCTTTCAGGAAACCAAGCTTCCAGGTATTCGACGAGGTGAAGCAACCCATCGAGTCCAGTAAAGTGTACAGCTCCGGCTGGGGGGCCTCCAAGATCCCGGTTAGCCAAACGGTAAGCAGGATGGTTCCAATATTTCACACTTTCTCCGCTCTAGGAGATGCTGGAACACGATAAACGGCGCAATTAAATGTTCGTAAATGAATTATTCATAGAAAAAATGCCGCCGACGGTAATAATTATGCAGTATATGGCGAAGCTGTTGTTGTTTTGTTCGAGTGGTACAGATTTTGGGAGGGCTACGAACTCTAGGGAGAGGAAAAATCGAGTCAGCGATTTATGACATTCTCTCGACCGTTAACGATTACAATCTTGTACTTTATTATTGGGTAATTCTCCGCCAACTCACACAGCAGTTGCCCCGACCCCTCTTCGATTTGCGTGAAACTTTGTCCTAAGGGGTAACTTTTGTCCCTGATCACGAATCCGAGGTCCGTTTTTTGATATCTCGTGACGGAGGGGCGGTACGACCCCTTCCATTTTGAACATGCGAAAAGAGGTGTTTTCAATAATTTGCAGCCTGAAACGGTGATGAGATAGAAATTTGGTGTCAAAGGGACTTTTATGTAAAATTAGACGCCCGATTTGATGGCGTACTCAGAATTCCGAAAAAACGTATTTTCATCGAAAAACACTAAAAAGTTTTAAAATTCTCCCATTTTCCGTTACTCGACTAAAAATTTTTGGAACATGTCATTTTATGGGAAATTTAATGTACTTTTCGAATCTACATTGTCCCAGAAGGGTCATTTTTCATTTAGAACAAAATTTTTCATTTTAAAATTTCGTGTTTTTCTAACTTTGCAGGGTTATTTTTTAGAGTGTAACAATGTTCTACAAAGTTGTAGAGCAGACAATTACAAAATTTTTGATATATATACATAAGGGTTTGCTTATAAACATCACAAGTTATCACGATTTTACGAAAAAAGTTTTAAAAAGTTGGTCGTCATCGATCATGGCCGTTCATGGTCACCCGCGACAGACACGGACGACGAAACAAAGAGAAACGCAAAAGTAACTTTTTCAAAACTTTTTTCGTAAAATCGCGATAACTTGTGATGTTTATAAGCAAACCCCTTATGTCTATATATCAAAATTTTGTAATTGTCTGCTCTACAACTTTGTACAACATTGTTACACTCTAAAAACAACCCTGCAAAGTTAGAAAAACACGAAATTTTAAAATAAAAATTTTGTTCTAAATGAAAAAATGACCCTTCTGGGACAATGTAGATTCGAAAAGTACATTAAATTTCCCATAAAATGACATGTTCCAAAATTTTTACAGTCGAGTAACGGAAAATGGGAGAATTTTTAAAACTTTTTTAGTGTTTTTTTCGATGAAAAATACGTTTTTCGGAATTCTGAGTACGCCATCAAAGCGGGCGTCTAATTTTACATAAAAGTCCCTTTGACACCAAATTTCTATCTCATCACCGTTTCAGGCTGCAAATTATTGAAAAACACCTCTTTTTCGCATGTTCAAAAATGGAAGGGGTCGTACCGCCCCTCCGTCACGAGATATCAAAAAACGGACCTCGAATTCGTGATCAGGGACAAAAGTTACCCCTTAGGACAAAGTTTCACGCAAATCGAAGAGGGGTCGGGGCAACTTTTCCCGATTTCGTGTGAGTTGGTAGAGAATTACCCTATTATTATGATTAAGATATCTGATGAAACTTAACATTTAGTGCTTTGGAAGAGCCTTTTATTTTATTCTATAAAAAATTTCAGACTATATCTTGCTTTTAAATTTCGGTTTACAAATTTCCGTAAATTTCAGGCCAAACTTTGAAACAAACCAACAAAATTAGCATGTTTAAAACTACCTTTTTGCAATTGATCGTGAAACTACTTACTTTTCCTGTCATTCTTGAACGACGAAATAGCCTACTTTTCTGTACCAAAAATAACAGAATCGAATAGCAACACTTTTCAAAATAAATGCTGAAAAGTTCTATTTTTCAGCACTCAAATGGGTGCTGAAAAGTTGAACTTTTCAGCACTTGTTTCGAAAAATAACACTTTTCAACATTTTTTTTGATTTAAACGATTTATTGACAAAATACATGAAAATTTGGCTTAAAATTTCACTCAGTGTGTGTGTTTTGGAATTGCAAAAAATGTTGTATGGAACTCGTTGCAAAACTTGATGTTTTCAGCACTCTTCGTATTTATCCAACTCGGTGAACCTCGTTGGATAAATGTACGACTCGTGCTGAAAAAATCCTTTTTTTGCAACTTGTTGCATAAACTACTATTTCATGCATGAAGTGTTTCGGAAAAAATCAGGAAATTTTATGACAAAAAAGTTAGTTTTTAAGATAGAACTAATGACGAAACTGCCATAGCTCTCGGTAATGAACCTAAAATTTCTGAAAACATTGAAAATGCCTACATTTTGTAGAAAATTACCTTATCTATAATGCAATGTTTATCGCAACCTAACAACAAAATGATGGCTTTAATGGTTTTATTTACTGTGCATCGAACTTGAAGCACCATGCGTCTCCAGCTAAATGCACCTGGGACTAATTTGTATGAAGAAGCAGGCACTTCAAGTTCAATTGAAACACCAAAATCCGAAGAAAAAAAACCAAAAATCATACCTCAGAAACCTGTAAGTGGGTATTCATAATTTTTGGATATGTTACGTAAAACATTTTAAAATATGATAAAAAATATTTTCAACTGTGAGCTTTTTGGTCCCAAGACTTTAAATCAGCAAGTAAAATTTGCGTTTGATCCATAAGTGTTTTCAGCTGCAGGGTGACCACTCAAATCCCATTTTCAAATTCCCGACTTTTCCAGGCTTTTCCAGAATGCTCAAATAATACGCATTTCTTATCTAAAGAATGATTTCAAACAAAAAACTTTCTATAAGAAAAGTCAATATTAACCACCGAAAAAAAAATTAAATGAATTTAAAAATAATCCAAATATAGGCATTTTTTGTAAATGTAAATTGAAAAAAACTTCACAAATGGAACTTCATTATTATGATTCAGAGTAGAAAAACAAACGATTAGTCTTTGAAAAAAATATCTAAAGTTCAACAATACTTATAACATTCATGTTATTTTTTGAATTGGCAAAAGTATAGTTTTAGATACTTCGTTTCAACTGGAAATGACAAAAAGTTAAAGATAACTGAACTCAGAATTTCGTTCCTTTTTTTAACTTCATCATCATTTTAAATCAAAGAATGATTAAAACATAATTGCTGAAATTATTCATTCAAAGGATTTAGAAAAATGTCAAGAAATTCAAAAAAAAAAATTGCCTGGTTCCCTTTTTAATTTTGTAATTTTTGATATTGTTTTATTAAATCAATGTTAATTTATCTAGTGGTCAGTATTTAACTGTTTTTTTTTTTTTTTTTTCAGTGAACATTCAGTTAGATATGATTTTATGTTTTACCACTTATTTTAAGCAAAATGTTCGAAAAGACAATTTTTTTTAAACAGTTTTGCAATAACTCTAAATTTCTTGGATTATTTTTTTTTTGCAATTTCAAAATTTTCTTTATGCTTTCAAAACGTAAAAAAGTTTTTGAATTTTGGATTTTATTCGATATTTAAGTATTCCGAAAACTGAAAATCAAACTTTATGTATAGTAATAATTTAACCATAACAAAAAAAGTTTAACGGCAACATTAAAAAAAAATATATTTTAATTACTTAAAAAATTTAGTTAAGGCTGGTACAAATATTTTTAAAAGTTTTTGTCACCCCCCCCCCCTTCAAAATTGGCCCGAAAAATCAGGGGGCAAAAAAAAAATTTTTACAATAAACTTCAAAATTTCAATGAAAATTCAAGTGCAACCAGCTGAAATCAGATTAAAATACATTCTTCTGCGTTTAAAATCATTTTTAGCATGTTTGGGTTTATTAAAAAATCTTAAATTTTTTTGAAAATTTTCGATGCAAAATCTTTTTTTTCGATACAATTTTTATTTTTGTCAGATCTTAGATTTTTTGAAAACTAGAGATTGCAAAACAACTGAACTAGTGTAAAATGTATTTTAAAACACTTTTTTCATTTAAATGTGAAGACTATGGCTTGTTATTTCAATTTTTATATTTTTTTATTTTTTTGCCCCCCCCTTGACCTCGGCCAGGGCCGAGGGACAAAAACTTTTTTAAATATTTGCATCGGCCTAAACAATTAAAAATATTTACCAAAAAACCATTGTCAAACTCAAGTTGGAATCTGTTTTCAAATATTCAATCTATGTGACAAAATGAAATAGAATCATAACTCTGAGCTGGCCAATAGGCTATATTTTTTATTAGTTTTTCATTAACTTTATGATAAACAAAAATTTATAAAGATCATATGATTCATGAAAAATATTATGAAGATCTGTGTCAAAGACTCCAATATTAATTAAGATTTTGTATGCTTCTCCATACTCAAATATATTGAAATAGTGAAAAGAACCTTAAATTTAAAGTAAGTTATTAAAGCAGAATTGAGTGAATTCAATTTGAGAATTGTACAAAATATAAAAAATTATTCAAGAGTTAAAAAAATAATTTTCAATCAAGCATGCTTATAATTCCCGTTTTCCCCGACTTTTTGACAAAAAATCATAAATTCCTGACTTTTTCCCGATGTTTGGCGGATTTTGGCGAATTCCCGACTTTTTCCCGATTTCCCGACTTGAGTGGCCACCCTGCGGCTGGGTTTTTGAAATATATTGGTATTATTAGTAAATTATTAAATTAGTACCGATATTCCGAAGATATGTTTTTCAATGTTTTTTTTTTGCGAAAATCGTAAAAACCGGACCACTTTATTTCGGATAAAACCATCCTAATCGCCAAACAAAAAAAAAATATGGGTCTGATTATTTTTTGGCCAAGAATTTTGATTTGGATCCTGCTGGTTTGACGTGGAATCGTTTTTTTTTTTTGCACATTGACCATTTGCGATTTATTTTAAAATCAAAAACGTTCAAGTCTGATCTTACACAGATAGAAATATTGTAAGCATATCCGGTAACTCTATGTTTTTGAATTCGTTAACATAGAAATGTTTCCAAAATCGTCAACATTTTTCTCAATTTCGATGAAATTTTTTACTTATCACAGCACAAAAGACAGGCGTTAGGGGAAGGGGAAGAAGATTTTTTTAGGATAAAAAGAAAAACTACTTTTTCTATTTTCCAATTTTGTAGGGGAAAGTGGTTAATAATGGAAAAAAGGAAAGTCTAATTTCCATAATTTTGACAAAATGTGAGTGTTAGTTGTGTTTAAACAATATCTTCTTGTTATATTCTTAAGGTGAAGCCGTTGATCATTTTCAAAGAAAATTAATCATCACTATAAAAAATTGTGTATTAAATTCAATTTTACGAATTTCAGTACCAAAAGGAACCAGCATGTGCCGGTTGTTGCCTTCTTGAAGCCACTGAAGGAATTTTTGATCTAAATCAATTGTGTTTCAAAATGTATATACTTTTGTGGCAATCATTGATTAATTACGATTTCCATAACTTAACAAGGAATGGGATAATCGTTACCAAAAGGAATCAGCATGTGTAGGGCACTATTCTAAACAACTTGTTGAAGGAATTTTGTCAAAATATTGAAAGCGACGCAACATTTATATCTTTGAAGGAAAAATCATGACAATGATGGAAGTCTTCACATTAACGGTGCACATCAACCAGAGCTTTTGCACCAAGATATTTGTTATAGACATTTTAGCATCTTCAGGTACTATCAAAATATTTTTTAATTCATCCCCTATAGTACTGCCCATAAAGTAATTTACAGCAAAGTTTGATTAATTTTACATTCCCGTAATTGTAGGATTGGGTCCGTTAGTTTGACCATTTTGGAATAAGAAGACAACAACTTCCTTCGTTGTTGTGCACCCTTAAGTTAAATTTTATGTCAGGCAACTTTGTTAGGACCAAAAACCTGAGGAATTGCTAACAGTTTTTTTTTTTTAATCAAATATCAGCTAAAAATGAAGTGAGCAAGCAAGTTTGAATAAAAAGTTATGAAAAATAATTGTGAAATGTCATAAATCATAAATTCAAATTAAAATAGCAGCAAATTTCTAAATTGCAAAATGTATAAGAAGTTCCCCTAGTTCAAACTGTCAATTCCCCTTTTTTATTTAAATTTTATTTAAATAATAGTTTCAACAATATAAAGAAAAATCACTCTAAATTCTATACATGTAACCCCTTGCTCCAGGAAAATAACGTACCAACAAACAATGGTAAGTTCTTGTTCAAAACTGCTTATTGCTTTGTCAGCAGTAACCCAGTGAACCAGGGTCACTTTTCAGTTTAAATTGAAATTTATCAAACTATCTCCACAACTCGTCACAAATCAAGCCTCAAATGCACCAATCAAGCCTCCCACATCATAGCAGGCACTGCTGTAACTCTCACTCATAAGCCTCGACAATTTCCATAATTTCACTTTCTGGGTCAACACCAACCAATATTAATGGGAATGGCATATTATTGCACTGGGGCCAGCAAACCCACCACAGGGCACACATTTTCTCCTGTTTTCGATCATAATCGTGTATATAAACGTTGTTTTTCATGCATGGAAAACGGAACCCGCACCCTCCTCCTCCTTCTTTTCCCCCCATGTCCTCGAGACAATCCGCACTTTTACTTCCATAACTCACATGTAGGATAAGTACTTGACACAATTTTGGCCAGAGGTCGAACCAGCAGCTGTTTCAGCCGGTAGTTTCGTTTTGTTTGGCGAAAAAATGCTAATTTTTGGGAGTTCTCCATATGACGGTGTCCTTTTAACGGGAATTTCGTTGAGTTTTCTTTCAATTAGCTTCTAAAAATTATTGTTTTTATGAAAAAAATACCCTTACTTTTTTTCCACTTTAAAAACTGATACTCTTTTTTCAAAATTTTCTCAAAAAATCTAATTTTCCTACCACGTGTTAATAATGGCTTTTTTCCATTTCCGCCCACTAATAACAAACAAAAATCGTGATGATGATGATGGTGTTAGGATCGAGACCTTTCTACGGCAATTTACAATCTCGGTCATATCCGGAGCTGTCCGACCAACAGCAGCGGAAGGGTAACAACGGTGGTGCCGGTGGCCAAGGTGGAAAGGCGCACCCTAATGGCAACGGCAATAGTAACGGACGACATGCCAAACAACCAACAGTTTCAAGGTAACAGAGCAGCGTTTAGCAGTGTGATTTTCCACTTACGAAAATTGGCTCGCTTTTTTTGGTGGTGGGATTTTCCAGGTTTCCAGAAATGGAACCGGCTCGCCAGAACGGAAGGAACGGCCTAAACGGCAAAAATAGCAACCCGTACGAGATGAAACCGCAGACGAGGACGAATCGCAGCAGGCTGTGCTCGCGGATGAGTGATGGCTTCATGAGTGACACGATAGGTGAGCAAGCTTTTGTTTACATATCTAAGTTTAAAGTTAATGATTGCTAATTGTTATATTTTTCGCCTTAGCCAATGCAAACCGGGTGCTGCAGAGTGAGTCCCGCCCCTCGACTGATCCGGCCATCGATAATGGGGCGATAAGGCAGTCGCGGAACGGAATGAGATTCTACAATCCCAATGTTATGATGAGGTGAGTAAGAATAGAACAAATCTAGAATAAATTTTCAAAAGGTATCTGCATAGGAAACCCATGAGGGATAGGTTGTTTTGAAAATTTGATCTGGAAATGTGTTATTATTTGAAGTGTATGTTTTCAATGCAATATCCGCTGGCTGGCAGCGAAATTATGAAGCTTTTTAAATTTGAGGAAGGCATCAACCTTCTTAAGGTGGGTTTAGAAAAAGCATCATGTTATTTTTATTAAAGGTATTTAAAAGACCTTTCGAATGAGCCAAAAAGAATGATTATCTAACAAACTTATCAAAAGTTAAAAGCAATTAAGTGTCATTCATACAATTTGGTAGGTTTCGGATCCATACACAGAAAAAATTGTGAAAATTTGGAAGTTTCAATTTTGGAAGGTTGAATATAACTTCTTTTATGATGTAACTTTACCTTAATTTAGACTAAAAAAGTGACATTCGCCAGAAAAGTGGAAAAATTACACATTTTTTCTGACATAAAAGATGTACCCCTTCTCAGAACGAATAAATTAGTTAAATTTTTAGAGGGGACATTGCTATTCAGATAAAATTAATACTTCGATTTGAGGAAGGCTCCAACCACGTAAAAAAGGATTAAGAAAGGGTTTTTTTTTTTCAAAAAATGAGCTACATAGTATAACAGTAAAAAGTATCCCAATCACAAAAATATAGCTCCCAAATTTGGATTTTTTTTTTACCGGTCCAAATTTAAAAAAATACTGTACCATCAACTAGGGCAGTTCGGGACTACAGTCTGATTAGGGCATTTAAATGCTTCAAGTTAGAAAATAAATGCACTATTTTTGTTAAAAATACATTTTATTAGATTTATTTTGCTTTCATAATTCCTTAGACACAAAAATAATTTAAATAATATCAAAAACTTTGAACGTAAAATTGAAATATTTTTCCAAAATATGATGGAATTTGATGAAATCTACCTTAACCCTCTACAACCTAACCCCGTGTTAAGACGGAATTCGATCTAAAAAATCGCCAAAAATCTATTTTTCAACCAATTTTTGATCTTTAAAAAGCATTGGAAAGACGAACTCTTAAAATTTTAGAAAAGGGGTTAGGGTTGGAAGTTTAACTTGTTTTATGTGACTTTGCCAATGTTTTAAAAATGTCATTTTTTTAGAGGTCAACTTTGGCTGTGTTTTTTACTAACATTTGCTATATATTCTCAGTAAAAAGAAGTATGCAGTAATTTTTGTAGTGTTCCAGATTATGCCTCTACGCATTTTTTTACTATTTAAATTATAATGATGTCATTCTATAGCAGAAAATGTGAAAAACAAGCAAAAAAAATAAAAAGTGACTGTAGAAACGTGAAAAAATTAGATAGGCAAAATGTAATTAAATAAGGTTGTAGAGTAGTCCAAATATTACCAAAAACAAACATAAACTAAACAAGATAAATGCAAATTAAAATATTAAATATAAAACAAGAAAAACATAAAACAAGAGAAGTAAAGTTTTTCGTAGAACAAAAGTTGCTCAAAATGACCTCCTTAACATGGAAAAAATAAAAATTTTCGAAAAAAAAATTGGGCAGTAGAGGGTTAAAGCCAATAGTTTAAAAACTGTCTAAATCTTACCACATTGGGTCTTTTTTCTCAACGATCAGAAAAAAAGGATATACAATGAAAAAAAGGATATACAATGAATCCAATACTTCTGAAAAAATATCCTTTTTGGAAAATAGTACATGGACAATGTAGGCAATTCCAATTCATGGTTTTAAAATATGAGGCTTCGTTTTACACGTTAAAAGGAAACAAATTAAATCATATCAAAGTCTCACCGGTTTATGGTACTTTTTTCACCAAGATTTGGTTACGAAAATGCGTTTTTTTAATGCAGAACGTAATAAATCTTAAAATTACAAAAATGTTCTTTGGGAAACGTACCAAGAAACTCGGGCAAATAAGTTCTTGGTTCCCTATTTCATGAACACCAAACAGAAAAAAGTAGAATTTTGGATAGTTAAAAATTTGGTTGATAAAATATTTCCTTTTTTTGTAAATTTACATAAAAATGTGTAAAAATGTGAAATTCAACAGAAACTGATTAAAATCTTTTTTCGTTCTGTGTTGTTCACGTTTTCGGGATTAGATTTTTATCTGTGTGAAAATTGATTTGAATAGGGAAATCAATACCATTTGCTGATTCTCTTGACAATCTTTTCAAAATGCAGATAAAATTTATTATCAAATATTTAATTATAATTTTACTTGAAATTGCATTGTAACTTGTACCTGTAATCATGCCTGCACTTTTTCAAGATAATCCATAAATGATTTATTTCATTTCTTCCCAACAGTAAATTAGAGAAGATAGCCTTACCAAGTAACTCCAATTTCGTTCCCCATAATAGCTCCATTCAAGCGTAACCCCAATCATAACTGATTACGACACATTTCAGTGCTGGAATTATCAGGTCATGTTTGAACTTTAGCCCCAGCCAAAGAATAAGGCATTGCGCCTTACACACGCAACCCAACAACCCCTCAACCACGCTACACTGAAACTGTCAGTCAGGTCCGTCGTCGGTCAGTCTCGTCCACGTCTAAACGCTAGCATTTACACCTGGTGGCAAAACTTCATTCACATTCTGGTTTGTCGTGATATTTTAACAAAATAATGTCTGACCTGCTGAACAGTGTCCCATAAAAGTATGATGAAGAAGGATTGCCATTTGGACACCATGATTAAAAATTTTAAAGGTGAGGACGGAGGAGGTTTTTTTACGGACACTACCGTAGACGGTTTCGTTTTTTTTTTTTTGGAGGTTCACCCCAAAATGAGGCCATTTTAATTTCACGTCCTCGCGGACGTCCTTGAAGATAGCACTATGGGTGGCCAACGCCGCCACAGAACGCAGTAAATTTCGAGAGTGTTTGTGTTTCACCTCTTCAACGTTAATTATTTCTCTGAAAGAAGGGAGCTTAGAACAGGTGCAAACAGAATAACAGAAAAAAAAGTGATGACTAACGACACATGCCATAAATCACGTATTCTCGCTTTCAGGGAGGGCAAAGTTGAACAGCGTGACTGAAAATGTATTAAACACGCAGTGCGTAACTTCCCTCCTGAAAATGTACAGGGACTGACGTACTTCCTTACGGTAGCACTTGACCCAAGGTCGTGGAGCTTTTGGAGGGTTCGTTGTTTAACCTTCTCTAACACCCCTATTTTGGAAAGGTTCGAAGGTTAATGGTTGGCATTTTACGAACATCATTTAAAATTTAAGGGTTTCATGTTTGAAGCTCTCTTTGGATTCTTATTTCACTACCACTTGTATGATTTTTTTCACATTTTTTAAATGTTTGTATAGGATTTTGAGTGCTAAGAAGTTGATCTCAATTGCAGCAAATATTTTTCATGTCAAAATTATGTTCAATATCATCTGTTAGGGCAATTATTTGAGGATTTAAATAAAATGAAATAGGACCACATATCTTTTAATATAATTTTCGAAATGAAAAAAATATATATTGCGAATCGAAAAGGAAAGAAATATTTCCAAATTCTGGTTATAGATTTTATTTGCATTGATAAGAAAATTTCACGAATGTTTCATTTTTAAACATTGAAATTCGGACCATTATTATTTGCTGAGACATCGACAATAGAAAATGGAGCGTTGTTCTTTGGGTAAGACTTAGAAAACTTCAATTTTCCTGTTTCTTTTTATTTAACCCTTTCAGGCCTGATGAGTTCTAAATGACCCAAAAATCAGAAGTTCCAAAACTAATCCATAATTTGCGTAGGGTCATAAGTATCCATCATTAACTAAAAATGCTGTACTTCAGCAACCAAAGTGCAATATTCATTGTTTCTTAGACAATTTTATAGCACATTTTCTGCATCTTTCAAAAAACATATTTCTTTCATGGTCACTATTTTTTAAAACCGAATAACTGCAAATATTTCGCCGAAATTAAACTTTCGGTGGCTATATCTTGAAAACGAGGCACTTTATCAAAAAATCTGTAAGGTATTTGTGGATTGTAAATTCAAATTTACATAAAAAAATCAAGTCAAAAATGTATTGGTCCTCTAAAACAAATATTAAAAAAATATAAAAAATCAAAAATACTGATTTTGGGAAATTGAGTTTTTGCGAAAAAAAACGTTACTTAATCCACCTTTAGGTGGTTGCTGCCTTCCTCTCATTTATAGAGTGATTCCAACCCCCCTAAAGTGTCCACATAGTTTATGAATTGCCCCTAACGCAGCACCGAAGAGGTCCTAATAAAATAAGTGATGAGTAAACAAAACAGACTACCTACAGACTTTTTGTAAAGACTATACAGACACCGCGTTTGAGGAAAAGGGCATACCTTTACACGGCTTTTTCGTGGCGATCAGACCCGACCATTTGAGGTTATGTAAATTCAGACCATTTTTTAAATTGCTTGTAATTTTAGGTAGGTAAGTCAGATCCTGAAAATTCCTAATCCACAAGAAAGGTAATTTGAAAAACTTTCTAAAAATATATAATATGCCAAGTTTTCATACAAAAACCACATTTTTTTGCAAATTGAGAAATTCATATGCAGCAGTTTTTTTAAGCATAACTTTTGATGTGCTTTACTTAATCTTATAAATTTCAACTATGGGTCCTCAAGACGAATCGAATAAGGCCAATACGGTCAAAATCGGCTCAGACAGTGACGAGATATTCCAGTGACATTGATTCGGTACACATGTCTACATACAGCCAAACACACAGACATTTGCTCAGCTGGTGATTCTGAGTCGATAGTTACAAATGAAGGTAGGTCTAGGAAGTCTAACTAAAAAGTTCATTTTTCAAGTGATTTTATAGCCTTTTCTCAGTAAGGCGAGGAAGGCAAAAAAAAATTTAAAAATAGGAAATTGTTTTGTCCGTGTACGTATATTTTTCTAAATATTTCTCGTCAATACCTACAACTTTTCCGTAGACTTGGTACTCAGAAAATTCCTTCAAAAGTTACAGATTTTTGAATATTTCTGTAACATTTTTGTATGGACAGCTGCCAAAATTATATGGAACCTTGTATGGGTGAACCAATGACACACAATGGCTTATTTAACCAAAGGCCCCCACAAAGTTTGAGCCAAATAAAAAAAATACAGATAAAATGCCTTTTTAGATTCTAGTAGAGAATTGTTAAAATTAAAAATTTGTCATTTTTAATGAAATTACACAATACGGCCGAAATTCACTATTACACCTTTTTGAAATGTTAATTTGGCATCAAATTGAAGATATTGGCTTTAAAATTTCAATTCTCGCTTACTTTTTCAAAAGGTCCTATGAACATAGGAAACCCATAGCACATTGATGGTTTCGAAAAAGTAATCTAGAATTTTTCTGTTTCTGTGTTTTTATTCGTTGTATCTTACGAATCAATGTTCCAATGTCTTCAATATTTTCTAAAATACTCATAAGCACAATTTAGAAAAAAAAAACGAAAAATTGCAATGTTTTAGTTAAAATCAAAATTTAAGTGGACATATATCTCAAAAATGGTACACATTAGTAAAAAAGAATTTTGAGTAGGATTTTCAGCTGCCAAAATAGTATGACACAAAATGGCTTACACAGGCCGCCATAAATTTTGAGCCTAATAAAAAACAAAAAAATGCACAAAATCCGCCGATTTCGTTAAGAAATTTTTACAATAAAATCGAAATGAAGAAATTGCCAACTGACGGAGAAATATTGAGATAGAGAAGAGCGACAACCAGAGAGTCGACTGTATTTATATAAAAGGTTAAAAAAGTGGACAATACCATTTGAATCCTGAATAAAATTCTCTTATTCCTACATTTGTACGAATCATGGGGTAAGAGAAAATCACTCCCACCCGTTCTTTGTAGACAACATTTCATTTATGAATGTCCTATAATTGTACATGCAAGAAGCAGGTTTTTCTATCGATCTTGATGCAATATGCTCCCCAAACATAATGACCTAATGAGTGTAACAGTAGCATGACCGACCAACCCAGTCAGTCTAGTCCAATTGGTGAAGTGACACAATTGTGTACTGCCCTGCCCAGACACAAAGATAAATAATGAGCTCACATAATCACTGAAAATCCTTCCATCAGCGTGTTCTAATGCATGCTAGGTGGGGAGATGGTTATCTGGTGGCTAGCTTGCACTGAAATCGTGTCAACTAGTCCTATTTTTTATTGTCACGCTTTTGCTGATTGCAGGCATGTAACTAGTGCTGTATCACACAATTACTCTTATAAACAATTGTTAAAGGCTTTGCCATAAAATACTGATGAACCAACCAACTTCCATGCACGGTATGGCATAAAATCGGAGCCAGGATGCTTCTACCCACACCAAGCAAGGCGGTCTTTCCTCGATTTGCTTCAGTCTCGGGCTTCGTTGTTATAAACAAAACAATGAGATACCTATAGAAATGCTTGCCTCGCCACCCCCAACATGGTACGGCGGTACACACATACAATAGTGGTGAAAGGCGGCAAGCATGAACCAATACACGGGTGAAACACCCCTCTGCCATGAAGGGAGGGTGAAGCAATATCCATTTGAACACCAACAAAACGAGGAGCAAGGAAGGAAAAGCCAGTGGCCTTTTCAGAGAAGGAGAGTGTATAGTAGAGTATAGTAACGTCCAGTAGTCGGTTAGTTGACCAGTGGAGCAGCACTCACGACTCGTAGTTTCGATCCAGTTTTAGTCCTCGAAGGACCAACGGCGAAGGCAGAACGTGCTCGAAGCAATGAAGTCGCCAGCAGCCAGAACTAGGCCATCGTCCACCGTCGAATGACCCAAGTGAAAAATGAAAGTCTCCCAATTTGGGACAATTACAAACGACTTCTGATTTTTGCGGAAGTGACGTGAACGGGAAGCTCAGTGATTTGAGGAAAATGTTTGTTAAAGTTGTACCCTATTACAATCAATTCTGTGCAAACTGGTGCCTTTGCTGTGCTGTGATAGATGAAGGTGTTGTTCAAAATGGCACCAGCAACGATAATAACAATCACTCGGCGGTGGAAAATGGCAACCTGAAGGGGCAGCCGGAATCGACTGCGATGTCGAACGGAGCTTCTTCAACCTCCCAAAACGGCGCCAGGACACATGTGTTTCAAAAAGTGTTTCGAAATCCACCAAACTTTGTTCGGTTCTGTTGCTGCTGGAACCATGCTCGTAACCATTCTCCGTCGTCGTCATCATCCAACCAAAACAAAGGAACCGCCGACGAAAGTGACAACGACAACGACGACGGAGTGACCAACGTGGTTCCCCTCGACGGTGGCACCATCTACACCCCGATGAAGAACTTTATCGGGCGTGACGAACTGATACTCGACGACGCAGTAGGCGGTGGCGGCGTCCCAGTCGAAAACGGTCATCCTCAGGGGCAAGGCCGAAACGTCGACAGCGACCGTTCCCGAGCAACGTCGGCGAGCAGCAGCGGCGGACCCACGACGGAGGAGTTGGACAAAAGTGAAGACGAAAAGTAATTATAATTATTACCATAAAATAGGGACCACGAAGAGGAGAACCTTCGGTTCGGCGGTTGAAGGTCCGGGTCCGCTCGCCCGCCCGCACACGTGGAATGTTTGGGTTGACCCTTTGCGGCGCGGACTTTGGGGAAGGTTACAACAATTTTGTGCTTGCAATCGTGGAATGTGGAATCGATAGTCCCGGGTGATGGTGAAAACTGAATAATGACGGTGGTGTGAACCACAGTCAACCTCCTGGGAATAATGAGTTGCAAAAGGTTACATTATTGCGCGCTAATGGGTTCTCCATGGAATTGGAATCAACCTGTGGAGGCGCAGTGTAGGGAGCTTCGAATACGCTTGATATTGTTGCAATTGGGTTATCTATTGTTAATTTTCTCTTGTTCAGTCTTTTTTCTGGTCACTTCTTTAATGCGAATAACATTGGTTCTCATGTTTTTCTAGTTTCATTTTTGGTATTTTGATACATTTATTTTGTTGAGTTGTTAACAGTCAAGTATTGTTGAAAACAAACAACATCCCAAAGTCTTTTACTTATTTTATATTTTTCATATATTTCATTTAAATGCGGCACACGAAATATCTGAAAGCTTCTAAATTATACCTAAATGCTTTTGGGATGTTTCAATTATTCAACAGACCAATAATAAGTCTAATAGGAAGAGCATATATTACTGAGCACAATTGAAAATAACGTAATTAGAGCGTCCAATTTCCCGGGGTTACAAAATTTCCGGGATCAGAATAATTTTCAATAAATTTACGATTTTCCGGTAATTCCCGGGATTACCGGCAAATCGTAAATTTACTGAAAATTATTCTGATCGTGCTTTTAATTTATATTTTGCAACAAAATTGTATAATACAGCAACTGTAATGTTCAAAATGAGTGTGGGGTAAAAATCATACAACTTTATAAAAATATTACAATTTTCTTATTTTATATATGCAGTCTTTCAAATTGTATCAAATCAAAAAATAACAATCAAAACCATGCTTCTCAACCATAAAAATGCTTTTGAAATTGTCTCTGTTACCATTTCGAGGGAATATGTTTAAGAATAACATTGACTCATAAAGTAAAACAAAAAATAATATCATGCAGAAATCATGTTTTCCATGGCAAATAACGTGTTCTAGACAAGAAAAAATAAAATCAAAATCAAATTAGGTTCTCTCTTTACTTTTTTGCAAATTTTCAAAAAAATGGGACCAGAAAGTAAGGAAAATGTATACTTCTGCTTGAATTTTGGGAATTCCCGGGAAATTTACAAATTTCCCGGGAAATGGTTTATATATATATTTTTCAGGAATTCCCGGAACGGGAAATTGGACGCTCTAGAATCTACCAATAAATAGCACCAAAAAATAGAAAAAAATATTTATTAATTAATTTTTAACCTGTCAAACACACTAGAATTTCTTTTACGACATGGACAAAACATGTTATTTTCTTCAATTAGAATAGGTTCGTCGTTCGAGAAAACACAATTCAACGATTACAAAAATTCTGAATTTTTGTTCAACATCAGTAAGTTTTAAAAAAATCAATAGGTTGATGAATTTTTAAATTTTTTAAAGTATGTATAGCAAATTTAAAAAATATTTTTTTTTCCAAAATTAGTAAAATATAAAAAAATTAAACATAAATTGTTCTAGAAAGGGGAGCAAACGTTTCATTTAGAAAATGTTGTATTAAAATCGTTGAAAAAAATATTTTTTCAGCACTGATAAAATCTACTTTTTAAAACTTCTTGTATAAATTCAGTCAAATTTGACCAGAGAAAAGACTATTAATTTAGTTACACAGTAAAAGAAAGTGAAAATCTCGGTGATAACAATTTTAAAGGTTTTAAGGGTTTCTAGGGTAAAATTACACATAAAAAAAAAGATTTTGTGTTTAATTGCAATTAGCTTCATTTTTCGTTACCTATTATGTGGTCTTCAAAAGGATCAGAAAATGTTACAATTTTTTTTCTTTTTTCGACATTGGAAATAGAATCAACAGTTTCCAATATATCGTTTATTTAAAATTAAGGGCAAAATTTAAAAAAGGACAGAGAGGTTGTATTTGTAAGGTTAGTCAACATAATTTTTTGGGTTAAAGTTAGATATTTTCAGCGTAAACTTTTTTTTTTAATTTTCTTTTAAAAAAATCATAATTGAAATCCAAATCGAGATACCAATTTCCAAATATGTTCCTAGAATGTTTGTATGGACAGTTCCCTAGTTTGTATCGAGAAATGTATGGAGAGAACAATTACGCAGCCTGGCTTATTTGAACATAACAAATTGCAATTCGCAATTCGCAATTTTCAGTGTAAGAACGGGCCTTGACCGATCTTATGCACCAGGTTCCCGACGAACACGCACTGCCCTTACACCTACATTTCACCCTTGCTCTGAGTCAGTACGAGCAGCACGCTAGAACACGCAAGCGATAAATTAACATCAAATAATATAAAGATCCTAAAAACATCAATTTTTGAAAATAAAAATGCACAATCGATTCATTTAAAGATTTTAATAAAGGATTTAATGATAAAATTTTAAACAAAATCATGTGTCTTTTGTTGTACAGAGTCCAGGTTCGATACTGGAATATATAATTCAAGATGGCGACGACCGAGTATTAAGCATAAATCAATCATCAAAATTTGACTAATATTAAATCACCAAACTCGAATTAAACATCTTAAAAATAGAAAATTAAAATAAACGTATTATCGAGTTTGGACTATATCCAGAGCAACATTTGAAAGGGGCGGTACGACATTGCTCTTACGGCCTTTCATTACACGCGTTTAAATGGGACGAAAGGCCGTAAGAGCAATGTCGTACCGCCCCTTTCAAATGTTGCTCCAGATATATTAGAATGTAAATAATAAAACGATTAAGATTATTTATCAGTTTTAATAATTGAAGGGATCAAAATGTCACGTCTAACTTTCAATCAAACTCAACATCCTTCCATATAAATTACCATGTTTTTCCATGATATTGACAGGTTCAAAACAGGTCGTTGAATATTTAATTCAATTGAACAGCTCATATTCCACGGTCAACCGCAAATCAAGTCGTGTGACTATTTTGAAGCAACAAACTGTTACAAAATAATCATCACCCGCGGAAATAACAACACAATCACAAAGAGAAAGAGCGAGTGTCTAACAAGTCGAGAATGCCTAAATAATTCCGACAGCTGAAGGTCGCCACTACCACCACCGACCGGAACATGCTGGCCTGATGACGACGACGACGACCGTTGGTTGGTTGTTGTTCTTCCGTTCGTTACACATGCCTTAGCTTATCGATCCTTGTATTTCTGGTGGGCTGATAAGAGCCACCACCAGAAGAGCGTGGAGTGTGGCGGCAAGGTCAGCTGCTGAGTTTCAAAATATAAATGCAAAAAAAAAAGAAATTAAAACACCCCGCGCCCTCCTCGATGGCCTGAATAGGAGACGTTCCATTTCCACCTCCGCAAGAGGTGAACCTGACACTCTGCACCACACGCCACTCAGGAGTCAGTGTTCACACTAGTTAATTATGGACGAAGTCTGTGTTGGACTGCTTGAAATAGTTTTCAGACTAGGGTGGTACTTGTTTGGGATGTGAATTTTAAAGTTTCAATTATTGTTTCTTTTATTTCAGCAACGGCAACAACAACCCAGCAAAACAACAAGTGAGCACGCATGTGCAGAATAAGCAAGATCTAGATCAGCGTCCCCATTTATCACCGGGCAAAAGCTACGGCAATAGCCAAAACAATGCCACTAGTAACGGCGGCGGACGCTTCTTTGGCGCGAATAGCACAATCGAGACACCTCATCGGCCGCGGTTTCTGGGCGAGGGTGGCGTGCCAACGGCGGCGGGGGCAGGAATCAATCAGGAAAGCTACATTATTCATCGCGACGAGCAGTACGATAGTGAGAACGATGAAAAGTCCAGCAATGACTCGACCTCGACCCGAATCATCTCAAACAGTACGTTTAATTTCGGTGGCAAGGGAAGCGACCCGTACCCGCCCACGACCCCCGGCTCGATAATGTCCTCGCGGCCACAATCCGTTACCTCACACAAGTCGATTGGCTCTGGGATATTGAAGAGCGACGGGCGCCTCTCTCGGACCAGTGCCATCTCGCACAGTAATACCTCGCTGAAGCAGCAGAGCGCTGCCGGCGGCGGAGACAACGTGTCCATCAAATCGGCTCGATCGGCAAAGAGTAGGACCGACAACGAGGCGTGGTACGAGCAGGAGTCGACTCCGGTGCGAAGCGAAGACGTCATCAGCTCCAACCAGGTGCAGTACGAGTCGGACTACGATGACGAGGATATTGAAGAAGTGATAGAACCTCCAAAGCGGACTACAACACCGAAGCGCTATCCCACGCCCAGTCCAGCCCCGCTTCAGCAATCCTATTCAACCGAAGAACTGTCCAACACCAGCTACCATCAACCGGAGGAACCGGAAGCTTCTCCACCACCCAAAAACAGAGTGCAATCGGCCAGTCTAGGAAACCTCCAGCAACTAGACGACGAAGAAGAGCCCGCCCAGCCAGTACCACCCAAGAAAATCCTCAAGAAACCGTTTCTAGTCCGCAAGAGTAGCAAGGTTGCCCCGGCCAAAGAAACAACCCCCGTCGGAGGATCAACCAAGGGCAAGACCAAAGGCAACGAAGTCATTTTCCAGAAGAACCTACGAAAGTTTGAAAAGCCCAAAGATGCCCTCGCCAACTGCATCATCCACCTGGAGAGTCCCAACTGGGAGCAGAACGTCACCGGCCTTCAGATCTTCGTCCGTCTAATCCGCCACCACCCGGAAGTGATCGACTCCCAAATCCATCTCCTCTCGGTGGCCCTCGCTCGCCAAGTCCGCAATCTGCGTTCGCAGGTCGCCCGCGCTGCCTGCCAAGCCTCCGCCGAGTTCTTCTCCACCCATCGACGCTGCATCGAAGGCGAAGCGGAGGACATTGCCACCCATCTGCTGCACCGAACCGCCGACACCAACAAGTTCCTGCGGGCCGACGCCACCCAGGCGCTGGAATCGATGTGCGAGAACCTCTCGAACGCAAAGGTGATCCACATCATCTCCTTCAAGGGGGCGACCCATCAGAACGCCGTGGTCCGCACGACGGCCGCCAAAATGCTGGACAAAATCGTGCACCAGATTGGAGCGGAGAAGGTTTTCGCATTGCCGAAGGAATCGCGCGACAAGCTGGTGCTCACCGGAGCTCAACTCCTCCTCGAAGGTTCGCTCGAGACGCGCAACTACACCAAGAGCATGTTCAAGCAGATGTCGGACCATCCGAGCTACAACAAAGTATTACTGGACGTGATTCCGTCGCGTACATACCGGAACATTGAAAAGTCCCTCAAGAGCATCCGGCAGATGTAGAGCACGTGATTCCTAAACAAAGAAAACAAAAAACTGCATAAAACTGTAACTATAGAGCATTTTTCTTGTGTTATTATCTATCGGAAAAATTAGCTAAATTAGACGAAATCTTTGTACTCTGTATCATAATCATCTTGTAACTAAATTTACTATTAAAATAATAATAATAAATGTTATGAATGAAAGCTGAGTTTTACTTGGGTTGTTGAGAACTAGGGGAAATATGCCCATTCCCGTCCCACTAAGCGGTCGTGTCTGAATGATGCTGGATAATCTGGAGTATTACTTGAAATTTACTAAAACCAAGTACACCAACCAGTATAGCAGCTTTTTGTGAACATTTCTGTTTAATTTGACATTTACTAAAATCTATTCTATTCCTTTTATAAGCATTTTACAAAAATATTTCCCAAGCCTATTCTAGTCTGACGAGTATGCACTGGAGCCCACGCAATTTCTATTATCGGCTGACCTCTTTTTTCTTTCAGCGCTCTTTTGTATCTGTCTAGTGATGTATGCCATTTGTGACAAAATTATTAGTATTAGTATTAGAAATGCAATTTTTTGTCAACCCTACTATTTCAAGAGTTTCATTGGTTTTAATGCTAAGAGTCATTATTTTGTAGAAAATATGCCCTCTTTCATAGAAAAAAAGTTTGTTTAAAACCATAAAAAAGTGTTCCGAATTCGAGGATTTCAAGGTCCATATTTTTCATTAAAAACTAAATATAAAATGTTAAAATTTTCAGTCGATACATCAATCGAAAGATCACAAGAGTTGCTTTCAAACAAAAGTTTTATAGATTTTCTGTGAACTGTTCTGAATATGTGGGAGGGTTGTCCTTTGATCGAATTTGATCGAATCGAAATCAACTTTGATGATAAATCTCTATATGCACTTCGAAAGGAACCGGTCAAGAAAATTTCCAAATGTGCGTAGCAGCGGCAGCGAAAGTAAGCCAGAGAGGGTGAAGAAAAGCCCCAAGAAATCGTTCTCTCTCCTTTGTTCTGTTGTTTGTAAAGCCATTTCTTGACCGCCTTTCTTGGGAGGTGCGTATTGGCCCTAAAAGCGAAAAAGAAAAAGTCCGTGATCCGATTATCCGAAGTAGGGCGTCAAATTTTCCCGGATTTTTAATTTCCCGCGAAATCGGAAAAATATTTTTTGGAATCCCGAGAATTTTTTAAAAACAGTCATAAAATCCATGTTTTTATTATATTTGCTATATTTTCTAGCTTAAAATCATAAAATTTGCTCAATACTATTATTATTATTATTCTTATTATTATTTGTTTATTCATGTAATGTAAGACACAGTCTTATAAAATATTACATCTTGATTTAATATGATAAATTCACAGCTTTGTAACCTTAACACTAATACTATTTATATTTACTATTTTATCTCGAATGCGTTTTGTTAATCCTTATCGTTGAGTAAGTTTAGCAATTGTCTCTTGAAGCAAGGAATACTTCTACATGATTTTAAATTTGAAGGTAGAGAAATCCAGGTAGATACGCCTCTTGCAAACAGTGAACCATTGTAATAAGCAGAGAAATGATTAGGTATAATAAAATTATTCGTTCTCTGATTACGAAAAGGAACTAGTTTGGTAAAAAGATAGTTGGGATTTTTGCTATGAATGATTCTGAAAAGTGTAACTGAAGAGCGAAATTTAATAAATTGGGAAAACGGACATACTAAGAGATTACTTTGGTAGTTTGTAACACGATCATATCTTGAAAGATTATTTACATATCGTACACATGCATTCAGGGCAACTCTGAGTCTATCAAGTGCAGCCACAGAAGCGTTAGAAAAAACGAAATCTCCATAGATAAAATGAGGATAGATTAGCGTTTTAAACAATTTAAGCTTCGTGACAATATCGAAATTATTGGTAATTAGATTAAGCTTTTTAAGTGTTCCATACACTTTTCCAACTTGTGCATTTATGTGCGAGCTCCAGTCCAGATTAGAGTTAAAAATTATACCAAGGTTATTGGCGCTTTCAAAAAATTCTATTCTTTCTCCTGACATAACTAATGGAGGAGGGGAAGGTGGAGTTCTTAGATTGCTTATATAAGAAGAGCTTTTGTTTTACTTGGATTAATAGGAAGAAAATTATTTTCGGACCAATGATGAACTTTGGCCAGATCATGGTTGATTTCATTCGAAATTAAAAGATTATTTGAATTTTTCTTGGCACAATAGTAAATTTGAACGTCGTCAGCAAATAAATGTACCAAGGCCGTTGCAAATATTTTTCAAAGTTTATGTCGCTCCTTTGGATTTTAAATATTTTTAATCCAATGTGTGTCTATTTTTTAAATATATTTCTTTTAAATGTTTTTGCATATCAACAAATTCTTTGAAAATGTCTAATAAAAACAAGAAGGGACCATCCATAGACCACGTGGACACATTTTGGGGAGTTTGTAACCCCCTTGTAGACAGTTGTTCATACAAAAACAAATTTGTATGGATCGTGGACAATCGCCATACAACCAAGAAAAATTCACAAACAATCACCAGCAGATTGATTTTCTTGGAGAAGTTCGGTGGCGATTTTCTTTTGCGTGATTTGCCTCCTCTATCTTTCGTGGGCGAAGAAAGTTCGCAAGTGAAATTGATTTTCTTTTTGCTATTATTCCATCCCTGCCGGCGTCAATCAAAAAATTAAGCAAAAAAATGCTAAAATATCTGTCTTAATTCGTAACACTTGTGCTGATTTGCTCCAGATGCCGGTGTTTGATGAAGAATAATTTTATATGATATTTTTTCAAACTTAAAATCGTAAACATACGTAAATATAATTCCCAGTCTTTTAAAAATAAATAAAATGTAAAAGAAAATATTTAAAGCGCTAGGCATTTTACGGATCTGCAAAATAAAATTTTATCAGTTTTCCTTAATATGCCGAATACAAATTTTAATGCTTCAATATTCTATCGATTACTAAGTATTCAACTGCTCATGTATTTCCACAATTGAATCTTAATTTCCAGATTAAAATTTGAATTTTTTTCAGCCTCGGAAATTCCCGGGATTCAGGAATACCCGGTTTTGGAAAAATTCCGGTAAATTTTGTCCCGGGAATTCTCGGGATTGATGCACAAAAGTTCCGAGTACAGTCCAGACTCGATTATCCGAAGTTTTCCAACAGAATTCACTTCGGATAATCAAATCAAGAAAAAAAAATCGGTTTCATAGTTTTGATTGTCGAACTTAAGTAGAGGGTGACGATTCTCGAGATTTTCAATTTCCCGGGAATCGAGAGTTAAATTTGGGCATTTCCCGGGAATTCCCGGGACCCGGGAGTTTTTTTTTCTATGTCAATAGTGGCAAAAATTTAAAAAGGAAATATACAAATATTTTTACTTTTCAATCAATTAAGTTACATTTAATTTATACTTATTCTATGAAACCTTAACTTCAGTATTCTATTTATCTGAGGAACTATATCTACCTTTTGATTTTTTTTTCTGAATCTGCAAATACAAGATCGTTTCTTGTCCTTTTTGGGACTCAAAATTGTAGTTTAAAATGTTAACGAATCTTTATTCGCACTCAGTGATTTTTCAAAAGTTTCACAAGTTTATTGCATGAACTTCTTATTAGATTTTTGTGAAGTAAAAAAAATAGCTAATATATAATTTCCCAGTATCGGGATATTGCCAATATGATAAACAACGACTCAAAACAACAAGTTTAACTTGTTTTTTTTTTATTTTAAGGTCAACTGTAAAATTTAATATTCATTGAAGAACTATTTGTGGGTCTCGTGGCGCAGGGGTAGCGGCTTCGGCTGCCGATCCCGATGATGCTATGAGACGCGGGTTCGATTCCCGCCTTATCCACTGAGCTTCTATCGGATGGTGAAGTAAAACGTCGGTCCCGGTTTCTCCTGTCTCGTCAGAGGCGCTGGAGCAGAAATCCCACGTTAGAGGAAGGCCATGCCCCGGGGGGCGTAGTGCCAATAGTTTCGTTTGAAGAACTATTTACAGTTATCAGGAAAATCCGAATGTTCACAATTACAAAGATTGACAGAGTGTTTTTTCCCAAAATATAATTGTATATTGAAGTTGACGCGAAACCCGTGAAACACAAAATGGCTTGTTGACATCAAAAAAGAAAATTACCTTGATACAGAGAAATTATCCTAGGGAGGATTAAAAATAGATTATGAGGATTGCTATGCTCGAGAGAGGATATGGAAATCGGACCTATTTTGATTTTGTTTTTCCTCTCAGAAATGATAAATAAAAATAATTAAAAAAAAACATTAGATTTTATTTCTGGGGTGTAAGTGCTAAGTATGCATCAAGATAATTTTTGAGGTCCATTTTTTTGGTTTCTCTCAATTATAGTTATTGGAGTTTTTGATAAGTTAAATTTTAAACTTTCTGAATAAGAAGATCAGAGAAGCATTGGTTTATTCGAACTTGGACAGCAAACATCGAACTTCCAATGTTCTAATAGTAGTTTATGCAACAAGTTGCAAAAAGAGGATTTTTTCAGCACGAGTCGTACATTTATCCAACGAGGTTCACCGAGTTGCATAAATACGAAGAGTGCTGAAAAAATCAAGTTTTGCAACGAGTTCCATACAACATTTTTTGCAATTTCGAAAAACACTCATTGAGTGAAATTTTAAGTCTAATTTTTATATATTTTGTCAATAAATCGTTAAAATCAAAAAAAAGGTTGAAAAGTGTTACTTTTCGAAACAAGTGCTGAAAAGTTCAACTTTTCAGCATCCATTTCAGTGCTGAAAAGTAGAACTTTTCAGCATTTATTTTGAAAAGTGTAGCTATTCGATTTTGCTATTTTTGGTACGGAAAAGTAGGCTATTTCGTCGTTCAAGAATGACAGGAAAAGTTAGTAGTTTCAAGACGGAATTGCAAAAACAATTTGTTTTCTAATATTATTCTGATTAGTTTATATAATTTTGCTTCGATATTTATACGTATAACATTTCCCGGGAGTCTCGACCGAATTTCCCGGGAATCGAGAGGTTCAAAAATGGTCGATTTCCCGGGAATTCCCGCTCGTCACCCTCTAATACTTAAGTAACTAACTAATTACTTAAAAATGTTTTAGAATATTTTTTATCAAAGAATGCGACCAAAATAAAGCAAAGTTCGAATTTGAAGTAAAAAGTTTGGAAATAAAAAAAAAATATCGAACTTCGAATAATCGAGTCCAAATCGGTAGCTAGAATAAATTATTTTAAAAGCAAGCGAAAAAAAAAATATTTAATTTAATTATTCAATTTAATTTAATTTAATGATTTTCACGAGGATTTTCAAAATCATTAAATCAAGCAAAACAATGTAAAAGGACCTAAGTCGAAAATCAAAACAAACGAGATTTTTCATGCAAATGATGCACTAAGTCTTCAACTATCGCTATATATCGAGAAAAGTTCAAAAAGTTGATTTTTTTATTAATAAATTGGGTTTGTTTTCAACATCCACATAGCTCCTTTACTATAAAGGACCAATGTGAAAACTGGAGGTGTTTTGTTTTGAAATCGTGTTAGCTCAAGGGACAAACAAGATGTTGTTTATAAACAAAATTGAAATCAATTTGGCCCTTTGCTTCAAATTATGTTTTTTATATCGATTTCTGCTTCAAATAAAAGAAAATCCCGGTCATTTTTACAAATCTCGTAAATTTACACGGTACGAATCAGCTCCGACGTGATGCGACTTGCAGCGATAAAGTGGCGGAGAGCGTTCGGCGGCGGTGAGAAGTCTGCTGTAGGAACGAGCTCATTGGTACCTGTGTCGGGAGTGTCCGCTCCAGGAAAGGGAGCGGCTTGGAGTAATGGCCATTCGCGGAAGAGACACTTCATACAACATAAGACGTGATAATAGTAATATTCATCACAATTGAAATAAACGTAACCCAACAATGTTTGCAAATAGATTTTATTTATTCGGCTGCCGATCCCGATGATGCTATGAGACGCGGGTTCGATTCCCGCCTTATCCACTGAGCTTCTATCGGATGGTGAAGTAAAACGTCGGTCCCGGTTTCTCCTGTCTCGTCAGAGGCGCTGGAGCAGAAATCCCACGTTAGAGGAAGGCCATGCCCCGGGGGGCGTAGTGCCAATAGTTTCGTTTTTTTTTCGTTTATTCCGTAACTTCATTTTTCCTTCGATCTTCAGTCTTCGGATCCAATCTTCGGTTGGATAATGATAGAAACTCCATCGTGGAACATTGGCCATCGGATTTTCGATCTTTCCTGAAGCCATTTCTCACATCAGTTTGCATTCCCGTGTCTTACTGTCGCCATCTCGTTCCGATGAAACTCTCCGTTGCTAGTGATCCGCTTTTTTCTTGGGAGTTGCTCATGACCATCCACCGACCCAGTAGCTTTTTACGAACGGCCTAGCGATATTGTGGCCTGGTTCCAGCGACAATTTCAGCAGCTTGATTCACACAAGTTCGTCCACGATAAGTATATGAAAATCCAGAGAATGCTAGAAGCACCAGCCGAAGCGATCATCTGGATTATGAACACTAAGGGAATTTGTCTTTAAAATAGAAACTTATGTAAGTATTATCATTTTAAAAACCTTAAAAAGTTACTGACCTTGACAAATGCAGAAGGAACATAACACGGCAGCCACGGCAACTTCCCAACCTTATTGCAGAATAAACAACTTTTTTCACTGTAAAATTCTATTTTTCACATCACAATATCACGATTTGCCCTCAATTACTCAAAATTCTGTCGAATTGGCCGCGAAAATTATAATAAAAAACCCCTTTCAAAATTAAAACAAAAGTTTGATTGAAAAGGCCCCAACACGAAAGCAGACTCTGTTTTGGTTTGGCCTGCCAGGCCAAAACAAAAGAACAACATAAACAAACCGTCATCGTGTTTGGCCTAGGGTCCAACTGGAAAACGAAACTGTCACCCAGATACGAGATTTTCTTACAGAATTGGTTCTGTAAGAATCCTGCTAGAATGATTCTAGCAGCACTGTCAGAATTCTGTAAGAATTTTGCAAGAATTTTCTTATAGAAAAATACTGCTCACTGATTGGTTGGCATTAACCGGTTCAAATCATGTTTGAACAAGATTAATTTTCACTCTTTTTTTTATTTCGACCACGTTTTTTCGCGTGAAAAAACCTCCAAAACCTGCAAATTGCCAGGCCGTTGAAAAGTGAAAATCAAACTTCTATTATGCTGCTTTAGCAGCGGCAACACCGGATGTCCATTCCGGATGTTCGATCTCGTCGGAGTAGCTGGTTTAACTTCCATAGAGCTGGCGGACATTTTGGTAATCCGAGCTAGGAGGTCTGGAGATCCCGTCGGAAATCTAAACTTAGCTGGCAGATTAAAACACTATCGTTAGGTAAGCCATCACTCCCACTATTCCGGCATAAGTTGCGAATAGATTTTTTAGGCATAATGAAACTCAACCTATTTTTCCGCTATTTACAGGCATGGCTCTGCAGTTATGGCGACATCCAGACCTCGGATCTGGAGTCCGGATTATCTCTTCGGCTTCTTGGCCGCGACATCTTCTTCTAATAGTCAGAACCCGGGTTACTTGGAAATATTGGCAATGAAAAGCAGAGAGTGTTGCCGAAGAATCAACAGCCGCCTCCTACACCAATAGTGATGTGACTTATTAGACCAGAAAACGAGTTGTAATCTAGGTTGTGATGAACATAGAAATAAATTTTGTTCGAAATTAAATTTTATTTTGTTTAAATTTATCCATCAATAAAATTCCAACAAAATTCTAGCAGGATTCTAGCAGAAAATTTTTCCGTCTCATTCTAACAAAATTCTTACAGAATTCTAGCAGGATGGCCTGTCAGAATAGTTCTAGCAGCATTCTAGCAGGGTTCTAACAAAACCGGTTGCTTTCACCGGATTCTGCTAGAACCGGTTATTGCATTTGAGCTAGAATTCTCTGAGAATTCTTGCAAAGGTCTGGCAAAATTGTAGCAGCGTTCTAGTAAGAATAATTTTGATCTGCTAGAATTCTGTAAGAATCCTGTGAGAACGCCGTGACTGGGCACTGTTTACAAAGGTGCTATCACGCAAAGGGCCCAGCTCGATCCCGCACTGGTAAAACTTTCGCACGAGGCCTAATTATTTTTTCAATGATTTTCTTGGGGAAAAAAACTTTTCCCGTAAATTTGAATTTAGCGAAGCTTAAGCACACTAGTTTTACGCTCTTTGAGTGAATTATCATAGTAAATTGCTCATTTTTCTTAAAATAGGAATTGAATTACTAGTTGCAAATTTCATTCTCGTTTTTCTCAATGTTTTGAAAAATGACAAAGGCCGTTTTACAATGTTTTGCTTGAAATTTTGTTCATTACATTGTTAAGGGATAGCGAGCATGCGTTACTCGTTTTTGACTCCACTTCAACCTTATTTTTCACGGTCTTGCCACCCAAACAACCTGTCAAATTCGAAAAAGCAACATTCTCTGCCCGTTTGTTTTGATCCTCCGTTTCACCCGGAGCGTGTAAATTCGTTCCTAACTCTTGTGAAATCAAAGTGTTCCGGACCATCCCAGCACCACCCGACCAATATGGCCCAAACTTTTGGCGATTCGCCCGTCATCCAGGAAAACACCATCGGAGTGAACCAGGGAGGCCCGCATGGACACGGTAAGTCCGGCAAATTGCATTTTTGTTTACCTTTTCCCACTTATGTAAGACCGGAATTTGTGCCCGCGCAGGTGATCCCAACGACCGGCGTCTCCGAAAAGTCGAGCGCGAGGTGCTGATTCCGAAAATTATGCGCGAACGAGCCAAGACGGAAAAGTGCATCCCGGAGGTGCAGCAGTTCGAGGCTTGCTGCAAGGACTCCGGCCTGTTTATGGCGGTCAAGTGCCAGCAGGAGAACGAAGCGCTGAAGGATTGTTCGCTGCGGTGGTACAAGAACGAGCAGTTCCGGGCGGAGTGCACCGAGATTTATCTGGAGGAACGGGCGGAGTTTAGACGGACCGGGATTCCCAAGAAGTTTCGGAACATGAATTTTGCGCAGGCGCCTCAGTAACGAAGATTGTTCTTATTATTGCAATAAATATTGTTTTCACAGCTTTTTTTAACGGAATTGAGCGTTGTTTAGGATTTATGTACCTGTTAGCCGGTCCGGGTGGCTACGTAGTTGTGGTGCTTCGGGAACACTTCGCCAACTCGGAACTCCTTCAAGCGGCGAAGGCACTCGTGAGGATCAGCGGGATCTAGGCCTTCCGGATAGTGAACTTCCAGGATGAGTAGATCTTTGGCGGTGGTTTCTGCAATTCGGTTGAAGCACTGGAAGTCGTAGTTCTCCAGATTACGACCGCATGTTGTGAGGATCTTCCCACTCTGGTAAGCCTGAGTGAGCACGATGTAGGAAGCGTGAAAGAATTGTGGTCCTTTCTGATAGAGAACTGAAAAGAATCAAAAGGTTAATGGTAAAATCCGTGCTTCGCTTGATTTCATACTTACGAAAGTCCCCGCCAAATTTGAGTCCACTCCGAATGATCCAATTTCTCGATTTCAAATACATAAATGCAGCATACGAAGGAATGAAATCCTTTCTGATTGCAGCAAACTTTTCAACCAGATTCTTCTCCGTTAACACAGACCCATCAAAAGCTTGCACTTTTAGAACGTTCAACTCCCTCACCAGGAACATTGCTTCCTCCAACGACAAGCTCAAATTCTCCCGGATCAAAAACGGATCTTCCTCAACCTTCAATGCATTCCTCTTCAACTCCTCCACCGAAACCGCCCCCACCTCAACCAACTTTTCCTCATCTTCCTCCATAACCCACACCGTCCCCTCACTCCCCTCAGCGGAACCAAACTTCCCCGCCCATTCCCGGCGCCTCTCGACCTGCCTCCGGTTAACCACTCCCGAAGGATTCCTCCTCACCCTTCCCACATTCCGACCGTTTCGCGCAACAGTCTTAGGAAACGAACGCGACGACGTGCCCTGGCCGAAGCCTCCGTCCAGCGAGAGGTGTGCCATCGCGGCCGGATCGCACACCTCGACGGAAAGCCCGGTAAACAATCCGATCGCGACTGGTCCGGTGGGTAACGGGTCGACGTTCGCGAGCACCGGCGGGGTGAACTTTTTCGGCTTTGGGACGGGACGGAGCGCGTGATTCATTGTTGCGGATTAAGGACGGAATCGGTAGTAATTGAACATTACCAGGGAGAAAATCCGTCGCTTGCAAGTCCCGTTGCTGTTTTGAAAATCTGCGCGCGTGTTGGATTTTGTTGTTGTTTTGAAAAATGAGAGCGTTACGGCGGTGACGGTAGCAAAGGTCGAAAGTTCGATTCAAATAAACAGAAAATAAGGCGAAAAAACAATTATTGCCGATACACTCAACCTCCGGTGGTTGGTCACTTTTTCGTTTGAAACTTTTTTAGTTTGTACCCCGTTGGTTGGCCAAAGTCAAACTAAAAAGTGATGAACTGTCACTTTTTACACTGCGCTCACGCACACTATCAAAACAAACGTTTGGTAGCGTGTGTGAACTCCGTATAAAAAGGGTGTCAAACTGAAAAGTTACCCCGTTCGTTGGTGTCAAACCATCGGAGTTTGAGTGTACCACGCGGCCGCGGCCGCGACCCCTTAGTCAGGGGTTTTCAATGAATTTTCCGACGTATTAACGGCAATCAAATTTGTTTTCTTACCTCGCCAAATTCAAAACATGACAATTAAAAACATAATAATAAAAATTTAAAAATTCAGAATTTTAAAAAACATAGGTTTGAAAGTTTTCCTAACTCTCAAATTCTTGAAAAATTTAAAATTTAAAATTCAGAATTATAAAATACAATGGTTTAAAAAATTTGAAAACTCTCTCTTCTTAACTAATAAAAGCCACAAGTGCCACCAATTTTGACGCCTCTTAGATTACAGAAAATCAATTTACTTTGGAGTATTTTTGGAGTCATGCAATTTTTTAAATAAAAGAGATTCTGAGAAAAAAAAAGTTGCAAATATCGCACCAAATTCTCTGACTGTGCAAATAATGTCTGCACACCAAATATTTGCTTTTTAAAAAAATAAAATTTGAGAAATAGAAATTTTTAAAAATAAAAAGAAAATTGAAAATATTGAATACCTGTTCATTGGAACTAATTTAAAAATATTAATTAGGCCGTTGCAAATATTTTTCATAGTTTTAATTCAAACTTAAGAAAGGTTGAAAAAACAAAAATTTAGGAAAATTAAAAAGAGCTCAACTTTTTATAAATTTGAGAAGTTTTCAACTTTTTTTGAATTTGATTTTTTGATTTTTTTAAATAAATAATAATTTTGAGTTTGTGTTTATGAACTTGGTATTCAGTGCGCATTGTGTTAAATGAAATATTGAATTTATGCTTATAGGGTCCAAAGTCCATTGCAAATTTTGATTTACAACGGTAAAAAAACACGATTAAAAACAACTTCTGATCACTTTTTATCAATTTAACGCAAAAAAATGACAAGACCTCGGACAAGACAGTTTTTTTTTCAATGGATAACCCTTTGAACCAGCTGTCAAACAGGACCATTTCTGTTAAGAATGGCCGTGAAGTTAATTTTTTTTTAATTGATTTAAAAATCGAATTTAAAATTAAATTCGCAACCCTTCTTGACAGAAAGTATCGTGGAAAGTATCCTACTAGACAGCTCGTTCCCTGGGGACCATAGTTGGTCTATCGAAAAATGGCGAAAGTTTTTAATCATACTTGAACTGAAAAATCTCATACAAGTGTGTTAAAGTGAACTGAACAGTGTGTAATGTTGATTCTCAGTGTTGAACACAAACAAATAACTTCGATTTTCTTCTAAACAAATTCGACCGTTTCGACCAACCCCATTCTAAGTAAAAAGATAACGCCTGCGAATTTTGTTTTTCTCTGTTTGCGTAACGCATGAAAAATCAACTGTCATCGTCAGGTCCAGCTGCAGTTTGTCGTCGTCGTCGCGATAATTTTAATTCAAAATTCCTCGATTCAGTGCATTTTCGCGGCCCCATTCTAATCGTAAACCGATAAAGTAATCCGGTGCCATCGCGGCGAACACTGAGAAACGCAGCGCTAATCAAGTTTCGTTGCCTTAAAAGTCCAAAATCATCCTCGGCAACTTTGTTTTGATCAACCCGCCCCTTCTCCTCCACTCCCTTTTATCTCGTCCGAAATTCCTCCCCCTCAGCTGGGTGGATACTTTCCCCTCCCGCGACTCTTCGGCAAGTGTCCGCGAAACTACACATCACAAGAGGGAAGCAAAGAAAGAAAGAAAGCAGCTCCAAAGAGAAGACAATCACCAACAGCCAGCCAGCAGCAGCAGCAGGCGTAGAAAAAGATGATGTGTCAAAGTGAAAGAGTTGCTGCTCACGAGATGGAAAATCTGGTTTGTGGTCGCCGTCGTAACGATTAGGTCCTCCCGCGGGGGACCAGGGCCAAGTGATTAGGGATAAAAAGGGACACGCAAGCGGGGAAAATAAAAATTGCAAAACGAAAGTGGCATCGATAAATGAAGATTAAATGAGATCGTCATTGTCGAACATGTTGTCGCAAAATCCAGGAGACCCGATAATGACGCACCCGGATTACGAGCAGTACCACTACCACCACGGGTGTCTGCTGATACTGGTTCGTGGGATCGGTCCGCTGAAGCCGCGGTCGCTGCAGCGGGTGTTTGAGCGGATTCAGCGCGTCAACAACGTCAAGATTCCGGGTTTGTTGGGAGGATTGGGATGGGAGGAGGAGTGAGTTTTAATGTTTGTTGTCCTCGTTACAGATTCATCGGGCGTGACGCGGGACATTTGGGTGCGCTACATTCGGGACCATCCGGTGGAGAACAATGACTGGGGTGACTTTCAGACCCACCGGAGGTTGCTCGGCCTCATTACGGTGGGCAAGTTTGACAATCAGAACGAGCTGAACGAGCTGTGCCGGGTGCACGAGTCCCTTAAGGTCAAGTACACGAACACGCTGTTTGATTCGCGCTGTCTGCTGTTTGGACCGAGCAGCGACGAACTGCACAAGATGCAGGGGACGGCGGAGGTCGGAGAGAAGGGCAGCATCGAGGGATGCTTCCAGACGCCGTCAAACTTCAAGAGTCGGGCGTTCTTCTACCCGGAGAACGACCCCTGCTCGAACCTGGAGACCAAGATTTCAGAGTTTATCACCTCACTGTACTACATCCTGGAGCTGAAGCGGATGGAAAAGACCCGGGAGAAGGTGGACAAGGTGCCGCTGCTGTTGGCACCGTTTGAAAAGAAAGATTTCGTCGGGCTGGACCTGGAAAGCCGGAACAACAAGAAGCGCTGCGTCGGTCGCATGACCAAACACCTGGGCGATCTTACGCTGCAGGCCGGCCTCGTAGCCGAGTCGTTGAATCTCTTTCACTCGGCGAGTGAGACCTTACGTGCCATAAGCGATTCCCTGTGGCTGGGAGCGGCCTTCGAGGGCCTCTGTGCCGCGTCCGCCATCCTGCTCTATCCCAACTTTCGCTACACCATGTCGATTCAGCGCAACTCTAGTCTACAGGAAAACACGTCCGCTTCGTCGCCCCAAAAGTTCAACCAGGCCCGGAACCAACTGCTGGCCAATAGCAACAACAACAACAGCAACGCCTACAACGGCGATTCCGGGTCGCCAGCGGTTCGACCGAAGAAAGCCGACATGGTCATCAACCTCAACTCGGAGACGGCCTCCATCCCGGACAAGACGTCGGCATCGTCAAACTCCTCCGCGTCCTCAATCAGCTCGACGTTCAGTTCCGGATCCGGAGGAAGCACCGCCAGTGGAAGCTCATCCTCGCTCACAGACTCGGGAACGCTGGTCAACAAGTCGGCGTCGACGGCGCAAAAGTTCCCGCCCAACATCCTCCAGCCCGAGGACATTCCGGCGCGGTACCGCGAGGCCATCATCAACTACAGCAAGTATCGGAACGCGGGGATCATCGAGACGGAGGCGGCCCTCAAGGCGGCACGGATATGCATCGAGCAGGGCAAGAACCTGGACGTGGCCATGTTTCTGCAGAACGTACTCTACATCAACCTGAACATGAGCGAGCAGCAGCGGGTGAGGCGGTTCGAGGTGCTGACGGATTTGTACCAGAAGATCGGTTACAACCGGAAAGCCGCCTTCTGCCAGAGGTTGGCTGCGTGGCGTCACGTCGCCGTCAGCAACACCAATCCGGACTGGGGCCAAAGCTATCGGTTGATGCTGGAGAGTTTCTCCGGCCACAAGCTATCGCTGGAACCGCAGGAAGTGCTGGAGAACAACACCGGCTGGCCAGTGCTGCAGATTGACCTGCTTCAGCAGCTGGTGGGAACCGCCCGGAGACTCGGCCAACCGGCACTGGCCACGCGACACATGACCTTCTTACTGCAGACCATGTGGGCTCAACTCAACAGTCACGACCAGAAGGAGATGGCGCTGCAGTTGCAAAATCTTGCCTCCCAATGCGAGGGAGCACCGGTTCCGTTGGTGCTGGAGAACGGAACCGTAATTCCGCCGGCCAATCTAACTGACCTGCCGCTCTGCAGTCAGCTGCTCGTTAAGGACTTGCCATCGCACATGCGACCTGCGAAGATTGCCGTTTCGAAGGTGGACAGCGGTCCGTTCCTCTTCACGCCAATCCATTTCAACTCGGTTGATCGACGCACCCCAAAAGACGACAGCAAGATCACCTTCAACTGGGTTCAGCACGACGTGTGCGAGGTCAACGTAAAGCTGACCAACCCGTTGCCGTTCGAACTGCAAGTCACGGACATCCGGCTGCTGACAACGGGCGTGGTCTTTGAGGCGTTCCCCCAAACCGTAATGCTACAGCCGAATGTCGTTACGACGGTGTCCCTGCACGGAACTCCCATCGAAAAGGGCGACCTGGACATCCAAGGCTACAGCACGCACACCCTCGGCATCAAGTCCAACTGCCGGCTGAAGCAGATGCTGCACCGCAAGCGACGCAACCTGCCCAATCACTACCAGGTCAACGTGATTCCTGCGCTTCCAAAGCTAGAGCTTAAGACCAGCCTGCCTCAGACGGCCACCTTCAGTGGAATGCCGAACGCGGACTGCGTGACCACCTCCGCCAGCATTACGCTCTACAACGGAGAGTCCGGCGAGTGCGTCGTCACGCTGACCAACACCAGCAACATCCTGATCGAGTACATCGACGCCACGTTCCACTCCAACATGGACAGCACCCTGCAGAACCGCATCTTTCAACTAGCCACAGACGAAATCACCTCCCAACTCCCGATCAAACCGAACGAGTCGATCGACTTCAAGCTGATCATCTACGGCGAGGCGGACTTTCTCGGCGCGATCACCTCCTCCCAACCGTACGTCCACTCGTCACACCACGACGGAACAAACAGTGCCGGACCGCAGAGTCTGACCGTGTCCCACGGCGGCGGTGCCATCACCGTCAGCAACCAGAGCATCCCCAGCCGAATCAGCTCTCCGACCGGGACGCACCGCCGCAACGACCCGCTAACGTCGAGTTTCCGGTCGTCGCACTCGGGACATTCGTCGCTGGCCACGCTGAGCGTCGGAATCGCCACCGGACACATGCCACGACAGCTGGAGGCGCAACTACGGTTCCGATACTCTGGCGGTGAAGGTCTCCAGGAGGGCTTCTGCCGGCAGTGTGCCATCTCGTTCAACGTGGAACTCCTCCCAAGTGCGCAAATTACCAACTGGGACGTCCTATCCGCGGAAATTCCCTCCCAGTTCTACCTGGTACTGGACGTGGTCAACCAGACTGCCCAGGAAATGTCTCTTAACTACACCTCCAACAAGACGATCCTCATCGAGGCGAAGGAAAGCTGCCGAGTGCCCGTTCCGGTTGATCGATGTCCGCTGGAGCGCATCCTCGCAGCGATGGAACAGCAGCAGCAGTCGCTAAACAGCATCGGTGCCGACGGCTATCCCAGCATCCTCAGCGGCGTCGGAGTGCCCAGCAACAGTGGAGACGCCGCCGATCTTACCGAGCGCGTCTGCTCCGAACACATCTCCGAGAACGTCAACCTCAAGTGGGCACTGCCGGGATTGGACTGCAGCGGGGTGGCTTCCCTGCGTGGCATTACGCTTTCGCCGACGATGCTGGACCTGGTCACGGTACCGCCACTGCAGTGGGGTAAGATCCAATCATCATTCGATGACGCTTTTTCTCCAATGTCCTACAACCGAATCCGCTTGTTTCTCCTTTCGTAGAGGTCAAAATCGACAAACAACAGGTGGCGCCCCAGTCGGAGGTGACGTGCGTCACCGGCCAGTTCATCACGCTCAGCGTCGGCATCTGCAACCTGTCCGCGTCCGTCCTGCACCAGGTGCAGCTCTCGGTGCAGTTCTACCAGGACTTTCAGAACGGACACCACAACTACCGGCTGGAGACGCGCGTCACCATGACCGGACCGAACCAGTGAGTTCAGAGAGACAACAATCCCCGCCACTTTCGATTTCAAACAATGTCTTCCTCTTGCAGCATCCTGATACCGGCCCTGAACAAGGACGAGAAGGCATTCCACGAGTGTTCGGTGATATTCTTCACGCCGGGCCGCTTCAAGGCGGACATTCAGTGTCGGTCGCTGAGCTCGACGACGGCCACGACGGCAGCCTCGGTCGATTCGGCCGTGGTGGTCAGCTCCTCGTCGGCGGCGTCCTCGTCCTCGTCGTCGCACGTGTGGCGATTCATTCCGCCGGTGGAGATTACCGTGATCGATCAATAACAAAATTGTAAACCAATGGATAGCATGAGACAACTAAATTACAAAAGAAAACGCTTTATAGCTTTCCTATAACAAAAAAAAACAAGAAGAAGCATGCAGATTATAAACCACAACCTCTCAACAATTGCATGTGCACGATGAAGATGGAGCATTGTTCTTGCTCTCTCTCTCTCTCTTTCTATTGTGGGTAGATTTTTTCATTTAATTTATAAGTAAATTGGATAGAGAAAACAAGGTGAACAGAACAACTATTGAACAGCAGAGCAATATAAAAAACATGAAATTAGGACTTGTCTGAGACGAGATTGTATAAGTATAAAAAAAACACACACACAAAAAGGTATAGCTTTTACTTTTACTCTTGTTAAAAAAACAACCTATTACTCTACAATGAATCACGGCTAAAAAGTGCATCAAATCTACGTACGGATCGACATTTATTCTTTAGTTTCTATTTTGTTCAGTTGTTATTTACGTTTTTATGAACTATTTTTTTTTGGGTTATCAACCAACGATTACGGTGAAGACGGAACGGACTAAAGCATTAATACAATTGTTAGTTATATATGTACGGTGTAAAACAACTTGTGTAATAAATAGAAGACAACAACAATATATTATTGAAGCTTAGCAAACACACAAGCAAAACAATACTGATGAAAAGCCAACAAAAGTACAGTAAAAGAGTTTAAACGTTCAGAATGCGGGAAAGAAGAAGAGCACTAGGATTTTTGTTACAATGGAAAAAAATGTATGTTATTTATTATCGAATAAAGATTAAATGCAAGATGCAAGTGAAGTAATAATTTAATTGAAAGAAAATATTAAACAAAAATACATGTCTACAAGTTACGCGTTTTTCTGGCCGTCATGTCTGTTTTTTTTTTCAGGGGGGCGACATCTATATCTCACTACAGGCAACTCGACCGCAGCCATCACCAGCTGTCAATTCGGCACCAGAACAAAAGGGAACTGTCATTTACGGCACCAAAACAAAGCAAGAACAAAAGAACAGAGGCCTTTTGTTAATTTGATTTGGTTAACCGCGGTGGATTTTCTTGAAATAATTCGAACTGTCAAAAATCCACCAAAGCATCTACCACATTAATTGCACAAACATTTTTTACTATTTATCTCATGAAACATTTAACTTAAGTACTGTGTATTTTGACTTTTAGCACAGTATATCAGAATTTATGTTATGAAAAAAATTAAATATAAATAAAAATAATATTTTTGTTTTCACTGTGCGCAGTTTGCGCGTGATATTAATCTCAACGCCCAAGATGGCTGCCTTTAGCATCCCCCTGGTTTTTTCCAAGTTGAACTCTCAAAAAATTACATTTGGAGCTTGATCTGGAGTTCTGGTCCAATAAACCAAATTTTCAGTTTTTGCTTTTTGAGTGTTTTTTAAAACTGAAAATTTGGTTTATTGGACCTTTTCAAAAAAAAAAAAAAAAACATGTGCATGTATACATGACCTGAGATTGTGTGCGAGCTTCGTCGGAGGATGACAGGATCAAGCCTGAGTCACGGTATGAATCTTCAAGCAATTTCAATATGGCGAGTTGTATCAGAAGAAAGTGAAGCATTTTCGCTAGTTCTCAATGTTCTGTGTTCTGCGTGCACGTCCGCAAACATAAACCACACACATATACTAACACAAAGCGCCACCAAGAGGCAAAAGGTGATTACGAATATTTTTGACATTTTCGTTAAAAATATGTGGTTTTGCAAAAACAATTAACAAAACCAACTTTTAAGTGTAGTTCGACTGTCAAACTTGTAATTCGTTGCTGATTTGTTTGAAAATTTGTTAAAAATAATAAGTTTTTTTGCAGCAATCATTTTGGACGGACATTTCTGTTGTCACCTTCTGGTTCCTTGGATTGGCCATGGATAATTTCACAGTGTAATAAACAGGGCAGCTACCACCACGTGGCGCCACTGTTCCGAATGAGAAAATGATACAGGTTTTTCAGACGAGTTTCAATCCCCTGCCTGAGTGTCCTCTGGTGAAATTGGACTGTCGTTTTTTACTTTTACTCTATAGATATACTACTCTATAAACACATAAGATCTTTACACTGCGCGACGTGTCCGGAAACGGAGAGAAAGTTCTGTCTCTGCCCCTCTCCGTTCGTTAATTAATTCGTTAATTCGTTTGCACGCGTTCCCAGTCGCGACATTCTAACAGGATTCTAGCAGAGTTCTTACAGAGCTGCATATTCTTATGGGTGACAGTTACGGAAAACCGGGGAAAATATTCCCTACTGAGAATTTTGGCTGATTTCATTTTTTACAAAATTAAATTCTTGAAATTTTAGAATTTAACATCAAATTCTACTTGTTCGCTATAACAAAAGTTCAAAATTTTAAAAATAAATATGATTGTTTTTATTTGGAATATTTATTTAAATTCATCGAGAAATTAAAAAGAGAGTTTAAAATGGTTTAAACCAAGGTTTAAACAAAATGTTGTATTTTTAATTTCTCGATTTAAAAAAAATACATGGTGCACCCCTGGATCGATCAACTGTGGTATAACCTCAACGGAACTCATGAGTTCCAAGTCTTCGCATTAACGGATTTTTCGTTACAGTTACGCCCTCTTCTCTTTCCAACATAATTTTCGTCATTGTTTCGCAGCTCTTTGGACAGTGCGGGTCGTGTCTCCGCAGCCAGCTAGTGGCAAGTAAAAATTGACTTTTTTCGTGAGAATATCACGAATTTCGACTGGATTTACCATTTTCCTGCACCGCATTGGCACTGTGGTAAGATTTCGCGTTTTTTTTGTTCATGAAAATGTCAATTTTCTTCGGAAAACAATCCGGATATTTTCATGCGACGTTGCCATTTTTGTTTGTGTTCTTGCAGAACCATGTCCGACCGTCAAGCACAAGGACGAGCCCGTGCTCGTGGCTACACGGCCGTGAACCTGTCCCACGAAGGTCACGAGGGACGCGGTCAAGCGCCGGTTCGTGGAAGCGGAGTGCCGGTTTCCGGCCAGGGGGTGAGTTGTCTTGTATTATTGCTTGTTGAACTGTAATTATTGTAACACCCGGTGATTCCACAGCCCCGTCCATCGTGGGGACCAGGTGCCGGCGAGGGACGTGCCATGGTTCACCGAGAGCACTCCGCTGGTCGGGGTGCGAGTTCGAGCACCGGCAACGGTAATGGAGACAACGGCAACGGGAGCAGTGCTCAGTCTTCGTCGGCCGCTGGTGCCGGATCGCGTGGTGCCATGCGTGGCCGACGAACCATCGGGGACACTCTTCGGACGCGTGCGCTGGACGCTCCGTCAAAGCAGGGGACGATGGGTCAACCGTTGCAACTGACCAGCAACTATTTCAAGTTGCTTCGTCACATCGAGTGGACGTTGCACCAGTACCGGGTGGATTTTGCTCCGCAATGTGCGAGTGCCCGGCTGATGCAGGGTTTGATCAAGGAACACAAGAAGACGTTCGGGGGGTTCCTCTTCGACGGGACGCAGCTGTTTATGGTCAACAAGCTGCGCAGTGAGCAACTCACGCTCACGTCCAAGCACGAACGCACCGGCGACTTTTACCAGATCAAGATTGTCCACACCGGAACGGTCGACATGACCAACGAGACGGGCATTCAGGTGCTGAACTTGATCTTGCGTCGTGCCATGGGAGGGCTGAACCTGCAGCTGGTCGGACGTAATCTGTTTGACGCAGCGGCCAAGATCGCCATCCGGGAGTACCAGATTGAGCTGTGGCCAGGGTACGTGACCAGCATCCGGCAGCACGAGCAGGACATTCTCGTGTGCTGTGAAATCGCGCACAAGACGATGCGGATGCAGACCTGTTACGACATTCTGCGCGAGTGCCAGCGCCACGATCGCAACTACATGGACTCGTTCAAGCGGGCCGTACTCGGCGTGGTCGTCCTGACCGATTACAACAACAAAACCTACACCATCAACGACGTTTCGTTCGATACGAACCCGCAGAGCACGTTCGAGACCAAGAACGGCAAGACGTCCTTCGTGGAGTACTACCAGCAGCGGTACAACATCCGCATCCGGGACGCTCAGCAGCCGATGTTGCTGTCCCGCGCCAAGAAGCGGGATCTGCGTGCCGGCGGCTGTGAACTGATGGCCCTCGTGCCGGAACTGTGCCGCGTGACGGGATTGACCGACCAGATGCGGTCGGACTTCCGCATGATGAAGGCGATGTCCGATCACACGCGGTTGAATCCAGATCGCCGCATTGAACGACTCAACACGTTCAACAATCGGCTGCAAACCTGCCCGGAGAGCGCGGATGTGTTCAAGATCTGGCAGATGGAGCTGGACCGTCGTTTGGTGGAGTTGCCAGGGCGGATGCTGCCGCAAGAGCTGATTTTCTTCTCACCTTCAGCCGGCGGATTCCCCTCGGGTGAGCAGGCCGACTGGTCGATTCACTTCCGGAACAATCCGATGTTTTCGACGGTTCGGCTGAACCACTGGTACCTGATCGTGCCGAATCGGGCGAATCGCGAGGCCAGCGATTTCCTCGGATGTTTGATTCAGGCAGCACGTGGAATGCGGTTCGAAATCGACCAGCCAGAGATGGTGGCCATTCCGGACGATAATCCGGCGACGTACGTGCGAACGCTGGACAACGTGGTGAACCGCGATCCGCAGATGATCATGTGCGTCGTGTCGAACAACAAAGCGGATCGGTACACGGCGATCAAGAAAAAGTGCTGCGTCGATCGGGCCATTCCGACGCAGGTTATGGTCCAGCGAACGATCACACCGAAGGGTGGCAATGTGCGCACGCTGATGAGTGTAGCCACGAAGGTTGTCATCCAGATGAACTGCAAGCTGGGCGGAGTCCCGTGGAAGGTCAAGATTCCACTTTCAGGGCTCATGACCGTGGGCTTCGACGTGTGCCACGACACCAAGGACAAACCCAAGTCGTTCGGGGCAATGGTGGCCACGTTCGATTACGAAAACAAGGGCGTTCCGAAGTACTTTTCAACGGTCAGTCAGCACACGCACGGCGAGGAGATCTCCAACTATTTGCCGTTGAACACGGTGAAGGCGCTGGACGAGTACCGGAAGGAGTACGGCGAACTGCCCAAGCGGATCATCTTCTATCGGGACGGAGTCGGCGAGGGCCAGCTGCACTACGTGTACGAGCACGAGGTCAAGTCGATCGTGGAGAAGCTGGGCGAAGTGTACAAAAAGTTTGGCAACGATCAGGACGTGCTGTTCACCTACTTCATCGTGAGCAAGCGCATCAACACGCGCTTCTTCGAGCGGCGCAACAACCCGAAGCCGGGAACCGTCGTGGACGATATCGTGACGCTGCCGGAGCGAACCGACTTTTACCTCGTGTCGCAGTCCGTGCGGCAGGGCACCGTCTCGCCGACGGCCTACAACGTCATCTACGACACGTCCAACCTCAAGATTGACCACCTGCAGATGTTGTCGTACAAGCAGTGCCATCTGTACTACAACTGGTCCGGAACGACGCGCGTCCCGGCCGTGTGCCAGTACGCGCACAAGTTGGCTTTCCTCGTGGGTCAGTTTCTGCACCAGTCGCCGAGCAATCTGCTGGAGAAGAAGTTGTATTTCCTTTAGGAGGAGGAAAACTTTTGACTATTATTGTTAATTACTGACTGAATCAGTAGATTTTTTTTTTTCTCGACGCCAATTTGAAATAAAACGAGAAGCATTTGTTTTGATTTTCATACACTTGAGTTGTTTTTTTTCATATCCAAATTTATCCCAACAAACATTTAAGTTATCGGCCAACTCTACGGGGTAGCAATCCAAAATTTTGCGAAGCGAAATGAAACGCCGAAGAATGAAACGAGTTTCCCAAGGAGAGGGGAAAATCACAGAAGCGTCTTACGCGTGGGAATTAGCGGTACGCAAACAGAGTGCTTCCCACTCACGGACGGGAATGTTAAATACCTATTTTGAGAGGAAAATCACAACTTAGACGTCGGACCGGCCAGACCAGAGCAGCACCCAGTTGCTTCTAAACGGCTGGACTGGTTGGATTGGCTGGACTGCCACGCGGGATGACACGCCTTCTCTATAAAACCACGCGTCAACTCAACTGTCATGGCCAAAAACCGCGTCCAGACCTTCGGCATGTTGATTTCGAAAAACTTCCTGGTCGATTCGATGAAGTTGCAATCCGGTATTTCCGAACGAGAATGTGGTTCCAGCACTTGTTGCAAGGATAGAAGGATAGCTTCCATGATGAACGCCTGTCCATCGTTTACAGATAGTGCGATAGTGCACTTGTACCCAAATACGTCGAACTTCTTGTTCTTCACAAAAATCTCTGGATTTGCTTGATGAAGCTTTTCAGCCACCTTGTTGCAAATAGAAGTTTTCATATGTTTGCGTAAAGATCCAATGAATGTGAATGTCGATAGAAATTTATCGCACTCCATACTTTCCAATACTTCTTGGCTTGATGCTGCTTTAACTAACGAAAATGTATTCATAAATACTTTCGAGCACACTTCACATCCCACCAAACGCGTACAATCAATGATGAGGTGCTGCTTACATGCATCCCGAGAGACCGTTCTATAGACGCAAAATTTGCATCGATACATTCCGTTATTGAAGAACATTTTAACTGTTTTCTTCAAACAAACGGAGTCCTTTTTGTCCCTTTTCATTTTTGCACAGGATATATCCAACAGCAGATGGGTCCAACATAACAAAGTTGACAATTTCGTTTATGGTGACTTGGAGCAACCTAGAGTCCTTTGCCATTACACTTTCGATAATTTGCAAAGTCTGCCCTGTGTTGTAAACATCCATCTGTTGAAATAAAAAAAAAATGTTTGAAAAAATTAAATAAACAAAATAAACTGAACAAAATATTTCATATTAAAAAACTTACAGGACAAGGACGGAATGTACGGCTTACTTTATCTCTCAACGCCAACTTGAAGAAAAAAAAAAAACGAGAAGCGCATTTGTTTTTGATTTTCATACACTAGAGTTGTTTATTTTCATTTGTTGTTTGTTTTTATTTTTACTTTACACTCTAGATGGGATTGTATCTTATGCCTTTTTTTTTTCTTTTTTAGCTAAATGGTATTTGCATAAATAGTTCGTCACGTCGAAAGCTGCAGCGTGGAGTTCTGTGTGATTAGTTAGTTTTTTTATGAGGTTAAATTTTGTTCGTCACGTTGCCGAATTTTGGGTGGAGCATTTTGAGTCTCAATTTGATATATTTTTGTCGTCGTCGTCCGTCAAATGCAACAAAGGTCTTGAAAGAGTAATAAGCAGTAGTTGTATGTGTTGTATCGTGTGTGTATTGTTTAATACGAATAGAATAGGTGTGTGTAGTTTCTAACAGTAATCTGCTTACAAGTATATCTACGTGAGTAACCCTTTCCCCTTAATCGTCCTTCTTCTCCGCCGCCGACTTGTTGGCCTTGGACTTGCGATTCTTGCGCTTTTTGGTGGCGTTCGGCGACGACGGTTGGCTCTTGGCTTCGTCGGACGAGGCCGCCGACGAGTTGTTCTGGGTCTCGGCGGTCGTGGCTGCCGGTGCCGCTGTGAGTGCCCCGCCGGGCGTTTGCTTGCCCAGCTGCTGCTCCTCGAGCATCTCCGCCGAGAAGCCAAACTCGTTGATGCGCTTCGAGTCGACCTTGTAGATCCAGCGCTGGTACAGGAAGATGAAGAAGACAATGTCTGTGGGGGAAGGGGAGAGAGGTTTTATCAGCAACTGATAAGAGGGTCGGATGATGACCTAGTTAGGGACTTACCATCGCGGAAGCACCCGATCCGGTACATGGTGGGCATTTTGATGACGAACGCAAAGATGTCGTCGATGAAGGTGTTGAGGAACTTGTAGGACATCATTCGCCACGGGAGATGCGCGACGGATTTGAGCTTGTAGTTGATGAAGAGTTGCGGGGTCATCATGATGAAGCCGAATGTAAGCAGGAAGCCGTACAGCATGTTGAGGATGAACGAGTACCAGCCCTTGTGGTCCTGGTAGATTACGGAGTAGATTCCGTAGGCCACGAGCAGCGGGAAGCACAGCCAGCTTAGATATTTGAAGGCCAGATTGTCGTACTGCTTGGTGCTGGACTCGACGTACGAGCCCTTGTCGGAGAAGGTGATTCGGGGCAGGAACCCGAACAGCAGGTTCTCGCGGGTGATGCTAATGTTGACGACCTTCTGGATCTTCCAGACCTCGATTCCGAGTCCGACGAAGCAGCTCATTTTGATCATAAAGTTGGTTTCGTTGTCCAGAACGTAAAGTAGGACGATCAGCGATTGGAACACGTTGAAGAAGACCGACCGGACGGACAGTCCCTCGAGTGATTTGCGGTTGTTCCAGAACTGAATGTCGTTTTTAAATGCGAGCAGCTCGAAGATGCTGTGAAGAATCGAGACGGCAATCGTGATGCCAAGCAGGTACGGATTCGTCTCCAGCAACGTCTCTTTAAGTGAGTCCTGATCCTCGTCCGACTCCTGGCCCCCTCCCGTGAGTGCTTCGCCGAAGATGTTGTTGGTCCACTTGTTGCGCATGGCCTGGGCGGCGTACAGCTGCCACTTGAACAGTGACAACGGTTGATAGCTCAGGTTCAGATCCAGAACCGGCGTCGTTTCGTTGATCGGTTGATACTCCCGGAGCATGTTCCAGTAGTCGTTGTAGAACACAATCGGCAGGTACGTTTGACCACCCGGCAGGAACTTGATGTACTCGTCCAGCGGAGGCGGAACCGATCCCTTCACCCAGTTCGTCTGATCCGTCACCAGATTAATCGTCAAGTTCGGATGCCAATGGGACACGATCCGGTCCTCGACCAACGCATTGTCCAGCTCCTTTTCGAACTTTTCCTTCTCCCCGGCCAGCAGATTGTGCGTTTTAACCCGCTTTATCTTCTTGTACTTGCTCAGCATCCCGCTCGCGTAACCCATATACTTCCCGGCAAATTCCTCCCCAGCGTCCGGATTCGGACTCTTCCCAGCCCGCGTAACGTACGTGTGCAGAAAGATCGACCCATTATTCATCAACCGCTCCGACGCCTTAATCTGCGTGTTGATCGTAAAGATCCCGTCCCCGTCCCGTCCGCCGTACCAATCTCCATACATCAAATCCTCCTGCAGCCAAACCAGCGCGCTCGGGTCGCTAAAGTTCACCACCGCCGGATCGTCCGAAACATACACGTACAGATCAAACATGGTCCCATTGTCAAACAGGTTCCACGCCGTAATCCGGCTCTTGGCGTCTCCGCCAACCTGATTCACCGGTGCGTCTGGCGCCGGCTTCCGGAAGAACGACGATATGAAGTAAATCACCAGCGCCCGCAAAATCAGCGACTTGGTAATCGCAAAGAACGACTCCATCCGGGACGGCTGCCGCTGTTACGGAACAAAACAACCGGAAAGGTGCAAATTAATAAAACCCTCACGCGCTATTAGTTATTTTTAGAAAAAAAAGAAACTCACATTAGCGGCTGCCGCATCCGCCACCTGCTGACCATCGCCCGCTGGCGCGGCCACCAGCGGTTCACCTTCGGCCGGATTATCACCGGGCATTTTCTGCCTGCTTCTTTTCTCACGGTTTACTTCTCACACACAAACTTCACCACAGTTTCACAGCCTACTCCTCATTCCTCAAAGGTGAAAAATGCAACTCAACGCGGCCACCACTGTCAATTAAAGCGGCTAGACCAGTCCGGCACCAGCTAATTGGCCACCGCAAAAGGAACCTGGTTCCAAACTCCAACCAGAAGAATCGGCGGCCAAAAGAGCGAGGTGGTTGAAAAAAGAAGACAGCTGAGAATGAATGAATGAATGGGTGAAAAAATCGGATGATTGACCCTCCACCGATCTCGTGCGCGCGTGCTGGCGTGAAGTGACGTGGGCTTATCAGAGAAGGGGGAGTTTCAGTGACGGGTGTGTGCTACCTACACTGATAATCAACATTACACACTGTTCAGTTCACTTTTACACACTTGTATGGGATTTTTCAGTTCAAGTATGATTACACGAAAGTGTGTAATCATACTTGAACTGAAAAATCCCATACAAGTGTGTAAAAGTGAACTGAAAAAAGTGTAATGCTGTTTACCAGTGTATGTGTCACACGCTGAATTGAAGGCAATTAGGTTTTGTCGAATGATTACATTTTCTGGAACGTTTTCTTGACCGAATGTTGTTGCTTATGGCTAGTACGCAGATCGGAAGGAAAGGGGTCAAGAAACAGCTTTACGAACAGCAGAACAAAGGAGAGGGAGCGATTTCTTGGGGCTTTTCTTCACCCTCTCTGGCTTGCTTTAGCTGCCGCTGCTGCCCATTTGATTTTTTTCTTGACCGGTTCCTTCCGAAGTGCATATACCGCTTTAAGCGACCCCTTTCCTTCCGATCTGCATACTAGCCTTTATTCAGCTTAGGCTTAATCTGGTGACATTAAAAAAATAATCAATAATTTCTTATAGTCCTCCATTTTTAAATCGAATTAATCTCAAAGTATTTGCATTAGCATAGTTTTAGCATTTTCAAAAAGTGGTGATTGCTTATAAAATTTGAAAAAAAATATATATTGAAAAGAGCAGATCACAAAAGTTTTACTATTTTAACATTAAAAATTTAACCAATCTGAAACCAATAGTTTCACGAGTTGGAATGGAGGGCTTATTAGATGACACTGAGAAAAACTTTTTTTTCACAAAATTAAGCTGTCCGTTATAAAAAGTTAAAAAAGGGAAAATTGCAGGAAATTTTCTTCACATTTTAAATTAAAAAAAAAATAACATTGATAGAAAAATAAACCTTAGATAATTTGAAAACGGTGCACTTTATGTTTAAAAAAAAAAGTTAAATCATTCTGGTCGTTTTAGTAATTTTAGTCGATTTGTTCTCTTTGCTTGGTTTGGTTATTTTAGTCGATTTGTTAATTTGGTCGATTTTGTCATTTTGATTGATTTGTTCATTTTGGTCGTTTTGGTAATTTTGGTCGATTTAAGGTGTATTCACATTATACCGCATCCGAGCCGCAGCCGCATCCGCACAAAATTTGACAGTACGGAAGCACAGTGCGGACGCGATTTCTCCAATGCTTTTCAAATGTTCCCATTCACACTGTTCCGCATCCGTATACGGATCCGTACTGCGGATACGGATGCGGAACTGCGTCCGTACTGTCAAATTTTGTGCGGATGCTGCTGCGGCTGCGAATGCGGTATAATGTGAATACACCTTTAGTCGTTTAGGCCGTTTTGATCGTTTTGGTCGAAAAAGAACAAATTCTTGGTCAACTTGGTAATTTTGGTTGTTTTGATCATTTAGGTCATTTTGATAGTTTTGGTATATTTGGATTCGGCCATATTATTCGTTTTGGTAATTTTAGGCGATTTGTTAATTTTGATCGATTTGGTCATTTTAGTCGATTTGTTCATCTTGGTCCATTGGGCCATTTTTGTCGATTGGGTCTAGTCGATTTGTTCATTTTGGTCGACTGGGTCATTTTGGTCAATATGGTAATATTGATAATTTTGAACGTTTTGGTAATTTTGGTCGATTTGGCCATTTTGGTCGATTTGGTCATTTTGATCGTTTTGGTCATTTTTGTCGATTGGGTCATTTTTGGTTGATTGGGTCATTTTGGTCGTTTAGACCATTGTGGTCGATTTGGTAATTTTGGTCGATTTGTTCAGCTTGGTCGATTTGGCCATTTTGTTGATTGGGTCATTTTAGTCAATTTGTTCATTTTGGTCATTTTGGTAATTTTAGTCAATTTGGTCGTTTAGGCCATTTCAATCGTTTTGGTCATTTTGGTCGATTTGTTCATTTTGGTCATTTTGGTCGATTTAGTAATTTTGAACGTTTTGGTCATTTTGGTCGATTTGGCCATTTCGGTTGATTTGGTAATTTTGGTTGATTTAGTAATTTTAGTCGATTTGGTCGTTTAGGCCATTTTAATCGTTTTGGTCATTTTAGTCGATTTGTTCATTTTGATCGCTTGGCTCATTTTGGTCGATTTGATAATTTTGGTCGATTTGGCCATTTTGGTCGATTTGCTCATTTTGGTCGTTTTGCTCATTTTGGTTTATTGGGTCGATTTGGCCATTTTGATCGTTTTGGTCATTTTTGTCAATTTGGCCATTTCGGTTGATTTGGTAATTTTGGTTGATTTAGTAATTTTAGTCAATTTGGTCGTTTAGGCCATTTTAATCGTTTTGGTCATTTTAGTCGATTTGTTCATTTTGATCGCTTGGCTCATTTTGGTCGATTTGGTAATTTTGGTCGATTTGGCCATTTTGGTCGATTTGGCCATTTTGATCGTTTTGGTCATTTTTGTCAATTGGGTACTAAAGTCCTATGTAAATTTTTATGTACAACGGTAAAAAAACACGATTAAAAACCATTTCTGATCACTTTATTTCATTTTAATGCAAAATTTTTTTTTGACAAGACAACATTTTTTCGATGGATCAACTATGGTCCCCTTGGAACGAGCTGTCAAGTAGGAGCTTTTCTGTCAAGAAGGACCGCGAGGTTAATTTTTCAAAATTGATTTAAAAATCCATTTTAAACTCTTTGTGGTCGTACAAAGGGTCATTGTACTCAGTAAAATAAGCTTTATCGCTGTATACAATAATATCAGCAATCTAAGCTTCATTTTAGGACCCAATTGGGTCATTTTAGTCGATTTGTTCATTTTGGTCATTTTGGTAATTTTAGTCGATTTGGTCGTTTAGGCCATATTAATCGTTTTGGTCATTTTATTCGATTTGTTCATTTTGGTCGATTTGGTCATTCTGGTCGGTTAGGTCATTCTGGTCGGTTAGGTCATTTTGGTCGATTTGATAATTTTGGTAATTTTGATAATTTTGAACGTATTGGTAATTTTGGGCGTTTTGGACATTTTGGTCGATTTGGTAATTTTGGTTGATTTGGTCATTTTTGTTGATTAGGTCTTTTTGTCGATTAGGTCAATTTGGTAATTTTGATAATTTGGAACTTTTGGCAATTTCGATTAGGTCATTTTTGTCGATTTCAAGGTTGATTTGGTAGTTTAGGCCATTTTGGTTATTTTGGTCGATTTAGTAATTTTGGTTGATTTGATCATTTTGATAATTTTGGTCGTTTCGGTAATTTTGATAATTTTGGTCATTCCGGTCGTTTTGGCCATTTCGGTCGTGTAGGTCAATAAAGTCGTTTTGCACATTTTGGTTAATTTGGTTGATTTAGTTATTTTGGTAATTTTAATTATTTTATTATTATTGTCGATTTGGTCGTTTTGGTCGATTCGGTCAAAAATTCCTTTTGAGAATAAATTTTAAATCATTAGAAATTCTTATATAATTGGTAGGTTAAGGACTCGGTCATAATTCCAACCCTAGAGATTGCTTTTGGCTGCTATTGAATAACATTTGAAATAACGCTTGTTACTCAAATTTGGGTAACACCGCGCTTTTGCTCACTCGCTAAAATTGTCACCCTGTGCTAAAAGCTCCGCGCCCTTGCAGAGTTTTCAGTGACGGGTGCTTGCACGTTCGTCACTGACAGGCCGCAGCCCCACTGACAGTTTGCTTTCTTTCTCGGGAAATCTTCTAACAACGCGGACACGTTGGGAAAGAGTGAGTGTTCAATTTTTGCCATTTTTCCTGATTAAAAATAGTTTAATTCTTTGGAAATAGCGTAGAAATTGTAGCTAATTGGTTGGTTTATTAGTTTTGCGTAAAAGTTTCATTATAAATTCGATTTTAAACTAGAAAACTGGATCTTGTTTTCACCACCTGAACATAACCTCAAATGGAGCAATGTTTTCATTGAATATCCGCCTTTCCGTCCCCGCAGATTCACCATGCAGATCTTCGTCAAGACCCTGACGGGCAAGACCATCACCCTTGAGGTCGAGCCATCGGACACGATCGAGAATGTCAAGGCCAAGATCCAGGACAAGGAGGGAATCCCGCCAGATCAGCAGCGTTTGATCTTCGCCGGCAAGCAGCTGGAGGACGGACGCACCCTGTCCGACTACAACATCCAGAAGGAGTCCACGCTCCACCTGGTGCTCCGTCTGCGCGGTGGTATCATCGAGCCCTCGCTGCGTATTCTGGCCCAGAAGTACAACTGCGACAAGATGATTTGCCGCAAGTGCTACGCCCGGCTTCATCCCCGTGCCACCAACTGCCGCAAGAAGAAGTGTGGCCACACCAACAACCTGCGCCCCAAGAAGAAGCTGAAGTAAGCCCCCATTCGTTCGCCGTTTGGACGGGTGTGTGTGTGTTGTGCTTCTGGGTTGATTCCGGCCGGGGGTCGCGTTACAAGTTTGTAAAATTAAACATTCTTCAAAGATCCGAGCGCGAGTTTGGCTGGGGCTTGAAGTCACAGCAAGAAAATAAATAAAATCATACAAAAAAAAAGTTTAAAAAATACAACACGAATCTTGTGTGCTCAGTTTGTCGAAAGAAATATCACTGTTTCAGGCTGGTGGGTTGAACAACGATACCATTTTTAAGGCATACTGGGAGATCCAGAATGTATTGCAATTGTACACATCAAGAAGTTTAATTTATAAATCCGAATAATAAAAGAAATAAATCCAAAACAAAAAATCTGTACAGATCCGACATAAAAATTAGTAATCTAGACTCTTGAAGGTTTCTTCGGAAAACTCCAGATTCGCTTGCCACGATGACATGACATAAGGTGTGAAAGGGATACACTCAATGTTTGCATTTGATTAATATCTCCTAATCATTTTGAGACAGCACATATAACTTGTGCACTTAGCGGAAAAAAACATTCCTTGATTTCATAAAATTTGGTTAAGCACAAGCAAAGTCACAGTGCAAAATTTAAACAAAAATGGGCTAAAAAAAGTCCGTAAAAACAACCAAATTAAGGCAAAATTCATGGTTCATAAACCAAAAATTAATGTGCTATCATTTGAACCTATGAGAAGAGCCCCCGTGAATAATATTGTGAGTTTGAACTGATTGTGCATGTTTTTCGACCTTTTTCATTTGACGCACCAATGGAAACTCCATAGCATTGCTATGACCTTTTATTAATTTAAAAAAAAAAGAAAACTTTATTCGATTCTGTTTGCAGTACCAATAATAGGTGGTTAACTCCTAAATTAAAATATTTTTCACAAATTGAGCTTTTTCCTGAAAGAATGTAGCTTTTCCTGAAAGCTTAATATCAAAAGCTAAAGCTATGCGCCGAAAATTATGCAACCACGCATTGCAGTGCAGAGTTGATGGGCCCGTTGCTCAATCGAACCATAGACGTGTCAGATGTAAAATTTGATGTTTTTCAGCAGCCATATTTTTCACGAAAAAAAAATCATTTAAGGCTAATTAAAGCTTTTTTTCCCCGAAAATTAAGGAATTTGTTGAAAATTAAGAGTTCAATATCTGTTTATCATAAGATTTTCTAGGTTAGCGGAGCATTTTTACGATCCGTGAAAAAAAAAAAATAATTATGAACCCCTGATACAGTCGACTCTCTGGTTGTCAATATCCAAGGGACCGTCGAGGAAGAGAATCATCAGTTTACAGAACTATGCAAAATGAAGACTCGATTGAAAATATTTTTTTCTTTATACCCAGCTATGGGAGAGAATCATGGCAACGTCCATCAAACAAAAACATACTAATGTCAAACACCATTCAAAACTTCGTTTCGCCAAGAAAAATGTCTATGCAAGCCATGAGAAAGTGAAATTATTGACAATCGGAAGAGATTTTTAAAGTAAACAGAATCCAAGGGACCGTTGAGGAAGAGATTCTTCAAGCAAGGGAAAATATCGAGGAATGAAGATAATTGAAGATGACGATTGAAGGGACTGAAGAATTCATCGATAGGTGGAAAATTATTGATATCGAGAAGATCGACAGCCAGAGAGTCGACTGTAATTGCATTTTGTGTGTGAAAATCTTTTATGTTTTATAAATTTTATGTTGTGAAACATGAGCATGGTGGTATTATCCCGTCTTCCCCTTTTTTATTTTCTTGCTTTTAAATTCGATTTCTGTGACCCCATTTTAGTCGAATTTGGATGATTGATTGCGAGGTTGATTGCCTATTAAACTAACTAAAGGGGTTTCTCAATATTTCATCGCCTCCATTTTGGCCACCATTTTCAATTCAAAAATTCTAAATCATTAAAAAGTATTTAAGCTTGGCAATTTAAAAAAAATCCGATGTGTAGTTTTCCAAGGCCTTCGAATAATCAAGTCTGGTCTGTAAAAAAACTTAATCAATCAAATTCGATATCAGCTACGATGGAGACGCACGATCGTCGAGTTGGTTTTAAATCCAATCGCAGCTCTTTATGTGTACGCACGAAGCTCCAGCTTCCAACGCAGCGACAGAACGCACTGCTCTCGCCGATCGATTGTCTTCTTCATTGTCCGTCCAACCTAACGGTTTTCTCTCCGCGAGCCCAAAACTTCTTTATTCCCAGCATCACTTCGAGGGAGAGCCCATTTTCACCGTCCAAAGAAGGGTCAGCAGAAGGAGTGGGTGGGGGAGCGGGTTCAACTCCAAAACAAGCTTTTCGGCCATTTACTTCTTCTTTGCACGGTCTTATTCTGCGCGCACTGGCCACTATAGTAAACATCAACAACTTCCCTGGCCTCACCCTTCTGGAGTTGTCCCCCTTTGGTTGCATACCATCGTGATCGCGACCCAAAGGTATTTTCATGACCCGCGTAGGGTGCCCAAATACCAACTAACCAACTACCACTTGCACTTTAGCTGCTGCTACACACACAGATGAACGCAGCAAGCCATGGCTCCCACTTTCTGGAGGAAATAAAGGAGGTTTGCGCAAAAACAAGAACCAAACCAAACCAAAGCAATCCAGCATTCAGGGGGGACCCAAGAAGAGTAGCCCAAAAACTGGTTTTAGCCCGCCCCAACTTGGACGCAAACTGTAACGTAGCAAGCGATTGGGAGTGTGACGAAGATCATGGCGATGATGATGCGACGGGGTTTTTGTCTGTTGGCTTGCTGCGATGCGACATTTAAACGGTTCGATTAGGGAATTGACGATAATTTGATGTTGGTTTTATTTTGATTTTATTGTTTTTTAAAGCAACTACAGTATAAGCTCCGGTTAAAAACGATATCAATTTATACTTTATTTCAGTTGTCGACCATCCATGTTTCATCGTTTTTTTTTAAATTGAGGGACGATACAAAAGTAAAAGGCTTAAACCAATTTGGTATATGCAATCAGCAAAGTTATGTTATTAATTTTTTCATGACAGAATTTTAAAACTACACTCAACCCCCTGTAGTGCAGCGTTGCCACATGTACAGATATTTTTGGCACAGACCAAACACTCAAACTAATTATTTTTACAGTTAAAATACACTTGAATAGTTTTTGTAAACTGCACTAAAAAGATTAACATTTTTTGCATCTTTTTACTTGTTTAGTTTTTGATAAAAATGTTTTTCTTTAAAGTTATACTTGATTGAGTGTTTGGTCTGTGCCAAAAATATCTGTACATGTGGCAAGCCTGCTGTAGTGGTTGGTCACTTGCTCGTGACAAACTGTCACTTTTTACAAGGGACACACACTTGCTATCAAACCAATCATTTGGTAGTGTGTGTGAGCTCCGTGAAAAGAGGGTGTCAAACTAAAAAGTGACCCCGTTTGTTTGACAACAATTGGTGTCAAACCATCGGGGTTTGAGTGCACATGAACTTCATGCAATAAAAATCTATAAATTCTTAAGTTTTTTAAAGGGCCAATTGTGTTTTAAAGTTCATAAGTTCTTAAAAAAACTCTTGACTTATTTTCTCAGCTTCCAAAAAAGTGTCAACTTTGTTTGAACTTATTCAAAAATAAATTTGGACAGCATATTTCAAGTCTTCAATAATTGCTGTTGCAAATATTTTCCAAATTTCATGTCATTCCTCTCTTCAAAAATGATCCAAAAAAGCGATTTTTGAAAAAAAATATAATTTTAAGTCAACTGCAAAATATTCTTACCTTGGGAATTTTATGCACCTTCTTCCCATCAGCTCGGAGTCGTGGAACATAAACATCAGACAATATTTGCAACGGCCTATTTTTACTACAATAGGCCATTTTATTAAGACAGAGACAAAAAGTTAGAAAAAAATGGAATAAACCTCATTTGAATACAGTCCAGACTCGATTATCCGAAGGCCTTGGCAAAATTTCACTTCGGATAATCGAAGCACGAAAAAAAAATTGTTTCGTTGTCTTATTCTTGATTGTTAAGCCTCTAATAGTAGTTTATGCAACAAGTTGCAAAAAGAGGATTTTTTCAGCACGAATCGTACATTTATCCAACGAGGTTCACCGAGTTGGATAAATACGAAGAGTGCTGAAAAAATCAAGTTTTGCAACGAGTTCCATACAACATTTTTTGCAATTCCAAAAAACACACACTGAGTGAAATTTTATTTCAAATTTTCATGTATTTTGTCAATAAATCATTTAAATAAAAAAAAAATGTTGAAAAGTGTTACATTTGAGTGCTGAAAAGTAGAACTTTTCAGCATTTATTTTGTAAAGTGTTGCTATTCGATTCTGTTATTTTTGGTACAGAAAAGTAGGCTATTTCGTCGTTCAAGAATGACAGGAAAAGTAAGTAGTTTCACGACGGAATTGCAAAAATAAATTTATAATTTTGAAATCCAAGATGGCGGTGATTAAATATTTGAAAAATGCATTTCATCATTTTATAGATAAATTAACCATTCAAATTTGACTAGAATTGGGTCGCAGAACTCGGAATTTGAAGTTTAAAGTAAGAAAATAAAAAATACGAAAAAAATTTTTGTTCGTGATTCTATTATCCGAAGTCTCATACAATCCATCGGATAATCGAACTTCGGATAATCGAAACTTCGAATAATTGAGGCTTCGGATAATCAAGTCTGGTCTGTAGTTTTTTATGATATATTTTTTTCATTAGTTTTCAAATTCAAAATTATATTTAGCAACAGGTGTTTGCAACAGAAAAAAAAATTAAAAAATCTTTCCATTAATTCAAAAAAATATTTTAATTTTTCGATTGGCTTATAAGAATCAATTCGAGATTTGTAATCTTTCTTCGTTCTTTATTTTGAATTCCTCATTTTATTTTTTTAAATTCAATCACATGGGACGTTTTGGTTAGGTCATCTCAATATTTTTATTCGAAATCCACAGAACAAAGGGTCGTTTTTGATTGATTTAATTGAAACGAAACTTTTTTTATGTTTGGTTCAAATAAATAAATAAAATGAAATTACTTAATTTCACATGTAACAACTATGAACTAATGGCCAGTTTAAGATTTTTTTTTTATAATTCTGAAATGTTTATTTCGCTTAAATTTAAATTCAAAAATCATATTTTATTTTCTAAAATGTTAAGTGAAGTACCGTCAACTGGGGTGCATCGTGACTACAGTCTGAATAGAGACAATAGATTTTAGAACACATAAAAGCTTCAAATAAGGAAATTGATGCACTAATTTAGAGGAACAGTATTTGTTCTAACCGAAACTCATCAAAAATATCCAAATATATTACAAAATCACGATTTGCCCCAGATTATGGCAATTAAAATGAGTAATGATTTTTCACTCATCCTTACTTTTACGACTATTAACAGCTTTTAAAAACGTTTGATGTTGAATTAAAAATATAAAAAAGCTGATTGGGAAAGAAAGTGTTCTCTTTATTTCGATATTTTTAAATTATTATTTTCAAATACAATGTGTCTCCCAGAATAATGATAAGCGAATCAATTTAATGCAGTAAATAAAAAAAAAACACTCAAAAATTTCAAAATTATTAGTTTTTAGAATTTTTTCTATCACAAACCATAGCATGCTGACTTCAAAATCAAAGAACGAATCCTCTCACTCACGCGGCACAGCCTACTACCGCACACCTCACCACACAGGTGAGGAGAGCACGGTTCACGCTACGCAACACGCAGCGCAGTTGCGCAACGTCACCGCAAAAATGACGCAACGCAACGCAACGGTTTGCAGCGCCTGCTTGGGTTTCTTCTCGAGAGTGAGTAAAAGTTCTCCACTTGGAACAGTGCTGTGGCGACATCTGGCTCCGTCAAAGTGGTCCAATTTGGGTGGTTTTCTGAATGAAATTCGGCCCGAAAGTGCGCGCAAAGTGTGCCAGAGTGCGGTGTGATCGCGTTTTCGGTAAATTTGACCGTTTTGGGGCGGAAATTGGCGGTGAAAAGTGTGATAGAATTTCGAACAGTTTTTTCTCCCCTTGCTTCTATGTGTGGGAACGCGCGACACAAGAAAAATCTTGTGCCACAGAGATGAGGCAAAGAGTAGAGTGTGTTTTTTGCGTGCCTTTTTCACCTGTCTGTATTGGTGTATTGAACATTTTCGTGGCTGTGTGTGGGCGCGCTGTTGTGCTCCACCAAAACAGGGCTCATCTCGGCTCTCTCGTATTCTCACACGATTCTGTTGTTGGGCTTCCTTCCGAAAGAGCCCGAGGGGGGCGACTTTGGACGGTCGGTGGATGGACAACAAATGGAATGAACGGAACGAAACGAGCGAAAATCGATAACAAACGAAGGGGGAGAGGAGCGGGGCTCTCTCCGGCGCAGTGTTGATCATAAAAGCATAAAGTGATGGCATGCATGCCAAAGTCAAAACGGAGGAAAGAAGTGATGCCAGCACAGCAGCAGCATGAGAATTTGGCTGGAAAGAAGTTGATAAGAACGACGAGCTGATAACAGGTTTTTGAACATGTTTGGGGTTCGTTGCTGGTTAAGTCGTCGTTGAAGTCTCTCGGAGTGTTTTGTTCAATTTGGTCGTGTAATACGTTTGAAATATAATTTGGTGTTATCATTTGTGTTTTAAGTTGACACAATCGATAGTATCTATTCATCAAGGGCCTGCCTACACAGCTCAACATTTTTAAGTATTATTTTTGACTGCTCATAACGTTCTGTACGATTTTTTCTTCATGAACACACTCCAATCAGCAGAAATCCATTTCTAGATTTTTTTGAAGCGGCCCTTTAAGCTATTGTCTTTCATATGTATATTTGACTTTTGAAACAAAATTCTAGAGTTAGCTAATTCATGGCCAGTACAAAATATAATAAATTTCGATTATAAATGCTACGGTTCCATTCTTAGAAACCACGCGCCTCCATGGTTCTATTCTGCGAAAGGGAGATTCAATGGAGGCACTTGGTATCTTATAATGATGCTTTGGTATTTATACAAAAAAAAGACAAACAATCAACTGAAAAATAATTCTGCCGATTAGAGTTTTGTCAATTGACAACACAGAAAAAATAATCGTCAGAAAATAAGTTAAAAATTTGAACACATCATGTTAACCCTCTGCTGCCGATTTTTTTTTCTTGGAAATTTTTCCCGTAATTAGGAGGTCATTTTGAGCAACTTTTGTTCTACGATAAACTTTACTTATCTTGTTTTATGTTTTCTTGTTTTATTTTTAGTATTACAATTTGCATTTATCTTGTTTAGTTTACGTTTGTTTTTGGTAGTATTTGGCCTATTCAACCACCTCCTGCTTTTCTCCCTGCTTTTTGCTTTTCTACTTTTTTCATGTTTTTACAGACATTTTTTTAATTTTTTGCTTCTTTTTTACATTTTCTGCTATAAAAAGACACCATTATCATTTAAATTGTAAAACAAAATCGTAGGGGCATAGTCTGGGGTGCTACAAATAATACTGCATACATTTTTTTACTTAAAATATAGGAAATGTTAGTAAAAAACGCAGCCAAAAATGTTTTTTTTAGCATTGGCAAAGCCAAGTCAAACTTCAAACCCTAAAATTTTCTAACATTTTTAGAGTTTTTCTTTCCAATGCTTTTTAAAGATCAAAATTTGGTTAAAATTTTTTTTTTCAAATTTTTAAATCGAAGCCCGTCTAGAGACGGGGTTGGCTTGTACAGGGTTTATATAATTGGTAACATATTTTTACCCCTCTCCTTATAACCAACTTACAACACAAAAGAAGGGAAGTTTCGCCAAACAAAACCTTAAACAATGTAGTTTTTTTTTTAAATATTGAATAAATATTAAATCTTTAGAGTCATTAGGTAAATTTATATATTTTTCAATGTTTATTTATTGAATAATGCATTGGGTTCAAATACGGCCAAGGATTCCCATCTCAAAAACAATCGCAGCAAAAAATGCTTGCAAAATGCGTGATTCTGGGCGAATTTGGGTGGTTTAAAAACACGTCTTGTGAGGATTTCCTAATCTCGCTAATGAAAAATTTGGGAGCAGTTTATACATTTTAACTTAATTTTTGAAAATGGTCTTTTCTTGTTTCGTTAAAAAAATTAAAATATACTCATTATCAGAAACATGATATAAAACTTGCATTGGCCTTATTAACTTTATAAAAACTTCGTTCTGCCTTTTTTCGTTTGTTGACGTTTTTTGATTTTTTGCTCATGCAGCCTCCTGTGATCAAAATTTGAGTTTACGTAAATTTTCCCATACAAACGACAGGTGTTCCGGAATCAGTTCCAGAGTGGCCAAAGTGTCAATTAGTTTGCGTAAAAACCTTCCTTGGGCTTATACGAACCCAACGCAACAAAAAGCACCTTGATCCGACGCTCCGTATTGAACTGATTCGCGTTCGAACAAAACCGTCGAAATTTTTTATATATTATAAAATAAAATAAAATAAAATAACATTTGCTCAGACTTTAAAAGTTGCTATTGAAAAAACTTTTTTTTAATTTAGTGTGTTTAAATTTTGAGGTTTTCAAATCGTTATATTTTTTAAATATCAAAATTTTCATCATATGAAATATGGGTATCATAACATGAAAATTTTCGTTCAAAAAATCACTGCATTCTAGATACTGATATTTTTGTTTTCATGTTCCGCAAAAATTTAAAAGTTTTTGAATGATTAATTTTTAGTGTCAAAGACTTACATTTTTACAAAATATCGTACCAAATATTTTGAAAATTTTGCAATATTGGCATCAAACTGTGTGAGTAGATTCGCACTATATTATAGTTTTCTGTGTAAGATGTCAAAATTTCAAAAATATTTTTAAAAGAAATTTGTACTCAAATTACTGTTATTTGCAATACGGAAATCAAATTACGTTTTTCACCAGATTAGAGTATAGATTGGCACTATAGTGTTTCAGTGTAAAATACTAAAATTTCATTAAATTCTGTTCTTTTTATACAAAAAACTCCAATTTGACAATATGAATATCAAATGACGAGTATTTTTTTTAAATTTTCACTAAATAAGAGTTTTGAGTGTAAAATACTCAAAATATTGCAAAATACAGTTTTTTTAAGACAAAAATGTTCATTCTCTGCAAAAAAATGCAATTTTTTGTAAAGATTTTCAATAAATAAAATTGTTTTACAATTAAATTTTCACAAAATGTAATTTTTTTAAATACTCAAAATTTAAAATTTTGCAATATGGGTTTGATAATGCAAAATTATGTATAGATTCGCACTTTATAATTTTTAGGAATACGGGTATCAAATAATGAGAAATGTTGCAAAAAAAAAATACTATTATTAACGTTGCCATGCTTTTTCGTTCAAAGGTTCAAAGGTTTAAATGATAATTTTACAACCCAAGTAACATTTTTTTCCAGGAGTACTACAAGAGCTCTTCAAGATAGCTACAGCATAGCAGTTTGGACCGCGGTAGGATAAAATTCTCTTCAAAACTTCTTCAGGAGTTTGGAAGAGTACTTGAAGAGAGTTTTATCCTACCGCGGTCCAAACTGCTATGCTGTAGCTATCTTGAAGAGCTTTTGTAGAACTCCTGGAAAAATATGTTACTTGGGATGGATACCTAAAATATGTCCAAACTTCGATTTTTCGACACTTTGAGTCAATTCTGAGGGTAGATTCAGATTCAGCGGGCAAAATTACATGGAAAAACATATATTTGGACAATTCTCGAAATTCGTTAGGGTGGTCCCATACAGGCCTGCAAAATGTTTCCAACCCAGCGTACCAAAATGTCAGTTCACTGCTAGCATCTGACTGTAAGCCAACTGTGTCCGTTCAACCACTGCCGCCTGACTTGTGCCGATCGGCTGCTGGAGAATGAGAGACGTGAAAAAATGAGCTACACTCACTCAATTCGTATCGTATGACTGACTCGTAAAATCCTCTCTGAACACTATTTTGACTATTTTTAAACAATTGAATGGTTCTAGACTGTGCAAAACACTTCAAACAACCATAACTAAAATTCAAAATTACATTATCACGCATAAATACCAACTTATTGTGTAAAAACTTGTTTCTTTATGTGTGTGCGTGCAACGTCGAATGAGCGTTGGTCGACTACTGCATAGATTAGCGGACTAGATTTTTTCTAACACGATCAAACATTTGCAAAGTCACGAAAGTTTTGACATTTCTTGGAAACAGCAGTTGCTAGTCGAAAGTTGCTTGGATATACCCACTGAGCATTGAACTGAAACTGGGGAAGAATTTTTTTTCAAACATTTCCAAAGGGTAGGTTAGTACCTGTGAATTGCCACCAGGTGTAAATTTGGCGTGGCGGTAGTGTCGCCAGCCCCAACAGCGGAGTGGCGTATCTATATATATTTAGTCTATGACTACTGCCTCGCATTGCAGCTGCTCAATGAGCTAGGGCACTCACGACTGCGCCGGATTTGTTTATGTCACGGTTTTGCGGTTCAGTGAATGGATCTCAAAAAATCGTGTATGCGTCGCCGATTTTCGCGTCAGGACTCCTGACATTTTCAGCTCTGGTCCCATAAGGTTTTCCCTTGAAAATTAGACTTTTTCAAAAGAAGATATCTCGAGTTTAAAGAAAAACACCCCCGAGATTTTTTCAGCGTTTACCACTTTTCTCTAAAACTTAACCCTGAATTGCCACATTCAAAAAACTGATTTTTGATGGTTTGCTCAGATGCTTTCTATAAATTTGGCCGTAGAAGGCGTAGATTACGAGATAAAATTTTGGTGTCTTCGACAAAGTTGCTTGGATTGGCAAGCTCAACAACTTTTTAGAAGACAAAAAATTCCCAAAAATATTCCTGAAAAGTTAGATTTTAAAAATCACCCTAATAGTGAACCACCCTAATTTTCAACCAAACCAAAAATTTCCCCTTTTCCATATGCAACAACTCTTCTGAAGACACCAAAGCTCCAAAACTTCATCATTTTACGGAAAATCCATTTTCCACTTAATTTTGCGATCTGGATCACTGTGCATTGTTTACTAAGACTAGGGGGGCAGCATGCAATTCCATCGTGCACCTAATGTTGGCTTATTAGCCCTGCTTTATATTGGAGATTTGGTTAAAAAAGAATTAAAAATTGCTGTTCTGGTAAAAACAATAATTTAAAAAAATTAATTGAAAAAATAAAAAAATAAAACTCTTAAATTAATTTGAAAACACAGGAGGAAGGCACCAACCACGAAGGTGGATTAAGTAACATTTTTTAGAAAAAAATGTTTGAATAAAAAGTTTTTGTTTTAATTTTCTGTCCAAAATCTTCTTACAATCCATGTTCCCTCCCAGAATCTCGCGAGAGCGCACCCCAAATACTTGCACATATTTGAAAACATTAACTTCCCAACATGGGTTCCGATCTCACCACCACAACATACTTTTTCATACTGCTCGCTCTCTCTCTCTCCCTCAATTCTCTCTCATCATCATGTTTCTATGCTGCTGCTGCTGCTGCTACACAACATAGCGAGCAAAGGGGCCCTTTTGACACACCGCGCACAGTCACAGTCACAGTCGCTCGCCTACTGTTCCGCTGGATTCTCGCTCGTTTCTTCTCGGCTCGTTCTCGTCCCGTGTGGCTCACTTTTGACCAAACAGAGGAAGGAAAAAAAAAAATCACACACAAAAACGGGTGTGTTTCTTCCCGAAAAAAAGCTCTTTTGCCAGTGAATTTTGTGTGATTTTACGTGGACGACGGGGGAAATAGTCCTTTTGGAAGGCGATTTCGATTAGGATAGCGTTAAACTGTGAGTCTTTGGGAGTGACGGAAAAAATCTGGGACAGAAACGGAAAAAAGGTCCTGACGGCCCTTCCCCTTTCAGGTTGAAATCCTAGAAGGCCCTCAGCTGTGAAGTCCTTTTTTGTGAGAATTGTTACGGGAAACGGTGCTCGCAAACGAAACTTTTACAAAGTGTTACAATTTTGTTTTTTTTTTTCAACAGTTGAAGGAAAACAGGTGCATTGCGGTTTCTTGAAGTTCGTTCAAAAAGCCCGCAGTAGGCCATCGAATTCGGCCAGGAAGTTAAATTGCTGATTGAAGCTGAAAAAACACAAGAGGAAAAAAAAAGTTAAAGGTGAAAAATCGAAAATCAAGTGAATGCGAAAAAAAGAACACTCTGTTGAGGTGGAAAAAGGGCTCTGGTGTGAAAAGCACGCACGCACACACTCACACAAGCAGCACAAGATCCTGACAGGAGCAGCGCTCGCACACACTCAAAGATTCTCACACGCAATAGCAGGCGGGCGAATTCGGAGTTGCTCTTGGAAAAAGGATTACTCTCGCGCGCGCGGTGTTTGTCCTTTTTTTTTCCTCAACGCCAACTCTGTGTGTTGCGGGAAATATTGGCAATTGTGGGTTCACAACTGTGTGCGTGTGTAGTTGTAGTAGGCAGAATGTGTATGATTGTGTGAACAGCCCCCCCGCACGATACAGGCGAAGGAGCAGCAAGGATTACTCAACGCCTGCTGAGAGTGGTGTGAATATGTGCGCGCTTGCTGAGGTTCTGTAATTTGGTCGGAAAAAGGAAGCAAAAAAAAAAAAAACGTCAAAAGGATTTAAATTTCACACACGCGACGACATTCACGGGCGGTTCGAGCAGCATCAGCTTGGAGGAGCAGCGCTAGGAAAATATTAAAATAACCGGGCGTTACTGTGGTGCGAAAGGTGAGTGAGTTTTTCCGCAGACTCTGGCGAGGGGTGGTGGGCGTAAAGGACTCTTTTGCGGTGTGGTGGTTTTTCCTGGTGCCGCGGGCTGGCGGGTGGGCGAACGGAAGGAAGGATGCAAAAAGCTAAGGGCGTATTCTACATAAATTTGTGTGTTTGGTGTATTGATTGTTACGTAAAGTTCGATTTCATAATGGGTACTTATGGATCGCTGCGCGAACGATAGTGGGGAATTGGGCCGGTCAAGTTGTTGAGCAGGATTTTTTCAGAAGCTTCTGTAAATTTTTTGATGAATAATAATCCTTTCCGAGCTGTAAAAACATAAGTAGAATTTATGTGTTAAAAAAATGTTTAAGCTTTAAACATACTTTTTTAAATCAAATTTTTGAAAAGTTAAAACAAGTATATTGCCAAATTAGAATTTTGACCACTAGCGTGCCCAGGTTCTCAAGGAAGGTGGGGCAAAAATATTAGAGTTTTGAAAATTTCGTCGTTTATGGACACCCCCTGCCCAATTTTAGAACAAATTTCCGAGGATGGTGGGGCAACTGCCCCATGTTGCCCCACCCTGGGCACGCTAGTGATTTTGACTTATCGTCATCATTGTTCTTTTTTTAGTGTTTAGGCTAGCACCCATTTTATTTCAAGTTTTTTTCCTTGGTTATGGTAAAAAATTAGAGAGTTAAATAACTTCTGGGGAAATAATTAATTTATATTTCATAAAACTTGATTTAGAATCCATTTAGAAAACATGTCATAACGTTTGCATGGTTTTTGAATTCATTGATATTTTACTATTTTTACCGAAACGCTTCAGTTTCGTCAAGGTATGATAGATTTGGGCTCCCTGAACACGTTCCAATCAACAAAGTTGAATTTTAGTGAATTTGCTGCGAAAGAATAAAGTTGTAAATTTTGGATATTCATAATCCAAGCACCTCCATTGAATTACTCTTCCTTTGAGTGAATCATGGAGGTGCCTGGTTTCTTAGCGGAGAATCATATCATTTGTACTCATTTTATTTTATTTTGCATGAAATGTACTAAAATTCATTTATATTGATAGGAGCATGTTCAGGTAACTAAGTTCTTAAGTTTTTATTGTAATCAACTTTAAAAATGTCGCGTTTGTAATTGTTCAAATGAATTTTGTGGTTCTACTTGTATTTTTTTTCGGAAATCAGGCATGAAATTTGTTTTATAAAATGTTTGTATAATTTTACAGTTTTTTTAAGTTCTTAAAAGTTATTTGGTTTCCTATGTTTCCCTGCGTAAATTAAGATTGTAACAAAGTATATTCATTAAATTTAATTATTGAATTTAATTCTTATTCGCTTTTGCTTATCAAGACATTTTTAGTCAAATACCAAAAATACCTATCACACATCACATTTTAGCTCTAATCTTCACACATTGAGCTTATTAGTTAAACATGGCTACCAATTAATGTATTACTAGATCTACATGGTTACCAATCTTTGAGTCATCACTCATCATGGTCTGCTATCAATTTATTGAACTTTTCATTGCTTGCTTCCCTAAAATTTACACATTGGGCTCAGAATATCCTTCCTACATGGCTACCAACTTACGTCATGTCTAAGTTCTTCGTGGCTACCAACTTCCTGTATCACTTAGTTCCATAGCTATAAGCAATTTATTTACAAAACTTTGTTATTTGAAATGTGAGTAACTTATTGATTAGCTACCAAATCATAAAAATTTATCTTGATGATTTTTGAAATTCTGTTGACTAAGATTCAGCAAAATTATGTTGATTGAACTACTACCTAGTTAAGTAATTTTGGTCGGTTACCACTTTCTGATTGTTCTTTAATCATAACATCATTTTTCCCACTGTACTAACAATTACCTACACCAGTCTGAAGCTACAAATGGATTTTTGCTAACAAAACGACTTTCTGCTTCATCCAATAACTATAACTCTGGTGTGATATTAAATGTTTTATTAGTTTGCTACCAAAAATTACCAAATTTGCTACCAATATGACCCTGAACCTTAAACGTTTATTATCGAATTTTGTAATAATTTTACATTGCTTATTTGCTACCAACGTTTAATTTTACTAGTTTAAATTATGTCGTTTTTTGATCTGCTCTCAATTTCCGGATCATAATGCCTTACTACAAGCTTAAGTAAGATGCTATCGTACCAGCATTCTGTTAGGTCAATGGTGATAAACAACCAACTTCCTCCAACATTTCAACGCTGCCAACAGTTTTTAAATACTTTCTGAATAGCAGCATTCGTGATGTATTTTAAGTTTGCTACCAAGAATTGCAAATCTTTACAATTTGCTACCAATATGCTTAATAAATTGGTTAATGTGTGCTTTGTCCGGGTCTGAAAAATAACGATTTATTTTGCAATTGCGGCAATCTGACAAACAAATTCGAGTTGATTTTATCAACCTGAAACCTGCATAAATTCATTTACTCAAACACAAACCCACTCACATTCAATTAACCCAAAACCGTTGCACAATTTGCAAGCGTGAGAATTCTTCTTCTCCATGCGGTCCACCTTTTTGACCGTGTCACTTTCTGTCACCCTTCCTTTCTGGTACGCTGGTTCTTCTTTACCCAAAATTGACCGCGACGAACCTCGCCCCCAAAGCAAAGCCAAAAGTGAAACGAAACAAGCGATAAAATATGAGCTTTTGGCGGAGGGTCAGATGAAATTTTAATAGTGTCAGCCACCGGCGATGTAGGTCCACTTGTCTGTGCCTTGGGTGGCACAATTTTGCAGCCGTTTGCAGCAATTTGCTCAATTGAATTTTCCAAAGACTGAATGTTCCGCTGGGGTGTGAGAATTTGGGCGACTTTTGTTGGCAATCTTAAAAGATTCAATTATGGTCCAAATTTTTCCTTTATATAACTCGGTGTGACCTTGCCGAATGTTGTATTTAATTTGCGGTGTCACGAAACGTTTTTTATTTTTACGTAAAAGACACACGAATCAAATTGGCCACCTGGGACACATCACGGCAGCGCGCAGCGCAACAACAACCACTTTCCAATTTTTCATTCATAAATCGAAGCTGCAGCGTTGGTAGCCAACATCTGGGGAGCGGAACGAGTTTTAATTATAAGTCTCGAAAGAAGCGCCCAATATCCTGTGAGCCTGTGTGTCGCAAAATTGGCTCTGTTTCTTTTTTTGTGCTTTTTTTTTTGGGCAAGACTAATTGACCCCTTGATACGAAGCAAAACACGACAAAAGAAACGGTCGAAACAACTCGCAGGAAAAGACGTTAAGAATGGCGGGGTACAAAAAAGTGCCGAAAAAAAGCTGGGTAGCCACGGTGCGAGCATGTTGCAAAATTATGCAAAAGCGCCATGCGATGAGCGATGGTGACCGTTTTTAAGTGGGCTGAGTGGCTATCAGTCGGATGCATCGTGAGCGATAACCCTCGAGTAGCCGGGTAAAGTGAAACGCGTAGTAAACAAATTTTAGCTTGAGTTGAGTTGAGGTGGTAACCGTAATTTGCTACCAAGATTCTTGTTAATTTCTATTGTCAATTGTAAGACATTTATGTTTTTTTGTGATTTTTCCATTACAAAAAAAAATAAAATTTTATTCGCTACCAAATACGCTACCAACAATTATGATTCATTTTTGAAGTCAAATTCATAAGCTTCTTCATCAGACTTTGAGTTTGGTTATTTTTGCATTTCTTCGTTACTTATGATTATTTAGTTTGCTGCCAGCGTTTGAAGCTTGTATCCATCTTCAAATCCGTTTAGTTCGTTACCAACCAAGCTACCAACAATTTAAACCTTTCTTATTGTCTCTAGATTTCTTTTACTAAAATTTATTACTTATTTTGTTATGTCTCAGCTTGCTACCAAATATGCTACCAATCTTAATTTTGGTTAATATAACATCTCTTTAATTTTCCCAAATTAATATTTTTATAATATTTTATTTATTTTCACTATTTTTGATCATGCTGCCAACATATTTCTTGTTTTCCTCAATTTATTGAGATCTTCGTGATTACAGACTTTGTTAGCTAACATAGTCCCTGATGGCTTAAAAAATATGGCTTAAAATTTAAATAGGCTACCAAAAATATTCAAAATTACTACCAATTTGCTACCATGATTTTTCTTTTTTTTCTAAATTGTAAGATTATGTCACCTTTTTATTTAATGTGATTTTTCCACAACATAGAAATGAAAATTTTATTCGCTACCAAATGCGCTACCAACACTTATGAATAATTTTTGAAGTTCAATGCTTAAGTTTCTTCATTGGATTTTGAGTTTGATTATTTTCGCATTTCTTTGTCACTCGTATCCATCTTCAAACCGTTATCCATCTTCAAATCCGTTTAGTTCGTTACCAACCGAGCTACCAACAATTTAAACCTTTCTTATTGTCTCTAGATGTCTGTGGTTATCCTTTACCAGATGTCCATTACTAAAATTTCTTTCCCTTTTTTGTTATCTCTCAGCTTGCTACCAAATATGCTACCAAGATCATTCTTGTTTATTTCCTAAATGTAATATCTTCTTAATTTTCAAAAAAAAACTAATTTAAAAATAATTTGTGTAATGCTATCAATTTTGTAGTTAATTAGGGTTTGTCACCAATGAATGACAAAAGCACTTATTTCAGGCCTGCTAAAAATTCAAATAGGCTACCAATTTGCTAACAGACTACCAATTTGCTACCATGTTTTGCTACCAATTTATTTTTATTAGTTCGAAAGATTTCCGATTTGATACCATGAAGTATAATTTGCAACCAATTCTTTTGTTTTGTGGATTGCTACCAATGCTCAAAAACGCTATAAGCCACTTAAAACAAGGCTTAGTGAAATAAACGGTTTGTGCGACCGTCTAAATCGCCCCCCCCCCCCCTAATGTGTTTTCTCATTCCAACCCAAGAAGTCCCATCAGTCAGTATCTGGGTCACATATTATCAGTCAAAGGGCACCTAAACGAAGGATTAAAAAGCAAAAGCACATGCGGGAATCCTTTCCCATTTCATTTCTACCACAATAATCATCATCATCATCGTCGTCACAATCCCCATAGCTGTCGTCGTTCTCCTCCTTCGTTTTGTCATATCGCCCAGCTCACAATCGTTTCGTTCGTTCCCAAGTCAGTTTCAAAGCTGGTTGGTTGGTTCTTCAATTGCATTCTTTGTCTCACGTAATCGCATTAAACGAGTGAATGAGTCGTCGTCATTGCACAGGATCAAGCGTTTTTTCGAACATTTTTTTTTTCAAACATTTCTTTCCACACATACGCTGCGGGGAGAAGAAAAAACTCACATTCGAAGGATGGTTGTTTTTTCTCATGAAACTTGGGTCGTTCCGGTCGTCCTCTCCAAAGGCTCAAGGGAGGGTCTCCGAATTCACCTACTTTACTTTGTGCAGGTTGCCGATGACGACGGTTTCCGTTTTCTTTTTTTTACTTTCAAGAGGGTTCGTCTTTTTTTCGAGTCGCACTATCTGGAAATGCATGTGAACTAATGAACTCTTTGTTGTAGGTTGAAAATACGGCATCCTTGAAATAAAAAAAAACAGGTTCAACGGTTGTTTTTGTGTCCGTCGCGAAAACTTTTTTTACCAAGTGATTTTTGACATTTGAGAACCATGCACCAAACGGATTCATTACTTCAATATCATTTATCCTTAAGCTGGCTACCAATATGCTACCAAGATCTTTATTTCATTTCAAATGATGAATTAACTTTGTTTTTTCACATTGAAGAAATTTAATTGTTTTTCCAATGTTGTTAAATCGTGTAAATTTTTTGTTTCTTTTCATTTGCTACCAACCAGGCTACCAAATATATTAAAAAGATGCTTTTCTAGCTATCTCATGCCAGTCGTAGTTAGCCTCTAACTGATATTTGCTATTAATATTTATTAATTCTTCACTTGCTACCAAGATAAGCATATTGGTAGCCAATTGTAAAGTATTACAATACTCGGTAGCAAACTCAAAATTACTCAAAAATACGCCTATCTCAATGTGGGAAGACCAGATTTTTTTTAAGGAAAAAAAAAACTGTTGTTAGCTTGTACGATAGCATCTTTCATAAACTTGTAGAGAGGTATTATGATCCGAAAAGTTATAGCAGATCATAAAACGACCTAATTTTGGTAGTATGTACTATATTAAAATTGTAACCTTGAGCATTAGTAGCAGATAAGCAATGTAAGTTATTACATTATTCAGAAATTTTGTTCACTTTCGATAATAGAGATTTAAATGAATCAATGTGATATTGGTAGCACATTGATCATTTTTGTAGTTTTTGGTAGCAAAATGTCAATACATAATCAAAATTGGACCAGGGCAGTAAGAGGGTCTCTCTACACCTGTGAGAATGTTTGGAATGAAAAAGAAAGTCATTTTGAAGAAAAAATCATTGGTAGCTTCTAGTTGGTAGTATAGTGAAAAAATGTGGAAATGGCTGCAAAAAAAAAAACTTTCAGAATGTGGTAAATGATCAAAATTTCCCAATTTGCTGGTAGATTAATATACATTATTTTGATGAAACTTGGATACCAAGAGCCTTGGTAGTCAGCAAAAAATTTCAACCGAATTGCCTACAACATCACAATACATTTACATGATTTGGTAGCATACCAAAAGCTACGGAAATTGCAACATTGCAAATCAAGAAGTTATGCAAATAAATTGTTGGTAGCTGTGGAACTAAGTAATGAAGGAAACTGGTAGCCACGTAGTAGTTAGTGATGAAGTAAGTTGGTAGCCATGTAGGAAGAATATGCTAAGCCCAGTGTGTAAAGATTAGGGATAGCAGGCATTAAAAAGTTTAATATCTTGGTAGCCACGTAAAGCATAGTGATGGATGATTTGGTAGCCATGTTTTAGAATAATCTTAATTTGTGAAGGCTAGGGAAACGAGGCAGTGGAATGTCTAAAACTCAAAAACAACAAGAAATTTTTTTTTTGTACCTGACCAAAATACTGTGACAATTTGGTAGCAGCTTAATACTAAAAGTGGCAGAAGTTTGCTTACTCTTGTGTACTTTTCTCGGAAAGCAAACGAGAATAAGTGCCAAGAAATAATCTGCTTCATGACCCTTTCATCATTAATAAACTAGAACTGCAGTCATAAGAATCATTTTCGCTCGACGAAACAGAAAATCAAATCATCCAACAAACAAGCAAAAACGAAAAAAAGAAGAACTTCTGAACTCAACTACACACCATCATCACCTGATGGTCCCAAGTGGGTCAATAAAGTTTTATATTTCTTCGACAGAGTCAACGCCAAAGACGTAATTCGAGCACTAGTTTTGCTCTGCCTCCTCTCCTTGTACCACCTTGGTAACTGAACTATATAACGCAAAAAAAGTATTGTTGTTTACGCGCTAAACGAGTCCAAAAACGGAAAGCATTTTTCTTTTACCACTCCATCCCCTCTCTCTTGGAGTTTATTTCTTCTGTGTATATTGTTATTGCTTGCCTTGCCGCTGCTTCCCATCTTCACTTCACGGCTCGTTCATTCTGCACTCAGCTATGATGGGGTGTTTATAGTTCTAGAGAGGGCTGTTAAAAAGTTCTTTTTTCGCTCTCTTTAATATTAATTTTTTGTCGATTGATTCCAAAATTAAAAGTTATCTGCCGAAAATTTGGGTCAATCTGGCACGACAAACTCGCCGACAGACAGGTAAACCTGGGATCTGCCTCGTTCCTTCCCACTTCCTTTGCTCTGAATGAATTCAACGAAGACTGACGTTGTGTTGCCTTCCTTTCTTCGCTCAGGTGTGGGAACCTCCCCGGGTAAGCCAGAATGAAGCAGGCAGAACGAAACGGAAAACGGCCGATTCCGAAATTTTTACGATCCCCTCAAACTCTCCAGTTCTCACCGCGAAGGAAGTGTCCCTTCCCTGCTCCTTCCAGAAGAAGTCAATTTTGAGTTGCTGATGCTGCTGCGGATGGCTTAAGAAGGAAGTTTCATAAAAAAATATGTTGCGCTGGGTGATGGGTTCTATATGGGAGAAAGAAAGAAGATTTTTTCTTCATTTTACCTTCTTGGGCCTTTCCTTGAAGAAGTGCCGTGGAACCGATCGGTAATTATGCCGAGAGGTTTGATGAAAGCTGAATGTACGGAGAAGATGAAGGAGGAGGAGGGCTTGCTTATTAAGGGTGGTGAGTTGTGGAGAGCCTACTCGAGACGAATCTATGCATTGATCGGAACTGGCCGGCTTATTTTCATTTTCTAAGGTCGGCAGGTGATGGTGGATGTTCTAAAATATGTTTAATTTTTTTGCGCACAGACTTGCTCAGGATGTTCTTGAAAATATATGAAATCGTAGCTGATATGCTACCAAATGACGGAATCGACGTAACACCTTATTATGTGGCCCTCTTAAACCTTGCGGTTTCGTCAACGGATCCACAGGCGTGTATCGTTCTTTTTGCGACAAGACTCCGCCTCCCGGGTCTCCTAAGTGTGAAGGTATGGCACGGGGAGAGGGCACCGAAAACCTATATTTACACTTAGAATTTATTTGCGTCTGCCTCGGGATTCGAACCGGCGACCTCTGGATTGTGAGTCCAGTGCGCGGTCCGATTGATCCACACAGGCAGACGACGATGCTACCAAATTGTGTAGTATTATAATACTCAGTATGGTCCGTTCTGCTTTTTCTAATCGCCTTCGAAACTTGCAAATCGGTTACCAATTTATTAGTTTTTGCTACCATCTGATGAAAATATTGATTGTTGTGTAGTAATGAGATGTTTGCTCAATCTTTTTTCCATTCTCTTCTCATATTGGCTACCAAAATATTTTTGTATTGAAAACTTTATAAATAGTATCTTCTTGATATTGCTATCTAATTTTTTTCAATTGTTGCTATTTTCGTGGTTGATAAGCCAAAGCTTGAATAAAAATGACAAACAACTGAATTGCTACCAAAGCTACTTATTTGTATTAGGCTTTCAAGGTTACCATTAAAATCGGTGTTTTGTCAAAATTGCTATTGGGTAATTCTCTACCAACTCACACGAAATCGGGAAAAGTTGCCCCGACCCCTCTTCGATTTACGTGAAACTTTGTCCTAAGGGGTAACTTTTGTCCCTGATCACGAATCCGAGGTCTGTTTTTTGATATCTCGTGACGGAGGGGCGGTACGACCCCTTCCATTTTTGAACATGCGAAAAAAGAGGTGTTTTTCAATAATTTGCAGCCTGAAACGGTGATAAGATAGAAATTTGGTGTCAAAGGGACTTTTATGTAAAATTAGACGCCCGATTTGATGGCGTACTCAGAATTCCGAAAAAACGTATTTTTCATCGAAAAAAACACTAAAAAAGTTTTAAAAATTCTCCCATTTTCCGTTACTCGACTGTAAAAAATTTTGGAACATGTCATTTTATGGGAAATTTAATGTACTTTTCGAATCTACATTGTCCCAGAAGGGTCATTTTTTCATTTAGAACAAAATTTTTCATTTTAAAATTTCGTGTTTTTTCTAACTTTGCAGGGTTATTTTTTAGAGTATAACAATGTTCTACAAAGTTGTAGAGCAGACAATTACAAAAAATTTGATTTATAGATATAAGGGGTTTGCTTATAAACATCACGAGTTATCGCGATTTTACGAAAAAAAGTTTTGAAAAAGTTGGTCGTCATCGATCATGGCCGTTCATGGTCACCCGCGACAGACACGGACGACGAAACAAAGAGAAACGCCAAAAGTAACTTTTTCAAAACTTTTTTTTCGTAAAATCGTGATAACTCGTGATATTTATAAGCAAACCCCTTATGTCTATATATCAAATTTTTTGTAATTGTCTGCTCTACAACTTTGTAGAACATTGTTACACTCTAAAAAATAACCCTGCAAAGTTAGAAAAAACACGAAATTGTAAAATGAAAAATTTTGTTCTAAATGAAAAAATTACCCTTCTGGGTCAATGTAGATTCGAAAAGTACATTAAATTTCCCATAAAATGACATGTTCCAAAAATTTTTACAGTCGAGTAACGGAAAATGGGAGAATTTTAAAACTTTTTAGTGTTTTTTCGATGAAAATACGTTTTTCGAATTCTGAGTACGCCATCAAATCGGGCGTCTAATTTTACATAAAAGTCCCTTTGACACCAAATTTCTATCTCATCACCGTTTCAGGCTGCAAATTATTGAAAAACACCTCTTTTTTCGCATGTTCAAAAATGAAAGGGGTCGTACCGCCCCTCCGTCACGAGATATCAAAAAACGGACCTCGGATTCGTGATCAGGGACAAAAGTTACCCCATAGGACAAAGTTTCACGCAAATCGAAGAGGGGTCGGGGCAACTGCTGTGTAAGTTGGCGGAGAATTACCCTATTTTCAAAACTATTTTTTATCTTCCCAAATTGGATGCCAACACTTATAAATTATTGCTACCGTCGTGGTTGATTTCAATCATAATCGGGAGAAAGATTGCAACCAAAACTCAGACTAGAAATAAGGCATCAAAATAAAACATAGTAGTCTCAAATGGAACCAAAGCTTGAATATAACTGACAAACAACTGGATTGCTACCAAATCTACCCATCTATAATACCACCAATAAAATCGAAAATATTAATTTTCAAAGCTTCAACCAAGGACAAAGTATTTATGAAAGTTAAAAAATAGTCCTTACAACAAAAATTGCTACCAATACAGGTTTTAAGCTATCAAACCTGTTATTTATTATAATAACATTACTAAAAAATTTGATTTTTTTGTGGCGGCAAGGTTAGTAAAAAAAAAAATAATAATAATAAAAATGTCAATCTTGAAAAAAAACTTATGGATTTCTACCAATTGGAAAAAAAGTTTTTTTTTATTGAATACTTGAATTTTGAATCAGTCAGTCTTAAGTCGTAATGAAATATTAAATAAAATTGACAAATAAGTGGATTACTATCAAGGCTACTATTCACTTTTGGGCATCGTAATTAACTTGTAATACCGAAAAAGCTTGATATTTAAATCTGCTACCAAATATTAAACATTGATTTCGTAAAAAAAAATTGGTTTAATAAGATTGAAAAAAGCTGATTGCTACCAAGGCTATCAATGAATATTGAATGTTTTAGTTGAAATAGAGAAAGTAACGGCTACCTATAACTGTTACCAAACCTAAAATTTATTATATTTTTCAATCAAATTCAAGGAAAAAATGCTACCATAGCTTGAAATTGGTACCAAAACTGCTACGATAGCTTTTGAATTGAAAGAGATTAAAAAAGGGTTACCAAGCTTCAAATGAAAATTTGGCATCACAGTTTATGAAAAAGTTATGCAAGTCTAAAATTGCAATCAAAACCTAAATATTTAAAAATTTAATTTGGCATCATATTATATAAATAAACTTAATTAACAATTGTATTGCTACCCAAGCTACCTAGCATGATCGGGCACCGTAGTCCACTAATAAACCTGGAAATGCCTGGAGTCAAATTGTTTCAGAAAATTGAATTTTGAATAAGTTTAAAAATAAAAGTAAAATACTTGCCACCAAAATTTTAATTTTGGTAAATTAAACTAAAATATCGGACTTTTTTTCCCGGAATGGCTACCAAGCAATTAGTAATTACTTTTTTGCAATTCCACTGTGAAACTGTCAACTTTTCCTGTCCTTCTGGAGAAACTAAACGGCCTACTTTTCCCTACCAAAAATAACAGAATGGAAAATTAATACCTTTCAATAACAGTGCTGAAAAGTTCTACTTTTCAGCACTGAAATGGGTGCTGAAAAGTTCAACTTTTCAGCACTAGTATCGAAAAGTAATATTTTTCAATATTGTTTTGTTTTGAACGATGAATTTACTAAACACATGAATGTTTGTCATAAAATTTTATTAAATAAGTGTTTTTTAGAATTGCAAAAAATGTTGTAAGGGACCATCCATAAACCACGTGGACACTTTTTTAGGAATCTGTTACCCCCCCCCCCCCTTCGTGGACAATTGTCCATACAAAAAAAATCTTTTTTGTATGGATCGTGGACAATCAACATACCCCCGTAAAGTGTCCACGTGGTTTATGGATGGTCCCTAAGCAACTCGTTGCAAAACTTGATTTTTTCAGCACTCGTCGTATTTATACAACTCGGTAAACCTCGTTGGATAAATGTACAACTCGTGCTGAAAAAATCTTCTTTTTGCAACTTGTTGCATAAACTACTATTTATCAACTGAACAACATTAAATATAAAACACTTATGCGTATTCAGTAGCGCTTGAATTTATTAAGTGCTACCATATATTGAATATTATTGATGTTAAAAAAACTTTGACTTTAATTAAATTGAAATAGGCTGATGGCTACCAAGGCTAACAATAAATATTTAGTGTTTTAGTTAAAATGTAGAAAAAAATGTTTCCACAAATTTTTACCAAACTTGAAATTTATTATTATTTTTTATCAATTTAAGATATCGCTACCCAAACTGCTACCATAGCTTTTAAACTGAAAGAAATTTAAAAAAATGGTTACACAAGCTTCAAATGGAAATTTGGCATCATAGTCTATGGAAAAACTATGCAAGTCTAAAATTGCAATCAAAACCTAAATATTTGACGTACAAGTTGGTTGCTACCAAAGCTACCAATTATAATCGGGCATCGTAGTCTACAAATTAACCAGAAAATGCTTGATATTGAACGGATTTTAAAAATTGGAACTTTAAAATTTTTACGAAAAAATATCTGATTTTTACAAAAAATCTATAATAACTGTCAACCAACTGAATATCAGCCGCTTCCAAAGCTAGGAAATGTTTGTTGAATAATGTAAATTTTTACAGCATTTGCTACCAATATCATAGATCTATTCTAAACTGCTACTAAAATCGTTACCAAATAGTTTATTTATTACTCTTCTATTCTAAAACATACTTTTAACTTTCTACAAGCCCTCTATCGACGCCCTACCCTAGCAATGCCCCCTGCCATCACCCCGTAAGTGCCTAGAAGAGCATTGAACTAATTCCTCGAACTCTGCTAGTGGTTCGAGGCAACCTAGAATGTGTGTGTATATTGAGTGTGGGAAAAAGTACGTTCTGCATTGAAGTTTCTTTTTTTCTAGTTGAAGGTCGAGTGCCTAATTTGCCTCGGATGCTGCTGTTTTGTGTCAGCCAAACTTGCCAGATCCAAGTTAGGAGGACAAGAAGAAGACTGGGTGGGCAAATTATGCACATTTCGAATAAAATATTGCTCGATTTGCGCAGGAAGAGATAATTTCTCCACTTTCGACCACGTTGGGTGAGGGTGAAAGAGGGTGGGGGAGCTACCGAATAATTAGAGGAATCGATAGAACCGCGCTTGATTGGGAGCGGAAAGAATCAATTTTTTGCTTCGCTTCTTCGTTTGGGATCGAAACCAGATGCTATAATTAGAGAAAGAGAGCTACTTCCACAGTCTAGGGGCTTAAAGAATTCCCGACCTCCGGCGAAGTGTGGGGGGTTTCTTGATCTCAGGAAAACGCATCGTCGAAAGGTTCATTGAATTTTCGGTGAATAATTTGCTTTTGCGAGGAATCTTTTTTTGGGAAAGGAGAATCGAAAAGATTGAGCAAACAGAGTTGCAAAATGGCCCATCTGCTGCCGTGATTGATGGTTCACCGATTTTCGCGATTGTACTGTTTTATTTTATTCTTTTTGTGCGCGGAAAATGGTGCTCTTTGGACGATGTTAAAAGCTTTTAACCGGAGATGTACCGCTAGGTTAAGTTGTGCTTAGTTCTGACTTAATTAATCTCTTCCAGTCTGTAGTGATAATCGCAACTGTGTGAAATGAGATCATCATTTCTAAAATCCAGCTATGACTAAAAATATCAATTAAATATTTACAAGTTTCCCCTGCCAACCCCACACCGAAGAAAGCAGTCAGAAATAAACTTTTCCCCACCATGTAATTTTCGTTATGTGTGCAAAATTAGAACTTTTCCAACCCCAAAAGCAAACCGCCATCCGCATACGGCGAAATTACACCGCAACGACGATGGTGGCGACCTGGCCTGTAATTACAGACAAGGTATTTCATCGATCCGTGCGAGGGCCTGTGGGGACTGTGATGAAGCTCGTCGAGCACCCCCCCCCCCTCCCCTAGTGCCGCCCACTGCGAAAAATGGTAATGGCTATGTAAATTTTTACGTGAATTTACGCACCATCCACCCCTTCGTGCGTGTGTGGTGAGTGTAATTCATGGTCGAAAGGTAGCGGGGAAAGGGGGGGGGGGGAGAGGGCAATTGAATTATTTACAATTAGATTTATGTACGTTAGCTTGATTTATTGAAATGGGAATGTGAAAAAAAACTTTGAATGTAATTTGAAATTATGTATCAAGCTTATTTGTTTAGAGTTAACTTCTATTACACAGTAAACGCTTTAGTTTCTGATTGTTTATATTTGTCTTAATCGAAATAATGATACTTCAAATATATTTTTTAGACATTCATTGTTGCAGAATCTTCGCTCCGGCCTACACGTCCGCTCGATGCCGCAATCCAATCTCAACTGCCGTTTGACATTTACTCTCTCGCTCCTGTTCGTTCGTTCGTTTGACAGATCTCTCCGTCTACACGCTGAACTTGCTTTACTCATTTTATGTGTAGGTTCTACACTTATAATAACTCATAACTCTACAATTGTTTACTTAATATTCATAGTAAAATTCTGGAGTTTTTTTTTAAAAGGTCCAATGTGTGTGTGTGTGTGTGTGTGCAACCAACCAAACGGGACCACGCGATCGCTTCTTACAAATTGAGTTGTTTCCATGTATTTTTAGATCTACATTCTATACATGCAAATAACTCGCATAGGCATTTGGAAGGTGTTAGCTCTGCCGAGCTTCGGTGACCCATTTCTACGCTGGCTAGCCGAGCGCGAGGTACTTCAGCTTTGTCGACAAGCCCCGCCCTGAAGAACGTTTGGACCAATCGGATTCAAACGTTATTTAGAACTTCCGAACCCTTGTCAAATGGACAAGGACCCAGCGCGTATATAGTTGATAGTAACAGTATTCCTAATTCAAACGTTATTTAGAACTTCCGAACCCTTGTCAAATGGACAAGGACCCAGCGCGTATATAGTTGATAGTAACAGTATTCCTAATTCCAGTCATAGCTCACCAAGTCGCGATGGCCTAGTGGTTAGCATTTTTGCTTACCAATCCAAAGGACGGGGGATCGAACCCCGACTCGAGCGACTTTGATTTTTCGTACATGTTCAGAGTTTCAAGAATTATATTTCCTATACTTTCTCGTTGGGAGCAGATGGGAATCGAACCCAGGACCATTCGCTTACAAAGCGAACATCGTAACCAGTCAGCCACGGCCGCTCCTAGTTTTTTTTTTAAAAGGTCCAATAAACCAAATTTCCAGTTTTTGCTTTTTGGGTGTTTTTGAAACCGCCTTGAGTCAGGGGTGTTAAAAAACACCCAAAAAGCAAAAATTCAAAATTTGGTTTATTGGACCTTTTCAAAAAAAACTCCAGAATTGTCAATGCATAGAATTTTTGAACTTGCTTTGGATTTTTGGTCGATGATTGATATTGACTTTTTTTTAATAAATAGTTTTTGAATTGTTATTGTTATTCGAGATTCTGAAAAAGTCAGAAAAGAAGGGAATATAAAAAATGGGATTTGAGAGGCCACCCTGTAATCTAATCAATATTCCATTCAGTGGTCAATGACATAAATCGTGGACTGCAAACAAAATTCACACTTCTGGATTTTCTTTTGAAAGTCCAATAACCTTTTTTTTTTGCTTTTTGGATGTTTTCAAACAAGTCTTCAAAAAAACCCAAAAAAAATTGTTAATTAGACCTTAAAAGCACTCCAGACCTGTGAATTGGATAACTAAATTCTGCATTAAATTTACAACAAAATGTGAATTATTATGTTCTAGAAACGTGTATCAGCTTATTTTAACGAAATTACAAAAACATGATTATGACTATCACTTAAATAAAAAAATGCCACATTTTTTTAGAATTTTAATTTTTTTATCTTTCTTTTTTCAACTTATGACTACAGATTTAAAATCATAATGTTTGAAAAAGTATTCGACTTAGAACTTTTTATAAGATTTTTAAAATTGATTTAACCACCAATTATTATTTTAAAGAACTACTGACCTGCACAATTGTAGTGTGCAATTCATACAAATAAAGAAAAATATTATTTTTTTTCTAAATTTACAGTTTGTCTTTATTCTTTTAAAGAAATTTGCTGCTGCTCTTACTTTTATATTACCGTAAACCGGGGTGACTTTGATAGAAATCAATTTGTTTTTGGAATATTTTCCAACAAGTATGGTTTTACTCAAGATTATTATTTTCAAAACATGTACTGGGGTAGGCCACACAAAGTCCATGCACTATTTTGGAAAATTAGTTTTTTCAATAGTGTTTAGAAAAATAGTTACGTTAAAAATTCTTAGTTTAAATTCCGGTGTGACTAAACTAAAACTATGACTGTTTTTGTTGTTAAAATCATATTTAAGAGCGGGTCTACGAGCAAAGCATACCCACCTCAGCAATCTGCCTGAAATTTCCAGGGATTGGTTGTACAATCTACTGGCCATCTACCTAGCATCTGGCCAAAATATGAGCACTCTAGGTCAACGGGAAGTGGGGCAAATCGGGACACAAAGTTTGAAGGTTCAAAAACGTCAAAAATCTTCAAAATGCTTTTTTAGGCAAAATTCAACAAAATTCGAAATTTAAAATGCATCTGAAAGGGCTTAAAAATGCAACAAAATGCAGGAAGAAGCATCCCAATTGGTTAAATCTAAAGGGAGTTATTGGCATTTTAGTGAAAAAATAACATAATTTTAAAACTCAAATAAATAGGTGTTCCATCCAGATATCAAGTCGGTTCGACCTGCAGCTTTTAGGGGACATCTGGGACTACCATCTGAGACTGAGAACGCTTTGGGTAAGGCAGTTTAACATATTTAATAGACACTTTTACTTTTAGTGAATTTTTTGATTGTAAATTTTTGCTCGGGGGACCCCTTAGATCCCATTTTCTGGTGATAATTTTAACATATTTGTGTTTCTGAGACAATTTCACAATAGAAACATGCATAAAAATGTTGACCTAGAGTGTTCATATTTTGGCCAGATGCTATTTTTATATGTACAGTATGTAAAAAAAGTATTTACACCCCTGAGCACTATGCACATTTTGTGATGAAACATGTAAAAATTTTAAAGTTTGACAGGAACTTAGTACTACGTTTTGTTCAGAAACTCATGCCAAACATTTTGCTACAAACAGCTCATGAAAAGATGATTTCTATAAAAAGTTATTTAACAAATACTATTACGAAAATGAAAAGGTGCAAAAAAGTTTGTACACCTTTCGAAAAATTAACATAAATAATGTTATTTGTTGACAAATCACCATAAATCCAGTCTCCCAACTCCAAATAGGCATCTTTGACTGATTAAAAAATAATTTGGATTGAATATAAAGTTTACTAACTACTTAGTATAAAAGTTTATATAACTCTGGAAATTCTATATAAAACTTATCTAAACTTAATTTTGCAAACTTTTAATTCAACTAAATGTCAATATATTACCATAGAATTGCTAAATAAACATTTGGGAGTGGGTATAACACCGTTTTGAGGGTATTTGTATCGATAGAATAGATTTTCGTTGGAATTTCGTACCAACCCGGAATTACGTCGTCGGAAAATCCGCCGGCATCCAAACCGGTCCACAATTCTTAAGTCAACCTATGTGGCATCGGAAAGGGCATAAAATTTCCGATCTTTGATACCCATACATCTAGGTTTTCTATAAAACCCACGTTTTTAATTACTGGGCAAAAAGTAAGTTTGATCCACCAGAACAAAAATTACGAAATTCCATACATTTTTGGCAGATTGCTCAAACAAAACCATAACAACGTTTTTACCTAGGTATTTAAATCGTGGGTTTTATAGAAAACCTAGATGTATGGGTATCAAAAGATCGGAAATTTTATGCCCTTTCCGATGCCACATAGGTTGACTTAAGAATTGTGGACCGGTTCGGATGCCGGCGGATTTTCCGACGACGTAATTCCGGGTTGGTACGAAATTCCAACGAAAATCTATTCTATCGATACAAATACCCCAAAACGGTGTTATACCCACTCCCAAATGTTTATTTAGCAATTCTATGGTAATATATTGACATTTAGTTGAATTAAAAGTTTGCAAAATTAAGTTTAGATAAGTTTTATATAGAATTTCCAGAGTTATATAAACTTTTATACTAAGTAGTTAGTAAACTTTATATTCAATCCAAATTATTTTTTAATCAGTCAAGGATGCCTATTTGAAGTTGGGAGACTGGATTTATGGTGATTTGTCAACAAATAACATTATTTATGTTAATTTTTCGAAAGGTGTACAAACTTTTTTGCACCTTTTAGTTTCGTAATAGTATTTGTTATATAACTTTTTATAGAAATCATCTTTTCATGAGCTTTTTGTAGCAAAATGTCTGGCATGAGTTTCTGAACAAAACGTAGTACTAGGTTTCTGTCAACATTAAATTGTTTAGATGTTTCATCACAATATGTGCATGGAGTCCAAGGGGTGTAAATACTTTTTTTACATACTGTACAAACAACCCCTGAAAAATTCAGGCAAACGACAAAGGGGTATGCCCTGTTCGTGGACTCGCTCTTAAGATGTTCAAACTTTATTTGTACGTTAAATGTACCATCACTGAAGTTGCTGATATTGTTTTCGAGAAAAATATCAAAGTTTATATTAAGTTAACTAAGTTTATAAGCTTTTTAACAAAATAAATGTAAATTTTAGGTAAAATTGTTAAAAAGTCGGAATTTTGCCTGAAATTGGTTAAAACTAGTTTTGTTTATAAAATTATCGATTATCGAATTATCGATTTTCTACTGAATTGGAAGCACTAATCACAAGTTTTCACATTTTACATGAAGTTTGTTTAACTGAAATTGCCTATAAATCTGGAAAAAAAATTTAAATCGTGTTTCAAAAACACATATTATTTATTATTTACAAACTTATGTTACCTTCCCCTAGTGGAAAATTGTCCAAAGAATCCGAAAATGCATTCCATTTTCCGATTCAAATTCATGTTCATTGAGAAAATCATGACAATTTGAGAAGTTTAAAATAATGTCTTTCTTTTCTTTTTTTTAACTTATTTTTATGAAAAGTTCTCTTTAAGGTTCTATGAAAACTTCTCTTTCACGGTCAGAATTATTCTAAACAATTCCGTACGTATTTTAATTGTACTCTTCATTTTGCGGAAAAATCGCAAAGTCACCCCGTTTTACAGTATATTTTTTCCCCATACGAGACAGCAATTAAATGGATTTTGTATTCAAGTTAGTTTTTTAATCATAACAATAGAACGTATTTGGCAGTATTCAGAAGAAATTGGGTTTCGCATATATTTACTGATTGTCAAGAATAAAGTGCGCAACAAACATATAAAATGATTTTTTTACAAAAAAAAACATATTATTATCTGATAATTAAATGAAGTATAAATAATTGTCAGTTGCAAGTTTCAAAGATTTGAATTCCATCACCGTTGCCTCGTGACCTTGACAAGAGTCTAAAACTATAAATTATCAAATACTCACGTCCCCAAACCCATAACCACATACATCTCCCCTCCTCACTCTCCCCAAACTATCAAAACCCCTTTCGTGTAGTGTCGTCTGTTTTGGCTCCGCTGATGAATAGCTCTGCTTCTCGCGAGGCCACTTCCGCACTCTGCTTGCTCTTGGGTAGGTAGGAGGTGGGTACGTCACTTCTGTGATACTTGACTCTATTGTGTCAAACAACCCGTCAACAAACCAAGAAGGCGACGACGACGACGTCATAATAATACATACGCTTCCGAGGAAGAAAGCCCACACCAGTCGACGTCGTTGGTAGCAGCACGCAAGGCCTGCTACGGTTACGTTTGCGGAGGTCTAGGTCTAAGCCTTCTATGCTAAAAAGTGCTGAAACAGCTTGTCATGGGAGCTTTCGTTGTCGCAGAGAACGTCGTCACCGTCGATGGTTGTCAAGGGTTCAAGTTGCCCGTGAGAATCGTCGCTGGCGTCGTCCTCGTGTGGGTTGAACTGGAAGGTTCTTGCGCGGGACGCCCTTTTTTCTCGTGTGGGTGTCACGTATGAATGTGTGTTTACAATTAATATGCTTGACGACGACGACGGTGAGCTGCCGAGTCGAGAATGAGTGAAAAATTATTAAAATATGCGCGCGAGCGACAATCACGGCGGTGGTTGCTTGGATTCGGCCAAGAATACGTACCACCAGGACTGGTTCGTGGTTTACGCGAGAGACGCGCGAGGGAATTGGGTTTCAACCGGCACACTTGGATGGAATGCGAGGAACACGTGCTAACCGTGGGAAAAGCTCAGTTGGCAGTGGCGAAAATAAATTCAAGCAAGCGAAACGAGTGTTTGTGAAATTTGGGGACAAAATTGTTTTCAAAGTTATGCAAATTTGTTGAAGCAAGGATTTCTAGCATGAACTTGAGTTAAATATGATCTTTTCGAATAACTGTTATAGTTGTATAAATCCCCCTAATACTTTCTCTTGAAAATTTTATAGAAATCGTGAAATGTTGTAAAATAAGGATTAGATTTTTTTCTTCAGTTTTTTAATTTGACATGACATGCGGTTTTATTCCGAGCTATTGCCACTTGAACATGGGCTAATGAATATTTAAAAAATCGAAAAAAAAAAAAACAGTTTTGATACATATAATCGTTGAATTATCTCATTACCGTATTCATAAGCAATCTTCACGATTCTCATTTAGCTCCAAAATTGGATTCCAATCCATTTCGAACGGTAAACGTCCAATCATCACGTGAGAAAAATAGCGGCCAATCAAGAACAATCCAACATAACCCATTATTGTACGACCAGAAAAATCTCGTGCCAAGATGACTTTGTGTTTTGGGGGAAAATAACAAAAAAAAAAACTTCGACAGTCCAGCCAGAGGTGTTAAAAAGTGCTCATTTCCTTGCGTGATTTGGTTTAAAGCGGCGTTCGCTGACCAGCCGTCGATTTTTTTCCTCACTCATCATAAGCGGAAAAATGAAAAAATCTGGAGAGCTAAAGCAAAGCGCGCGAAACAATAACAAGAATCATACGGGTGTGTGTGTGTTTACAGAAAATGATCCACTTTTCCACCTCATGAAATCTTTTGATGTTGCTTGTGAGGAAAGGTTTTGAATCTGTTGAAATTTCAGAATGATGAAAAATAAAATAATTTTACTGAAATAATATTGTTTCAAGTGTTTTTTTAAATTTAGATATTTTTAAATATTTTTTTCAAATATTCTTTATTGACAAAAAATATGAAAAACATTTTTTTTATTTAAAGAAAACGAAACAAAATAAAATAAAAACAAGAAAGGTTCAACTTGCCTATTACATGAATGTTATTCAAAATTTATCTCCCAAATCTGCCTTCCTCGCCTGGATGTATTCATTTTTCACACTTTACACACATTGTAAACATACTCGTTGAGCCGTGGCTTTTTTTTTTTTTTTTTTTTGAATTAAATATACTTTATTGAATCTTTCTTATAATAATTACATTTGGTTTACATAATAAGTGGTCAGCTGTGGCTCTTCAGCTTTAGTTTGCTTTTCGTGATTTAAACACTGTTCATTTTTATAACTTTAAAAGTATATGATTTATCATTTTTGTAACACTAGGTACAATGAGGAAAAAAAAAATGTTAAGAAAACATAACCTAACCTAAAACTAACTTAATCTTACCATAAACTAAACCAATCCTTGAATCAAGGGGTATTCAGAAATAGCACATTTTTCCCTGAATTTCAAACATTTTTCTTGAATCTTCTGATCCAACATTTTAACTTCTGCTAATTCATGAACCTCACTTGATCTTGTCCAGCCAGGAACATTCAAAACCATTTTGAGTACCTTGTTTTGGACACGCTGGAGCTTCAATTTATGAGTTCTAGCGCAACACTCCCAAACAGGTACTGCATACTCAATAACGGGGTAAATTATTTGTTTGTAAACTGCTAACTTATTTTTCAAAGATAGCTTTGATTTTCTGTTAATTAAAGGATACAAACACCTGATGAGAATGCTGCACTTGTTCAATATTTTATCTACATGCTGCCGAAACAAAAGTTTCGAGTCAAGTATGAGACCTAAATAGACAACTTCCTTTGACCAGGGTATCGAAACATCATTCATTTTAATCAAAACATCATCCTTTGGGACAAATCTGGCCGATTTGGAAAGTGGAAAAATGATGGTTTGAGTTTTGGCTGCATTTATGCGAATTTTCCAGTCGCCAAAGTATTCGGAAAGAACGTCAAGACCCTTCTGAAGACGGCCAACTAAATATCTGGTTATTTTACCCTTATAAATAACGGCAGTGTCATCAGCAAAAAGTGACAACACACCATTACCAGGAAGAGTAGGCAAATCAGATGTAAAAATATTGTACAGAAGTGGGCCAAGAATACTTCCTTGGGGAACCCCAGCATCAATGTTGAATAATCCAGAAGCAATCCCATTCAGAAAAACCTTGAACGATCTCTCCGAAAGATAGTGCTGGATAATTTTGATAAGATACATTGGAAAACCGTATAAATACAGTTTATGTATCAAACCATCATGCCAAACATTGTCAAAAGCCTTCTCAACATCCAACAAAGCCATAGCAGTTGATTTAGACTCAAGCTTGTTCTGCTTGATGATTTTAGTTACTCTCGTAAGCTGATGAGCAGTATTATGTCCCTTTCGGAAGCCAAACTGCTCGTTCAAAATTATATTATTATCGTTGGTAAAATCCAAAAGCCTTGAATAGATGACCTTCTCAAAGAGTTTGGACAGACTACTCAAAAGACTAATGGGACGATAACTTGTTGGCGATGTTGGATCTTTTGAGGCTTCAAAATTGGTATGACTTTGCCCAGCTTCCAATTGGTGGGGAAGTAACCAAGTTGCAAACATTTATTGAAAATATTGGCTAGATGTTGAAAGAACTGATCACTCTGTTTTTTCAACACCAGATTAAAATGTTATCAAAGCCTGGAGCTTTCATATTTTTCATTTGTTTAACTGCAACTTTGACTTCCTCACCAGAAACATGGGAATCTGCAGGAAATTCAAAGGTAGAGTCATTGATTGTTGAAATACTATTGGCAACTGATGTTTCTTTACGGCTGGTCATGGAAGCGCCAAGATTATGTGAACTAACAAAATGAAGCCCAAGTGCATTTGCCTTTTCCTCGGATGTAATCAAAGGAGAATCCTCAACAATAAGAGGAGGAATAGGCTTTGGTTTGTTTTTAAGAACTTTTGAAAGTTTCCAAAATGGTTTTGAATAATTCCCAAGCTGGCTTACATGTTTTGAAAATTCTTGATTTCTGATATTGTCAAGTCGGTCTTGTATGATTTTGTTCAAATTGTTCACTGAAATCTTTTGTCATAGTCCCCAGTCCGTTGATATTGTCTCCTATAAACATTCCTAAGTCTAATCAAGTGTTTAGTATCTACGTCAATATCAGTTACCTTAAAATTAACAGGAACCTCCCGAACGTTGGCAGCCTCTGCTTGGTTGATAGCCTGCTGGATCACCTCCAGCGAACGATCAATATCAGCAGAAGTTTCCGGGTGTTGATCATAGTCGATGTTGCTGTCTACCACTTGCTGAAACTGCTGCCAGTCAACGTTGTGGTAATCTTTCCGGGTTGGTTGCCGCTGCGGAGTAACGGAAGCTCCAACCTCCACAACCACCGGATAGTGATCAGAACTCAACTCTTCAAACACCTCAGGATGAGCCACGTTCTCAGCCATATTGGTAATGAAGAAGTCGATGATTGAGTGATTCCCAGACCGAGCCACCCTCGTTGGACGATCCGGACTCACAACGTTGTAGTATCCGTTTTGCAGATCGTTGTGCAGAATCACTCCGTTCCGATTCCTCCTGCTGTTGCCCCAAACTTCATGCTTCGCGTTGAGGTCACCAGCGATGATGTACTTTGCGCTCCGCCGTGTCAGCTTCTGGATATCGCTCTTCAGTTTTGCTGCTGAACCATCTCTGGAATTCACCTGACGTGGGCAGTATGCAGCAATGAAGAGTACTGGGCCAACCGAAGTGGGAATTTCCACCCCAACGGCCTCGATGATGTCCAGCTTGAAGTGTGGCAGCCGGCGTGGCTTGAGATCACGATGAACAGCGACAAGCACACCTCCTCCTCCAGAGGTGGTCCTATCGAGCTGCGTCGCGATCTTGTAGTTTTGCAGATAAACTTTTTCACCGGGCTTCAGATGAGTTTCCGTGATGGCAGCTACGTCGATCTCCTTCTCGCGAAGAAAATCCACCAGCTCTAAATTCTTCCTCCTAATGGAGCAAGCGTTCCAATTCAGCAGCTTGAGGGACCTACGATCCATACTGGATGACGAACGAGGTCAGCACTTCAATCTGCTGGGTCTTGGTTTTGCATCCACGCAGTGCAGCGGACATCTGTTTGAAAATATTGAGGAGTTCGGTTGAGGTGTAAAGATCATTACCATTTTCCTCAACTGCTGGTTCTTGGGTTGGTCTTGGCTCCTGGCTGAAGCCCGGTGGTGGCGGTCTCGGCTCCTGGCTGGAACCCGGCCGTGGATGATTCATCTCAGCTCTCTTCCTGGGATCCAACGGCAACGGTGCCAAGTTTGGGACCTGGCGTCGCGGTTGAAGAGGTGGAAAATTTTGCTCCACCAGGGCTGGAGGAGTTCTACGACGCTGAGGCTGATTCTTCGTCGATGCTTGCTGCCGAATTTTCACGAACTCAGCTCTCTTGGGGCACTTTCGGTCGGTTGACGAGTGCTCACCGTTGCAGTTGAGGCACTTCACCAGCGAATCTTGGATGCACTGGGATGTGATGTGCGCATCGGTACCACATTTGGCGCAACGACGCTTCAGGTGGCAGTTCTTACCTCCGTGCCCGAAACCCAGGCAGTTGAAGCATTGTGTGACGTCACGATGCACTGGTCGGTATCGCTCCCACGACACGATAATGTTGAAAACCGCTCGAATTGCCTTCAGCTCAGGAAGCGTCGTCGATCCCTTAGCCAAATGCAGCAGGTAGAGCTGGTCACGGTACTTGATGTCTTTGTTGCGTCGGCTCATTTTGTGCACGGCCAACACATCCAGTTTCAAAACTTTTAGCTCGGCAGCTAATTCCTCCACTGGCATGTCGTACAGACCTCTGACGACGATTTTGTACGGCTTATCCATGGCGACATCATGGGTAAAGTACTCCGCCTCGTTTTCGGTCAAGTAATCCTTGACCAGTTGATAGTGCTGCCTGGATTGCACCAGCACCTTAAATCCGTCCTGACACAGACGAATGTTGCCTAGGACTTTCCCAGACTTGATGAGTTCAACCAGCCCCGCTCGAAAGTCGATCGTTGCTGCTGATTGCCGCACATAAAAAGGAGGCAGTTTCTCCTTTCGCTGTTTCACTTCATTCTCCTTTGCTTCCGCTACCTGGTCCTCGTCAGGCAGTCCAGCAAACTTGTTGTTCTTCAATAGCTGCTCCTCGTGCGACGAAGAGTTCTCCTCCTCCTCATCCATCGGTACAGTACCGTCGCTCTTTTTCGTCTTTTTGCTGTTCGATGTCACTTCCAAAAGCACCTTCCTTTTGGAAATCCCCGGTTTTTGGCCATCAGTTGAGGCCTCAACCTTCCTTTTGGAAATTCCCACTTTTTTGCCTGCTTGAGCCGCAGGTAGGGCAATATTGCCGGCGTTTTGCGCCGGGACGCGACGAGTCATGTTGATTCAGACAACCTTCACCAACGAATGCTCGGATAACAATGTTGAGCCGTGGCTGCCGCTGTTTCAGAGGAGATTTTTGTTGTTGAATGGCCCACAATGTGCGAGAGAAGGAAAAAAATCTCCTCACATTCCCCGTCCCCCTTCTCAACATCACCGCCAGAACGATTAACATTTGTTTTCGAATCGCATGATGGGATATGAGAGTGATGATAGCATCATTATATTTCCTCTGAGCTTCTCCCGTGGCCCCTTCGGTTTCTCTCCTCCCCCCAAAATTTAACATGGATGTGATTTTTTGCCATCTGGAATCTGTTGCTTCTGGAAGGCATTCCACGGATTGGAGCCGATTTGAGGTACAGACAAGTGGAGGGAGTTGTGTGAAAAATTGCATTTAAAATACTCAAAGTGTTTTATGTTATTGAAGATTTACAAAAAAAAAAAAAAAATACGGATTCACACAAACAAACAAACACAAAGCCACACAAAGTCACACAAAGTTACACAAAGTTCCACAAACTTGCAAAAAGTCACACAAAGTCACAGAAAGTCACACAAAGTCACACAAAGTCACACAAAGTCACACAAAGCCACACAAAGTCACACAAAGTCACACAAAGTCACACAAAGTCACACAAAGTCACACAAAGTCACATAGACTCACATAAACTCAAAAAAGTCACAAAAAGTCACACTAAGCCACACAAACTCGCAAAAAGTCACACAAAGTCACACAAAGTCACACAAATTCACACAAAGTCACACAAAGTCACACAAAGTCACACAAAGTCACAGAAAGTCACAGAAAGTCACGCAAAGTCACACAAAGTCACACAAATTCATACAAAGTCACAAAATAATCAAAGCCGAAAATAATCTCAAAAACTCACTCATTTTTGTATGAGCATATGCTCATAATGGTTGCAACAATTAGACATTTTTTCTAAATCAAATGTGGTCAAAATTGATATTTTCTATTCTTTCCAATCCAGAATTACGTCTAAATCTGAGACCCATAAGTATCTGCTACTTCAAACCATCCAGCATAGCAAAACACACGAAAAATGTGCTTGGAAAACACACACACTATTCCCCACTCATACTTTCCCCTCGCAGCGCAGTTTTTGTCGGCGCTGCACAGCTGCTAGTGCTGTTTGCTGGCTTGTTTGCCGCCGTATCATCATCATTGCCTGCTTGGTGGTTAATTGAGTGTAAGCTGAAATATTGCATTTTTGTAAACATTATCAAAACTATTTCAGCGGTTTTTGTTCTTCTTTTTTGCCCCGCGGTGTAAGCTGCGCTGTGCTGGGAAATCGGGACAGATTCGTGGGAGTGGAAAAAGTGCTGCACTTTGTTTTATATCACCGAGCATCGCTCTTTTCTAATGTGAATGTGATTCGGTGAGGTGGTGGGGAAAAAAAGGGACGAAATTTATTGTCGATCACTGAGCGTTTATTTTCCAGAGCAGCGAAAAAATGGTGGTTTTTACTTTTGTAAATTTGTTTGTAATGGCGTTTCGTGCTTGCTTGCTCGTAAAACTAATAAAAACAAATGTATGCAGCTCGGATCGGTGGAAAACACATTGCTTGTATGCACTGTAAATATTTGCACTGATCCGCTATCGATTACGGGGTTTGTGTTTTTGTTATTGTTGCATAAATTGGATTGGGAAGCAATACATGAGGCTTACATTGTGTAGTAATGGCGACACAAATCGTTCTGAAGCATAACATAAAATACTTTTAGTCAAATCGTGGTATGTGGAGAGCTAAACTTTAAAAATAATGAGTTCCATTACTTGAAATTATACAAAAGAAATGTTCTGTTAAATTTCAGAGTAAGATGAGAATGAGATGATAATGAGATGAGAATGAGATGAGAATGAGATGAGAATGAGATGAGAATGAGATGAGAATGAGATGAGAATGAGATGAGAATGAGATGAGAATGAGATGAGAATGAGATGAGAATGAGATGAGAATGAGATGAGAATGAGATGAGAGTGAGATGAGAATGAGATGAGAATGAGATGAGAATGAGATGAGAATGAGATGAGAATGAGATGAAAATGAAATGAGAATTAAGTGAGAATGAGATGAAAATGAAATGAGAATGAAGTGAGAATGAGATGCGATAGAGATGAAGATTAAATGAGAATGAGATAAAAATGATGAATTTCCTACAATGTAGTCAACAATTTCAATCGAAGGTCACTCCACCATCGAACGATGCAATTTCTCATCTCCAAGACCACACAATCCTTGACCTCACCTCGAACTCATCAGAGTGCGAGAAATGCAAATGTGCTATCGCACACTCCGTCAGCAACAACATAATTCTCAAGTATTATTAGTCAAAACTGCATCGCATCAGCACACTTGACGCGAGTCGCGGTGCACTTGCCAGGATATCTCAAGCCCCCTTGGCTCGTTGTTGCCTAGGGAAAAAAAGTATTGATTTTATGCCTTATGGTGTAGCTCTGATATGCTCAAGTGGCTCCATCATCATCATCATCATCTCGAGAGGGTCTCGCTACACCATCATGAAGTCTGAAGAAGAAGCCGCCCCACCAGCATATGTGTGTCATTTCGCGGAATCTCGCACAGCTCTATTACACACTCTTCTCCAAACTGCATTTTGATGCCCTCTTTAAGCACACACACCGCACACCGACATTATTCAAGGGGTTGCTCTACTTCCCCCGGACAATTCGGGCCAAACAACCCTTTGGAGCAGGTTCGCTTCGCATCTCGCGCGCTCCATTGGACCAACTGCACCTTTGCTCGTGTAATCTTTCCACTTTGGGGCCTCCTCCATGTTCTGGTTCTTGGTCGGCGGTACGACTTATGGCTTATGGCGAGCATCACGATGATGATGATGATGATGATGTGGTCCAGCAGCAGCATCCAAGTGGCTCGCTCTCTCTGTAACTAAAAGCATTGTCTTGTAAACAAAAATCTTGTGGCATAGTTTATGGTACTTGATAAGGGACGCAGTGTGATGGTGGCCTTCTAATGGAGAGAGGGTAGTTTTTGAGCTAGTCTTTTCTGAAAGGAAGATTTGAAAAAAGGGATCACTGAATTGAAAAAAAAAAAACGAAAATAGGAGCAAAAGGAACGGTCATAAATAATGGAATTGTATCGACTTTGATATTAAGGATGTTTGTGACGATAAAATTTGTTTATAAAAAAGTTCAAAATCCAAAACAAACAAAGAATTCGTGATTCTTGAATTTAATTTCTTAGACATAATCTTCTTTTTTTGTGTAATAAAATCCAGGCACTAGTATCTGATGTTCTCGCCAAAATTTCAACTCTGATACTTTAACCCCACATACATTTTGATATCGTGCACCGTTTTTCAAGTTATCAACCTTTTTTATGCCATTTTTTAGCTTTTTTATTAAATCAAATAGACGTAAAAAGGGGTTAAAACATGGACACTACACGGAGAAAAGTCAGTTCTCCAAATCGTTAACAAGCTTTAATGAATCACAAACAAAGGGTTCAAATACCATCGTACGTTTCTGAGATAATCAAATCAAACCAATATTTACCAAACTGAATGGTTGTGTCACCGCGTTTCGATTTCATTGAAAATTTGTTTAGAAAATCTTTTTTTTTGTATTTTGGTTTCAGGATTTTTATTTTGAAATATATTTCAAAAATACCACAATATCGCTAAAATTTTTGAAGAACTTTTCCGAATAAAGCTGAGGTTTTAAAGTCGATACATCGTACATGGTGTAAATTTCAGCGAAATCGATGTAACTTTGATGGTTTCGGGGAACAAAATGGTCCACTTTGAATAAAAAAGTTGGCGAATTGGAATTGAACTTAGTGAAATGCCTCAGACGAAATGTTATCGCAAATATTTTAAAATTTGTACAACAGTCAGGACGAAATAATCATCAAATTATAAATGTTTTATGCTTCTTTTTAAGCATCAAATCATTATAAACAAATTATAAGTCAATTAAGGAATCTTTCCATTTCTCTTAAAAAACAACACACTTGGCTGTTGACAAAAATAATTTAATAATTTCAAAACAAAAAATCATCTCTTGGGATAATTTTTCTCTATGTCAGAACGACTTACAAATGGTAACCGCTTAAAAAAATCAATAAATAAATAAAAACTTTGGAATGAACACAAATATTTATAGTCTAGCTTCACTGTTAAGGGCCATGAATGCAAAAAAAAATATTTATTCTTACTTTGGTTTTCAATTTCTTGTTTTACGTACAGATACAAAAATTGAATTTAAGATGAGTTTTAAGTTGGTTGCTTCTGACACACTTAAGAGTAATTTATAAAAAAAAACTCTTTAAGCCGAATGTTGTGACTTTCGATGGTAATTCCTTTTGGAAGCACGATTTTTTGAAAAGTTGGATAATAACTTTGAAATTACTTTGATGATCTGCCAACACTGTTATTATGAAAGTCATGTTATTCTTCTTCTGTTACAATTTCCCTTTGAAATTAGGGGACACACATACGCTTAAACTGAGTTGTTATGAGAAATCGAATTCGATCTGTAAAGATTAAATTTTCTCATGGAGCGAAATCCTTGAATATTAAATTTAATCCGCTTCTGGATAAATATTCTGCGCTTGTACCGACGTGTACTTAAATATGAGCGAGCATCCTCGCAGCAATTGTGAGCCCCATTCACCGAACATTGTATCCACTGCCGAGAGCCACAAATTCATCCCAGTCGTAAAATGGATGTCCCTTTTATGAACCGCATCCACCCTGCTGCTGCTGCTGCTGCCAGGCATCGTAATCAACAACACACTTTGAAAGTTCTGGGAAACACGTCCCGGTTCAAACACAACCCCCTTTCGTGTGTGTGTGTGTTGTGTGTGGAGCCCACAATCATCTCACACGCCTCACAGAACATCGCATCGTCAGACACAAAACCGAATCAAAGAACATGACGTGGGGGCCCAACCAGCCAACCAACCAACCAAAGGGGGTTGACACATTCCATTAAAACTATAACATTTCATCCAACTTTATGTGCGTTTATGTCGTCGTGGTCGCCGTCGTCGTCGTCGTCGTTCTAAGGAACCATCTCCCCATAACCATAAAGCGATGTCAAGCGTTCTTCCTCTCTTCTCGCTGCTCTAAGCCAGCCTCTAGGCCACACACCATCGTCATAAATATTTTAAACTCATTCATTAAACACAGTTGGTGGTCTACAGAGTTTACCAGTCGGTTCAACATTACTTTACTCTCCTGTCCTATCCTGGCCTTAAGTGTGTGCGTGACACCCCCCTTATTGACAGATCCTGGAGCCTCGCACAACTACACCCTTACCCGCAGATCTCCTAAAGGGAGACCCGGAGCTTTCATCCCTTCGGAACATGCGCAATAGCGAGTTACTCACTCTGAATGTGTAATTCTGTGTAGCTCTGAGTGTGTGCTTGTGTTCGCCCCAGACTCACTTATCACGCGGACCAAAAAGCTGTTACCGACTGAGAAGAGATGCAACACTATCTGAATCTGAATCTGAAGCTGAAGCGAACCAACTAACCAACTAACCGACCGACCTGACCTCAAAGAAAGCGCATCCAGACTCGTTCACAGAGCAAAAAAAAAGGAGTGAAGGAGGCGACTCCCTAAAACTTTGATGATGGTGGCGGTGCCGACAAAGATGGGTGACGAGGGCATTACTGCCACCAGTCACCACCATCACAACTTATGAAAGTTTCAGTTGCTGGAATGCACTCAAAGTGTTTGGCCGCTTGATGATGAAACTTTAATGGAGTGACAAAAAATGCACGCAGGTTATTTCGCACTGAACGTAGTTTGAAACAACAATTCTTCAGTAAAATGTATTAAGTTATTTTAAAATTTATGCGAACAGGGTCAATACAATAGCGTAAAAAAATACAAATTCCCCAAAATTTTCTCTGTTCGTTTATAATTTTTAGACTATTGTGATGGTTTCCAAATTTAGCCTCTAATAAAAACTTCTAAAATTTATTTACAGAGTTGATTTTCCCATACAAATTTCCATACTAAATTGAAATGCAAGTATGGACTCAACCAATTGCTCCCACATTTTTGGGGCTATTCTGATGGCTTCTGTTCTAGTTTGTTTTGATGTTTTTAAAATTATCCAAACAATATAACTTCATTATTTTTGCTATTTTCACCATACTTTTTCCAGAGAAATAAACTAACTTTTATTTGTGATATTATTTACTTTAAGACAGTAAAATTTGCTTAAAAAAAAAACGCTGCCTCTTATTACTTAAATTTGCCTCCTTTACTGAGGAAAGGTTTGGAGTTACTCGGAAAATGAACGTCTTAAAAACTATGTAAATTTCAGAGCTGAACATTCAAATGAGTGATTTTGTCCATATTGGTGTTATTAAGTTTGGTGAGTTCTTTAATAGTTTCAAACAATTTTGGTGGATGCGAAAAGGGTTTAATTTTCAGATAGCCTCCAAAGTTTCTGAGCTGACGTTGTATATCAACACCTTGTACGACCTTGAACGGATAGATTTGGAAAATAACTTTCACTAAATCTTTAATTGAAAAACTTTTGCGAGCATTTCAGTAGGCCAAATAATATGATTTAAGCCCTTTTGAAATGTAAGTTGTTATTTTAAGAACCTGAAAATATTTGTTTCCAAGGAATTGATACATTTCACACTTTAATAATGAAAATCTGATAAATGGTTTCCAAGATATGATCGATTGAAAATTTAAGTTCCATTGGGTAGAGATTTGAAAAACTCATTTTTGGTAATTTTCATTCTTTGACAAGGGTTATATCGGATCAAAAATGTCCAAAACGCAAATTGTAGATAATTTTCTCCGCTATTCGAATATATTTTTCAAAGATGGACAAAGAAGTACATATTTTCAAAAAAAAAAAAAAAAAAAACAATTTTGTTGAATAATTTAACCTGAAAATGGTCCTTTTTTTTTTTTAAAAAAAAGCACTTTTCGATTCAGAACTCATTTTTCGAAGCTTTAAAATAAAAATCAGAAAATCATAACTTGGCCAATAACAAATCGTCCATCATACCCTTCAGCTCAAAAGTTGGCAAATTTTGTCTACTAAAACATATCAAAGAATGAAAAAAAAAAAAAAAAAAATCGAAGGGAGTTAAGAGGCAGTTTTTGTAGATTTTGCTCGGTTTGTTCTAGAGGTCGTATCGAGGTGCTCCGATTTGGATGAAACTTTCAGCGTTTGTTTGTCTATACATGGGATGAACTCATGCCAATTATGAGCCCACTACGACAAAGGGAAGTGGAGTAAAACGGACATTCTTTTAAAGCACTTTAAAATTAGCTATAGACATTCGAGATTGGTTTGACGTTGTCTCATAGCTTTTGCAAATTACTGTCAAAAAAGGAATTTTTTAAAACCTTAATATCTTTTTCCAACAGTCTCCTATATGTAAAATCTGCCACGTTCCCTCAATTTATGACCACTTTCTGTAAAATTCATGTACTTTTTGAAGCTGGATCGCAGTAGCCCATTCGTTGGAATAATGATAAGTAATGATAAGACTTTTCTAACGTTCTAAGATATGGCACTAAAGTGATATTTAATTTAAATTTGTCCATATCTATTCTGTGACTGTCCTTATTTGATGGCATATATAAATATTGATAATGTTTTAGGTGAAAAATATCGTTTAAAGCTTCAGTATTTTTTGCCTTCCTCACTGAGGTAAGGTTATAATCCTGCTCGAAAAATGATTTTTTGAAAAACAGCTCATAGACCTATATTCATGTATACCTATCGGCTCCGAATCGAAAGCTGAACAAATGTCTGTGTGTGTATGTGTGTGTGCGTGTGGTTTTATGTATGTATGTTCCCAAAATTCTTGTCAAGTTTTCTCAGCACTGGCTGGACCGATTTTGATCAAACCGGTTACATTCGACTTGTTTTAGGGTCCCATACGCTATTGAATTGTTTGAAGTTTCGATAAGTAGTTCAAAAGTTATATATAAAAATGTGTTTTCACATATATCCGGATCTCACTTATATGCATGAAATCTATGTCCGGATCCATCATCCGACCCATCGTTGGTTAGGTTATCAAAAGACCTTTCCAACGAATCCAAAACATTGAAGATCTAGCAACCTTGTCTCGAGATATGGCCACGTAAGTGATATTTATGTACGAATTTTTTTTTTTTTTTTTTGAATTAAATATACTTTATTGAATCTTTCTTATAATAATTACATTTGGTTTACATAATAAGTGGTCAGCTGTGGCTCTTCAGCTTTAGTTTGCTTTTCGTGATTTAAACACTGTTCATTTTCTTAACTTTAAAAGTATATGATTTATCATTTTTGTAACACTAGGTACAATGAAGAAAAAAATTTAAGAAAACATAACCTAACCTAAAACTAACTTAATCTTACCATAAACTAAACCAATCCTTGAATCAAGGGGTATTCAGATATAGCACATTTTTCCCTGAATTTCAAACATTTTTCTTGAATCTTCTGATCCAACATTTTTACTTCTGCTAATTCATGAACCTCACTTGATCTTGTCCAGCCAGGAACATTCAAAACCATTTTGAGTACCTTGTTTTGGACACGCTGGAGCTTCAATTTATGAGTTCTAGCGCAACACTCCCAAACAGGTACTGCATACTCAATAACGGGGTAAATTATTTGTTTGTAAACTGCTAGCTTATTTTTCAAAGATAGCTTTGATTTTCTGTTAATTAAAGGATACAAACACCTGATAAGAATGCTGCACTTGTTCAATATTTTATCTACATGCTGTCGAAACAATAGTTTCGAGTCAAGTATGAGACCTAAATATACAACTTCCTTTGACCAGGGTATTGAAACATCATTCATTTTAATCAAAACATCATCCTTTGGGACAAATCGGGCCGATTTGGAAAGTGGAAAATGATGGTTTGAGTTTTGGCTGCATTTATGCGAATTTTCCAGTCGCCAAAGTATTCGGAAAGAACGTCAAGACCCTTCTGAAGACGGCCGACTAAATATCTGGTTATTTTACCCTTATAAATAACGGCAGTGTCATCAGCAAAAGTGACAACACACCATTACCAGGAAGAGTAGGCAAATCAGATGTAAAAATATTGTACAGAAGTGGGCCAAGAATACTTCCTTGGGAACCCCAGCATCAATGTTGAATAATCCAGAAGCAATCCCATTCAGAAAACCCTGAACGATCTCTCCGAAAGATAGTGCTGGATAATTTTGATAAGATACATTGGAAAACCGTATAAATACAGTTTATGTATCAAACCATCATGCCAAACATTGTCAAAAGCCTTCTCAACATCCAACAAAGCCATAGCAGTTGATTTAGACTCAAGCTTGTTCTGCTTGATGATTTTAGTTACTCTCGTAAGCTGATGAGCAGTATTATGCCCTTTCGGAAGCCAAACTGCTCATTCAAAATTATATTATTATCGTTGGTAAAATCCAAAAGCCTTGAATAGATGACCTTCTCAAAGAGTTTGGACAGACTACTCAAAAGACTAATGGGACGATAACTTGTTGGCGATGTTGGATCTTTTTGAGGCTTCAAAATTGGTATGACTTTGCCCAGTTTCCAATTGGTGGGGAAGTAACCAAGTTGCAAACATTTATTGAAAATATTGGCTAGATGCTGAAAGAACTGATCACTCTGTTTTTTCAACACTAGATTAAAAATGTTATCAAAGCCTGGAGCTTTCATATTTTTCATTTGTTTTACTGCAACTTTAACTTCCTCACCAGAAACTTGGGAATCTGCAGGAAATTCAAAGGTAGAGTCATTGATTGTTGAAATACTATTGGCAACTGATGTTTCTTTACGACTGGTCATGGAAGCGCCAAGATTATGTGAACTAACAAAATGAAGCCCAAGTGCATTTGCCTTTTCCTCGGATGTAATCAAAGGAGAATCCTCAACAATAAGAGGAGGAATAGGCTTTGGTTTGTTTTTAAGAACTTTTGAAAGTTTCCAAAATGGTTTTGAATAATTCCCAAGCTGGCTTACATGTTTTGAAAATTCTTGATTTCTGATATTGTCAAGTCGGTCTTGTATGATTTTGTTCAAATTGTTAACTGAAATCTTTTGTCATAGTCCCCAGTCCGTTGATATTGTCTCCTATAAACATTCCTAAGTCTAATCAAGTGTTTAGTATCTACGTCAATATCAGTTACCTTAAAATTAACAGGAACCTCCCGAACGTTGGCAGCCTCTGCTTGGTTGATAGCCTGCTGGATCACCTCCAGCGAACGATCAATATCAGCAGAAGTTTCCGGCTGTTGATCATAGTCGATGTTGCTGTCGACCACTTGCTGAAACTGCTGCCAGTCAACGTTGTGGTAATCTTTCCGGGTTGGTTGCCGCTGCGGAGTAACGGAAGCTCCAACCTCCACAACCACCGGATAGTGATCAGAACTCAACTCTTCAAACACCTCAGGATGAGCCACGTTCTCAGCCATATTGGTAATGAAGAAGTCGATGATTGAGTGATTCCCAGACCGAGCCACCCTCGTTGGACGATCTGGACTCACAACGTTGTAGTATCCGTTTTGCAGATCGTTGTGCAGAATCACTCCGTTCCGATTCCTCCTGCTGTTGCCCCAAACTTCATGCTTCGCGTTGAGGTCACCAGCGATGATGTACTTTGCGCTCCGCCGTGTCAGCTTCTGGATATCGCTCTTCAGTTTTGCTGCTGAACCATCTCTGGAATTCACCTGACGTGGGCAGTATGCAGCAATGAAGAGTACTGGGCCAACCGAAGTGGGAATTTCCACTCCAACGGCCTCGATGATGTCCAGCTTAAAGTGTGGCAGCCGGCGTGGCTTGAGATCACGATGAACAGCGACAAGCACACCTCCTCCTCCAGAGGCGGTCCTATCGAGTTGCGTCGCGATCTTGTAGTTTTGCAGATAAACTTTTTCACCGGGCTTCAGATGAGTTTCCGTGATGGCGGCTACGTCGATCTCCTTCTCACGAAGAAAATCCACCAGCTCTAAATTCTTCCTCCTAATGGAGCAAGCGTTCCAATTCAGCAGCTTGAGGGACCTACGATCCATACTGGATGACGAACGAGGTCAGCACTTCAATCTGCTGGGTCTTGGTTTTGCATCCACGCAGTGCAGCGGACATCTGTTTGAAAATATTGAGGAGTTCGGTTGAGGTGTAAAGATCATTACCATTTTCCTCAACTGCTGGTTCTTGGGTTGGTCTTGGCTCCTGGCTGAAGCCCGGTGGTGGCGTTCTCGGCTTCTGGCTGGAACCCGGCCGTGGATGATTCATCTCAGCTCTCTTCCTGGGATCCAACGGCAACGGTGCCAAGTTCGGGACCTGGCGTCGCGGTTGAAGAGGTGGAAAATTTTGCTCCACCAGGGCTGGAGGAGTTCTACGACGCTGAGGCTGATTCTTCGTCGATGCTTGCTGCCGAATTTTCACGAACTCAGCTCTCTTGGGGCACTTTCGGTCGGTTGAAGAGTGCTCACCGTTGCAGTTGAGGCACTTCACCAGCGAATCTTGGATGCACTGGGATGTGATGTGCGCATCGGTACCACATTTGGCGCAACGACGCTTCAGGTGGCAGTTCTTACCTCCGTGCCCGAAACCCAGGCAGTTGAAGCATTGTGTGACGTCACGATGCACTGGTCGGTATCGCTCCCACGACACGATAATGTTGAAAACCGCTCGAATTGCCTTCAGCTCAGGAAGCGTAGTCGATCCCTTAGCCAAATGCAGCAGGTAGAGCTGGTCACGGTACTTGATGTCTTTGTTGCGTCGGCTCATTTTGTGCACGGCCAACACATCCAGTTTCAAAACTTTTAGCTCGGCAGCTAATTCCTCCACTGGCATGTCGTACAGACCTCTGACGACGATTTTGTACGGCTTATCCATGACGACATCATGGGTAAAGTACTCCGCCTCGTTTTCGGTCAAGTAATCCTTAACCAGTTGATAGTGCTGCCTGGATTGCACCAGCACCTTAAATCCGTCTTGACACAGACGAATGTTGCCTAGGACTTTCCCAGACTTGATTAGTTCAACCAGCCCCGCTCGAAAGTCGATCGTTGCTGCTGATTGCCGCACATAAAAAGGAGGCAGTTTCTCCTTTCGCTGTTTCACTTCATTCTCCTTTGCTTCCGCTACCTGGTCCTCGTCAGGCAGTCCAGCAAACTTGTTGTTCTTCAATAGCTGCTCCTCGTGCGACGAAGAGTTCTCCTCCTCCTCATCCATCGGTACAGTACCGTCGCTCTTTTTCGTCTTTTTGCTGTTCGATGTCACTTCCAAAAGCACCTTCCTTTTGGAAATTCCCGGTTTTTGGCCATCAGTTGAGGGCTCAACCTTCCTTTTGGAAATTCCCACTTTTTTGCCTGCTTGAGCCGCAGGTAGGGCAATATTGCCGGCGTTTTGCGCCGGGACGCGACGAGTCATGTTGATTCAGACAACCTTCACCAACGAATGCTCGGATAACAAATGAATATTTATGTACGTTTTTATTCCAGATCTAAAAAAATGAAATTTGTGTCCAACCCCATCATATCACCTATTGTTGGTAATGAGTGAAGAAGGCTCCAACCACATAGGTGGATTAAGTTTGTTTTTCTTTGAAATATTTTAAAAATGAATGAGAAAGGCATCAACCACGTGAACTAAGTGAGTTTATTGATGATATAAAATTAGATAAAAAATTATATTTAAAACTAAGTTAAGGTTGCTTCTCAAACTATTTTGAATTTGACAAATTTGAGTGGTCAAAGTACTCTGGTTCGATTCCCGAATTCGTCACTTTTGATTTTCGATTAGGTAAACTTTTTTTAGAAGGATGCTGAGAGTACAATGCGCTTGGCCATCTTTTGTTTTGAACTCTCTCCTAACTGTGAGCTTCAGTCTCATTTTTTTTTCTCTGTGATGGGTGTTGTGCTGCTCAGTAGGCTATAGATATTTAATTTTTATTTTCCTGGATTATAATATGGTGTATGGTTTTTTTGTTTCATATTGTGGTTTCATGATATGAAATATGAAGTTATATTAAAGTTGAAATTTTACTTGATTTTTAGTGCAACTTTTTAATATTTCAATTATTTCTTCAAGAGCAGTTCATTGAGGGTATATTTTTAATTTTATTCAAATTATTTTGTGAAGAGTTGATTCAACATTTCTTCAAAAACTACCACGCGCCTCCACTCACACCACACATTTAAAGGCAACAACCAGTAAGTCTCTCTCTGTTTTCATCCCCTTCAATGAGCTGAAATAACCTGTTCTGTCTGCACGACGACGACGACGTTCCTTTGATGCCGTTCTTTCAATGAAGCGACAATCATTGTTATCCGAGCATTCGTTGGTGAAGGTTGTCTGAATCAACATGACTCGTCGTGTCCCGGCGCAAAACGCCGGCAATATTGCCCTACCTGCGGCTCAAGCAGGCAAAAAAGTGGGAATTTCCAAAAGGAAGGTTGAGGCCTCAGCTGATGGCCAAAAACCGGGAATTTCCAAAAGGAAGGTGCTTTTGGAAGTGACATCGAACAGCAAAAAGACGAAAAAGAGCGACGGTACTGTACCGATGGATGAGGAGGAGGAGAACTCTTCATCGCACGAGGAGCAGCTTTTGAAGAACAACAAGTTCGCTGGACTGCCTGACGAGGACCAGGTAGCGGAAGCAAAGGAGAATGAAGTGAAACAGCGAAAGGAGAAACTGCCTTTTTATGTGAGGCAATCAGCAGCAACGATCGACTTTCGTGCGGGGCTTGTTGAACTCATCAAGTCTGGGAAAGTCCAAGGCAACATTCGTCTGTGTCAGGACGGATTTAAGGTGCTGGTGCAATCCAGGCAGCACTATCAACTGGTCAAGGATTACTTGACCGAAAACGAGGCGGAGTACTTTACCCATGATGTCGTCATGGATAAGCCGTACAAAATCGTCGTCAGAGGTCTGTACGACATGCCAGTGGAGGAATTAGCTGCCGAGCTAAAAGTTTTGAAACTGGATGTGTTGGCCGTGCACAAAATGAGCCGACGCAACAAAGACATCAAGTACCGTGACCAGCTCTACCTGCTGCATTTGGCTAAGGGATCGACGACGCTTCCTGAGCTGAAGGCAATCCGAGCGGTTTTCAACATTATCGTGTCGGGAGCGATACCGACCAGTGCATCGTGACGTCACACAATGCTTCAACTGCCTGGGCTTCGGGCACGGAGGTAAGAACTGCCACCTGAAGCGTCGTTGCGCCAAATGTGGTACTGATGCGCACATCACATCCCAGTGCATCCAAGATTCGCTGGTGAAGTGCCTCAACTGCAACGGTGAGCATTCGTCAACCGACCGAAAGTGCCCCAAGAGAGCTGAGTTCGTGAAAATTCGGCAGCAAGCATCGACGAAGAATCAGCCTCAGCGTCGTAGAACTCCTCCAGCCCTGGTGGAGCAAAATTTTCCACCTCTTCAACCGCGACGCCAGGTCCCGAACTTGGCACCGTTGCCGTTGGATCCCAGGAAGAGAGCTGAGATGAATCATCCACGGCCGGGTTCCAGCCAGGAGCCGAGACCGCCACCACCGGGCTTCAGCCAGGAGCCAAGACCAACCCAAGAACCAGCAGTTGAGGAAAATGGTAATGATCTTTACACCTCAACCGAACTCCTCAATATTTTCAAACAGATGTCCGCTGCACTGCGTGGATGCAAAACCAAGACCCAGCAGATTGAAGTGCTGACCTCGTTCGTCATCCAGTATGGATCGTAGGTCCCTCAAGCTGCTGAATTGGAACGCTTGCTCCATTAGGAGGAAGAACTTAGAGCTGGTGGATTTTCTTCGCGAGAAGGAGATCGACGTAGCTGCCATCACGGAAACTCATCTGAAGCCCGGTGAAAAAGTTTATCTGCAAAACTACAAGATTGCGACGCAGCTCGACAGGACCACGTCTGGAGGAGGAGGTGTGCTTGTCGCTGTTCATCGTGATCTCAAGCCACGCCGGCTGCCACACTTTAAGCTGGACATCATCGAGGCCGTTGGATGGAAATTCCCACTTCGGTTGGCCCAGTACTCTTCATTGCTGCATACTGCCCACGTCAGGTGAATGCCAGAGATGGTTCAGCAGCAAAACTGAAGGGCGATATCCAGAAGCTGACACGGCGGAGCGCAAAGTACATCATCGCTGGTGACCTCAACGCGAAGCATGAAGTTTGGGGCAACAGCAGGAGGAATCGGAACGGAGTGATTCTGCACAACGATCTGCAAAACGGATACTACAACGTTGTGAGTCCGGATCGTCCAACGAGGGTGGCTCGGTCTGGGAATCACTCAATCATCGATTTCTTCATTACCAATATGGCTGAGAACGTGGCTCATCCTGAGGTGTTTGAAGAGTTGAGTTCTGATCACTATCCGGTGGTTGTGGAGGTTGGAGCTTCCGTTACTCCGCAGCGGCAACCAACCCGGAAAGATTACCACAACGTTGACTGGCAGCAGTTTCAGCAAGTGGTAGACAGCAACATCGACTATGATCAACACCCGGAAACTTCTGCTGATATTGATCGTTCGCTGGAGGTGATCCAGCAGGCTATCAACCAAGCAGAGGCTGCCAACGTTCGGGAGGTTCCTGTTAATTTTAAGGTAACTGATATTGACGTAGATACTAAACACTTGATTAGACTTAGGAATGTTTATAGGAGACAATATCAACGGACTGGGGACTATGACAAAAAGATTTCAGTTAACAATTTGAACAAAATCATACAAGACCGACTTGACAATATTAGAAATCAAGAATTTTCAAAACATGTAAGCCAGCTTGGGAATTATTCAAAACCATTTTGGAAACTTTCAAAAGTTCTTAAAAACAAACCAAAGCCTATTCCTCCTCTTATTGTTGAGGATTCTCCTTTGATTACATCCGAGGAAAAGGCAAATGCACTTGGGCTTCATTTTGTTAGTTCACATAATCTTGGCGCTTCCATGACCAGCCGTAAAGAAACATCAGTTGCCAATAGTATTTCAACAATCAATGACTCTACCTTTGAATTTCCTGCAGATTCCCATGTTTCTGGTGAGGAAGTCAAAGTTGCAGTTAAACAAATGAAAATATGAAAGCTCCTGGCTTTGATAATTTTTAATCTAGTGTTGAAAAACAGAGTGATCAGTTCTTTCAACATCTAGCCAATATTTTCAATAAATGTTTGCAACTTGGTTACTTCCCCACCAATTGGAAGCTGGGCAAAGTCATACCAATTTTGAAGCCTCAAAAGATCCAACATCGCCAACAAGTTATCGTCCCATTAGTCTTTTGAGTAGTCTGTCCAAACTCTTTGAGAAGGTCATCTATTCAAGGCTTTTGGATTTTACCAACGATAATAATATAATTTTGAATGAGCAGTTTGGCTTCCGAAAGGAGCATAATACTGCTCATCAGCTTACGAGAGTAACTAAAATCATCAAGCAGAACAAGCTTGAGTCTAAATCAACTGCTATGGCTTTGTTGGATGTTGAGAAGGCTTTTGACAATGTTTGGCATGATGGTTTGATACATAAACTGTATTTATACGGTTTTCCAATGTATCTTATCAAAATTATCCAGCACTATCTTTCGGAGAGATCGTTCAGGGTTTTTCTGAATGGGATTGCTTCTGGATTATTCAACATTGATGCTGGGGTTCCCAAGGAAGTATTCTTGGCCCACTTCTGTACAATATTTTTACATCTGATTTGCCTACTCTTCCTGGTAATGGTGTGTTGTCACTTTTTGCTGATGACACTGCCGTTATTTATAAGGGTAAAATAACCAGATATTTAGTTGGCCGTCTTCAGAAGGGTCTTGACGTTCTTTCCGAATACTTTGGCGACTGGAAAATTCGCATAAATGCAGCCAAAACTCAAACCATCATTTTTCCACTTTCCAAATCGGCCCGATTTGTCCCAAAGGATGATGTTTTGATTAAAATGAATGATGTTTCAATACCCTGGTCAAAGGAAGTTGTATATTTAGGTCTCATACTTGACTCGAAACTATTGTTTCGACAGCATGTAGATAAAATATTGAACAAGTGCAGCATTCTCATCAGGTGTTTGTATCCTTTAATTAACAGAAAATCAAAGTTATCTTTGAAAAATAAGCTAGCAGTTTACAAACAAATAATTTACCCAGTTATTGAGTATGCAGTACCTGTTTGGGAGTGTTGCGCTAGAACTCATAAATTGAAGCTCCAGCGTGTCCAAAACAAGGTACTCAAAATGGTTTTGAATGTTCCTGGCTGGACTAGATCAAGTGAGGTTCATGAATTAGCAGAAGTAAAAATGTTGGATCAGAAGATTCAAGAAAAATGTTTGAAATTCAGGGAAAAATGTGCTATATCTGAATACCCCTTGATTCAAGGATTGGTTTAGTTTATGGTAAGATTAAGTTAGTTTTAGGTTAGGTCATGTTTTCTTAAATTTTTTTTTTTCTTCATTGTACCTAGTGTTACAAAAATGATAAATCATATACTTTCAAAGTTATGAATATGAACAGTGTTTAAATCACGAAAAGCAAACTAAAGCTGAAGAGCCACAGCTGACCACTTATTATGTAAACCAAATGTAATTATTATAAGAAAGATTCAATAAAGTATATTTAATTCAAAAAAAAAAAAAAAAATGAAGCGACAAGACAGCAAATCCAGCCACCCTGCCTTTACTGCTAGTTTTAGTTCTACGACATCAGCCTAGAATCCGCCTAGAGGGTGCTGCTTCCTTTTTTAATGGTGCTGGCTTAACAACAACAACAACACCACCACCGAGAAGCAGCAGGGCGCCACTGAATAAAACATTAAACACAAAATATCTGCCCTTTTCTCGCTCATTTGCTCACTTATTTTCCTGCGAATTTGGTTTCGGTTGTATTTGTGAGCGGGCGAAATTTTCCCCGAGCGAAGAGCGAGCGAGCAGCTTTTTCGCCCCAACGGGGAGAGTTTTCCCACACCCAGTTTGTGTGTGTTGCAATATTGCTGGCCAGCAGATTTTCTAGGACAGTTTTCCACATCTCGCCGTGTCGCGGTCAGTCGAGTTTGCAGCACGGTTAGCAGGAGCGCTTTTCCCCTGTTGTTGGGGAGAAAAAGTGAAGGAATTTTCGAAGGGTTGGAACGTTCTGATTGTGCGGTTCTGGATTGGATGCTGGTGAAAAGTGTGTGTCTGTGCGGGGTTGGAAAAGTTTTTCACTCGAGAGGCTCGGGAAGACGCGCTGTGAACTGATGAAAATTTGTAGGAAAAATCTCTATGAATAATTTAGAGGCTCCTTTTGCGAGCGCAACGTTGAGGAGCAGTGCCGACGACCAAGTCGAGCGAAAGAGAAGGCAAGTAGCAGGCGGCTGGATGGTGGAAAGAGAAGCAAAGTAGCTGTTCTTCTTCGTTTTCCCTCCGTGCAGCAGCAGCAGCAGGAGCACATGAATGTAAAATCAGGGTGGAATTACAGTGAAAATCGTCGTGTTTGAATGAAAATTTCCCAACTAGAAATTATTCAAATGAGTCTGGAACTCTCTGAAGTGTGGCGTTCCCATCTGTAGAATCTTGAATCTTTTTGGGACTGTGAGTTGGGAGTTGTGAGAGGGGGTGGCCCACCTGTGCAGAGTTCCAAGTTCCAAAAAAAAGCTGCACCCTACCAAAAAAAGTGGCTTGTATCGATTTGCCGTAGTTTTGCCGTGTGCAAATTACCCTGGATAATAAACATGTTCGATTTCGCAGAACCAAAAAAAAAAAGTGTCCCCGTAGTGAATTTTCCCCGTCATGTTCGTCGTCGTGTCCCAGCAAACAAATAGCAGCAGCAGCAAGTCTGCCAATTTGTGTGCCCTCGTTCTCACACATGCAAAGCCCCTTATTCTGGGGGTGATTTTCGCCACGTTCTCACCAGTGTGTGGTAAGGGGGCGAAAAGTGCCATGTGATTGCATTTCGGTGAGGCGAAATTTTTGCCTGGCACAAGTGAAATACAACACAATAATAACCTACTGGTTTTTCGTCGGTGTGGAGTTCCGAGACTGCCGAGACCAGACCACACCCGCCTAGGACTTGGGACACTGACTTTGGCTGGCTGGCTGGCGACGACTATACACGTGTATTATTTTCGCTCTGCCGCGTGGTGGCGAGGAAGAGTGTTTTGTGTATGGCGCGGAACACCGGAGAAGCAATAGTGACGTAGTGAGACATTGCGGCAACGGAGATTTGCGGATTGTGTGGAGGGATTTTGAGATAGGGGGAGAAAGGTGGTTGAAGATTTGTGGTGCAGAAGTTTGGATTTTAATTATGTGGTTGGTGTAATTAGACATTCATTAATTCGTTATTTAATATACATTAATTTGGAGCATAAACTTGTTTTTGTTTGATGAACACAAGAACCGATACAAACGCAAATCTAATAATATTTTGGTGAAATATTAAAGGCAACAAATGAGATTTTTCGTAACGTTTATATCAGTATTGCAAACGATATATAAAAAAAAAATTATTGTGGGCAATAAAGGCTATTTAGCACTTTGACGTTGAATTGCAGCTTATTTAGACGATTCAAGTTTCAAAGACATAATAAAAAGTTTTATACGAAGTGATTGAGCATGTTTATATAAAAAAGTTATACATAAGGATTTGTTTTGATAATGTTCAACATTTTATATGGAAATATGCCAAACTTCGTAACCTGCCAAAAATATAGATCATTTTTAGAGCATTTTGGGACTAAAAACTGTACTGTATTATTTTTTCTACGATTCTCCAATCACACTGTGTGTTTTTTCCAAAGTTTCATTAACCAACAAAACTTAATTCATACATTTGGTGGACCTAAACCAGTTGGAGGCTTGTCTCAAGATTCTTTTTAACTTGTACTGGATGACTCTGAAAGTATTTTTTCTTGTTAAAATTGTGTGGGACCATCTATAAACCACGATTGTCCACGTTCCATACAACAAAGATTTGAAATTGTGAAATTGTCCCCGAGGGAGGGGGTGGGTCATTTCTTAAAAGTGTTCACGTGGTTTATGAATGGTCCTAGTACATTTTTTTATATTGGGTTTTTGCTGACAAAATCAAATTGAGATACGTTATTATGCTGAATAATTTTGCCATAGTTGCCTACCGCGTTAGGCATACAAATATATCAAATATTTTCAGCTAAACTTACGAAATACGTGAATTTTGTAAAATCATGTAGAAAGTCTAAATGTCGGATCTATCAAAAGAACGCAATTATATAAAACATGAAATATACACTTTCATGTTTTATATAAAACATACTTTACAAATTATCATTAAGTCACTACCACCAACTAGGGAAAATCTGAACTACAGTTTGGACAGGAGATTTTAGAGCAATAAATTTGAAATCGGAATTCTAATTTTGTCGTTCTGTTCGTGTTTAACCGGAAACAATGAAAAAAAATCAAAGCTTTATGCATACAATTTGGCTTGAACTGTCTTACAGTTACATTTGTTCTAATTTGCCAAAGATGCTGATGTTTAATTAAAAATAATTAAATATGATTTTTTTTCAAATTTAAGATCATAAATAAAAGTAAATATAATACCCAGTCTTTTTAAAAATACAAAAAATAATAGGAAATATCTGAAGCGCAAAGCCTTTTGCGGATTTGTAAACTAAAATTTTAACGATTTTCCCTAATAAGCCAAATTAATGGTGAATACAAATTCGAATACTTTAAAATTATTATGATGACTAAGTGTTCAACTGTTTATCCATTTTCACAACCAAATCTGATTTCCCAGACTATTTTTTCAATTTTGGGAATTTCCAGTTTTGGAAAAATCCCGGGAATTTTGTCCCTGGAATGGATGCACTATTTGCAAGAATATATTGCATGTTAAACGTAAAAAGAAGCATGAATCAACCGTTTTAGCATTTTTATGCAATTTGTTCTACTAAAATGCCTTTGAATTTGTCTTTTTTTCGGAAAATTAATTTTATCTTTTCCTAGTTGACAAAGACAAAAAATCCGAAAATTCAGCCCGTTTTTCGATTTGAACTCAGTTTTAAACTTTTCAAAATTGTATGGAAACTCTTTTTTGAGGTACATCGATGACTTCTCTACCACGGTAAGCAAGATTCCGTACCGTTCCATACGTATTTAATTTGTGCTCTTAATTTTGTTTAAAAATTAAAGAAAAATAAATATATAAAATTGGATTGATAAGGTAGCTTGACGTACACACTATTAAAAAAACAGCTAAAACTCATAAATTAAAACTTATACTCTTAGATTTAGGGTTTTTTTCTCAAAATTTATTTTCCCTAAAAGAGTACGCAGCTAGCAAAATCTAAACTTAGAAACATGTACCCTCCCTGTAAAGGCTTATGAATTAATCTCAGTTGAAAGGTTCTCCAAATCTCTGAATTGCAAATGTAACATCCTGGAGCAGAACTGTTAAATTCTAATAAACACCAATTGAATTGAATTGAAAAACTAAAACTCAGAATTTCAACATAAAAAAATGGATTAAAATGCATTATTCACCAGTACACTTGTTTTGCAATTATAAATTGTCGAACAAATAAATAAAAAAAGCTTCAGAGATTTGAAACAAAAAAATCCTTTCGCGAACACGGAAATTTCACTATTAACATACATTTAACGAGCCAAAGTGTGCTTAAAAAATAATTTTAGCGCAGGAAAATGCTTTCTACACTGTTTTCCGATGATTCAATTTCCATTAAAAAGGTGAAGTTTTTTGACAAAAATTTTCTACTTTTTCATGATGTTTTTTGGACAAAATTTAAACGAAACGAGCGTTTGAAATTTACAAAAAATATATGCAACTGTTTATTTGTTTTTATTGAATCTTGATTGCATTCCTTTTTCTTTTTTTTTATCTAGATCAAGATGGTTTTTATTGTAAGAGAGAACGCCCTCTAATCTGCATGATTAGAAAACGCCTTCTAATCTGCAAGGTTTTGTGGCTTGGATCTTTTCGTCATCTTACCGCACCGCCCGTAATAACCCTAGTTTATATTTTCAAAAAATCCTACCTCGGGAATGTACGGGTCGACATCTCCAATCTTTTTTTATATGTTATTTGATATTTTCCAAGGAATCCGCTAAAAATATTTTTAAACAAAGGCTCTTTGGTTCAGACACGGTCAAAACGTCATTTAAAGTTTTCATTTTCTCGAACTCAACGTCTGTTGAAAGAAATATGGCAATCTCATTATTTTGGCCAAGAAACCCCCAAAAAATGTTTGAGCCCGATCGGATTTATTTTTTTGTCTAGCAGCAATTCCATTTGAAAGCTAAAGTTATTTTATTTGATTCACCTTTTGTCACCTGGTTTTGCAAGGATTTTTTTGCAAATGATAACAACAAACAGAAAAAATAAAAATTAGTATGGTCGTTTTAAATTTATAATTGGATGTTTTAAAATATTTGATATTTAGTTATAAATTTTTGCTATGCTGATTTTCTTATTCTCAATGAACTTGTGGAAGCTTAGTAAAAAAATGTGTTAATGAAATTACAAAAAAATGTATAAATCAGTTCCCCGGTGACTTTGCCCCCAAAATGCAAACCCCATGTCATATCACTAGTGCAAAATCCACAGTAGTTCAAAACCATAAAGAAAACGAGACCCTCCCCCCTTCCCCCCTGATAATGTGGGGCGTTAATGGCCGCCTGCCTGGGCCTGGGCAAGGTGATAAAAAATAAACGACCACACACTACACCACATACATTCATGTAAAAATATCCTTTTCTCACATTGACCAGAGAACTGGGTGGCGATTTTTTTTTTCTCGCTGCTCTCCTCTTCAGTAGAACATATTTTCACAGTTTGTGCTGGCTGGCTGGGCCGGGAAACGATGATGATGGTGTGACATTACAGCACGAGTTTTTTTTACTTCTTTCCCTGACCGATGACGGCGTGCTGCATTTCGGGGTAGATTTACTCTTTGACCCAAACATAAGGTGGGAAGGTGGGGAATCACGAAGCAAAGAAGAAACCACATGACGTCGTGTCATAGCGTAAATAACCCCTTTTTCAACGGAAAAAATAATGAAGGAAAAAAGTAGTGAGAAACCAAATTACTTTGCATCTCGCCCTGGGTGGAGGGCATCAGCATGCCATGAGTTTATTACGATTTTATTTTCGAATGAATACACTATCGTTAGTGGCGTCCTGGCCGTCATGGCCAGCTATAGCGGCGTGAAATCCTGCGGGCAATCTGTCTCATGGCACACTACGAACTTAATTCAGTTCTTTTGCAGGTGTGAAAAGGTGACCGCAGCAGGTTGAAAAGTTTTCCATGCATGGGTGTGTGTGAGTGTGTGTTTGTGCCTTAGGGTGGTGTTTCTTTGGGTTCTTGCGTCATTAAAAGTTGGGCCGAAAAACGCTAACAAGATTTTGATTGTTGTGTGACAAATGGTCGGCTGGAGGGAGGGGTGGGGCATTAAGGAAAAAGGGAAAGTTAAGGTGGGGGGTTGAGGAGAAAAACAAAAGATGTCCTTGCGGTGTTGGCCATTGTGAAGTTTGGGACTGCTTTCGGGGGTAGTTTTCTATGCGGTTTGAATGGAGAAAAATGAACTGCTTGACGTTTTCGTGTGATGAATGTGCTCAAGCTTGTTGTGGCGTAGTTTTGTGTACAATTCGGTGGCTACAAACAAGAAGGAAATGATTAATTGCTTGTTTAGCTTGAGGTGCGTTACTTAATCATGGGCAAGTAACGTTTTAGTGGTTTGGGTTGGCCTCAAATAAATTATTTACACATTTTTAGAAAAGTTCAAACCCCTCTTAATATTTCATCGGTATAAAATAACTTTCAGAGTTGCTTCCAGGTACTTACTCGATTTCCACAAGTTTGCTCCAGTTGGTTTTAATAATAAACTTAAATAATTCAGTTAATTACATAACTGGGAAAACTACAAGATATCGCCCTTCCCTCCCAGCAAACTATTTCATTTCGGAGAGGAAATTTTCCATTATTCAATTAAGAATTTTGCCCCGGTTCTTCCTTCGTTTCGTGCGCTCGTGATGAAATACAAACTTTCCGAACTGCCATGGAGTATAATTGAAATTTACGCTGCTGCAACTACAGTACGTACTGCTGCTGCCACAGCACGCCAATAAAGAGGTTCTCAGTTACAACCGTAGCAGGGAACCTGACACGGCCAACGCTACTATTGCCAACGGGCACCACCTGACCTGACGTTGACCTGGCGCGCTGAAGCGGACCACACCACACCGCAAACAACTGCTGCTGCTGCTGTGCAGTTGCTGAAATGGTTCTGTTCTGGTGTTTTTTTTAGTTGCAGTGAATGAGACGTTATTAGTGGGCATGGGCGCTTTAAAATGGTGTTTTTAAAGCTGGAGTTTAATGGCAAAATTTAAGGTTTGAGATGATTAATTTGAAATGCTGAGAATCAAATGTAAGCTGGGGCGGCCAGCTTTTGGATTTAAATTTATCTATTGTGAAATATGTTTATCAAGCCTGAAAGCCTGCAAGTTAGTTCAGACGTAGGGTAAAAGATCAAATGGACAAAATTTAACAGCTCTTTAAAAAGTTTAACAAAATAAAAGTCTTTTAAAATATATTGCATTTTATAACAGTAAAATTTGTACTTGTGTTACATACACCCTGGCTCGATTATTTAGGGGGGAAAAAACTTTGCCAATTTTGAGCCAAATCGGGTCACTATAGAATATAGATCGTTACTGTTGGTGAAAACAATCTTTTCATACAAATACGTCTTCTTTAAATCGCTAATAACTCATCAGGGTTTTTCATTTCAACCTGAACCGATTTGACTCACAATTGGCACAGTTACTTATTTTTACCTAAAGAATCGAGCCAGGGGGTATCTCTTAAGATTTAATTTTTATATTTTTCAGGCTTTTATGACTTTTGAGGTATTTTTTACTTTGAACCTATTTTTACATTCTTTAAAAATAGTTTTTGAAGTAATTTCTTGTGTATTTTCTTCATTCATTCAAATATCCATAGTTCTTTAAAAAGTTTTATGAGGAAATACTGAATTTAAACGTTTTCAAAAATTCTATTATAGTAACCGTAATTTTCATTAATTCTTGTTTATTTACCATTTCTGTAAATGAGCCTTTTTCCATTTATTTTTTATTTTTAAATTTTTTTTTCAGCCAGGATGAAAACAATTGCCTTCTGTATGCCCAAAGAAGACATTTTGTATCATCAGTTCGTCCATGTTTTTTCCATTTTCCATGCAAATTTATATGTGAAAATCATTTTTTTTGCTGATTTTTAAATCACTTTTTGTGGCTTATATTGATCTCCAAAAACACACTTATTCAATTTTTTTATATGTTTCAGGGACATAAAACGCATTCCTTTCCGAAAATTCCAGAAAGGGTAAAAATCTCTGACAATAGAATTTTGGAAAAATTATTTTAAACAACCGTTGACCGTGACCGTTTTCAAATTATAGCCATTTTTGAAGAAGCTCTTTGAAAAAAGTCGTCGTTTCCATGTTTTTCAACATTTTGTTTTTTTATGGCCTTTGGTTGCTGAGATATGGCCATGCAAAGAAAAAAAAAAACAGGAAAACGAGAGATTCTTTCAGTGATGCCTACATAAATAGCCCTATAAGTTGACCAAATTTTAATTTTTTATCATTGAATCTTCTCCTTGCATTCAAAAATTATTCCAAAATTTTAAAATCTAGCTCAAAATTTTAAAATGTCTAAAACAAGTGTTTTTCCCTTTCAAAAAATAATTCTTGTTTGTAAAATTTAGAAATATTTATTTAATTGAAAAAGCAGAAAATTTCACAAAAAATCGAGGTCGCATCAATGCAAAAATAAAATTTAGGGAATTTTCTTAGCTCTGTGCCAATATTGTTTTCAAAAATAAACAAACATAGAAACTTTAAATTTGAAAAACTGCGGCATAACAAAAAAATACTTAAAAATTCAATAGAATTTTGACCATTATTTAAAAAAAATAACTAGTTGGCTGATTGGGATAGCAAAATAGATCAATATTTGAAAATGTATTGAAAGTTTTTTTTTGTAAAAAAGGAAAATAAATTGTGTTAAACACCTCTATCGCACCATAATTTGAACTTAATTTTCTTGGAACTGTTACAACTTTTCTTATACTATATGTTACATGGTTTATGTATATTGCAACTTCATATTTTCAAATAACACTTAACTTGGTATAGTTCAACGAGTTAAACAAGGTTAAAGAAAACAGATTGGACTATTTTAAGACATCCATATTTTCAAAAGCAAATCTGGTAAAGAAAAACAAATCTGGGTCTGGGACTTTTTTGTATAGGATTTTTGTTGCTGTTTGTTGAAAAAAAAAATCAAAAAATATACATTGATTGTGGTGGACGTTGATAAAAATTAAAATGTCTGGTAAGTTTGAAAGACTAAAATATCTGAGCAAAGATGACATTTTTCATTCGATTTCAAAGTTGTTGTATGCAACGGTGATGACCACTTCTGTCCTTCAAACAAAATATGGGAAAAAATCAGCAATCATTTAAAATTTTGGGAAAAAAAACAATTTTCAGAAAAGTTTTGCATCAGTTGTTGTTATAATATAATGTTTTTACGCCCCTCCTAAAACCAACGTCCCTGTTCCATCCAACTCGCGGACGCACTTCAGTTACCTGATGCGTAACTGAGCGGCAAAACTTTTCGAATACTTGCAAATTTTACAACAGCAATTACAGGCCCGAATGATCGTTAAAGAACCGCTTCTTTTGTGTGTGTGTTAGTTCTGCGATGGCTTTAGCAGGGGAAGCTTCCGCGGAATTTAATTCTACGCCGACTGACGAGGGGGGAGGGGGGGGGGGGATAATCATCCCAAAGCTCGTCATTCTTTTTCCTGCGAGTGTGTTGTGACGGACGCTCGGGGTTTCTCTCTCGTTTTAGTGGCCATAAAAAGAAGCTAACTACAGCCATTAACCCACGCTTTCCGGGAACAACACTGGGCAAGGTGTGGCTGAGGGGGGAATGTTAGTAATGGGGGGCAAGGAGGTAGCTTTTATGCGCTTTTCATCATCTTGAGCGCGGTGTTAATTGGTTTTCCTTTTGTCTCACCTTCTTATTCTTGTTTTTTTTTCTTTCTTTTTGTCAACAGGTGACACACTCTCTCCCTTGCGCGCGTGATCCAATCTCTGCTCTGAGACGACAAGCTGAGCCAATGAGCGCCAACGATGCGTTAGCATAGTGACTATGGGATCAGAGGCATGGGCATGTGCGTGGACCCTGGGGCATTCCGGTGGTGTCAGGCATTAAGCCGGTCGCAATCGCTAGCCACAGCCAGCCACGCCAGCAGCAACAGAGCCTCGAACCCGGCCCAAGCCCAACGCGGCACGGCCCCGGCATCAGCAGCAGTAGGTACAGCGGGAACGTCTTCTTCTTCGTCTTCTGCGTCCTGTGGTGCCGCCGGAAGTCACCATCATCAGCAGCCGACAGTGCCCACGGTCAGCAGCAACAGTCAGCAGGCCAACTACCGGCACGTGTCCAGTTTTCACCATGCCAAGGTGCGCCGTAGTCTAAACGCAACAATCTTCATCAAGAAGAAGCAAGCGGTTGCTGCAGCCACTTCGACGGCAGCAACCACCACAACAACCACAACAACAGATTCTAAATCCAAGTCGGCGACAACCAACAGCAACAACTATTATCTCAACAACAACACTAGTAATAACGAAACCACTAGCTATAGCAGGGCCGGCAGTTGCAGGAGGGCCACTAGAGAATCGAATAGTCTTAGTAGCAGAAGTGGCAGCATCGTCAGCAACGCCAGCAGCAGCAGTAGTAGTAGCATCGAGCGGGCACTAGCGGCGCGGCGGCGAAATCTCAGTCTTAGCACTAACAAATTGAACGAACACTACAGCTGCAGTGCGGCGGCGTTGAACTGGCTGATCTCATCGTTTGTGCTGCTGCTCTGCATCACCCTATGCACTAGCTCAATTAGTCCTCCTGGTGAGTAGTCCTTTTATCGTTTTGAAACTTCTTATTTCTCATCTTTTCTCTCTCTTTCTTGAATGAGAGAAGTTCGCCAGCAAAAAAAAAAAAAAAAATACCTCAAAAGTTCTTCTCGACTGCAAGTTCGATTTTACAAAAAAAAAAAAAAAAATTTTTTTCAAATCCACCTTTTATCAAAAAATCATTACGCATTCAAATAATGTTTGCCCTTGCTTAGCCACACCTTAAAAGATAGAATTTTTTGTTTTGTCGAAGACACCAAATGTATCAAAAAATTGCCTCGCAAGAAACAGGGTTTTTTAATATACAGTCGTGCCTCGGTTTAGCACTGCATATGGGGGATGCAAAACCGAGGCGTGCATAACCGAGGCACAGAGCTTATGGGATTTTGGCTATATGGGAGACATTGGCTTTAATCGTACGAAAAATCATGCAAACATCAGAAAATTATAGTGTTTTGGAATCGGGATGATGTCAGCTATTCATTAAAATTATTGTTTCATAAAAGTTTAAACAAAAATACGTATTTTTCCTGTATTTTGAAAATGCATATTTTTTCCTCTAAAGAAACCAAAAATTTATTGTTATTGCAATATGGGTATCAAATGATCAGGTTTTTTATACATTTTGGATGTAACAATAACATTTTTAGAAAATATTCAAAATTTTCACAAAACTACGTATTTTTGAAAAAATACTCAAAATTTTAATTTTTACAATATGGGTATCAAACGATCGGGATTTTTTCATACATTTCGAATGTAATAACAACATTTTTAGAAAATAATCAAAATTTTCACAAAACTACGTATTTTCGAAAAAATACTCAAAATTTATATTTTTACAATATGGGTATCAAACGATCGGGATTTTTTCATCCATTTCGAGTGTAATAACAACAATTTCAGGAAATACTCATAATTTTCACAAAACTACGTATTTTAGAAAAAAAAAACACTCAAAATTTCCGTTTTTACAATGTGGGTATCAAACGATCGGGATTTTTTCATACATTTCGAATGTAATAACATTTTTTTTTGAAAAATTCTCCAAATTTTCACAAAACTACGTATTTTTGAAAAAAAAATATACTCAAAATTTCCGTTTATCACAACAGGTATCAAATGTTCGGAATTTTTTTATACATTTCAAAAGTTATAACACAAATTTGTGGAAATTTCCAAATTTTCACAAAACTACGTTTTTTTCGAAAAAAAATACCCCAAATTTCAGTTTTTTACAATATGAGTATCTGGTTGAGATTTTTTCATTGATTCCGTGTCCGATTTTTCTAAGGGACGACGGGACTTGAACTCGCAACCACCTCATTAGTACTGAGACGCACCGCCAATTGTACCACAGAGGCCCTTGAGATTCTAGATATCTCAAACCACCGTAGTGCCAGTTTGGTATCTATTCCAGCCTGAAAACAGTATATTTGTGAAAATTTTGAGTATTTTCTAAAATTGTTGTTATTACATTCGAAATGTATGAAAAAATCCCGATCGTTTGATACCCATATTGTAAAAATTGAAATTTTGAGTATTTTTTCGAAAATACGTAGTTTTGTGAAAATTTTGAGAATTTTCTGAAAATGTTGATATTACATTTGAAATGTTTGAAAAAATACCGATCGTTTGATACCCATATTGTAAAAATTAAAATTTTGAGTATTTTTTTTCGAAAATACGAAGTTTTGTGAAAATTTTGAGTATTTTCTAAAAATGTTATTGTTACATCCAAAATGTATGAAAAAACCCTGATCATTTTATACATATATTGCAATAACAATATATTTTTGGTTTCTTTAGAGAGAAAAAATATGCATTTTCAAAATGCAGGAAAAATACGTATTTTTGTGAAAATTTTCATGAAATAATAATTTTAATGGATATCTGACATCATCCCGATTCCAAAACATTATAATTTTTTGATGTTTGCATGATTATTCATAGAATTATAGCCAATGTCTCCCATATAGCCAAAATCCCATTAGCTCTGTGCTTCAGTTAAGCACTGGGCCGTGCTTAACCGAGGCAGCTGAACGGTGCAAAACCGGGGCAGTGCAAAACCGAGGCGTGCAAAACCGAGGCATGACTGTATGCATTTTTTGTTTGGACAGCTCACAGTGGTCCAGATCGCAAAATTAAGTGGAAAATGGATTTTCCGAAAAATGGTTAAGTTTTGGAGCTTTGGTGTCTTCAGAAGAGTTGTTGCATATGGAAAGGGGCAACTTTTGGTTTGGTTGAAAATTAGGGTGGTTCACGATTAGGGTGATTTTGGAAATCTAACTTTACAGGAATATTTTTGGGATTTTTTTTCGTCTTCTAGAAAGTTGACGGGCTTGCCAATCCAAGCAACTTTGTCGAAAACACCAAAATTTTATCTCGTAATCTACGCCTTCTACGACCAAATTTATAGAAAGCATCTTAGCAAACCTTCAAAAATCAGTTTTTTTAACGTGGCAATTCAGGGTTAAGTTTTAGAGAAAAGTGGTATTCGGGGCACTTTTAGAGCTCTAAAAAACAAACATTTTTATTATCTGACAAGTAAATTTGGACTTAAGGGTCAAAAGTTACAGCGATTTTTAAGTAAAAAAGATGCAAATTTAAAACTTAAATATCTCGAAAAGGCGCAAGCTAAATTTTAAGCACTAGGTTGCATTTGAAAGAAGAGATCCAGCACTACAAACGCTGAAAAAATCTCAGGGGTGTTTTTCTTTAAACTCGAGATATTTTCATTTGAAAAAGTCTAATTTTCAAGGGAAAACCTTATGGGACCACCCTAACGAATTTCGAAAATTGTCCAAATATATGTTTTTCCATGTAATTTTGCCCGCTGAATCTGAATCTGCCCTCAGAATTGACCCAAAGTGTCGAAAAATCGATTTTTGGTCATATTTTGGGTTTAAATGATAATTTTACATGAAAACCCAAAATTCTCTAATAGAGAACCGATGACAAAAATGCCTTCTTTGGACACAGGGAAGGTTCTCACAAAGTTCGCAAAGAATTGCCCTTTAGAAAAATCAGGAAATGTTTTTGTTAAACGAAATAAATTGCCTATCGATTAAACGAAATCTCTGAGAATTTTGCAACCCTGTCGCAAGGTTGAAATAGGTGACCACAGATAAATATAAAACAAATCCCTCTTTAACAAATTTTCCCGTTAATTTTTTAAAGAGTTTCAAATTCTTCGGTATTTTTTTGGATATAAATATTATTTTTGGAAACTTCGAACAAACGGTCGAAAAAAATCACTTTATTCCTAGATGCAAAATAGGATTTGAAATCAAATAGTACTTAACATAAATTTTGATAATGTTGATAATTTTCTATAAATTCGTCTAAAAGTTTTTGAAGATATTTTTTTTTGAGATTAATATTTGTATCGGAAAGATCAGATTTCAAAATTTTCTGATAACTGCAAAAAAATATTGTAGAAAAATGTAAACTCCATACTAACATTTAAAAAGGGCTAAAATGTGAATTAAGGTATTTTTAAAATGTTAGTCTTTGGTTTAAAATTTCGATAATATTTCTACCGTAAATCAAAGTTTTTTTTTAAATGTAAGTCTTGAGTTAAAATTTTCTATAATATTTTTATCGGAAAGATCAGAAATCAAAATATTGTAAAAATTTTAAACTCAAGACTAACATTTGAAAATGCCTAAAGTGTAAATTATGGTTTTTTTCTTAAAATGTTAGTCTTTAGTTTAAAATGTTGATAATATTTCTATCAGAATGATCAGAGTTCAAAATTTTCTGATTTCTGCTAAACAAATATTGTAACAATTTCAAGCATAAAACTAGCATTTGAAAAGGGTCTAAAACCTAAATTATTTTTTTATGTTGGTCTTGCTAAAACTCAAAATTTCTATCGGAAGATCAGGTTCAAAATTTGCATTTCGAAAAATATTTTTTTTTCAAAAATAATGTTTTTGTTAAAATTGATTTTTGTGTTGATTTTTCTTTAATTATTCATATGGCTTGTGCATAAACCACGTGGCCTTAATTTTTCAACCCTTCCGTAGGCGGAAAAAAGTCAATTCTCGAAATCGTATATCGTGAATATTCACGTTTATAGCGCTGATTGACAATACTCATGTAAACATTCCTTCGTGGTTCCCAAATTCATGAACACAATTCACAATTACAGGAATTAATGTTTTTCTGTGTGATTTTTTCTCCTTACGAAATTTCAACATTTTTTATGGAGCATGGTTTTATATCAGAAAAAAAAGTGATCAGCTCTTGTCATTTAAACAATGGGTGGCTTACAGCATCACAATTTTGTGAAACAATATCAAACACAGAGTTTTGATTAGTTTGTTTATTTCCAAACATAACACTTTACATATTGTTGATTTTTACAGCTCGGAAGACACTAACTCGTAAGTTTATCAGTATACGTTCAGATGTTCATGACAGTTACAATACTCAATAACATATTCTACATTTGTTTTTTGTTGCTTTTTATATATTTTTGATTAAGTTTCAAACTAGTTAACACTATATAACAAGTTAAACAATTTCAAGTCAGTTTTGAGCATTTTATTTTATTTTAATAGATCTATCATAATTTTTGAACTACATTTGAGCAATTCTCTACCAAAACCGGAATTGGATTTTATTTGTATTTTTTGATTTGGCTCAAACTTTGTGGGGGCCTTCCCTATGACCAAAGAAGCCTTTTTGCATCATTAGTTTGTCCATATAAATTTCCATACAAATTTGGCAGCTGTTCATACAAAAATGGTACGTATATATTCGAAAATCTGTAACTTTTGAAGGAATTTTTGATCAATTTGGTGTCTTCGGCAAAGTTGTAGGTATTGTTAAGGACTATTTAGAAAAAATAGGTACACGGAAAAATTCCCGATTTTTTATTAACTTTTTCACAAAAACTCAAATTCCCAAAATACGTATTTTTGATTTTCGAGATTTTGATATGTTTTAGGGACAAAATCCGCAACTTTTGAGCTATAGAGAAACATGGTCAAAATCTGCCGCCGAGTTATGATTTTTGAAAAACTGGTGATTTTGGAAAAATCGAAATTTCATACATAAAATTTTTTTGACCTCATTTTTTTTATGCAAAATTGAATTTGCAATCGAAAAGTACTGTACAGATTTTTTGATAAAGGGCTCCGTTTTCAAGATATAGCCACCGAAAGTTTGATTTCAGCGAAATATTTGCAATTTTTCGATTTTTAAAAATAGTGACCATGAGTGACCATTTCTAAAAATATTTTTTTTGAAGAGTTCAGAAAATTTGCCATAAAATTGTCTAAGAGACATTGAAGATTGGACCTCTGGTTGTTGAGATACAGCGGCTTAAAGAAAAAGAAACACGAAAATTGAAGTTTTCTAAGTCTCACCCAAACAGCCCACCATTTTCTAATGACGATATCTCAGCAATTAATGGTCCGATTTTCAATGTTAATACATGAAACATTCGTGAAATTTTCCGATCTTTTCAAAAAAAATATTTTGAAAAAAATTAAATCAATACTAGCATTTTTAATGGGCATAATATTCAAAGTTTGGCCCTTTTTAAAATGTTAGTCTTGATTTAATTTTTTTCAAAATATTTTTTTCGAAAAGATCGGAAAATTTCACGAATGTTTCATGTATTAACATTGAAAATCGGACCATTAATTGCTGAGATATCGTCATTAGAAAATGGTGGGCTGTTTGGGTGAGACTTAGAAAACTTCTATTTTCGTGTTTCTTTTTCTTTAAGCCGCTGTATCTCAGCAACCCGATGTCCAATCTTCAATGTCTCTTAGACAATTTTATAGCAAATTTTCTGAACTTTTCAAAAAAAATATTTTTAGAAATGGTCGCTCATGGTCACTATTTTTAAAAATTGAAAAACTGCAAATATTTCTCTAAAATCAAACTTTCGGTGGCTATATCTTGAAAACGGAGCCCTTTATCAAAAAATATGTACAGTACTTTTCGATTGCAAATTCAATTTTGCATAAAAAAATGAGGTTAAAAAAATTTTATGTATGAAATTTCGATTTTTTCCAAAAATCACCAGTTTTTCAAAAAATCATAACTCGGCGGCAGATTTTTTGACCATGTTTCTCTATAGCTCAAAAGTTGCGGATTTTTGTCCCCTAAAACATATCAAAAAATCTCGAAAATCAAAAAATACGTATTTTGGGAATTTGAGTTTTTGTGAAAAAAAAGTTAATAAAAAAATCGGGAAATTTTTTTTTCCGTGTACCTATTTTTTTTCTAAATAGTCCTTAGCAATACCTACAACTTTGCCGAAGACACCAAATTGATCAAAAAATTCCTTCAAAAGTTACAGATTTTCGAATATATACGTACCATTTTTGTATGAACAGCTGCTAAATTTGTATGGAAATTTATATGGACAAACTAATGATGCAAAATGGCTTCTTTGGTCATATGGAAGGCCCCCACAAAGTTTGAGCCAAATCAAAAAATACAAAAAATAAAAATGGTCGAAATCGGCCGGTTTTGTAGAGAATTGCTCATTTACACAACTACACAATATTACTCTTAAAACCATTAAATTACAAAACATTTAATTTTTATTTAATCTTCCTGAGCTTAGAATCGACCTCTTTTTTTAATTTTGTGTTTTGTTTTCAACAACTATTGTTCGTTCCGTAAACTATTACAACTTTACAATACCTATTTTTGTTTCATGTTTCGTTAACGGGCTGAAAAAAGGGCTTCGCTTCCAGGAATAACCAAAACTATGCAGTAAATAGATTTGTATTTTCGTAATTTTAATGCATCTCTTTTATAATCTTCTTTTGACCCGCAGCCCCCCAGGATGCCGTGCACATCACCGCCATCCTCGGCGAGAGTGTCGTGTTCAACTGCCACGTCGAGTTCCCCGGCGATCATCCCGTTCCCTACGTCCTGCAGTGGGAGAAGAAGGTGAGCGAAACGGTACGCTATCGACTCAACTCTCTACTCCTAATCCATTTTCTCCAGTTTGTTTACTTTTTTTTACACGATCGGTCGGGTTGGTCCGTCGTCGGGTTCGTCGTCGAAATTAGAAAAATTGGGATTCATGTTCGAAAAAGTTCGAATAAAATAGTTCTTTTCCTCTTCGCATACATAAGTAGCTATTGATATTAACGTTAACCGCTGTTTGATATTTTACTTTTAATTAATTTAATTCGTTGCGTAAAAATCGTAAAATTAGCCCCCTTCAGTTACACTCGCTAAGAAGACGCGATTTATCCGTTTCAGTTACTCGTTACCCATTTGCATTAAACGAATGATAGTTTTGCTGTATTTCGCCAAATATTACGACTCTGTATACTCTCTCCAGTCGATTGTTTTACCTTACTTTAACTTTTTTTTCCAAGTGCGATTGCGAATGCGTGATTATTATTTTTACTGCTTGCACCATGAACCCCTACTCTCTAGTTTTATTTATCAATATCACTCAGTACTAATTTGTGCTACCGCAGCAGCAGCAGCAGTCTTGGCCCAGAATTTCGTGATTTTCTCCTCTCTAATGCAGAGAGGAATTCATTTTTCCCGCGCGCCACCGTCCCCGTCACTAGCCAAAAGGCAATAATGCCAGGGCAGGAAGGTGTTCCATGCCGACAGTCTCGGGCTTAGTGACGCTTGTGGAAGGTTATTATGGTCCAATTAAATAATTAGTTCGCTGCCTGGAAGATCTGGGGGGTGTTTGAGATGAGAGAGAGGTGGAAGGGGGTGGCGTCAAATGAACCGTTTGGCTATCAATTGGACGATGGGCGCCACGAAGGAAAAGGTTGATTTGTAAAAAGGTGTATTAAAAAGTATTACATTCCAATTTTGTTTTTATTAATTAAGATTAAATTTAAGATTTGAAAAAATGGAGCAATCTATTTTTAAAAAAATACTTCTTCATATTTTTCCTCCGATTTCATTAAGATTTTCAAAAAAGAAAACTTTGACACTTAAGTGAATTTAATCTGATTTAGATTTTATCAGATTAGCAACAATATTTTTCATTGAACATTTTTTTTTAAATATTTTAGTAGTTCTTTGCGACGTTTAAAAAATCAAAAAGCTTTTTAAAACGTTTAGAACTTCAGATTACAATTTAAAAAATAGTATTGCACTGTTGACTTCTTTTAGTAAACAAAATGTAATATCTTGTTGATTCAGAGAAATTATCAAATCTATTATTCCACCATTGAGTATTTGGATTATTCCACTCGGGCTTTTGTTTTTACCAGGGATCACTAACATAATCCAGAATAATTCTCAAAAAAACCAGCCAACTTTAAGATTATATTTTGTAATTCTTAATTTGGCTTTTGGATAATTTCATTTTAGATAAGAAAAATAATTTACTTTTAGGGTATGCCTTAGAAGGGGAAAAACATAATTCAGTGCTGTCATTTTTATTTATTTTTGTAGTTTTTGAAGATGGCATGCTTTGATTCCAACAAATAAGATGATATCAAATTGTTAAATTAGATACCATTGACAATTGGAACAATAGGTGGCGAGACATCGTCAGTTTAAACATTATGACTTTATGAAAATGATTATGAGTTAAAAAAATATTTTGTTTTTTTTTTCATATTATGTTTAGAAGACCATTGCAATTTTGTTTCTTCAAATTTCAACATTTTTCCAGGAACCCTGGGAGCAAGAAAAAACTATTTCTAAAATTTAAAATTTTCAGGGAAAACCAGGGAATACACTCTCAAATGTTTTTATTTACTTTAATTGAACAGGGCACTTGAAGACTTTTGGATTTTTGAACCAAAGACACGAAAAAGAATTTAAACTTTCGAAAAAAGATTGTTTATATACATTCATCATTTCAAATTTTGTTCCCAGAAAATTGTAATTTTCATTGATTGCATTTTCCATCAAGCAGGGCACATTATAAAAAATATGTAAATAAATAATAATCATAATAGTATTTTTGCAATTCCGTCGTGAAACTACTTACTTTTCCTGTCATTCTTAAACAACGAAATAGCCTACTTTTCTGTACCAAAAATAACAGAATCGAATAGCAACACTTTTCAAAATAAATGCTGAAAAGTTCTACTTTTCACCACTCAAATGGGTGCTGAAAAGTTGAACTTTTCAGCACTTGTTTTGAAAAGTAACACTTTTCAACAGTTTTTTGATTTAAACGATTTATTGACAAAAAACATGAAAATTTTACTTAAAATTTCACTCAATGGGTGTTTTTCGGAATTGCAAAAAATGTTGTATGGAACACGTTGCAAAACTTGATTTTTTCAATACTCTTCGTATTTATCCAACGAGGTTCACCGACTCGTGCTGAAAAAATCCTCTTTTTGTAACTTGTTGCACAAACTACTATTAATAATACTAATAGTAATAATCATTTTGCTTCCAATTTTTTCAAGTCAGGCTTTAAATTTTAAATTTGTTTTTTTTGGCCTGGACCGCCAAAAACCTTGAACTATTTTTGAAATTTTAAAAATGAAAAATACAAAAAATTAAAATAAAATGTTCCTATGCACTTTTTTTTTAATTTTGGCTGTAGCAAAAAATTTTTCCTCTCAGAGTAGAGGGACATTAATTTAGTTTTCATTAAATATATTATAGTTATGATACAAGTAGTTCATTTAAGTATATAACAGAGTTTTTGGGATTCCTTTCAGCTGTATCTTTTACCTAAAATTTTGCCGAAGACAATGTATCGAACATTAATTTATGCAACAAGTTGCAAAATGATTTTTTTCAGCATCAGTTGAAAAATAGTAGTTAATGCAACAAGTTGCAAAACGAGGATTTTTTCAGCACGAGTCGTACATCGTTTAAATCAAAAAAATGTTGAAAAGTGTTACTTTTTGAAACAAGTGCTGAAAAGTTCAACTTTTCAGCACCCATTTGAGTGCTGAAAAGTAGAACTTTTCAGCATTTATTTTGAAAAGTGTTGCTTTTCGATTCTGTTATTTTTGGTACAGAAAAGTAGGCTATTTCGTCGTTCAAGAATGACAGGAAAAGTAAGTAGTTTCACGACGGAATTGCAACAAAAAAACAAGTTTTGCAACGATTTGAATACATTTTTTTAATCTTTCGGCATCGCCCTTTGAAATTATTTTTTCAAATGAAACGTTTTTTTTTCCAAGCATGAATGTTATGTGCAGTTAAAATGAGTGTCAAACGTCAAAAATGTATCTAAAAGAATTACTTATCGATACAAGTGCTGAAAAGTTGAACTTTTCAACACTCAAATGGATGCTAAAAAGCACTTTGCAGTATTGTCATGTTGTAAATTGGGTCAAGTTAAGGTGAAACGGGAAGACAACGCCCTATTGATACCACGACTCGAGTTAACGAAAATTAAGGAAAATTTTGCAAATGCTAGGTCGATTGCAAGCAATCTGTCGAGTTCAGAAATTGATACAAGTGGAACAAATTGTTCAAGAACTGGCGTCCCGTTTTACCTTAAAAAAGACAATAAGTAAGGAGATTGAAAACTAATTTTGGTTATAAGGAAAGAAAAGGATATTTGGATAATCTTTAAACTCATGCAAAAAGTTGAATAAAGAAGTTTTAAATTTACACTTTAAGATCCTTAACAAAATGCAACAACGTTTAACTTTTTTTTTAACGTTTCGATCCCCATTTGTTCCTTCTTCAGGGTTCTCACAAAAAATCTTTTCCAATCATGGCGCTCTCCTTCCTCACCGACGGCATCGATGTTTCAAGAATTTCGATATAGTTTAATGAGTCGCCAAAGGGGGAACAAGGGGGAGACCCCCAAGTTAAACGCCCTGTGCGAAGCACATAAAAAGAAGAAGAAAAAACTGATTTCCGGATGCGGGCCAACATAACAAGGTGAAAATCAACAACACAAATAAAGCCGAAGCCGGGAGGAGGAGGGAAGAAAAGACCGCAAGACTGGTTCTATGCGGCGTCGTCGTCGTCGACGACAGGAAATCGGACGTGGTCTCTGAGGTTTGCCGGGGCAGAAACTCCGTCGTCGTTGGTCGGTTTATAGCAGTTTTTGCATGAGCCTGAGTGAGAGAGAGAGGAGAGGAAAAAGTGCATTGTTTTGCGACATGCTGCAGAGCACAAGACCAAGTTGAAGTTTTGCTCGGTGGTGCATATCAGAAAATTTTGCGAAAACGGAAGGTGATATTTTGTGGTCACTCTCACTTGCCGGTGTGGGATAGTTGTGAAGTTGTTGTGGAGGGAGGGGAACCGGATTGCGATTGAAATTAACTTTTGAGACAGAGGTTTGTGCAATCATGCTGAGTTTGCTGTTCGGTGACACTGCGCTCTGGCACTGATTGGAACAAGTCTAGTGGAACTTTGATTTATGTTTCAGGCTTGTAGCTTGGCTCATAACTTTGGATTAGATTTGGAAGAGATATACTTTTTTAAATCTTTCTTGTATTTCAAAATTAGCTTGATGATTTATTTTTTAATTAAGCCATCTTTGTCTTTTGGTCATGTCTGACCACATTTCTACAATTACTTTGCAAGCTCTATTCAAATTCTTCCAAATTCATACAAAACAAATTGTAAAGGTCAAACAACTTCCTTTCTACTTAGTTAGAAATATCAACAACCCCTCTAGCACGTGAAATACCAATTTCCACCGAGGAAGCTCCAAACACCTCACAGGAAACACAACCCAACACGTTCAACTTCCGCTCGCAAATAGAGCAGTACCTGTTATAAGCCCCCACTTCACTCTTCACTAGAAGTGTATGAAATCGTTCCCCCAAAATTACCTCTCTTCACCTCGGCCCTTAACCTTATCGCCCAATGTCATCGATAATTTAAACGAGTTCGTTGTGTATACACTCGAAATTCGCACCCCACCCTCACAATTTTCCGCACCTCTCCGTCTTCGTTGGAATTAATTTCCCACTAGATGGGGTGAGGTGAGAAAGGGGGGCATTCTCAAAATTTCTCGCACATTTTTCCCGCCGATATTATCATACCGGTTTCGTCGTTCCCTCGTGCGCGTGCCGACCAAAAAAAAAAAAAGGGTAATGAATTCGTACGGGTTATTAGCCGAGACACCTACCGGGGGAGAGATTGTTGTGTCGAGAGGGGGTCGTTTTTTGTGATCAGAAGAGTTTTTAAAGTAGATCGATTTAAGTGTTGGATAAGGATCTATACTTGTTCAATTTGGAAAATAAGCGAAAAGGTTTTAATAATAGTTTTATTAATGAGATGGTTGTATAAATTACAAATTTGTATTATAAAAAAAATTCGACTTAAAATTTAACGAAATTTTGAATGCAAATAGCTGAGATCAATTTAAATCCCTGAGTTTATAACCATTTTTAACAAGTTTACACGGCGAAAAAAGAGTTCCCAAAATCGTGAACAAGCGTTCATGAAAATGGGAACCACGAACAAAGTGTTCAAATCCCATGGTACGATTTCCAAAAACGTACCATGGGATTTGAACGCTTTGTTCGTGGTTCCCATTTTCATGAACGCTTGTTCACGATTTTGAAAACTTTTTTTCTCCGTGAACGTGCGTTTATTTTTTTAAAATTTCAGTGATTTTTTTTATGTCAAAATCAAATCAAAAATCAAATTATTTGCTCTACAGCATTGCCTTGGCATTCTCGATTGCGATTTACGTGTAAAAATTTCGTATAATATAGTCCATTTTTAATAAAAGTGCTCATTATTTGTCAAATGGAAATCAAAAGGCGCCAAATCTATGTCTAAATATATAAAAAAAATCGACGGTTTTGTTCGAAAGCGAATCAGTTCAATACGGAGCGTCGGATCGAAGTGTTCTTTGTTGCGTTGGGTTCGAATCAGTCCAAGGAAGGTTCTTACGCCAAAAAGTGACAACTTTGGTCATTCTGGAACCGATTCCGGTAAATCTGCAGATTGTATGGGAAAAGTTACGTAAAATCAAATTTTGATCATAGGAGGCTGATAAGGTAAAAGCTAAAAACGTCAACAAACGAAAAAAGGCAGAACGAAGTTTGTCGGGTAAGGCTTGTTTTGTATAGAATTTTAGTTTTAAAGTCTATAAGGTTCACAAAATATCGTATTTGTTTATTTTTTTTATAATATACAAAATGGGTATTAAACGACGCAAATTTGGTTTAGATTTCCAATAGTTTGGAGATTTTAGTGCATAATGATAAAATTTTCGGAGAACTTAATATTTTTCTAAAATTATTCTATTTTTTCTTCTATTTTGGGTATCAAACGAAAGAAACTTTGTATGCTATTTTACTTTATTACGGGTTTTTTTAATACTAAAATTTTCACAAAATATAGTTTTTTTTTACAAAGATACTCAGATTTTTAAAGCATATTCAATTTATATGTTTTTTAATAAAACACTAAAGTTTAAAAAAGATTTTTTTTTAATTTTCAGAAAAATTGCTTTGTTGAAATTTTTCTTTTGTGCTTTTGAAAATTTGAGTATTTTTGAAAAGTACGGTTAGTTGCGAGTATTTTAGTTTTTTACAAAAAAATACGGCATATTGTGGCAATTTTAGTTTTTTATTAAAAAAAAAACTCTAAATGCATGCCAAATTCTGCTCTGTTTGATACCCATACTGCCAATTATGAAAATTTGAGTACTTTAAAAATACAGTTTTTTGTGAAAGTTCGAATAATTTATAAAAAAATGTCTAAAAAGGCTTTATCCATAAAGTACGTCATCCTTAAATCAGCCAAAATTTACCCCCCCCCCCTCCCTCCCTTTGAAAGGCTTTTCCTTTACTTATAATACGCAATGTCACCCCCCCTCCCTAGAGCGTAACATACTTTATGGATTGCGCCTTATGTGAAAATGTATAACAAATTCGTTTTTTTAATACCTTTTTTTTAAATACAGTATTTTGCTGAAATTTTAGTTTTTTACAAAAAATTTTTTAATAAAGTGAAAATGCAAAATTTCGTTTTGTTTGATAAACACATTGCAAATTTTGAAAATGAAAGTTTTTTCGAAAAAATACGGCATGTCGTCCCGACGATAACGATTTAAGAATTATCGAGACTCGATAATTTTATCGTTAACAACCATGGTATTCATAGATTTTTTTAAATTTGCAATTTGGACTCTATATCAATATGGGTATCAAACGACGCAAAATTTGGATTAGATTTATCAATAATTATGAAATTTTAGTATGAAAAACAAAAAATATCACCATGTTCCGTTTTTTGAAAAGTATTCCATTTTTTTAAATTTGCAATAGAGGTTTCAAGAAATCATAATACTTAATATTCACAAAATATCGCTTTAAAAAAATACTATTTTTTATGTACACTGTGAGTTTGACACTCAGAGTTTTTTCCCATAAATTCATGCTTTTTTGTAAAAATTTAAATGTATTATTATTTTTATTTTTCATTTAGAGCAAAAGTTTTCATTATAAAATTTTGCGTTTTTTGTTACTTGGCAGGTTTGGTTTTTAGAGTGTTTTAATTATCTACAAAGTTGTAGAACAGAAAAATGTTTTGTTAAAGTTACTACTTTTTTCTCTTTGTTTGGTTGCCTTCAACGGCCATGATCAACGACGACCAACACTATAATACAAAATCGTAAGATTGCGATAATTCGTGATGCTTATGAGCAAAACTTTTTATGTTTACATATAATTTTTTGGTAAATGTCTGCTTTACAACTTTGTAAAATTTTGTTACACAAACAACTCTGCAAAGTTACAAAGAACACGAAATTATAAAATGAAAAGTTTTGTTCTTAATGAAAAATTACCCTTCTGTGTTATTATATTCCCATAAAATGACACGAAATCATACCAAACTTTATGAATTTGGAACATATGGCAATCTAAGGTCATGCCGTTGTTCTCGGAATTATCATGACCACTTCGGAATCGGTTTTGATTATTATCTCAAATTATCAAAAAACGCTTTTGTTGATAAGTTTTGAACTTACATATGATTTCATAAAATGGGAATTCTGGATGATAATTGTCTACTTAGAACGCTATCAATTTTTTAAGATACTTTCACCAATTTCCAGCAAAATAAACTCCTTAACGAAATGGCTGTACTCAGCTCGTTAATCGGCTAAATTGTAAGGTGGCTTGGGACAGGAAAATTGCTTCACCTCACGAACCTCAGATTTCCCGCGTGACCTCCCCCTCCTCCAACTCCTCTTTTCAAGGGGATCCCCGTCATCTAGAACCCCCCAGTGGCACGTCAAGCCACGCCACGCCAAGCCTCATGACCGTCAATGCCACCGGCACACGTACACGTCATACGTACGGTACGTATGTGTGTGTGTGACTCTGTTTTCGGTTCATGAAGGTCTATTAACGATTTTGCCGGTGGGCCCATGTCACCTCCCCCACCAAACCTTCGATTTTCACAGTTGGGTGGAAATTTCTGGCACACTCGCAAAATTCCGATATTATTATGATTATAAGTTGTAGAGTTGTTCAGCGCCGACCCCCCAAAAAAGCAGTTTTCCCCCGCGCGGTTTCCTGTTGGTTGTTAGTTTTTGGGAAATTCTTGGGGTGGAGGTGTAACGGGGTTGGGCGGTTCAAGTCATACGCATAAGTCAAGGACTCAGCCGCGGCGGCTTTTGGTGGTGACTTTTGGGGTTCTGGCACCGACAGCCGTGTCTATACGCTCTATATTTCAAGGCTCAAGGCATGCGGAAAAACTAATTAACACACACTCGAGTGGTATTGATAAGTGGAACTATATTTGGGGGTGCCACGCGGGCTATGCAGAAACGCAACAATTCAAAGTTAGTTTTTTCCTTTTTTTGTACTTTTCTTTCAAAGTTGGTTGTTTTTGTTTTTGCGTTCCTTTGTCGTAATTCGTTTCGAAAGCATGACGGAATATTATGATACGTATGATATACTCTTGTTCTCTCGTTTTATTCGCTTATCAATTATTCTAGCACTGGGCAAAGCGAGGTTTGGATGAGGTTGGTTTCACATTCTAGCGAAGATTTGCATGCCATAGATTTGTAAAAAAAAAACTAGATCAACTTTTACAATCTTCATCACTTGTTAACTGGGAAACACTTTAAAAAAATCTTTTTTCATATAATTTAACATTTCTGTTGGATAAAACAAAGACAGAAACAGATGAAATGTAACAATTTTGTTCTTATTTGCATAATTTGCAGGGTTCTTATTTGCATAATTTCAAAATATTTTTTTTTGCATTTCAAGATCAATCAAACGATAAAAAAATTGAAACCAGCATTTACAAAATATTAGGTGTAACTTGATTCTCCTTAATTATTTTTAAGCAATCTTAAACAATATGTTTGTCATTCATCCATATTATTGATTTTCTATATGTTAGTTCAAAACTTTTTTTCGTAAAATCGCGATAACTCGTGATTTTTATAAGCAAACCCCTTATGTCTATATATTAAAATTTTTGTAATTGTCTGCTGTGCAACTTTGTAGAACATTGTCACACTCTAAAAAATAACCCTGCAAAGTTAGAAAAAACACGAAATTTTAAAATGAAAATTTTTGTTCTAAATGAGAAAATGACCCTTCTGGGTCAATGTAGATTCGAAAAGTACATTGAATTTCCTATAAAACGACATGTTCCAAAAATTTTTACAGTCGAGTAACGGAAAATGGGAGAATTTTTAAAACTTTTTTAGTGTTTTTTTCGATGAAAAATACGTTTTTTTTCGGAATTCTGAGTACGCCATCAAATCGGGCGTCTAATTTTACATAAAAGTCCCTTTGACACCAAATTTCTATCTCATCCTGAAACGGTGCTGCAAATTATTGAAAAACAACTCTTTTTCCGCTTGTTCAAAAATGGAAGGGGTCGTACCGCCCCTCCGTCACGAGATAAAAAAAACGGACCTCGGATTCGTGATCAGGGACAAAAGTTACCCCTTAGGACAAAGTTTCACGCAAATCGAAGAGGGGTCGGGGCAACTGCTGTGTGAGTTAGCGGAGAATTACCCCATTTTAATTGCATTTAAAATAAATCAAATGATTTTTTTTTTTTTGAAAAAAAACCTGGATATTTTTTAAAGACAAATTTCGATTTTAACGAACATTATGAAAAAAATAGACATGGACTTCAGCGTTCTTTGCAATTTCTTATGTTTAGAGTAAAAATTAAGTAAGTTTGATTTGAAAATAAAAAAAAAGCGTTAGCGCTTCTTTCAGCAATTGTTTTCATTTTCGTCACCAAAAATTATAATTAAAATTGTCCGACCTGACAAAGCTTCAGCAAAAACCAAATTTGGACTGCAAAATTAAAAAGTTGGGCACCCTTGAACTGGTTTGAGTGACCACAAAATTGCAGGGATCAAGTATCTCTAATGACACGTTTTTAAACAATGGAAAACAAATAAACATAGAAGGAAGATTTGAAAATAAAGTGTGTATAAGTTTTGTAGTTGATCAATTTATCTAACACTTTATTGTCCGTAACAATAATATTTTGAAGGAATTTTAACTGTTTACATATGAAATATGCAGCAATTCCCCACGAAAACAGCATGAAAAAAAAAACAAAAGTGCTAGGATCGGGCTCAATTTTTTTCTGGGGGTTCCCTGGCCGAAATAATTAGACCCGTATTTTTTGTTTGGCCATTAGGGTGACCTACGCCGTGTTAGGGTGGTCTGAAAAATGGCCATTTTCGTCGATTTTCGCAAAAACCACTTTTTCCGAAAATCATAACTCCTCGCCATTTCAACCGATTTCAATTGTCTTATACGCAAATGAAATGTGATAAATTGGCCTTTCAAAGAAAAATAGTAGAAGTTTCAAAAATCTAGCCTTACATATGAAAAGGGCGTTTGAATTTTTAAAATGTCGTTTTGGCGGTGTCTGGACCAAAGAGCCTATGTCTGGAAATATTTTTATCGGATTTCCCGGACATTTTTACATAACATATTGAAAAATGGGAGGAGTTCATTAACAGGATTCCAAGATATGATTTTTTATAAATAAAATCCGAGTTTTTTGACGCACCGCGCGCAAAAACTGGAGAATGACGAAATTGGCAAAAAAACAACTTTTTTTACTAAAACTGCGATAAATTCAAAATTTCAGCGATGACCTATACATGTCTGGGTACCAAAAGTTGCGTCTTTTAATTACAAAAAATGTGGTACCCAAACATCTATAGGTCATCGCTGAAATTTTAAAGTTATCGCAGTTTTAGTGAAAAAAGTTGATTTTTTTGCCAATTTCGTCATTCTCCAGTTTTTGCGCGCGGTGCGTCAAAAAACTCGGATTTTATTTATAAAAAATCATATCTTGGAATCCTGTTAATGAACTCCTCCCATTTTTCAATATGTTATGTAAAAATGTCCGGGAAATCCGATAAAAATATTTCCAGACATAGGCTCTTTGGTCCAAACACCGTCAAAACGACATTTTAAAAATTCAAACGCCCTTTTCATATGTAAGGCTAGATTTTTGAAACTTCTACTATTTTTCTTTGAAAGGCCAACTTATCACCTTTTATTTGCGTATAAGACAATTGAAATCGGTTAAAATGGCGAGGAGTTATGATTTTTCGAAAAAAGTGGTTTTTGCGAAAATCGACGAAAATGGCCATTTTGCAGACCACCCTAACATGGCGTAGGTCACCCCAATGGCCAAAAAAAAAATACGGGTCTAATTATTTCGGCCAGGGAACCCCCAGAAAAATTTTGAGCCCGATCCGAGCACTTTTGTTTTTTTTCATGCTGTTTTCGTGGGGAATTGCTGTATAATAAAAATATAAATTTTATTACATGTAAAATATTGAAACAAGATCTCTTAATGAAGCACTTTTTTGAAAAAAAAAATGAGTGTAACTCAATCCATGATGATTGAGGCTTTTCAGGAAACACGCGAATAGAAAAACGAATTTTTATTTGATTTTTCCTCATTTCCTATGATTATTTTTTCATTTTTCAAAACTTGTTCATGTGTTCAAGGGGACTTAAAAAAGTCATCTCTTGCACTATGGATTAAGATGATGCAAAATATGTTTAAAAGAAGGATTTTTTTTTGGAAAAAATGAACATAATTTAGAAAATAATTTTTAGATGTAAAATTAAATTTGTAATTGAAAACGACTTTTTTGATAAATGTCACCGTTTTCTGGTTTTATGCCTTCTATGAAACAATAAGCGTTAAATTGTAGTTCTCTGGAAATCCATTCCTAAGAAAACTTTTCCGTTGAAAATTGATGTTTTTCAATTTAAAAAAAAATCTACTTCAGAGAAATAGATTTAGAATTTTTAAACGTTTATTGTTCTAGCTCTCTTGGGTGAAACTTGGTTTGAATCTTTTTCACCATACAATGGCTGTAACTTTTACCCAACAAGTTTGTGTTCTAGAGCTCTAAATGTGCTCGGAAAAATACATTTCAGTAAAATTTATCCTTGCAAAGCTATTTTTGTGAATCTGATTGTTGACTGTTTATTGTTTTGAATAAAATGAGTTGGCGAAATTGAAATTAACATTTTGGTTTATTGAATAAAGTTGTTTGGATTTTCATGTCAAACATTTTTCTAGCAGTTGAAAAAATCTGCTAGCATGTGAATGTAAGCCTACTGTGTCTGTTCAACCACTGCCATCTAACTCTTGCCGATCGGCTGCTGGAGAATGAGAGACGTGAAAAAATTAGCTTCACTCACTCAATTTGTGTCATATGACTGACTTGTAAATTCCTCTTTAAACACAATTTGACTTTTTTCAAGCAATTGAATGGTTGTAGACTGTGCAAAACACTTAATACAACCATAACTTTTTTTTCAAAATTACATTTGAACGCATAAATACGAACTTGTTGTGTAAAAACTTGTTTCTTTATGTGTGTGCGTGCAACGTCGAATGAGCGTTGGTCGACTATTGCCTCGCATTGCAGCTGCTCAATGAGCTAGAGCACTCACGACTGCGCCGGTTTTGTTTATGTCACGGTTTTGCGGTTCAGTGAATGGATCTCAAACATTCGTGTCAGCGTCGTCGATTTTCGCGTCATGACCCCTGACATTTTCAGCACTGATTTGAAGCATCACAAAATGTATAGAGACGATAGAGACACATCATTCAAAGTAATTTGATTATTGAAAACGTTGTGTTATCAAAAATCATCAAACGTTTTATTTATTTATTTTTATAATACGTAAATTAACTTTTGATCTTCTAATATTTATTTTATTTTTTTAACGCAATCTCATCGCTCATAACTTAATATTGATTTTGTGGGAATGACAATTGCTGAGGTTTATTTTCTGTTGATGAATAAACAAATGTTTTAAAGTTTGTTTTCCAATTTTGCAATATAAAAATGAAGTATTTGAGAATACTTGTCTGCCTAATAAAGATTATTGTTTAAATGATAATCCGTTAAAACAAAAACCATTATTTTCTGAAGTATTTTGATTATCGAGTAAAAGCAAAAATAAACTAGAGTTTGTAATTTTCAGTTTTATGACTTTTTTAAAGAATATTTTTGAATCATTCAATTATTTTTAAAAATCAGATAATTTTGCATGCATCTTTGTGTTGGAATGTGAACCTACTCATCAAATTTCTACTATCGTTCAGTTTGCCCAGTGTGTTTGATATTATTATCTTAAACCATAGATATCGGTTGTTGTAAGTGTGTTCTGAGATACAATCTTTAATCTGTATCGTAAATAAAAAGTAATAGTTGCCAACGATACTTCACGCTCTATCACTTTTTTCTTTCTTCTCTTCTTCATTTCCCTAGCCAAAAATAATCATTATGCTGCATGTCTCTTCTTATTTTCATCACGTTTCCGCTATCTTATCTCTTATCTATTTTTCTCTCTCTCTCTATACAAAATCATTCTATTTCGATATCTATACATACTCATAACCACTCTAAATCTAGATTAAGGGGCGATGAGTGCCCAATAGTCGTAGTCGACTTAGGGTGTCGTCAGTAACTTAATCATTAAATGATCACAACTCATAAACTGTTCTAATGAAGTTTTTCCTTCTTTTTCTGTTTATTTAAAAATTATCAAATGAAACAAAAATCCCAAAAACGCAAAAAAAAACAAACAGGGTCAGGAAATTCCGATCTACATCTGGTACGAGAGCTACCCGACGCACAGCGGCGAGGGTTACGAGGGGCGCGTATCGCGAGTGTCGCCGGATTCGAGCTTCGGCGCGGCCTCGCTCAACCTCACCAACATCCGCGAGTCGGACCAGGGCTGGTACGAGTGCAAGGTGGTGTTCCTGAACAGGCCGCCGAAGCAGCACAAGAACGGCACCTGGTTCCATCTGGACGTGCACGCGCCCCCGCGGTTCAGCGTTACGCCGGAGGACATCATTTACGTTAATTTAGGTGAGTTTCAGAGGGGGGAAGGGAAGAAAGTGGGTCACTTCATGGTTTCACTACCGAAGACAGCCAGGAGGGGGAGAGATAAAAGTTTATCTTTGGTCAAGTGGGTGGAAATGACGGTATAGTAACTACGAAATTTGTACAAAAAATAAATGATTCGAGTTTCCACGAATCTTTTCTAAAATAATGTGTCTTTGAAAGTGTTAAAATCTGTACTTGCATAAATTATTTTTTCCTTTTCCACTCTTTTAGGCGGCATATGAAAAAAACAATTTTATAAATCAAAAAAGAAACATTTTTAGTTCCAATTTAATAGCTATTAAAGGGAGAAACGAACGTTTTACGAAAAAAAAAACAGTTCAAAGGGTGTTTGCAAACCTTGGTAAACCTTGTTGGATAAATGTACTGTTTTGAGAGTTCCCTATAATTTCGCATTTTTTGCACGATTTTCAGATTTTCTTTTTTTGATTTGGAAGGAAATTTGGCCATTCATTTCCTCGGTCAAATAAATAAATGTTGCATCATTAGTTTTTCCATAAAAGATTTTTCGGAAAAATATGTACACGGAAAAAATCTGACTCTTTCAATTAACTTTTTATTGCTGAATTGAAAATCACAAAATATATTTTTTTTCAAGTTTTTTGATGTTTATAGGGGATTAAAAAAAACTTCTAAGCCATAGTGCGGGATTTTTTTTGGAAAATATCAAAAACCTGGACAAAGGAATAACACATCTTTTTTTAAAGCAAAGCCGCATTTGCAATCGATGAGTATCTTAATTTGTTTTTGATAAAATGAACCGTTTTCAAGTTATTGCTACTTTCAAGTGTACATTTTTGATAATTTTTCGTTTTTTCATTTCGAAAATACCACTTGAAAAAAAAAATCCCCCTGAAAACAATAGTTTTGAAAAGTTAAGATAATTTACTACAATTTTCTCTCTGGAACTATGAATATGGGTCACATTGAAAAATAATCTTTTAGTTTCTGAGGAAGTTTTTTTTTTTTTTTTTTATTTAGCTAACTGGCCTTTGTTAGACATATTTCGGCCAAGTGTTTATTTTCACAAAGTTTGTCACTTGAATTCAACTGAGACGTAGTCCCACGTCAGACTATTTTCGTCAATCTCCTCTTCGGTTTCGGTTTTTGTATAGTCCACTCGTTTGCCACCAATTTGTTAGCAATTGTCTTTGCTGGGCTGGTGATAAATTGTTGCTGTATTTGTTGTTTCTCGCGTTGTTCTTTGTAGTTACAGTGGTCAGCTTCAATATCGCGTATTGGTGTGTAGTTGGATGATGAGTACAATGTGGTGGTGATTGGAGCTTCTTTGTTGTTCATGATCTTCGTTTGGTCTGCGTCTAGTGGAGTAGTGCAGCTTGTTGTCACCTTCGTCTTTGTAGAAGTGCATTTTTGTCCAGGGTGCAATTTTCGGGAGCAATGGCGGCATGTCTTCTTCTGGTTAGGATACACAATGTAAGCCAAAAGACCATCGATTTTCAAAAACGACGGAATCGGCTTTTCGAGCTTAATCCGGACAACTCTGACACCATTTGGGATGCCAGGAAAAAAGTCACGCCAAACCTCATCGTGGATCGACGTGACCTTGCCGTATTGTTGCAATTGCTCAGCAATCAGATGATTAGGCATGTTGGGTGGCAGATCATGGACCTTCACCGGCGTTGAATCGTCCTCCACGTAAAGTGGAATGTAGAACTTCTTCTTCTCGTAGATGATACAGTGTTTAGCACTGTGGGTGCCAGCAATTTCAGCAGCTTGATCCGGGGTGGCCATTTCGATGATCACTTGATTCATCGAAATGTTCAATTGCAGGTTGCGCACTTTGGAGAAATCAAGTGCCACATCCTTGGTAAGAAACTTTCGAATCGTTTCGATGTCTGGAATCGATGGTAGCACGTTCAAATCGACTACCAGGGAATTTTGTCGATAACTTGGCATCGTAGATGAGCTTTATTAGCTGGTTCCGAACACGAATAAGCAACGACCTAGGGTCGTAACAGTCTCACAATGTTAAGCGAACAGAGCACGAAACGCAAAAAGCGTCCGTTTTGGCTGGCGAATGCTAAGCGACTGTTTTCTGAGGAAGTTCAAAGAATTGGAATAGGTGAAAGTGAATTTCTCTATGTGTCACCTAATTAACTTGTAATTTTCATGAGTCGATATCACGAAAATTATTGGTCTTTCAGTTGGATATTACAGGCTATTGAGGTGAAATTTAGAAAAACTCAATTCAATTTCAATTCCTTGAATTTTCTTAAAACATAATTGACAATTTTTCAGAGTTTCAGAAAAAAAATTGTGTCTGAGCTTTTCATACATATTTTTTTCAAAGTAGATTTCCTTCATGATGTTTAAAAAAAATTAGATTTCCAAAAATTATAACCTAAAACGTTACTCAACCTAACTCCAAAACAGTGCGCTTTAACAATAAAAATCGGTAATCGATTGCAATTTTCAATTAGCTTTAAAAATTATTTTGATTTTTTTTAGATATTTACAAAAAAACACGTTTTTCAAAAAATCTTATCACTTTAATCAGGCTTAAAAGATGTGAGCAATTCTCTACAAAACCGGCCGATTTCGACCATTTTTATTATTTGTATTTTTTGATTTGGCTCAAACTTTGTGGGGGCCTTCCCTATGACCAAAGAAGCCATTTTGCATCATTAGTTTGTCCATATAAATTTCCATACAAATTTGGCAGCTGTTCATACAAAAATGGTACGTAAATATTCGAAAATCTGTAACTTTTGAAGGAATTTTTTGATCAATTTGGTGTCTTCGGCAAAGTTGTAGGTATTGTTAAGGACTATTTAGAAAAAATAGGTACACGGAAAACAAAATTTCCCGATTTTTTTATTAACTTTTTTCTCACAAAAACTCAAATTCCCAAAATACGTATTTTTTGATTTTCATTTCTGAAAATATTTTTTTTTAAGTTCAGAAAATTTGCTATAAAATTGTCTAAGAGACATCGAAGATTATGGGCATAATATTCAATGTTTGGCCCTTTTAAAATGTTAGTCTTTATTTAATTTTTTTCAAAATATTTTTTTCGAAAAGATCGAAAAATTTTACGAATGTTTCATGTATTTACATTGAAAATTGAACCATCAATTGCTGAGATATCGTCATTAGAAAATCGTGGGCTGTTTGGGTGAGACTTAGAAAACTTCAATTTTCGTGTCCCGCTGTATCTCAACAACCAGAGGTCCAATCTTCAATGTCTCTTAGACAATTTTATAGCAAATTTTCTGAACTTAAAAAAAAATATTTTCAGAAATGAACACTCATGGTCACTATTTTTAAAAATCGAAAAACTGCAAATATTTCGCTGAAATCATTCTCTCGGTGGCTATATCTTGAAAACGGGGCCCTTTATCAAAAAATCTGTAAAGTAATTTTCGATTGCAAATTCAATTTTGCATAAAAAAATGAGGTCAAAAAAATTTTATGTATGAAACTTCGATTTTTTCCAAAAATCACCAGTTTTTCAAAAAATCATAACTCGGCGGCAGATTTTTTGACCATGTTTTTCTATAGCTCAAAAGTTGCGGATTTTTGTCCCCTAAAACATATAAAAAAATCTCGAAAATCAAAAAATACGTATTTTGGGAATTTGAGTTTTTGTGAAAAAAAAGTTGATAAAAAAATCGGGAAATTTTTTTTCCGTGTACCTATTTTTTTCTAAATAGTCCTTAACAATACTTACAACTTTGCCGAAGACACCAAATTGATCAAAAAGTTCCTTCAAAAGTTACAGATTTTCGAATATTTACGTACCATTTTTGTATGAACAGCTGCCAAATTTGTATGGAAATTTATATGGACAAACTAATGATGCAAAATGGCTTCTTTGGTCATAGGGAAGGCCCCCACAAAGTTTGAGCCAAATCAAAAAATACAAATAAAATCCATTTCCGGTTTTGGTACAATAAAACATACAACAAAAATTCAAAAAATGTAAAAATACATATTTTGGAAATTATGTATATTATATATTTTTGTAAAAAAAAATCAAAAACCGTATTTTTTTAGAGTGTAACTTTTTTTACTCAATAGTCCTCATTATAATTTACAACTTTGCCGAAGACACCAAATCGATCAGACATGCTAAATTTAAGATATAGATAGGTTATGCATGGACAAAGTTTTATCTAAATAAAATTAAATCAATACAGGGGTAATTCTCCGCCAACTCACACAGCAGTTGCCCCGACCCCTCTTCGATTTGCGTCAAACTTTGTCCTAAGGGGTAACTTTTGTCTCTGATCACGAATCCGAGGTCCGTTTTTTGATATCTCATGACGGAGGGGCGGTACGACCCCTTCCATTTTTGAACATGCGAAAAAAGAGGTGTTCTTCAATAATTTGCAGTCTGAAACGGTGATGAGAAAGAAATTTGGTGTCAAAGAGACTTATATGTAAAATTAGACGCCCAATTTGATGGCGTAATCATCGAAAAATCGAAGAGAGTCGAGGCAACTTTTTCCGATTTCGTGTGAGTTGGTAGAGAATTACCCACAGAGAAAAGTCGATTCGCGAAATCGTTGAGAATTACTCATTTCGAAAAATGGGATTTTTGACGGAAACAGGACTAATTTTCTAACCTGGTAAAATACAAGTAATTTTTCAATTAGTTTTTAATTAAATTTCAAATCTCAAAGCTTCTTTGTAAAATTTGTATTTCACATTCCTTAAACGCCCACTGCAGGAATAAAAATCGGCTTTTCGCTTGATGCGTATTTTGCTATCAAAAATTAAATCTTCTATCCTAGTAGGCACTGACATGCCGTCGCCCACGTGCCCACGTGCTGTCCTCTGCAGGATTGGAAACTCTCATAAATGGTTTGCACGTTAAAGTTTTTTCCTTCTTTTTCTTTTTTTGCCATTTCGAAACGTGAATATCAATGATGTAGTTAATTTTGTCCCTCTGCCTCTCTATTGGTCTCTCTATGGCAGTGCAAATTATCTTCTGATCTTGGTGTTATTCTTATTTCTTTCTTCTTCTTACTTGTTCCTTTCCCCGCAGGCGATTCGATTATACTAAACTGCCAGGCAGATGGCACCCCCACGCCCGAGATCCTGTGGTACAAGGATGCCAACCCGGTGGATCCGTCTTCTACTGTTGGCATCTTTAACGATGGTACCGAGCTGCGGATCAGCACGATCCGCCACGAAGACATCGGCGACTACACGTGTATCGCGCGCAATGGTGAGGGACAAGTCTCCCATACTGCCCGTGTTATAATAGCGGGCGGCGCTGTAATCATGGTAAAAATTTTGACTAAGAACAACAAATCAAATCAACCGTAAAAAAAAACCAACAAAAAATCTCAAAATCTGTACCACTACTTGAATCTGTTCTACCACCCTAATTTACGAAATCACACCCCGTCCCAGTGTGAAGTTCGGAATCTTTTCTCTCTTTGCCAACCAACATTTAAACAAGAACTAACTAGTTATGATTTGTCGTGTACATAAATACTTGTCTGGTAGAGCCATTTATCCGTCGTAACATTCGTGTTTGTGGGTGTAAATATAGCGACAATCACGCCATTTTCCCTAACAACTCAAACTCTGTAGTAACTTCCACGTTTGGACAGATTAAAACATTTTAACGAGAGAGATTTTTGAAAGCAAGGGACATCAATCAAAAAGAGAGAAAACGAGAAACCTTTTAATTAGAAGAGTGCGCTGACCCGCTGATTCGCGATTTTATTTTTCGATAAACTAATCATCATTTCCTTACATTCTCATGAAAAGTCATCACTCACATGGTCCCTAGTCATTGCTAGCAATTAATACGCACACACCTCACACTTTTGAGTAAACCTTAATCAGAATATTTTGAGTAGCTTAAATTCAAAGATTTGCTGATTCGATCGAAAACAATCTTCTCTCGATTGCGACGGAAACGAAGCAAACACAAATTGGCCCCGGCAGGTTTCCTTCTTCCCCACACCACCCTTTTTTCTTTTCATTTCATTTCATTTCGATGCTATCGGTTTCAATTTCTTTATCTGAAAGTAAAAAGACACCCACACCCAGCAGCTTTCCTCACATGTCTTGTGCGCCCTTTTCTCATTTTGTCTCGTCTCGTGGCTGATTGAGCCGGGAATCCGGGTTCCACCGGACATCGGACACCGGGCTGACCATTCAATCAGAAGCGAAACGCCACTAGGATATGCTTTTCCGGTTTTTCTTTCATTTCCCCCTTTTCCCGCTTTTTTCCACTGACTGTGTGCGTCCTTCCTGTGGGTGCATTTCCCACGTCGATGTGTCGGAAGAGGGTTTTTTCATAATTTGAAAACGTCTATTAGAATTTCACACCTATTTTGATCTAGAAGAATGTTTTTTTTTTCATTAAAATGTATTGATAAATCATCTGTACGAAAATTGTAGTTCTTTCTCAAGCTATTAAGCAAAAAAAAAAATCGGATTGTTATAAAGTGTTTGTTGAATAAAAAGAAATTGAATTTACTTGAATATTCCTTTGGAAACACTTAGTCAATCATGGGTAGAGTGAACAACATGCATATTAACGGTTCAGGTTTTTAAATTTTCAAAGGTTTTCAATCATTTTTTTTTAAATTTTCTTCGGTTTTATATATAGTTTTCTGGTCTGTGTTGTCGAATTCCTAGAGCCAGTTATGTATTTTTGTTAATATTAAATCACGATAAAATGTTTAAATTTGATCAACGGTGTATCACAGTGATGATTTTTTTAATGTTTAGAAAAACTTTGGAAGGGAGACAAAACCATGTTTTGAATCGAACATCGTTTTATTAACTTTTTTAATTGTATATTTCAATATTGCTAACATGAAATAAAACTTTGTGTTGCATAAAAAAATAGTCAAGGTTAAACCTTAAACCCTAAACCCTTAAGAAAAAAAGCCGCAAAATATTTTTATACGTATACGGATTTACCTGAAGTTTTAGGAAGAAATTCAGTAATTCGCAATTACTCAGTAATTCCTGAGCAATTCTTGTAATTCTCAATTTTTCTAGTAATTAATGGTTATTCCAAGATTGTTTTTTTGAAAATCAAACAACAGAAAATGATAATTTATATAAAATAACTTTAAAATAAATTTTGGCTGATTTTAGTGTGACGCCCAATGAAAAAACTATGAAATAAGTGATCAATAATGATTTTAAAGATATATTCTGGTAATTCCAAGTAATTCTGGGAAATTTAAAGTATTCTGTAACATATTTTAAGTAATCCTGGCAATTCGCTTCAGGTATAAAGATGTATTTTGTATTTGTTTTAACAATGACAAAAATAAAAATGCTTAATAAATTATTAGCCAAACAAAAGCTTTATGCTCGTCTGCTAAACCTTATGAAAGAACAGTTTTATTGATGGAAAGTGAACTTTAAATTTGAAATTTGTAATGGCTTTTCATTCCCCTATTGATAAAGAGTCCTATCTTCCCGGACAGACAGTAATAACAAAATTCATGCCATTTCAATAACAAATACTGTTAAAATAACAGAAAGTGTTATGGAATCTTCTTGAAAAATCCATTTTTGCATAAGAGTTTAATAACAGTTTATGTTACCATAACAAAATTTGTTATTGGTCTGATATTGATCGACAGCCAAAACAACTTGAGAATAACATTTTTTGTTATGGATGAATACCTCCAACTGTTATTGGGATGATCGGATTAGTTGTTAAAATAACAAAAAATAATAACAAAGATATGTTCGAAGAATAACTTAAAATGTTATTAGTTTGTTATAACAATAACAATCCAATAACATATAAATCTTAACGACGAATAACAAATAACAGCAAATGTTATTAGCCTAGTATTTTCAAATAACAAAAAATGTTATCCCAAAGTTATTACCGTCTGCTCGGGTTTGATTGTTTTTGCAGAAACACAAATAATCTGACGTGAAAGATATCAAACCACCAAACAAAACTAATATTTTGTTGCTTTTTAGATACAATCCTTGGTTATAAAAACTGAATTCAAAGCGTAAAATGTGAATTAAATCGAATTTATTGAACTTTTGTTTCAAAAACCTTTTTGTGTTATCAAATGTTATAAAAAACTAGAAATAAACTAACATTTTAAACATAAATTTTGAAATAAGGATATTTGTTAGAAAATTGATGATTTTCGGATTTTTATTTAATTAATTTAATACTAATGAATTTAGGTTTATGTTTCCCAAATTGATTTATTAAATTTAATTATGATGATTTTTTGAGTTTAATCAACTTAATATTGATATTTAGGGTATTATTTTGTATTGCTATTTCTAATAAATGGATCTTCGAACTGCCAACTTTTTTGAGTAGCTTTGGTGTGTTTTGTTTTTTTTTTGTTTTCATTGAAAATAAGATTTTCGATATGTCTTAAAACATTTCTATATGGCTTCTAATGAAAAAATCATATATTTTCAAATTTTTATTTTTTAAAGTTATTTTTTACTATTTTTATGAATATTTCAATACCATTTTTGTTACGATGAAAAGATTGTAGTTTTGTGTGTTCAGGTTTTTTTTTTATAAATTGTTGAATTAAGTTTGTCAAAAAATATGATTATTTCAATTAGCTTTTATTTTGATTATGGGATAGTATCGAGCTATCAACAATTTCCAGGCTCTTTGCTATATTTTGTATTAAATTTAAATTTTATTTCTTTTTTAAATTTAGGTTAGATTCATAAATCTTTATTTACGGCAAGTTAAATAATTAAAATTGACATTGATGTTGAAATCAAGTACATTCCAGACTCGATTACCCGAAGCCTAGATTATCCGAAGTTTTGTTTGGGACTTCGGATAATCGAGTCATGAAAAAAAAATCTTTGGTAATTTTGCATTTTCTTACTTTTAATCAAATTCCAGTTTTGTGACCTCAAATTTGAAAACTGCCTATTGAATTAAAAAAATGTATTTAAAAACTAAATGTAATAATCGATATGATCTGATCAAATGTTTTTTTTTATGATTATATTTTCACTGGATAGAAAAAGAAAATTTTAAAAAACCTCTTCAGACACATCGCATCCCGACAACTAGTCCCCCCAAATTAGTGGAATCGATGTGAATATGTTAGACACTCCTCCTTCTCCCTTCTTGATCCAATTTCAAACTGTCGTCCCCATCTTGTTGTGCACCGTGAAGAGCAGTTTCACCATCGTATCGTTCGTTCGGTCCTGATTAGAAATGCATGCTATCTAGTTGCTAACAATTTCACTTTTCTCCTATCCAATTTCCTGCGACCCCCCCAACTCTCCTATCTGAAACAAACTCCGTTAAAATGTATAGATTTTAAATTGGCATTTCTGTCTATCCCTCCTGTAGCGAACTCCTCCAAACTGGCATACATGTTCACCAAAATCCTCAGCTTATGTTTCGCTGTTTTGTAGCTTTCTGGAAATCGCTTACTTTTACTTCTTCGTTTGAGCTTAATTTCCCCCTGCTTTTCCCACAAAAAAAAAGAAAAAAAAAGAGTACAAAGAATCTTTTGATTTCGCTCCCTCAAACCACGTGCGCAATAGCTCATTCAAGACTGTGTCTCCCAATAAGTACCATTCTTTCCCCACCCTTCCACTTTTCCCTTCTCTTATTTTGAGTATATTTCGTAGGTTAAGAGATATCAACAAGAAAAAAAAGGAAGAATCAGAAGAAGGAGGTAGAACCACCTGCCAGATGCAGAGCAACGAAACTTGCCGCACTTTGAATCTCATCTCATCTCTGCATGGAAGGTGTGCAGCTTGCAAAAAAATGAGTCGAGAAACGAGAGATGAAATGGAAAATCACTCACTGTGATGTGATGTGATGAGACACTTTCGTTTGTTTGGCGATGGCAGGTGGTTCTTAAGCTGTTCGTTTGCTTCTTCTTCTTTTTTTAAAGGAATACTTGATGGTGCCTCACCTTTGTTGGGGGGAAATTTGAGCAAAAGGCTTTCTTGTTGTTTGTTGACAGGTTGGGTGCAGTTGATTAGAGTGCCCTTGTTTTTTTCAAAAAATAAGTTTATACTGAAAACAGAGAGGGATTCAAAGAAAACTCAGTTGTTTTTGCCTTTTCAATTTTTAAGTTTTTTGTAAAATTGTAGCAAAATAGAAGGGTTATTAAAACTTTTTTTAATTGCATCTTCAAAATCACTTATAACATTTTTGTAAAGAAAAGAAAGTGAGCAAATGAGCAAACTGTAACAAAAGAGAGGGATCTGCAAGAAGGAGAGTTGCTCTCTTGCTCACTGTCTTACCTTGAAATATACGGTAACAAAAGAGAGGAGAGTAAAGGTCAGAGATTTGCTCTCTTGCTCATTGTCTTATCTTGAGATTCATACAGAACATTTCTATTGTCGAAAGCAGTGTTGAATATCAAGAATTTATAAATGGTTTTTTCATCATAAAGTTTCATATCTATTATACTCAGTATTTTACAATTTTGGATAAACCTGTTAGCCAATAGTTTTGATGTTTAAAGTCTTAATCAAAAAATATAAAAAGTGGCTATGCTCAAACTTCTCCTTGGCACCGAACAACTTCACAAAATACTAACTCATCATCTTTTTCCCGACATGTTTGATCGTTATTCTTGATGTTTCAAAAAATCAACCAAAAAAACCTCAAAAAACGCAGGTGCCGCCCACTAATCAAACGAAACTGGAGGGAGAGAAGGTGCAGTTCACGTGCGAGGCCAAGGCGATGCCCGGCAACGTGACGGTGCGGTGGTTCCGCGAGGGGTCCCCGGTCCGGGAGGTGGCCGCCCTCGAGACGCGCGTCACGATCCGCAAGGACGGGTCGCTCATCATCAACCCGGTCAGTGCCGACGACTCCGGCATGTACACCTGTGAGGTATCGAACGGCATCGGAGAACCACAAAGTGCTTCGGCTTTTTTAAATATAGAGTGTAAGATCGACTTGCGTGCAATGTTGTATGCAAAGATTGTTAATTTGGTGTTGATCGTTTTTTTGCAGATCCTGCCAAAGTGACCTTCACCCCAACAATACAATACTTACCGTTTCGTTTAGCTGGTGTTGTACAATGCTATATAAAAGCAAATCCTCCTCTACAATATGTAACATGGACCAAAGATAAAAGATTACTGGAACCTTATCAAACAAAAGATATAGTTATAATGAACAACGGCTCGCTGTTGTTCACCCGGGTCAACCAGAACCATCAGGGCCGGTACACGTGCACGCCGTACAACGCCCAGGGTACGCAGGGATCGTCGGGTCACATGGAGGTTCTGGTGCGGAAACCGCCGGCCTTTACGATCGAACCGGATCCACTGTACCAGCGGAAAGTGGGCGAAGCGGTTGAGATGCACTGCGATGCCCAGGAGGCGGAAGGAACGTCCAAGCCGACCATCACCTGGCAGCGACGGGACGGTCAACCGTTGCAGAAGAACCGGGTCCGGATTCTAAACGGTAACATCACGATCGAGAACCTGCGTCGATCGGACTTTGGTTACTACCAGTGCGTGGCCTCCAACGAGGTGGCCACGATCGTGTCGGCGACGCAGCTCGTGATCGAGGGCACCCAGCCACACGCCCCGTACAATCTGAGCGGGACGGCCACCGAGTTTTCGGTGACGCTCTCGTGGATGCCCGGCTACAGCGGAGGTCCGGACTACAAGCAGGACTATACCATCTGGTATAGGGAGGCCGGCGTGTCGGACTGGTCAACGATCCCGGTGACGCCGTCCGGCAGCACCCAGGTCACGATCAACCGACTCTCGCCTGGGACGACGTACGAGTTCCAGGTGATTGGGAAGAATGCCCTCGGCGACGGCATGATGAGTAAGGTCATCACGATACGAACGTTAGGTAAGTTGGATTGCGAGTTGTATACAATGTTGTATGCAAAGATTATTGATGACAGTGTCGATCTGAATGGTAAATAAATTTACTTTACTTCTAACCTTGCTTGAACACAAAAGATGTCCAAAAACCGAAGAAAACATCGACTACGACAGCTGCACCAAACGAAAAAGAGTTTAAGCACGCTTCCGATGACTTGGGTAAGAAGTCACTCTCAAGAAAAGATAACCAAACCTAGAAATTGCTTGCGCAGCTTTCACCACCCAAAATCATTCTCACACCACACTGAAAGAAATCGACACCATTATTGTTTGTGCATGTCCACTAATCATCATCCCAACACAGAACAACACTCACCACTTTTTTCCCTCGGCTTGTTTCATTTCATTTCCGTTCACAGACATTCTAAATTATCACAATATTTTGTTTCCGACCGATTCGTCCGGCTCAACATTTTTCCCTCCTGTTTTTCGACCCACAGGTATTTATTTCATTTTTGTTTTAATTTGTCGTTTGTGCACATTTTTAACACAATCATTCACAACTTGCTTGTTTGCTTGTTCAGTAGGAAGATGTGGGTCAAACTTTGTACTAATTTAACGATTCCCCGCAGGTCCCAAGCCGGGTCAGCCGCGGAACGTGTCGGTGCTGGAGATTCCGAACGGCTTCCTAATCTCGTGGCAGGTTCCGCTGGAGCGGGCCCACCTGGTGCAGTTCTACACGATCAAGTACCGGACGGACGCCCAGTGGAAGACGCTCAACCGGGGCCAGATCCGGCCGGAGGAGACGTCCTACCTGGTTAAGAACCTGGTCGGCGGCCGGACATACTACTTCCGGGTGCTGGCCAACTCGCTCAAGAGCTACGAGACGAGCGAGGAGATCAAGTTCCCGGTGCCGGCCCGGGTCAAGCACAAAGCCATCACGGCCGGCGTGGTCGGCGGGATTCTGTTCTTCATCGTGGCCATCATCCTGTCGATCTGCGCCGTCAAGATCTGCAACAAGCGCAAGCGCAGAAAACAGGAAAAAGGTGCGTCTGGCCGGGTTCCGAGCCTGTCGGTGTGCCGTAGTCAGGGTGTATACTTTCTCGCTATCTTGGTGGCAGTTTGGCTAATATGAAAATTTCCGTAACGACTAACATCATCATACCACTTGTTTCATATTATTTTATCTTGCTTTGTTTTTTTCTCAAATAAATAATTTGAGCTCAATCTAAAGAAATAAAACCTCTTTTTTTTCTCAGTGCCAAAACGTCATGTTGGGCAAACTGTCAAAAGTTTACATTAATACATTCACGCATAGCAAACAAATCAAAATTTCAAATATTTATGGGTTGAGCTCAAATTAATCACTACATTTAATTACACACTTTTGTTAGATTAGTTATTAAGTTTATGTTTTCATAAAAGTTGTAGTTTTAAGTTTTTTATAAATCATCATTCATAAATCGTATACCCAGAGGTAAGTCCATTCCAAAGCGACCCGCACAAATACACACACAAATTAAAAAAATGTCCAAACCCTCCAAAATTGATAAAGCTTGGTCCACAAAAAAATAAATAAAAATGGGTATACGCCTTGATGAGTGCCATTGCGTCGATTCCGCACCTTACGAATGAGCGCCTTTGGTCTCATCGGGAGCACTCACGTCTGCCGTGAGTGAGACCCTTCCGAGCGAGACCAAAACAGAGCGGCTCGATATTACCGCCCCCGTTAATCCGGTAGAAATTATTCGATTACAGAACTCAACATGGTAACAGCACGGATCACGGACCGGAATGCCCTAAGCCAGCCGGTGCCTTTGAGGAGGTGAGTTTTTGCTAACTTGATTGCTTTCAGAAAATCTCTCAAAACTAACAAAATTTCAACCTCTTTCGACACTTTTTCTCTATCATGCTAACCCACCTTTCGATAAAAGTTAGAGCTGAAGGTAACTCTCCTAAAGCTTGACGCAAGCCGAGCCTAATTCCACAATCTTTCGCAGATATCTACACGACGAAAGCAAGAGCAGCCGCTTGCCAGGCTTGAGCATCCTGGTGGCCATTTTGCACTGGATTTGGCCACCCGGGCGGTGCCAGAACTGCGACAGCATCTACTCGAACAAGTTCACCGGTGACCAGGAGAAGCAGAACCTCGGCCAGATTCACCGATCGTCGGACGGACGGTTCGTGATACCGCAGGACGCGGTCGATGGGATCGTATCGCTGAGGAACAGCATCGTGTCGTACTACAGTAGCAGCGACGACGGCGGCTTTCTGCCAAAGCGACTCTCGTTGACGAGGGCGTCCTGGCGGAAGCCGCTGGTGACCTGTCCGAGCCAGCTGAGCTTGCGCTCCGACGAGGACGGGTTCAACGTGGCAGAGCCACAGCAGGCCGTCCAGTCGCTGTACACGAACACGATGCCGGAGAATCTGCACAACCTGACGACCATCAGTTCCAGTGTGGCGCCTATGATGACAACCCAGTCGTTGTACACGACCCCATCGCGGATATCCAAGGTGGTGGCCAGTTCACCGGCTACCTCGAGTCCACAGGTCGTCAATTCGCCATGGTCACCGCTTTACTTTAGTGATCTCAGTTCGGTGCATCATCTCAGCTCGGCGGAACGATCCTTCCCAACGCCACAGAGTGCAATGTCCGCCCACCAGAGGTACAACTACGCCGGATATAACCATGAACTGCCGGTGCTGAGTAGTTTGCAGAACAGTTCTCGCCATCACCTGTCGCACGGATTCGTTCCACTGCACGTGCCCGGATCTTCGAGGCACTACCACCAGAACGTGTACCAAAATGTGCCCTTCCACAGCCACAATACGTACAGCAATCGGCCAAAGTTCTCCCGGTACCACCCGCGGCTAATGCCTCGAAGCCTAACCCGAGCGATCCCGGAACTGCGCTCTCCTCTGCTGAATCTCAACCTCAGCACGACGCCTCTCAGCGCGGCTCTGGAAGCCTCTCCCCAGAGTTACTCCAGTTCCAGTGGGTTCGGAAGTAAAAACACCTCCAACAACACCCAACAGCAAAACGCTAGCTTCCAAACCAGCAATCTCCTGCGGGAATGGCGATACCTGCCACCGTATCGACCACCTCCTCCGCCACCCAGTTTGCACCACGCGGCACCGCTTTCCTTTGGTGGAGGTCGATTCGACCACCCGCCCTACTCCATGTCCCACTGGCTGGAGCTGATCACAAGACTGAACCTGGCTTCGGAGAAGGCCAACATCAACAACGCCGCGGACGTGGGCAGCGTGGACGGCCACTACGAGTTTGACCCGTCGACGCCGACGCCGACGGCGTCCACTCCGACCGGAATCATGCGGGATGACTTCCTGATGACGCTGCCGTCCACGTCCAGTGATTTACTGTGGAATGCGGCGGGGTTGACGCTGGAGGGAGGAGTTGGTAGCAGCGTGTTTGGTGGACCAGGTGTGACGGGGTTGACGAGCGTGGGTAGGAAACGGGGCCAGTCCCGGTACGACAACATCGACGAGCGCGTCGAGGCCATGAAGGAGGAGTTCAACGAGTGGCGCAAGCGGCAACAGCACACCACCTTGACCGACAGCAGGCTGCTCGAGCTGGAAAGTTCCTGCTAGGACAGTTGTGCAGTGTAATGTTTTGTTTGGGTGGCTTTGCCTTCTTCAAAACGGTCGTTTTAGAACAATTTTCGGATTGTTGTAGACTTCACAGTATTTTTCCACTCATCAAAACACGCGACTTGTCTCGTTTACATTTTGAAACGTCATTTTCTCGCTGTCAAGTAGGCTGCACCTTCTTTCGTGACGCAGGGTTGGACTCGCGCACACTGTCAGTTGAGGGCAAAGTTGCCAACTCAGACAAAACATTGCAGCTGCACGACAATCGCAACCAACCAAGTTTTGCAAAGATACCGGCTCTTCCACGAATGGGCAACAAAAAACTAAACCGTGCTCCAGTGTGCTTTAAAAAACAAGAACAAAAAACCGTGCTTAATCACAAGACTCGAATTATCCAATAACTATAGCAATATTTAATTAAAACAAATGCGACGACTGCTCTCTCCCGAGAAGAGAAAGTTACGGTAACAGAAAAGGGGATGGTGGCGAACAGTTTCGCTGGTGAATTATAAAATTACTAATGATACAATTATCAGTAATGGTAACAAGAGCACGCAAACCACAAAAGAAAATCCAGACCGAATCGCGAGATTCGCAGCGGAAACAAAATACACACGTGTTAAAGACTTTTATAATAGTTATGTAAAAAATTGGAATGATTGTGATTTAAGTAGAGACATTTGAATAAAACAAAAACAGAACAAAACAAATATTATAGCTGTGCGTGCATGGCAGGCCGAAATTTGATAAGAGAAATAAAAATCAATACACTTATGTAAAAGCGTTATGAATCACACAAGTGAGCAAATTAAGAAAAACAAACAAAAAACTAGGAAAAATTTAATCGAACCGTGCACGCCGTAATCGAATAGTAACAACAACACACAGAAAACAAAGTAAAAACAAAAAGCGGTAGTTTTAGACACATTACGAAGACACACACACACACACACCGGCGAAAATAAAACGTAACTTTACCAGTGAATTGACGCGCGTGTGACACTATCGAAGTGAGTGCGTGGTGAAACAGAACGAAACGAAAAAAATGGCCTCCAACGCGTGACTGGTTTGACGTTTGCGGGGAGTTTTGTAGATCGTGGCATGCCATGACTTTTTAGGTTCTTTTTTATTTTGACATTTTGACGTTGGGTTGTTGGTCATGGCCAACTTCGTCTGTATTTTTTTGTTTTTTTTTTTTTTTTTAATTTTCATTTGTTTTAGAAGATATTTTTACGTATTCAAAGATTGAAATTAAACCAATTTTATGTGTGTCCCCGCAAACAAATCAACTAGACGTGGACCGCCAACTAAACAGTCGAAGCCCAACTTCAGAATAAGTCAACCTACTCAGCTATTCTTCAAAACATCAATAAAATTCCATTCCCGATTTCCATTTTTAAACGAAAGTCTTTTTTCTACGAAAAACAAACAAACACACTCAAGTCGTAAGTGGTTTTAAACAAAAGTAACTTAAAGAAATTGCATCTAGGAAAGCAAAATAACTCACACACGAAAAAAGAAAAACACTAACACACGCCCATAAGTAAAATGAGAGCACTATCAAATACACTCAACATTTCATTAGATCTCACACACAAAAAAAATGAATCAAGCAAGGATATTCCTCACTTAACCACACCGAACTAGAGGGGGAAAGTCTAAATAATGGAGCGACACAACTTTACGAAAAAGTGGCAAGAAAAAAGAAATGTTACGAGAGTAAAAACAAAAAAAAAGTAGGCATAATATCAATATTTAATGTTCTTGAAACCAACAATATTCACACAACTATATACAAAAAGAAAATGGAAACCACATAATAATAATTGATGAAGTATAAGAGTAAGATAATTTATAATAAAATTCAAAACATCTCGACGCGAGCATTTCGGGTTGGTTTTCCGCGTTTTCCATCGTTGTTCATGGAGAGCTGCAAGCCAAACCGAAATGTGTGTCGCGTTTCGGGAAAAACATTCATTCTAAACTAGTGAAGGCAAATGAAGTAAAAACGAAAGTAAGCGAAGAAAACATGAAAAATTCAAAATTGGATATGTTAATAAATTATTAGTACTTACAGTATAACTAATAAGGCATCACACGAGGTAAGAGAAGCAGGCGGAGAGAATAGAGAGAAAAAAAATACGAAGTGATTTAAAAAATGAGAAAAACCAGAAAACACTCTTCTATTGCGCACACACACTCACACAAACACATTTACACATAAAAACTGGCAAACTGAAATCGTCGTAGAAGAGAGCAAAAAATAAAAGTTATTGTTTAAAAATGATTATTTTACAAACAAGAGATCAAATCTTATTTTAAGCGAAATAGTTGTAAGGAAGAAAAAACCAAGCAGTAAGCTCTAGTAGAGAATAGTTGAACTAAGAGAAAGTCATTGAAGTTAGCCAGTTCGATTTGGCGTTAAGAGCTCTCTCTCTTTCTCTGCAGCTGCAATTGATTTTAAAGTTAAACTCAAAAACACGAGATATTCATTCTTCTGGAATGCTGCAAATGCTTGTTAAATTTTCGTTAACGATTTATTTATGCAGAGATATTTTTTACTCAAAAATTATGTTTTTCTTTTGCTTTACACAATTGCATACAATTATTTGTGTATGCATTAAGGCTGTAGAGGTTTAATTTTTGCACGAAAACAAGTCTGACTAATTGATATGTTTTATTTTGTGCGCGAATGTACATTCCAAAGATTCTTTATACTTTTATGGTTTAAGTCTAGCAAACGTCTGCTGCGGTCATTTGTCCGACACAATTTTTTTGGACTCGCAAAGCGCAAACAAAAAAAACTAGAACAAATTTTCGAGTATATATAAAGTATATAAATCCTGTTGATAGTTCTTATTAATCTTATAATTCGTATCAGAGCGTATCTTAAATGAGATGAGAGAAATGAGCGGATTGCCGCCTTTGTATGTAACACACAAACAAGCAACACTGCAAAACCAAGGTAGCATTTTAACGAGAAAAAAACATAGAATTACAATTGACAGCATTCGAACAAAGCAGTATTTCACCGAAAAAAACAACACAGATTTCCTTTTCCACGACTGGCAACACTGACAGCTGTACGCAATACTCCACGCGATTTTGCTCGATTCCAAGACGACACTCACAAACACATACGCATTGCTGGTGCCATAGACGCGCCTACTAAGATGGCTCGTCTTTCAGTCGAAGTTTAGTTCACAAAGCAGCAATTTCCAACTTTTCGTTTTTAATCATAACAGCAACAAATCGATCTCTACGTCCCAAAACAAACACACACACACACTGACACACATCCAAACAAACAAAATTGCTCTTCGCAAAACAAGTGCAAACTGGTTTCAGTAAGAAATTAAAAAAAAGAAGAAATACAAGTGGAATCAAGCGAAAATCACACACACAAAAGAAGCAGCGGTTTAATTAGTTTTCAAAACGAACGAACTACACGAGCAAAAGCAGCTAGGCAGGCAGGCAACACAGTTTAAGATAAGTCGTAGTGAAAAAAAATGTTGTTTAGCACATAACATACACACACTCTCACACACATAAAACCACAAAGATGGAAAATTACCTGTCAAAATCGAAATCGTGATTAAGCTCACGAAATTTGTAAATAGTCCTTGTTCTTTTTTTTCAATTCGGTATGATTTCAAGGTAACAAATAAACCCAAACTCACACAGGAATAAGAGCCACTTTCTCCCTCTCACAGAACAGAAAATATTCTCAAATCAACTGAAAAAAAAACACACACACACAAACACTCAAACAAACACAAAACACGCAAAAGAAATAAAAAAAACAACATTCCATTAGCTTCTAGTTTGTATCGAATAAGAATATAGAGAAAAAAGAAAACAAAACAAAAAAAAATCTTGCCGGATTTAGTGGAACTAAAGATTTAAAACAGTATAATACAAGAACAAGAAACAAGAAAAAAAAATTAAGTTAGCATGTGGTCAAATTGAGAACAAGTAAAAGGTTGAAAAAAAAAAAATCGAAAAGAGAAAACGTGCGCAAACGTGACGGGGTATGAAATCTTACACTTGTTTAAGTTTTTGTCGAATTTAGTTTAGGGATTCTTGTTTTGTTACAAATCGCAGCGCTGTGTTTGTGATGTCGTATAGTAAAGGAAGATTATGAATTAAGTTATATTTTAAGATTCAAATCAAAGTGAACACACACAGAACTTAATTTGTAACGCTTCGATTTTATTTATGTGAGAATGAAGAAAGGAAACGAGATTGATTTTATTTATTACGGTTTTCTTATTTATTTGATGCAAATGATCTATTTTTTCATCGAAGGTTATTTTATTTAGTTTTAAGCTAAGTTGTACAATGTAAATCGGATATAATTTTCACAAAAGTAAATAAAAGATATGAAAAATTATGTTGCTTTGGTGACTTACTTGCTTCGAAATCCCTGAATATGCCATGCTATAAAAAAACATTATTATTATTTATTTTAAAATATTTGATTTATATAGTAAATCAGATTTGTTTTTTTACAATCTTCAATTCATCTAAAGAATCCATTTTACATGATAAGCTCGTCCATACAAAGCTGTCGTGACCATGCGAAAATGCTATCAAAATATTCAAAAATCGGTATCTTGAGATCTGATTTTTGATCGTCTTGGTGTCTTCGGCAAAATAGTTGAAATTACACATTATTTTACAATTTTCGGACACCAACAAAAAATAAATGCGAAGAACAAAATCTACAACTTTTGAGCGATAACACAAACAAGATTCTTGTTTCAGACATTTTATTATCTTCAAAACTAAATCAAATATTGATTTAATTTTGTATTCATCTCATAAAGTTCTTTCTACTAAATAATTCACAACAAAGTTTGGCTATTTTTACAATCGGATTGTTGCAAGATAGGCTTTTTGAAAATTTCAGATTTTGAAAATTCTAAAAATATTTCAAATTTTAAAATTCAAAAAACATAGTTAGCAAAATAAAAAAATAGGAATTTTCAAATTGAAATTAAAAAAAATAAAAAATAAATAAAAATTCATTTTTTTACAAATTTTGATTTGAATAAATTTAAAACAGTTCGCACTCGATTTTTTCAAGTCCTTGGCAAAATTTTATTTAATATATTCGAATCACGAAAGTTTAATTATTTCCCTGATCTAAATAATGTTCCAAATTTCCTGGCATAGTAACCAAACTAATTATTCATGCAAAAAATATGATAAGTTTATTCAAATTTCAGGGTTTAATAATTTAAGAGTACAGGAAGAATTCCAGTTTTTTTTTGAATAGGTCCTATAAACATAAGAAAGACAATAGCTTATAGGATCTTTAAAAAAACTCTAGAATTTTTTATTGTAACTTTTCTTGACCACGTTCCTTCTGAGCTCAGTCTTTAGCCATAAATAGTAAGTTGGGTAGCTGAATAAAAAATATCGATAATTATTTGCTGTAGTTAAAAAATATGCACCGTTGTCAAATTTGACAGTTCCAATTATGTTTTTTTTTTCGAGATTTCATCTGGTTGGCCCATAGTGCAATCAGGGCGACATCTATATTTGAGTTCACGTTCTAAGCTCTCTTAAGCCATCTTTATGTGACTTTTTTTAAAGTTGAAAACTCAACTTTTCGTGGTCTTCCCATAGATGACGTGACTTTTTTTCAATTTTTTTTTGTGCCACTTGTTTCAACTTATTTATGAACAATTACGTAAATATTACTCAATCGTCGAAATTGGTTTCAAATGAACCTTTTAGGCACGACCCATTTAAAGCTCGCATTATAGTTTTTTGTTTTCAATGATCTGACATCTAAATGTTGTGTTTACATTTCGAACCATGTGCGGTAAGAATGATGGTTTCATATTTAAACTAAAACATCAAATAAAATGCATCAATTTTAGAGCATCAAAGCAACCGGCGAAAACGTGACGAGGTGCAGCATGGTAGCTACCATCAGTATTACGAGTTCCGGCCTCAGGACAGTCGCCCGGAGCATCTTAAAAAGTGCCTACTGGGATGTCGAACACGGTTGAACATTCCCCCGACTGGAACCATTCACCTGCTCGACGTTGGCTGCAATCGTGGCCTGCTGAGCAACTCGGTGCTTCCTGTGGTGAGGGAAATCTTTGGCGATCGGTCCGTTAGCCTACTGGGAGTGGATATTGATGAGGAGTTGGTTCTGGATGCTAGGAAAAAATTTGAAGGAATTGAGTTCGTGCAGGCGGATATCAGTGCGATTGCAGCTGGGAGGGTGGAGAATGATCCAATTGGGGACTATTTGAGTAGGAATCAAATTGATCGTTTTGATATGGTTTTCTGCTTCTCAGTACTGATGTATCCTCACTTGAACCATGGTGATGAAGGGTTGCGCTCGGTACTGGATTACATTTGTTCCAAAACCAAGGTGTTGGTTCTAGAACTACAAAGTTGGGATAAATATCGCGACAATGTTAGAAGGTTAAAACGAGATTGTGGGGAGCAGTTCCCGCTTTATGAAAAGCTAGAATGGAGGGGGAATCAAGGTAAACTGGAGCAAAATATTTACGAGTATGTGGAAAAGCTCGGATTCGAACGCAAATCTGAGGAATTCGATAAGAATGAGTACAAGCGAAATATTGTGATTTATTCAAGTTGATTGAGAATACACTGATTATATTTATTATTGAAAATAAAATTCCAGAGATCTTTTGGTAATATCCGAAAATACCCTCTCTTTGACTGATATTTTTTTCTAACCATGTAAAAAGGGCGTGCTATTGCTAACGACCATTATTCTCGCAGTAAACATGAATGTAATGAGGACAAAACGAAGAACATGTCGGCCAATTGAATCGTAAAAATAAAAGTTAACATGGAAATGGAGTCTTTCTAGAGAATTGCCTTCTTATCTGGTATTTCCATAAATCACGTAACACATAAAATAAAAATTCACTTTTAATCTTTTTTGAAAGCTCATTTTAAAAATCCAGTTTACTCGGACCTTTCTCCCTAACCTTACCACGTAGCTTATGAACGCCCCCCCCCCCGCTTCGAAAGCGACCCAGTTTTGAACGCAATTAGCATGTTTAGCCAAACGGTGTAATCCTATTCCACGGAATGTAATACACAATGATTGCGTCAAAATTGCGAAGCCTATTATGAATAAATACTTGCGCCGAAACATTCAATTTCCATGCGATTCAATTAGCGCAACCTTCTTCTCCCCAGCTGGAAGATTCCTCACCTCTGCTGGTCTGGTCTGGCTCGTGGTGAATTCCGGCATCTAATTTCATTTAATTTATTCCACGCGAGAGCTAGAGCTCTTGCTCGTCCTTGCAAGGGCGACTTGTAAAGGTGCCACAGGATACAGGATGAAGAGTGAAATGTAATTCATCATCGTTTCTCGTATGATTTATCATCGCTAAAGCTGCTTCTCTGCCTGCCCGAGCAGACGGAAATAACTTGGGAATAACATTTTTTGATATTAGAAAATACTAGGCCAATAACATTTGATGTTATTTTTATCAAGATTTGTTATTCGTCGTTATGATTTTTTTTTGTTATTGGATTGTTATTGTAATGACAGGTTAATAACATTTTTAGTTATTCTTCGAACAAATCTTTGTTATTATTTTTTGTTATTTTAACAACTAATCCGATCATCCCAACAACAGTTTGCGGTATTCTTCCATAACAAAAAATGTTATTCCCAAGTTGTTTTGGCTTTCAACTAATATCTGACCAATAACAAATTTTGTTATGATAACATAAACTGTTATTAAACTTTGGATTTGCAAGGATATTCCATAACACTTTTTGTTATTTTAAGAGTATTTGTTATTGAAATGGCATTAATTTAGTTATTACCGTCTGTTCGGGTGGTCGTCGGCGTCGAGGTTGGAATGTGTGACACGAAATGCCGAAACTGGGGCGTGAAATGTTAGTTTCTTTAAAAAAATATGTGTTCAATGGTTTGAGTTTATTTTCTAGCACTTTTGGATCAATGTATGTTTGTCCAAGTATTCATTTTCTTTTTTTGTATTGTCAAGCATATATAAGCCGCAACCATTTTCATTTTTTATTTTGTGTTTTATCGTGTTTTAAGTGTGTTTTATAAATGTGAGACTTCTATTACATCTTTCTATTCTTTCTGCAATGTTGAACATAAATCATCAATTCAGAAACTACTTAAACATTTAATTTTTTAAATCCTGATCCACTCCTCACCTCCTTGAGGATTTTTTTTATCTGAATGTACCGTTGAAAACTTCAAGGGGAGGAGACAAAACCCGTGAATTATGGAAATTTCCGTGAAATTTATCACCTTCCTTAAATCACTGCAGTCAAAATTGTCTAAAATTTACTTTAAAAAAATATTTTGATTTCTTTTAAAACATTGCTATTTTTGAACTAAAGTTAATTATTTTTGAAGGATGGTATATCTGCAAAACTATTCGGAACTTAACATTTCAAATGCATGAGACTAATAAAGAAATCTTCGATTGCAATATGAACAATCGATGAAATTTGAATATTTAAACTTGGTTGATTTAAAATGTAATGAATTGTGCTTCATAATATTAATTTTGATTTTGAATATCGGGCCTTTTCAAAATAATAAAGATTATTTCGAGTCCCGCGAAATTTAAATGAAGTTCGATGATTAATTTAATGGTCTCCGTGGAAATAAATTTAAATTATTCAACGTGAACAATCAATAAGCCTTATCAGTTCTTTTATGCTTCAGCAAAAAGTCATCAAAGCATTTTTTATTTTTTTGGCCAAATGTTTTGTTTTGTTCTGTGATTTGTTTTTGAGCTTTATCAATAACGTTTGAGATTTGTTTCAGATTATATTCTTGTTCGTTTTAGATTACGAGAAGAAAATTTTCAATAATATTTAGTTGAATTTGGAATTATTAGCTTTAAAAGCCTTTCAAATTATTGAAGAAATTCAAGATAAATTGTTTATTTTGGCATTATCGGACAATTCAATCATGCTTTGAATTTGAATTCAATAAATTTTGCAAAATAAATAAATTAAATAAAGGTAAATAAGATGAAACAATTAAGCATTATAACCAGAATATAAAAAACAACAATAATGAGCATGAGAACAGTATATATTTGTTTTAAAACAAATATTTTCAATGAAATTTTTATTATTATTGAACCAAAATAAATTTGTTTTTTTTTTAATATGAATCAGCTTCACGAATTAAACAATATATTTTTGCTACGGTTTCATTCAGTGGATAATGTGTGTGGGGGAAGGCGATTGTCCACATTCATACAAAAAGTTTTTTTTTATGGTCCCATTACACAAAATTACTATTGCCTAATGGTTTCGAGTTAGCAACCATTTTAAGTTTTAATTTTTTTTTTGAATGTTGATTCACAATTCTTGTTGCATACACTAGAAATGGTCATTTTGATTTGTATTGGATTTTTTTTAAAGTTAAAACTATATGAAATCATCAAACAAATATTGTTCAATTTCCAAAGCTCACGTTTGATGTTTGAAGCTGGCTCTGAATCGACCAAAAGCACACGTCCCGCTCCATCTTGGTTGCATTTCTCCAAGTGAATAAACCAATTGAATCCCCAACGACGAAGTCGACGAGAAGCTCCTTCGGTCCTAGGCCGTTCCGTTATTCCTTTTGTGGCCTATCATCATATGCAAAATGCATGATTTATGTGCGCCTCCTTACGTGCCATCGGGCTGGGGCTTTATTTGCAAGCAACTCGAAACACAAAGCTTCATCATCTGTGTGGTGGCACCGTCGTCGTCGTTTGATTCTAGTCCTGGGTGAACATTTGCGTTTACCTTGCTTTCTCTCCAATAAGTTCAAACGTGCAACGAGACGAAATAATTAATTTACTCACATCTCAAAGGCACGCACAAAATGTTGCACAGTGGAGTTATTAAGTGGAGGTGGTCAAAATTATCTGTTGGTTGATGTGTATTTTAATCTTCATTATCAAATTGCTTGAAAAAATATTCGATTAGTTTTGCAAAAAAATAACTTGAATATAACTCCAACATTCAACTGTACCACCTTCGAAGTCCTGGTCTTACCCGTTGAAACCGAGATTTGTCCCGCCCGGTCGGCACAGTATTAGCTATTGATGTGTAAATTGACTTTGAAACACTTTGGAAACTGTGTGCATTGCCCGGCCGGCTCCAGGTACTGATAAATTTATGATGATAGGACCAAACAACAGCAACAGCAGTTCTGCAGCTACAGGCCATATTAGCCAGCCAGCCAGTGAGAGAGGAAGCCACACTGATAACGAACCTCTGGCTTTGAGGTGTTCTGTCGTGAAATTGGCAATTAGAGAAACGATGCTGGACTGCCCTCCAGGTTGAAGGGAATAATTGTCATGACCAGAGTTTTCCAAACGGATTTTTTTTGTGTGTGCCGTTGGCAAGTTTGTGGAAAGAAATATTAGTCTGCCGAGCAGAAACCCTTAGAAACTTCTCAGAGCAGTGATTAAAAAGAATCCTTACTTAAGTTTATGTTAGTAGAGACCGTGCGACTGTGGTACCGTTAGTTGAAGTGGTATTGCTTTTTCAAAGACTTTTTGAAAGAAAATGTTGCGTCTTTTAATTACGGAAAATTTCAGCAATCAAAAAAGTTTAGCTCAGGCGCATCGAAAAACTCAGTTTTTTTTAAAAAACCGTATCTCGGAATCCTGTAATTATAACTACACAAATTTTCCGAGAAATCTTAAAGGAATCTGACAAAAATATTTTTAGACATTCCAAGTAAAATTTTAAACCAACTAGCAACTACCTAGTTTTATTCTGGTTTTATGGTAGCGTTTCGATTGTTTTATAGTTTTATTTGGACATCCATTGCAACCAATAAGCAAGAGTTAATTAGTAGGTCCTAACAAGTTTTATGCCTCGGATATAAAACCTTGTGACCAAATGACTTTTCATAAAAGTTTTAAGAGACCTTGTGACCAAATGACTTTTCATAAAAGTTTTAAGAGAATCCTGAAAACCCGTTAGTAATGTCATGCCAAACGGTTTTATCGCATGCTTCTTTCAAACCATGCGTGTTTCAGCTGTCAAACGCCATTAGGCATGCAAAAAGCTTACTTAAAACCATATCTGGAGTTTTTTTAAAAGTTCCAATAAACCAAATTTCCAGTTTTTGCTTTTTGGGTGTTTTTGAAACTGCCTTGAGTCAGGGGTATTAAAAAACACCCAAAAAGCAAGAACTGAAAATTTGGTTTATTGGACCTTTTTTTTTAAAAAAAAACTCCAGATATGCTCCTAAAAAGCATTTAAAGCGGCTAATTAGCAATGCATAAATATGGCGCTTATCGCGTGTTCTGATGGAATGTGCTTGACTGCCATATTGGTTGAAAATATTGAAAAGTGAAAAAAATGAATTAAATTTGATGAAAACATACATTTATGCTGAATTTCTGGTACAATTTATATAGCGAAAGAGTTTTAAAAATAACATTGTTTCCAAAGAATTACAATAACATATTTTTTGACATTTGGAACATAGATTTTGGATGAAGCGAGTTGGTTTTTTTGGCTCAATCTCGCTTATCAATAAAATTTAAACCGCTGCTGAATTTGAGCTACCAATCACGAGAAATGAGCTTTCAAACTATTTTGATAACCTCCAATATCTGTTATTTATCATCGCCATTTTTGCAAATAATCACCGTTATATTATTTGATATAACAAAGACTTATTTATTTTGGCCTATTTGGCATAAGACGTTTGATAACGTATGAAATGTCATTTTTCCATTGGTTTCCTTTGGAATTTTGTAATGAACTGTTTCCAAGCTTTTGAAACAAACTAAATTTAAGTTGTGCTACTTTCGAAAATGTATTTTTCACAAAGCTCAACGTCTTTGTTTTAAGATGAAAAATACTATTACTAACTTTTAAAATTTCTTAAAGAAAACTTAAAATTACTCACTATGAGGAACATTCAAACCTTTTTAGAGTTTTTTTTATAAGTTAAGGGGCTAAAAAATACATCTCTTGCGCTAGAGTTTAGGAGAAGTGTTTTTAAATGATTTGCAGTCTGAAATGGTGATGGTTCGGAAAATTTGGTGTCTAAGAGAATTTTATGTTAAATTGGACGTTAAATTTGATGGTGTACTCAGAATAAAAAAAAAAACGTTTTTTTCATAAAAAAATACAAAAATAATTAAAAAAAAATCCGCAATTTTTTGGGACATGGTTTTTAATGGATTACTTTTTGAATCTTAAATAACCCAGAAGAAAAGTTCGGTTTTTTAAACATTTTTTTGAAAATAAAAAAAATGAAAAAATTAGTCTTTGTTGATCATGGCTAGGGCTTATGATTTTTCACGGCAAAAAATCGAAATTACGCGGCATGTTAGTTTTTGAAACCATGAATTTCACGCCAATTTCACGGCACTCTTAATTTTGATTCAGTTGTTTTAATTTTACTGATATTTTAGAAATTTATGTTGCTAAATATCTCTAATACGAAGCTAATCCTAAAAGAAAAGAATCAGCAAAATAAATTATATAAAATTTTTGTTTGTTTTCATAAATTTCAGCCAAAGAGATTTTTTGGATTTAAACAACGTAAATTTCATTTGTAGCAATTATCAACAAATGTAAAAATATTTATTGATAATTCCAGCAAATTATGAAACCATACAAAATGCTAAGTAAATTTTATTTCAACCTGTATTGTATTTTAAACCAATTGAATAAAAAAACGTCATTTATTATCAAAATTTAAAAATTATTTTTCTCATTTATCTCACGTTGTATGCAACTTGTTTATCCATATTTTAATTTATTTTACAAGGATTAAAAAATAATATAGCTCATTTATATTCCTGTAGTTTGGAATAACGTTCTTTTACATTCTATTTGAATTTATATTATGTTTACATCAAAAAATAATGTAATGAACAATATTTTCTTGAACATTTTTTTTTTAAATTTGCGTTGCATTTTTTATAGTTTGAAAACTTGTAAAGAGTTCGAATAAAAGTAAATCAATGCTTTATTGTTCCAAAAAGTAATTTTTATAATAATTATTTTAAATTTCGCGGCAATTTACGGTATTTACTAAAATTCACGGCCAGGGGCAAATTTCACGGGTTACGCGGCTTCCGCGAAATCGCGAAAAAACTCCAACATTTCTCGGTCACCCGCGACATACCAGAACGACGAAACAAAGAGGAACGCAAAAAGTATTTTTTTCAAAATAGAATTACCGATGTTTATTGAGATACAGCCTTTTAATGTTCGAATTTTGTAAAAAATAGTTTTATTAGGGTAACACATATTTTTCAACTCGTGCTTTCTCGGAAACAATTAGTTTGATTTTCAATGTTCATGAATGAAAGTTTCATGAAATTTTCTGCTCTTTTTCGTAAAAATAATTTTGAATTTTCAAATTTAAACCCAGCATTGTAAAATATTTAAAAAGAAGTGCAACACTTGCGTTGGAAAAATCAAAGTTATTTTAAGTAATAGAAATTACAACTTAGGTTTATACCTTGGAAATCGATTTTAATTTTATTTTTCGTGGCTGAAGTTCAACAAAAAGCGGTCAACAAAATCAAAAAAAGAATGTTGTATAAAAAAAATTCAGCTTTTTGAAAATATTTGGTACATGCGTGCTTTTCCTTCATGAAGTGATTTCAAATTTCATAAAGTTGAAAACGGGGCAGATTATCAAAAAAAAAAAAAAAAACTACAGTATTTTTCGTTTGATTTCGCGAATTGTTCAAATTTGTTTGACAATACTTTTGATTATTTTCAAAAACCACCTTTTGTTTTTTTTCTCTTTAAAAAATTTTTACCTTGTTTCCAGATATTGTACCATCCTAAACTTTTTTAGTCAAAAGTTCGAAAATATGAAAGTTGGATGAAAAATTCTGATTTTTTTCATGTTTCCGAGTGCGTATTTAGGCCGTTGCAAATATTTTTTAAAAAATTATGTCGTCCCCCTTTCAAAATTGGTGCGAAATATCAGGAGGCAAAAAAAAAAAAAATTTCAAGCAATTTCAACTTTCAATGGAATTAGAAGTCTAATCAACTGAAAAAATCTAAAATGCATTTTTCTGCATTAATAAACATATTCTGCATGTTTGGGCTTGTCTAAACATATTTAGAATTTATATTTTTTTTGAAAATTTAGTGTACAGCACCGCAAAAACTTTATTTTTATCGCAAAAAAAGGTTTTCGTCGGTATTAAGATATTTTGGAAACTTATGATTGCAATACAACTGGAAAGGTGTCATTTTTAAATACTTGTTTCATTCATATGATAAAACTTCGGCTTGTAACATAATTTTTTAAACATTTTTATTTCCCCCCCCCCCCCCCCCCCTCGACTTTGGTCAGAGTCGAGGAACATAAACTTCTAAAAATATTAGCAACGTTCAAATTTAATAAAATTAAGGAAAATTTTATCTGCGAAAACGTCGAATATTTCGCTATTTTAAAAGGTTCAACCACATTTGTTTCAATTCTCACCAATAAATATAAATGTAAGATGAAAATAATGTAATAAAAAAGAATAACAGTGCTTAAACCAAAAATTTCTGTTTAAAATAAGGTAACATAAAATTATTCTTGTTTTTGCATGTACTTTGGAATAATCAGGCAATTCAGCAAACATCGAAATGAATATTGTTTTTTTTCAGGATGATACAACTTAAAAGATTAAATTAACAGAATCTGTTAATCTGATGAAAACAAACCAGCTACATTATACAGTCCTCACCCCGACTGAATGTTTTGCAGGTGATTGAACCAAACAATGGAAAACACGAAGCAGGTATGTGTACCCGAGAGTATGTTGCTTTCATTAGAGGTGATCCGTTCTTCGGTATCCCACAGCATCGATCTCCAGCAATACGGTTTTCTGTACGGTCTTCTTGTGATGTTTGTCCAACAATAAATACGCCTCGCTTGGAATCTTATTTCGCCCCCATTCCACCACGTGGAAAAGCCACCCAAAGGCTGCACTTTTCCCAGGAAGTCAGTATGATCGACTCTCTGTGCTCTGTTCTATTCTGTTCGCCAAGTGGAAGCGGCGTGTGTTTTTCCAGCAACTTTGAGAAAAGCCAACACACACACACACACACACACACACACACACACACACACACACACACACACACACACACACACGGACGAGCACGAACACAAAACTAATCAAATGAATCCGACCGTAGAAAGGCAAACATACAATAAAATTTTCCATCCATTCCCGGATCCGGCTGCTTTTCTGACCTTTTGAGGAAATTCTTACTCAAACTCCCAAGCAAGCAAGCTAAGGAAGCAAGCTCTCAAAAGCAAATGGCAAGAAAATACCCTCCGTCCTGTACAGTAAGGCACTCGCAAGCTCAGGAAAACATCATTTGATTTTGTTTTCGGCCAAAAGCAATAATGTTTTAGAAGCTAATGTACACAAAGTACCTCTGTACCTCTGCTGAGCAGTTCGTTGGCAACTGTGAGCGCCCATTGTTGGGTTTTGCAATCGTCGTCGTTGTTGGACTGCACCTCTTTGCCATTGAGAGAGTGGGGGCAACAATAAGGACACACACACACGTAATAAAGGATCTCATGTCACGACGGTTGGTTGGTTGGTTGTGGTTCGCTCTCGCACACAATTTGTACTGTGAATGTGCAATATCAATTTCGTTGAGACGTTCGTTTGGTTGGATTGTTTGACATAATGTGATATTTGTTTCTTGAGAGATGACGCTTTCTATTGCTATCCCAAGACGGCCAATTTGATTTGCAATAGTCCACTCCAATTTGTCCAACGTTTTGAATTTGTCATTTTGATTTCTATTTCTACTAATATTTTTTTCAAAATTTTACTCAAAAATGAGGATTAAAAAAACGGCTAAAATTTGCATTTATATTCAACAAACTTGCAAAATCGACTGTAAAGTATCCAGTATACATTATGTAATGGTGAATAATATATTTTAAATCAAATAAAAACCTTGTATGCTTTAAACAAATATAAATTTTGTATGGGTACAACTGACATAAAAATGTTTAATAAAAGATAATATTTTCATAAGGATGGTATAAATTTTATTTAAAGTTTTAATCGTAAACATTTTTTTCTTAAAACTTCAATTGCTTATGGATATTTAAGTGTAATCAACTAAAATCATTTTAAATGCATTTACCTTCATTTAGAATTATTTTGAACGTGTTTGGGTAGGTAAATTTTTAATGTAAGGTTTTTTTCGCCAAAAAAAATTCGCAAATCAATCGTGAAAACGATACTAAATTAAATTTATTGAGCTTTTGTACCTTTAAAAAAATCCATTGAAACATAATTTAAAAGAAATGAAATAGTATTCAAATTATTTTTGTGACATTTTTTTCTGTTTATCTAGAGTGAATTATCATTTCAATCGATAGATGGCTCAGGGTTTCCTTTGAAGATAAATTAAAGTGAAAATTAAGTAAAAATAAAAAGTTTCCTAACTATTTTGTTAGATTTTTTTAGATTTTATTCAATTTTTCTTGTTGCATGTAAATATTAAAAAATCTGTTTCTTTTAATTTTTTTTTACATTTGGTGTCCTTAAGGATTGCCAAAGTTGTAGTTATTAATAAGGATAACGTCGAAATAATATAGATGAAGTTTTGTTTTTTGCTTCATCAAATCACTTTTTGTAACTTTTCCATGAAAAAAAACATTATATTTTATTTGTTTTAGGGGACCTAATGCCATCTTTTCAGAACATTCCAGAACAGGCAAAAAAGCTTTAATCAATTTTGGTTTTGTAAAATATAATGATATTAAAAAAAATATATTTTTTATAATTTTAAAATCAAATTTGCAATCAGAAAGTACTTCAGTGAAATTTTGTTAAATGCGCCGTTTTGAAGTTATATCTTTTATTAGGAACCTTTGAAAAAAATCAGTTTAAATATTTAATTGTGCAATTGTGTGACGTTTTCTTAAGGTGAAGCCGTTGATCATTTTCGAAGAAAATAGATCATCACTATAAAATATTCTGTTTTAAATTCAAATTCAGCACCAAAAGGAATTTTTTCGAGTGATTTAATAGCCTTTCCTCATTGAGGTGAGGAAGGCAAAATTGATAACATTGAACACCAAAATATGACCATAAACCAATATGTCGACAATTCGACTATTTTCAGGGCAGATTGAGACAAAGCTGTCCAATTTACACAAAAAACAAATAGTTAATAAATTGTGGAGTCTGGAAGAAGTTTACTCGGGATTAGTTTAGCTGCGACTCAAACTGCAATAATATAGCTGTTTTCAATGGGGTTGTGCACAACAACTGAAACTTTTTGCCTCTTGGGCTTCCTTTCTTGACTAATGATTTTGGTTCGTCAAATGTTTTACAAAAAAAAAAAACAAGAAAACACTTTTGTTTAAATTTCAACCCAAATTATTATCCAGTATTTTCATAGTCCTTTAACTTTTGTTCAAATATTAACTTAGGATTCTATTTTAAACATGAAAATTTAGTCTATATTCGTTCTTGACCTACTAAATTTTGATCAAAAAGTCAACCAAAGGTCAACAATTTCTAAGTATGGTGGACCTCTGCGTTTCTTCCTTACAAGTAGATTCAAAACTGCGTTGTTTTTGGACCATTTGTGATCAAAATCAATCCATTTCAACGAATCATCATTGCGGTTAACTTCACGCATTTCGCCTGGCCGTTTAGAAAAGAACAATCTAGGGCAGGGGTGCTCAAAATTTTTGAATCGTGGGCCAATTTTGAAGTTCATTTGCTTGTTGGCCATATGAGAAAAACATGTTTTTTTTTGGTCATAAAACTAAAAAAAAAAAAACAAAATATTAGAAAACAAAAAAAGAGGAACAGTTTTCGTTCTTCAAAAATCTTGATTTCACAAATATAATGATAGTTGTTAAGTTGGTTTTAAATTGATATTTTTTATTTATTTGTTAAATATATTTTAGAAGAGGTGACACAAACTTTGTAAAAGTGTGTAATATTTTTTTGAAATTTTGTGCGATCCTAATTATAAATGATTGTTTAAGGATTTTTCAAAAATTATTCCTCCAATTTAAAAAAAAAATTAATAAATATTCGATAAAAATTTTGACATAATTTACTCTTTTTAATCACATTTAAACGTGTTACAAAATGTATTAAAATAAGCATGAAGTTAACCTCAATTTCTAGGAATTATAAAGGGCCATTTTAAATGATCATGAAAAATGGGTCCGCGGGCCACAAAAAATGACCTCGCGGGCCATGTTTGGCTTGCGGGTTTTACTTTGGTCACCCCTGATATAGGAAGTAAATGCCCCAACATGTTGATGTTCCCGAAGAGATGGCTGCTCTATGGTTAGATTAGTTTAAAATACAAACTTTAATTTGAATCAAAAGGAGAATTATTTTTTTTACCGGAAACACTAGCTTATTTATTTGGAATCCCTAAAAACACGTCCATCGACTTCCACAAGTAGTGCATCTGTTTATGCACTTCAGTGCACTAATTAACAACTGACATTACACGACTACATTGTACTGTTCTTGTTGGCCAGGCTGTACTCTTAACCACAGCTCAATCCATTTATCCACTTTGAATCATAAATAGCAAAAAAAAAAAAGCAGACCCGGTTGTGGTTAGCATGTGTGCGAAACAAAAAGCTCATCAACCCATCAATCCCCGGTGGTGGACGATTCATCTAGTATGCATTGGTTGCTTTTGTTTCAACGTGCTAGTGCAATGAAATCAAAGTAGTCCCCTTTCCGGAAAATGAGCTTGATGAGCTGAATGAAGTTCGCTGGCGGACAACAATCGAGTAGGCGAGATGGAATGGTAACCAGATTAGTGGTAATTAGTCGATTTGAAGCACACACACACTCCTGTCGGGGGTTACCCACACTAAAATGCATCGCAATTCAGTCCGGCCACTTGTTCGTGGTGGTGATGGTGGACGGAACGAGCAACTTTTACGCCATCTAAATCCTCCTCTCGCGCTCATTGATGGTCGATAAAACCGTTTAAGCCACTGGGTGGCGGTCCCCTCTAATGTTGGCAGGGATTTTCCCGGAGTTTGTGTTCATCGTCAAACTTTTTTCCCAAGCCATGGCCAACTGTGTGGAAGGTTTTTTTTTTTTACTTTGTGAGTACATTGTCAGTTTTGTACTCTGGTGACTCCATGATTAAATGTTCAGATATCTATATTTTTTTTTGTTTCCTAATAGATTTAACGAATACTAATTTTCAAAATTATTGAAACTCACACCAAGAGAGCACAACACCACCAAGCAGTGCTCACAGCATCCACCACCGACAACGTCACGTTTGCTCTATTAACCTTGCCTCTTTGCTTTATCAATTTATCGTGGCACCTGTCTACTCTTCGAGCCCCGTGTGCACCTGAAAAGGGAAAACTTTTTTTTATTGCCATTCATTGGTTGGTTGGTGTTCTCGGAGCTTTGTACCTTGAGCGCGATGGTTGCACCACGAGAAACATCAACTGGCTTAGCCGGTAATGAATTGGGGAGCTTTCGAAGAAGGGACTTTTGAGGGTTTTATCAATTTGGAGGAATGGAAATGTTTTAATTGCAACCGCTGGGGACTATTTTGTATTTGTAGTTCAGTTTTTTGCTGGTCTTTGATTTTTTCCTAATATAACAGAACTTGAACAAATAAACTAATAAAATAAAATACAGTACTTGATCGGTAACTGGGCTGCGAACGTTGACCAGTTACCAAATGCTGCTCTTCAACTGGGCTACCCGAAAAGTGACGAGGGGTCCATCAATGCAAAATATTTTGCATGAAAAAAGAAAAATGAAGGTAACTCAAAAACATTTACAGAGCATGCTCTTTAAATAGAGTTTAAATATGAAATGAAATAAAATGATAAATGAAAAATGATTTTTTATAATGATATTAATTTTTACATCCACTGGCCTCTGGAAAATTTTGCTTTATTATTGTTTTTTTTTTTTTACTTTTGTCTGCCTTAAAGTGGGCTACAGCTCAGTTATCGAGCGCATATTTAAAAAGCAGCCCATTTAAACAACACCCAGTTACCGAACAAGCACTGTAAAAAAAATAGACAGTGGTTATGTTACAGGCATAACCAAAATGGCAAAGATCGAATGAAGTAATATATTTCCCTAGTTTTTTGCGCAAGCTCGTTTCGTATTTCTAGTCAATAGTCGACAGAAACAAGCATTGTGATTGATGTTCTCTGAGATTATCGAACGATTACAAGCATAATAACATTCAAATCTTGAATATTTTATATAACTGCATCAATCCATAATTTGAAGATAACAAAAAATGGAGAAGTTCTAAAAACATATCAACTCAGTAAAATCTAAAGGCCATAAATACCAAATTCGCAATCTTCCACTGGAAAAGCTCCTTATTTAAAACTTGCGCTCAACCGTCATTCCGTATGCAGCAGCAGCCCATCTACATCTCTCATCCGTTTTTCTCTCTCAGGGCGTTTCTTCCGGGACAAGTTTTGATTACAAATGAGCAAATCCTACAACCGGCTCATACTTTTTTCATCATTCATTTCCATCATCAAACACACTGTGGGGGGGAAGGGCGCCTTTTCGTGCAAAATTAAGAAGAAATAGTAAAGGAAGAAGAAGCGGAACTCTACGTCACAGCTGTAACAGCTTGGAACGCCAGGAATTTGGACCGGAGTGGTGAGAAGGACTCCAGTAACTAGGCCATGTGCTGCACACGGGGTTTAATTAAAAATGCTGCACCATGCTGGAGATGGGTCGAAGGTGAGTTCGAGAGATGTCCTGTAGGTTTTGTCTGGAAGGGAGGGGGTGGAGGATGTGCGATTTCGTTTGTTTTAGCTCAATTTTGGCGCAGAATGGCGCAGGGAATCTCAATTGAAGGGCGATTGAATTACAGTTGGGTATACAAGAAGAGAAATGAGAGTGTGATGAGAAGTTTTGCTAGTCTAGAAAAAGTATTTTAATTCACAAAAAAAAACATCTACCTACACAAAGTTTCCCCTTTCAAAAAATCCCAAAACAAGAAAAGCCAACCAATCTTCTCTGATTATGCCAAGCCATATAAATTATCAGCAAGGTAATTTGAAATGCAAAACATTCCAACAACACAAAGCCAGCATCTTCTGCTGCTACCTTGGCCCCAGCAACCAACCTCAACGACGACCCCGACGAGAAGGTCTGGTCTTCTAATCTGGTTTCTCCTTGCCAGGTTCTTTCACCCGGTCGCTCCAAGACGTAGGCAAATTTGTCTTTCGGTTAATCTTGGCCAGATTTCCGCTCTCGTCATCATACATATGTATTTGAGGGGGGGTGCTACCGTTTGGGGCCCCGCAAAGCCACAGATTCCGGATGCAGCAGCTCGAAAGTGTGTTTGAGTGGTGCTGCTGCTATCTGGCCAACAGTAATGCACAAGCTGCAGGTTCAGCAGCGCCAGCAAAAAATGAAGAATTCAAATTAGAAACCCAAACCGGAAGCACTTCTGTTTGTTTTTGTATGTAGTGGTTGCCACAAGGAAATAAATAAAGCTATGCAAATGAACCATTTGCATTTACTAACAGCTTTGCTGAGGGGGGGTAGTGGAACGACAAATTTTATCTTCTGGTGCGATTTCCAAATGAGAAAACTGGTGTTTTATTGCCCGTATGCAAGTGAGTGTCTTCCGAGATTGACTTTTTCAATTTAGTTGGCAAATTTCACCCACAGAATCATCTGCCCAAACCCATGGCCAAAATCATTTCGGATAAAAACGTGTGAATCATAAAATTCGTATGTAAATTATTCCCACTCACCCAAAAGAACCCAAAAAACGCGATCGAATCACAAAGACCACTCAAAGTCGTTCCCACATGGTGGCAGGAAAATGGCGCGAAATTTGCATATGGCTGAGGAGGACCCAGCCTGTAGCAAATTGGGCGCGCAGACAGCTTCCGCACCAAAGTGTGCCATGAGATTTTCCCCAGCCGGATTCTTTTTTCTGATGGTCGCCGCGCGCGCAATTTTTAGCACAGCTCAGCGCCTGCTGTGAAAACTTGCGGATTTTTCCTTCTGTTCCGAGCATTTGTAAAATATGGAGCCCGCTATCAGTTCCACGTGGGGGCGCCGCCACGTGGTGGGTTTGGGATTAAGAGGGAAAAATATTAGCACCTCTGATCCGGTTCTATTGAATATTCACATCGTGGAAGCATGACGACGTGAGAGGAATTAAAATTTCTTTGGTGATTTGGTTTAAAATTGGGCAAATTCGAGAAAGGAAGAGAAATTTTCCGGGAAGACAAATTCCATATTTAGCCAATCGAAACAATAGATTCAACAGATCACACAGTGACGTAAGTGGTGACATGTAAGAACTGAGTGGACGTCATCAATGTCGTAAGTAAACCTTCAACACGCAATAACGTCAAACGATTCACCTTACGGCAGACTGGACATGCATAAAATTCACAGACAAATGCCCAGATCGACTGTGACAGCCAATAATTTCGTGCAGTTGATTGGGATCGTTTTCGGGTGTCGTAAAGGTGTCCCCTTTAAGACATTTTGTTGTTATCACAACAAAAATTGATATATTTCCTAAAAAAAATATATATATTTATTTCGTGCACAAAACTTCATCCGAATCTGGTTTGGGAAGTTTGTAAATTCCCAAATACTCAAACACACACACACACCCAGTGCATAATCCGCTGGGATAAATGGAATGTTATTTCACTTCGATTGTTGCCTTACATGTGCACGTTTTGCCCTGGCAAAAACATACTTTGGTTCGGTCTTCCGTTTCCGCCCGCTGAAATATCCTTCCTCCATGCACACAGAAAAATAACACAACACCAACGACCACGACGCATTGCAGTTGGATAAAAGTTTTTTTTTGTTACCCCAACTAACCCCCGCCTACCCCTCTCCAAATATCCACATAAAATGTCATCATGAAAACTGTTTTCCCGTCTAACATAGACACGCACAAACACCCACATATCCAGCCAAAAACTAGTTGGCAAAACGAAACCAAACCAGACAGAGACGGGAAATGGAAGCTTGAGTCAACATTTCTGCAGTAGATTTTTCCATTAATATGAAATCGCTGCGATATTGGGTCCGCACCACCACGCAACACCAAAATTGCATCCATCTGGCGCATAACAGCAACAGCTAGTGTGACAACAACACAATATCTACTAACGCCATTGGGAAAAGTGCACAAATACCAAATCTTGTTGTTTGACCAATATTTGCAACCACTCCTCGCGCGCTTGCATGAACCACCCTGGTTTCCCTCCCCACAAAAATGATGTTAACTTATTTAGCGTTGCACGTAATCCGTTCGCTGTTGCGTCGAATTTATAGCGAAAAATCAATTTCGAGTAATATTTGTTATTGTTCGCTTTTGAAAATTAACATCATTTTCGATGAAGATGAATTCATAATTTTACTAACAATTTCTACTAAGAAATAAGTAACGACCGCAGTCTAGTTTAGACCTCTGTCGAAAGAAGCCATGTTGCATAAATAGTTTTCCATATGAGTCTCCATATAAATTGGCAAATGTTCATGAAAAATGCTTTCTAAATGTTTAAAAAAATGCTTACGTAAATTTATAAAAACGAGTATAATTTCTGTTCGATTTGGTGTCTTCGAGGAAAAATAGAAATTTTCTCAGCTTATCTATAAACAAATTTCTTTGTAACTTAATTAGGCCGTTGCAAATATTTTTCAAGGTTTATGTGTCCGAAAAATCAGGGGGCTTAACAAATATTTTTCAAAAAACTTCAAATTTTAATGAAAATAGAAGTTAAATAAAAACTGAAAACAATGTAAAATGTATTTTTATGCATTGATAATCATATTTAGCATGTTTGGGCTGGATTAAAAATATTTTGATTTTTATGAAATTCCAATGCACAGAACTGCAAAAACACTTTTTTCATTCAAATATTGTAACCATGGATCGTAAATACAATTTTTAAACTTTTTATTTTTTTGTCTCCCCCCCCTCGACTTTTGTCAGAAGTGAGGGAATATAAACCTTAAAAAAATATTTGCAACGGCCTTACCATACAACTCATTTTTGTTTTTATATTTTACCTAAAGATACAATATAACGAAAAAAACGTAAGCTCTTTGTAAATTTGGGATTTAAAACTATAATTAAATGATGAACAACTGTTACAACAATTAAAATTATTATAAAAAATTACAAATTTGGATTCAAATTATTTAGTTTTTGCAAATTATTGTTTAATTTAAAAGTTTTTTTGTTCTTTTCAAATTCTGCAGAATTTTATTTTAAGATCACTTCACATAAACCTGTTCAAAATTGATAAAAAATCCAGAAGATTGTGCAAAATAAAACTCATAGATATTTTATTATTAACAAGCTTTTAAACACAAATTATTCGCTAATTACCATCACAACCGTACCTTGGGTTCAGGGTACCCTTGGCAAAGCATCAATTTGGAGCACCTTCCAATTTTTTTGCAATATTTCAATAAATTGAACAACATTTTCAATGATTACTTCACTGCGTTTTGATTCAATGATTGCAATTGGTTAAAACATTATAATCACTGTTTTTGTTTTTTAATTGTAAAAATAATAATACACCATATTCTTTTTTTAAGTCACCTTTTTTTAAACGATTCTCGATTTACGCAACTTTTTTTAAGTCATGACTTAAAAGAAGAATGTCCATGACTTAAATCGAGAATATGACTTAAATTAAGAATCTTTGAGAATTCGTAATTTTTCGGAGAGTTTTCAAAATGTATGAATTGTATGTTATTTAGTTATGATATTGAAACATGTAAGCAAAGTTTTGGAACATCTGGGATGTTCTAGTCCATCCGAAACTTCCGGAAATTTTGAGCAAGAGGTTTACTAAAGAAACAAGTCGAATCTTCAAGATATTGACTACGGATCCTACCCAGACTACTTTAGTCAGTGTGGTAGGCTACAGTGCATTGTTGTAAGAACTTATTGGGATGTCCTGGGTCATCCAAGGACTCCTTGGAGTTAAGATCTGTGAATCTACCGCCGTAACAAGCAAGAGGTCGACGGTTTTTGAACCCGGAACATACCCGCATAGCTTCAGTGAGTATGGGGGACTACTTTGCTGGAGTGTTGGGATATGCTTGGATGTCCTAGGTCATCCAAGGACTCCCTGGAGTTGAGATCTGTGAATCTACCGCCGTTACAAGCAAGAGGTCAACGGTTTTTGAACCCGTAACATACCCGCATAGCTTCAGTGAGCACGGTAGGCTACTTTGCTGGGGTGTTGGGATGTGTTTGGATGTTCTGGGTCATCCAAGGACTCCCTAGAGTTAAGATATGTGACTCTACCGCCGTAACAAGCAAGAGGTCGACGGTTTTTGAACCCGGAACATACCCGCATAGCTTCAGTGAGTATGGGGGACTACTTTGCTGGGGTGTTGGGATGTGTTTGGATGTTCTGGGTCATCCAAGGACTCCCTAGAGTTAAGATATGTGACTCTACCGCCGTAACAAGCAAGAGGTCGACGGTTTTTGAACCCGGAACATACCCGCATAGCTTCAGTGAGTATGGGGGACTACTTTGCTGGGTTGTTGGGATGTGTTTGGATGTTCTGGGTCATCCAAGGACTCTTTAGAGTTAAGATCTGTGACTCTACCGCCGTAACAAGCAAGAAGTCGACGGTGTTTGAACCCGTAACATACCTGTATAGCTTCAGTGAGTATGGTGGACTACTTTGCTGGGGTGTTGAGATGTGTTTGGATGTTCTGGGTCATCCAAGGACTCCCTAGAGTTAAGATATGTGACTCTACCGCCGTAACAAGCAAGAGGTCGACGGTTTTTGAACCCGGAACATACCCGCATAGCTTCAGTGAGTATGGGGGACTACTTTGCTGGGTTGTTGGGATGTGTTTGGATGTTCTGGGTCATCCAAGGACTCTTTAGAGTTAAGATCTGTGACTCTACCGCCGTAACAAGCAAGAAGTCGACGGTGTTTGAACCCGTAACATACCTGTATAGCTTCAGTGAGTATGGTGGACTACTTTGCTGGGGTGTTGAGATGTGTTTGGATGTTCTGGGTCATCCAAGGACTCCCTAGAGTTAAGATATGTGACTCTACCGCCGTAACAAGCAAGAGGTCGACGGTTTTTGAACCCGGAACATAACCGCACAGCTTCAATGAGTATGGTAGACTAGTTTGCTGGGGTGTTGGGATGTGTTTGAATGTCCTGGGTCATCCAAGGACTCTTTAGAGTTAAGATCTGTGAATCTACCACCGTAACAAGCAAGAAGTCGACGGTTTTTGACCCCGGAACATATCCGCATAGCTTCAATGAGTATGGTAGACTAGTTTGCTGATGTGTTGAGATGTTCTGGGACATCCAAGGACTCCCTGGGGTTAAGACCCATGGGTTCACCGCTTTAACGAGCAAGTGGTCAATAGTTATTGACTACGAGACATACCCGCATAGCTTCAGTGAGTATGGTAGACTACTATGATGATGTGTTGGGATGTTCTGCGACATCCAAGGACTCCCTGAAGTTAAGATCTATGAGTCTACCGCCGTAACAAGTAAGAGGTCAACGGTTTTTGACCTTGGGACAGACCCGCATAGCTTTAGTGAGAACGGTTGAGTACTTTGCTAATGTATTGGACTGTCTTGGGTCATCCAAGAACTCCATTGAGTTATAACACGAGGAGCTACGGCTGTAACAAGGACTTTCTGGGACGGAACATAACAGCAAAGAAGTCTATCATACTCACTGAAGCTATGCGGATATGTTCCGGGGTCAAAAACCGTCGACCTCTTGCTTGTTACGGCGGTAGATTCACAGATCTTAACTCCAGGGAGTTCTTGGCTGACCCAGATCATCCCAATAAGTTGTTACAATAATGATCTGTAGCTTACTACACTCACTGAAGCAGTCTGGGTAGGATCCGTTGTCAAAATCTTGAAGTTCGATTTGTTTCTTTGATAAGCCTGTTGCACAACATTTCCGGAAGTTTCGGATGGACTAGAACATCCCAGGTGTTCCAAAACCATGATAAAATGTTTCAATAACATATCTCAATAAAATCCAATTGACATATTTTGAAAATTTTCCGAAAAATTACGTTATCCCATATATTCTTAAATTAAGTCATATTCTCAATTTAAGTCATGGACATTCTTTTTTTAAACGATTCTCGATTTAAACACCCCCATTTCGTTGTGTAAATCAAGAATATGGTGTATTTTAATTTAAATGTTATATACTTTAGTATGTTATTAAAAAAAACAAAAATGGTTTAAAAATATTAAACAAATAAAATAATATTTAATGCCATTCAAATAAAAAGTATGCGTTTAGCATTCTTATTTTGAATATTTATGTTAATGCCTTTTTTAATGTACTGAAATTTTACAAATCTAGAAAAAAATCATTTCGATCGATTGAAACATCTGCTATGGGTTTTTTCAGCTGATGATATGAAATGGAAATTTATTGAAGAAATTGTGGATTTGTTTGAATTGTGGATTTGTTATTTTGAGTGGCATGCTGCAGTTTCCTTTTTTGTTTCATTTTTACACATTAATGCATAGAATCTAATGCTGGAATGGAAATATAACATCTGAGACGAGTTTTAAATTTTATGCTTTAAAATGTCTGTTAATTTACCTCAAATTAATTTAATTTAATTAATTTAATTTAATTAATTTAATTTACCTGCTGTTCAGTCAGAAATATTTGGCTCTACTGATTTGGCGATCAATTCAAATTTCATTGAAGAAAGTATAGATGATGCTTCTGCAAATAAAGGACAAAATTTACGCACTGATGCACAGTAAAAAATTATTAATCAATTACAATATTGTGTAATATTTGAGTTAAACCGAAGATTATTGACTTTTATTTACAGCCGATTTGATTTATTTTTTGCTCTTTTCTTTTTACATTCATTATTGTGTTCGAAACTGTTTTCATTCGTATTTTCCCTTTGTTTAATTTTTTTTGAGTTTTTATACAAAGCCAAAACTATGGATATTTTCCAACAAATCCATTAAATGGTTAGTTTTTCTTTTTTTAAACTTATTTCTATTTTTGTTTTAGATTTTGTTTGAATAACCATTAACACCCACTGCTTTAAACCCCTATTTTAAAACAAACCAAATGTTTAAATAAAAAAAAAACATGGAATAGCCCGAAACCTTAAACCCGTTTTAAATTTTTAAGTTTGTTATGGGAGATTTTCCTTTTATTGTAAAGGAGCAAATCTCTGAGATTTCGGTCATTCGATTTTTTCTGTATTTTTTAATCCGGCTGAAACTTTTTTGGTGCCTTCGGTATGCCCAAAAAAGCCATTTTGCATCATTAGTTTGTCCATATAATTTTCCATAAAAATTTTGCAGCTGTCCATACAAAAATGATATGTGAAAATTCGAAAATCTGTATCTTTTGAAGGAATTTTTTGATCGATTTGGTGTCTTCGGCAAAGTTGTAGGCATGGATATGGACTACACTGTAATAAAATGATACACGTTAAAAAAAATTGGTGATTTTTAATTTCACTTTTTGTCACTAAAACTTGATTTGCAAAAAACATATTTATTTTTTTTATATGTTTTAGAGGACATCAGCCATATTTGTTTGGAAAATTATATGGACAAACTAATGATGCAAAATGGCTTCTTTGGGCATACCGAAGGCACCAAAAAAGTTTTAGCCGGATTAAAAAATACAAAAATTAAAATTAAAGAGAAAAGACCGATTCCGTAGAGAACTGCTCAAAGGCGAACTATTTTGTAAAGTTGTTCAACCAAGTTCACGTTGCTTTAAGGAGCAATTATATTATGATCGCAACTGAATTGGAAATTCGAATTTTTCATAAATTATAGACCCGAGCAGACGGAAATAACGCCAGAATAACATTTTTTGATATTGGAAAATACTAGGCCAATAACATTTTATGTTATTTATAACAAGATTTGTTATTCGCCGTTATGATTTTTTTGTTATTGAATTGTTATTGTAATAACAGATTAATAACATTTTAAGTTATTCTTCGAACAAATCTTTGTTATTATTTTTTGTTATTTTAACAACTAATCCGATCATCCTAATAACAATTGGAGTTATTCTTCCATACAAAAAATGTTATTTCAAAGTTGTTTTGGCTCTCACACAATATCAGACCAATAACAACTTTTGTTATGATAACATAAACTGTTATTGAACTCTTATGCAAAAATGGATTTTGCAAGAATATTCCATAACACTTTCTGTTATTTTAACAGTATTTGTTATTGAAATGGCATGAATTTAGTTATTACCGTCTGATCGGGGAGTCATAACTTTTTTTTGTAGAATCTCGATAACTCGTGATGGTTACAAACAAACCCCTTTCCTTGTGTGTTGTATTTCTTGTAATTGTCTGAAAAAAAATGAAAAAAAAAATGTTCTAAATAAAAAAACTCTTCTGGGTTATTTCAGATTCAAAAAGTACATTAAATTTCCCTTTAAATATTACAGTCGAGTAATGAAAAATGATAGAATTTTTGAAACCAAGTATATTGAAGATATTAGAAATACATTATACTTGAATTATACTTGAATTTCTTCACTATTATACAAAATTCTGATGCATTTCCATCATCATTCATGTAATTTCGCTAGACAGACAAAGCGCACAGAAAAAAAACTTCCCCTTTTCCCGAAACAATTTGCCGTGGCCATTATTCCCGGCGGAATAGTGCCCAAACTTCCGGCCAGCAGAAACGCTGTCTGCATAAATTTTAATTAACTTTAGGAAATATTTTTGCATTTGTGGCAAACTTTAAATTGGTGGTGAGCGCTCGCCAATTTTCGAGTGCCTGCCTGCCTGCTCGTAGCGATATGTTGGATTCGCTGTGGTGGGGTTCATTATGGTGAGTTTCCTTCTATTTTTTTTTCGTCTTGAATTTTTTTTTCGAGGATGGGGTAATAAATTGGCTCTCATCTCTTTTCCTCACTCCGCGGCAACAGTTTTGGCGCGAGCCCGAAACTTGTGGCAACACACAATGAATGAGCTGCTGCTGCTGGCTGGCGAGGGATATAAGCAGCGAAATTGTTAAAGTTTTGGCCGGAATTTCCTTCGCGAGATTATGGGTTTCTTTTTATGGTGTTTCTTGAAATAGACACTGGCTGATCACGTGTATTTTGCCCTTTTTTTTGCTTCTTTGGCTGTTTAATTAAAACATTATCCTGTCTTCTTTGTACAAGAGTTTATGGGTTTCATTACCGCATGGAATAACGTGGCGGTGGGAATTTATTTCAATTAAGTAGTGAAATTTTTCTTTTTCGCACTTGTGTTCGCGCAAGGTCAGTCGCAGAGTTAGTTTTAATTAAGATTGTGAAATATCTGTTTCGTATTGAAAATTTGCACATCTGTTCGCGTTCAAGTGTCACTGCCAATTTGTGGCCCAATCAGCCAAAGTGAAAATATGAACTGCTTTCTTTACCTCAACGGGTGGAACGGGGAGGTGGCACAAACATGTGACCACGTGTGCCGGGTGGGGGGGTTTGAAAAATTACAAAGTTAAATTTCCCATTTGTTTCCATTTGCTCTCTGTCTCTGTTTTATAATCTCATTTCTGTCGCTGTCACCCGAATGCTCCTCCTTTTCGCTGTTCCGGTATTTCATTGTGTGCACTTTCTCCGGAGCTGCTTGCTGGTTTCCGGAACGGGAGTTTGCTTCTTTTTTTTGCTTAGTTCGCCAGCTCCAGTCACTCCCTGTCACAAGGGTGCATGCCATGGTCCAAAATCTACTGCTGCCGCCACTCGCCAACATTGTGTGCATGAATTCCTCCGAGAAGGATGAGCAGTGCAGTGAAGTTCTCTGGGAAATTAGAAATAATTGGTCAAATAGATAGTACATTAAAGAAATCAAAACTGAATTTTTAAACAATATAAACGAACTTTGTTTAGATTTTTTGTTTGTTCCTGCTCCTGTTTCTGGTTCCTGTTTCTGATTGCTGTTTCTGGTTCCTGTTTCTGATTGCTGTTTCTGGTTCCTGTTTCTGGTTCCTGTTTCTGGTTCCTGTTTCTGGTTCCTGTTTCTGGTTCCTGTTTCTGGTTCTGGTTCTGGTTCTGGTTCCTGGTTCTGGTTCCTGGTTCTGGTCCTGTTTCTGATTCCTGTTTCTGGTTCCTGTTTCTGGTTCCTGTTCCTGGTTCCTGTTCCTGGTTCATGTTTCGGGTTCTAGTTCTAGTTCTGGTTCTGGTTCTGGTTCTGGTTCTGGTTCTGGTTCTGGTTCTGGTTCTGGTTCTGGTTCTGGTTCTGGTTCTGGTTCTGGTTCTGGTTCTGGTTCTGGTTCTGGTTCTGGTTCTTGGTTCTGGTTCTGGTTCTGGTTCTGGTTCTGGTTCTGGTTCTGGTTCTGGTTCTGGTTCTGGTTCTGGTTCTGGTTCTGGTTCTGGTTCTGGTTCTGGCTCTGGTTCTGGTTCCTGTTTCTGGTTCCTGTTTCTGGTTCCTGTTTCTGGTTCCTGTTTCTGGTTCCTGTTTCTGGTTCCTGTTTCCGGTTCCTGTTTCTGGTTCCTGTTTCTGGTTCCTGTTTCTGGTTCCTGTTTCTGGTTCCTGTTTCTGGTTCCTGTTTCTGGTTCCTGTTTCTGGTTCCTGTTTCTGGTTCCTGTTTCTGGTTCTGGTTTTAGTTTTGGTTTCGGTTTTGGTTTAGTTTTTGGTTTTGGTTTTGGTTATGGTTTTGGCTTTGGAGCTAGTGTTTTTATAGAAAAACTCACAACATTTAAACAAGATTTCAGCCAAATAAAATCACTGCCTAAAATCCGAGAGAATTCTTCTCCTGCTTCTGGCAAATCCATCCCCAACTCCCTTTTGCAAAAGGGACTTTCTGCCAGAGCTGGACACCAAAAGTGCAACCCTAAAAAAAAAACAAAAAAAATAGTTTGAGTGCAAACGAGAGTAACACCATCATGCCTGGCGTGGCACACAAACATCCTTCTCTCTCCAGAGACAGAAAGAAGAGAGAGACAGAGTGCAGTTGTTGTCCACCCTTTTCGCCATCCCGCGGGGGAAAGGCACATATATTTTCAAATTATTCCACTTTACAACAAAAACATCTGCCATAAATTTTAGTCCTGCTCCGCAGAAGAGTGTGCTCGTGCGAGCGATGGTTGGTGCTTTGATTCGGGGACTAGTTTTTGCACATTGTTAGGAAAAAAGGTGCAAAAAAGTGCTAGGGTCATGATAGGGGCACAAAAACACCCAGCAACGACGGCAGCTTCCAAAAATTCAAAATCGGAAAAGCAAATTCTCATCATCATTCGCAGGCACACAAAAAAAGAAACGATAAACGGAATATCGTCACAATCTCGAATTGCAAAACCGCACCTGGGGACGATTCAGCATCGGTTATAGTCATATCATATGCAAAGTGTGTCTACTTCTTCTATTCTGTTGGTGATGTTGCTGCTGCTGCAGATTGGTGCCAGTTGGCACAAGTTTGCAATATAAGAAGCAGAAGCTATATGGTGGGAGGATCGAATCATGCAGTTGGCGGTAGAATTTGAAGCAGTTTGATTTTTATTGTTTTGAAAATTAGTTGAAACAAATTTTCCGATATTAAAAAATTGAAAACGATTCAAAATGATTTAAAGTGATTAAGCATGATTCGAAAAAAAATCAAAATGATTCAAAATAGTCAAACATAATTGAAAAAAATCAAAATGATTCTAAATGAGTAAATATTATTCAAAATTATTCAAAATGATTAAAAATGATTTAAAATGATTCAAAATGATTCAAAATGATTCAAAATGATTCAAAATGATTCAAAATGATTCAAAATGATTCAAAATGATTCAAAATGATTCAAAATGATTCAAAATGATTCAAAATGATTCAAAATGATTCAAAAAGATTCAAAATGATTCAAAATGATTCAAAATGATTCAAAATGATTCAAAATGATTCAAAAAGATTCAAAATGATTCAAAATGATTCAAAATGATTCAAAACGATTTCAATATGAATTTGTGTAAGGCTTCATACTTGAAGGCAACCTGTAAATATTGCATTTCCAAAAGCTCCAGCACATGGAAGATGACACCACCTCCACAAGTATAGAACGCGCCAGAGCACAGCACACCAGCAAGGCATCAAATATCGGGCATCCCATCTGACGTTAACGAGTGCAAATCCGATATAATATTAATGCAATCACAATCATTTATTACAATTCAACGCAAATTGTCAGATACTCTGCGCTCGCTTGCCAACTCCAAAATTGATCAGTAAAATTTGACGACACAGCACGGGAGCCGGTGAATATTGAATATCGTTTCGAACAGTTCAATTATTTAAATTGTTGCGCCACGTGAACAGAGAAAAATTCAATGCATCATTTAGTCATAAACAGCTGGCAAATTTTACATCATTCGACCGGTTTCAAATCCAATTACGAAGCCAACTTGTAAGCAAAATATTATTAATTAAAACACTTGACCAGCAGCAGCAGCATCACGAGTGTGGGCAACCTATTAAAACACACAAACACCGTTGGTCAAACAAAATTGAGCTTTGTTGTTATTGGCAGCCAGTGAGCCAGAAATTGCAGCCAATCAAAATAAGGTTTGTTGTTGGTGGAGGTTATGATCAGCGTAACGCTGGTTTAATGGTTTGAAAAGTGCCAATTTTCAATGCTAATTGAAATTGCTTTTTTTTTACTTTTTTATTCAATTTCTTTTAATAAAAATTTCGAACATGAAAAAATATTAATTTTAACCATATTTGGATTGTTTTTCGAACACAGTTAAAGCTGCAAAACGCCATTAGTTGGATAAACATGGAAATGTTTGCGTTTGAGTAATTTGTTCGCAGTCACCTTAAACAACAATCCCGAGTAAGCAAATACGGGGTTAAATTTAAACGTTGTTGAATTGAATATCGCAAAGCGGGTTTCAGCCATGTGACTAAATCGGCTCGGAACTATCGCCATTATGGTTGCATCAATTTACCTCTAATGAAGCAAACGGAAATCCTTTTGATATCGGTTGGAAGGAGTGGGTTTAGTATGAAGATTACACGGTGTGCTAGAAATGTTTGAACATTTGAACATTGAACTTTTTAATTTTTTCTATATTTTGTGTGATCTGATCATAATTAAAAACTTTTATTTAAATTTATTAAAATATCAGTTTTCACCATTCCGTGCCAATTCAAATTGCAAGTTGTGACCTGGTGTCGCGCTCATCGCAAATTCCATCAATTAGCTGGCTTATCCTCATCCGACCTGGTCAGTGGCGTAAATGATGCTGATGATACGGTTTCTGGGGCTTTGCATCACAATGGTGGTGGCTGCAGAAAGGAAGATTTAATTAGATGGAAGCTATATGTGGTGGCTCTATCGCTTTGAGGTATTTATCTTCAAAGCTAAAGATTGGATTGAATTGATTCAAGGATATTTGTAACGAACTACTCATGTTGTTTTTGTTTAATTACTCCTGACATTTCCTCCTTGTCACGCTATTGAGAAAGAAAACTAATACTTGAATATATTTGTTGATTTGCCTTCGAATCTAGCTGGTGTTTAAAAAGAAAACAAAATTGAAGGGAGTATGTCACACATATACAAAAAAAATGATATAAGAATGTCCCTATGTAACCAGTGAATGCTGAAAATTTACGTTTTTTTGTATAAAAGTCCATAAATCATGAGAAGTAAAAGAAATAAATTAAAAAAAATAACTTTTGAACAATTATGATTACATAAGGGTGAGAATGTCAATTCAAAGAATGCTCAGAATTTGGATTTATTTGTAAAGAAGTCTATGAAACATGCAGACAGTATAAAAAAGTTTACAGTTCAGACTTCAGAATGCTTTGGAAATTTATTACTTCGGATAATCAAATTTTCGGATAATCGAATAACGATTTTTTCGATGTCTTATTTTTGTTTTCGATCTTAAGAGCTCTGAACTACGCAAAAGTGAATTAGAATTTGACAAATTTAAGATGGCGGCAAAAATGGTGCAGTTAAACAAATATTGCAAAAGAAATGAAATTTTCATTGAAAAATCTTATACAATCGGCTGTAAACTATTTGGGATGCATTGAATGATGATCGGAAAAAGACGTAAAACTTAGGGGAATAATAATTTCATGAACTCATTTATATTTTGCAAATTCCTAACAGATGCACAAAGGAATGTTGTATAAAGTATATTGTAATACTTTTTGCCTTACTTTAAAAAATGGGCTTTAAATTTTAAATTTAGTTTTCTTGCCCCCTCGACCTCGATGAGAGCCGAGGGATAAAAACTTTAAATATTTTTTTTGTCAGCCTAGAACAAATTTCAACCAGTCCTTCACAAAACCGAGTCTTTTCTTGAATATAAGTGATTTTGTGAAAATTTTGAATATTTAAAAACATGCTATTGCTTTAAAATTTTAAACATGCTGAAAATATTGAGTATTCAAAAAAATATAACTTTCAAAACTTACGCAAAATTTCCGAGGATTTGATACCTATTTAAAAACTGCTTTTTTCAAAGTTACGTAGTTTCGTGATAATTTTAAGAGTGAATTGATTGTGAAAGACATATATAAAAACCCGATTTAATCCCACCAGGGGTGAGATAGAGCCTTTCTTACTAAAGAATATAACTTCTCTCAATTCACAACATCGACTTGATACAAAAAATCTTATGATGAAAGCAAGGTATTATTAATGATGTGTTTTCTAAAAAAAATTTAAAACACAATTTTCACCTATCGAATATTTTTAATCGTACAAATTCTTAGCTTCCAATGCGCAAGTGACGACACACACCGCGGTTTTGGTTTTCTAGTTTTGGTACGAGCCCAAAAACCGAACAAAGCAGGCGCAAAGCAAAACCGAGTTAACCGCACAGTGGGAAGCTTGCCATTCAGCGTCTACGAAAGTGGGAGAGTCAGAGATAGATATTTTTACAACCGCACCACTACACACTCAATCGCAATACCTTAGGTAGATAGCCATTGGCGTCGCGAACATTGAAAACTTTGAAAACGATATAAAGCTTCGAAGCTTCGAAAGCTCCTATTGGAATCCAATGAACTCTGTTTAATAAAACGACACGACAAATGAAGCCTACTTAAAGGCGATTTTAGGAGCACAAGGGAAACAAATTGATTGTACCCGGATGAATGTACTATGTCAAAAAAGTTTTTGCATTAACATTGAACAGTTATGCAAAAACTGACAGAGCAAAAGAAACCGAAAAGCTACGATATCTTACATGTTGAAGGAAACATCGGTAGACAAGCTACTACGAACGAGTATAAGTCGAGCCGAAACATATGCGCCAGCATTCTCGCGCCAGTATTCGAAGCTCAACTTGACAACTTGTCGACTTGGCGACGAAGCGTCGAAAATCGATGCAGTGTGATTTTTAAGTGATTTTTCGGTTTAAAATTCATGCTGAATCGACATATTAACGAAGCTGGAAATGACGTCCTGGCTTAAAGTAAAACCTATACCTTTCCTTAGTAAGAAAGGCAAAAAGTAAATCGTTCTAAAAATTGATCGGGATTGCCGATCGATGTCAAATTTGTTTCAGATGCTCACTCATGGTCTGTACTATGAATGTAGCAAGAAATTTCGAATAAAATCAGAAATGAAAAATGTTGGCGAAGGTCACCAGGTGGGCTTTTACCTTTTTTTAGGGATTTTGTTTCTTATGGTAGGTCAATCAAACGGCTCTAACTCCAGAACCATATTATGAATCTGGATGAAAATTTGGGAGGTTGTAGAGCTCGAAAAATGCAATTTTTGAGATAAATAAAAGATATGAAAATGAAAAAATTGGACCATATTTTCATTTGGAAACTGTGTATTTTCTGGAAAAGTCTGGCCGCATCCGAAAACAGATGAATAATTCGAAATTTGCGCGGCAACTCGCCCAGGTTCAGCACACTAGCTTTCATCTGCATTTAGGAGAATCGAAATCGGATTTATGGGAGCTGAGAACGGCGCGACACAAAATTTTGCAAAATTTTACCACATACGAACATCACTTGACCTCCACGGAATTTATTTTCTCAAAATTCGAGGGTTCGAGATAGACGAGTTCTATCAAGGTGAATCGATAGAGCGTCGAAAATCGATGCAGTGTGATTTTTTAGCGATTTTTCGGTTTAAAATTCAAGCTGAATCGACATATTTACGAAGCTGGAAATGACGTCCTGGCTTAAAGTAAAACCTATACCTTTCTTTAGTAAGAAAGGCAAAAAATGTGTAGTTTTGTGAAAATTGTGATTATTCGAAAAACTATGTTTAACTTTCGAAATTCATAGAAAAATACCGATCATTTGATTCTCATCTTGTAAAAAACTGAAATTTTTAGTATTTGTCCAAAAATTCAGAGTTTTGTGAAAAATTAGAGTATTTTTCCAAAATTATATAGTTTTATGAAATTTTTTAGTATTTCTCCAAAATTTCATAGTTTTGTAAAAAAAATTAGTATTTTTCCAAAAGTACAAAGTATTGTAAAATATTTTAGTGTTTTTACAAAATTATATAGTTTTGTGAAATTTTTTAGTTTTTTTTCCAAAATTACATAGTTTTGTGATTTTTTTAGTATTTTTCCAAAAATACAAAGTTTTGTAAAAAATTTCAGTATTTTTCCAAAAATACATAGTTTTGTGAATTTTTTTAGTATTTTTCCAAAAATGCATAGTTTTGTGAAATTTTTTTGTATTTTTCCAAAAATACATAGTTTTGTGATTATTTTTAGTATTTAAAAAAAATGTTGTGAATTTCGAATTGCATAATCAAATCTTGTTTGTTTGATACCCATATGGGTATCAATATTGCAATATTGCAATATCAATGGTTCTGGGGTTTTTTAAAGAAAAAAATGCATATGCAAAATACAGGTAAAAACATTTATTAAATTAAAAAAAAACATTTACTGCAATTCCATTTGAAAAGAGTCTAAAAAAGTTCCTTCACATAATTTCAACCGATTTAAGATGTCTTGGACGCAAGTGAAAAGTGATTAGTTTTCTTTTCATGGAAAAATAATTTGAGATTTGAAAAAAACAAGCCAAACATTTGAAAAAGTCGTATGAAAACTTGAAATGGCGTTTTGTCTGTGTCTAGAGCAAAGAGCCTATTGCTTATTTTTTTGAGATTCCTCGAAAAATTTCACAAAATATGTCAAAAAATTTGATGTCGATCCGTTCGTTTCTGAGATATGTTTTTTTTTGAAAATAAAAACTGGATTTTTCGACAGCCACTTGCAAAATCAGGATAATCGGCAATAAAAAACTATTTTCAATAAAATTGTGATACATTTAAATACAGGTTTGGTTACCAAAAGTTGCGTCTTTCAATTACAACAGCTAATCTGGGTGTTTATTAGAGTGTGAAAAAAATGACTTTTGGGCGAGCATTCAGGGGTTTGTTTCGGTGGGCATACTGAGCCCAAATCCCAAATATGAGCTTGATTGGACTTAACAGGAGCTGGCGCTCCGCCCTTCAATTTTAAATGGGATTTAAGCCGTAAAAATACTTTTTTTCAAAAATGTCTATTTTTGAGGCACTTTGGCCACCAATGCGTTTACCCTGGAGCTCGGTACACTGCCATTGAAAAAACGACTAATATCCACTTTTGGCAAAAACGAGATATTACCACCAGGTGGTGGAGGACGTTCCAACGCATCGTCTGGAACTTGAATTTTACTGAAATAGTGTCTAGACTTGGCTGCCGATGCGAAAAACCAAACGGCTAATATGCCACTCTTATGGGAAATTACCTTGACGGAGATTTTGTGTCAAACACTAAAACGCGTTTTTCTCGGAATACCTGATTTGGCGTAATAGCCGAATTTTCAATTATGGGCAGTACAGACCTTCAAAGTTTGGCATTTTTTTTCGAAAAATCAGCCCCGGCAAAATCAAATGGCGTCTCGGGCGTCAAGAGGTGCGACGCATATTGCACAAATTATTCCAACTGCAACCTAAATGAAAAGTTAACATTATCCAGTCATGTTTCGGGAAATGATACTCCTATTGTGTCCACTCGCAAACTTCAGACACTGCCGAGCTCACTGACGACAGTTGAATAATGTAACACTCGACTCAATTTCTGTGCACAGACTTTGCCCTATTCTGCGATGGCCAAGAACCCCCGCGAGGGTCACATTGCGCGCTTGACGAACCAAAAGCTCGCTCTCTCCCTTTGGTAAAATCAACACAATTAATGGGATTTATTTCCTCCTGCTCCTCCTGCTAGCTCACCCAAGCTCGATCCTTTCAGCACAAAAGATGAATTCCAAATTGCAAATTGCTTGCCCTCCTGATTGTTAATCCGAAAGTCAACACCTTGTGCCACGGTGAGCTTTTTCGCAACGACAGAGAGAGAAAATAATTATGCGCTTCGGTGGAGCTTTTTTGCTAGAGTGACGTAAGTGCCACCTAGTTTATATCTCAAATTGGCGCTTACGCCACTCAGTGTCACTAACTGCCCTGTAGGTGATGCAGCGCTGAATAGGGCCCCTGCAATACAAGGTTGGTCACACAGAAAAACGAAACTTTTTCCAGCAGCAGCAGCACCACCAAATCTGCAATGAGAACAATGGCGCTAGGAAAAACAGTCAAGTCACCGAAAAAAAAGTGTTCTCTCTGGTGGAAAATTGCACCTCTCGCGCTGCTTCTGCAAAATGAATGGAATAATGTTTGAGAGTCCGAAATTGAATTTGTCTTGCTTTTGCAAATTAGTTTGTAAGAGAATGGGCTTCCAAGTTTTGTGCTGACGAATGCTGGTGACGAAGACGGCTAATGAATGGGTAAATATTCAATTGTTCTGGGTGTTTGTGGATTATTAGCAGATCTGGTTGTCGTAATTGGATGTTTGGGAAGTGGAGCGTACTTAAAATCATTTTTTTTTAATTTTCAAGTTAGTTAATGCCAATTGTCACTGAATTGAGAATCTTATTTTTTTAAGTTTATTAGCTAATTTTAAGACGCTGAAATCGGCAATTTCGCTAAAGGTACGTCCTTAAATTTCAAATATTTTTTAAGGACTCAATTTAAATTGCCTTAAGACTAGACCTTCTACTTTCTCCGATATCCCAAACAAAGCTCCATAATCAAAGGCATTAACGTAGCCGCCCTCCATTCACCGGAAGAAATCTGGCCAATTTAATTTCAGATTCAGAACCACCCATAAAACGCTAAACGGGGTCTGGGAAATTTTATTTCCAGATTTTGATTTCGGAAAAGAAATTCAAGATTCGGAAAAGCGCCCCTCGTTAGCATAATCACTCGGGGTCCACTGGCTGCTGCTGGCTGGTCTGGTTGAGTGACCATTCGACCAAAGGGGTTGTTTTTTCCCCGGCCGGACTGGCAAAAGGTTTCGGATTTTTCCGGTCCATCAATTATTCATCGAGTGTCGAACGAACAACGTGATGTTTGTGCCCATGTTTGTCCATGAGTTTGCAGTGGGTGGCAGGGCAGGCAGAACGAAAGCAGAAGGCAGAAAATCAAACAGCACATATAAATCCCAAACTGGAAATTTGGTTTTGATGAATGCAAAAAGATGTATAGGTGGATTCTGGTGGGAAATCATTTCAATGTTTCGCTGAAAAAAAAACTTCAAGAATGAATAATATTTTTCTCTCGGCATGATTACTTTCTTCCTTCATCTATCAAATCTACCCAATTCAGCCCAGAAAACTTTTGGCTAACATCTCAGTCAACTGTAATTTGCCCCAATCCACTTTACCGTGATAAGCAGCACCGGCAAGGTTGAGAGAAATAAAACAGCTACACGGTGTCAGCAGAATCTCCACACAGACGAGACTTGCCTGGCAAGCGACCAGCGTAACGCTAATAGTGACGGAATGCAAAATTTTTGAAAAGTCTGAAGCTTTCAGAAAATATTTCCGTCGTCGCTGCTGCCACTACACGTGGAACTCTGGCGTGCTGAAATTATTCTATCACATCTAACTATTGCCGTGGAGTTTTTTTTTTCACTCGCTCTATGAGAACAAATGTGTTCCAGGAAAAATTATGAAAAGTGTAGTGAATTGTTAATAGTTGAACAGTTGTGAATATAATAAATAAAAGTTTCCAAATTGACTAATTTGAATATTAAAACAAATGATTTTTTTTTAACTTTTTCAGTAATTAAAAATTTTGGTGAAAATTCTTAAGTGGAGCATCAACACTTCCCGTCTTCCAAATCCCCTATCCTTGTCCCTGGTGCGCGGTGGAGATGGGAGCGGCCGGCAATGGACGGCTGTCATTGTGGTGAGAGTCTGGTTCAGGTGGAGTTGGTTTTATTCCCAATTATCAATTCCTAGGCAACTTGGACTTAGACAATCATCACGTAACATGACGAAATCCAGTCTGCAATTTGCTAATATCACCGTCTCCTAGCGAAGCGAATTAAAAATGTTGGTGAAAATAATTAAAATTATCGTTATGAAAATGGAAGTAATGTTATGATATTATCATCAAACTATCAAGATATGATTCAAACTTTTTTAATTAATTATTTGTTTTCACAAGGTCGTTTTGAGAAAATGTTGCTTTGTGGAAAACTCAGCTTTTTGTGATTCATGGGTAACATTATTATCCTATTAATATTTTTCGTTAAACATACACAGGTTAAAAAATTGCATAAATTTAAACGGGATCGGTTAAATATTATCTCTTTGCAATGATGTAATATTTTCTCAATTTAGACTGAAAAAGTGGTATTACCATATTATCAGAATAGTGGTAAATATGTTTTCATTCCCAGATGTAATATAACCATGACTTTTTTTACTGTGTACTACACACAGTGTGTAGTCCCAAAAAATTGTCTAGGGCAGCGATTCACTCTTTGCCTACTTGATTTATTAGGGTACACCCTAGAAGAAAAGCGAAAATCGCTGGTCTTGGGTATCAAACTTCTTCCAGTAGGCTGAGAATTAAAATTTGAGCGATTTGCCGTAGTATCTTGTATCGCGGACCGCTTGTAAAACACAAATAAAATGACTGAAAGTTGTTTGATTTTTAAACATGTAAGGTTTATATTATTTAACTTACATACATCTTGTTAATTTCTTTCTGATGTGAGCAATTCTCTACCAAAACCGGAAATTGATTTTATTTGTATTTTTTTATTTGGCTCAAACTTTGTGGGGGCCTTCCCTATGACCAAATATGCTATTTTGTGTCATTGGTTCACCCATACAAGTCTCCATATAATTTTGGCTGCTGTCCATACAAAAATGGTATGTAAATATTCAAACAGCTGTAACTTTTGAGTGAATTTTCTGATCAATTTGGTGTCTTCGGCAAAGTTGTAGGTATTGTTGAGGACTTTTGAGAAAAAATAGGTACACGGAAAAAAAATTGCAGATTTTTTTATCAACTTTTTTTTACAAAAACTCAATTTCCTAAAATACGTATTTTTTGATTTTCGAGGTTTTTTGATATGTTTTAGGGGACAAAAATCCGCAACTTTTGAGCCATAGAGAAACATGGTCAAAAAATCTGCCACCGAGCTATACATTTTTGAAAGATAGTGATTTTTGGAAAAAAATGAAGTTTCATGCAAAAACAAGTTAGACATTATTTTTTAATGCAAAATTGAATTTGCAATCGAAAAGTACTTTACAGATTTTTTGATAAAGGGCTCCGTTTCAAGAGATAGCCACCGAAAGTTTGATTTCAGCGAAATATTTGCAGTTTTTTAATTTTAAAAAAATAGTGACCATTAGTGACCATTTCTAAAAATATTTTTTTTTGAAAAGATCAGAAAATTTGCTATAAAATTGTCTAAGAGAAATTGAAGATTGGACCTCTGGTTGCTGAGATACAGCGGCTTAAAGGAAAAGAAACACGAAAATTGAAGTTTTCTTAATATCGCCAAAAAACACACGCAAATAATGTCAAACTTGTTTTTGCATGAAACTTTCATTTTTTCAAAAATTCATAACTCGGCTGCAGATTTTTTGACCATGTTTCTCTATGGCTCAAATGTTGCGGATTTTTGTCCCCTAAAACATATCAAAAAATCTCGAAAATCAAAAAATATGTATTTTGGGAAATTGAGTTTTAGAGAAAAAAAAGTTGATAAAAAAATCTGCAAATTTTTTTCCGTGTACCTATTTTTTTCTCAAAAGTCCTCAACAATACCTACAACTTTGCCCAAGACACCAAATTGATCAGAAAATTCACTCAAAAGTTACATTTGTTTGAATATTTACATACCATTTTTGTATGGGCAGCTGCCAAAATTGTATGGAGACTTGTATGGGTGAATCAATGACGCAAAATAGCTTATTTGGTCGTATGGAAGGCCCCCACAAAGTTTAAGTCAAATAAAAAAAATAGAAAAAATAAAAATGGTCGAAATCGGCCGATTTCGTAGAGAGTTGTATTCTTTTTCATTAAGCAAAAAAAAAGAAATAAAAATAAAGATGATTGAAAATACAACTTTTTCATACATCAAGTTTAATAATTGCATGATTTTCAATCAAAGATTAAAACTATTTAAAGATTTAAATCAATTTTGAAACAAGCATTTCTTGAACTGTTTATTTTTTAAAGCAATTAAATATAAATAAATTATAATTTTACCAACAATACTTTTTTTCGGTAGGTTAGTGAAATTTGCCTGGAAAGCAAATAAATAAAATTGCATCAATTTCAAACATGTCGTTGCCTTTGGAACACTTGGGATCATCGTGCTAAATTTCAAAACCATGCTTAACAGAAATTATTTGATACTTTTTTGTTAAAATAATATTTTTACTGACTTTCAAACGTGTCCCAATGTTTGTGCTATAACATTTCTTTAAAATTTGTTACAATTGTGTAGTGTTTTTAGTTAGTAACATTTCTGATTGTCAATAATAAAGCTCGAAGGAAAATTTGTTCAATGAAAGAAGTGGCATAGAAATGAAGTACTATCGTGATTTTCAAAAATATTTCAAACTCAGAGCATTGACCTTTGGTCATTGTTTTATCAAACTTTCTCTTGACCTATTTTGCTCAAATTTTGTCCTGATTTGATCTGAATTCAGGGGGTCCGAAGCCTTCTACAGAATAAACCTAATTTTTTGGTTTGGCGGTTTGGTGAACCCTGGTCTAGAACATAAATAAATAAACGGCACAAATACAACTTCTTTCTTATAATGTGCTAGCTTGTGTGAAAAAATAATTGCCGTCGTTACAGGAAAGAAATAAAAAAACAAACCAATAAATAATATTATGAGAGTTTCCTTTTCAATGTTTAATATTTCATGGAAATTGATTTTTGAAACATATTAGTTCTAGGCAGGATTAAAATGGAACATGAAAATCATGTCATCTTGCAAGAATGACCAAATATTTACTATATCAGTTATGGTGGCATCTTTTTGAAATCGAAGAATTTCAGGTATCCCTAAATCAAAATTTTCACATTTTCTTTTCTCATAAATTAGCTATAAAATTTGAACCGAGAACAAATTTAGATCATGTTACAAATTTGAAGAAGATTTTATTGAAGCCATTCTGGAAATTTACGAAAAAAAAAGAATTTCCGTCGAATATTCCGCACATCACCCCATCAAAAAAGGTGTTCATGAATCAACGAGATGAGTTCGGCTGAGTGGTGGATGGGCGGGGTGGCAGGTTTGCATGTCAAGTATGTAGAAAGGTAGCAGGTATGCCATAACTCCTGCCACTGCCAGGCGGCCAACGGCAGGTATACGGCTGATCCGGCGCACGATATTCCACCTCGGAGTTGGGGCTGATGGATGCCGCCTCGTTGGTTTGGCAGAAGCCAGTTCGAGAGCAATATATGACGAGATGAGTGAACGGAGGCTGCCTGTCTGTCTGATCTGTGTGTGTGAGTGTGTCGAGTGTGTGTAAGTGTGCCAACCATGATAAAGTTCCTTCAAGCCGTTTCTGAAATGAATTTGATTTGCATAATGCCATCCCTCCAGATTTTATCCCAGCCGGGTCGTCGTGGGATTCCCGGAATCTCTCGTGAATTGGGATGCAAAGTACGGGACTTCCGAACAAGTAGCAGCAGCAGCAACAAGAAGAAGATGAAGAATTTGCACAAAACGCTTCGGGACTCGGGAAAATTGTGGGGGCGGAGGTACGGAAAATGTCCTGATCTGGGAATTGCTCTGCGGCTGCGATGGTGACGTGACGACCTCGTTGGATATGGAACGGAATGTGTTTAACCCGGGATGACTCTATCAAATAGTTTTGCAGTGGTTAAGATGCGGTGAGTTACTGTGGCTGCGTGCTCCGTACTTGGTGCACATATCTGATTGCATGGCTTGAGGTGAATGGGATGACTGTCGTGAATTAGCTTCCTCTGCAGAGTGCTGAATTTGATTATTTCAAAATAAATTTTAAAAATTTCATTATTCCAACCTTTCTGACACCTCTCAAGTAAAAAAAAAAGGCAAAACACGTCCAAAGACCTTTTACCGGAACCAGAGTGTCCTAATAATAATCAAAATTACGGTCGTGAGGGCTAATGTTCTCCTCGAGGCCCACCCACGTTTAAGTACGACAGCCGGTGGCCATTTCGCGAGGGTCTCTTTCCGTTTCTTTCTCTCTTGAGAGGATGGCCTCCCCCCATTAAGCGAGACACTCCAGTCTTCCGTACACTCACTATTATAGGCACAATGAAGAGCGGAAATATTCATTACGCCCTCTAGTTGTGGAGGGTCGAAGTAAAAATGTTTTTAATGTTTTGCGAGCGAGATTTGCTTACGGTTGGTGGGATGAGTCTCCCGGGGAAGGGCTTTTAGCAGGTTTCCTTAAGGGTTGCTTTTAGTAAGCATTACTGGGGTGATCGGTACTTATGAAATAATTTCATTTGAATAGTAGGTACTTAATTAAATGCACAGCAGCAACATTGACAAAGCAGACAAAGTAGGCTTGACCAAAAGATTTCTAAAGCGCCATTTCAATGTTGACAAACAACTATTTCTGATATTTTTTTTTCTTATTTTAATTTATATATCGTAAAATCAACTGTGGATTAATAAACTGCGGTTTTAATGAAACAATTTGTCAAACAGGATACGCTAACCGATTTTTATTCCAAAATTGTTTCAAAAATTTATTTCAAACTTTTGTTCTTGTACAAGGTGTCAATATGCTCAGTAAATTACCTCATTCGAACCGTTTCGAAAACTTTTTAAAATATTTTAAGCCTGATTTTAGAATCAAATTGCAAAAGTTATTCTTAACTGATTTATACTTCATTATAGTGATGATACTATCAAAAATTTGTAAAATAATAATGAATTTATGAACATATTTTTTTCTTTAACTTTTACGCACCTCAAAATTTGACTAAAATGTTTTTAAGCCGTTCCTAATATGTTCAAAATTGTTGTCAATAATTTTTTTGTATCCGAAAAAATCAATGAAAAAATTAGAAAGGGAGGGGAGGACGAATATTTGGAACACAATTTCGATAACCTTATCATTTTGAGCATGATTGAACCCGTTTGAAAATATTTCGTTTTTTTTTTAATTTAAATGTATAGGAAAAGGGTTTTTTTTTATTCGTTTGTCAAAACTTTGATTGCTTTTTAAAACTATCGCTTACTTTTTCAAAAGGTCCTATGTACATAGGAAACCCATGGCGCAATGGTTGTTTTGAAAACGTATTCTAAATGCTAAAACTCTGGCTTGTTTTTTTTTTCGTTTTATCCCTTCTCTTTCCTCCTTTTGATTCAGGCCATATTCAGGGGGCTTAAACCAAAACAAAATTGGAATTCAACAAAAAAAAAAAATTCTAGCGGTAAAATGCAACTCAATATTATTTTTTACACTTTAAGTTTTACCCATTGCCTATTTTTGTTGTTTTATCATCATCGTGTTCTCCAGCAAAATAATTTGACGTTTCTTTTGCTGAAATTTCAGTTGTTTTGACAACCATTTTACTGAAATTTCAGTAAATCATCTGTCAAAATGACAAATATCAGTTAACTGAGAATTCAGTAAAATCAAAATTACTGAATCGTTTACTGAAATTTCAGTAGATGAAAATTCAGTAAAAAATTCAGCAAAAAAAATTGGTGTGTAGTTTATGCAACAAGTTGCAAAAAAATGTGTTCTTCAGCACGAGTCGTACATTCAACGAGGTTCACCGAGTTGGATAAATACGACGAGTGCTGAAAAATCAAGTTTTGCGACGAGTTTCATACGTTTATTTTGCAATTCCGAAAAACTCTAATTTTTTATCACTGAAATAAATGCTGAAAGCACATGTTTTACAAAATAAAAATAAAAAAAAAAATAAAAAGTAGGATGTTTTGTCGTTCGAAAATTACGGGAAAAGTAAATAGTATCACGACGGAATTCAAAAAAAAAATCAATGAAAACCTCAAACTTATATGAACCAATGACGAGAAACAGCGATTTGATTGAAAAATGTTTAATTGTACGAAATAAAACACACACGGAAATAGGCAGAGCTATTGCTAGCAAGCGAAAAGTAAACATTTTCATGGCCTACCAAGACATCACGTTTCTGGCGTCATTGTCTTTGGTCATTTGTTAAAAAAATAAAGAAGATAATGCTGCCTACTTTCTTTGTTCTGTTGAGGGTTTTGCAAAGTTATGAGTAAATGATTTTTTTATGAGCTTTTGATTATTTTTTTGAAAATCTCCAAACAAGAGGCCGATGCCAAAATAAAAGGATGGTCCAATTTACACAAAACTTGAGATATCAGTAAATGAACGTTTTCTCCTAGTTTGGTCAAAATCGGTGAAGGTCGAGTCCAAAAGTGTACTTAGTTGACATGGAATATCAACTGTCAATATTCAAATGCTGTGCCTAGTTTTCCTTGATATAGTAAAGATTTTTATGTATATAAGCTTTTTTCATAAAAAAACATGCTATTTGAATATAAAATATTGATATTTTTGATCATAATGTTTTGTGCATGATGCTGTTTACGTTTGCCAATTTTGTAGGAGGTAGTATTTTTGGACATATTTTTTTCATCTTACTAATTTTGTTTGTGGACAGACATTTTTTTACAAAGTAACTATTTGTTCATACGAAATTTTCATGTCAGTTGATATGAAATATATTGCTCTGATATTGAATAAAGTAGTTTAAGATACTTTTTCGGGTCAAATATAACCCATGAGGCGAGGATTGATTTACATTAATTCGGAATTAGCGAGAAAAAATAGTATTCATTTTTTTTTGCTCATAAATGTGTAAGGGAATCCAAATTTATTTCTTTTTTTTTCCTAATGAAAAAGTTCTTCGAAAACACTTTTAAAATTGATTGTAAATTATGCAGAATATACTGTATGATGCTTATTTATGTTTAAACTTTTAAATATTTCACCAAATTTTGAATTTTGGGACCAGAGCTTGTAAAAAGACGTTAACACACAGTAAAAAAAATCATGGTAATATTACATCTATGAATGAGCACATTTTTGATGTCAGAAAATGTGTGTAATTTTACTACTAAAAATGTTTGAATTCACATCTTTTCCGATGTTATGTCACTTTTTCTGTCTAAATTGAGGTAATATTATATCATTAAAGAGGAAATATTGAACCTTCAAATTTTACAGCTTCCAAAATTACACATTTTTCTACTGTGAAGCCCGGATTAGCACATAATACAAGAAGATATTTTATTTATAGAAAAAAAAATCAAATTGATAGATACCGTAGTTTTTCGCAAGAATATGTACATTGAGTTTTTTTTTTTATTTTGTATTAAGTGACATCAAACTCTAACCAAAGAATGAAATTAATACACTTACAAAATAAAAGGATGAAACCACCACCTCTCAAAACCCCATTTCGATCAATAAATTCAATTTTCGCTCGAAAGCCCCGGAAACACGGTATGACAACCCGGGGGTTTCACCACTTTTGTGCCAACTTCTCCTAATCCCTTCGAATGGAAAACACATTAGTTGTGGTATTTACTTGAAGATAATTTATTTTAACTCTCGTCTGCAGCAGCAGCAGCAACAGCCCTAACCCATTTCCCCTTGGTACATGTGTGTAGTACCATTTCAGAGACATACACGAGCTGAGACTTTTGAGCCCAAGAGCAGTAGGAGCAGTGTCCCAGAAACCACGCGCAGAGGAAGAAGCTTTTCAAGTGCTAGACAAACTTAACTTGGCTGGTGCTTAGAGAAGCTCTCTCTTCTAAAGCTAATGGATGCTGTCTTTGGGTGTTGGGAGGTTGGAAAGTGTGTGCGGTTTTGTGAGATGCTCTTGGATCGTTGGATCGGTTGGTTGGTTGGATGGTGAAGCCAAGAGATTTCAAGATAATTATCAAAGTTTGCAGGATGTCTCCTGAGTGGAAAGCAATCGAATTGGTTTTTGGTTTGTGTGGGTGGGTGGTAGGGGGTGTGCGGTTTTTCTAAAATTAATTCGTAAGATGGTGGGAAGTTATTTTAATGGGACATCATCCGGGGAACAACATGTCGACTACGTTAGGTTATTTAAGATTTCATGCAAAAATACAAATCCTAATTTAATTTTTTGATGAAAAAAAAAAACACTAAATCAATCACCGAATCGAAAAGCCCCCTCTGTCATTTAAAGACAGCTCGATTTACTGCCCCTTGTTCGAGTCGTTTAGAAAGTCATTAACAATTGCCGCGCCAAATTGAAATAAAAACACAAATCTCGTTCACTGCACTCAATAGACAGGGGCAAAATTTTATGGTTTTTGTATCACTTCGAATACGTTCCGTTTGTACTGCTAATCGTTGGGCTGCCAGTTTGGGGCGTGTTTTTGTCTATTCTGCTTTCACAAAGACAAGAACCAGGGGCTTTGGTCTAGAATGATTAATGAAGTGTGTTTTTATACGACGAAAATCAGTTTTCTGAACCGAAGATTTTGGGGGTCATTGGTTTCTTGATGAAATTTTGAGACGATGTACTTTTTAATTTCTTGTTAATATTGTTCTGCCATAAAAAAACTCAATAAAATTGCTTATTTTTTATTTGTCAAAGAGTGTCATTTTACAACTGCCATCAACCCTTAGAGGTTACAATTCGTATCAATGTCAAATTCTGCAAATGTCCCCATCCACCCTGGCAATCACGATTATTTAGCGCCAAATCCGAGCGAGCTTTCAGTTCAACTGGTATAAACTAGTATAATCGCGAACGCACGTGTCATGCCCCCGTCCCCTGACACGTGGGGTCAATCCTCTACCGGAGATGACAAGGCGGTGCAGGATAAATAATTCCCGGCGCGGGAAACTCAAAATGACGCATTTATTTATGACACACAAACATATTTTATTGCTCTTTGTGCGTGTATGCGTGTGTTGGTTCGTGCAACACAGACGGTCACAATGTCAATCTGTTTGCGAAAACAGTCTCTCACTCTCTCTCTCTCTCGCTCGGTGAACCAAAATTCCGATGAGAATTAATAATTCTGCATCCGTTTCGTGGCCTCATAACCCCACTGGAGAGACAGGTTTCACAAATATTATGATTTTATGTGTTTGTTGTTACTTTTTGCTCGAAAAAGGTAAATGTTTGAGCTGGTGCGTGATCCAAATTGAAATTTGGCCGTTGAGTTGATGAAATGTGAATTTGTACTAATTGAAAGTTGATTAAAATATTGCTGTGAAGTCGGTTTAAATTTAAGTTATGATTGATTTATTGATGATTAAATGACGTTGTTGGTTACAATAGTGTGTACCAATTTGTCACAGTTTCGTAATGTTGCTTGTGGGTTTTTTTTGGTGAAAGCAAATTTAACAACAAGATTAAACTTTTCGATAATTTCGTAGCCGGCTTGAATCTTGCATTTGTTGAAGAAATACATGTTTACAGATTCTAATTTGAGGTTTTTATTTTTGGATATCCAAGATCAGTTACAAAGTCTCCAATTTCAACAGAACGAAACTGATAAATTTCGCTCGAAACCTTTTACGGTTGCTTTCTCAAATCATAAACTTGTTCCTCGAACAACAACACCAGCTGTATCTTGTTTCAACAATGTGCGGAAAAACTCACCCAACCAGACTCTCGACTCTAGCGAAGCAAAGTCATCGCAATAAAAAGCAGTAAAAGAAGAATCAAGTTTTATGCTCACAATTTTATTTAAAAATTAAACTAGTCTCCGACTCACACACACACATACACAGAGCGAGGGATAACATTTCGCTTCATTTAACAGCCATCTGTTCTATTTCCTGAGTGGAGCAGGAGCCACTTTTTACTCGTGCCGAGCAAAAGTTTCAAAATTTAAACATGAAAGAAACATAAAACTTTTTCTCCGGAGCTTTTCTTTCGGTGGATCTGTCTTGGCTCAAATCGTCTTGGTGGACGGTTTTTCCGCCAATCCAAGGAGGCTGGCTTTCGTTTTGTTCTGCTCATCCTGACAGCATCCACGGTTGACAGGATACTTTTACTTCGATGCTTTTTGTCACACTGCTGGAGAAAACCGCTGCGATGAAGCGCAGATAAGACCAATTCAGCGGGGAAATGTGGGACAATACCCCCGGGAAAAAAGTGGAAACTTGGAGCCATTTTGGTTTCGATTGTAGATGTGTTTGCTGCTTTTTCCCCGTGTAAAGTTTCCATTTGTGAACAAAGAGGATACTTTGCCTTTTTTTGTGTGTGGCTTCAAGTGTGACTTTGGCTCGAATATCACATCCCTTTCTTGTACAAATTAAGTTGAATAAGTAGGAAAATAACAATGTCAAACTTATCATGTGTCACAATCAACCAAAAAAGGAAAAAATGTGTTAATTAAATAACGTCTAAGCCTAGCCACTTTCCCGCAAGTAGACCAAGACGCAATAGAGTCGGAGATGCCAACATCGTAGTAGGCTTCCGAAAAGGGGTGCCGAAGAACCGTGCACCCATGCCTGATCAAAGATCGGCGAAATAGCACAGCAAGCCACGACGACATGCTCTGCTCCATGCCAAGCTGTGCGGAAGGAGGAGTAGAAATGGTTGAGGAAGAATTAATCTTATCATGTCATTTTCTGCCTGCATCCAGCGAGTATGTGAGCACCGAAGGAGAGTGTGAGAGAGAGAGAGAGAGAGAGAGAGAGAACGGGAGGAGAAAAGTCCTAATTGTCTTATAATTGATAGATGTTGGAGCGATTATCGGATTACGGGTGGTTTTCTGTTAATTGGAACGAATGAACGATGAGGCCCGGGGTTCGGTGGCCTCCTTTGATTGCATGCGGTTTTGGCGCTGCTGCACACGTGGGGATGGCTGGGCATGGTTGTTGGCTTGGGAGTATTTTGTGGGTGAACTAGATTGCTCTTAAGTGTTTAGTAAAATTGGTAATTGATATTTTCCAAGCAGAAACTTTTTCAATTCATTCTCATTAAAATGTTTTATTTTTGCGAAATTATTATGAACCTTAAAATAAACTAAAACATTTTTTCAATCTTCAGCGATCTTAATGCTTCTCTTTGTTGTGTACATAAATCATCTCAAAAGTTTTCCTGTTAGCTCAAAAGCATTGGCTGATCACTAAATCGGATGCTGGCATCTGCAGCCGGAAATTAAAATAGTATTTTGCGTGCTGCACTGTAGTTACCATAAATGTAACTTTATTTCAATGTGAATACGACCTCATTCATTCACGCTAGTGCGAATTTATGGTTCAAAGTCATTTAAACTTTTTCGATTGGCTTGGTTCTTTGGTGCCAGAATTATTTATTGTTCCAATAAAGCCAATACAAATCATGTATACAGTTTTGATATTCCTTCCTTTAGAAAAACCAGCTTAATCTACCTTTGTGGCTGGCGCCTTCCTCACTGTTTAACAAAAATAGTTCGGGAAATTATTTATACCCGAATATTTTTATTTTGAAACCAAGAGGGCAGCTCACTATGTCCAATTAAGATCTGGATTAGAGTGTAACAAAATTGACTTTTTGGCGAGCATTCAGGGGTTTGTTCCGGTGGGCATATACATTTTTACCAGCTCCTCCTCCAGCTCCTGTTCCGTCTAATCATGCTCATATTTGGGATTTGGGCTCAGTATGCCCACCGGGACAAACCCCTGAATGCCCGCCAAAAAGTCAATTTTGTTACATCCTAATCTGGATGCATATCACTTAGTTGGTCATACCTTGAAGCAGGGTTGCCAGATCTTCGAAATTTTGGTCCCGATCGAAAGGTATTTTAATTATCTGTCCAAAAAAGGTCAGATGATAAATCCGGACAAAGCTAACATACGGATCAGTGAGATCCGGCTTCAAAAAAGGACTTAAATATCACCTAAGTAATCATAACTTGAGAAAGGGTAGCCAAGTTTTCGAACTTACAAGCTTGTTTGGAAAGTATTTTGAGTACCTATTCAAGATTAGGACGAATAATGGATCCTGATAATTTTTACATACAGATAAGTTCAATCAAGATGAAATTTTAGTACATATATGTAACCATTTAATGAATTTTAAATATTCGGCAGCAACATAGGTATTGAATTAAAGACGTTGTACTTTGTTTAGCTTGATAAATTAGTAAAGATTTAAGACAAAGGAAAGCTTATACAGTATAAAATCCGATGGTAAATTTTTTGCAAACACAAAAAAAAAGGCAACCGACGGGATTCAAACCCAGCACCAACAGTAAGGACTGGCGCCTTAGCCCACGCGGCCATCAGACCGATGGAAAGCTGTAAGGATAAACGCATATGTCAGCTTGACATTTCGGTCAAGTAGGTTTCCCATACTGATGGGCTACATATTTCAGGGCGTAAAATTACATAAAATTGCATTAAATAATACAACATTTATTTTACACCCAGCACTTTTACACGCAGCTGGATTACTACTTTTTTAGCTGTATACGATTTGAAAGTTTCCCCTCAATTTTACTGCAGATTTCATATGTTTAAAATTGCTGATAGTTATTCAGCTTAAAATTTTATGCGCATAAATCAATCCATTTTTCTATCAGGCTATGATGTTGATGGTTATGGTTAAACTCAAACATCTAAGCCAGGGGTGCCCAAAGTTTTTGGATGCCGGGCCAAATTTGAAGCTCAAATGAGCTTGCGGGCCAAATATTGATAGTTTAAAAAATGACTTTAATTCATTTTAATTTAAAAAGTTTTTGTCCCTCAAATCTGGCCATGGTCGAAGGTAGGCAAAAAAAGTTAAATAATATAATATAAAAATTTAAATTATAACATTTTCAACATTTCAATTGAAAAATAGCAAGAAAATATTTCATACACTCGTACAGTTGATTTGAAATCAAAATTTTCAAAAAATGTAAGGTTCGACGAAAAAAAATTAAGCAGAAAATCTTGTTGTAATTTTTATATATTTTTTAAAGGTTCAACATGATTATTAAATTAATATGAAATACTTACATATATTTTTCAAAGTTTATGTCGCCTCCTTCAAAATTGGTTCGAAAAATCAGGGGCAATATTTTTTTTCATAAAACAGGAAAAGTTTAATGGAAATAGAAATCTTATCAACTCAAAACCCCTTGACTTCGGGCAGAGTCAAGGGATATAAATTTCCAAAAATATTCGCAACGGCCTTATTACATTATCTTCCTAAGTAAAAATGTTAACGTTAGACATTTCCAAAATTGCTTCATAATAATTTTAAGGATAGTTTCATTAACATTGAAAAGTGTAAAATTATTTCAATTAGGATAAAAAATTGATAAATCATTAGTTTTATATTAAGATAAAATAAAAAATATTGGCATTAACATATATAAAATAAACCTAAAAAAGTATAAAATCACATAACAAATGGTCAATGGGCCATTTGACATGACCATTCAAAATGGGTCCGCGGGCCATGAAAAATCACGTCGCGCCCCTGATCTGAGCGTTCTAATTTTGTTTGTGTTTGTTGTGTATTAGCTGTTAAATTTTCATGTATTGTTATTTTCTTTGAATTATTTTTAGTATTTTGTAAAAAAAATCATACTGCGCTGTATACCAGTTTTTCTTTTTTATACCTTTTAACTGATATCTGTTAACTTTTGAGCTGTAAATACAAGATGATAAATATTTGTCTTTTAAGTTATGATTTTATGTTCAAATAGAGAGGGCGATACAAATGTTTTTTGAAGTTTTGTCCACCCAAAATATCCCAAAAAGTTAAAGACAAAACATATGGTTCAAAATTTGTCATGGATTTCAACGTAAATTGACGTGCAATTAACTGTAAAAGCATTAAAAATGCATTATCCTGCTTTTAAAATTTAGATTTTTTTTGCAAATTTTCAATACATAAACTTTGAAAAATATGTGCAAAGGCTTAAATGAAAAAAAAAAAAAAAAACAATTTAAGCCCTTTTCAGTAAGTTGCTTCACCTACATTTCCCTTCTCAACCCTCACTCCAATCAAAGCCCACCCGAAAGCACTCTCTCATTCCGACCACATTCCCGCCCAAACGGTCATAAATTTTCCGCCAATCAATTTGCGTTACACCAAACTGAGCACAAGGGGCGAGAACCCAGCCGCCACCCACACTCTGCGTTGTACTGGTACTGGATGTTGGTAGGTTCGATCGCTTTTTGCTTGTGGCTTGTGCCTTCCTTCCTTTCTTCTCAAATCCAATCCAGCTTAAATCACGTCGACTCATTCCGAGCGGGGTGCCGCGCACAATTGATCAAACCTGATTTAACCAACAACTCTAATCTGTTACAGTGATGTTATTTTCAATAAATAGAAAGCAATATTTTTATTTTTCCAATTTCTAAGGTTGGTTTTTAAATTTTGTTATAAAGTTAAAAATTAAACTAAAGGGTTTGAGTTTAAATTACCATCCCTGAAGGAGAAATTTTTCCCAGTGTTGAGCACAGATTGATGGAAAAGCACAGCAAAGAAAACGAGGCATTCATGCTTTCATCCTCCCACCTGGTTGGCGCACTTCAGTGGCTGGTGGGTGTGCACCTGTGGGTGATGCGAGTGGGAGTTGGCTGTCGGTTTTTCGGGTAATTTTTCGCTAATCATTGTGGAAGGCACCAGCAGCATTTGTTTAACCATCGCAATGGGGATTAATTGTTCAGGAAGCTTTTATTTTATTGTTTTGTCGGACCTTCTTATTGTTTTTTTCCTGATTTTAGATTATTTAATATTATTTTATTTAAAATTGTTTTTAATTTTTTGTTTGTTCTTATTTCCATTTTTAATTTAAATGTATAGAGAAACTCTAGAGTATATTTCTGTAAGAATATGTTTTAAGATTCATAAGAACATCTGAATTATTCGAAATTCAGTAACAATACACCAGTCAATTTAGGTCACCCATCACGCGGGAAGTAATTCATCACCTTTGAGTCTGTATCATCGCTGCCCATAGACCAGCCCACCGGAACGATAAACCAACATAAATCAACGGCATCGCGACCGCTCTAGGTCTTAGATTAGTCAAATGGGTTGAAAGCAATATCAAATTCATTACATCCGACTTGAAGAGGATGTGCCCTCGCCCCTGGAGAGGATGCAAACTACGGAAACATTTGGTGATCTTAATTGAAAATCGTGCTGGGTCAAACTTCCCGACAATGAGAGAAGATTTATTGGAGGAAGCTTTAAGTAAATCAGCAGTTAATTATGTAATTCAAATGGCATCCAAAGCAACTTTCAAACAAATCTGATTCTCATAAGTAGACCAAACAGCATGCAGCCATAGAAAATAATTAAATTTATCTCGAGTTGTAACTTCAAAGCGAGCATAATTCGAGAACAATGCAATTAGTGCAGTTATTCAGAACTCTCGTTTGAAACCCTGCCAGCATGCGTCAATTTCACAAAACCACCACCAAAACAACAGGGATTTTCCAGCAACAATCCGTTCAAAAGGTAAAAATTCCTCGCGAAATCGTGATCCCGTTGCGTGTGTGTAAGTATGTCAACAGGTTTTCGGAGTTTCTACTCCCCCCTTCCCTGGGAGGGAATAACTGGTACGATAAGTTCGCGGAACAATCAATGAAAACAATAATCGGCTAGAGTAGTGGGATTTTAATTAAAATTCCACAGACTCATGGGGCCTGTGTACGTGCAAAGCAGAGAGCAAATAAAAGGGATTTTTGCAACTCTACAGAGATAGCAGGGATGGGTTCACCTACTGGAAATAATATTCAAAAAAATGTCTAATTTATTAATTGCTTTTCTAATTGCATGTTTAGAAACTGTTGAAATCTTAACAAATTTTCATCTTTGAATATGTTATTTTACTAAGGAATGATGTTAATTTTATCAGTTTCTTGTATTTTTTGTGAGACATTTTTTTTACATAAATCTTGTGTGGGAATCGAAATCAGAAATTTTACATCAGAAACTGACTAAAATTACATTACTGATGTAAAATGTTACTCTATGCATTTTTTACACATTATTTGAAGTAAAATTACAAAAAAAGACATAAATCAATTTTGCAGAGTTTCAAATTTGATGTAATATAATTTTACATGTTAAATGTAATTTTACGTCAATTTGAAAAACATGAAAATCTGATTTTTTTTCGAGAGAATTTCACACTTTCTTCTGACAACAATTTTTTCCGAATTTTTAGATTTAGTTTTTCATGATTTGTCTTGACTGTGGTTAGTGAATTTCACGATTTTGCGGAAATCGTGAAATTCGTAAAATTTTCAAATTTCCGGGAAATCGCGAGAAATTCAGCAATATTCTCAACTCATTGCTAAAAACAGCACAAAATACTATAGGATTTTACACATTCTGCAGTACCAATGTTCAAAATTTGCAAATTGATTAAACAAATCTTTATTTGATTAAAAATACATAAGACACATTAACCAGCGATAAAAATGACACAATTTAACTATTTATTAGTTTTTTAATCGGTTCAATCATCAATCACAGCTGGATTAACAATGCTAAATGTTTGACATAACTAAAATATGAGTTGTTAATTTGTATGAAACCAATAATATATTTTGTTTTGGATGGATTATGGAGATTTCATTTCAAAGTATATGATTTTTCCCGAGCAGACAGAAATAACTTGGCAATACAATTTTTTGATATTTGAAAATACTATGCCAATGACATTTTATGTTATTTATAACAACATTTGTTATTCGTTGTTATGAATTATTTGTTATTGGATAGTTATTGTAATAATAGACTGCTAACATTTTGAGTTATTCTTCAAACAAATCTTTGTTCCCGAGCAGATAGAAATAACTTGGGAATAACATTTTTTGATATTTGAAAATACTATGCCAATAACATTTTATGTTATTTATAACAAGATTTGTTATTTGTCGTTATGATTTTTTTTTGTTATTGGATTGTTATTGTAATAACAGACTAATAACGCTTTTAGGTGTTCTTCGAACAAATCTTTGTTATTATATTTTTGTTATTTTAACAACTAATCTGATCATCCCAATAACAGTTGGAATTATTCTTCCATAGCACAAAATGTTATTCCCAAGTTGTTTTGGCTTTCAATTAATATCAGACCAATAACACATTTTGTTATAATGACATAAACTGTTATTGAACTCTTATGCAAAAATAGATTTTTCAAGAAGAATCCATAACAATTTCTGTTATTTTAACAGTATTTGTTATTGAAATGCCATGAATTTTGTTGTTACCGTCTGCCCGGGTTATTATTTTTTGTTGTTTTAACAACAGTTACTATTCCGATTATTCCAATAACAGTTAGAGGTATTCTTCCATAACAACATGTGTTATTCCAAAGTTTTTTTTGCCTTCAACCAATACCAGACCAATTGCAAATTTTGTTGTGATAACATAAACTGTCATTAAACTCTTATGCAAAAATTGATTTTCCAAGAAGATTCCATAACACTTTCTGTTATTTTAACAATATTTGTTATTGAAATGGCATGAATTGTTATTACCGTCTGCCCGGGTTTCAATTGATTGATTTTAATTTTTTGGAAAAGGGGGAAAAATATTAAAAATATGTTCATCGGGATAAATGTTGTAAGAATCTTTTTTTTTGTATTTGTAATGAAAAAAATGTAGTTTATTTAAAAATTATTAAAAATAAATCATACAAAGTATTTTCTGAAATTTTAACATTATCTTTCCAAAGTTATTTAAATAAAATCACTCTCCTAGAAAAAAAATGGTGTTAAAATTAAGGTAGCTGTGAAAATTGCAATTTTTGAACATGCAAATTCACCAAGTCTAATTGTAACCTAAAAATTTTGGTTAAAATTTGAGTTAGGCAAAGGAGTTATTGAATTTGTTTTTGCAAAAGTTCAATGCTTTTCACCGAGTCCAATCTCAGTTCAATAGCACAATTGTGTCATATCGGAACGTGACCCTCGTCCGTTTTTGCCAGCTCCCAGCGTTCGCCAAGTGTGAGTGGAATTTGAGAATGACAAAAATGACAGTCGCATCCATCCCACGGCCCTGTTAGGAATCAATATCACCACGTAATCCGAATTAATTAAATTGATCCAACATTGTTGCGATTCTTCGGCGTTCAGCACGGGGGAAGCTCTTTAATGTTGGGAATGTTGGACAATTTACTGGGCACTTTTGCGGTTTGCTTGAATGATCGCCACCCCAGCTTCGAGTGGGAAATTCAAAAATTAATTAAAAACCCTCTCATATCGGTTTTGGCTCCACATACACAACATATGGTTTGTCTTAATTTCGTCCAAAATATCCGACTGTAAGAGCATTTTATCCCCATTTGGAGAGCAGTTTATTTCGAGCCAGGATTGGATTTTTGCTGGGTGGGACTTTTAGGGTGTGGGAGCCCCGGCAGCTGATCGTTTGCTCTCATTTTCCAACTTTTACAGGAAAAAAAAAGGCACACACTGACATACAAGACCACATTTATTTCTATTTGTCCATCGTGCGAGCACAGCCGGATTTCAGCAGTAATACTGCTGCGCAGCTTTTAAATAAGAAAAAGCTTTCTCAGTGGAGTCTTCAGTTTCCGCTCGAAGGAGCTCGAAGAGCACGATAATGGGATAAGCGGACACTAGACTCGGAGTTTGCTGTTGCTGGGGGAAAAAAGGACTTGGAAAACAGCATCAATGAATGCAGTATGTCTTAAAATAAGGGTATCTTTTAGCAACCAGAGAGCAACATTCAATCTGCGAGATTAAAGTGGAACGTTTGTTAATCTTGACAGATCACGGCTCAATTCATCTCAATAGACCGTGCGTCTCCATGGAATAAAGTTACTTCATTCAACATTCAGTTGATTCCAATGGAGACGCATGGTCCTTTCCAAGAAACAAAGAAAAGCTTCATCTTCGGAAAACGCAAACAAACAAAATGCTCGCCAAGAAGAGTGAACTCGTGTCGCCTTTCTATCAGGTTCATGTTCTCCATTCCGCAGAATCTCTTTCATTCGCCTTTTTCCCCCCCATCAAAGGGCATCGTCGCTGCAGTGTCTCCTCTTTTCGACAGAAAAGCCCACACAGCAGCCAGCAAACGAGAACACAATTCACAAGAGGCCTCATCCTCTCAACACCTCAAGGTTTGTTCGTTTTTTGTCTCGATATCACTCCTATTTTTTTGCGCTTCGACTTCAGAGCCATGACGGAAAAAAGCGAGCAGCAGAAGCATCGCCAACACACAAAAGTCAGTAATTGGAACATGTACGGATAATTAAAAGCCCTCGTGCCATGTGGCTGCCATGAGCTTTTTTTTGTTGTTTTGGGTGAGGGTTCGTTTGGGGGGAGATGAGGTTGGTTATGTTCTAATATTTTGTTATTCTATTCAGCTTATGCCTCGGAGGGATGTGATGATTATAGAGGGGAATTATAATGTGTGGGAAGAAAAGTTGGTGGCATTAGATAACGTCACCTGAGAGTGGACATTTTTAATGAAACTTGGCATATATTTAGTATCAGGGTCATTCCACCTCAATCGTGCACAAAAAAACATCGTTGAAATCAATATTTTCCGATCAAGCTCAAATTTGACACCATCAAAGCAAGCAAGAAACTTGAATTCAAATTAAAGTTTCCATTTCAAATTTTAGCATATTTTTGGGTAATTATTAGGGGTAGTGAATTTTCACGATTTCGCGGCAACATTAAATTGGTAAAGTTAGGAAATGTCTGTGAAATCCACGAAAATTTAACAATTTTCTTTAACCAGTGCTTAAAACAACAAACAAACAGCAACAGCAACTTTCTTCAAGCTTTTTAATGAAAGTTATATTAGTTATACTGCGAACATGGGCATAAATGCCCCATATGCAAAAACACCAAGCTGAGAAAAATGCATTTCAAGTTTGTCCCACACATAAGGCTACGTGTTAAGTTTTCATGAAAAAACTGGATTTTCTCCTGATTTCTAGAACAAAGTACTGGATGTTATAGGCTTTTCGGAAAGAGCACACGATTTGGAACCAAGCTGCCTTAATAACTTAAAAACGATGAAAATGCATATGGGACATTTATGCGATCAGGGGCAGTATATTAGTTTTCAATTAAAAAGCGTGATAATTGATAGGAAAACATTGAAATAAAATTGTTATAACATTTAGTAAGAAATGAATGCATTGATGAATACCTAAATAAATTAAATAAGAATAAGTAAATAAAATTAAAATATTTTCCAAACCCATCAGCTATCACAAAAAAAATCAAAGAGATAAAAAAATGATAGATAAGGGAATAATGTATAATCAGAAATCGCTATTTGAAGCCTCAGTTTTTTAACTACATTTTCAAAAAACTTACTTAATTCATTCATAATCTCATTGTTCGTTCAACATAAAAATTTGCTTGAAAGCACTATTTTTGATCCTAAAAATAAGGCCCTTGTAGAATAGTTAAGAAGTTCCGAAAAAAAACATAAAATTTGATTCTGATAAAGATGATGTTATTCACTATTAATTTCAATGAATCGATTAAAGGAAGAGATGGACACTTTTAAAAATGTTCCTATTTGCAAAATGCAAAAAAAAAATCAAGTTATATAAATCATGATGGCTAGAACGACAAGAAAAGACTGTTTAATTTTTTTTATTATTTTGGTTTGGAAAGGGCAACAAAAGTAAAACAGATAAAATAGAAGCAAATCAGAGAAAACTTTTCGCTCTGTAAATTGAATTTGTTGGGGGTATTTGTATCGATAGAATAGATTTTTCGTTGGAATTTCGTACCAACCCGGAATTACGTCGTAGGAAAATCCGCCGGCATCCGAACCGGTCCACGATTCACAAGTCAACCTATGTGGAATCGGAAAGGGCATAAAATTTCCGATCTTTTGATACCCAAACATCTAGGCAAGCAAAAACGTTGTTATGGTTTCGTTTGAGCAACCTGCCAAAAATGTATGGAATTTCGTAATTTTTGTTTTCGTGGATCAAACTTACTTTTTGCCCAGGTATTTAAAAACGTAGGTTTTAAAGAAAACCTAGATGATACCCATAGATCGGAAATTTTATGCCCTTTCCGATTCCACATAGGTTGACTTGTGAATCGTGGACCGGTTCGGATGCCGGCGGATTTTCCTACGACATAATTCCGGGTTGGTACGAAATTCCAACGAAAAATCTATTCTATCGATACAAATACCCCCAAAACGGTGTTATACCCACTCCAAAATGTTTATTTAGCAATTCTATGGTTATATATTGACATTTAGTTAAATTGAAAGTTTGCAAAATTAAGTTTAGATAAGTTTTATTTAGAATTTCCAGAGTTATATAAACTTTTATACTAAGTAATTAGTAAACTTTATATTCAATCCAAATTATTTTTTTAATCAGTCAAGGATGCCTATTTGGAGTTGGGAGACTGGATTTATGGTGATTTGTCAACAAATAACATTATTTATGTTAATTTTTCGAAAGGTGTACAAACTTTTTTTGCACCTTTCTTATTTTCGTAATAGTATTTGTTATATAACTTTTTATAGAAATCATCTTTTCATGAGCTTTTTGTAGCAAAATGTTTGGCATGAGTTTCTGAACAAAACGTAGTACTAGGTTCCTGTCAAACTTTAATTTTTTTACATGTTTCATCACAAAATGTGAATAGTGCCCAAGGGGTGTAAATACTTTTTTTTCCATACTGTATTTTGCAAATGTTTGCTATGGCCTTAGTAACAACAAAAAAGTGTGAATGCAGGTTCAATCACACCCTTTAGAATTTCATTCGCCTGTATTGTTATGTCCCAGAATTTACAATTTCTCAGAAATATTAGTTATTATTCTCATCAGTCGGCCTGGGTTCGATCCCAGAAGGTCCCGATGGCAAATTTTGAGACGAGATTTGTCTGATCACGCCTTCCGTCGGACGGGAAGTAAATGTTGGCCCCGGACCAACCTAAAAAGGTTAGGTCGTTAGCTCAGTCCAGGTGTAGGAGTCGTCTCCCTGGGTCCTGTCCTGGTGGAGTCGCTGATAGGCAGTTGGACTAACAATCCAAAGGTCATCAGTTCGAATCCCGGGGTGGATGGAAGCTAAGGTGTAAAAAGAGGTTTGCAATTGCCTCAACAATCAAGCCTTCGGACACCTAGTTTCGAGTAGGAATCTCGCAATCGAGAACGCCAAGGCAATGCTGTAGAGCGAATAATTTGAATTTTTTTTTCTCATTTAAATTTAACATTATCTTTTCGAGTCTTGAAAACAGTTTTTTCGTCTTTTTTAATCGACCTTAAAAATAGTGGTATCTAATACTCAAAGATAATTTCATTTGATAATTGTTGTTTATAGTGAGTCCATTCCGGGAAATTTTGGGAAAAAATTTCCGGGATTTTTTCTTATTTTATCCTGTTTTTTCCTAGCTTCCAGAATATTTTTTTGAGATTTTTTTTGAGAAAATGGTGGTTGTTTTAAAAACAATCTGACAAAAATGCATTTTTAAGTATTTATATATTTTTTTAAATATTGATACCTTTTTTGCTTTGGTACTTTTTTTCTTAGCACTTATTCTCCATACAAGCCTTGAAGGAAAACCATTTGGTCCTGTCTAAATATTTTTGAAAAATTCAAAGTTCACGTGATTCTGAGGACGTTGAACTTCATGCTTCCCCTCAAGTTGAGCTCGTGCAGGAATTGTGATGGTCAGTGTAATCAGTCATTTACCTTTTTAATACTTGATACTTCAAAATTGAGCTTGAAAAAATACTGGAATTCCTGGATTTTCCAATTTATTTCCCATGTGTTGGGAAAAGCTGAAGTTTGATGAAAAGAAATTTTGTCATGTTGAAATTCTAATGAAAATTTTGCTTTCTAATGTGCAAAATCGTGAAAATAGTACTTTTACATTTTTTCGTTTTTATTTGTTGCTAACCTTACCGCTAAAATTTTTGTTCTCAAATAGCTCCAGGAACAATATTTTGTTTAGGGTTTGATTTTATCGGACAAATTTCTGAAAAAAACTAGTGATTTTTTTGCTGCCAATTTGGGCTGATTTATTAAAAATATGAAAACTTGATAAATCATTGGAAATAATGCATTTAGGGTACAATAATAAAATATTGAAATTTACTGTTTTAATTTTTTTTAACAAATTTTTTATTCACTCTAAAATAAATGTGTAATTTATCACGGCTCCTTGCAACGTTTTCATGTATTTTTCTGGGTTTTAAAAACGCCGAACAATAATTCGTCTGGTACACAACTCAAAATTCCGTACTTATCCGACACAAATAAACCACATTATAAACCAGCCCAGTTCTGCATGTTTCACAACGTGTCACGTGGCCATATATCCTGTCGTGCTGGAACATAAAATTGGCACTACATTCGGAAAATGACAAAGAGAAAGCAACGTGAGGGGGCAAAAAACCTCCGTCAAATTTGTGACCCCCTTTCGGACATCTGCCTGTTGTAGTGCTGTTAATACGTATGTTCTCGTGTGTGCTGCTCTCCGACGACCTCGTTGCTGGTAATGAGGTGTTGAGAGTGAGAACAAAAACAAAAGAGTAAAGGAAAAAAAAGTGTTATAACGAACTGAACCAGAGAGGAAGCAACAGCCAGAACCAGTGGCCACATCCGGTGCAGCGTCCATCCGTATATAGTAGGCCGCACGCGTATATGCGATAAATATGAATAGCCTACTCTGGTTTGGGGGGATGAAGCATTTCCGGAACATGACCGGACAAAATGGCGACCAACAACCCAGGCAGTGCCGAGGATGAGGTTGACGGTTGGTCATCGCGCACCGCATGTTTGTGTCGTAAAAATGATGAACAGTGTGTCGTCCTCGGTGCCTGATCAGTTTTTTTTTCCATTGTGTTGTCCTCGGAAGGGATTTCCTGTTTTACATGGCCGATTGGCCAAAGGTGGCATTATCGTGCTGTGCACTCCCCAGGGGGGGACCACGAGCCTGTTGAATGTTGATTCCAGGGAAAAACTTGATATTTTTGGGAAAATTGACAATTTTGCTGCCAAAAATCTGGAATCTAAAAAAAGTTTTTCCCACAACTGAACTCGAACCGATTCCAACTCCACCAAAATCTCCGAAAAGTCCCATGAATATCGAAGCAAATTGCTGAAAATCGGCTCAATATCATCTCGTTGCTCCTTCCCGGAACAACACTCCATAAAGTTTCACCCGAAATTGTCGCAGAAAAAAGAATCTCCCCCTTTGCTCAAATTGCTTCCATTTCCAGTGTCTCGTGCTACCAGCAAAAAAAAGCACATCTGAAGAGAGCTTTTCCACCCCCGAAAAAAAACCTCTGCAAAAAGGGGTTTCATTGCGTTTCTTGCCGTGTTGTGTTCCGGCGACACAAGTTTTGGAAATAAAATCAGCGTATCAATTGTCATCGTCGTTCCTTTTCCTTTCTTCGATCAACTCCAACTGCTCTCTCTCTTTTCGACGAGGGGTTTTTGGGCGAAAAGGACAACCGAGACCTCGACCGGTATTTGGAGACAAACTCGCCTCGAATCATCATCATCCACTTGTTTACCCCTTTACTTGTTTTTTTCCCTGCCAAGTATTCGGCCAGGTCTCGGCTAATGGTCCAAGGAAAACGGTTATAATGGCACTTGAAAATGGTGATTCTTGGGACGTTGAATTGTTTTGGGAGGCAACGGATTTTCTGTGAGAGGGGTTTGGAATGGATTTATTGATTTTGATTAGGCGCGGATTTGAACAAAATATCTTGATTTATTTTTATCATTGTACACGATCAAATTAAACTGATAATAAATGAAAAGAGGCGTAAAATAAAAAAAAATCTTTTAAAAAATGGCAAGGTATCATTTTTTTCTGAATGTTTATTTATTAACGTCCACAGTGCACATTATTATTGATCTAGAATTATTGCACCGGTTTTCGTAGTCTAAAACTATTTTCATTTTTTAATTCCAAAAAATCTGCTTTGATTTTAGAAAACCACAAAAAAATCAGCAGCACTGTAGTTTAGACGGTTTGTTTTTTTTTCTTTTCTGCAAAACGCTGCAATTTGGAAAGAATACTTTTAGGACTGAATCAGATGATTTTGAATTTTAAGATAGCAAATTTAGTTAAGTGATCGGAGCAATTTCATTTTAAAATCCTCTTCCGGTTAATCTATTTTAGACCATATTTGGTAATTAAAACAAACAGGTAAGAAAGGGCATTAAAACAATTTTTCATTTAAAAAATCCCAAGGGATTTCCAGCGTTAAGGACAACTGACTAGTCTGAAGGAAATTAGTTTAATTTATCGTTACCGTTATTCCGATGATTCTTTCGGCGATATTTTTCCAGGATAACGGACGATAACTTATATTTTATATATATATATTTTTTATGAGTCTTCAAGTATTCTCTTAGTAAATATTTTTTTGATAATATTATAAGTTGCAAAATACCGATTTTTTTAAAGTACTACAATTTTTAATTATTTGCAATATGGGTATCAAACGAATCAAAATGTTGCATGTTTTTTCACTGTTTTAGAGTTTTTTGAATGAAATACATAAATTTCCACACACCGTATTTTCTCGAAAATACGAAAATTTATATAATTCGCAATATGTATCAAATGATTCGAAATATTGTATGAACTTTAACTGTTTTAGAGTTTTTAGAATGAAAAAGCAGGTTAAATTACGCTTCGTTTGCTACCCATATTGCAAATCATGAACATTTTTGTACTTTCGAAAAAAAAACGTTATTTCATTACAAAACTTTAAAACAGTGAAAATGCATGCAAAATTTCGAGTCGTTTGATACCCATATTGCGAATTATAAAATTTTGAGTATTTTCCAGAAAATACGGTATTTTGTGAAAATTTGAGTATTCCAATCAGAAAACTCTAAAACAGTTGAAATACATGCAAAACTTCGAATCGTTTGATATCCATATTGCAAATCATCAAAAATTGAGTACTTAAAATAAAATACGGTACATTGTGATTTTTTTTAGTATTCATGCTTTAAAACTTACATATTATCAAAAAAAATCACTAAGAGGAAGCGTGAAAATTTAACATAATTTGTTTGGTTTTAGAGCAATTCCAGCCCAAAACAGGAATTTTTCAGGTACTTTTTTCTCGACCCTCTCCAATTTCAATGAAACTTTGTAGACATGTTATCCTACGCTTATATAAGCCATTTTTGTGTATATGGAGCCAGTTCCACACGATAATGACATTTGAGAAGGGCGTAAGTGTTTTAAATATTTTTGTAATTCGGAATTTAAATATTTCTGTATCTCGAAGCCGTTGCATCGTATCAAAAAGTGGTCAAAGACAAACTTGTAGGAAATTTTACGGGCTTTTCGATAAAATACACTGAAAGAAAAAACACCCAACTTTTATGAGATTTTTGATTTTAAGTTTAAAAGTCAAATTTCACGATTTTTTCGTTCAAAATTTTTGTGAAGATAGCCTAAGATGTTACAAAAAGACTCACGAAAAATGCAGGATGGAGCAACTCACCTAAAAAAATACAAAAATCATTTACTGAAACTGTTATTTTGAAAAGTGCTCTAAACGTCAAAATTTTCAAAAACCGAATACGGGAATCGATTCTCCAGACAATTTTACATAAAAGTTTCCATATTGACCATTGTCCTAAGTCCAATCCTTGTAAAGTTACAGCGGTTTTAAAAATAAAAATGTTGAAAAATAGGTTTTTGATGGTTTTGGCAATTTCTATATGACAGACTTGATTTTTCAGTCTCGTAAAATTTTTACCGGAAAGCTCGTCAAATTTCCCATAAGTTTGTCTTTGACAACATTTAAATTGGATGTATGAGCTTGCAGATATAAGCTAATTACATTGCTCATAATTGAAAACATCATATTTTTTCAGTGTAGTATAGTAACCTGGATAGTAAATTAGCTTATATCTGTAAGCCCATACATCCAATTGAAATGTGGTCAGAGACAAACTTATGGGAAATTGGACGAGCTTTCCGGTAAAAATATTTACGAGACTGAAAAATCAAGTCTGTCATATAGAAATTGCCAAAAACCATCAAAAAACCTATTTTTTCTACATTTTTATTTTTAAAACCGCTGTAACTTCACAAGGATTGGACTTAGGACAATGGTCAATATGGAGACTTTTATGTAAAATTGTCTGGAGAATCGATTCCCGTATTCGGTTTTTGAAAATTTTGACGTTTAGAGCACTTTTCAAAAAAACAGTTTCAGTAAATGATTTTTGTATTTTTTTAGGTGAGTTGCTCCATCCTGCATTTTTCGTGAGTCTTTTTGTAACATCTTAGGCTATCTTCACAAAAATTTTGAACGAAAAAATCGTGGCCCCTCAAATTTGACTTTTAAACTTAAAAATCAAAAATCTCATAAAAGTTGGGTGTTTTTCTTTCAGTGTATTTTTATCGAAAAGCCCGTAAAATTTCCTACAAGTTTGTCTTTGACCACTTTTTGATACGATGCAACGGCTTCGAGATACAGAAATATTTAAATTCCGAATTACAAAAATATTTAAAACACTTACGCCCTGTTCAAATGTCATTATCGTGTGGAACTGGCTCCATATACACAAAAATGGCTTATATAAGCGAAGGATAACATGTCTACAAAGTTTCATTGAAATCGGAGAGGGTCGGGTACAACCGATTCCCTATTTGGCATGGAATTGCTCTTTAGTCAATTTTAGATATAAGTTATAAGTTGTCGAGAAAAAAATATATTCGATAGAATTATCGGAATAACGATAACGATAACGATAGATTATCCTTATTGTTAGACGATAAAATTATCGACGATAATTCTATCGATTTATAACTTTGTTTTTACTATTACAAGAAGAAATTAAAAAAAAAACATATTTTTTAAAAATCGATTCCATTCTAAGAATCAGTTGGGTTTTTGATAATTGTAATTTTTTATCAGTTCTGAATGTTTTGCACAGCTTATTTCAACTGCATTTTCTTTTGTGACAGTTCCAGTCTTGGACAAAGATATATACAAAATACTTGGCATAAACATGACTTAAACTGCTGTCCAAATTCGCCTCATGTTTCTTGATTCGCCTGATATGCAGTAATTATTTTGGGACACAACATATTATTTCTTCGAGCACCTAATGTTGGCAAATTTGCAATTTGATGTCTATTTAAGTCTCAAAAAAGCATTTTGAATTGAATTGAGTTATAAATTGCACAATATGGGTGGTCTTTTTGCCATTTTTATTTGAAAACTGAATGAAAATAGGAAACAAACTTAAATTGACTAAAAGTTTTAGAATTTTCTCTACTAATATTTTTTTTAGAAATACCTCTAATTTTAACGTGTATACCAAAAATCAATCAACGCATTGTTAACAGAAGAGTTCTGGAAGTTTATGTTTTGATGAATTTAAATTGGTTTTGTTCTACTTTAACTTATTTAACACACGTTTTTATACATTATTATAGAACATCAATGTTGGAGAAGACTTGTAATAACATTGTTGAAAAAAAAAGATTATTCAAAACATCAACATGAAGTATATCAACTGTCTGAAAATAAGTGATAATTAATGAAAATTAAAATGAGTGAAATTATGTACAACATCACTTCCTCTCCTTGACCTTGGCCAAGAAATTACATCTCAAAAGTATTTGCAACTGCGTTATTCAAAGAACTTCAAGGCACAAATCATGGTGATTTTGTAATTCTAGGTTTCTCGTTTAATTATTTTTGGTTGTGCCATGAATGTTAATTAATTATGATGATATATGTTTCTTATATTTTAAATGCTTTTCAAATAACAGTTAGATGGGAAATAAAATATTATTTAATCTTGTTCAAAAAGTGTCTACAGTTTGCAAAAAAACTGATTCTAAATGTTTATTACAAACAAAAAACATTTTTTTGTTTACATACATTTGATTGTAAATTTGTCAATTTATATTTAAGTACCTTCTTTAAATTAGATTTAGTGATTATATACTTGAAGTTATTTTGAAATGTTTCTATAATTTTCTTTAAGATTTTTTTTTTGTTTTTTATCACATGCTTTGTAAAATAATAATGTTTTTTTATTGTTTTATTGAAGAATCCAAAGTTTTGAACTACTCTTTTGGGTGACTACATCACCGTGCATATCTTCCCATCTTTCTCGATCCCGATAACAACTACCATTGTTGTTTGTACCTCCATGTGAGTGGAAGGAAAGGAAGTGAATCGAACATTTGAATACTAACAACTAAGCTTCCAGACTGCCGATCCGAGAGATGCCTCGCAGAAAAAAGAGTTCTGATTCAGGACTGGTTGCAATGCACCTCACCACCTCTTTGAATGGCAATCAGCAGAATATTCTTCTGGAGGCGATACAGTTGGATACTAAGTGGCATAAATTTGTGTCTTCAAATTGAAGTCTTGATCGTTCTTACTCCATCAGGACTGTGGAGCACAATAATAGTCGTTACCTGGTGGCTGTCAGGATATCCTAATAAAGTGGTCGAAAAGATTAGATCTTAGGAGGGGTTAATCGAATTTCAGTTCGTAAAGATAGAAATCTCTCCCTTTCGAATAAAAGTTTCACAAATTTCACAATAAACAAATTCATTACGATTGAAGGAGAAAAAATGTGATAAAACTCTCGTTAATGGTCCACTCCACCAGCCATTGTGTGGTGCTGGTCGGTGGTCTCAAAAATACCCTCTCCCCCCACCAAGATAACATCATCATCTTCAACTCGTAAAATCGTCATTTCAGGCGCTCCCGGGTTTCTTCCAGAGGACGCGAGGTTGGAGGTCACGGCGTCCTGATCAGAGTGTCGTTAAAAGTAAATAAAAGATGTGCTGTGTTGTTAATGATGCGGTGTCGATACAAGTCTTGGAGTTTCATCAACCAAAATTGAAGGGAGCGGAGCTGTTGTCCCAAATTATGCTATAAAATAGCGGCACTGAATAAATGAATTGTACAGGGAAGGGTGGTGTGGTGTTTACGAGCTTACACCCGAAACATCAAAACAACAATCTTCGACACCCCGATCGGGAAGGAGGGAAGTTTGAGATGAAAAAGTGGCGATAAATCAACTGGTTGATTCCATTTGATCAGAATCTGCTGTTTGGCGAATGAAAGAGGGAGTGGAAATGTGTTTTTAATGTGAAGAAATCTGGCATCAATCAGGGGCGAACAATGTAGCGAGCAATTTAATCTCTGGTAGACAATCAATCAGAATTTACATGAAAGAATCGACATTTAAATGTGATTTGATACATTGATTCTGATTACACAATTTGACATTTTTAAATTAAATTCTCGAAATTTCAATTCTATTGATTACAACGTGTTTAGGGAGCTCAAATCTATCTAATGTGAAGTATAATTATTTGAAGCAAATTCAATGGAAGCTCAATCGGCTTCAGTTTGATTGCTACTTCTGCTATCTTGTGAAGTAAAAGTCAACAAAGATATTGATTGCAACATGACCAATTAATGACAACATGCCCTTCAAATATTCAAACCACTCAAAGCTTCATTCAAATTGCAGGTGACCTGTGCAGTGCAACCCGAATTTGAGCCATCTTTGTTTAGCCACGTCAAATTGCATTTCTATTACCACGCTGCGCCACAAATATTGCCACCGAAACGTTTCATAAAGCAATTTGCAAAAGAATTTGCGCTCGCTTTTGGGGTACGTTTTATTATTCAAAGCATGTCATAGTTTATTTACGACGCGCTTCTTGTAAGTTTTGTGTGTGTGTGTGTATTATTTGAGGAGAACTATTCACCGAGGCACGAGTTTGGGCGGTCGACCAAAAAAGCTCTTCCCCTTGAAGAAGAAGGAGTAGTTGGGACACAGTTGTTTCGGAGGGGGAATTGTATTATTTATTGTTATTGCCAGACAATATCTGAGAAAAAAAGGGGAAAAGGATACTTGAGGCTCTGGCGAAGAAAAAGAGAATAAAATGGGGGAAAGAAACTAAACTTGTGAGTAAATTTTGTATACGTATAGAAAATGAGCAAAACTCCTGAACTGCACCCCGGGCACAGACATATCTTGTTTTGTGAAGGACTTTGGCAGGCGAGCGAAAAACACGAGCGGGGAAAAGGTTTTTATCCGTTATTTGCCATGATAAGGACGTGAAACGTGAGAAGTATATATCGTGAATCTCTTTCCCTCAAACAGGGTGAAAGAAAGGGTGGGGGGCAGGTCGAAGATCCTTTTTGTTTTCCGTCACGTTCGGCTTGGCGATACACTAACTAGGTGAAAAGAACTTGTCTCTATCACGATTACGTGACTTGATGTAGCATCCCCTTTTCTGCTGGACCACCTCCACCGTTACTGTGAGGGGCTGGTGGAGGCTAATGAATGCAACGTGTAAACCTGTAAAGGCAGCCATGTGTCAACTGGTTCGTGTTGGGTTAACTCCCCTTTTGCGAAACTGGAGGAAAACTTTCCACACGAAGGGCACCTTGGCAGATCAGACAACTTGAGATCGTAAAATTATGGCCCTTAACTTAATATTGAAATAAGCACATTTTATTTCATACCCCTACGTAAGTTGAATGAGTGCTTTGCTACGTGGACAAGAGAAATTTTGTTAAATAGAATTGATGTCAGAGAATCGAGAGTTCTTTAAATACTATATTCAATTTTTATCATTCCATGTTCGCATGGGTCATAAGAAAAATTTGCTTTTACTTACAAACTTGTCTCTCACATTACGTGTTACTTACAAAAACTGCACATACAAAACACACACCAAATCTTAACTGATCCGGACCGTTTAGTACGGTATGTCCACGCATCCTTCGTCCCCTGTAGATTCTGTGAAATGTGATCCGTTTACAGAATCCTCTTTGCGGTTAATGCACACTGAAAAAATAAAAGTACCAAATTCCTAAATTCTACGAATTTTCACATGATCAATGAAATCAGGGAATTTTAGCGTCTGCCTCGGGATTCGAATCGGCGACCTCTGGATTGTGAGTCCAGCACGCGGGCCGATTGATCCACACTGGCAGATAATTGTTGTGTTGTAGTTTTGAAATTAAGACGAAAAAAAAAGATTTCTAAAATGAACCATCCATTAAACTTCGTTTATGCCAGGGGTGCTCTATGTTTTTGAGTGGAGGGTCAAATTTGAAGCTCACATAAGCTTGCGGGCCAAATGTAATTTTTTTTATTTATATATAACGTAATTCCAAAATATTTTTTTTAATTGTAGTTTTTTTTACATTTTTCTCATTCTAATATTGGGAACAAAAATTTATTTTTTTTCTTTAACTAAATGCACTTGTATTTTTTTTTAGAAATATGTTACAATGCATGCTTGGAAAAATAGAGTCATTTAATATTTAAATAAATTGCAACTCAAACTATCAATCGCTGAAAACAAATAATAATATTTCAATAAATGTAGGTCAGCCAGTATCAGAACTTACGTAGGGTAGGGTAGTCATCAATGAGACACTTTTGGTTTTCAACTTTCATTGATTTTTCTCATTTTTTCATCAGCATGTTTTAATGAGCTTTTTATTGTATTTTCTTTCTTTTAATGTGTTCTAACATTGACCAAAATATGAGATCGATCCGACATCTACAGCCAGAGTTATTGAACTGTCTCATTGTAGACGCACTTGGCAGGAACAATGAGACAGCTGGGGAACAATGAGACACTCTACGGAAATTAATACTTTGCTAGTAAAACATCATATTTTTGTAATGTTACATTACAGGTGGCTTGCCTTAAACATTTTAAAGCAATTTTGCCAACATGAAACTTTAATTAACAAAAGTTATACTAAAAAGTATTTAAATTTTGTAAAATCCATATATTTATACCAAATAACATTGTATGTTTGGTTAATTGAAGTTAAAACTCTATAAATATGCCAAAAATCACTTTCCATTCATGTTTTGAAAGATTTACATGGATTTTGAAACCCATGGGCTAAAATGAGTGGGGAACCATGAGACAGTCCTGGATTCTGGGTATATTCTAAATTTTGGCCAAACCTAATGAAAGGACATTGTAGCCCAACTCACTCCCTATGGAACGTCGAAAGAAATTTGCAGAAATATTAGTTTTGGTGTTAATGGCAGCCTACGAGCGAAAAAGTAATTTTTGTCCATAATTTACTTTTACACCCCAGAATCAAACATCTATGAATAACTTTTCTAGGGAGCGTCCATAACCAAAGCCACTATAATGGCAGACGTGTATCCAGTAGACACACCTTTCCCCCAAATATGAGCCTGATTGGTTGAAACTACGACTTGTGAGAGCCATTTTCTCATTGTTCCCCGTGTCTCATTGATGACTACTCTACCCTACACAATTCGTAACCCACATGTCATGAGTTCGAAACCCGAGGTGCAATAAAAGTTTGGGGCCCAGCTCATAAAAAAAGCGCCATGACCTTTCAGTTAATATGGAATACCTATATTTAGGCTGTCTTGGCAAATTTTCCACTTATGTAAAATTTGAATGTTACATAACTCATTTTCAAAAAAAAATTTAGAAGTTTTTAACTGTTTACTGCTTTTAATCACATTCAAAAGTGTAAAATTGATTTAATAAGATAGATTATTCAACAAAATTTCTCTTTGGAGGCAAAAAAGTGAAATTCATCAGAAAATGATGAAAATTTCAACAGTTCCTGATGAAAAATTATACATTTTTTGATCTGTCACCATTTCCAGATGCACTGCCATAATTTTTTTTCTTGTGAAAATAACTGTTTTTTCCTAATCTATCATGTCCTTCATTTCTTTAGGATAGTTACTTTCCTTTCCTTACAAAATGATCATTATTATAATGAAGCAGCCCAAAGTGAATAAAACCCGGTTTCGCTCCTCCAAGTGAGCCCTTTGCCACGATCATCAATGAAGACTTTTCAATTAAAGCGTCCATTTGCATACAAATTGCTGTTGGAAATTCCGGAACCAAAAACCACCCGAGAAAGGATGAACTCTCCGGCTCTAGAGAAGTGTGCTGTAATAAAGCCATTCTGCATAACATTTTCCGTCCATTTTCTTCGTCCCCGGATTCGTTTAATTTGATGGCTTCAACGCTCTGTCCCTTTCCCCCGGGGGAGAAGGAGAAAGAAGCGACCTCTGGCCACAGATCACACGGGTTACGAGACGTTGGAAAGGATTCTTTTCTCTACTTCTCACGAGGAAAAAAGGTCAGCATTACAATATTAGCCAGGCCCCCGTTCGCTCGGGACCACCTTCCATCTTCCACCTCGGGCCTTCACTCTGCTATAATTCACAGTGATATGGGTCGATTGGTCTTATCGTGATTCACACAATAATGAATCCGGCCTCCAATCGAGGTTTGGCTTTTGAAAATTTTGTAATGGATTCAGTTTTTTTGGGGGGCGGTTTTCCTCCAAAAGATGGTTTATTTTGGAAAAGGCAAAAATAATGACAATAATTTATGGTAAATTAGATTTCCTTTTGCATTTCCATTGTTTTGTGATGTCTTATTTCACAAAAGCATCTGATTATGCCGAACGTGATTTTCACGAAAAAAGTGAAAAAGTAGCAAAACCCCCTCCAATAAAAGCCAGTGTGAAACTTGCAGATACTCTGGACCAACTGGGCAAATAACCATAAAACTTGAATATTGTTAAAAACGGGACCCTTTTCGGGGTGCGAGAATCGATCTGGAGCAGCAGCGGTGGAAAGGACTCCCATCCGGAACACCCTCTGGAGCTGCTGCTGCTGCTGTGTTTGGGAAATAAAGATTTTTATGACGCCGGTCTCCGGAACCCACTTTGTGGTGAGTGAGAATAGTGGCCTTTTGTTGGACTACTTTTTTCTTTGCTGCTTTTTGCCTTGTGCTGTGATGTCCTCGATCCTTTACGGCTTCGCATATATTTATCGATGATTGGCGAAATCCTGCCACTAATCAAACACACTTGGCCCTCGGGGCGAGATTGGACCAGACGCTAATACTTCAAGCAAGAAGAAGGGGTTTTGAAAGGGAAAAGGGCTTAAGGCAGACGTGACTGGTTGAGGGTTATAAAATGTAGTGAAGAGGAAAGCTTTTGGAGAGCTGGCTTTAAAATTTTGCTGATTTATCTTACAAAAACAAAAATACAACTAGAATTATTCATATGATTTAAATATTTGAATCGTAACAATCACAACTGTTAATAGCTGCAAATTAGCACGAAATAAAATGAACGATTTAACAGAATTCTGCTGAAAAGAAAAACTCTCCCATTTTCCGTTACTCGACTGTAAATTTTTTTGGAACATGTCATTTTAAGGGAAATATGCAGGTTATTTTTTAGAGTGTAATGAATTTTTACAAAGTTGTAGAGCAGACAAATCCAAAAAATTTGATATCTATACTTATTAGGGTGGGTACGTTTTTCAAAAAGTTCTCCGATCAAGTTTTAGTATGGTTCCCCTTGTAGGGAACGTCCATAGGGACTTTCATGCCAAATATCAGCTCATTTGGTTGTAAACTGGTTGCGCGCATCAGGGTTTAAGTTTACATGGGAATTACTATGGGAAATTGGAACCTTTTGTTAAAACGCTCCTACAGGCCTGGGAAAATCACGTCAGGCCTAAGGGGAATGGTCTGGAGAACAATTTTCCCGAAGAGAGCATACGGATTCGTTGTACCTAGAGCTGGCGCATTGGCAAACAATCCGACGGTTCCGGAATCAACGGTTTTCCCTGAAAAAGCATCAAATTTTCCTTAGCATGCTATGAAAGCTTGATGCATACCGCGACGCCATATGTCTTGTAGCTACCACGTGGTTGAAATATTATCAACAAAACACAAATTTGCTATGCAAAGATTCTGAATTCGACTGAATAATATCAGAATTACTCAAAATGATCATTTCCTAGTTAAAAGAAGATTTGCAATGGAATATTCCAGCCGTTTCTCACCACGTGGTAGCTACCTGACATATGGCGTCGCGGTGTGCATCAAGTTTTCATAGCATGCTAAGGAAAATTTGATGCTTTTTGAGGGAAAACCGTTGATTCCGGAATTGTTCTCCAGACCATTTCCCTTAGGCCTGACCATACCAGAAGTTGGTGCGTGATTTTTCCAGACCTGTAGGAGCGTTTGAACAAAAAGTTCCAATTTCCCATAGTAACCTGTAGGGTTTGCTTTTAAACATCAAAGTTATCGCGATTTTGCAAAAAAGTTTCAAGTTCGTCGTCCATGTCTGTCGCGGGTGACGATGAACGACCATGATTGACGACGAACATATTTTTCAAAAACTTTTTTTCGTAAAATTGCGATAACTCGTGATGTTTATAAGCAAACCCTTAATGATATGTTTCAAAATTTCCTTCTGGGTCAATGTAGATCCGAAAAGTACATTAAATTTCCCATTAAATGACATGTTCCAAAAAAATTTACAGTCGTGTAACGGAAAATGGGAGAGTTTTTAAAACTTTTTAATGGTTTTTTTCGATGAAAAATACGTTTTTTTTCGGAATTATGAGTAAGCCATCAAATCGGGCGTCTAGTTTTACATAAAAGTCCATTTGACACCAAATTTCTATCTCATCACAGGCTGCAAATTATTGAAAAATATCTCTTTTTTCGCATGTTCAAAAATGGAAGGGGTCGTACCGCCCCTCCGTCACGAGATATCAAAAAACGGACCTCAGATTCGTGATCAGGGACAAAAGACACCCCTTAGGACAAAGTTTCACGCAAATCGAAGAGGGGTCGGGGCAACTATAGCGATGGACGAGGATGGACTTTAATTTTAAAATTTGAATAATCAAAAAACTTTATTTGAAAAAGGCCTAAAAATGGTTACAACTTGAAAATGGTGCAGTTCATAATAAAAATTACAAAGACTTCTCGATTGCACATTCAATTTTGAATTGAAATAAATATTTAAAAAAAGTTCGGGTGTTTTTCGAAAAACTTTTCAGATTTTTTTTTCAAATAATGCAAATATTGTATGTAGTTTTTGTCTCTCCTTCCCTTTACAGATTAAAAATAAAGTTTTAACCAAAATTATCTTCTTAAAGATATTTACTAAAATTCTATTTTTCATTCATAAAACTGGCAAATTTAACTGTAAACTTTTTAGTATTCATTTTTTAACAATTAATTATGCATTTTTAATTATATAAAGGCTTTTAAACTTCTTTAACTATTAAGATTTTTTTGGACTTCTGATCGGTAAATGCAGTTTAAGTTCAGAAAAAAATATGTTTTCATATATTATAAATAATCTGTCCTTTTGAAGAGTATAATAACTGCAATGTTGTATAAGCTATTTCGCGATATTTTTTGTTTCGAAACTGTGAACATCAGGCTTGAAATTCAAAAACTGTGAAGGACAAAAACTTCAAATATAATTTGTTCCAGCCTTACTTGGCCAAAGTAAAAACATTCGCCATGAACTATAGCTCATAAGTTGGCACTTTTGGTCCATTTGGTTGTAAAGTATTGCAAATCGAGTGTTTGTGATAAAAGGTACAACAAAAGATAATGATTTTTTTTTTCGATTGCTCTATTTATTAAAATTCTAACCATAACCTACAAATTTGCCCAGGATACCTTCTCAGGGTTTCATACTTTTCGTAGTACTTATATATGGACAGCTCCTAAGTTTGTATGGAGAAACCGATTATTCATAATGGCTTCAACCAAAACAAAAATTACATGCTTATTATTTTGTCAAATCAGGTCAATGCGAATTTTATTTATTGTCAAAAAAACGCCTAAATAAAATATTACCCTCGAGAAAAAAACATTTTTTATCACTACCTTTTTACAAAACAATATTAAATTCATAAAAAAACGTTATTTCATGGATATTCTGATTTTGCAAATCGGGCTGGAATTATTATTTTTTTTTAATCCTTTGGCAACTTTTTGATTTCTGGACCAGCGCTGAGAGAAAACAAAATTAAATTGGATTTGTACACGGATAGAAATCTTGTTAGTAAGTTTGGGAATTTTATGTTGTCGAATTTGTAATCATTGAAATAATTCCAAAATCGTCAACTTTTTATTCGATTTTCAAAATCGACAACAATCTTGTTCAAATCGGAATTGCTGGCGATTTTTGAAACATTGCAATGTTTTTTATTTTCCTATTCAGAATAAAATAAATCAAAATGTTTAAAGAATACAATAAAATTAACTCCTGGTATACTAGGACTATTTCACTTCATGATTTTCAACGGTTTTGTTTTTGAAAGAATATCTCAAGCAGCTGGTCTAAACACGCTCAATTTGCATCAAATGTTACATTCATTTGTTTACCCCTTGAAACACCATGCCCCAACGGGAGTGGGCCCCACAATCACCATCATTTCTCCGGAAATAGCTCACGTACACGTACTTTGAAGATCCTTCGGTGACGCCTGGCCTGGCCTGAACCGGGTTTCGTGTCCGGGTAACCACTCTTATCCATTGCCCTCACCGGAGCAATTTGCTTTCCCATTCCGGACCAACAGTCCTGGCAGCTGCTTCCCCTGGACCACTTTCAAAGATGAGCAAGATTTTCCCTGAATAAATAAAACTTGTCATCCATCTGGCCCGTCCTTCTTTTTTTTTTTGCCTAGGACCAGTTCGCGAACGCGTAACGTTTATGGCCGTTCTGGACTTGATCCAGCTTTTTCCCTCCTGCTTCTTCTTCATCCTAGAGTACTGCGGCCACAACACCTTCTGGGACTCCGCAGAAAGGAACCGGTCCGAGTAGTGTTCGGACGTGCCGGAAACACCCGTCGAGGCCGGGGGCCATTTGTCACACCTTCATGAATGTTTGATGGTGCGCTTTTCGTTGCCTTCCTTGGCCGGGGCTCGGTTTAATTTCGATCTTTGCGCAGCCTGTCGTCGTTGAGAAGTTCTTGGGAATAACGATGTGAACAGGGATGCCACTGCTGGAGGTTGGCTGGCTGGCAGGAAGCAGGAAAGCTTAAACCATGCGAGCATCTTTTATTTCTTTCCGGGACGTCGCAGATACGTGAGAGTGTTACCTGAAAATGCTGGGGCGCTATTTTGGAGGACTTTTTGCACAAAGAAGTCAGGAAGAGCTTTGCTTGGGAATTTTTTTTTTTTAATTTTAAAATAATCCTTTCAACGTTTATTACATTTTTTTCAAGTGGAGATCATCTTTCAACTAAAAATCAAATACTTTCGTCCAATTCAAGGTTACTTCTAATTCATTAAAATTTTTGCACTTGGTGATTTAATAGTAGTTTATGTAACAAGTTGCAAAAAGTGGATTTTTTCAGTACGAGTCGTACATTTATCCAACGAGGTTCACCGAGTTGGATAAATACGAAGAGTGCTGAAAAAATCAAGTTTTGCAATGAGTTCCATACAATATTTTTTTGCAATTCCAAAAAACACCCATTGAGTGAAATTTTAAGTCTAATTTTCATGCACTTTGTCAATAAATCGTTCAAATAAAAAAAAAATTGAAAAGTGTTACTTTTCGAAACAAGTGCTGAAAAGTTCAACTTTTCAGCACCCATTTGAGTTCCGAAAAGTAGAACTTTTCAGCATTTATTTTGAAAAGTGTGGCTATTCGATTCTGTTATTTTTCGTAAAGAAAAGTAGGCTATTTCGTCGTTCAAGAATGACAGGAAAAGTAAGTAGTTTCACGACGGAATTGCAAAAAAAAAATAATCTGGTTTGATTATTCTTCGAAAAATAATTTGTGGAATTTGAAATGTCTCTTTTCCTTACCGAGGAAAGGCTGTTATCCTTCTCTAAAAATGTTTTTTTTTTTACAAAGGTTCATAACACTACCACTATAATTTATATGTGTGGGAGTGTGTAGAGTTTATCAATCCAAGCAATTTTGTCGAAAATATCAACATTTTATCTTGCAATCTACAAATTCTACAACTGATTGCAGTATGAGTATGAAGTATGAGACCAAATCCTCAAAAACTAGATTTTTGAACGAAGAATGGGCAATTTTTTGTGCAAATTATTTTTTTGGATTTGGAAGAAACATTCCGAAGTAACATTTTTAATCTTACAGGCTTCATCAGGATTCTGAAAACCCTTATTCAACCTAAATAGGCTCTTCTGGCCTGCATAAACCTAAAACGTTACTAGGGTTATAAATAAATGTCACTAGTCTCCATACATTTCTGCAGCTGTTCACACCAAAAGGCTAATGAAATATTCAAGAATCTGTATCTTGAGAACTGATTTTTTTTGATGATTTGGTGTCTTCGGCAAAATTGTTAGTTTGCTTGCAATCTACAATCTCTTGATTGGACTATTTGCACGCAATATTGAATTGTGCAAAATAACCGTTCATTTTAGTTTTAATTTAGTTTTAATATGGATAAGATTACAAAAAATTAATCATTTGAGCAATGGCACAAAAAAGTCAGAATTCATTTTTTTCTATTTTCAAGATAATCATAATTTTTGATAATTGTGGGAAAGGTTAAACAAGTTTATTGATTTTGTTTTCAGATGTAAAATCAAATTTGCAATCAAAAAGTAGTTTATATTATATTTTATATCATGTTATAGTCACTTTAATAGTAGTTTATGCAACAAGTTGCGAAAACAAGCACGTGCGTACATTTATCCTACGAAGTTTACCAAGTTGGATAAATACGATGAGTGCTGAAAAAACCAAGTCCTTCAACGAGTTGCTTACAATTTTTTTGCTGTTCCAAAAAAAGCATTTTGAATGGAATTTTATTCCAAACATTCATGTGCTAAGTAAATTCACCGATCGAAACAAAACAATAATAAAAAATGTTATTTTTCGATACTAGAGCTGAAAATTTCAACTTTTCAGCACCCATTTCAGTGATAAAAAGTAAAACTTTTTGGCCAAATATGACCTATTAGGCAGACTTTATTCAAACTCTTATGAATGGGAAGGTTGATAGAGAATACGAAATATTGCAAAAGTTTGTAAAATTCTGATTTTTTATTTGATCTTCGGCCTCAAAAAGGTCGAAAGGTAAAAAAAGTCGAAAATCGAATGATTGCCATTTAGGTTAATCGGAAAGGCAGGACAGATTGGCACCACAACTAAGGCACCTTTAATGAAAAAGGCGTAATTTACGATGTTCTGTTTTTTGCAGACGCTAAATAGGTCGATAGCAAGCAATCTGTCGAGTCCAGAAATTGATTTAAATTTAACAGAAGTTGTCCAAGAACTGACGTCTCGTTTCAGCTTGAACTCGCTCATTTCAATCAAATAGATGTAACAAATTGGCAAAAATGTAAATATTTTGAAAATCTGTCAAAATCTGCCACACATTTTTATATATCTGGAAACCTGGCAACTTTATTCACAAAAAAGATGTGAATGTTTTTGCATGATATTTTATCATCGTTTTTATCGCTGTGTTCAAGGTTTTCTTTTGTGGAGTTCAGGCACTACTATCACTGAAAAAAACAGAGTTTAAATTTTGAGAGAAAAGTGTACATCGTTTTTATCGCTGTGTTCAAGGTTTTCTTAAGTGGAGTTCAGGCACTACTATTACTGAAAAAAACGGAGTTTAATTTTTGAGAGAAAAGTGTATATTTTTAATTCGTCCAACTATAAGTTTTTTGTCTGCTGATTCCGCCCTTAGAGTTTTGTCGGTGAAAGAAAAACCACCTACATTTCCTCCCAAATCAATCAACTGGCAGTTCGCCTCAGTTGACACCAAGAAAACTGCAGCGCAATAATCACCCTCATTCGAAGCGAAACTTTACCGTAAAACCAACAAAATAGCACCATCACCGTTCCGATTCGTTCCGTCCAAAGTTCACCACGACGATGCCAGAGTTCTGCCGATTTGCATTTGCAACACTTATACATCGGCCTCAAAGTGCAACCAACGGAGGAATAGGGTAGGATGGAAAACCGCACAACCCACTGCCGGGTTGATAGATGAGAAAAGTTTTCCATCATTTATTAGCTTTTACGCGCCGCCGAGCTTCCAGATCGTTTGCAATTACACTCCGCCGAGTAGGCAGTAGCAGTTCAGATGGGGGGTTTTTTTTCCAGTTTTCTACTCGCTCTGGTTGATGTTGAATGACTCTGCCAAGTGGCAATTGAATGGGCTTTCCATTTGCATCCCGGAAGAGATTGATTTGGCGAGGGCTTGGTTTGCATCTGGGGTGTTAAGGGTTGAACCGCAACTTAGAGATTGGAGTTGATGGTGAACAATCGGTAACAGACTTCTTGGTTTGAAGAAGATTAGTTTTGTGTTGTGGAATTGCGATCAATTTTCAAGTTGTTTGTATTTTGAACTCAATAAAAGTTGACTATTATGCCAGTAAAAAGTACATATTAAAACTTAACAACCTGAATTTATGAAAACATTAGGTCAAAAGTTACAGCCTTTTTAAGGTAAAACAGTTGCAAATTTAAAACTCAAATATCTCAAAAAGGCGCAAGCCAAATTTTAAGCACCAGGTAGCATTTGAAAGAAGAGATCCAGCACTACAAATGCTGAAAAATCTCAAGGGTGGTTTTCTTTAAACTCGAGATATCTTTATTTGGAACAGTCTAATTTTCAAGGGAAAACCATATGGGACCACCCTAACGAAATTCGAAAATTGTCTAAATTCATGTTTTTGCAGGTAATTTTTTCCACTGAATCTGAATCTGCTTTTAGAATTGAGCTGAAGTGTCGAAAAATCGATTTTTGGTAGTATTTTGGGGTTTCATGTAAAATTATCATTCATCATTCATATTGGCGAGCCCAACAACTTTCTTCAAGACAAAACAATTCCCAATAATACTCCTGAAAAGTTAGATTTTCAAAATCTCCCTAATCGTGAACCACCCTAATTTTAAACCAATCCCAATGTTGCCCCTTTTCATTTACAACAACTCTTCTGAAGACACCAAAGCTCCAAAACTTCACAATTTTTTTGGAAAAATCCATTTTCCACCTAATTTTACGATCTGGACCACTGTGGCAATGTTCAAAAATAAAACATATGTGAAATTCTCTGATCTCCTTGATTTAATTTTAAATTTCGGAGCCAAGGTTAACATTTCAAAAAGGTAAAATGTGTTTGAATAAGACTTTCAAAAGCTTACATTTTATGTTTCTTTTTATTTTATTGATAATTTTCTCAATTAAAAAAAAAAATCAGCAGCACAGGCAATCATGAAAACTGTGAAAAATATTCGAAAAACTGGATTTTTTTCAGCTGAAATAAAAGTTTAAATAGAAATATCGATGCTTCTGTGTTCTGTTATGCTAATTAGATAGGAAAACCAGCAAGCATAGAACAGGAGAGCACAAAACCATCGAAATCTTGAAAAAGGTGCATATTTTTCAAAAATCGGTAATGTATTTTTTGGTAGCAAAATTGATTTTCAGTAAAAGCTGAACTATAAATATTTATAAATTATTTTTTTCCAAACATGTATTTTTTTTTCAAAAAATCTTCGCTGGTGAAATTCTTGTCCATGGCTTATCCATGTCCATGGTCTTATGGCCCAAAAGTTGCGGTTTTTATTCCCTGAAAAATATTTACTCAATAAAAAAATTGAAAACTTATATATTTTGAGAAATTTAATTTGCGTAGAAACGCTAATTGAAAAATCTCTGAAAATCCTTTCTTGTACCATTTTTGCATAGTCATCAACACTATTAACTTTGCCGACACCAAATTGATCAGAAAGTTTCTTGGGTAATTCTCCGCCAACTCACACAACAGTTGCCCCGACCCCTCTTCGATTTGCGTGAAACTTTGTCCTAAAGGGTAACTTTTGTCCCTGATCACGAATCCGAGGTCCGTTTTTTGATATCTCGTGACGGAGGGGCGGTACGACCCCTTCCATTTTTGAACATGCGAAAAAATAGGTGTTTTTCAATAATTTGCAGCCTGAAACGGTGATCAGATAGAAATTTGGTGCCAAAAGGACTTTTATGTAAAATTAGACGCCCGATTTGATGGCGCACTCAGAATTCTGAAAAATCGTATTTTTCATCGAAAAAAACACTTAAAAAGTTTTAAAAATTCTCCCATTTTCCGTTACTCGACTGTAAAAAATTTTGGAACATGTCATTTTATGGGAAATTTAATGTACTTTTCGAATCTACATTGTCCCAGAAGGGTCATTTTTTCATTTAGAACATAATTTTTCATTTTGAAATTTCGTGTTTTTTCTAACTTTGCAGGGTTATTTTTTAGAATGTTACAATGTTCTACAAACTTGTAAAGCAGACAATTGCAAAAATTTGAATACATAGACATAAGGGGTTTGCTTATAAACATCACGAGTTATCGCGATTTTACGAAAAAAAGTTTTGAAAAAGTTGGTCGTCATCGAAAAACGCAAAAAGTAACTATTTCAAAACTTTTTTTCGTAAAATCGCGATAACTCGTGATGTTTATAAGCAAACCCCTTATGTCTATATATCAAAATTTTTGTAATTGTCTGCTCTACAACTTTGTAGAACATTGTTACACTCTAAAAAATAACCCTGCAAAGTTAGAAAAACACGAAATTTTCAAATGAAAAATTTTGTTCTAAATGAAAAATGACCCTTCTGGGACAATGTAGATTCGAAAAGTACATTAAATTTCCCATAAAATGACATGTTCCAAAATTTTACAGTCGAGTAACGGAAAATGGGAGAAACTTTTTAGTGTTTTTCGATGAAAATACGTTTATTCGGAATTCTGAGTACGCCATCAAATCGGGCGTCTAATTTTACATAAAAGTCCCTTTGACACCAAATTTCTATCTCATCACCGTTTCAGGCTGCAAATTGTTGAAAAACACCTATTTTTCGCATGTTCAAAATGGAAGGGTCGTACCGCCCTCCGTCACGAGATATCAAAAAACGGACCTCGGATTCGTGATCAGGGACAAAAGTTACCCCTTAGGACAAAGTTTCACGCAAATCGAAGAGGGGTCGGGGCAACTTTTCCCGATTTCGTGTGAGTTAGTAGAGAATTACCCTCATAAAAGTTACAGATTTTCTAATATTTACTTGTATGGGTGATTTCATGACACAAAATGGCTCTATTGGCCATAGGGAAGACCTTCACAAGGTTTAAGGCTGTAAAAAATATGAATAAAATTCATTTTCGGTTTTGATATAATGCCTTAAGTTTAGAAAGGGGTAATTCTCCGCCAACTCACACAGCAGTTGCCCCGACCCCTCTTCGATTTGCGTGAAACTTTGTCCTAAGGGGTAACTTTTGTCCCTGATCACGAATCCGAGGTCCGTTTTTTGATATCTCGTGACGGAGGGGCGGTACGACCCCTTCCATTTTTGCACATGCGAAAAAGAGGTGTTTTTCAATAATTTGCAGCCTGAAACGGTGATGAGATAGAAATTTGGTGTCAAAGGGACTTTTATGTAAAATTAGACGCCCGATTTGATGGCGTAATCAGAATTCCGAAAAACGTATTTTCATCGAAAAACACTAAAAAGTTTTAAAAATTCTCCCATTTTCCGTTACTCGACTGTAAAAATTTTGGAACATGTCATTTTATGGGAAATTTAATGTACTTTTCGAATCTACATTGTCCCAGAAGGGTCATTTTTCATTTAGAACAAAATTTTTCATTTTAAAATTTCGTGTTTTTCTAACTTTGCAGGGTTATTTTTAGAGTGTAACAATGTTCTACAAAGTTGTAGAGCAGACAATTACAAAAATTTTGATATATATACATAAGGGGTTTGCTTATAAACATCACAAGTTATCACGATTTTACGAAAAAAAGTTTTAAAAAAGTTGGTCGTCATCGATCATGGCCGTTCATGGTCACCCGCGACAGACACGGACGACGAAACAAAGAGAAACGCAAAAAGTAACTTTTTCAAAACTTTTTTTCGTAAAATCGCGATAACTCGTGATGTTTATAAGCAAACCCTTATGTCTATATATCAAAATTTTTGTAATTGTCTGCTCTACAACTTTGTAGAACATTGTTACACTCTAAAAATAACCCTGCAAAGTTAGAAAAACACGAAATTTTAAAATGAAAATTTTGTTCTAAATGAAAAATGACCCTTCTGGGACAATGTAGATTCGAAAAGTACATTAAATTTCCCATAAAATGACATGTTCCAAAATTTTTACAGTCGAGTAACGGAAAATGGGAGAATTTTTAAAACTTTTTATTGTTTTTTCGATGAAAATACGTTTATTTGGAATTCTGAGTACGCCATCAAATCGGGCGTCTAATTTTACATAAAAGTCCCTTTGATGCCAAATTTCTATCTCATCACCGTTTCAGGCTGCAAATTGAAAAACACCTCTTTATCGCATGTTCAAAAATGGAAGGGGTCGTACCGCCCTCCGTCACGAGATATCAAAAAACGGACCTCGGATTCGTGATCAGGGACAAAAGTTACCCCTTAGGACAAAGTTTCACGCAAATCGAAGAGGGGTCGGGGCAACTTTTCCCGATTTCGTGTGAGTTGGTAGAGAATTACCCAAAGTGTATCAAAAATTCATATTCTAATGTTTTACATAATGTGATGAAAAATCGTTAAACAACATTAGATTGATCACTAGATTGATTTGAATCTTCTTAATTTTAGAATTTTATAGGAAAATTTAGTAGAAAAAAAGTTATTGCTTATTTAAAAATTATATCCTTATGATTTGTTGGAAGACAGAAAAAATAGCTTGTCGATTGCAATATTTGAATCATAGTGAAAATCTGAGCATATGTTCATTGGTTTGTCTCATTAATTTATTTTTAAATTCAAAAACAAGAGCATCGGCAAAGAAAGAAATATAAACTTTTGTAAACTGCCATGCGTCTCCACCAAACATAAATACTTCAAACTTCCAGAGGAAACGCTTGGTCCTTTTCATCAGATCAAAACATTCTCCTGAAATTAAAGCTTTCTCCCGCTCTCACTTCCGTTAAGGTGACAAAAGTGAGAGAAACTGTCAGTTCCAAATCCAGCCACAATTTCCTGGGTGGCGCTTTCCCATTCGGCGATGTTTTATTTGAGGACTTTCGGTGCGCATGAGCTGTTCCAGAAGCACGATCTTGTAATATTTTCCGGACACAGGTTTTGTTAGTCGCTCTCTGCAGTTCCTTGCGTTTGGGTGGATGCTACTGGTTGGGAATGTTTGTAGATTTTTGTAATGTTTTAAATTGTGAGAATGTTTTACGTGTATTTTTTGTAGAGTGAGATTGAGTTCGAAATGTTTTTAAGTAAATTTGAATGTTATCAACGAAATTACTCATAAGAAATAATAGTTAAGAAAATTTATTTATTGCTCATCTTAAAAAAAAGAATTTTGTTGAAACTAACTAAATTGCTGAAAAGAGAAGAAAAATGTCCAATTCTAGGTACTTAAATTCCAATTGAAAGTTCTACCGTACTGGTTATTCGTTTACACATTTTGCAGGATACACATGATACGGCAGGGTTGATGGAAAATTTAATTTCAAGCATATTAAATTCCGCACGCATCACGTGCAGCCCAGTCTAACTTTAGCAATATCACATTAGCTTTGCCAGGACGAACATCACTTTTCGAAGCATCGGGCACTTGACCCTTGGCCTACCCGAGTGCTTCCGAGCATTCCAGTTAAAGAGCGACCTCTTCCCCCCTTCGATCCCAGAAGTGGGTGGTTTTAATTTACTCGATGGTTTTTGTGGTTTAATGTGAAGTACTTTTTTTTCGGTACATGAAACGGGAGAATGACTTTATTAAAAATGGCACGTGTGGATAATTTGTGGCCTCTGCCCATTGAGTCGAACCCGTGGAGGGAATTGTACTGGAAATGTTCATGCTTTCAGTTAATTTTGTGGTTTGCCAGTAGAAGTATGTCCCATCGATTGCGAGGACGTGCTTATTCGGGCTGTAATCGAACGGGTTCTCGCTTTCATGGTTGGTTGTGCTACTGGTTGTGGTTAATTAATGGAAGCATACATCAATTTAATTTTGTGTAATTTCAATATCCATTACGGTTAATGGGTCTCGTGGCGCAGGGGTAGCGGCTTCGGCTGCCGATCCCGATGATGCTATAAGACGCGGGTTCGATTCCCGCCTTATCCACTGAGCTTCTATCGGATGGTGAAGTAAAACGTCGGTCCCGGTTTCTCCTGTCTCGTCAGAGGCGCTGGAGCAGAAATCCCACGTTAGAGGAAGGCCATGCCCCGGGGGGCGTAGTGCCAATAGTTTCGTTTCGTTTTTTACGGTTAATGAGATGGATCGAAAACTGTTGTAATTACTTGATCGAATAAAGTTCGTTATTGCGAGCCGAAATTTCGTATAGTTGAAAACAGCAGAGTTTCCGGAATTATCTCAATTCTGTTTTTTCAATCAAGTCATTATCAAATTTCCAGGTTAAAATAATAATGTTGACTTAAAAATGCCATTTTTATACCATTTTTAGAACTGTTTTTCAGAATTTTCTCTGTGATGGTTTGCAATAAGTCGAATTTTGAACACTTTAATAGACGTATCCATTTAAATAAAAATACTGAAAAAATACACAATAAAAATACTGTTAAAATAACAGAAAGTGTTATGGAATCTTCTTGGAAAATCCATTTTTGCATTAGAGTTTAATAACAGTTATATGTATCATAACAATATTTGTTATTGATCTGTTTTTGATTGAAAACCAAGACAACTTCGGAATAACATTTTTTTATATGGAAGAATATCTTAAACTGTTATTGGGATAGTCGGATTACCCGAGCAGACGGAAACAACTTGTGAATAACATTTTTTGAGATTTGAAAATACTAGGCCAATAACATTTTATGTTATTTACAACAGGATTTGTTATTTGTTTTTATTATTGTTTTTTTTTAAGTGGAATATTTTTTTAATAACAGACTATTAACATTTTAAGATATTCTTCGAACAAAGCATTCATGCGATTTCAATAAAAACTACTGTTGAAATATCAGAAAATGTTATGGAATCTTCTTGAAAATCAATTTTTGGACAAGAGTTCAATAACAGATATCATAACAAAATTTGTTATTGGTCTGATATTGGTTGAGAGCCAAAACAACTCGGGAATAAAATTTTGTGTTATGGAAGTATAACTTCAACTGAAAGGACTTACTGTTAAAACAACAGAAAATAACTACAATGATTTGTTCGAATAATATACCCCGTCTCCCCCCCCCCCCCGTCCCCAATTTTGAACTTTCCCTTGGCGGGATAGGCTGCCCTCCCATTTGCCCCCCCCCCCCATACTTAGTCAGAACTCGGCGCTGATGCTTAGACTAAAAAACAAAGTAATGATTTAAATAAAATAAAAATCACAATTCTTACAGTGTTCAAACAAACCTAGATTAGGCTAAACCTGAAAAAACAAACGGTAAACTGTTTTAAACGGTAAAAGTTATCACAATCGCAAGATAATGCCTTCCAAATTGTTTTCAATAAATTGCAATTGAAAGCATAAAAAACAAATGTTGAACCCTGATTTTTCGAAGTAAACTTGTTTTAAATTGCAAAATTCATACACAATATCAGCAATCCTTTCAAGTCCCATTCTAGTTACTCAACAACTTCCACACTATAGCAATAAACAATACACCGTACAATCATGATGGAACTCCGGTCGGAATAGATCCCTTTTGACAAACCCCGCCCGCAGAGGAAATCACATTTTCACAACCAGTAAAATAGCCCACTTCCCGCTGTCGTTTGTAAATTGTGTCGATGTCGTCGCTCACACACAAACACACACATGCTCCACTCCGGAAGGAAGCAACAATTTAATGAAATCTTAATCATCATTTCCACTAACGACACATTACAAACACACACGCACGCACACTCGCACAAAATTCCGCTCAAACACGATGCGCACGACCGCAGAAGAGACGACGTCGAGCGAATAAATTCCGCTATCGCTTCCTCCCTTGCGCTGGTTTTGTTGCCTCCTTTCATGTGACCGGCAGGCAGTTGAGCGGGGAAGGTTAGAACTGAAAGAGGGAATGGACGGGAGAGATTGTGCAACGTAGATAAAGGAAGATGGAAAGATTCGGCAAATTTGATGACTTTAATATGTGGCGGAATATATTATAATAGTTTTTAGGAGGGATTTCCAAATTTAAAATTTTAAGAAAATTATAGCTTTTATCAATTAATAAGCAACATCTAATTCGTTTATATTTTGTTCATAATTTATTTTATCATTTTGCTCAAAACGCCGAAATCAAGTTTAAGACCAGGTTTTGTCTTATTTTTAGGCCTGAATAATTTAAGGCTCAACGAAACTTTATATTTTTTACAAAAAGAGCAAAATAAAAATCACAAATGTTTCCTGATAGACGTTGAAGATTGAAGCAATAGTTTTCAAGATAAACAATGCGAATTACATATTTTGTACTATCCTAAACTCCAGTGCAAAATATGCCTTTTTCAGTTTCTTAAGGGTTTACATATATGTAAAACGGAAAAAATGTCAAGGGTTGGTACTAGCACACACTCAAACTTATTTAAATCTGTTTTCAAGACATTAACATAAAAAATTTCATCTGTTATCAAAACAAAACTGATGATATTTGGCTAAATTATTGCCGAGATAAATCTATTTACAGTTACCAGTTTCAAAAAACGGGTTCCACGATATCTGAACACTGCTTTGACCAAATATAACGAATCCCGATTCTCAAAAAGTTTATTTAAAAAAACGTTACTTAATCCACCTTTAGGTGGTTGGTGCCTTCCTCATATTCATAAAGTCAATACATTCAGTAAAAATAGCAACATTCCCCCTTAACATGTTTAACAAATCAATTTTATTACTCATTTCTTTTGATATGGTTCGCAGACCATCAATATTTCTGGCTCATCGGCAAGGTCTGATAAAAAAAAACCTATCCAACGATAGTTCACATGGAAGATTCAGACAATATTTTTATCACAATATCTGAAATCAAACCTCTAAAAAGTGTATAAATAACACTTAAGTGCCAATAACTTTTAATAGGGTTGTCAGATCCTTGATGTTTTAGGCTCATTTGAAAGGTCTTTCGATTATCTAACTAACGATGGGTCGCATGATAGACCCGGACATCATTTTTACTGAAATATCTGAGATCCGGCCTCCAAAAAGTGTATAAATAACACTTAAGTGCCAATAACTTTTGATAGGATTGTCAGATCCTTGATGTTTTAGGCTCATTTGAAAGGTCTTTTGATTATCTAACTAACGATGGGTCGCATGATGGACCCGGACATCATTGTCATTGAAATATCTGAAATCCGGCCTCCAAAAAGTGTATAAATAACACTTAAGTGCCAATAACTTTTGATAGGATTGTCAGATCCTTGATGTTGTAGGCTCATTGGAAAGGTCTTTTTAATACCTTTCTGAAAATGTATAACATGACAGGGTTTTTTTTACAAAAACCACCCTTTTTACAATCTTCCGGACATACGCCAAAATCGTTTTTTTAGCATAACTTTTGAAGTACTTTACTAAACTTCATAATTTTCAATAGGGACTTATGGGACCCCAAGACGAATCGAATGAGACCAAAACGGTCCAAATCGGTTAAGCCAGTGCTGAGATAATCGAGTGCATATTTTTTGGTGCACAGACCCACATCCCTACACACACACACACACACACACACACACACACACAGACATTTGCTCAGAATTTGATTCTGAGTCGATAGGTATACGTGAAGGTGGGTCTACGAGGTCAAATTAAGAAGATCACTTTTCGAGTGATTTTATAGCCTTTCCTCAGTAAGGCGAGGAAGGCAAAAAGATAAAAATTGCTTTTTGTTTGTCATAGAAAAACCATCAGTTTTTGATTTTTGCATTTTTTAAATTAAATACAAATATTATATCTTGCGAGTCTTCACTCAAAATTTCAGCCAATTTGGTCCATCTTATCTCGAGATTGTTTGACAGTTCACTTTGCGCATGGAAAATGGTGAGCTTAAATCGTCTCTTACGCAGTTTTTTCTATGAAATATCTTCATAAAACTTGCAGGAGTGATTCAAAAACATCGGTTCAGTAGTTTAAAAAAAAAATTCTTTAATATGCATTTTTTTTTATTTCATTTATGTATTCCCTTAAAAAATATCAAAATTATTCAAAAATGTCAAAAAACGCATTTTGAAAATTACACTAATAATGATAGAAAGTCAATGAAAAATCAATTTGCGAAAACTTAGAGAATCTATCATGTGAATTTGTTATATGATTTGTTTATTGTTTTTTTATTTCATTTTTTTTTGTAAAGTCGCAGAAATTCGATGGATTCATGCACATATTAATCATATTTCTTATGAATCTGCCTTGAAAGACTTTAAATTATGACCGAAACAAATGTCTTTCTTGGCAACAGCATATTTTCCGGATACTAATTTGAGCATCAAACAATTTTAAACTTGAAGTATTTCATTTAATAGCTCTTGATTATCCAATAGGATCTCAAATCTGGAGTTTTTTATTTGAAAAGGTCCAATAAACCAAATATCCAGTTTTTGCCTTTAGGTTTTTTTTAACCGCCTTGAGTCAGGGGTATTAAAACAGGAGCGGCCGTGGCTGACTGATCACGGTGTTCGCTTTGTAAGCGAATGGTCCTGGGTTCGATTCCCATCTGCTTCCAACGAGAAAGTATAGGAAATATAAATCTTGAAACTCTGAACATGAACGAAAAAATCAAAGTCGCTCGAGTCGGGGTTCGATCCCCCGTCCTTTGAATTGGTAAGCAAAAATGCTAACCACTAGGCCATCGCAACTTGGTGAGCTATGAATGGAATTAGGAATAATACTGTTACTATCAACTATATACGCGCTGAGTCCTTGTCCATTTGACAAGGGTTCGGAAGTTCTAAATAACGTTTGAATCCGATTGGTCCAAACGTTCTTCAGGGCGGGGCGTGTCGACAAAGCTGAAGTACCTCGCGCTCGGCTAGCCAGCGTAGAAATGGGTCACCGAAGCTCGGCAGAGCTAACACCTTTCAAATGCCTATGCGAGTTATTTGCATGTATAGAATGTAGATCTAAAAATACATGGAAACAACTCAATTTGTAAGAAGCGACCGTGTGGTCCCGTTTGGTTGGTTGCACACACACACACACACACACACACACACACACACACACACACACACACACACACACACACACACACACACACACACACACACACACACACACACACACACACACACACACACACACACACACACACACACACACACACACACACACACACACACACACACACACACACACACACACACACACTTGAGTCAGGGGTATTAAAACACCCAAAAAGCAAAAACTGAAAATTTAGTTTTTTGGACCTTTCAAAAAACTCCAAAAATTATTTTTTTAGTCTTCTGCCATATTACACATTATTTAAACATTTACAAAAAATAACAGTATTGTATTAGGGAATAGAAATTTTCATTCACACGATCAACAACCAGGGCAGACGGTAATAACAAAATTCATGCCATTTCAATAACAAATACTGTTAAAATAATATAAAATGTTATGAAATCTTTTTGAAAAATCCATTTTTGCATAAGAGTGAAATTACAATTTATGTTATCATAACACAATTTGTTATTGGTCTGATATTGGTTGAGAGCCAAAACAACTTTGGAATAATTTTTTTTGTTATGGAAGAATACCGCCAACTGTTATTGGGATGATCGGATTAGTTGTTAAAATAACAAAAAATAATAACAAAGATTTGTTCGAAGAATAATTCAAAATGTTATTAGTCTATCATTACAATAACAATCCAATAACATTAAAATCATAACGACGAATAACAAATCTTGTTATAAATAACAGAAAATGTTTTCAAATATCAAAAAATGTTATTCCCAAGTTATTTCCGTCTGCTTGGGAACGCCTACTGAGATATTTGTTTTAATGATAAAATTTTGTAAAAACATGATTATTTATTCAAATATTTATAAAATTCATGGAAATTGTTTTAAGAATCATTGCGGTAATTATTGTGTGAAATGGAATAAAACACAAAATAATTGGACCTTTTGACGATTTATTTTAATTCCAAATATCAGACTTGTCAAATTAGTTATCTCACGGAACCGCGTGATTGTTTATTGCTCAAATCGTCAATGTTTTTAAAGAACTGTGATGATCAATAGGTAACAACATTTTCACACATTTCTTTATTTTTTTACATGAAAAGATTGCATTGAACTACATAATTTAAATGGAAACTAAGCACATAAGAAATATTTATGTTAAAACTAATATTTTATAACTCAATAGTTAAAACTCAATCATAATAAATAAAAATAGTAGTACATTGTTCAACAAATGTTCAACAAATTTAATTAGACCCATACTTTTTGTTTGGGGATCAGGGTGGTTCTATACAGCGATTCCACGTCAGAAGTTTCCTTAACAAAAGTGCTCCGATTTGGCTCAAATTTGGCATGGTAGTTCTTTGGCCAAAATAATATGACTCGTTTTTTTTGTCGATTATGATTTTTTTTAAATATGCTTTTTGCGAAAATCCACGAAAAATTCTCGTTTTGGATAGGAGCATCCCCTGCTCCTATTCAACATAGGGTGGTCCAAAGAATGACGTGGATTTTCGCAAAAAAAGCTAATTTTTCAAGAAATCATAACTCTGGGACCTATTTTAGAGCGCTACTTTTCTAAAAAGAAGTTATTAGTTGTGATTTTAAGAAAAAATATGCTGAGGTTCGAAAAAACTAGCTGAATATTTGAAATGGTCCTATGAAAATTGCATTTGCTTTGTCTTTCTAGCAGGGAGTTTACTCCCACACCTGGCATGACTTAACGGCCTAACAACAATCAAGGCCGGACCGACGGTCTGATGGCCGAGTGGGCTATGGCGCCAGAACTTACTGTTGGTGCTGGGTTTGAATCCGGTCGGTAGCAACTGTTTTTTTGTGTTTGCAAAATTTTTACATGCAGTGTGTAATATTAAGTGTTTATTTTGACGAAGGTGATGTGCATGCGATTTTACCATCGGATTTTTTGCTGTGTGATTCATAATTTTAAAAAACATTGTTCCTCTTTACCCAAAGCTCCCCTTCACCTAGAGCACAAGTGCTTAAAACGCCATTCAACAACTTTTGGGAACGCGTTTCCTTCCTCAACCCTTTGACATTGAGTCCGTTAAATTCAATGAGCCCTACCTCGCTCTCCCCCTTTCCATTCATCACCCTCATCCCCGGAACATCCTTTTGAGTTATTTCGAAGCCCTGGCGCGGTGGGAGGTTGCTGGCGTCGTCGTTCGCATATGTCAATGGTGGCGTCGCGACGCACACAACCACGTGAGCTCGTCGCGGAAATGAATTGGCATATAAATTATTGGTTTCTATATTACCAGGACACCGGTGGAGGTTTTCCCCCTAGGGAGGGGGCCGGAGTACAATTCCGTCCACCGGTGAAGAGAAAGATGACGGTGCGATGATATCGCTGCTGCACACATGCACACACATACAGAGATGCAAACCACCATCGCAGTTTCATCAGGATCATCCAATTTCAACAAGCAGCCAACCAAACGTGGTTGGAGTTCGATTGACGGGTAATCTAGATGAATGGGCTGCACTCGTTGCTGAAATTACCAAGGTCCAACATTGGCCAAGCGACCCTAACCGCGCACCACATTAGCTTCCCGCTCCACAAAATGTTTTGCACCGGAGAAATAGATACCGACCACGTGGGCACCTTCTGCACGTGGAAGTTGTGGTCGATGATGGTACAAAACATGAAATTCCCTCTGCCCTCAATGTGCGCGAGTATGATTATGACACACTGGGCCAAGGTAAGAGGTTGCGCTGTAGGTAGAGCAATTTCCACCAATCAGACTCAGACTCGCGAGCATTACTAAGCTTTCGGTGGAAGCCGGCTGTGCTGAATGCTTGCACACGTGAGCTTTTTCCGAGGAAAACTAGTTGTACGTGGCAATTTAGCGTGGCGGGGAAAATTGCTTGCATGAGCGGATCGGGTTTTGAAAGGAAACGGCTGCCATCCATCGTGCGGTGGAAATTGATATATATTTGGGGAAACGGAGACCAATGCAATGCTGCCAATCTGTGGCTTTGTGAGGAATGTGAAATGAGTTGATGGATTTAATTTTGATGCTTGTTTCGGGAAATGCATTGAATGGGCTTTGGAAAATGCTATCAATCATGACTTATTATAAGAAGTGCATAAAAGCTTCCAGTAGAGTGTAATACCAAAATCAATTATCAAACCCTGCCATTTCTCAACCCTCTAAAATTTGAAACGATTTGGTTTAAACTCACTTGACAGTTGAAATGTGCTTGTAAATTTACACTGAAAACCTTATTATATGCATTTTTTCTTTTATTTAGGCCGGTGCAAATATTATCCTCCCCCTACTTTTAAAATTGGTCCGAAAAATCAGAAGACAAAAGCTTTTTTTCAAAAACTTCAAAATTTCAATGAAAAAAGAAGCCAAATAAACTGAAACCAGTCTGAAATGCAATTTTCTGCATTGATAACCATATTTAAAATTTTTGGGCTAGTTTAAAATCAATAATTTTTTTTAATAAAATTCCGACGTACCTACTAGTTGGTTCGAAATGGTCGATTGATTTTTAGAACATTTTTTTTGTTGCTTTATGACCCCTGATCAACTTTCGTAAATTTGGGAGCGATTGGTTGCGTCCACACTCTGCTTTTTTTGCATTTTAATTTTTATCATTTTTATTTTCCATACATTTTTCAAATAGCGTTAAAAATGAGAAAATTCTCTAGAACTTTTCCGAATTTTTACATAATAATTCCAATACAAAATTGAAATGCAATGCACAAAGTGTGGACGCAATAAATCGCTCCCTAACTTTAGGGGGTCATTTTGAGGCTTAAAAGCATAAAAAAACCTTGTTCTGGTTTGATTTGATTATTTTTTAATATTTTCCATACAACGACGAGCCAGTCTAGTAAATACATCACCACAAAAACTTTTTTTAAGCAAAACTTTTGAACTTTTTGCAATTTTAGAATGTAGGGACAAATTTTCGGCTGTATTAATGTATAAAGTATTTTGTGGTATTTTTTGTTCATAATTTTGAAGTTTGGTATGAGATGTGAAATTAACTTTTATTTTTATTCGATAGTATCCGATAAAAACTAAAATTAGCATGAGAACCCTCAATGGATTTTATTTATATTTTAAAATTCCTTCCCGATTCGGAGTCTACATCAAAGTTTAAGATTATAATGAGAATTTTCAATGAAATTGTAAAACTCATAGAAACCCTCCTATAATAATTTCATTAATTTTAGTAATTTTGTTTTCAAAAAGATAAATTTTCGAAAACTTTATTGTTTTTTTGGTTATTGGTTACCACGACACCAATGTGGTTCATTCGAGCCCGTTTTGTGTTTCTTGAAATACTTGCTCACGCCTTCCGTCGGATGGAGGAGTCAATGTCGGTCCAGATCCGAGAATCATTTTATGTCGTTAGGCTTCGTTTCTCTCGAGCAGATGCAGACTAAAAATGTATCTAAGTTGTTCCAAAGGTTTCGGTAGGTTTCAGTTTTAATATGTTTTAGACGACCGAACAAGCAAGGATAACATTTCAAAAGGACAAAAAATATTTTTTGACCCTTTTGAAATGTTAAGCTTGATTGAAGGCTTGTTGGAAAACGCTTCATTTATTTAAATTTAAGTACTTTTTATGCAATGCTATTTCAGTAATTGTTGTAACCAATTATTTTTATTTAGAGAAAAAATTTCTCGACATGTAAAGCAACTATCTATAAACCACGTGGACACCTAGAGGAAGGGGGGTTCAGCGATTGTCTACACTCCATACAAAACAGATTTGGTTTGTTTGACTATTGTCCACGAGGAGGAAAGGGGGGTCTTATATTTAAGAGGCAGTTTTTGTAAATATTGCTCGGTTTGTTCTAGAGGTCGTATCGAGGTGCTCCGATTTGGATGAAACTTTCAGCGTTTGTTTGTCTATACATGAGATGAACTCATGCCAAATATGAGCCCTCTACAACAAAGGAAAGTGGGGTTTGAAATTCCCTAACTTTCGACCTATGAGAGTATTGGTGTTGGAGGCTGCTGCAAAAAGATATTAAGGTTTTAAAAAAATCCATTTTGAGCACTAATTTGCAAAAGCTATGAGAAAAAGTTAAACCAATCCTGGATGTCTATGGCTCTTTTTGAAGTCCTTCAAAAGACCTGTCGAATGCATCTAAAAGAGTTGGAAATTATGAAGTTTTACTGAAATGGGAGCAATTTTAAGATTTTTTATGTTTTTGGACTTCAAACTTCAATGCCCATTTTACCCCACTTCCCTTTGTCGTAGAGGGCTCATATTTGGCATGAGTTCATCTCATGTATAGACAAACAAACGCTGAAAGTTTCATCCAAATCGGAGCACCTCGATACGACCTGTTACACATTGGTGAAAAACTCGCTCTTGAAAAAAGTTTCCACGTGGTTTATGAGAAAGAAGAAAGATTTTTTGATTTTATTTTTTAGATTATTCCATTTTGGTCACCGAGAAATGATACTAATTTAATTTTAATCGGACCGAGAAATGTCCGAGAGTCATATGGATGACGCTGCAGGAATAAGTTGTCTCTGTACATTTACTGTGTGTTTCACTCAGTACTTGTACAGAGCCAAATTAGAAGGCTAAAATACTTGATCACACACACATACTTCCTCAAATGGCCCTTCGCTGACTTAGTTTTCCGTCCTTTATAACTTCTTCTATGACTCTTAGTCGACCTATCCACCTAAAATTTCATCATCTTTCTCCTAAAATTTTGTGGCATTTTCACCGAAAAATTCCGATTAAAATTAAATTAGATTTTTTTGATTTAATTTTCAACGTTTGTGTGTAGAAAATAAATCACGAACTTTCTGTAAGTTTTTTGAAAACTTTTCTTACTCTTGTCTATTCCATAGTTATAAGTAATAATTTTTCGATTGAATTACGATATAAATCACAGCTGAAAGGAACACCAAAACTCTGTTGTGTACCTAAATGAACTCATTGTAAATTGATTATTCACAAATAAAACCGAATTGAATTGAATTGAATTGAAATAAATCACGAATTTTTCATAATTCATATCTCCGTAAAAAAATGTTGTCCATACTTGTGTGTGGCCCATATTTGACTTTTTTGATCCTCTATAAAAAAATAAAAATTCGCATTTTGTTAATAGAACTTAATGTGAAAAAAGTTTAGTAAAAAAAATGTTGAAAACACCAAATCATTTAGAAATTCCTTTGTATGCACAGTAGGGTGACAAAAATAAATAAATTTTAGGGACACCTCCTGGTTCGATTTCTCAGGCATCTGTGACAATTTTCAGCCAAATTGGTAAAGGTTTAGAGTCGCTACAGAAAGTTAAAGTTGGTGAAACAAACCTTTTCATACAAAAACGTCTTTTTTCAACCGTTGGTATTTTTTCAGGATTATTTCACATTAGAATCTCTCTCTTGACAATATTTTCACACAATTAACATCTCCTTCCGGGGAAAAAAATCCTTTTTCCATACCTTACTTTACCATGGCAATCCTGGGTAATTCTCTACCAACTCACACGAAATCGGGAAAAGTTGCCCCGACCCCTCTTCGATTTGCGTGAAACTTTGTCCTAAGGGGTAACTTTTGTCCCTGATCACGAATCCGAGGTCCGTTTTTTGATATCTCGTGACGGAGGGGCGGTACGACCCCTTCCATTTTTGAACATGCGAAAAAGAGGGTTTTTCAATAATTTGCAGCCTAACGGTGATGAGATAGAAATTTGGTGTCAAAGGGACTTTTATGTAAAATTAGACGCCCGATTTGATGGCGTATTCAGAATTCCGAAAAACGTATTTTCATCGAAAAAACACTAAAAAGTTTTAAAATCTCCCATTTTCCGTTACTCGACTGTAAAAATTTGGAACATGTCATTTTATGGGAAATTTAATGTGCTTTTCGAATCTACATTGACCCAGAAGGGTCATTTTTTCGTTTAGAACAAAATTTTTCATTTTAAAATTTCGTGTTTTTTCTAACTTTGCAGGGTTATTTTTTAGAGTGTAACAATGTTCTACAAAGTTGTAGAGCAGACAATTATAAAAATTTTAGTATATAGACATCAGGGGTTTGCGTATAAACATCAAGAGTTATCGCGATTTTACGAAAAAAAAGTTTTGAAAAAGTTACTTTTGCGTTTCTCTTTGTTTCGTCGTCCGTGTCTGTCGCGGGTGACCATGAACGGCCATGATCGATGACGACCAACTTTTTCAAAACTTTTTTTCGTAAAATCGCGATAACTCGTGATGTTTATAAGCAAACCCCTTATGTCTATATATCAAAATTTTTGTAATTGTCTGCTCTACAACTTTGTAGAACACTGTTACACTCTAAAAATAACCCTGCATAGTTAGAAAAAACACGAAATTTTAAAATGAAAAATGTTGTTCTAAATGAAAAAATGACCCTTCTGGGTCAATGTAGATTCGAAAAGTACATTAAATTTCCCATAAAATGACATGTTCCAAAAATTTTTACAGTCTAGTAACGGAAAATGGGAGATTTTTTAAAACTTTTTTAGTGTTTTTTCGATGAAAATACGTTTTTCGGAATTCTGAATACGCCATCAAATCGGGCGTCTAATTTTACATAAAAGTCCCTTTGACACCAAATTTCTATCTCATCACCGTTTCAGGCTGCAAATTATTGAAAAACACCTCTTTTTTCGCATGTTCAAAAATGGAAGGGGTCGTACCGCCCCTCCGTCACGAGATATCAAAAAACGGACCTCGGATTCGTGATCAGGGACAAAAGTTACCCCTTAGGACAAAGTTTCACGCAAATCGAAGAGGGGTCGGGGCAACTGCTGTGTGAGTTGGCGGAGAATTACCCTCCTACAAACTTCAACTCTCAATAGCGACCCCCCTAAACATTACCCAATTTGGCTCAAAGTTGGCACAGATTCTTGATTTTGTCTAAGGAATCAATCGAGTTAGGGAGTGTCATCTAGGATTAAAAATATGTACTCATTTATATAAAGATTGGAACTAAAAAAAAGTGTATCACAAGCTCATATCACAAAAATCAAACATGTCACAAGTCACAGTTACGGTTCAATTTCTCTGCCCTGACCTTCTTATCCACGTCATTCCCGCACGCCGCGTAAAACCACACACACTCCAATCCATCATTTCATTAATAACCTCATCAAACGAAATAATCGAAAGGTCCCTTTTGGGCAACAAACAACACACATCACAGCCCAGTCCCAGTGTGGTTACATCAGTTTGACGGGGGCAAAAAAAATAAAAGCTGCTAGTCACCGTAAAAAAACATACACGACACTGTGATGTACGCATTGTCATCGTGTTGAGCCATTTTTACTAGTTCACACACAGACACACGTGGGCATGATTCCCGGTGTCCAACGAGGCCATTATTGATACCAAACACAGGCTGGTGACTGACTTACGGTGTGCGAGCGCGGCATGCTTAGTTGACGAGGGGGTTCTCAAAACAGGATCCGCCCTAAGCAAGTGGTGCGCCCAAAGTTGTTTTTTTTTGGTAAATTTCGTTTGTTTTATGAAAAAATGAATATACAATAATTTTGAAAAATTTGCTTGAAAACCACTGCCTTAGTACGAAAACGAGCGTGTGATCACACAAAGCCATAAATCTAGGATATTGCTGGTGCTGGTGCTGCTACACTGCTGCTCCCGGGCTAACCACAGTCAGGGACTCCCTCCCCCCCTCAGGATGACCCCCTCCCACCTGGCTTTTGTTCCGAGTGAGCAAGCGAAAAGCAAGGGGAAAAGTCATCTCATAAATAAAGTGACATTATTTGGCTCGGCATACTTTTTTTCCCGTGCTTGTTCCCTCGTTTTTTTTTTCAGGTTTCGTTGCTGCTGAACTGAAAATGTTACCGCAGACGCCAAAAGCTTTACGAGCTTTCCCTTTTCGGAGAGGGGTGGCGGGTTGATTTTTCGTGTGTTTTCCGTGTATTTTCCGTTGTTCTGTTGGGAAGCTTGTCGAAGGTGGTGTAGCTTACTGCTGTAATAAAATTCGTTGATGGGTTTTATGAACATGATGCGATGATGGTAAAGTTCAGTTTCGGGAGCCCCGAAGGCTACACTCACTCACTCACTCACTCACTGGTGATGAAAGTTGGAGCTTTTTTGTTTTGCTTGCTGAGCATAATTTGGGGGATTTGGATTGGACCAACGGACGGACTGGACCGACCGAGCGATCAGCGATGGGAGAGGTAAATTTGCCTGGGTGCCAATAAATTGTTTATCTTACTGCAGTGGTTTTACGGCGCACTAATAGTCTGTCTTATTAGTGGTAAATATTACGCGCGGTAACGTATTATTTTTGGTGGGTTGATGGCAGTCGCTTTAGTTCAATTTCTTGTACATTTTGGTTTATGCTCAGTAGTTGATAAATGATAGTTTAAAAGCTGAATAAAGCTGGAAAATAATTTTAAATTTTAGGGCGAGTTTGAATCGAACATCGCAGTATTTATGTTCTAAAACTACTCAATTTTTTTTTACTTTGCGAAGCCAGACAGGAATTTTACGCATCACCTTCCGCTGACCAGGTGAGCGATTCTGGCAGATTTAGTTCATTTGTTTTTTGTTCAGATAACTTTTTTGAAAACAGTCGCATTTTTTCATTTTTTTTAATTGGTGCACATGTTTGCCCACTTTAAAGAAATATTTTTGAAAAGCTGAGAAAATTCTCTATATTTTGCCTTTTTGAACTTTGTTGATACGACCTTAGTTTCTGAGATATTGCCATGCAAAGGTTTAAAAACAGAAAAATTGATAATTTCTTAATCTCACCCAAACATCCAACAATTTTCTAATGTCGATATCTCAGCAACTAATGGACCTTTTTAAATGTTAGACCTGATTTAATTTTTTTGAAAATAATTTCAATTGTAAATCGGACCATTAGTTGCTGAGATATCGACGTTGGAAAATGGTGGGTTGTTTAGAAAACAACAATTTTCCTGTTTTTACACCTTTGCTTGGCAATATCTCAGCAACTAAGGGTCGTATCAAAGTTCAAAAAAGCAAATATAGAGAATTTCAAAAATATTTTTTTCAAAAGAGAGCAAACATGTGCACTAATTAAAAAAATTGCGACTATTTTCAAAAAAGTAACCTAAAAAGGGCTTAAACCTGAAAACGGTGCACTTTGGCAAAATTTCACTTAAGTACTTTTTGATTGCAAATTTGATTTTACTTCGAAAAATGAAGTTGAAAAAATTTTGCGACCAATATTTCGATTTTTTTAAAAAAAATCAGTATAGATTCAAAAATGCATAGCTCGGTCAAAGATTTTTTTGCGCAATCTGGAAATTTCTGAAAAGTTGGCATTTGATGTCCACTAAAACATATATAAAAAAAATTAAAATAGTGTTTTTGCAAATCAAGTATTAGTGACAAAAAGTTAAATAAAAGTCACAATTTGTTTACCATGTATCATTTTTTTCATTGTGGTCCTTACCCACACCTACAACTTTGCCAAAGACACCAAATTGATCAAAAAATTCCTTCAAAAGATACAGATTTTTAAATTTTCATACGTCATTTTTCTATGGACAGCTGCCAAATTTGTATGGAAAATTATATGGACAAACAAAAGATGCAAAAAGGCTTCTATGGGCATACCGAAGGCACCAAAAAAGTTTCAGTCGGATTAAAAAAATCAAAAATTAAAATAAAAAAAAAATCCGATTTTGTAGAGAATTGCTCAGGTGCAACTCGAAACCGTGCAGCCACCAAAGCTCGGTAAGGAAGAAAAATATTGGTTTTTAAAGCATTAATGGCCAACCCTTTTAGCAATCTGTCATTGAGCAGTCTTGAAACATTTTTAGATCGAGGAATAGCAAGGAAATGATTTTTTTTTTTAAATAATGTTTCTGCCTCACTTGGGAAACTGTTTTTTTTATGTTTGTGGAAATTCACAATTAATCAGAATTTTGTTTTAATTTTAGATGAAAGAATTTTAAACGAGTCAGTTAATTTAAAATATTTTTTTCTGCTTTAATTTTTAAAACATCGTTTCAAGTCATTTTGATAAATTTACAATACAAATCTAAGGGGAAGGCTTAAATTAATTAATGGTACTTTTCAACATTTTGCACAATTTTCAGTTTTTTGAGTGTAGAATGAATAAATCTTATCATCAGAACATAAAATACATATATAATCAACCTTTGCTGTTTTCAATTTTGAAGCACACCAAATTTGCTTTGTCTCATTGTTATATTCATATTCTTAACCGTATTACACCCAATCCACACAAAAATCAGTTCCGTTTTCCGGGATGTGCCCAACCCAATCCCAAAAAAAAAATGAGCTGAATTATTCATACACGCTCTCAGTATTATTCATACGATTCATCACGATATATGTACGAATTCACCAATCATCATGATGTGATGATGTTACGCACAGAAGTTTGCCTCATTCTCTCCGGTTTGATTCCAGACAGTAGCAGCAGCAGCCAGATTCCATCAAAACCGAGAGCAGATTTATGCGGATTCCGGCTGGGGAGGGCCTACAACCGAAGACCGATCGATGCAAATCAAGCCGACATGTGCCGACCACCTTCAACAACATATGAATTCGAAACGAGGCACACAAACTCACGCACCCGCAAGTTTGTGATTTATGAATATGTTTTCCGCTTTGAGTGTTTGTGTTTTTGGAAACGGGATTCTTGTAACATGTGTTGCCCCGAAAACGGGTGACTACCCTTTCACCTTTAATCGCAATGGTCTGCTTGAATCTGTACCTGAATCAGCTGCGATTGCACGAGGACTCCCCGTTTCCAGAAGGACTGTCTCGATGTCTCCCAGTTGCCAACTTTGGGAAAGCTTTCGCGGCGCGAAGCAAGTGAACACAAGTGTCTTCCCAATCCAGCAGCAGTAAAGGAGAGTCAACCCCAGGATGCAGGACGACACTGTTGAGGAAATGAGAAAATATAGCGAAACTAATCTTTCCGGGGGATGGCAAGCTCAGTTCAGTTGAGCTCAGTCCTGTCTGGATGGAATATTCCCCCCATGGTAGCAGAAGCAGCAGCAGAGCTTTGGTGCGCTCAACGAGAGCTTTCCGGTTTGGGATTCCCATTTTTTTGCTTTGTTTTTCTTTTCACTACATAAGACACACGAGATGAGGGCTCAACGAAAGGAAGATATGTTGTCGTCGTGTCTTGTCTCTGCTGTCGCACGATAAAAATAAATGTACTGGAAATTTATGATTGATGAACTGGGTCTATCTCTCGCTGAAAGAGTTCACCGGGAAGAAATGCATTCTTGGGCTTCCTTCATATTTTGAATGGAGGCTTTAAGCGAGTGAGTTTTTATAAAGTATGACACAGCTTGTATCGAGGTGCCCCAATTTGAATGCAACTTTCGATGTATGATTGTCTATACATGAGATAAACTCATGGCTTATGTGATGGGCATTTAAGTTTGACCTCCAAACAACATTAAATATTTGAAAATTTTTAGCATTTTCGTAAAACTTGATGAAATTCATGTCAAATTAATTCTTGTTAATTTTAAAATCTCTTGATTTCGATTTTGAGATTTTTCAAACATTTTTAGTTATTCTTCGAACAAATCTTTGTTACTATTTTTTATTATTTAAACAACTAATCCGATCATCCCAGTTGGAGGTATTCTTCCATAACAAAAAATGTTATTCCAAAGTTGTTTTGGCTTGCTTTCAGTCAATATCAGACCAATAACACATTTTTTTATGATAATATAAACTGTCACCCGCGACAGACACGGACGACAAAACAAAGAGAAACGCAAAAAGTAACTTTTTCAAAACATTTTTTTCGTAAAATCGCAATAACTCGTGATGTTTATTAGCATACCCCTTATGCTTATATATATATATATTTTTTGTAATTGTCTGCTCTACAACTTTGTAGATTATTTCTACACTCTAAAAAATAAGCCTGCAAAGTTAGAAAAAACACGAAATATTAAAATGAAAATTTTTGATCTAAATGAAAAAATGACCCTTCTGGGTCAATGTAGATTCGAGAAGTACAATAAATTTCCCATAAAATTACATGTTCGTTTTTTTTCGGAAATCTGAGTACGCCATCAAATTGGGTGTACAATTTTACATAAAAGTCCCTTTGACACCAAATTTCTATCTCATCACCGTTTCAGGCTGCAAATTATTGAAAAACACCTCTTTTTTCGCATGATCAAAAATGGAAGAGGTCGTATCGCCCCTCCGTCACGAGGTATTAAAAAACGGACCTCGGATTTGTGTTCAGGGACAAAAGTTACCCCTTAGGACAAAGTTTCACGCATATCGAAGAGGGAACGGGGCAACTTTTACCGATTTCGTGTGAGTTGGTAGAGAATTATCCATGGACGGTTGCCAAAATTGCATGCACGAACAAAAAATTAAAATGTCTTCTTTGGTCATGGAAATGGTACATCAAGTTTTGAGAAAATGCATAAATTCAATTTTAAGATTTTCGTTGGCCACGAATTTCAACGGTCACTCAACCTCACTTCCCTGTGTCACAAAAGGACAACATCATTAGGAATTTTGAGGTCATGCCAATTAAGTTTAGGGAAAAATTTCATAAATGACGAGTTTAAGTGAGAGGAATGTTTGGTAAAAAGGTTGAAAATTTTCAAGACACAATTGAGTTTATCAAAAATACATTTTTCTTATTTATTAAATCTCTCCCGATTTCAGGTTCAAAAAATCTAAAAGTGCTTTTAAAAATGATAAAAAACAAAAAAAAATAAACTTTATACCATGTATTTTTACGACATTTTAAACATAATTTTTGTACTCAATTATAAAATTTCAATTTCTATGTGATATTGTTCTGATGCTATTTGAAGCTCAAAAATTGCACTGTATTTTTATTTGATTCATTATAAGGTTTCTAGTTGAATCGTTCAAAAAAATTTTTCAATGATTTATTTTTTATTAAATTGTCTGTTTGTTGAGACATGCACTTTTCATCAGGGCTGTGGAGTCGGGTCATATTTCAAACGACTCCGACTCCGACTCCGGCTTTCTCAGATTGGCTGTCTCCGACTCCGACTCCGGCTCCGGCTTTGAACAAATGGTTGGCTCCGACTCCGACTCCGACTCCGGCCTACCAACTCTAGCCGACTCCGACTCCGACTCCGACTCCAGCTTTCAACAAATAGTTGGCTCCGACTCCGACTCCGACTCCACATGTTTTTAAATGTTTCAAAAGTTGGTTATCTATTATTAGTTAATTATTTTTAAAACATTGATAAATAGGATTATTTAAATACTCTCTTAGCGTCATGGGTTTTTCTCAAGAAAAATAAGTTAAGTAAAAGTAAAGTAAAGTGAATAAACGGAAAAAAGTTTCTAGATTACAAGTTTTATACGTTATGGAAACAGAAATCAAAAAATATCTTCAGTTTTAGAGGAATTTTGAGAAGAACAGTTTTGTAAGTAAATTTGGATTTACTTGCTTAACCTCAAATTTGAAAATATTTTTTTCAAAGCTAATAAATTTAAATATTAAATTGTTATTTTTGAATGAACAACTAAAAGAAACCTGGCCTTAATGATCTATTGAACATTAAAATTCAATTTGCTAACTTTAAGGCTGACATTTGTAAGAAGCACTGTGACATGCACCTTGTTTTTTAAATGACAATTTTAAACGAAACTTTTTTTTGTTTTTTTTTTTAAGACGTACATGGACATCACGCCATGGCTGAAGGAGATTATTATTGCAAATCAATAAAAAGTAAATCTTTCCCAGTTCCTGAGGGGAACACCCTTGAAGAGTATTGGGGCCGGCATTTACAAAGCGGATTCAGTGGCAGTTTCATTCTCAACTTAATGCTAACATGTTAAGGTTAATGTTAACATTCCATAGGTCGCCTCCCTAAGGTGTCGTGATAAGGTCCAGTTTGTGACGATACACTACCTTCCCTCCCGGGATTTGAACCCCGATCTATCGCTTACGAGGCGGAAGCGTTACCACTGGGCTACGTGGCTCGGTCATTGCAAATCAATGTATCTAAACAATTTCTTCGTGGAAAGGATGCTTAAGATGTCCTTTTCAAATATCTGTGACATGGAAAATATTTTAACCTGGACATTTTAATTGATTTTGATTTTAAAATTTTATATACTTTAAAAAGGAGGTGCACGATACTTCGTGAATCTTCACCTAAAACGAAGCTTTTTGGATGATCTTGCGCCTCCATCAAAATATACGAAAAAACTTAAAAGGGTAATTCTCTACCAACTCACACGAAATCGGGAAAAGTTGCCCCGACCCCTCTTCGATTTGCGTGAAACTTTGTCCTAAGGGGTAACTTTTGTCCCTGATCACGAATCCGAGGTCCGTTTTTTGATATCTCGTGACGGAGGGGCGGTACGACCCCTTCCATTTTTGAACATGCGAAAAAAGAGGTGTTTTTCAATAATTTGCAGCCTGAAACGGTGATGAGATAGAAATTTGGTGTCAAAGGGACTTTTATGTAAAATTAGACGCCCGATTTGATGGCGTACTCAGAATTCCGAAAAACGTATTTTCATCGAAAAAACACTAAAAAGTTTAAAAATTCTCCCATTTTCCGTTACTCGACTGTAAAAATTTTGGAACATGTCATTTTATGGGAAATTTAATGTACTTTTCGAATCTACATTGTCCCAGAAGGGTCATTTTTCATTTAGAACAAAATTTTTCATTTTAAAATTTCGTGTTTTTCTAACTTTGCAGGGTTATTTTTAGAGTGTAACAATGTTCTACAAAGTTGTAGAGCAGACAATTACAAAAATTTGATATATAGACATAAGGGTTTGCTTATAAACATCACAAGTTATCGCGATTTTACGAAAAAAGTTTTGAAAAAGTTACTTTTTGCGTTTCTCTTTGTTTCGTCGTCCGTGTCTGTCGCGGGTGACCATGAACGGCCATGATCGATGACGACCAACTTTTTAAAACTTTTTTCGTAAAATCGTGATAACTTGTGATGTTTATAAGCAAACCCTTATGTCTATATATTAAAATTTTTGTAATTGTCTGCTCTACAACTTTGTAGAACATTGTTACACTCTAAAAAATAACCCTGCAAAGTTAGAAAAACACGAAATTTTAAAATGAAAAATTTTGTTCTAAATGAAAAATGACCCTTCTGGGACAATGTAGATTCGAAAAGTACATTAAATTTCCCATAAAATGACATGTTCCAAAATTTTTACAGTCGAGTAACGGAAAATGGGAGAATTTTAAAACTTTTTAGTGTTTTTCGATGAAAATACGTTTTTCGAATTCTGAGTACGCCATCAAATCGGGCGTCTAATTTTACATAAAAGTCCCTTTGACACCAAATTTCTATCTCATCACCGTTTCAGGCTGCAAATTATTGAAAAACACCTCTTTTTCGCATGTTCAAAATGGAAGGTCGTACCGCCCCTCCGTCACGAGATATCAAAAAACGGACCTCGGATTCGTGATCAGGGACAAAAGTTACCCCTTAGGACAAATTTTCACGCAAATCGAAGAGGGGTCGGGGCAACTGCTGTGTGAGTTGGCGGAGAATTACCCAAAATATAATAAAAACAAATATCCACAAGTAAAATATTTTCTAGGTCACAAATATTTAATTTTTATAAGGTTCATTGATTTACAATAATTATCACCTTCCATCATATTGGCGTAAGACATACAGTATGAGAAAATTCGTACCAGTTGATAATATTTTGATTCTAGGTTTTTTATTTATAATATTTGAAAAATAAATTAAAATCCTATATTTTGTTCTATAATTTTTATTATTAGTTCATTTTTGTACTGAATTCTTGAGATTTGTTCAACGATAATTTGCAACGCTATCAAAATAGTTTACCTAAAATCAACATCAACAATCAATGATTATTTCAAATTTGTTGCAACTTATTTTAACATTTTTTGTTAGTTTAAATTATTTTAAATGCAACACTTTGATTTTATTGTACTCAGAAACAAAATGCGCATGTTGAGTTCCAAGTAAGAGATTGTTATTATCGTTGATTATTTGTTACAAAAGTTAAACTGTCAGTGACTGTTTTTCGATCTGCAAAAACAGTGATTACTATTTATAATCTTTTTATGTACCTCGTAATTTTTTCCTAAAAAATGATATAACTTAAAACCTCTAAGACATTCGCTATAGGGGTAAAAGATGACTTTGTGTGTACTTTTTTTCAGAAATAACTGAATGAAATTTGGTCAAATTTGAATTGAAAGGGAACATAAATATAGTCTGACTACATAACCAATATTTTTTTATTATTTTTTGAATGATGATACTACATACTTGGGTAAGAGGTTTTCAATCACAATAAAAAGCTTCAAATACATAATGGCATCTGATAAATCAATTAAAAATATAAGTTGTTTTGTAAATTAAGCTGTTACATAGGAAATACTGAACAATAAAAAACATATTTTTTGTTGAATTTAAGATAACTCCGGCTCCGACTCCGACTCCGGGTTATCAGAAATCTTTGGCTCCGACTCCGACTCCGACTCCAGCTCATCAAATTTAGCCGACTCCGGCTCCGACTCCGACTCCAGCTATTCGAGTTTTGACGACTCCGACTCCGACTCCGACTCCAGGTCCCCAAAAAGACCTGACTCTACCGACTCCGGCTCCGACTCCGACTCCGACTCCACAGCCCTGCTTTTCATAATATTTACTGAAATCGAGCTTTTGATCTAAACATAAAAATTGTCTCAATCGTTTCCAACCGTTTCCCAGGAGTCAAGAAGTTCAAATATTGCCAATGTCCTGGATGATCCCACTTGTCACCTTCATTTTATGACTTCATTTTGAAAATTCTATTTAAAAACAATTTTAAACTATTAACCCTCTACAACCCAACTTCTCCTCTAAGCGGGATTCCATTAAAAAAATCGCTAAAAATCAATTTTTCAATCAATTTTGGATCTTTTAAATACATTTGAAAATAAGAAACACTCTTAAAATTTTAGTATATTGTTGGATTTAAAGTTGTACTTGTTTTATTTTTCATTTAAAAAGAAACATTTTTTCTGGGGTCAACTACGGCTTCGTTTTTTACTAACATTTCCTTAATTTTTTTTGTTAAATTAAGTACGCTGTTTTTTTGTAATATCCCAGACTGTGCCTCTATGCATTTTTCTACAATTAAAATCACAATTGTATCGTTCTATACGGAAAAAAAGTAAAAATCAAGCAAAACATTGAAAAAGAGACTGTAAAAACATGAAAAAAGTAGTAAGCCAAATTTTATCAGAAACAATCATAAACCAAACAAGATAAATGCAAAAATAATTAAGTTTTTCGCAGAACAAAAGTTGTTCAAAATGAACTCTTAAACACGGGAAAAATAAATCATTTCGAAAAAAATGGGCATTTTGGGTTTAATACCAAAATCTAAATCTGTTTTTTGATTTTTTTGAATCAAGAAGAGTGAAATAAATATTTGTCCCGAGCGAGTTGAAGTCATCGTTTCAACTTTTTTATAGGGTTGGGAGGTGGAATGTTAATATGTTTACAAATTTTGTATTTTGAGATAACAAATCTGTAAAAAATGTAATCTTCTGAAAAAATATATTTTCACAAAAAATCGAAAATCAGGCTTACAATTATATTTTTTTGCCCCTCCTCGACCTCGATCAGATCCAAGGGTCAGAAACTATAAATAAAATTTGTACCAGATTTTTCGGAAAATGACGAACAAGCATAACAAAAATAATTTAAACAATATTTGAAAAATAATTTAAGGAATTCTTAGTCAAGTTCTTAGAGAAGATTTTTCACAGTATTCATGCCATAAATATATTGTGACAATGTCTGTTTCTGAATTTTTTAAATATAGTATGATTTTTGAGCCTCTGCTTCAAACTTGGTCTGAGTCCTGGAACTTGTTTACCTTTTAAATAAGATTGCATTCAATAGATTAGAAGAGACTCACTATGTAGAATTGAGAATCCTTCCAAAGGTGCATCTCTGAGCAAAGAAAGTTCGGTTTCCAGCACAGCACTACAGTACCATCAAGTAAACTAAATCTCAACTCACAAATCGATCCACACAGATTGACTTGTGTGCATCGCTTGAGAGAATACGAAAATACTCCCACAACCCCACACAAGACACAAGAAGACGTTCAACTAAATCTGAACACAACTGCGAAGTAAAGCTCGTCGAAAGTCGAAACGAAAAGCTCGTTCTCCACCCACTTTCAATCGCAAATCACGTTGGAAGGGTTTACGGGTGGAGCTTTAAAGTGTTAGAAGCTGACGTAATTCTTCAGTGCCAATTGGCTTTGCAGGTTTTACAGGTTTTACCTGGCAAGTGAAGAGCCCTCGCAGTAAAATGGAACCGTTTGGTGTTTGGTGGAAAAAAAGATTGCAACATTTTTCCCCTGCTAAAATCCATGTTTAACTTCACTACCAAATGTACACACCACACCGCACACATTTGCACCAGCCGCATCGGCCGGAAATGGCAACAATATATTAAAATGTGTGTTGAACTGGAAAATTTCCGTAAACCGAGCAAAAAAAAAAAAAAAAAACGCTTTCCAACGGGAAATCCAAAATGCATCACCGGCTTGCAACTGCAATTCCCATTGCGTTTTTTTTTTCACTCTCTTTCAGATCGATGATGCTACTGATGCTGTTTTCAGCAGCAAATGCACCGTTAACGTGGCCAATAATTTTACAATGTGGTTTTGGGCGGGGAATTCCAAATGGTAACTCTTCTTGATTTTTTTCTTCCTCATCGGAAAAATCGCACTCTTTTTTGAGTAGTTTGAGCGTGAAAATGCACAGCCCCGGTTGCCCACCGCCACCAGCCGATTTTGGCAATAAAAGGCAACACTACAAAAGCATATTTTATTTATGGAGCGAAAGGATTTATTATTGAAATATTTCCTCCCTTTCTTTTCATTTTACGGGTTTCGAATTGTGTGTTCGCTGTGTGTTGGTTAGCTGAAGTGGAAAAGGGCTAAGCCGCTGTTGCGCTGGCTGCAGTTGTGCGAAAAATTAATCGATTTTGTCGGTGGTGTTCTTGCTTTGTTTGAGGAAAGTGTGTTAAAATTGGGATCTAAATTTAGATTTGTATAGCACTGGTTTATCCCAAAGGCAATGTCACCATATTTATTTGGATTTAAAATGATAACGTTGGTTGATTTCAGAAATCTTGGTTGGGACCATCCATAAACCACGTGGACACTTTTTTGGGAATCTCGAACCCCCCCCCCTTCGTGGACAATTGTCCATACAAAAAAAAATCTTTTTTGTATGGAGCGTGGACAATCGCCATACCCCCCCCCCCCCCCCCCTAAAGTGTCCACGTGGTTTATGGATGGTCCCGTTATTGAAAACTAGCAAAATTCCAATTTAAATATCTCAAGGGTAAAAAAATAACCCTGAGCTTTTATCTGCGTTTGCAGCGCATAATCTCTGCTTTTGAATGCAATTAAGTGCATAAAAATTGACTTGCTCTGTTTCGAGATATTTGAGTTTCAAAATTTAAAAAACTTAAAATGGCAGTGACTATAAATTAATTGTTGAAATGTTTTGAAAATGTATGTCATCTCCATCAATATTCACCCGTTAAATCATAGGGGCAAACAAAAACATATTTATTTTTTTTCAAATAAAACCATTTTTTTTCTTTGACTAATCATTTTAAATTTGTGTGTGCAAAGGACAGCGAATTACCATGTACCTAATGATTATGTTTTAGTAAATAAATCTTCAATTAACTTGTTATAAATTTTCAAATCATCACCCATTCAAAACAAAACAGTGTTAAATTTGAATTATATAAAATTATAAATAAATAATTTTTGATCCTTCAACAAATTTAGAACTTTGTAGAATATTTAGCAAAAACATTCCAGAATTTGCATGAATTTTGTGACAGTTTTTGCTTAAATATTTCAAAATTCGGCTTGAAATTTGTTATTTTTCCAAATTAACATAAAAATATAATTAAAAGAATACAATCACTGATAAGTTCTTAATTGTATCTAAATTAGTATTTTTTTTCACTCCTGAAAATAAATCATTTGGGTGTGCTAAAGGCGATTTGTGCAAACTGTTAAACATGAAAAGATTTAGTTAAAACGATAATTTTAAATTAGGGAAATTAAAGTGAAGAATTTCCAATTGTAATCGGATTTTTAGTTTTAAAATTGAAAACTAGTAAACAATGTCAAAAAATGACAAAAATAAAAAATAATATTTCGCTGAAATATTGCAGATTCAAATAGGACATAAATTTTCCATAAAATGACATGTCCTCATTTTTACAGTTGGGTTCAAATATGACAGTTCTTAAACTATTTTCAAACTTTTTTTAAAACAAAAGTGAGCTCAAACTAACCCTTCACTATTTTATACATTTACATTTGGGTCATTTCGCCTCAACTCAACAAAAAGTACAAATTCGAAATCTACTATTTCTGATCCAGCTCAAATTTTGTGGAGCTATTGATACAAACAAAACATGTTAGAATCCCGATTTTGAGCCAAATTGGACCACCCTTTCATTTTTGGCAACGCCCCAAAGTTTTGCTATTTTCGTGTTGCCTTCCTCACCTCACTGAGGCAAGGCTATAAAATCACTCGAAAAATGAACTTCTGATGATGATGGCCCTCCACTAACCCCCGCCCATGGGATTACATGAAGTTTATTTATCTTGTTAGATATTTTTGTAATTTAACTGTGTTTTCGATTCTTAAATACAAATCTTTTGTCTCGACAAAGATTTACACGAACTTTTTACTGAAATATATAACTCATGAGACTTTTTACCTTAAACTTTTACCTTAACCTTTTAAAGAATTGAAAATTGCTGTTCAAGTAAAATCAATAACTTAAAAAAAAACAAATGAAAAAAAAAATAAAAAAAAATAAAAAATAAACTCTTAAATTAATTTGTAAATACCACCTAAAATACAACATGAATGTGAGGAAGGCACCAACCACCTTAAGGTGGATTAAGTAACTTTTTTTTTTAGCATAGCATAGCATAGCATTGGTGTCTACCCGTAGCTGCTACTTCGTTATTGACCAGGACCCCCAAACATTGCTCCGTGGACCACAGATGAAAAGTAGGAACCAATCATCACCCCTTCGCAATTTTCAAAGGTCCCTATCGTGCTGATCAATACCGACGCCGGCCACGACCAGTGGTAAGACACGGGGAAGTGGATGGGAATGTTAGCCGATACTTGAGTGATGGGACCGCCAAATCGACTGCGTCTCCGGCAAAGTATCACATGAGTTTTGAGGGGTTAGTAAGATGGGTATGAGGTCAGGATTCACTGTGGTAGGTGATGCGACCATGAGCAATTTGTTTATCGTTTAAATCTTAGGCAGCCGGCTGCGGAAAGATACCTATCTAGGGATTTAAATATAGTATTAATTCGACCGCGATTCTCCAGAAATTCTCCGTCGGCGTGCCTTCCGATCAACGGTGATGTAGGAAGGGCTTCATTCATTAAAATTATTTTATATCATAAGCCTTAAAACATATCCGTCGACGTGCCTTCCGATCCTCGATGATATGGAAAGGACTTAATCCAGCAATACGATTTGCTTGTCTCAAAAAACAAAAATCGGATCGTTTCTATCGAAAACTATATAAAGAGAACAAAAATAAAATTCATCGGCCAACGAACGCGCGAACAAAAAATAAATGAAAAAAGAAGAAGAAGAAATCCAATCACCCCATGTACACAAATAGCGACACAAAAGAGACGGAAAATAACACGAAAAAAAAACAGGACTGCGCGTCCACACAGCCTCCGCACTACTGATGCCATTATTTAATTATAATGACCAATCACCCCATGCACTCGAACAGCGACACAAAAGGGACGGAAAATAACACGAAAAACAGGACGCGCGTCCACACAGGCACCGCACTACTGATGCCATTATTTAATTATAATCGATTAAGTAACGTTTTTTTTTCGAAAAACCCCTTTTTCCAACTCTATTTTTAAAGGAAATTGGACCCTAAATTGAAATGGTCATGAGTTTTTCGATTGGAATCAGATTTTGATGTATTTTGCGCAATTGAAAATTTTACATGCAATTTTCTCAAAATAAATGTGATTAAATTTTGAATTAACTTTCACCATCGTGTTCCTCAGACGATTTTACATAAGAATCAGTTGTTCGATTGTTGGGCGAAATGAAATCTCTTGTTGTTGCTGATTTTCATTTCTCCATACTGTCTAATGCAATTGAAGAACCTACGTTAAAATTGTTGAAATTTATTGTAATTAATGAGCAATTCCAGCTCAAATCAGGAATTTTTCTGGTACTTTTTTACCCAACCCTCTCCGATTTCAATGAAACTTTGTAGACATGTTATCTTAGGCATATAATATCCATTTTTGTGTATATGGATCCAATTGCACTCGAAAATAACATTTGAGTAGGACGTAAGTTATTTAAATAGTTTTGTATACAGTTATTTAAAAATAACTGTATCTCCAAGCCGTTGCGTCGCATCAAAAAGTGGTCAAAAACGAACTTGTAGGAAATTGTACGGGCTTTCTGAAAAAATACACTGAAACAAAAATACACGCCACATCTATGAGATTTTTGATTTTTAAGTCTAAAACTTAAATTTTAAGGTGATGTCACAATTTTTTTTCGTTCAAATTTTTTGAGGAAATAGTCTAAAAAATACAAAAATCATTTACTAAAACGGTTTTTTTGAAAAGTAGTCTAAACGTCAAAATTTTTAAAAACCAGTAGTGGGGATCGATTTTCCAGACAATTTTACATAAAAGTCTCCATGTTGACCATTGTCCTATGTCCAATCCTTGGGAAGATTTTAAAAATAAAAATGTTTAAAAAACGGATTTTTTGGTGGTTTTTGGCAATTTCTTATAATTTTTTCACTGGAATTCCTTTCTTTCAGATGAAACTTATGCCACTTTCCAAGAACAGCCTACAACAAGCAAATTAGAGTGAATAAGTGACAGTTTGGCCAAGTTGGGAGCAAACAAATGCCCTCAATTTTGCTTTTTATGTTCCAGGGCAAACATTTCCCAGCAAACCCAAACCCGCACCCGCACACACACGCGTGCTGATATGCCAACATTCCAACAGTTCCGAGCCTGTTCGCTGAGTACACAAAAAGCCACTGAGCTGAGAAATTATTTACTTAAAAAGGACGAGATGTGTAGGCAAAAGATGGGGCGGCAATGTCGTCACAAAAGTAAAATAAGGAGAAGGAAGAAGTCACTTTTGGGACGTCGTCGACGATACGCAAAATTTATACTTCCTTTTGCCACTTTGGAAATGACTCCAGCACTGTCAGCCTGTTTGCTGTGAGTGAGTGTCCTTTATCTCTGCCGGGCCAATGCCAACACCAACGACGACGACAACAGTCGGAACCAAGTCACAACAGTCCCCGGAACCTGTCCCCCGGCCTCGGTGTCGGTCCCAGTCGTCGTCGTCGTCGGGAACGTCGTCGTCATTATCATTTGTTTGCATTAATTTAATTTCGCCGGGGATAAAGACGTTCCCCGGAACGGAGCCAAGACCAAGACGACACTCTTTCCGAGACTGACTCGGTGGAAATGATATAATTTGAGAGTTTGGCCAGCCCGGCCAACCACCGAGACCAACCGAGGCGAAATAAGTCAATAAGACCATTAAATTTGAATTTGAATTCCTGGTCGCGTCCCGGACTAATTGCGAAGCCAAGGATTACTTTGCCCCCGGAGCAAAGCAGAATTAATTGAGAAAAAGTTTCACACTTTAAATTACTTGACCTTTTGCTATAAATTGCAAAATCATGTACAATGAAACACGATGTTTTTCAGGCAAAAAACCAAAGAGCAAACAGGGCACTTAATCAGACGAAATTGGATTACTCCACGCACACACACACAAGAACACACACAATCCCCTCCAGCAGCGTTCCATAACTGTGGAAACTTTTCCAATAAAAGTGCTCATAATTCACTTTAATTGCATTCATTACTGTGCATTTGCACAAGTTTCGCCTTTTTTTTACTTTTTCGTTTCGTTTTTGCTTTGCACTCGTAGCCCATCCGAGAGTAACTAATTCCAAGGGGTGAATGAACATTTGAACCTGTTTTCAGGGGGCAGCCAAATGAGGGAATTTCAAATAATTTATGTAAAATTTTGTCATTTGGATAATGCCAATACTCGGAAACATAAATTCTGAAATCTAGAAAATGATTAAAAGTTTTTTTTACTAACAAAACAAAACAACAAAAAGGATCAAAAACATCCCACATTTTTAAAGAAATTAAAGAAAACTGTTTTTTTTCGATACAGGTGCTCTAAAGTTCAATTTTCAGGACATATTTCAGTGCTGAAAAGTATAACATTTCAACCCTTGTATCGAAGAGTATGACTTTTCGATTTTGAATAAAGGGCGTTTTGGCGTTCGAGAATGACAGAAATAGTAAGTAGTTTCACGACGGAATTGCAAAAAGTAGTTTTCGATTGCTAATTCAATGTTTTCGTGTATTTTCGAAACTATCCCCAAAGCAAACTTTTTTTAGTGTAACGAATATGAGCAACTCTCTACGAAATCGGCCGATTTCGACCATTTTTATTTTTTGTATTTTTTTATTAGACTCAAACTTTGTGGGGGCCTTCCCTATGACCAAATAAGCTATTTTGCGTCATTGGTTCACCCATACAAGTCTCCATACAATTTTGGCTGCTGTCCATACAAAAATGGTATGTAAATATTCAAACAGCTATAACTTTTGAGTGAATTTTCTGATCAATTTGGTGTCTTCGGCAAAGTTGTAGGTATTGTTGAGGACTCTTGAGAAAAAAATAGGTACACGGAAAAAAAAATTTGCAGATTTTTTAAAAAACTTTTTTTTCACTAAAACTCAATTTCCCAAAATACGTATTTTTTGATTTTCGAGATTTTTTTATATGTTTTAGGGGACAAAAATCCGCAACTTTTGAGCCATAGAGAAACATGGTCAAAAAATCTGCCGCCGAGTTATGAATTTTTGAAAAAATAATGATTTTTGGAAAAAATCGAAGTTTCATGCAAAAACAAGTTTGACATTACTTTTTAATGCAAAATTGAATTTGCAATCGAAAAATACTTTACAAATTTTTTGATAAAAGGCTCCGTTTTTAAGATATAGCCACCGAAAGTTTGATTTTAGCGAAATATTTGCAGTTTTTCAATTTTTAAAAATAGTGACCATGAGTGACCATTTCTAAAAATATTTTTTTTGAAAAGTTCAGAAAATTTGCTATAAAATTGTATAAGAGACATTGAAGATTGGACCTCGGGTTGCTGAGATAGAGCCGCCTTAAGAAAAAGAAACGCGAAAATTGAAGTTTTCTAAATCTCACCAAAACAACCCACCTTTTTCTAATGACGATATCTCAGCAATTAATGGTCCGATTTTCAATGTTCAATTTTCGAAAAAAAAATATTTTGAAATTTTTTAAATCAAGAATAACATTTTAAAAGGGCCAAATACTGAATATTACGCCCATTTAAAATGCTAGTCTTGATTTAAAAATTTTCAAAATATTTTTTTCGAATAGAAAGGAAAATTTCACGAATGTTTCATGTATTAACATTGAAAATCGGACCATTAATTGCTTAGATATCGCCATTAGAAAATGGTGGGCTGATTGGGTGAGACTTAGAAAACTTCAATTTTCGTGATTCTTTTCTTTAAGCCGCTGTATTTCAGCAACCAGAGGTCCAATCTTCAATGTCTCTTATACAATTTTATAGCAAATTTTCTGAACATGAAAAAAAAAAATTAGAAATGGTCAATCATGGTCACTATTTTTAAAAATTGAAAAACTGCAAATATTTCGCTAAAATCAAACTTTCGTTGGCTATATCTTGAAAACGGAGCCCTTTATCAAAAAATCTGTAAAGTACTTTTCGATTGCAAATCCAATTTTGCATTAAAAAGTAATGTCAAACTTGTTTTTGCATAAAACTTCGATTTTTTCCAAAAATCATTATTTTTTCAAAAATTCATAACTCGGCGGCAGATTATTTGACTCTATGGCTCAAAAGTTGCGGATTTTTGTCCCCAAAAACATATCAAAAAATCTCGAAAATCAAAAAATACGTATTTTGGGAAATTGAGTTTAAGTAAAAAAAATGTTGATAAAAAAATCTGCAAATTGTTTTTCCGTGTACCTATTTTTTTCTCAAAAGTCCACAACAATACCTACAACTTTGCCGAAGACACCAAATTGATCAGAAAATTTACTCAAAAGTTACAGCTGTTTGAATATTTACATACCATTTTTGTATGGACAGCTGCCAAAATTGTATGGAGACTTGTATGGGTGAATCAATGACACAAAATAGCATATTTGGTCTTAGGGAAGGCCCCCACAAAGTTTGAGCCAAATCAAAAAATACAAATAAAATCCATTTCCGGTTTTGGTAGAGAATTGCTCAATTATCTTCAGCCACGTGGCCAAATCATTCCTTTCCCTCCTGCCATACAGATCCAATCTTCGAGATATTATTCAACGTGACCATTCGTTTTCAAGGCCATTGTCAAATTTTCGAGCAGATTAATTCGCCCCGTAAAAAGACTCCCCTGGGGAAATTTAGACATCGATATCGAAAATTTATGTTTTGAAAACCTTCGTTTGTGAAAGACATCGAAATTGGAATAGACTTCGTTAATTGCCATCGTCGTTTCAGAATGGTTCCCTTGAGGGTGGCACGATGGTCAACGTTTCAGGTGTGTTTATCATTTAGATCGAGACAAATGACAAATACCTGTTATTTCTTGGTGTCAATTCAATGGTAAATCCGCGAAGCTTAAATTGAGTTATGCTAAACTAAACTTTCAAGTTTATCTTGATTAGTCCTAATCAAGAATAAACCCGCTAAAACTTTGTTAAAACTTACAGCTAATCCAACAGAATACACACACCCACACAACCCCGTGACCTTTTGTCTGTCTTGGCGAATGGTGTCATAAATTTGAATAAATCTTCCTCGCCTGGCACCAGATATGTTCGGCAATTATACGACCGCCAAACCCGAGCTCTCGGAAAACTTACTCCGCACTCGCACTCGGGGCTGCCATCTATTTATTCTTTTCCAACAAAACGTGCAACTCTCCCACCCTTCCTCCCAGTTTCACCCCCCCCCCCCTCCGGGCGCGCACATGCAACAACGCCAAAGTTGAAAAGTTATCTTTACTTTATGGTTCCGCTGCGGTGAAATTGTGAGGCGAATATGTAAAACTTTGGGGCGAACTTTTGGGCGATGTGCGCCAAAGGCCTTGTGCTGAAGAAGGGAAAGTGTGGAAGATGGGGGTGACTTTGACTTGACTTGCACGAGCGTGTGTGTGTTTGTGTTAGTGTTCTGAGGTTTGAGTTGGATAAACTTGTGAAAAGTCAGCAAAGTAATGGCAGAGGAGAGTTGAATGGTTTGATGCTTTGCAGGAGACAATTTGAGTGTGCTCTTTTGAAATTTCTAGTGTAGCATTAAATGTAACTCAATTTATGCTTGCAGTTATTAACATTTCATTTGACACCATGTTTTTTTTTATCAATTTCTGGTTTATTCTTTATGTTGAGTTTGGCATTCTTTAAGATTAAAAAAAAAAAGAGTTTCCGTATAAATCCAGATGTTAGATAATCGTTTGATAGATAATCGAAAGATCTTCCAAATGAGTCCAAAATTTTCAAGATCAATTTTGGAAGCAGAAAATATCAACCTCCTAGATAAAGCGTAAAATTATGTATATAGTCATGCCTCGGTTTAGCACCGCATATGGGGGATGCAAAAACCGAAGCGTGCATAACTGAAGCACAGAGCTTTTGGGATTTTGGCTATATGGGAGACATTGGCTATAATCGAATGAAAAATCATGCAAACATCAAAAAATTACAGCGTTTTGAAATCGGGATGATGGCAGCTATCCATTGTAATTATAGTTACATGAAAATTTTTACAAAAATCCGTATTTTGCCTGTACAGTCCAGACTCGATTAAAATCTGTCCGTTTTCGTGATAAAATCAACCGTACTCAAACTATTATACATTAAAACAAAAATTGTCAGATGAATGTAAATAAACAATTAAACAATCCTAAAGCCCCGGAAAAAAATCACTTCGGATAATCGAAACCTCTTAACTACGTTAAAGTGATTTAAAACTTTTAAATCCAAGATGGTGGCCAATATGGTGGCGTTGAAATATTGAAAAAATGCATTTTATTATTTAATTGGCAATCAACTATTCAAATTTGACTAAACTGGGGTTTTTTTCATAACATATTTTTATTAGGTCCTTTTGGGTGCTGTGACCAGGTTGGGACCCTCTAAACTGGGGTTGCAGAACTCAAATTTGATGTTAAATGAAAGAAAAAGAAAAAAATGACCGTGATTCGATTATCCGAAGTCCCATACAACCCTTCGAATAATCGAACTTCGGATAATCGAAACTTCGGATAATCGAGGCTTCGGATAATCGAATCTGGACTGTACTTCGAAATGCAGTTTTTTACCCAAAAAAACCTCAAAATATTTGTTATTTCAATATGGGTATCAAATGTACGTGTTTTTGTTATACATTCCGAATGTCATACAATTTTTTGTCACACAATTTTTCTGAATTTTTTTATAAAGCTACGTATTTTTGATAAAATACTCTAATTTTCAGTTTTTTCAATCAAATGATCGGGACTTTTTCATACATTTTGAATGTAATAACAACATTTTTTGAAAATACTCAAAATTTTCACAAAACTGCGTACTTTCGAAAAAAAAATTTAGTTGGGTAACAAATGATCGAATTTTTTTCAAACATTTTGAATGTAAATTTTTTTTAGAGTTAGTAGTTTTGTGAAGTTTTTTAGTATTTAAAAAAACATTGGTAAAGCTTTTGGAATTTATTAAAATATCTCGATCATTATTGACCCATATTGTTATACTGAAATTTAAAGCATTTTTTCGAAAATACTTTGCTTTGTGAAATTTTTTTGTACTTTCAAAAAACAAATTTCAGAGTGTTTTTTCGAAAATATGTAGTTTTGAGAAAATTTTGAGTATTTAAATAAAATATACTTTATTCGAAATTTATGAAAAAATCCCAATCATTTGATCCCACATTGAAAAAAAGAATCGAAATTTTGAGTTTTTTTTTCAAAAATAAGTAGTTTTGTGATTTTTTAAAAGTATTTTTAAAAAAATTTGTTATTACTTTGTAAATGTTCCGATCATTTGTTACCAATATTTAGAAAAAATGTTATTTAAAGTATTTTTAAAAAATAACGTAGTTTTGTGATAAAAATTTGTATTTAAAAAAATTCTAATAACTTTTGTAATAAATGAAAAAATCTGGTTCGTTTTATAACCATATTTTAAAACTTAGGTAAATTGATCCCCAAAATTCGAATATTGGAGATAGACCAATTCTGTCAACGTCAATCGATCGGGCGTCGAAAATCGATCGTCCATGATTTTTTTTTTTGCAAATTTTTCCAATTAATATTTCATGAGAGTCGGAGCCAAAAGTAAACCCTATACCTTTCTTTAGTACACCTAAAACTGGGCATCGGCATACGAGAGGATAAAGAGCACGATTCGGTAGTAAAATGGTAATGTGTGCGGACGGAGAGGATAAATCCCGAAATTACCGAGAGTACTTTACTCATGGTTCATTTTCCAAAAAGTTCATCCATCAAAAAAAAAAAAAAGTACCGGTACCGAGACTCGAACCCAAGACCTTCGGCATATTGAACCGTGCCTTTACCGTATGGGCCACCATGGTTCGGTGACTAAATGGCGGTCGTTTGTCCATATAAGCCACTCATAGGATGAACTGTTCCAATGAACGAATGAACACGCGAGAGGACTATACTCTCGCAATATAGCACTTTCCTTACGTTTTTTTTCGTGAGGACTATCCCCTCGTTCTTTAACTTTGGGTGTAAGAAAGGCAAAACTAAAATTTTCAGTATTTTTTTTTCAAAAATACGTAGTTTTGTGATTTTTTGTTTCATTATTTTCAAAAAAAAAAAATATATTGAGTTATGAAACGTCCATGATCTAAGGGGAGATTTCACGAAATTATTAACGCCGATGTGCTTAGTTAGACTGTCCAATACGTTCTGATTTTATTGTAATCAAAAGTCCCCCATAGCCTCACACATGAGGTACTGAGGCTTTGCTTATTGAGCATTAATCGAGCAACGAAGTTATGCTTTGTTCGCAGTTTGGATAACTGTTGTCGGCTGTGCTGATGATGTTGGTGGCGTCGATCAATTATACGGAAAGCAATTTCCGTAACTAATATCTAGCTGGTATCATCCCGATTTCAAAACACTAGAATATTTTTTATGTAAGTATGATTTTTCATACAATTATAGCCAATGTTTCCCGTATAGCCAAAATCCCATAAGCTCTGTGCTTCAGTTAAACACTGTGCCGTACTTAATCGAGGCAGCTGAACGAATCAAAACCGGGGCAGTGCAAAACCGAGGCGTGCAAAACCGGAGCATGACTGTACCAATACTTTTGATCTCAGCCGTGATACGTTGCTGGCGCTTTTGGTGGTTGACACCAAAGCTTTATCTGGGCAGAAGGGGCAGAATGAGTAACCATGGGCGTAGTCTATTGCTTAAAAGTTACACTTGTATCTGAAACAATCTTTGAAAGAAACCGAAGAAAGACATTTTCTTATAAGAATCCAAATTCTGTCAAATGTGCAACATTCTGTGTAGCACAGGCAGTTTATCTTCTTCACAGTATTTTTTCTTCAAGTTGGCACCTAAACGACCCTTATGTTTGTCAAACTGAAACTGTAGCTGAAGATCGAAAGAATTTCTCGTCTGCAGTTAAAAAAAGAAAGAAAGTAAATCGTTCTTTTGTCTCACGGTTTCTGGAGAGCGAGGCGAAACTTTCGCCATTCGAGTAGTAACTTTTGACAAAAGCGTCTCCAAACTTTTTGAGCAAGAAATGTTTCCTTTCCATGTGGGCCTGGGGGTGAAAGTTTCGCTTGAGCAAATTTCTTTTTTGATCAATCAAAGTAGTCTGGGTGCGGGCGTTGGTCGATTAGGTCACCACCCATTTTGTGTGCAACGATGTAATTGATCCAGCCTACTTTGTCAGCTGCGCGCACACTGAGAAGAAAACAACGTTTCCTGCATAATTCATCAACATTTCCACAGCCAGCTTATTGTGTTCGGAGGAGTTCGGAAAAGTGTGCAGCGCGAGCTTTGCACCGCGCCCTTTGTTGACCTATGCGAGTTGACTGTGGGTTGGAATTTTAATTAAAATACCACTACACCTGTCGATGTGGGGGTGGTATTGTTCCGGCTCTCTTTTTTTTCGCTTTCTCTTCAGGAAAAGCACACAAAAGCCTCACCGACCTCGACAGGGTGCATTAAAAATTCTCGCCCCAGTTGACAAACTGGATGAATGGTTCAACCACTTGCATTTTTTTTTTGTTCGTGGGAAGGTACTTCTCGATGAAAGCGGATTTTTTTAATTTTTTTGGGGGACTTTCCCGGCTTACCATTATTGCATGTGCCCGCAGAGAGGAGGAGAATAATGGGAATGCGATTTTCATATTAATTGAAATAATGCAGCATTGTTGGGGCCCTGTGTGAGGCTGCGATTTTTTTGTTGGTTGGCTCTTTTAATACTCCGGTGGGAGAATCGAAATTCTCCGTTCTGCGCTTATTAACGATGTCACCCGCGGAGAAAATAGCTGGCTTGATTTTGGGCTGTTTGATGTTGGGAAAATGAATTTAAAAGCACATGCGGTGAATACTTGATAGGAATTTTGAGTGGGAAATGCTTGTTTGTACCATCATGATCAGATGAAATATTATTTTTGTTATTGCTATTATTTAAGAATTTCTGCTAGGTTTGACTGTACAAAAAATCATTTAGAATACAGATCAAAATACCCTCGGTTCAAACTTCTCGCAAGGCAACACCATCATCAACAGCTCAGTGCAGAAGCACATCAAAGTGACACCACGAAATGGTTCAAAAGCGTGCAAAAGCTGTTGGTGCTGCTGCTGCGGCTAAGTGGCTGGATAATAGCCTGTCCCATTTTGAGGTCATGTCGAGGAATTTCAGGTGCTCACTTCTTAAATGGTAGATTATGATGTTAGGAACAATGTTTTCTTAGACAAGAAAAAATAATAAAATACTTTCTCGCACCCCCTAGTCGATTTACTGAAAAAAGTCACTTTTTTGAACAAATTTTCTAAAATCGCTTGGAATCAATACAAAAACTGTTTCGATCAGGTGTGTATTATCTTCAAACGATAGGTTTTTGTCCATAGATTAAGATGCACTATCAATATTGGACGAAAATTTAAGTTTTTGACTCTCCCAGGCGGATTTGTGTCGAAAAAATCGCATTTTTCGAAACTTTTTTCAGAAATGTTCATTTAATTTAGGGTAGCCTATTTTTCCCAGTAAAACCAATACGTGCAGCTTGTAGGAAATTTCATGGCGAACATTTTTCTCTCTGAGAAAATGCAATTTCGACACTCCAGAGCCGAGATATTTGAGTTTTAGTGAGGAAAAAGTGCCAATTTTCAAAATTTCTCAGAATTGTGAAGCAAGGCCTACTAATTACACGATGTAGCAAGCATATGTCTCAAAGGTCAGGGTATGCTTTTATAGTAATTTTGGCCGCTGAATCCGAATCTGAAATCAAATTTCGTGCAAACAGTGATGTTTTGGAGCTACACCCTTTTGGAATGTTATTTGCGTGTTTAAGAGGTAGTTTTTGTAAATATTGCTCGGTTTGTTGTCGTATCAAGGTGCTCCGATTTGGATGAAACTTTCAGCGTTTGTTTGTCTATACATGAGATGAACTCATGCCAGTTTGGAGTTTGAATTTTCCGAGGATTTCGAATATGACAAAAGTGAGACTAAACAACAGGACAATAACTAACATTGTAAAATGTTTGTTATAGAAAAATCGAAAAACTATGAGAAAAACTGCGATTGGCCAAAAGTTATTACTGTAGGCTTATAGTCCATGAAATTCCCTAACTTGAACTAAAAGAGTATGGGTGTTGGAGGCTGTTGCAAAATATATTGAGGTTTAAAAAACAATTTTTAACAGTAATTTGCAAAAGCTATGAGAAAAAGTTAAACCAATCTTGGATGTCTATGGCTCATTTTGAAGTGCTTCAAAAGACCATTCAAATGCATCTAAGATAGTTGAAATTGATGAAGTTTTACTTAAATACGAGCAATTTTAAGATTTTTTATGTTTTTTGGACCTCAATCTTCAATGCCCGTTTTACCCCACTTCCCTTTGTCTTAGAGGGCTCATTTTTGGCATGAGTTTATCTCATGTATAGACAAACAAACGCTGAAAGTTTCATCCAAATCGGAGCACCTCGATACGACTCTAGAACAAACCGAGCAATATTTACAAAAACTGCCTCTTAAACACGCAAATAACATTCCAAAAGGGTGTAGCTCCAAAACATCACTGTTTGCACGAAATTTGATTTCAGATTCGGATTCAGCGGCCAAAATTACTATAAAAAGCATACCCTGACCTTTGAGACATGTGCTTGCTACATCGTGTAATTAGTAGGCCTTGCTTCAGAATTCTGAGAAATTTTGAAAATTGGCACTTTTTTCCTCACTAAAACTCAAATATCTTGGCTCTGGAGTGTCGAAATTGCATTTTCTCAGAGAGAAAAATGTTCGCCATGAAATTTCCTACAAGCTGCACGTATTGGTTTCACTGGGAAAAATAGGCTACCCTAAATTAAATGAACATTTCTGAAAAAGTTTCGAAAAATGCGATTTTTCGACACAAATCCGCCTGGGAGAGTCCAAAACTTAAATTTTCGTCCAATATTGATAGTGCATCTTAATCTATGGACAAAAACCTATCGTTTGAAGATAATACACACCTGATCGAAACAGTTTTTGTATTGATTCCAAGCGATTTTAGAAAATTTGTTCAAAAAAGTGACTTTTTTCAGTAAATCGACTAGGGGGTGCGAGAAAGTATTTTATTATTTTTTCTTGTCTAAGAAAACATTGTTCCTAACATCATAATCTACCATTTAAGAAGTGAGCACCTGAAATTCCTCGACATGACCTCAAAATGGGACAGGCTACTGGATAAACATCATTTCGCTGTTTGTGCAAGTACTTTGGCAGCGTGTTCCTGTACTAGTGGCACGGTAAGGTAAACCAAAATGCCAAGGTGACTAAGGCCGCGGAAATGAGCGGGAGTCATCGAGGTGGAACTTGATTGCTCCCCCACCCGGGGATAAGTGTCGAGAGCTTTGGACTTGCACTTTGCGCCTCAGCGTCAACTTAAATTACTCCAGGAAAAAGCGTTTGAACTTGGCGCAGAAGGTGATTTGTTGGGCACCAGACTGTGGATTAATTTGAAAGGCTTTTTGAAAAAGTGAGTGTTGTTATTACAACTTTTCTCCATAATTATCATCGTTTTCTAAGTTTAATTCGTTTGACACCAATTTAAACTTGACCTAACTCATCAAACCAGTGGCTTTTCTTCAGCTCACCTCTGAGGCCAAAATTTCAATTAATTCCCAACCTGACCAAATTGTGCGGACAGCTTCATTTCAATTAACCTTATCCGTTTTGTGTGTGTGTGTGCTTCCAGGCAAAAGCCTTCCAGGGGTAGCCCTTTTCAGGAACCACTTTCAGAACCCCGTGTATGTACACTGTTCACAAGACCCCGAAGCCAACTCTATCAGATCAACCCATGGCAACGCACTGATGTAGTTGATGATGACGGTGACGGCGATATAGGATCCCTTAGGGAATGTGGCTCCGTTGTCTACCACGGTGTCTATCCGAGCCGGTTGGCTGCTGACGGATGGGCAGGTGAGGGTTGATGGAAAGTTGGGCTCTAAAACGGGATTCCTTTGCTGGACCCTGTCGATGGATTCGTCTCGCTTCGGGTTAAAGTGGGCAAATTATAGAACCCTAGGATAGAACCTAAACCAGGGGTGCCAACCTTGGCTGTAATAGCCAACTCAGATTTTTATGAAACAGTGGCGGGCCTGAAGTAATGATTGGTAAGATTTTAACTGGAATGAAATAATTAAAATAGTGTTTGTTATAAATAAGATTCCTATACGATGATTTTCAGAAAAGATTAGATATTCATCCAAGAATTCGCTTACAATGTAGTAAAAAACTAACTTAATCCACCTATGTGGTTGGTGCCTTCCTCACTTTTTACCAACAATGGGTAATATGAGCGGTTTCGACACATACTTCAACTATTTTTTTAGGTCCAGAAAAATAAGTACATAGACATAACTTAAGTGGTAACAACTCGAAACAGGGTTGCCAGATCCTCAATGTTGTGGACTCGTTGGAAAGGTCTTTTAATTGCCTAACCAACGATGGGTCGGATGATAGATCCGGACATCGCATACATACATTTAAGTGAGATCCGGCATCATAAAAGTACAAATATATCACTTAAGTGGTCAAAACTCGAGACAGGGTTGCCAGATCTTAAATGTTGTGTACTCGTTGGAATGATCTTTCAATTGCCTAACCAACGATGGGTCGGATGATGGATCCGGACATCGTATACATACAGTTAAGTGAGATCCGGCATCAAAAAAGTACAAATATATCACTTAAGTCGTCATAACTCGAAACAGGGTTGCCAGATCCTCAATGTTGTGGACTCGTTTGAAAGGTCTTTCAATTGCCTAACCAACGATGGGTCGGATGATAGATCAGGACATCGTTTACATACATTTAAGTGAGATCCAGCATCAAAAAAGTACAAATATATCACTTAAATGGTCATAACTCGAGACAGGGTTGCCAGATCTTCAATGTTGTGGACTCGTTGGAAAGGTCTTTTAATTGCCTAACCAACGATGGGTCGGATGATAGATCCGGACATCGCATACATACATTTAAGTGAGATCCGGCATCATAAAAGTACAAATATATCACTTAAGTGGTCAAAACTCGAGACAGGGTTGCCAGATCTTAAATGTTGTGTACTCGTTGGAATGATCTTTCAATTGCCTAACCAACGATGGGTCGGATGATGGATCCGGACATCGTATACATACAGTTAAGTGAGATCCGGCATCAAAAAAGTACAAATATATCACTTAAGTCGTCATAACTCGAAACAGGGTTGCCAGATCCTCAATGTTGTGGACTCGTTTGAAAGGTCTTTCAATTGCCTAACCAACGATGGGTCGGATGATAGATCCGGACATAGTTTACATACATGTAAGTGAGATCCAGCATCAAAAAAGTACAAATATATCACTTAAATGGTCATAACTCGAGACAGGGTTGCCAGATCTTCAATGTTGTGGACTCGTTGGAAAGGTCTTTTAATTGCCTAACCAACGATGGGTCGGATGATAGATCCGGACATCGCATACATACATTTAAGTGAGATCCGGCATCATAAAAGTACAAATATATCACTTAAGTGGTCAAAACTCGAGACAGGGTTGCCAGATCTTAAATGTTGTGTACTCGTTGGAATGATCTTTCAATTGCCTAACCAACGATGGGTCGGATGATGGATCCGGACATCGTATACATACAGTTAAGTGAGATCCGGCATCAAAAAAGTACAAATATATCACTTAAGTCGTCATAACTCGAAACAGGGTTGCCAGATCCTCAATGTTGTGGACTCGTTTGAAAGGTCTTTCAATTGCCTAACCAACGATGGGTCGGATGATAGATCAGGACATCGTTTACATACATTTAAGTGAGATCCAGCATCAAAAAAGTACAAATATATCACTTAAATGGTCATAACTCGAGACAGGGTTGCCAGATCTTCAATGTTGTGGACTCGTTGGAAAGGTCTTTTAATTGCCTAACCAACGATGGGTCGGATGATAGATCCGGACATAGTTTACATACATGTAAGTGAGATCCAGCATCAAAAAAGTACAAATATATCACTTAAGTGGTCATAACTCGAGACAGGGTTGCCAGATCTTCAATGTTGTGGACTCGTTGGAAAGGTCTTTTAATTGCCTAACCAACGATGGGTCGGATGATAGATCCGGACATCGCATACATACATTTAAGTGAGATCCGGATATATGTGAAAACACATTTTTATACATAACTTTTGAACTACTTATCGAAACTTCAAACAATTCAATAGCGATGTATGGGACCCTAAACCAAGTCGAATGCAACTGGTTTGGTCAAAATCGGTTCAGCCAGTGCTGAGAAAACTCAGTGAGAATTTTGGTCACATACATACATACACACACATACACCCACATACACACACACATACACACACAGACATTTGTTCAGTTTTCGATTCTGAGTTGATATGTATACATGAAGGTGGGTTTTCGAGCTTTTAATAAAAAGTTCATGTTTAGAGCAGGATTATAGCCTTACCTCAGTGAGGAAGGCAAAACAGATTGATTTTTTTATCAATTGATTGTTCTTAATTTGTTTTTTAAAACATTGACGAATATTTTTTCCTTCCTGATTTCTTGAGACTTTTTGCCTTTCTACAAAAGAAAGGCTTAAGGTTTGCTTTTGGAAAAACGCCTTTCTCAGAAATCTTAAAAAATTCGTGCACGGCGAGGGATCGTCCCAGAAAAAAACAACCTATGTCTAATTTGAAGGTTTAGATGCGCTCTTTCGATTGAATTTTGGCCCGAAACCCGGAACTCAAAGTCTAATTTTTGAGAGCTCTTTTTCTGAAATACTTGAGCGATGTCTGTATCCGCTCTTAAAAATTTGTGTCGTTCATCAGAGCAAGTCTCTGAGATTTCGGTCATTCGATTTTTTCTGTAATTTTTAATCCAGCTGAAACTTTTTTGGTGCCTTCGGTATGCCCAATGAAGCCATTTTGCATTATTAGTTTGTCCATATAATTTTCCATACAAATTTGGCAGCTGTCCATACAAAAATGATATGTGAAAATTAAAAAATCTGTATCTTTTGGAGGAATTTTTTTATCGATTTGGTGTCTTCGGCAAAGTTGTAGGTATGGATAAGGACTACACTGAAAAAAATGGTACATGGTAAAAAAAATTGGTGATTTTTAATTTCACTTTTTGTCACTAAAACTTGATTTGCAAATAAACACTATTTTTGTTTTTTCCATCTATTCAGAAATTTCCAGAACGAGAAAAAAATCTTTGACCGAGTAATAATTTTTTAAATCAATGATGATTCTTTTCAAAAATCGAAATATTGGTCGCAACAATTTTTAGCTTTATTTGTCGGTGTAAAATTTATTTATCAATCAAAAAGAACTTTATTAAAATTTTGATTAAGTGCACCGTTTTCAAGTTTTAGCCATTTTTAGATAACTTTTTTGCAAATAGTCGCAGTAATTATTTTTTTTAAATTGTTGCTCATGTTTGCCCACTTTTGAAAAAAATATTTTTGAAAAACTGAGAAAATTCTTTATATTTTGCTTTTTTGAACTTTGTTTATACGACCCTTTGTTGCTGAGATATCGCCATGCAAAGGTTTAAAAACAAGAAAATTGATGTTTTCTAAGTCTCACCCAAACAACCCACCATTTTCTAATATCGATATCTCAGCAAATAATGGTCCGATTGACAATGTTAAAATATGACACATTCGTGAATTTTTTCGATCTTTTTGAAAAAATATTTTCAAAATTTTTAAATTTCAAAAAGAACAAACATTCAATATTACGCCCTTTTGATATGTTAGTCTTGATTTAAATTTGTTTTAAATATTTTTTTCGAAAAGATCGGAAAATTTCACGACTGTTTCATATTTTAACTTTGTAAGTCGGACCATTAGTTGCTGAGATATCGATATTAGAAAATGGTGGCTTGTTTGGCTGAGACTTACACAGAAAAAAAAATTGGTAGATTTAATATTACCTCTTTTTTGTGTAATATTTCATAAAAAAATGTGTAAAAATGTGAACCTGATGAATATTCATCAAAAACTGATGAAAATTCATCATTTTCTGGGGTAAATTTAATAATTTTTTTTGACACAAAATCTGTCACCATTTCCTGATGAATATTACTATCATTTTTTTTCCTGTGTAGAGAACAAAAAAATTTCTTGTTTTTAACCCTTTGCATAGTAATATCTCAGCAACTAAGGGTCGTACCAACAAAGTCTGAAAAAGCAAAATATAGAGAATTTTCTCAGCTCTCCAACAATATTTTTTTTCAAAAGTTGGTAAACATGGACACTATTTTCACAAAATCAAAAACTGCGACTATTTGAAAAAAGTTACATAAAAATGGCTATAATGTGAAAACAGTGCACTTTATCAAAATTTCATTAAAGTACTTTTTGATTGCAAATTCAATTTTACATCGAAAAATCAATATTTCAATATTTTTTGAAAAAAATTGTATTGATTCAAAAAATCATAACTCGGTTAAAGATTTTTTGCACATTCTGGAAATTTCTGAAAAATTTGCATTTGATGTCCTCTAAAACATATCAAAAAATGAAAAAAATAGTGTTTTTTGGCAAATCAAGTTTTAGTGACAAAAAGTGAAATTTAAAATCACCAATTTTTTGCCGTGTATCATTTTTTTCAGTGTAGTCCATATCCATACCTTCAACTTTTCCGAATTTACCAAATCGATCAAAAAAATTCCTTCAAAAGAATTCAAAATTAAAGAAAAAAGACCGAATTTGTAGAGAACTGCTCATACATTTTGTTAAAGTGATATCCAATTATCCTCTATTTTTCATACCGCGATATCTCGGAAACTATTGGATAGTTAAGAACCAATTAACCGCAATTGAATTTTTGATGGATCAGATCACACTATGGCAATTTTGAATATAGATGACATAAAACTTTTCAATTCACACCGGCGAGTTATACTTATATTGCTAAAAGTTATCGTTTGTTCATGTTAACGAGGTATTTTTGAGCAACTTTTGTGTTATGAAAAACATTAGTTTTCTTGTTTCATGTTTTTCATTGAGCATGAGCATAAGAGATCACCCATGGTTGCCCCTCCGTTGCTGAACAGAACCGTAATATCCTTTCAGCACTACTGATCATAGGCTTCGACGATCTAGTAGTGTTTCCCTTATCAACAGCATGTATGAATGCGCCGAAAAGATAAAACACCATGATTGCTAAAGCTAGATCAATTGCGAATAGGTAACAGTCATTGGCCACCAAGCGCCCGCCATGTCAGTTTGTAGACCTTTTCTTGTTTCATGTTTTTCATTGTGTCTCAAAAAATCATCTGACTGGCAATGCTGTTTTTTTACTGAATAGAATTATTGGTATAATGATGTATTTAAATAATTTAAATGCAGAAATAGCAGATACTTGGTCACATTTAATCCGCCCAGTTTTTTTTTAGGAATTTTTTCAAACCATATTTGGGATTTGGGTTCAGCAGGTCCACCATAACGAGTCCCTGAATACCCGAAAAAATCATTTTTGTTACATTCAAATGTATACCAACTTTAGATTTAGCTTATTTTTTTTTGTTTAGCATAGTGACGCCCATTCTTTGATGTAGTACCGAAGGTGTAGCCAAATTTGAGCCACCCTAATTCTAATAGGTAGTTTATGTAACCACACTTTTTTGTGAATCCTACTACCTATTACCCTAAAGTAGGCAATTTTACATCCAACTAAGTTCAGTACATCTCCAGCATTCGCGTAAGATAGTAACCAAAAATGTCTCAAACCTCCAAGGATATCATTGGGTTGTGTGGATTTTGCCGCCAACCGGTCAATCCCGTGACGGATAAAACCGTAACCTGCAGTGGTGGACCAGGCTGTGGCCGAAGCTTCCACTCGTTCTGTGCCGATCTGAACCTGACCATGTGGGCCGCGTTGGCTTCGGACGACGGTTTGAGGTGGTTCTGTGCCGATTGTCGTAAAAATGTGGAAACTCCCAGGCAGAGGTCGGCTGAAGTTATTTTGAAGGACATTTTGGCGCGAATTGATCGGTTGGAGGCGAAGGTAGATTTAGGGTTCGCCAAGTGTCATGATCAGTTGGAATCGAAGACGAGCGTGAAAAGTGATGTGGCTCAGGCAACGGAGAGTAGCTTTTCTGGTAATTCAGTTTTAAGCCATCCATCGGTTGACCCTGTACCACTAAAAGACTATGCCCCGGTTATCCCTCCGTCAACTGCGAAAAGTGAAAAAGATGTATGTAAAAAGAAGATGGCATTACCAGAAGATCTTTGGCAGAAGGTTTTCCAGAATTTGAGCGTGTATCAACTGTCCCAGGTCCGTTTGACGTGCCGTCACTGGAATCAGATCGTAAGGACAAGCGGATCAATCATGGACAAAATGGTGCTTCGTTTTCCTCCCGAAACCATTTTATGTAGTGACAGTGAAGAATTTAGTGCTCTGGAGTCAACGCATTACAACCGGATAGTTCTTGATAGAGTTACTATACTTAAACCAAGCTCTTGGTGGCCGATGTTTTGTGAGAATCTTCACACGCTAACTGTAATCAACTGTAATATGCTATTAGTAGAGCTGCTCAAGATGCTGGAGCTATCGAACAATCTTAAAGCTTTAACTGTTGACATTGGTGAACATAAAAATTTGCCTGAGATTAAATTTCAGTTAAAATCGTTGGAAGAACTAAACATTTGTGACTCCACTCATCCTAAAATGTTAAAGTTAATGATGGATATGTGTCCAAAATTAAAGACACTAAAACTACCTTACCTAGATACTAGCTACTTTAGCTTAAATAAAGAACGGTTTAAATTGTACATACAATTCATTCTATCTGTTAAAAAAACATTGCAAGATCTCACAGTGCATGGAGGTTCTGGAGATTGTTGGATAAGCTTCATTTCAGCTATCAAAAATGTTCCGCTGAAGCGCTTCACTGGTCCATTGCCTACAATTATGAATAATGCGAACCAAAACATCCTCAATAAGTTCAACGTCGAAGCACTATGTGTGACTAAAAAACTTTGCCCAGTAAGTTGTATCTTTTAATGTAAATGATTTTCTAGTAATCTATTTTTTTATCTTTCAGTCTGGAATAAAAACATTAGCAACACAACTTCCAATGCTTAAAGAACTAGAAATTGTAATAGCCTCAGATTCATATTCATATCCGAGTACATGTTTTGATAATCTTCAAGAGCTGCAACATTTGAAGGTAAAGGGAAAATTTGAGCATCCACGATCACTTACCAAACTAAAAAGTATCGAATTAATAAATCATTCGCTCAATGTAAATTTGGTCGAGGCCTACCCAAACCTCAACATTATAATACTGCGTTCAAGCGAGATAGATAGTTGGAAAGATTTCTTTACTCAATGCGTAATGCTGAAGACTCTTCATAGTTTGGAATTAGAGAATGTTTCTGAAAATCAAAAAAGTATTTGTTTCTTTGAAGATTTTCCCCATTTGAAACGTTTAAAGCTATCACATTGTAATATGTCGAAAAATTTCCTTAAAACAATGTTCACCCTTTGCCCAAACTTGGAGGAAGTTAGTTTGGTGCACATGGAGAATGTCAACGATGAGGTGCTTTTGAAACTTTTCCAAAAATCTGGCTCGTCTTTGAAATTCCTCACAATATCGTCATGTTTGACGGAAGTTTCAGTTCGGAACATCGCCAAGTATTGTGATAGGATAGAAAAAATCACGTTTTTGCATTGTGCTGACGTACCGGATGATGTTATCAAACAGCTAAAATGTCACAGAAATGTTCAAATCATGCACGAAAAAGAATAAACTCAGATTCATAGAAGCACTTTCTAATGTATTTTTTTAAAACAATTTATGTTTATTTGTGCACAAAGCATAATACAATTTCTTTCAAATAAAAAGTAGGTTTTTTATTATAAGTATTATAAGATATAATAAGTTTGCTGATTTAGGTGTAAGGTTCAACAGAACCAGAAAACTCCTCAAATTTTGGGTTAGCTTTGTTTTATTAAAATGATAATAAAACAGTTATATTGAATTTTAATGTTGTATTAATTGGAATGAAATCCGATAAAAAAATCCTGAACCCCCTTTTCATATTTTACTCTGCATCAAAAATAAAGTTAAAAAATTCTAAACACATTATTATTACCATTTTCAAAAACTATTATTCAAAATAAAAAAATATGACTCAGACATATTGTCGCAAGTAGTTTTTGCATTTAATTAATCCATAACACATATCATTGATCAATTGATAAAATTACGTCGATAATATTATCGTCTGACGATAACGATAATGGTTATCGTTATCATTATTTCGATAATTCAATATTCTAGAATTTGATATATCTATGGACGATATTTTTTTAATCTTTCTAAATTCATAAATTCAACCATATCAAAGAATATATATTTTTTGAAAATATAGTAGATTTCGAAGTATAAATATGTACAGTCCAGAGTCGATTATCCGAAGGCCTCAGGCAAATTTAACTTCGGATAATCGAACAATAAACAAAGAATAAAACGGATTTTTTTTTCTTGATTCGATTATCCGAAGTCTCATACAAACCATCGGATAATCAAACTTCGGATAATCAAAACTTCGGAGAATTGAGGCTTCGGATAATCGAGTACTCAAAATTGTTCACAAAATTCCGTATTTTTTCGAAAGAACTAAAATTTTCATAATTTGCAATCTGGGTATCAAACTAAGCGAAAATTTTATGCTTTTTTGACATTATTAAAGTTTTTTTTACAAAATTCTGAAAATTTCACTAATTACCGTTTTTTTTAAAATACACAACTTTTCAAAATTTGCAATATGGGTATCAAACGAATCAAAATTTCGTATGCTTTTCCAATTTATTTGAGTTTTTTTTGAAAATACTGAAATTTTAACAAATAACAACTTTTTCGAAAATACTGAAATTTTCAAAATAAACGAAGCGAAATTTTTCATGCTTCATACGTACATTCAAATTGTGTATGTTTCATAAAAAAAATTGATACCCATATAGCAAATTAGAATAAAATTAAGTATTTTTGAAATAATACGGGTATTTTGAAATTTTATGTATTTACACAGAAAAACTCTAATTTAGTTAAAAAGCAAACAAAATTTCACTTTGTTTGATACCCATTTTTTATATTAGGGTAATTCTCTACCAACTCACACGAAATCGGGAAAAGTTGCCCCGACCCTTCTTCGATTTGCGTGAAACTTTGTCCTAAGGGGTAACTTTTGTCCCTGATCACGAATCCGAGGTCCGTTTTTTGATATCTCGTGACGTAGGGGCGGTACGACCCCTTCCATTTTTGAACATGCGAAAAAATAGGTGTTTTTCAATAATTTGCAGCCTGAAACGGTGATGAGATAGAAATTTGGTGTCAAAGGAACTTTTATGTAAAATTAGACGCCCGATTTGATGGTGTACTCAGAATTCCGAAAAAACGTATTTTTCATCGAAAAAAACACTAAAAAAGTTTTAAAAATTCTCCCATTTTCCGTTACTCAACTGTAAAAAATTTTGGAACATGTCATTTTATGGGAAATTTAATGTACTTTTCGAATCTACATTGACCCAGAAGGGTCATTTTTTCATTTAGAACAAAATTTTTAATTTTAAAATTTCGTGTTTTTTCTAACTTTGCAGGGTTATTTTTTAGAGTATATCAATGTTCTACAAAGCTGTAGAGCAGACAATTACAAAAATTTTGATATATAGACATAAGGGGTTTGCTTAAACATCACGAGTTATCGCGATTTTACGAAAAAAAGTTTTGAAAAAGTTACTTTTTGCGTTTCTCTTTGTTTCGTCGTCCGTGTCTGTCGTGGGTGACCATGAACGGCCATGATCGATGACGACCAACTTTTTCAAAACTTTTTTTCGTAAAATCGCGATAACTCGTGATGTTAATAAGCAAACTCCTAATGTCTATATATCAAAATTTTTGTAATTGTCTGCTCTACAACTTTGTAGAACATTGTTATACTCTAAAAAATAACCCTGCAAAGTTAGAAAAAAAACACGAAATTTTAAAATTAAAAATTTTGTTCTAAATGAAAAAATGACCCTTCTGGGTCAACGTAGATTCGAAAAGTACATTAAATTTCCCATAAAATGACAAGTTTCAAAAAAAAAAAATTACAGTCGAGTAACGGAAAATGGGAGAATTTTTAAAACGTTTTTAATTTTTTTTTTTCGATGAAAAATACGTTTTTTCGGAATTTTGGGTACGCCATCAAATTGGGCGTCTAATTTAACATAAAAGTCCCTTTGATACAAAATTTCTATCTCATCACCGTTTCAGGCTGCAAATTATTGAAAAACACCTCTTTTTTCGCATGTTCAAAAATGGAAGGGGTCGTACCGCCCCTCCGTCACGAGATATCAAAAAACGGACCTCGGATTCGTGATCAGGGACAAAAGTTACCCCTTAGGACAAAGTTTCACGCAAATCGAAGAAGGGTCGGGGCAACTTTTCCCGATTTCGTGTGAGTTGGTAGAGAATAACCCTATTGCAAATCATGCAAGATTAAAAAAGTTAGCTATCGTTTACTATCGGCGATAGGATTAACGATAGATTTTCGTTATCGTACCGACAATTTTAAAATGTTTTTTTTATATATATAATTTCTCTAATAGCAAATGAACAGGTTGTGAAAGAACGATAGCATTTAAAAAAATCAGAGATTGTTATTACTTGAACTTTCACATTAATTTTACATTTTCTAAAGCCATTCAAATCTTCAAACTTTAAGCTTATCCTCATACCCTTCTATAAAGAAACATCCCACCGCTCAAATTGAAAAAAAGTCCACCCACTTACTAACAACCTAAAATCAACGTCCACTTGAAAGGAAGCGAAAGAACGCCGTTTCAAGCATCAACTTTCGTTCGTCGCAATCAGTGCCGATGGTCGTCGTCGTCACTTCCGGCTCCCCACTCTTTTTACAAAGGGGGAGAAATCAAAGCTCAGCCCGAATAAATCACTGAAAATTTGTCATTGACATGCCCGGTTCCGATTCGTTCCCTGGCTGGTTCTGGTTCGGTTCCCGGAGCTTTTACGATTTCTAGGGAATGTGATTTATGCGGGGCATTTACTATGCTGAAATTTGATCACGCATCAGCAAGCATAAATTCTAGGGACGACCTTCTCCAACCAAAATCACGCAAAACCCCTTTTCGGTTGGACGAGGAGCTTTCACCGCGCGTCCTGATTATCGTTTGTTCGAATGTGATATTTTGCGCAATAAATCCTCGACTTTCTCTCTGCGTGCGTGCCTCATTGTGTATTTGCGATGACGGAAAAAGTGCTTCATTTGCCATCAAAAGAGGAATACATCAACCGGTCGTTGTTCGAACGTTGACGAATGAATTAAGATTCGGAATTCCATTCATCATGGTTGAATAGAAACTAGAGGGGCAGAATATTACCAGTCAATTAGAAGGGTTCAGAATGAATAAACCCACTGTTCCAGGGCTGCATAATTTCCGCTAATGTAAACCACACACACACTCACAATAACAACGATCCTACCACCTTTTGCTATAGAGTAAATGCCAATGAATAGACGATTCCTGCGAAAGGATGAATAGATGATACGGCTGGTTGACTCCACTCGACTGATGATGGTTGCAGGGGCTTTTTGAGCTTTTCTAACCCCACTCACTGTGAGGCTGAAGTTCGGTGAGAAGTAGTGCAGTTTATGCACATTTCCGGCAGAGCAGGCACGGCAACTTCCTTGAGCAAAACAACAACATCAACACAAGAAGCGGGATCAAGCAGGGGTAGAAGCTACTGGATGGATGAAAGTAACGGTCAGGGTTGGTGTGAGGGTTTAAAGACTACAATTTAATAAAAAATCCAATTTATATTTGTTAATCACAGTTTTTGTCCTCCTGGTCAACGTTGAGGAGGGGTAAACAAGTATCACAAATAAATGATAACAGTTATGCTTCTACCGATTATTTTTTGCAAAATAATAATGAATATATACAAATATTTCTTCCTCCAAGTCTTTTTCAATTTGTGATTCCAAATTTCAAAATCATGCAAAAAAGTGTTAAAATACTCTATTTGATTAAAAATATAAAAATAAATGTTACACAATTGTTTTTTTTTTAAATAGTAGTTTACAATCAATTGTACAAGTTTTTTCAAAGAGAATTTTATTTTTGACATTGAGATTTATTTTGATGCCCTGGGAAATTTAATGTTCTTTTCGCATCTACATTGACCCAGAAGGGTCATTTTTTCATTTAGAACAAAATTTTTCATTTTAAATTTTCGTGTTTTTTCTAATTTTGCAGGGTTATTTTTTAGAGTGTAACAATGTTCTACAAAGTTGTAGAGCAGACAATTACAAAAAAATTGATATATAGACATAAGGGGTTTGCTTATAAACATCACGAGTTATCGCAATTTTACGAAAAAAAGTATTGAAAAAATTGGTCGTCGTCGATCATGGCCGTTCATGGTAATCCGCGACAGACACGGACGACGAAAAAAAGAGAAACGCAAAAAGTAACTTTTTCAAAACTTTTTTTTCGTAAAATCGCGATATCTCGTGATGTTTATAAGCAAACCCCGTATATCTATATATCAAAATTTTTGTAATTGTCTGCTCTACAACTTTGTAGAACATTGTTACACTCTAAAAAATAACCCTGCAAAGTTAGAAAAAACACGAAATTTTAAAATGAAAAATTTTGTTCTAAATGAAAAAATGACCCTTCTGGGTTAATGTAGATTCGAAAAGTACATTAAATTTCCCATAAAATGACATGTTCCATAAAAATTTACAATCAAGTAACGGAAAATGGGAGAATTTTTAAAACTTTTTTAGTGTTTTTTCGATGAAAAATACGTTTTTTCGGAATTCTGAGTACGCCATCAAATCGGGCGTCTAATTTTACATAAAAGTCCCTTTGACACCAAATTTCTATTCCATCACCGTTTCATGCTGCAAATTATTGAAAAACACCTCTTTTTTCGCATGTTCAAAAATGGAGGGGGTCGTACCACCCCTCCGTCACGGGATATCAAAAAACGGACCTCGGATTCGTGATCAGGGACAAAAGTTACCCCTTAGGACAATGTTTCACGCAAATCGAAGAGTGGTCGGGGCAGTTGCTGTGTGAGTTGGCGGAGAATTACCCATAGGACTTTTTCAGAAAAAAAATAAAAATGGTTTTTCAATCAGTTGAAAAACTTCATTTTGTTTCTACTCACGTCGTATCAATCAAATTTATGAGAGCCTCGTTGAACAAATCGTACCTTCCATTTCATTAGGGCTCATAACTTTTGTCAACAAGAATGTATCCCTCTCACACCTCGATTTTGCTTATGAACCGCACAAATGTGGACGGAAATGTTAGTGAATGGCATGCTTTAGGTCTAAAATAAGCTGTTAAAATCAAATTAATCGATATTTTATATAAAAATTTGCTAGAATTTAGGGAAATCAAAACCGCAAATTTAGGGACGCCTATGAAATACTTCAGTGAAATGTTTCACATTTTTGGTAAACTTATAATTTTATTTAATTGTTTCGGCATTAACTACAGCGTTCAAACAAACTTTTGATGAAAGTTGATGATAGAATTCATCAAATAACACAGTTTTGACATTCATAATGCAAACTTATATCCAAATAATTATAAAACAAGATGAGGTGTTCAGGTTTCGAAGCGTCCGGGAATTCGAATTATGACGATATAAGTTTTCACAAAAAAAAAATCATTTTAAATCGATTGTTGTTTATTTAAAAACATATTCAAAGCTTATTTTTGTAACTTCAATCAAATAAGAAACTTGAACATGTTTACAAAAAAGGTGCAAAATATTGACCAATGGAAATCATTTTTGAAGCAAATGCCATCGAGGAAAGAAGAGCAAAGAAGTAGGCAGTTTGAAAAGTCTGAAGACCATCTCTGAACCATCGATATATAGAAAAATATTGAAATATCGAAGATCAACATCCAGTGAGTTAACTGTATCATCATAAATTAAAAATTATAAGTTTCAAATCATTAAAGAAAAAATAATAATAATTTAACAATAACCGATTTTGCGAAACTTATATCAGTTTCAAGTATAAAATTTTCCCTTTTTCCATCCATTATAATTATTTGATTTTTATTGCAGTTATGTTTGACGTATTTCGCTACAATTCTTGAAAGTGCTGAAGTTTATAGAAAACGAAAAAAAGGTTCAATATTGAATTTTATAAAAGTGAGGTTAAATTTTTTTTTGTGTGTGGGTTTAATTTAAAGTTATTTATAACTAGCTTTCGGCTGATAGCTAAGATGCCCAGTAAAAACGACCCCCTGCTTCACAAGCAGAACCCGTTTTTTTAAATTATTTTAAGCATCTGTGTAAATTTTGAGCGAAATTGATTAAGATTTACCGATTGATACTCGAGCCTAAAGATGGTGAAAATTTTTTTTTTCGCGCGAAAATTACATTTTTAAATCACTAATAACTTTTCAGGATCGAGTTGTACAGCTTTGGCATATTCTACAATGTTGTAGAACATTAAATTTCCAATAAGAATCTCACTTTTGAAAATATTTTGATAAAAGTAGCGCGCCCTGCAGACAACACAGTAAGAAAATTGGGGTTTTCATACATTTTCCCGATTTTCCCATACAAACTTCACTCTCGGGTACCAATGGGTAAATGAGCCATTTTGCTCATATTTGACCCAGAATCCTAAAATTACTTAAGGAACAATAATCAGCTTGTGTAACGAAAATGAATGTTTAATGAAAATATAAAAAAGTCTTATTACACAGTTCAACAAAAAATCAAATGTTTCTTGTCTCTGAGACGAGTATATGTGTTCCTAGTAGAATTTTGCCTGCTGAATCCGAATCCGGGTCCAGAATTGCTCCAAATGGTCCCAATTTTGAGATACACCCGTTTGAAATGTTAGTTTAGGCCAAAATTAGCTACTTTGTCGACTATTTTACAAAATAACTATTGAATAAACAACTAAACCAATACATGTATCTTATAGTTCACGTTTTCCCCTTTCTGAAACACCCCTGGTTTTTAAAATTTGATTGTTTCTACGCATATTTATAGCCATTTTAAAATTATATTTTCAGTTGGTTCTCATTCAAGTTTTTCCAACTTGCATGCAAGTCATATTATGCTGGGATATCAATAATAAAAATCAAAAATGCTTTGCAGAACGTTAAATAAGTATGTCTCGGTAATCTAATTGATCATATTTCATGTAATTTTGTCTGCTGAATCCATTCCTATCATAGATTTTTTCGAAAAGGTCAGCTTTTTGAGTAAAAAATGAATTTTCGATGATTTTTTCAAAATAAAATCTATTTTATGCTAAAGTATGACTCAGAGATGACTAAATGTCGATGTCTCGTCAGTCTAATTGATCATTTTTTATGTATTTTTGTCTGCTGAATCCATTCCCATCATAAGATTTTTTTCAAAAAGGTCAGGTTTTTGAGTAAAAATTGAATTTTCCATGATTTTTTCAAAATAAAATCTATTTTATGAGCAATTCTCTTTGAAATCGGCCGATATCGACCATTTTTTTTTGTTATATTTTTTGATTTGGCTCAAACTTTGTGGGGGCCTTCCCTATGACCAAAGAAGCTATTTTGTGCCATTGATTCACCCATACAAGTCTCCATACAATTTTGGCAGCTGTCCATACAAAAATGGTACTTAAAAATTTAAACAGCTGTAACTTTTGAGTGAATTTTCTGATCAATTTGGCGTCTTGGGCAAAGTTGTAGGTATTGTTGAGGACTATTGAGAAAGAAAGGTACACGGAAAAAAATTGCCGAATTCTTTATTATTTTTTTTTACAATTACTCAAATTCCCAAATGTTGAAAAGTTTTAGAGGACAAAAAACCCCATTTTTTGAGCCATAGAGAAGTTTGGTCAAAAAATCTGCCGCCTTGTTATGAATTTTTGAAAAGGCAGTTATTTTTGGAAAAAAATTAAAATTTCATGCAAAACAAAATTTGACTTAATTTTTTATGTTAAATTTAATTTGCAATCGAAAAGAACAGATTTTTGTTAAACGGCTCCGTTTTCAAGATATAGCCACCCAAACATTCAATATTGCGCCCTTTAAAAATGTTATTTTTGATTTTTTTTTGAAAATTTTGTTTTTGAAAAGATCGGATTTTTTTACGAATGTTTTATGTTTTAACACTGAAAATCGGAACATAAGTTGCTGAGATAAATATCGACATTATAAAATTATGGGGTTTTTGGGTAAGATTTAGACAACCTCAATTTTTCTCTCTTTTGTTTAAACCGCTGTTCTATGTCTCTTTGACAATTTCATAGAAAATCAAAGATCAGAATCTTTTAAAAATTGATATTTTTAGAAAAAGTCACTCATGGTCAATATTTTTAAAAATAAAAAAAACTGCAAATATTTAGCTTAAATCAAACTTTGGGTGACTATATCTTGAATACGGAGTCCTTTATCAAAAAATCTGTAAAGTACTTTTCGATTGCAAATCAAATTTAACATAAAATGATTAGGTCTAATTTCGTGTTGTATGAAATTTCGATTTTTTCCAAAATCACATTTTTTCAAAAATTCATAACTTGGCGGCAGATTTTTTGACCATATTTATCTATGGCTCAAAAAATTGGGTTTTTGTCCTCTAAAACATATAAAAAATCTCGAAAATCAAATAATACGTATTTTGGGAATTTGAGTTTTTGTGAAAAAAAGTTAATAAAAAATTCGGCAATTTTTTCGTGTACCTATTTTTTTCTTAATAGTCCTTAAAAATACCTACAACTTTGCCGAATACGCCAAATTGATCAGAAAATTCACTCAAAAGTTCCAGCTGTTTAAATTTTTACGTACCATTTTTGTATGGACAGCAGCCAAAATTTTATGGAGACTTGTATGGGTGAACCAATGGCACAAAATAGCTTCTTTGGTCAAAGGGTAGGCCCCACAAAGTTTGAGCCAAATAAAAAAATACAACAAATAAAAATGGTCGATATCGGCCGATTTCGAAAAGAACTGCTCATAAAATAGATTTTATTTTGAAAAAAATCTTGTTTTACTCAAAAACTTGACCTTTTCGAAAAAATCTAATGATGGGAATGGATTCAGCAGACAAAAATACATTAAAAGTGATCAATAAGACTGACGAGACATCGACATTTAGTTATCTCTAAGTCATACTTCGCAATTCGCAATTCGCAATTTTCAGTGTAAGAACGGGCCTTGACCGATCTTATGCACTAGGTTCCCGACGAACACGCACTGCCCTTACACCTACATCTCACCCTTGCTCTGAGTCAGTACGAGCAGCACGCTAGAACACGCTTTGAGTGTTCGTGCCAGGCATGCACACCTTCTTTTCCGGTTACGCATTTTAACTCGGCCGGGGGTGGTACATTACGTAGGGTTTGATGTAAGTATAAGCGCCTAACCATTTATAGTGTGCCTATCAACTTTCATTAAAGCAAAAACTGTTTTATTTTTAGTTTGAATTCAAAACTTATTGTTATTTACTGTGTATTGTTTTCTCCTGAAATCTTCCCTATTGTTGAGTCTGTTTATCTGTTGCTATTTCTTTTGTCGCGGTGTTTTGTTACAATTTTTGGTCCTAAGCATGTTATAAAAGTTTACCAAAAATACAATAGTAATATTTGTGTTAATCCTTTAACCATTCCATAAATTGAGTAAGGGCTCAAACCTCACTTGTTTGAAAAAAAGGTAAAGATTGAAAACAATAGACAGTAAAAGAGAATTTATTTTGTAAAAATCAAATATCAATAGTAAGAGAATGATGAGCGTATTTTGAAGAATAAAAATGAGAAGCTAGATGTATTAGATGTAAAATTAGACAATAGTTAATAAATAGAGATACAAAACAAGCTTAGATTATAGTAATGATAATTTATAGGACAGATAAAGAATTATTCAAATAAATAAATTCGCAATAAAATCAAAAAAGATTACGCGAATGATAAATAAACTTGATATTACTAGTACATTAAGGAAAAGTATATGTTTAAGGAAAAAAAACAAAACAAAGTTTGTTACAGCAGTATCAATTGATAGAAAAGAGTGGAAAAGCTTTGAGAGATAAGAGAATCAAAAGTTAGTAAAATTAAAATCAAATGTTGGGTATTAAATAGAAGAATCAGTGAAGAATTGAGAATCAGAAGAGCAAAATAAAAATAGGAGATAGGTGGTAGCTGAGAATGAAGAGAAGAGAAACCCCGTTGTGCGATGTTTCAGGTACATCCACAGCAGTTGACTCAACATACTGCGAATCAAAACAATACCGTCTACAATCACAAATTACTTCCCTTTCCCACATTGTCGCGCCCCTTTCTTTTAGCCGTCTCGACTCTGACCCGCGGTGGTCAAAGGTTTACGATCCGTTTCCACAGGCCACCAGCTAGGTCATCATGAAAACCAAGCCAACGTGGAGGTAAGAAAATAGGACACTCGCAAGGAACCAGAGCTATACTGTTCTGATCAAGATAATTCGGATGATCTAACAGAACTACGGATGTAGTTAGTAACGCTCCTTCCAGGATGTTCCTTACGTGGACGTCAACCGAAGAGCACGCAACAAGGTCAGTGCCATTGCATGCTCTTAGGTATCAATCCTTGGCCTGCAGTTATCTCTAAGTCATACTTAAGCATAAAATAGATTTTATTTTGAAAAAATCATCGAAAATTCAATTTTTACTTAAAAAGCTGACCTTTTTGAAAAAATCCAATGATGAGAATGGATTCAGCAGAAAAAAATACATTAAAAATGATCAATTAGACTGACGAGACATCGAAATTTAGTTATCTCTAAGTCATACTTTAGCATAAAATAGATTTTATTTTGAAAAAATCATCGAAAATTCAATTTTTACTCAAAAAGCTGACCTTTTTGAAAAAATCTAATGATAGGAATGGATTCAGCAGACAAAATTACATGAAATATGATCAATTAGATTACCGAGACATACTTATTTAACGTTCTGCAAAGCATTTTTGATTTTTATTATTGATATCCCAGCATAATATGACTTGCATGCAAGTTGGAAAGACTTGAATGAGAACCAACTGAAAATATAATTTTAAAATGGCTATAAATATGCGTAGAAACAATCAAATTTTAAAAACCAGGGGTGTTTCAGAAAGGGGAAAACGTGAACTATAAGATACATGTATTGGTTTAGTTGTTTATTCAATAGTTATTTTGTAAAATAGTCGACAAAGTAGCTAATTTTGGCCTAAACTAATATTTCAAACGGGTGTATCTCAAAATTGGGACCATTTGGAGCAATTCTGGACCCGGATTCGGATTCAGCAGGCAAAATTCTACTAGGAACACATATACTCGTCTCAGAGACAAAATCTTGTTGGACTGTGTTACAGTCGACTCTCTGGCTATCGATCTTCTCGATATTAATATTGCTCCATCTATCGATGAATTTTTCAGTCCCTTCAAACTGCATACTACGATTGGCTTTATTCCTCGATATTTTCTCTTGCTTTAAGGATCTCTTCCTCGACGGTCCCTTGGATTCTGTTTGCTTTAAAAATCTCTTCCGGTTGTCAGTATTGTCACTATCTCATGGCTTACATAGACATTTTTCTTTGCGAAACGAAGATTTCAAGCGTGTTTGACATTAGTTTGTTTTTTTTTTTTTTTTGCTGGACGTTGCCATGATTCTCTCCCATATCTGGATAGCAAGAAAAACATATTTTCAATCGAGTCTTCATTTTGCATCATTCTGTAAACCGATGATTCTCTTCCTCGACGGTCCCTTGGATATTGACAACCTGGGAGTCGACTGTATTAAGAAATTAACTGTTTTCAAATCTTATTTTCAAAGAAATAAGAAGTGCAATCAAATAAAGAATTCAAAACAAATATCTTGCTATGTTTTCCTTACAATATTTGTAACGGTTTTATTATCATATATCTGAAATTACAAAAAAAAACATTTTTTTAATGTTTCTCTGATTTTGATTGATTCTATTTCTGACTTTGTTCGGAATCTTTGAATTATAAGGAAAATTAAAACGATTAAATTTGTTCGTTTGTTGGGTTCAACAATCCAGTCATTGAATTGTACAACTGCAGTTTGAATCAGAGTCTTCGTAATCATTTTGTTTTTAAAGTTAAAGGTAAAGCTTAATTCAAATTAAAAAAAAATAATGTGATCTATTTTGAAAGTGATTGCGTTATTTATTAATTTTTCTGAAAAAAAGATTTTGGTGAATATTTGAAAATTTATAATCAGTTATAATTTCACATTTCAGGCTTGAAGATCAGTTGAACAGAAATGGGATATATCATTGTTGGATTGACAATGTTTGGAATTTTATGCTTGAAAATAGCAAATACCAATTTTTATTCGTTTTGTTTGCATCAAATCTTGAGTACCACGAGTTGGAAGTATAAATCGAAAAAGTTTGTAATTCTCTTATCAATGTGATGCTACATACAAAACCCTCACCTACACACCTGACCCACAGCACTAGAACGGCGCTAATTTGCTGTTTTAATGCTAATGAAACCGACGAACTGCCAGCAGGATAACCAAGACGATTATGCTAGTGCATCTTTCCATTTCCACTCAGCCACAGTGATGTATTCTCAGAGGGGGGGTTCGAAAATGCATCAGTTTGTGTAAACTTTCGCGTTCCCAATTCGCCCTCTCCCGTCATAAATAAACATTGATTATTCGTCTGAAGTTCCCATTTCGCGGCTGATTACATCGCAGAGTTCAACCCCCCCCCCCGTCGCTATCGCCGTCGGATGCACTTTTGTGCTCCAACTCCGGGAAAAGCCCTTTTTGCTGCACATGCTGTTGTAAGCTGTTGTCGTTCAGCACTTTTTCTGCATCGTCGATCAGCAGCGCCAACCACCCACCCAGCCACCACCCATCAACCAGGTTCGGAGTGAAAGCTCTGAGAATTGTGGCAGCTGAAAAAATAGCTTCCAGAAGGGTGGGTGGTTGCTGCTCCTGTGTTCACGCTGCTCAGCATAAATTGGCAACCCTGTTTACACTCGCCAAACCACACGCGATGATGCTCGACAAATAAACGATAATGCAACGATGTTCAAATATTAAGTAGGAAAATATGCGAGTGTTTTTTCTGTTTTTGTTTTTCCTCAACTCTGTGTTTCGGGAGAGAGCGCGGGAGTTCATGAATAATGCATTTTGCGAGGGTGGGAACGGACAGGGACGGAGGTACATCAATTATGGAATTATTTTTACCACTCGAATGTAATCGCCTCGAGGCAGATATGGATGAATGTATGAAACAGATCACACATACACACATAAGCTGAACCATTTCGTGCATTCCGAAGTTGATGTGAAGTGCTGTTTAATTTAATTAATTTGAATTCAATCAGCATCAAAAGATGGCCAAATGTTTCGGTATGAATATAAGCGATTGCTGTGAAATTAATATTAATTATTGTAAAAGTTACCACACAGTGCATGCTGTTTTTTTTATTGAAAATATAGCACCAAAATAGATGAGCTTATAAAATTGATCGTGATATCCAAGTTCTTCCAACTGCATTGAAATTCGGATAGCATGTAAATGAGTCGTTCAAAATGTTATTGTTCTTGAGTAATTACATAGGATTTAAAATTGAAGTAAACCATATGAAAATTTGAAATAATAACGATAACGCCACAATATTTAACATTTTCTTGATTAAAAAATCATACTTAAAAAGTTTCACAAACTATTTTTGTTTTAAATAGTAGTATTAATACTTTAAGTTCTATCATCTGAGAATCGACAAACAATTTTTAAAATTTGGAACAAAAAGTTTCACGCAATGCTTTTAAACAATGACAGTTTCAATGAATTTCAGTGAACTGATGACAATATTTACTTTTCTAATGTTTAAGGTTTTTCTATATCAATGGCAAAAAAAAAATAAATAAAATCATAATTTGTTAAAAAGCTTCAATATTCTCCAATTTAATAAAAATATATACATGCAGAAAAATGTTTTGTAGAATCATCCTGTACGAGGTTTGAATCAATAAAATTGTTGTTGAATATAATCAACAAAAAATGCGTTGAAACAAACCTTGATTTTCTCTATTCCACAAAAGTCTTTTGTTTGTTTAGCGTTGATTCAACAAAAGTCATGATTTTCAAACCAAAACGTTCTGTTGAATCAAATATGCCATATTTTCTGCGTGTAAATAAACGTTTTACATTGATTTCAATTAATTGTACATGTTTTTTAAACGATAATTTCTGTATCTGTTCAATAGCGTACAAGTATGAGGTAGGAAATTTTAACTGTGATTTTTGACCACAGATCATATCCGGATAGCCTCAGCGAGGTTCAAGGACTAGTCTATCGATATGTGATGATCTTCTGTAGAGTCCCGGGAGTTACGGTCAATGGGTCTACCGCCGTAACAAGGCAGAGGTCGTTAGTGTTTGACCTCAGAACATATCCGGATAGCCTCAGCGAGGTTCAGGGATCGTAAACCATGTAAATTTGGTGTAGCTGTATTGCTGACTTCATGACGATTCCAAAACACTTTAAATTTGTATAGTTAAGATGATTTTTTATAAAAATATAGCCAATGTCTCCCATATAGCCAAAATCCCACAAGCCCTGTACCTCGCATATGCGTGCTTTGATAAGAAACCCCCATATGAGTTGCATATGCGAGGTTTAACTGTATTTCATCACCGCCATCTTGGATATCAAATTGTTCAAATCATTTTGGAGCATTTTTGGAATATTATTTAAAATCAACGAACTTTTTTTTTCAATACCCATGTTCATCCAACTTAGTGAATCACTTTAGGAAAATGTACGACTCATGTTGAAATTTTTTTTTAACAAATTGTTGCATGAACCTCTGTAATTTTGTCCAAGGATTTCAAATAATCAATTGTAAAAAAAAATGAAGGAGACACATAAACTTCTTGTGATATTTTCCTTGGCTTTAACTTGCATAAATTGAGAAAAAATTTATATGTATTTTTTTAAAAATATAAACCATGGTTTCAACAAAAGAAATTTCAGGAATTTTCAGATATTTTTGTCAACAAAAAACAGAAAACGACAACTTTCCAACATATTTGTTCAAAAAAGCTTCTAATCAGTTGGTTAAAATTTACCTCAATCGTCCAATCCAACATATGAGCTTAAACTTATTTATTTTTTTTTGTATTTTTTATCTTTCCATATATTTTGATCTTTCACAAATATAATGAAAATTTAATAATGGAATTATTCGAATGCAATTGTGATTGTATTGAAATTTGAAAGATTTTTTTAGAATATTTTGAAACAATAACTTTGAAAATACATGTAATTTACTTCTAGATAAAATGTACAATTATCCCACCAATTGAGTCACCCAGATCTGTAATCCAAATGTCATGAAATCGAATCCCGAGGTGGAAGTTTTCTAAGTTATAGGCCAAGTCCAGAAAAAATAGTGCATCATGACATTTATATTAATGAGAATGTTTATATTTTTTTGTTATCTTAACAGTTTTTACTTTAGTAAAATTTGAACGAACCATTTCCAAAAATGTTTTATGAAAATTTTGACGAAATTTACTTATTCACTCACATTTAAACGTTTAAAATTGTTTTTTTTAGATAGATTTTTTAAGCAATCTAATTGAGTTGCACAATCGAGATCAAAAAAACGAATGAATCATATGTTTTATATTGACAAAAAATAGAAAGATTAAAAAACATGAAATCTTGTTCATGCAGGTCAAAAGGCTCTTTAACAAAAAAATCCCCACCCGGGCCACATTTGGCGGTGATCGATAATTGAAATTATAACTTTGGTAATGAAATAGACATACATTCACTCACTTTTACTAAACGGGAATCTGCCTTAAATCAAAAAGACTTTTAATAAATCTGTGAACGGAGATCACCTAAAAATCAAGTCTAGACTGTATTGACAACAGAGCAAAAAAATAAAATGATTTCAGTTTAACTTTTTCCATTCACGATCCTGTATAAAAGTGTTTTCTTGAATTTCTTCACAACTCTACAAAAACCTCTTCACCAACCCATCACGATACACACACCAGACGAGGCGCACGTGCACCAAAGTACTGTGAGCTGAGCTGAAACGTGATGCGGAGGGCGGTGGGCTTAACTCTCACACCGAGCGTGAAATGAGCAGCTTACGGAATGATGAATGGAAATCGTGCACGATGATAAATTACTGCAAAAGAACACGCCCCCTCTATGCGTCGGACTCCAAACGAGCAGATCTCCCGGGAAAAACGCAAGTGAACCAGGAAAACCATCACATCATGGGATTTTGTGGGTGGGTGGGATGGTGGAAAAAAGGGTTAACGACGACTGACAACTGAATCATCGCCATCATCTGCAAATGATGATGGTTATTGTGTGGGGAATGGGCTGGATCCTTTGAAAAATGCTATAAATTTTGGGTGATTTTGTTTAATGCTTCCCAAAAATTGCTCTCACTCTAAATATTTGCTAATCCACCAAACTACATCAAATTTTGACCGGCTGCTGACTGTACACTTTGAGGTGGAAGTAATTAAAATTTCATCAAATTAGCATTTGCCCCGTCGTCCCGTTTTTCCTAAAGCGTGTAATTTGTGTGTATATTTTCAGGGTGCGGCCTCTGTGATTATCTGGCAATGGCAGCGGACGGGATTAGAGGTGTTTTGTTCCACTGCCGCGAAAGTTCATTTGAATATTTTCAGGGGATTTTGAGGAAATTGTCAGATTAGAGTGCCGAGAGTTGCTAATTTGTGCAAGTTCAAGTTCGTGAATGCTGATGCTTCCTTACTTGTTTGCTGATGTCAGTTTATAACATTTTCTAGTTAAAATTCTTTAAAAAATGCTGTTGCACATGTTCCATTGTCTTCAGCTTAAGTAAGGAGTTTGATCAAATGTTTTCAATGTTTCGTCCTTATGATTATCTTGAACTTTATTAGAATCTTTTAAAATTTAAAATTCCATTAAAAAAAAATATGTGTAATTATGCTCTAATGCTTTGACCCCCCGCCGACTCAAGAGCGCGAGTGCCGTGGGCAATTAAGGTGTTTCCCACCGTTGCTGCCTGTTGTCTGTTGCTCGATATACCTACTCGAGAAGACACTGACTCCTCCAACGGGGAAATTGAGTCACGCAAAAGCAGGCTCATCGAGCGGAAAAATCAATAGTCATTAGGGCGTGTAGCTGGAGAGGGAGAGAGGTGCATAACGACGTCGGCGAGATGGCATAATGGGATCGCTATTATGCCATCATCTAATCAAATAAATCGTCCCCGCCAAGCCTGACTGGAGTTCAATAAAGACGACGCTAATGCAGTTTGATGTTCGGTGAACTGTGCGTGGCCTAAAGGACGACGCAGTTTCGGGTGTAAATATTCCAGAACTCGCAGAACAACACAAATCATTGAAACAAAAACAAATCAATCCATTTCGGCGGCAAAACAGCATAAAATATTCATCTCTTGATTGATTACTTCAGTTGCGTCGAGCAACTGGCTGTTAATTCAATATTTATTGGACCACAAAAACATTAAATTATTCACAACTTTTTTTCCGTTTGCTCCCAAAATTATTTGCACAAACCACGTGGTGGTGGTGGGTGTTGATTTACCTTCCACGCCGCACTCTTTTGCACATTTTTGGTTTTTGATTCGACCATCCATCAGTGGCGAATATTGATAGCAATGAGGGCACGAAGAGAAAGGCGCAAAAAAGAATCTATAATTAATAGGAAATTACGCAGATTGATTCGATTTTGGTTCGGTAGAATTTTTTTTTTTTGCTCGGGAAACCACTCGACCACTTTCGGTTGCTTCTTTTTTGCAGACTAATTAATTAGTCATTTATTGGGGTTGTTTCGCATAAAATATGTTCATTTTTGTGCGGATCACAGTTCGCGAAATACCGTTTTATTCAGCTTTCTCTTAATTATGAAGCGTACAGGACAAAATAGTCATCAATGAAGCCTTCCCCAATTTGAAAATTGTGGTACCCGTTAACCCTTTACAACCCAACCCCGCCTCTAGGCGGGCTTAAATTGAAAAAAAAAACGCTAAAAATCCATTTTCAGCAAATTTTTGATTTTTCAAAAGCATAAGAGAAGAAAATAATTTAAGAAAATTGTAGGGTTAGAAGTCACATAGACTTTGCCAACGTTTTTAAAAATCACAATTTTCTGGGGTCAACTTAATAATAATAAGTAACAGTCATCCCACATATTCGGAACACCCACAAATACGGAACACTTTTGTGATAATTTGTCAATAGCATGCTAAATTCAGCTTTTCTGTCGACCCTACTATTTTTAGGGCCTTAATTTCAACATTCTATTGCTATTTCTCTAGTAAGAGTAGTTCTTTTTGAACATAAAACTGCATTTCGAGACTATTTTATTCAGAGCAGCAAAACATTGCCTCCAAATTGCCTGTTCCATAATTGTGGGATGTTATTGTGCCTTCCACAATTATGGAACACCTGAGTTCAACTGATATTCACAAAAATAGTTATCTGACCATGTATAAAACATCACTAAGCTTGAGTTTCTTTGATGTCAGTGTGTGAAGTCAATATTTTGTTAAAAACATGTACTCCTGGAGAGAATCAAAGTTTGTTTACATCCGTAAGAAAAACGTTGCTTAATCCACCATTAGGTGTTTGGTGCCTTCCTCACATTTTGAGTGTAATGCTAGGTAATATCTGAGATTCGCCCTCCACAAAGTTCATAAATAATACTTAAGTGCTTATAACTTTTGATAGGGTTGTCAAATCTTCAATCTACTGAACTCGTTGGAAAGGTCTTTTGATTACCTATCCAACGACAGGTCGCATGATAGATCCAGACAACGTTTTCATCGAAATAACTGAGATCCGGCCTCTAAAAAGTTCATAAATAACACTTAAGTGCTTATAACTTTTGATAGGGTTGTCAGTTCTTCAATCTACTGATTTCGTTGGAAAGGTCTTTCGAATACCTTTCTAAAAATGTATAACATGACGAGATTTCTTACAAAAACCACCCTTTTTACAATTTTCCGGACTTATGTGAAATTCGTTTTTTAGCATAACTTTTGAAGTACTACACACATATACATTTGCTCAAAATTTGATTCTGAGTCGATATGTATACATGAAGGTGGGTCTAGGAGGTCAAATTAAGAATTCCGTTTTCCGATTGATTTTATAGCCTTTCCTCAGCAAGGCGAGGAAGGCAAAAAGTGTTCCGAATTTGTGGTTTTCATGGGTCAATGTTTTTCTTAATTTTTCAATCGAAAGATCCCAAGAAAAGCTTCCACATGAAGTTAAAAGCAAATCATTATGTTCAACTATCGATTTTATATGATTTTTTGACCATCAGCCGATCTGTAAACCGTTCCGAATATGTGGGATGACTGTAATTTTTGACATGCTGCAAACAATCTAAAAAAATGAAAAAGAGGGAAACAAAAAAGGCTAAAGGTAATGATAGGAGGTGGTAAAATAAGGTAAATACTATCAAAAACAAATATGAACAAAAAAAATATAAAAGCAAATAAAAATACTATAAATCATACAAGAAAATCCAAAGACAAGAGAAGTGAAGTTATTCGTAGAACAATGGTTGCTCAAAATGACCTTCTAAATATGGAAAAAAATAAAAATTTCGAGACAAAATTTGGGTAGTAAAAGGTTAAATTAATTTCAAAAACTAAATAAGGTAAGCAACGCCATATAATGGTAGCCCGAAAAATTGAACTTTCGTATTTTTTTTACAAAAACCACATTTTCAGGCAATTATTACTTCGCGTCGTTTTAATCGAATTTATCATTATAGGTTACATTCGCCAGGTGATTAGTTGGGTTTTCACACATTAATAGATTAGAGTTTCAAAAATGCTGTTTAGTCTCGGGTTTATGTAAGGTTTTTTTTAATTCTAAGAAAATTTTAAATAGCATATCCAAAAACGGTGGAGTTTGATTAACAGGATCTCGAGATACGAATCTTTGAAATTTAAATCTAAGTTACGCACGGCATAAACCAAAAAATTGATAAAATAATAAAAATTATTGCGATAACTTGAAAATTCATGAATGACAAACAAAGAAAGAAACTCGCAGTTTTTCATGTTTGACAGTTTGCCCTACTCACAAACAAAACAAAATGTATGCATGTCTCCAAAATTTATGCAAACAAGTGCGATTGTTGATTTGTTTGTTTATCATAGTCTAATACCTCCTTAATTGCGTCTTGAAGTTACATAATTTTTGTATCCGAAAAAATATATTTATAAATTTTCGGCCAGATTTTAAAATTTTGAAAATATTTTTTTGAAAGATCTAAAATTTCACAAATGAGCAATTCTCTACGAAATCGGTCTTTTTTCTTCAATTTTAATTTTTGTATTTTTTAATCCGGCTGAAACTTTTTTGGTGCCTTCGGTATGCCCAAAGAAGCCATTTTGCATCATTAGTTTGTCCATATAATTTTCCATACAAATTCGGCAGCTGTTCATACAAAAATGATGTATGAAAATTCAAAAATCTGTATCTTTTGAAGGAATTTTTTGATCGATTTGGTGTCTTCGGCAAAGTTGTAGGTATGGATACGGACTACACTGGAAAAATAATACACGGTAAAAAAATTTGGTGATTTTTATTTAACTTTTATCACTAAAACTTGATTTACAAAAAACACTATTTTTAATTTTTTTATTTTTGATATGTTTTAGAAGACATAAAATGCCAACTTTTCAGGAATTTCAGGTTGTGCAAAAATCACTGACCGAGTTATGAATTTTTAATCAATACTGATTTTTCAAAAATCGAAATTTTGGTCGTAAAATTTTTCATTTTCGATGTAAAATCAAATTTGCAATTAAAAGTACTTTACTAAAATTTTGATAAAGTGCACCGTTTTCAAGTTATAGCCATATTTAAGTGACTTTTTGAAAATAGTCGCAGTTTTCATTTTTAAATTAGTGCACATGTTTGCCCAGTTTTGAAAAATATTTTTGAAAAGCTGAGAAAATTCTCTATATTTTGCTTATTCGGACTATGTTGATACGACCTTTAGTTGCTGAGATATTGCAATGCAAAGGTTTAAAAACAGGAAAATTGATGTTTTCTAAGTTTCACCCAAACAACCCACCATTTTCTATCGTCAATATCTCAGCAACTAATGGTCCGATTTTCAATGTTAATATATGAAACAATTGTGAAATTTTCCGATCTTTTCGAAAAAATATTTTGGAATTTTCAAATCAAGACAAACATTTTAAAAGGGCGTAATATTGAATGTTTGGCCTTTGTGAAATGTTAGTCTTGATTTGAAAATTCCAAAATATTTTTTCGAAGAGATCGGAAAATTTCACAAATGTTTCATATATTAACATTGAAAATCGGACCATTAGTTGCTGAGATATTGACGATAGAAAATGGTGGGTTGTTTGGGTGAAACTTAGAAAACATCAATTTTCCTGTTTTTAAACCTTTGCATTGCAATATCTCAGCAACTAAAGGTCGTATCAACAAAGTCCAAATAAGCAAAATATAGAGAATTTTCTCAGCTTTTCAAAAATATTTTTTCAAAACTGGGCAAACATGTGCACTAATTTAAAAATGAAAACTGCGACTATTTTCAAAAAGTCACTTAAATATGGCTATAACTTGAAAACGGTGCACTTTATCAAAATTTCAGTAAAGTACTTTTGATTGCAAATTTGATTTTACATCGAAAAATGAAGTTGAAAATTTTACGACCAAAATTTCGATTTTTGAAAAATCAGTATTGATTAAAAATTCATAACTCGGTCAGTGATTTTTGCACAACCTGAAATTTCTGAAAAGTTGGCATTTTATGCCTTCTAAAACATATCAAAAATAAAAAAATTAAAAATAGTGTTTTTTGTAAATCAAGTTTTAGTGATAAAAGTTAAATAAAAAATCACCAAATTTTTTTACCGTGTATTATTTTTTCCAGTGTAGTCCGTATCCATACCTACAACTTTGCCGAAGATACCAAATCGATCAAAAATTCCTTCAAAAGATACAGATTTTTGAATTTTCATACATCATTTTTGTATGGACAGCTGCCGAATTTGTATGGAAAATTATATGGACAAACTAATGATGCAAAATGGCTTCTTTGGGCATACCGAAGGCACCAAAAAAGTTTCAGTCGGATTAAAAAATACAAAAAAAATCGAATGACCGAAATCCTAGAGAACTGCTCAAATGTTTCGTTTTTAACATTGAAAGTCCAACAAATTGTTACCTATCTTATTCTAAAAATTGAAGGTTAAATGGAATACACTTCAAAAAACATAATTTTATCAATTGTAATTGTTGATGGGCAGTACCTCAGCAACTATTTGTTTGATTTTGGGAATCCAAAAACGAAAATTATAGGGAATTTTCACCAGTTTTTGAAACAAAATATTTTTAGGAAAAGACAAAGATTGACATTTATTAATCATGAATTATGCTTAAAATGGCTACTACTTATTTTTTTTCAAATGTTTTTTTTTTGTCTGAACTTGTCTAAAAAATGGCTTGTACCATAAAACATAACAAAAATTAAATAAATTCAACAGTACGAATTTTGAGTTTTTTTTTGTAAAAGAAAGTATTATAAAAATCAAGAAATGAATCCATGTACTTATTTTTCTGAACGGTCCAATATTGCCGTCGCATCAATCGATTAAACATTTTTTTTTCAAAAGATGCAGATTTACGAATATTTAACTACTATTGTTGTATGGACTGTTGCCAAAATTGTATGTAGACTTTTATGGATGAGCCAATGATAAAAAAACTTGAAAAAAAATCACTTTCGAATTTTGGGAGGATAGACTTAAATCAAATTATACAAAGCATTGTTATCGTTGGTTAAATATTGTTATGCCCTGATTTTTTGAAAAAAATTAAAAATTCTTCAATATTCAATTGTTGTTTGCTGAAATCCATAAAATAATCTAAAACAGAATGAAATTACATAACAAGAAACAAGTCCAACGCCTACTAGACCTGGTTCGTTCACCACTCGTGGTAACACTGCGCCCCTTTCAAGCATCTAGCACTTCTTTCCCGCCTACTTAAATGCACTCATTTGCACACCTAGTGAAGGTTGGATTTTTTTTTGTATCCTGTTTAACGTTGCAAAATATGCTCAGCCTGCTTTGCTCAGCTTGCACACACTCCCTTTTCCAGACCAGACTCAAACCGTTACCGGGTGCATAGTTTAGATTCTATCTTGATTGCTGTTGTTACGTTCATGGTAATAATTGCTTAATTCTAGTGCTTGTCAGGCTTGTAGGCTGCTCGTTTGCTTCAAGGAAGTTGCAAAATGTCAATTTCCTTAATGTAATCAAAATGGCTCTCAAGAAATGTCTGTCTGAGTACTTTTTTTCGCGAGGAAAAAAAATGTGGCCTTCAAAACGTGCGCCACTTCCCCAAAAGCTAATAAAAAGCCATCTCGATGGCGAACTTTGCTGGAAGTGAACTGGTCGTGCTCTTCAAAAATTAAGTTACCGCGCAGATCCTTCGTCGTGTGTCCTTCCACACGACGGCGCTGCCATCCGTGGAAAATGGATCAACCAACAAGGATGCATTTTGGGGGCGGGCGGTGGCATATCGGTTTTATTGCTTCTGCCATTATTCTGCCCGGCTGTGTGTGTTTTTGGTGGCCGCTCCGGATTTTGGCCCTGATGTCGCGTCATCGTCGCCGTCGTCCGATCTCTGGCCGAGGGGAGAAATTAGAGATAATTGGATAATAACTACGTGATCCTTGAGAAACAAAACGCCAACCAGCCAAAGCAGTGACGGCATCGACGACGGTGGCTGCATCTAAATTGAGTGGGTTTTGTGTCTTTGGACGATGGTGCTGCTGTCGTTGGTGCTGAAGAGCGTTGAACGGTGGACGATAACGATAAGGAGTTAATGGGGCTTGAAAAATGAACAAGACGTGACGCGGGGATGTCCATCAATTTTGGGAGTTTGAACCTGAACGGATTTGTTGAGTGTGTCTGAAGTTGATTCGATTTGTGTATTTACAGTTGTGACAAAGAATTGCAAAATGTTTGTAGAAACTAAAGTTGTTGTAACTCCTCTTCGATTGTCATGGAATTTGAAATTGGATTTTTTTTTCCATTAACAAACAAATGTTGTTTTTTTGAAATTTCTAGATCATAGTCTATGCCATGAATTAGCATTTGTTTATACCAAAGGTATTATTATTTAATGAATTTAGAGAAAGAAACTGTTGTTATGAGTTGGGTGAGATGGCTTTAAATCAAAATTTTGTTAAAAGATTGTACCTAGAAATGGATTTATTCTATTAATTTTAACAAAACTTATAGAATTTATCACAAATTCTTAACCTGCGTCACTTTCAACATCATTAATCATCTCAAAGCTCATCACACCAACGGCAATCTGCTGCTGACTGGCTGTCCCCGGGTCAGGTGTCGATGACAAATGTGAATTATGTACGGATGTCTTCAAGCCTCTCTGTCGCACTCTCCTGCAGTGGGCAAATTTTATCCCCTTACTAAAACGTAGTACTACACCCAAAATTCAGAATCGAGATAATCGTTCTCTCAAAATTTATTGAGGGCTCAGTGCCAAAATCGATAGAATAATGGTACCAACTCACACCATCATAACAAATGAGTTCATTCGTTAGTTGAATCAATAAATCTCCAACAAGTGTCATACATCGACTTCTGACTTCTCCATGGTCACCAAGCTGTGGTGGCCGAGGCAGCTAAGTCATTGGATTGGTTTGTCAAAGGTCTCTGGTTCGATTCCCGTTGTCGACACTTTTGGTTTTTTGTTTGACGGATGAACTTTTTTTGCAAATGAACCTCGAGAGAATAGTTCTATCGCCCATCTCGAGCTGTGTTCTCTGCGTCCGTGAATGGTACCACTATTCTCTCGACTCGAGACGATCATTCTCTCGTACTAGCGCTGCCAGTTTTGGGTGTAAGGATCAGCAGCAGGCAGCTGGAATGTCGGCACGTTCGGCCACTTTTTGGTTGGTCATAATTTTGATAAAGTGAATTTTGGCAGCTCTTGATGAGGGTTGTCTTGTGAGAATGAGGGTCATCCACGTGTGCTGAGTTTAGGAATTTCGGGAAGGTATTTCGGATTATAGGTTTTATTGTGCAAATTGTCAGTCTACTTTTGTGATGAGTTGATGCGTGATGGAGGAAGAAGGAAGTGTTTGGAAGTTCATATTTTTTTACAATTGAACTTTAGAAAAGTTTTATTTGAAATAATTTGTTTCGTAAAGGGAATTCTCATCAAAATGAAAATCGAAGAAAATGCTTACTCAGGGACTGAGGATACCCGATTCCCAAGTGCAAAAGGGAATGCTTATTGAATATTACGTGGAAATGCCGCTGTCCAATGAACCGTGACGATAAATTGTCCTCGTGTGCTGGTTGATGGCGCTGCAAATATATCCTTCTAGGAATTGCACCGAGCTGATAAATTTCCTTTGGCATTCCATGCTCGACTGGTTCGATGAATTGGATTTACTGGACTGGAGGCGTGTTAATTAGATAAGATCGATTGGATTCTTGACTTGGAAGCCTCGTGAGAGTTTGCTGAATTAATCTCACCAATTCGGGGTGCAGCCCACTAATTGTTCAATGAGCCTGTCCCCTTGAATCGATTTCCGAAAGTGGTTCAACAACCCCATCAAAGCTGAACTTGAGAGTTATCAATTTCCACTCCGTCGCAGGACTAACAGGAGTCATAAATTTGACATGACACTCGAACCACTCACCGGGAAAGTGGCAAAAACCTTGTCTGATGGCTGGCTGGCTGACGAGGTCATCAATCAACGACACGAAAGTGTCACACAACGAGCTGAGCTGATTGCCAATCGTCTCGGGAGAGAAAGCTAAGCATTTTCTAATAGACTCGCTGGAGCAAGGGACTTGTGATCGGGCGTCATCTAGTCTGGTGCAGATCCATCCAGAAGTGCATTTGGCAGATGTTCGATTAGGTTGACATAAGCTTCGAGCAGATTGAAGGTGTTCTTTTTATTTGACTCAATTTTAATGACATTAACAGATATTGAGCTGACTTGAATAATTGTCCTGAGCAATTTCAACGAAACATTCAATATTTAAAGTTATTTTTTTGAATATATCTGAAAAAGAATCATATATAGTCACCTAAAATGAACAATTTATCGTTCAAAAACATTATTTTTGTCTAAAGCACAACATTTATGAATCAAATAAACATTTTCAATTTACTAGCTACGGGCAAACAAACACAACATATTAGTTTCATTTATAAATTTTACAATGTTAATGATTGTCATTGCAATTTGAAAAAACGAATAGAAAAGTGTTCCATATTTTTTAATTAAAACAAATTTATTTTTTTCAATCGCAACAAAACTTAATATTTTCATTAATTTACTGACTTTTCAGTGGGAAGTGGTTATGTTGCAGACATAACCTGAATGGCAAAGAACTAAGTCATTTTTGTTTCTACATACTTACACTTAGATTTTTTTTTAACGAATTCAGTAGTTGAATAAGCGGCTTAGATCAGTAAACCATCTGTCAAAATGAAAAAAAAAATTACCGAACTTCGGTCGTTCGATGAACAATTATGAACTTCATTACCGAATTTTGGTAAGTTGCGGTAAAGCGGTAATTTTAAGTTTACCGAACTTTTCAGCAGTTGAAAATTCGGTAAACTTAACAGAATTTGGTAAAAAAATTAACTGTGTAACCTTAGTAATTTGCCTCATATAATAATTGATTTTAATCGATTCAGTGCACAGTGGGAAAAAATGAGGCAAAAAAACGGACTTAATTGATGCCGGTCAATTAGAGCTTTCAATCAAGACTTTTCTTTTGTGAAAAATTCCGAGGAATCGATTTGTGATGGTGAGAATTCGAGAAAATTTGCGTAAATCCCGTTCCAAGCCGACTTACCCTGTTTTTGTCCTGTTTTATCAGTTTTAAATATGTTGCTGTAATGTTCAATATTTTGACATAACTTTTATTAATGTGAAAAATTCCAAGGAATCGATAGGTGATAGTGAGACCCCGCGGAAAAGGCCGATGTACCTTTTTTTTTGCTGTTTTTATCAGTTTTTTAATATGTTGCTGAAATGTTCAATGCTTTGACATAACTCGTGAAAAATTCCGAGCAATCGATTGGTGTAAGTGAGAACCCGAAAAAAAATAACTGAAATTCATTTCGATGGAGAAAAGTAGAGAGAAGAAAAAATATAAGTCAAAGTATTGAACATTTCAGCAACATATTTAAAAATTAAAAAAAAAAAACAGCAAAACTAGGGTAAATTAGCTTTAAACGGGCCTTAAGAAAATTTCCGCGGAATCTCACCATCATCAATCGATTCCTCAATTTATTTTAGATAAGAAAAGTCTTGGTTGAAAGTTCTAATTGACCGACATAAATTTAGTCCGTTTTTTGCGCGATTTTTCCCACTGTACAGTGTTTTGTGCAAGGTCATAGGGTTTTAAGAGAAAAAATCAGTTAAAAACAAAATTAACTATTAAACACATTGCATTTTTAAATATTTTGACACACAAGTTGAATTAGTTTCGAAGACCAAGATGTCTTATTTTATGGAATTTATTAAATTTGTAAATGTGACCACTTTTCAGTTCTACTAATATTTTCAATCATTACACCATAACTGTGGTAGTATAACACCGTCAAATTTTTAAACTTTAGGATTCACACATTTTTTTACTGTTTAGGTATTTTCATTTCGGAAATCCTTCAAATCGCTCGCAACTCTCAAGCGTCAAACAGTCAACGGTTTAGTGCCCTCATTATTGACCCCCATTTTGGCTTCATTTCACGACCAAAATTTTAACGGCCCAGCTCACTTCCTGCCAACTGCACATTACTACACACTCACACAATCGGTTCACCTGGGCCGATTCGAAATCGGGCAATAAAAATTAATAACACTTTTTTAGCTCGGGGGCCATTAACCTGAAAATAAGCGAAGCCCCATTTTTGAAAGTCAAATACTAAACCCAGGGGGAAGAGGGTTGTGGGGTCGCCTCTATGAATAGGGTAATCCACCATTAATCAAACGGTGCGCAGCAGCTGTTACCTTGCTTCTTTTTTTTTGCAGTCAACTCGACCTTCCAGCAGCTCCAGGTGAACCAGGATGTTTGGAAGAGCGGTGGTGGAAGGGGGCGCTCTGTTTGCCAAATCGCACCAAATGGACCATTAATTCCGGTTAAATGGGTTCCACATTGATTGAATTTTGGGCCCATCAGTTTTATTACTGTGAAATTGAGTTTTTTTGTTGTTGTTGTTGGGGTTGGTCGTTTTTGCTTCCTGAAAAGGAGGACAAAGTTAATGGGTTGTTGATGTTAAAGAACTAAGCTTTAATTTAGGGCAAAATGTGATGTTGGTATCTACGAACAGCTGGAAATTTAAAGATTGAAAGAAAACTTTCCAAAGATTTTCTTCTTGTCAAGATTCACGAGAATTTAACGAAATCATTGCACTGAAAAAGAAAGGGAAACAAGAAATCTCAATTAGATTAATGTCGAAGAAAACGAGAAATATTTCATTTCTCAGCATCCTTTGCTCCCTCTGTTGCTGATTCAATTGGTCTCAGTTCGGGTGAATCACATTTTTGTCCTCACTCTTTTCTTCGAGACCTGAACTGAACCCGGGAACATGACGGATGCCAGCAGCAACGATGGTCAATGCTAAATTCAATCGTGCCACTTCTGCCAATTCCAGGCAGCAGACATGTAGTCTATAGGTACCGAACCTTGGTTAGCGAAAATCGAACCAAATTGAATCTTCCGCCAACGACGAGGACTACGGCGAGTGAATCCTTTTTTTGTGTACCATGAACGGAATCGATCAATACGAGAAGAAACTAAATCAATTGAATTATTATTCCAGTGAAGTCTGTCAGTGTTGTCGTTAGCAAGGATTTTTTTTATAACATTCATCCCCAAGAGAATCTTCTACCAGATCAAAGATAATCAATGGTCTTTTAAAATAAAAAAAAAACAATCAAGATTTATCAATATTGTCCAAGCATTAAAGCTACAAAAAGATAAGAAGAGAATAACCATATAACAATATACAGTGGACTCTCTTGTTGTCGATATTGCAAGGACCGTCGAGAGCGGGAGGTATCAAATTATAGAACGAAAAATCAAAGCATTTATTGACAGCTGCCAGAGAGTCGACAATAATACTTCAACACTCAAAAGTGGTTTAATTTAAAACTTGACAAAAAAAAAAAAAAAACATCAAGTTAGCCATGCCCGCCACCCTTCACGCAACTCCCGACAAAAAATGTCACCGCGCAAAATCCGTTCCTTCTTCACGACCGCCACTCACTACCAGGGCGAGGTGGACTGCCGGAACCGTCGGTCCGGCATCGGCCAACAGGTCCAGCGGAACGGCCTGCTGTACGAGGGCAGCTGGCGGGACGGTTTGAGGTCAGCGAGTGTGTTCACTTAACTAAGCTCACTCTTGTCACTTGTTGTCTTGATCGGCAGGCATGGTCACGGAATTGTGTACCGGAAGGAGCCCGGGACGACGGATTTGTACGTCAAGATTTACGTGGGCGCGTGGGAGGGCGGTCGGAAGCACGGATTTGGCGTGAAATACTACAAGCGTGGAAAGTACGTTGGTTTTTGGCGCCGGGATCAACGCAGCGGACGTGGATTTATGTGGTTTGACAGCGGAAACTTTTACATGGGCCACTGGCTGGGTGATCGGTTCGATGGGTTGGGGACACTGCTGGAAGGGGGGACGGGGAATTTGTACCAAGGGGAGTTCCGAGGGGGACAGAAACATGGCGAAGGACTGTACGTGCATAGCCGGACGGGGCAGATTCAGCGGGGATTTTGGACGGAAGGGGTGTTCCGGACGGGGACGCTGGAGGACTGTAACCGGAATCAGGTGTTGTGGCCGACCGTTTATCCGATTCCGGAGGTAAATTTACATCCAGGATTCGAAAACATAAAATCTTATAGTGTCAATTTCAGATCAAATTGGCAAATTTCCCTGAAATCTTCGAAGAGTGGATGTATCAATTCTCAAAGGCACTCCAAAATTGACCGGCACAGCTTACTTTGGTCAAACATTTTTCGATAAACAAAGCCACCCGCTGGACCAACGACGGCCGGAAGCGGTTGTTTGTCCACGTTCGCTAAACCATGTGCGTTTTTTTGTTGTTGTTTTTGTTTGTTTATCCGAAGAGGAGGTAAACACCCCAGGCAAAATATTGTCACTTTTATTTATGGGAATTTTTCCTCGTTTTTTTGGGTTTTTTTGTTTTTCTGCGGTATCCTTCCTTCGTCGGATGTTACACATGGTTTCAAGATTTATGGTTTGTGTAATCACCGCGGGTCGTTCGTGTGAGTGCGTGCGTTCCAAGTCGGTCGTGCGTGTCACGATGCGGAAAAAAAAGTTTTTGGACTTGAAAGGAGCGGGGAAAAAACACAGCACGCGTGGAATAATCGAAGGGCATGAGACGCAAATAAGGAGGTTGGCTGCACAGCACGTGACGTGCTGGGGTTATGTCATGGAGTTGGTTTGCACTTGAGATGGAATTTATTATAGGAGCTCTCGATGTTTTTGAAATGCTTAATCTTTTGCTATTGCTTTGAATGTTTAAAAAACTAACTTCATTCATATGCTCAATGCTTTCAAGCCTGCTTCCAAATAATTATTATAGGTCATTCAATGTCAAATGAGTGCACTTTTGAACTCGACCTTCACCGATTTGGGCCAAACTTTAAGCCAAAATATTTACTGAAATTCCAAGTTATGTCCCTCTAGTTTTTGCAACGCCCTCTTTTTTGGTGATTTTCTAAACAAACTCACGTTTTTCGATAAATTTCAATTTCTTTTCGTTAGAAAAAATCTCTGCAAATTCGCCTGATTTTATACAATTTTAATTTGGCTGAAACTATTTGTAGGTTCCATGATCGGTTATTATCTAATATAGCAGCTATCCATAAAAAGTGATTTGCATAAATATTTTCCAAAACTTGTACCTTTTATCTGTTTTCGCCAAAGTAAAAATTTCCAAAAATCGTAATAACCGCATAAATCTAAAATGACTGTTTAATTTCTCGAAAGTATTTATTGAAAGCAACATTATGTTAGCAAAAAAAAAAAAAACGTTACTTTATCCACCTTTAGGTGGTTGGTGCCTTCCTCACATTAATAAAATCAATTCATTCAGTAAAAATAGCAACATCCCCCCTTAACATGTTTAACAAATCAACTTTATTACTCATTTCTTTTGATAGGGTTCGATGAACTTCAATATTTCTGGCTCATCGGCAAGATCTGTTAAAAAACTATTCAGCGATAGTTCGCATGGAAGATTCAGACAATATTTCTATCACAATATCTGAAATCCGGCCTCCAAAATGTGTATGAATAACACATAAGTGCTAATAACTTTTGATTTGGTTTTCAGATCTTCGATGTTCTAGGATCATTTGGAAGGTATTTCGATTATCTAACTAACGATAGGTGGCATGATGGACCCGGACATCATTTTCATTGAAATATCCGAGATCCGGCTTTCAAAAAGTGTATAAATAATACTTAAGTGCTGATAAATTTTGATAGGGTTGTCAGATCCTTGATGTTCTAGGCTCATTTGAAAGGTCTTTTGATTATCTAACAAACGACAGGTCGCGTGATGGACCCGAACACCATCTTCATTGAAATATCTGAGATCCGGCCTCCAAAAAGTGTATAAATAACACTTAAGTGCTAATAACTTTTGATAGAGTTGTCAGATTCACGAGGTTATGGGCTCATTGGAAAGGTCTTTTTAATACCTTTCTGAAAATGTATAACATGATAGGGTTTCTTGCAAAAACCACCCTTTTTACAATCTTCCGGACATACGTCAAAATCGTTTTTTTAGCATAACTTTTGAAGTGCTTAACTAAACTTGCTGATTTTAAATAGAGACCTATGCGATCCCAAGACGGATCGAATGAGACTAATATGGTCAAAATCCGTTAATCCAGTCCGGTGATAATCGAGTGACAATTTTTTTGTCCACCCACCTACACACATCCACACAGACATTTGCTCAGGACATGATTCTGAGTCGATATGTATACGTGAAGGTGGGTCTACGAGGTCAAATTAAAAATTTCATTTTTCGAGCCTTTCCTCAGTAAGGTGAGGAAGGCAAAAAAGAAATCATTTTTTTTATTATGTTTCCAGTTATCACAATTGCACAGTGGATCGTAAAATAATGTGGAAAATGGATTTTTCCAAAAATCGAAGAAGTTTTGGAGCTTTGGAGTTTTCTAAATAGATGTTGCAAATGGGAAGTAGGGGCAACTTTTGGCTGGGTTTAGGGTGTTTTGGAAAATTTAACTTTCCAGGAATATTTTCGGATATTTTTTTCTTTTTTAGAAAATTGTAAGACATGTCAATTTGAGCAACTTTGTCGAAGGCCCCCACTAATTTTGTTAATAGCATCAAAGCAAACTCTCATAAATCAGTTTTTTAACATGGCAATTCAGGGCAAAGTTTAAGAGAAAAGTTATGTTTTGAGTTATGTCGGGGTCAAAAGTAACAGCAATTTGAGTAAAAAAGCTATTGAGCAATTCTCTACCAAAACCGGAAATGGATTTTATTTGTATTTTTTGATTTGGCTCAAACTTTGTGGGGGCCTTCCCTATGACCAAAGAAGCCATTTTGCATCATTAGTTTGTCCATATAAATTTCCATACAAATTTGGCAGCTGTTCATACAAAAATGGTACGTATATATTCGAAAATCTGTAACTTTTGAAGGAATTTTTGATCAATTTGGTGTCTTCAGCAAAGTTGTAGGTATTGTTAAGGACTATTAAGAAAAAATAGGTACACGGAAAAAAATTTCCCGATTTTTTATTAACTTTTTCATAAAAACTCAAATTCCCAAAATACGTATTTTTGATTTTCGAGATTTTTGATATGTTTTAGGGACAAAATCCGCAACTTTTGAGCTATAGAAATATGGTCAAAAATCTGCCGCCGAGTTATGATTTTTGAAAAATTGGTGATTTTTGAAAAAATTTTTTGACCTCATTTTTAATGCAAAATTGAATTTGCAATCGAAAAGTACTTTACAGATTTTTTGATAAAGGGCTCCGTTTTCAAGATATAGCCACCGAAAGTTTGATTTCAGCGAAATATTTGCAGTTTTCGATTTTTGAAAATAGTGACCATGAGTGACCATTTCTAAAAATATTTTTTAAAAGTTCAGAAAATTTGCTATAAAATTGTCTAAGAGACATTGAAGATTGGACCTCTGGTTATTGAGATACAGCGGCTTAAAGAAACACGAAAATTGAAGTTTTCTAAGTCTCACCCAAACAGCCCACCATTTTCTAATGACGATATCTCAGCAATGAATGGTCCGATTTTCAATGTTAATACATGAAACATTCGTGAAATTTTCCGATCTTTTCGAAAAAAATATTTCGAAAAAAATTAAATCAATACTAGCATTTTCAATGGGCATAATATTCAAAGTTTGGCCCTTTTAAAATGTTAGTCTTGATTTATTTTTTTTCAAAATATTTTTTTCGAAAAGATCGGAAAATTTCACGAATGTTTCATGTATTAACATTGAAAATCGGACCATTCATTGCTGAGATATCGTCATTAGAAAATGGTGGGCTGTTTGGGTGAGACTTAGAAAACTTCAATTTTCGTGTTTCTTTTTCTTTAAGCCGCTGTATCTCAGCAACCAGAGGTCCAATCTTCAATGTCTCTTAGACAATTTTATAGCAAATTTTCTGAACTTTTAAAAAAATATTTTTAGAAATGGTCACTCATGGTCACTATTTTAAAAATTGAAAACTGCAAATATTTCGCTAAAATCAAACTTTCGGTGACTATATCTTGAAAACGGAGCCCTTTATCAAAAAATCTGTAAAGTACTTTTCGATTGCAAATTCAATTTTGCATTAAAAATGAGGTCAAAAATTTTATGTATGAAATTTCGATTTTTCCAAAATCACCAGTTTTTCAAAAAATCATAACTCGGCGGCAGATTTTTTGACCATGTTTCTCTATAGCTCAAAAGTTGCGGATTTTTGTCCCCTAAAACATATCAAAAAATCTCGAAAATCAAAAAATACGTATTTTGGGAATTTGAGTTTTTGTAAAAAAAAAGTTAATAAAAAAATCGGGAAATTTTTTATTTCCGTGTACCTATTTTTTTCTAAATAGTCCTTAACAATACCTACAACTTTGCCGAAGACACCAAATTGATCAAAAAATTCCTTCAAAAGTTACAGATTTTCGAATATATACGTACCATTTTTGTATGAACAGCTGCCAAATTTGTATGGAAATTTATATGGACAAACTAATGATGCAAAATGGCTTCTTTGGTCATAGGGAAGGCCCCCACAAAGTTTGAGCCAAATCAAAAAATACAAAAAATAAAAATGGTCGAAATCGGCCGGTTTTGTAGAGAATTGCTCTATTTTAAATTGTCAATCCCACAAAAAAAATCGCTAGTCAAATTTTTCAAGTTTTGAAGAGTTGATTGCCTATTCAATTACAAATATTTAGCATTTTTTCAAAATTTCGTCACTACCATTTTGGCTGCCATCTTGGATCTGAAAATGCAGAAGGCTTTTGAGTAGTTTTGGGGTCATACGTCATACAATAAAAATCTGCCCTCTGTATTGAGAGCAAAAGTGTTTAGAAACATATCGATTTTTGGTTATTTTTTTAAAGGGGGGATGATTGGTTCCTACTCTTCATCTGTGGTCCACGGAGCAATTTTTGGGGGTCCTGGCCAATAACGAAGTAGCAGCTACGGAAAGATACCAATGCTATGCTATGTCGATTTTTGGTTATTTTTTTTATTTTTATGGGTATACATGATTATTTGACATAGGAACCCAACATTTTGTTTTTAAGTGATCTGATTTTATTTTTCATTTATTCAAACAGCAACATTTAAATGATAAATCAATACAAAATAAAAAAAGTTTTTTTTTTTCATTGATCCAAACACCATCAACTCCACTTATCGTTTTGACATGCACCGTCATCCCAGTTGAAGCATATCATCACCGGCCCGCCACGGTGGTGGTGTCCAACTGTGTGTGATGGCGTACAAAATTGCAATAAAAACAGCTTCAAAGTGATATGTCACGTATCTTCCATCATACTCATCCCCGCGGAGCCTCCTCCACTCCACGTGGCAGCAGTGTTGATGAATGTTGGTTGGTTGTTTTTTTTCTGTCTGTTTTTCCAATCATGGAAAAATAACCCAATAAATTCAACATGAGAATCTCGTTTGGAATTAATTACGAACCTGTCTGTTTTTATTTCAACTTGAGTATTTTTTTTTTCGTGGGTTCCCGTGTTTGCCCGCAAGCTTGATGCACTAGCATACAGCAAGAAAATATTGTTTTATTGACATTTCTGTGAACCATACTTTAAACCACGTTGCCTTCATTCATTATACATTTTTGGAAGCAAATGCTACCCCTTAAATTATTCACCTGAAATGCGTCCTTCCAACTAACGCCCCAAATTGCAGCAAACCCACCGCCCACCCATCAAAGGAGGCTGCGCAGCAGCTTCTCGAGGGTCCAAGTGAGCCGTGACCATTACCGAACTGCTTTGGCCGCCACCTTCGTTCGGTGTGGGTGAATTGCACCGGAGGAGAAACTTTTACGGGTTCGAGCAAAAAAAAAGGACCGGGGCAAATGTTTGCTTGGGTGCGCAAAAATAAAAATTTAATTTATTCGACACGGAAAAATTCATGTTTGGGCACTGATCCGGTGCTATTTTCTTTCGGGTGCGCTATTTCGAGTGTCAAGGCCGGGAAAACTTCAAGAGTGTGGCAAACTGTCGAATGGCTTCCACAGTTGGGCTTCGGAAAGGACGGTTCCTGTTTTGCTCACGGTTCGTCTTGTGTTTTTCGACAGCTCATGAAGCAGCAGGATTTCTTTTTCAAGTCACGTAATCCGCTGATGGAAGCAAGTTTTTCTCACCTAGTTTGAGGCGATGCTGACGGACGTGACCAAAAGGTATCGTGCAGCTGATCTTAAAACTAGTTTTATTTTTTAAAAGTATTTTTGTATTTTGTAAGTAGAAAAATAGGCTTTTATGAGCGGAATGAAATAAAAGCAAATCGACCAAATCAACTGAAACGACAAAAATTACCAATCAAAATGACCAAAATGATTAAAACGAGAATATCGACAGAAAGGACCAAATCGACAAAAATTACCACATCTGCCGAAATGCCAAATCGATCAAAATTGCCAAAACGAGAAAATCAACTAAAATGATAAAGTTACCAAAACTACCAAAATAAACAAATCGACTATCGATCAAAATGGCCTTTTTAGACCAAATTTGGAGTTTTTTTAAAAGGTCCTATAACCCAAATTTTCATTTTTTGCTTTTTGGGTGTTTAAAAAAAATAAAAAAAATTGCAAAAATTATCAAAATGACCAAATCGATCGAAGTGGTCTAAATGATCAAAACGACATAGAACCAAATCGACTATCGAATCGAAGCGTTCAAAATAAAAAAAATCGACCAAAAAAATGCCCAAATCGACCAATAGGATCAAAATGGCCAAAACGACCAAATCGACTAAAATGGCCAAATCGATCAAAATGGCTTTAACCCTCTACTGCCCAATTTTTTTTGAAAATTTTTATTTTTCCCGTGTTTAGAAGGTCACTTCTCTTGTTTTATGTTTTTCTTGTTTCATTTTTAGTATTTCAATTTACTTTTATCTTTTATGTTTGTTTCTGGTAGTATTTGGCCTATTCTACCACCTCCTATTATTACATTTTACCTATCTATTTTTTCATGTTTTTATAGTCCCCTTTTCAATTTTTGCTTTTTTCACATTTTCTGCTATAAAATGGCACAATTATCATATAAATTGTAAAAAATGCGTAGAGGAATAGTTTGGGACCCTATTAAAGTTACTGCATACTTCTTTTTACTGAAAATATAGAAAATGTTAGTAAAATACACAGCCAAAGTTGACCCCTAATAAAATAATATTTTTTTTAAATTGGCAAAGTCACACAAAACGAGTAAAATTTTTTTAAAATTTAAAGAGTTCTTCTTTCTGAGCAGTTCTCTACGGAATCGGTCTTTTTTCTTTAATTTTAATTTTTGTATTTTTTAATCCGGCTGAAACTTTTTTGGTGCCTTCTGTATGCCCAAAGAAGCCATTTTGCATCATTAGTTCGTTCATATAATTTTCCATACAAATTTGGCAGCTGTCCATACAAAAATGATATGTGAAAATTCAAAAATCTGTATCTTTTGAAGGAATTTTTTGATCGATTTGGTGTCTTCGGCAAAGTTGTAGGTATGGATATGGACTACACTGAAAAAAATGATTTGGTGATTTTTAATTTCACTTTTTGTCACTAATACTTGACTTGCAAAAAAAAAAACACTATTTTTATTTTTTTTTATTTTTTTATATGTTTTAGAACACATCAAATGCCAACTTTCAGAAATTTCCAGAATGGGCAAAAAATCTTTGACCGAGTTATGATTTTTTGAATCAATACTCATTTTTTCAAAAAAATCAAAATATCGGTCGCAAAAATTTTTCAACTTCATTTTTCGATGTAAAATCGAATTTGCAATCAAAAAGTACTTTAGTGAATTTTTGATAAAGTGCACCGTTTTCAAGTTAGAACCATTTTTAGGTAGCTTTTTTGTAAATAGTCGCAGTTTTTCATTTTTTTTTTTTAAATTAGAGCCCATGTTTGCCCACCTTTGAAAAAATATTTTTGAAAAGCTGAGAATATTCTCTATATATGCTTGTTTGAACATTGTTGATACGACCCATAGTTGCTGAGATATTGCCATGCAAAGTTAAAAAACAGGAAAATTGATGTTTTCTAAGTCTCACCCAAACAACCCACCATTTTCTGATGTCGATATCTCAGTATTAATGGTCCGATTTACAATGTTAAAATATGAAACATTCGTGAAATTTTCCGATCTCTTCGAAAAAAATACTTTCAAAAATTTAAAATCAAGACAAACATTTTAAACAGGCCAAACTTTCAATATTACGCCCGTTTCAGATGTATGTCTTGATTTTACATTTTTTGAAAGTTTTTTTTTCGAAGAGATCGGAAAATTTCACGAATGTTTCATTTTTTAACATTGTTAATCGGACCATTAATTGCTGAGATATCGACATTAGAAAATGGTGGGTTGTTTGGGTGAGACTTAGAAAACATCATTTTTCCTGTTTTTTAACCTTTGCATGGCAATATCTCAGCAACTATGGGTCGTATCAACAATGTTCAAAAAAGCAAAATATAGAAAATTTTCTCAGCTTTTCAAAAATATTTTTTTAAAGTTGGGCAAACATGGGCACTAATTTTAAAAAATGAAAAACTGCGACTATTTTCAAAAAAGATACCTACAAATGGTTATAATTTGAAAACGGTGCACTCTATCAAAAATTCACTGAAGTACTTTTTGATTGCAAATTCGATTTTACATCGAAAAATGAAGTTGAAAAATTTTTGCGACCAATATTTCGATTTTTTGAAAAAATCAGTATTGATTCAAAAAATCATAACTTGGTCAAAGATTTTTTGCCCATTCTGGAAATTTCTGAAAAGTTGGCATTTGATGTCCTCTAAATTAAATCAAAAAATAAAAAAAATTAAAAATAGTGTTTTTTTTTGCAAATCAACTTTTAGTGACAAAAAGTGAAATTAAAAATCACCAAATTTTTTTTTACCGTGTATCATTTTTTTCAGTGTAGTCCATATCCATACCTACAACTTTGCCGAAGACACCAAATCGATCAAAAAATTCTTTCAAAAGATACAGATTTTTGAATTTTCACATATCATTTTTGTATGGACAGCTGCCAAATTTGTATGGAAAATTAAATGGACAAACTAATGATGCAAAATGGCTTCTTTGGGCATACCGAAGGCACCATAAAAGTTTCAGCCGGATTAAAAAATACAAAAAAAAAATCGAATGACCGAAATCTCAGAGAATTGCTCTTCTAATGCTATTTATAAATCAAAAAATGGTTGAAAATGGATTTTTGGCGATTTTTTTAAATGGAAGCCCATCTAATAGTGGGGTTGGGTTGTGAGGGTTAGCGATAAAAACGGTCTAAATGACCAAATCGACTAAAATAACCAAAACGACCAAAATGACCAAATCGACCAAAATTATAATATTGACCAAATCTACCAAAACAATCAAAATGGCTTAAATGAGCAATATCTACCAAAATTATTTTAACGATCATTATGACCACATCGACCAAAACGATAGATATTTTTTCAACTTCAAGAAAATACGTAATCAAACTTTTTTCTTGCTTTATCATGCAATATTTACCATCTAAACAGTAGGTACAACCTGCTCCTAGGTCAGCAACCTAGCCGCCTTCTCCACAGTTCGCTGAGCAACTTCAAAATGCAAATTTGCTGCGAAAACAGCAACTTTGCTGTTTGTGCATCGTGCCCACGAAGCAAGATTACAAAGTTGTGCAACTTGCACCGACGGGGCTGTGGAAAACTTTGCTCTTTTTGCCATAAAACTTGTTTAACTTTTGCGTCAAGTTGGACCGATTAAGTAATAGCTGTCTCGTGGGGAAGGAGGTGAAATCTCGGTGCACTTTTTGACAAATTCCCCCAAATCCTCAGTCGATTATCAAATTTATTCAAGCGCTCAAGTGCTCGACCAAAACGTGGAACGAAAGCAACAAAATACAATCAGATCAGCCAAAGGTTTCCAATTACCCCATCAGATTATCGGTGGATTATAAAAATGGAACCAGCAAAGGTCCATTTTGTATCGTTTTTTTTTGCTCCGAGAAGCCCCGCAACGCCATTCCAGAGAGAGCGAGAGAGAGAGAAAGAGATGATAAATCGCACGGGCACGGGCATAATGCAAAATTGTTGTATCGTTTTTAATGCGATATTATTTTTCATCAGTCCCATCCTGTTTCTCACCCCCTCCTCGCTCTCTTTCCTAAGGAGCATTTGTTTGGAGCTCAACCCTCCTCCTCCTCATGTGTCACAAGACTTCCATCACTGCGTTGGGTTGCTTTGCTCCGCTGGAGAGGCTCGTAAAATTTTTATTAATATGAAATTTCAAAACGCTACATTTGAAGAAATGTTTTTTGAAACTTGCGTTTGAATGCGCCTGAAGGTATGTCGTCACTTGTGGCATTGATGCTAGAAATATTGCACGCAAGATTGCTTTCAATTTTCGATGCAACCAACGGAATTCAATATGCATCGACAATTCAACATGTTGTTCTGAGATATTATCATTTTATATTAAAATAATATAAATTTTGATGTTAGTCAAAATTTTCAAAAATCTGATTTTGAGCTGGCGCCAAAGAGCTTTCAACAGTAGCGCGCCATCAACAGCAGCACCATCCCGTTGCCAATGGGGCGTCGTCGTGGATCGGTTTGTTGGGTGGGGGTGGAGGAGAAAAGCACATTATAAAGATCACAGCGATTAATCTTCTTTTATTTTCATTCGATTTTTGAATGGCATTAAAAGTGCGTGTGTGTGCGTCGAGTTGAGCAGAGTTGAGTCACATTATTTATGACGTGTGACTTTTATACGCATACCCTCGCCCACCCACCCCGTTTCGTCCATTTTTCGCCCTAAAAGGGGGCACTCAAATGGAAATATATACACTTCTCGTTTGTTTAAATTTATTTTATTGCACTGTTGCTGATGTTCAGCTGTTGATGTTGTAATGGGCTTGATTTTTTTTTGTATAATGCTTTCTCTCTTTCACACACGCAATACCGGGGGGAAGATTAATGCTGTCTGATGGTGTGAAAGCCGATAATTGCAATTATTTGTGACTTCACAAACAAGGTTCGAATTGTTTTTGAATGAGAGCGAGCGAGAGAGAGGTTGAGGGATATTGTTGCAAATGAAAATAATTGGTTTATTTCATTGGAAAGCAATTTAAAATGATTTCGTTTGTCCTGAAAATGATTCCACGAATCGTTTGTCATTTTCACTGATTGTATCGTAAACCGAAAAAAATGAGCATAATTCATACCCCCCTCTCATATTTAATAATACACATTTCCACCTGTTCATGATATGATTCGCAAAAACAAGTGCTCTCACCTCGTCAAGAGGGCGGCACACTTGGGCTTGTTCTAGCATCCCCAAGTTGCGGCGAGTGCACTCATCTGTGTACATTTCAGTGTCATAACGTGTCATTCGGATGAGTTTCGAATTGAGCGTCACTCCTCACGCTGATCCCATTCAATTGTGGAGTGGTAATGAGTGTCAGCCTGTGGAGAGGTCCCAATTAGTGCTTGGAATGAATATCACCTGCTTCTTAGTTGGATGCTCCACTAGCGAGGATGAATGGGTTGGAGGTGTAGAGTTACTTGGGAGTACTTTTTGAAAGGAAAAAGTTTTAATGCTACGGCTTCGATGGAGCAGTAATGTATGAAATAATTAATTTTCTCATATTTTTTTAAACTAGATGACTGAAAAAAAATCCTCTAATATTGAAAAACCAAAATATGTGTAGGGTACAGTAGTCATCAATGAGACACGGGGAACAATGATAAAATGGCTCTCACAAGACGTAGTTTCAACCAATCTGGCTCATATTTGGGGGAAAGGCGTGTCTACTATATACACGTCTGCCATAAAAGTGACTTTTGTTATGGACGCTCCCTTGCAAAGTTATTCATACATGTTTGATTCTGGGATGTAAAAGTAAATTTTGACTAAAAATTACATTTTCGCTCATAGGCTACCATTAACTTAAAAACTAATATTTCTCCAAATTTCTTTCGTCATTTTACAGGGCATGAGTTGGGCTAAAATGTCCTTTTATTAGGTTTGACCAAAAATTAGAGTATACCCAGAATCCAGGGCTGTCTCATTGTTCCCCACTCTTTTCGGCCCATGGGTAACAATGAGACACTTTGATTTTTCTTCAATAAACTTTTCAAAATCTATGGAAATCTTTCAAAACATGAATTGGAAGTGATTTTTGGCATATTTATTGAGTTTGAACTTCATTTAACCAAAAATATAAAGTTATTTCGTAAAATATATGGATTTTACAAAATTTAAATACTTATTAGTATAACTTTTGTTAATTAAAGTTTCATGTTGACAAAATTGTTTGAAAATGTTCAAAGCAAGTCTCCTGCAATGGAACAATATAAAAACATGATGTTTTACTAAAAAAGTATTGATTTTTGAAGAGTGTCTCATTGTTCCCCAGCTGTCTCATTGTTCCTGCCAAATGCGTCTACAATGAGACAGTTGAATAACTCTGGCTGTAGACGTCAGATCGATCTCATATTTTGGTCAATGTTAGAACACATTAAAAGAAAGAAAATGCAACAACAAGCTCATTAAAACATGCTGATGAAAAAAATACAAAAATCGTTGAAAGTTGAAAACCAAAAGTGTCTCATTGATGACTACCCTACCCTAATTTAGCTTAACATGTTATGGAAGCATTATCATAGAATCATTTCGTTTCACTGGTTTGCCCATACAACTTTTTTTTTAATAACGGAAATGCTGAAAAATTGTAGTATCATAACTTTTTTTTCGTAGAATCGTAATAACTAATATGTTTATAAGCAAACCCCTTATGTATGCATATCAAAATTTTTGTAATTGTCTACGAAACTTTACAATAAAAAATTTTGTTCTTAATGGAAAATGGCCCTTCTGAGTCAATGTAGATTCGAAAAGAACATTAAATTCCCCATAAAATGACATGTTCCAAAAAAATTACAGTGGAGTAACGGAAAATGGCAAAGTTTTAAAAACTTTTTAGGTGTTTTTTCAATGAAAAGTACGTTTTTTCGGAAATCTGAGTACGCCATTAAATCGGGCGTCAAATTTCACATTAAGGGACCATCCATAAACCACGTGGACACTTTAGGGGGGGGGGGGCTTGGCGATTGTCCACGATCCATACAAAAAAGTTTTTTTTTGTATGGACAATTGTCCACGAAGGGGGGGGGGGGTAATAGATTCCCAAAAAAGTGTCCACGTGGTTTATGGATGGTCCCTTAAAGTCCTTTTGACATCAAATTTCTATCTCATCACCGTTTCAGGCTGCAAATTATTGAAAAACACCTCTTTTTTATGTTCAAAAATTGAAGGGGTCGTACCGCCCCTCCGTCACGAGATATCAAAAAACGGACCTCGGATTCAGAGATCAGGGACTAAAGTTATCCCTTAAGGCTATGTTGCACGCAAATCGAAGAGGGGTCGAGGCAACTTTTCCCGATTTCGCTTGAGTTGGTAGAGAATTACCCAAATGGTGATTGGTGGTCCGATTGTCTGTGGTTGGAGGTTCGGTTGTTAGTCGGTCGTATTATTTTTCGCGTTTTATCAGTGTTTTAAAGATTTTTGTGCGTCGGGTTGGTGTTTGGTGTGGAGCCATGTGTTTTAGGAGTTTGAGGAACATGAAGTTTTTGAAGAAAATGTGAAATTAGAAGTGAATTTAAATGAAAATCGATTCGTGAGATCTCCATTGTTTTCCTTTAGCAGCTCCAGCTTCACACCTTACGTCTCTTTTTCGCCGGTTTATCGCCTCGCATCTCTATTTCGCCGATTTCGCTCATTCTACCGTTCACGCGCCATGTTTGTTTTGGTTTGGGAGGTGTTCGAACAGAAAATAGGGGATGGTGACTTTTTTTTACATTTATGTAAAGTTTATGACAACAAAAAAGAAGACTTTCAGTTGCATAGCGGATTAACGGTAGCTTAATGTGGAAATTCAAGCAAAAGTGAACCAAGGGGTTGATTTAAGGACGAGAAATTTTGAAGAAGACGCGATCAGTTAAGTTCAGGTGTGTTTTTGTCCGGATTACTTTTTGTTTGAGTGATTGCCATCAGGAAAAAGGGATTCGATTTCGCGCTTATGAACGGGTTGTGCGGCCGAGGCGTCGGATTTTCGTCGATTTCCCTTCCTTGGTTCGGCGATAAATCATCCTCATCAACTGAAAAAAACGAGCACCAACGGCACTGATAGAAATTCAGTGCATCCATACAGAATCCTTTTCAAGTTATTCAAAATATTACTATATAAAATGTTTCACCATTTTTATTATGTTTCTCATTTACGTCCAATCTTCTCTTCTTTACTTCTATTCATTTCTGATAATCTATCTAGTGAAATCCTCATCCAATAATAGTTTTGCCTAGTATAAAGTTCAATATCTATTTAAATTTTTAAGCCAAAAAATTATCTTCCTTCTTCTGTACTATTTCTTCCCGCCCGTATTTATTAATAATTGAAAAAAAATATTTCAGCTGCGATTAAAGGTAATTTATTATATTATCCATTACATAAACGGAAAATCATACTTATTTATTTCAATCGATCTATTTACTTTAATTTATCTTTGTATGTATCTTATATTTTAAATATTTTTCCCCACTTTCCCTCTTCTTTTTTTCTTTCCTTCTTTCAAGTCGCGTAAATAATAATATACCGGTCGTTAAACGAGAATGTCAAACTCGAGTTCATGCGTCGTTTTTACGGATTAGTTCTCCTTTTACTCTGTTCTTATTTTTCGATAATTATAAATATAACGTGGAAGATAGTACTACCTATAACGACTTCGGCTTAAAAATGTACCAATCATAAAAATGCACCATTCGTGATAGTGTCACTTTATTAATAACTGTTCGAAACGAAATTGTAAGTTACTTTGTTCGTAATTTTGTCGGTCTCGTATATCACTATTTTCGGAACACTTCTTTCATAAAATCCCGCAACACGATGAAATCATTGCAAACCTTACTATAAAGTTTTGATATAATTTAATCGGAAACCACAGAAAATACAATTTGATATATTGCTTAAATAGCAATAGGAGTAAAACGCCCTTCTCACAGCGTCGTTGCTCGGAAGGCACGCCGACGGGGGAATAAATGATAATCTGGCGCCGCGTTCGAATTAAAACTATTTCTAAATAAATGATTGTGTGTCTTACAGCAGCCGGCTGCCTAAGACCTATAAATTTGCAATCGATAAACAAATTGCTTATGGTAGCATCACCTACCACGGTGAATCCTGACCTCATACCCATCTTACTAACCCCTCAAAACTCATGTGATACTTTGTCGGAGACGCAGTCGATTTGGCGGTCCCATCGCTCAAGTATCGGACTAACATTCCCATCCACTTCCCCGTGTCTTACCACTGGTCGTGGCCGGCGTCAGTATTGATCAGCATGATAGGGACCTTTGAAAATTGCGAAGGGGTGATGATTGGTTCCTACTTTTCATCTGTGGTCCACGGAGCAATTTTTGGGGGTCCTGGTCAATAACGAAGTAGCAGCTACGGGTAGACACCAATGCTATGCTATGCTTGTTGGTAGAGAATCACCCAAATTCCAAAAATGCGTATTTTTTTTTTTAAATTGATAGGCATCTTCAGAGTCAAATTTTGATGTTTATAATTTAAACTTTGGTGAAATTTTCAGATCTCTTTCATAAAAATATTTTTATTGCCCGTGTGGATCAATCGGACCGCGCACTGGACTCACAATCCAGAGGTCGCCGGTTCGAATCCCGCGGCGGGCGCTCTAAAATTCTTTGTGTAAATATGGGTATTCGGCGCCGTCGCTCCGTGCCATACTTTCATACACTTAGGAGCCCAGGGCGGCGAAGTCCTTGTAGATAAAAGGAAGACACTAGTGGTTGGTACTAGCAATGGTGGCCGACAGCTATAAAGTCAACTTCGTTTTTTTCATAAAAATATTTGAGTTAACTTATGAAATTAGGAATATGATTGATTTGTTGACCTTTTCAAAAATAAAGCTCGATTTTAACGTTTTGGATTTTCAGGCCAAAAAAAAAACATAAAAGCTTACATTTTTACAATTAAAATTGGACCAATGATTTCTAAGATATCGTCAGATGTAAATGACAGGATAATTAGGAGACACTTGAGTAGTGCGTCCTTCTCGTGAATTTACGTGACAAAATGCACGGGTTTTTTTTCTCAAAAACTGGGGATTCCCGAATATCGGATTTTTTATAAGTGTTTTGTTCCAGTTTTTCCGAAACAGAAAAAAAAAATTTGTTATTGAAGGTTTTTAACGTTTTTTTTCTCGTTTTTTTTCGATGCATGTTCTCCACGGGAATAAAAAATCAAATCCTGTCGTTATTCATATAATATATCATAAAATATATCTTTAATTAATTCTGTAATCTTTCATGGTATTGACATCAGATCTCCATCATCTTTACATCATGGTTTTTTTTTGTATGAGTCTTACATTCGCAGGCACATCCAAATTCCAAAACATGTTTTCAAGCTGACAACGCACCTTGGAGTCCTCATCCCAAACCTTAATCCCAACCGTGGTCATGCAACTAATCCCATGCAGATACCTCCCACAAGCGTGATCCAAATCAAAATAACAGCATCCTCCCACAACTTCCTGCAGCAAAGAGTTGGCGAGGGTGTAAATCCTGGTGCGGCATCCTCTCCCCCACCGATTCCAGGGAGGTGTGGGGTTGTTTTGTGGCTAACCAGTGTCGCACGATTACGCCACGACGCCGCCGAAGCTTTCGCGGAATCAAAACGCTCGCAGCACAGAGCAGGTCTAAAACCGGCAAGAGTTAGCGTTAAGCCACTCACTCAGCTGGGCTGATGGTGGTGTTGCGGAAAAAAGGGTGGGGAAACGGTGCCGAGGCAGAACTAACGAAAATTTAATTAGCGGATTCAGGCGCGGAGACCCGCGAAACGGAGCGGTGTTAGTGTTATTGCTGGTACCGTGAAATGGCGTGATTTTGTTATTTTGACAATTTGTCAAATTTTGAGTCAAATTTTATGTAATATTGTAGATTAAAGTAAAATTTGAAATATTTCATCCTATGAAAATTCCAAACATTATCAAGCAACGGTTCAAGTGTGTTATTGGCAATGGTGGACGAGTTAAGCCCAATCCCACCACCCACCCACACACACAGCGACACATTCGGTTTATATGCAGAGTGCTTTTAATTAATGTTTTGCTAGCAAATTAGTGTCACGCAGACCTGGTTGGTGTGGTGGTGGTGATGGCTGTTCGACTTGGCCGCCCCGGAAGGTGTGGTCGCGCCACCACACTCTGTGCAAGCCTGGAATGACTGGTTGGCTAATGCTAGGGAATTTTCGAGATACCGATGCGATGGAGAGAAGGTTTATGTAAGGAAGGTGGAAGATTATCCTGCTTACAAAAGCAGTAATCAGTTGATTAATGCACGTTTAATTCAATTGCCTCCGATGTGGCTTGGAAATGCGCTTTACTGGAGGAATGATAAGTTTATTGCTTTGGGAGGCAATTTGATTTTGGCAAACATTAATGCAATCATAAAATGTTGTTTTAATTTCTGGATACTTTTTTCACTCAACAAGGACACGAAAAATTTCCCCTTCATATATGAAATAGTTGCTCTTCACGAAGATTCGAGAAGCAAAAGAAAGTGCACCAAACATATGCTTTATTTTACCATAAATCACTCACTTTTCACGTGGGATTTACTCCGACAACTCCAATTTCAAGGGAGCTAGCAATCAGTTGGTGGAGCGAAATTAATAGATGTGTCAGCAGTATGTAAAATTGGGCAAAAGAGATTTTTCTTTATTGCGCTTTCACATGAAAAAAGAAACTAGTGCCACTCTTGATAATTTGTGTAATATGATAATCTCTGATTATTTAATAGTATTTGATAATATTTTTATTTTATTATTTAGACTACATACAACATACCGTAAACTGGGGTGACTTTGAAAGGTTTATGATTTTTCCGCAAAATGAAAAGTACTAATAAAAACTTTTGGAATGATATGGAATCTTAGTGCACATATTAGAGAAGTGTTTGAAGAACTTAAAAAAGATGTTTTCATATTTTTTAAAATGTTTATTAACTAAATAAACAAAATGTTGATGATTAGTGTCATTTTAAAATTCTCAAAGTGTCATGATTTTCTCAATAAAAATAATTTCGATTCGGAATCGGTCTCTTTGGACAATTTTCCCCTACGGGAAAGTAAAATATGTTTTTTAAAGAATGAAAATCATGCGATTTTTAAACACGATTTTAAAAATCTCCATATTTATAGCCACCTTTAAAAAATTTACCAAAAAATTGTTAAAAAAAAAACTAATGAACTTCAGCAACCTTAGTAATAGTACGTTTGAAGTATACATAAATTTTTAATACCTTAAATTTGATTTAGAAACTATGACTTTCAAAGTCACCCTGAAATTCAAAAATTGAATTTCAAAAACATTTTTTTTAATCGCTTGGTGTGGCTAATCTCTGAACACTTTTACTTAAAAAAAAAACAATAGTTTTGAAAGGTCTATTAAAGGTAACCGATTTTGAGTTTTGAGTTTTGAGTTTTGAGTTTTGAGTTTTGAGTTTTGAGTTTTGAGTTTTGAGTTTTGAGTTTTGAGTTTTGAGTTTTGAGTTTTGAGTTTTGAGTTTTGAGTTTTGAGTTTTGAGTTTTGAGTTTTGAGTTTTGAGTTTTGAGTTTTGAGTTTTGAGTTTTGAGTTTTGAGTTTTGAGTTTTGAGTTTTGAGTTTTGAGTTTTGAGTTTTGAGTTTTGAGTTTTGAGTTTTGAGTTTTGAGTTTTGAGTTTTGAGTTTTGAGTTTTGAGTTTTGAGTTTGAGTTTTGAGTTTTGAGTTTTGAGTTTTGAGTTTTGAGTTTTGAGTTTTGAGTTTTGAGTTTTGAGTTTTGAGTTTTGAGTTTTGAGTTTTGAGTTTTGAGTTTTGTTTTTGTTTTTGTTTTTGTTTTTGTTTTTGTTTTTGTTTTTGTTTTTGTTTTTGTTTTTGTTTTTGTTTTTGTTTTTGTTTTTGTTTTTGTTTTTTTTTTGTTTTAGTTTTTGTTTTTGTTTTCAAGATTTTTTTCAAATTTGATTACGATTTGGAATTAAAAAAGAAACAATGAAAAATACCCTGTTTTTTATATGATTTTATTATTACTTGAAGCCGGGTTCCCATTATAGATATTTTTTGAATTTCGATTTTTTTTCTATGTGTCTGTTGCGATAAAAAAAAATTTCAGCTTTTATCTATAACAATAATTTAGAAGTGTTAAAATTTTGCCAAAAATATCAAAAAATAATTTTGTGTTTAAAAAATAGACCTAAATAAAAAAATACAAAAGATTCAAAATTCAAGAAAATTAAAGTTTTCGTTTATTGTCAAAAAACAGTAGGGATGAATTTGATGGAAAAAATAACTTATTATAGTTGGACCTGTTTGGTTTCAATGAAGTTAAAATTATTTAGACAGTAGATGATTTCCATGAAATCGTTGAAATTAAATGCTCCACTTTCAACAAACTCTACTGTTGCAGTGAAATCGCTTTGAAATCCAACCCCTACTAATTTCAAATGCATCCAGAATTTTCAGCTTTTTCTAAACAACAAACAACAACCCGTTTCATAGCGTCAACCACCTCGACAGAGGCAGCCCTAATTTGTTGAATATTTTACAATATATTCCCATTGCGGGTGGTTTTTGGCTGTGTAACTCAACCCAAAAACGCTCGAGCCAACCCCTCACCCACTCGCGCAAGAGTATAAATTAAACTCCATGGAAACCACATTTCCCCACGTCATTGGTTAGGGGGTTGAGCTTATTTCCAAAAACCGAAAACCGTCATGTGCGCTAGCGGGGGAGTTTTTGGCATAATTTAGATCTGTGTGTGTTCTGTTAGTTAGTTGGTTGGTTGGGACTACCGCCAGGTGAGAGCCTTTTTTGTGAGGAGAACGCAGGGGCTGGAGGTGAAGAACCCACGAGTGGATGATAAATGTACAAAATTGCTCAACCACAGCTCGCAGAGCGGAGTAGGTGTTTCAGATTTTAGTTTTTGGAGGGAAGCAAAGTTTCGTTATTTGTCGAGTGAATTATGCAACGTTCCGAGCGCGTGTAACTCGGTTGAGCGGCTGTGGAAAAGTTGTATTTTCCCAAATAATCAGCAACTTTCGAGTGAAGTCAATAAAGTCAGCAAACAGGTGCGAGGGAGAAGTGGGTGCACGTGTGTCTTGATAAATTGACACAGAAAGACACAGGTTAATGGGAGGGACGTGACAAGTCACTCTGTGGCAGATTGTCATCAAATAATTTTTCGGCAAATTGAGCCGAAGGTTGCGAGAAGGGAAAAAAGTTTTCATCCCTTCCTGGCAAGTGGCGAAAAACCCACCGCAAATCCGAGACCATTAGGGTCGTTAAGACCCGAGAGAGATTATTGTTTTATCGTTCTTTGATAACTGAGCAGATTTAGTTTTGTCCCTGGGCGGAAATTGTGGAACAATTTCAATCAAGTTGCATTTTTCGAGTGGAAAAGTTTTCTGGAAAAACATGCCTCATTTACACGCCCTTTTCCGTTGGCTTGGGAGGGAGCGAGGGGGATCGTAGTAGCCCGCTCATTTGATTCTGAGGAAGCAGACCAGTGCGATTTGCCGCCAAAATTGAAAGCCAACATTGAAGTAGGCCATGGAATGTGGGGAAAGTTGGTGTAAACTTTAAAAGGGTGTGAAAGTTTGTTTCAGGCCAGCCGAAAATTGTTGTTAAATATGAAAGGTAATTTTGTGATATTGTGAGAAGATTGGAATTTGCAGTTCTAAGGATCGATTTAGTTCTCATTTTGTTTAATTTCAAGTTTTTATGATGTCTTTTTTGTACCGTTATTTGAATATGTTATTTAGGGACCATCCATAAACCACGTGGACACTTTTTTGGGAATCTCAACCCCCCCCCCCCCCTTCGTGGACAATTGTCCATACAAAAAAACTTTTGTATTGATCGTGGACAAACGCCATACCCCCTAAAGTGTCCACGTGGTTTATGGATGGTCCCTTAATGATTCTGAATTATTCTGAATATGGTTTTGTCATTTTTTTCCAGAAAGGTGACATAAACTTTCAACTTACATGGCTTAGTTTTACGCATACCACTGTAAACTCCTCGATATATGACGACTTTTGAATCTGACTGCATCTCATGGGAAGTTTATTCCATTATTATACTGCATTATCTACAATTTATATTAGACAGTATTATCTTTAATTTAGCAAAAAAAAAATCAACGAGTTGGCTTTCGGTCAGTTAAATATTTTTCAACATAAAGAAAATTTTGAGAGTTGAGAAATATGAAAACAATATTATGGACATTGTGTAGTTTGTACTTGAATTATATATTATTTTGATTATTATTGTGATTTTTTTATTTTTAAAGGCTTAAATATTTATGGGTTTCAGAGGTTTTTTATGAAATTTGGAAACATTATTCATTTTTTGAATTTATTTTTGTTAATAAGAATATTTTAAGAATTTTTGGTCCGATCTTCCCAAAATCAACAATTTGTTACTAAAATATTTTGTTTTAACAAAACACTTTCATAACAGAGCAGTTCTCTACGGAATCGGTCTTTTTTCTTTAATATTAATTTTTGTATTTTTTAATCCGGCTGAAACTTTTTTGGTGCCTTCGGTATGCCCAAAGAAGCCATTTTGCATCATTAGTTTGTCTATATAATTTTCCATACAAATTTGGCAGCTGTCCATACAAAAATGATATGTGAAAATTAAAAAATCTGTATATTTTGAAGGAATTTTTTGATGAGAGATATTTCGAGACTGGTTGCCCGATTCAGTCGTTTTTTTTCCTGCTCGTGATTGAGAATCTGAGTTTTTTGGTGATAAACAGTAGTTTAATTCGTTAAAAGTGCTTCTTTCAATTCGGGTGCGCTGTGGAATAACGTGGAAGATGGAGTTCAGATGATTTTTCATCAAGAATTGGTGTTTAATTGGAAAGAAAATTCAATCACAGTCGCTTTAAGATGGCGGCTTGAAACGTTAGCAGGCTAGAGCTTCGCCCTCCGATCGATTTCTTTGTTGTGTTAGTGAGCCCGATAGCTGCGTGTGTATTAGGGTGGGTACGTTTTTCAAAAAGTTCTCGGATCAAGTTTTAGTATGGTTCCCCTTGTAGGGCATGCCCATAGGGACTTTCATGCCAAATATCAGCTCATTTGGTTGTAAACTGGCTGCGCGCATCAGGGTTAAAGTTTACATGGGAATTACTATGGGAAATTGGAACTTTTTGTTCAAACGCTCCTACAGGTCTGGGAAAATAACGCGCCAACTTCTGGTACGGTCAGGCCTAAGGGGAATGGTCTGGAGAACACTTTTCCCGAAGAGAGCATACGGATTCGTTGTCCCTAGACCTGGCGCATCGGCAAACAATCCGATGTCTCCGGAATCAACGGTTTTCCCTGAAAAAAGCATCACATTTTCCTTAGCATGCTATGAAAGTTTGATGCACACCGCGACGCCATATGTCAGGTAGCTACCACGTGGTTGAAATACCTTTCGGGGTATATCCTAGGGTTCTACCTCTCCTACTAACATTGAGTCCAAAACCTCCCTACAAACATCTATACCACTAAGGTGACGTAGGGGTCCCTGCGCACTTTAGATAGGTGTTTACTAACATTCCTTCATTTCCCCGAGGATAGCTTGGACCCGGCGTGGACCCCCTTATGCCCTGGGCTGTATTACACACTCATCAAAAGATGAAGACATGGTATCTCCCGTGTTGGATTATTGTTCCGGATGAGGGTCTAACACAACCATACCAAACAGTGGGATAAGCGTTGTGGAGCCTTCCGGTGGTGGGGCGCTAATGCTAATGCTAATGCTAATTTTGAAGGAATTTTTTGATCGATTTGGTGTCTTTGGCAAAGTTGTAGGTATGGCTATGGACTACACTGAAAAAAAATGATACACGGTAAAAAAAAAATTGGTGATTTTTAATTTAACTTTTTGACACTAAAACTTGATTTGCAAAAAAACACTATTTTTATTTTTTTTATTTTTTGATATGTTTTAGAGGACATAAAATGCCAACTTTTCAGAAATTTCCAGAATGTGCAAAAAATCTTTGACCGAGTTATGATTTTTTGAATCAATACAGATTTTTAAAAAAAATCGAAATGCAAAATTTAAATCAAGACTTACATTTCAAATGGGCGTAATATTGAATGTTTGGCCCGATTGAAATGTTAGTCTTGATTTTAAATTTTTGAAAATATTTTTTTCGAAAAGATCGGAAAATTTTACGAATGTTTCATGTTTTAACATTGTAAATCGGACCTATAGTTGCTGAGATATCGACATTAGAAAATGGTGGGTTGTTTGAGTGAGACTTAGAAAACATCAATTTTCCTGTTTTTCAACCTTTGCATGGCAATATCTCAGCAACTAAGGGTCGTATCAACAAAGTCCGAAAAAGCAAAATATAGAGAATTTTCTCAGCTTTTCAAAAATATTTTTTTCAATGGTGGGCAAATATGGGCACTATTTTGAAAAAATGAAAAACTGCGACTATTTTCAAAACAGTTACTTAAAAATGGTTATAACTTGGAAACGGTGCACTTTATCAAAAATTTACTAAAGTACTTTTTGATTGCAAATTCGATTTGACATCGAAAAATGCAGTTGAAAAATTTTTGCGGCCAATATTTCGATTTTTTAAAAAAATCTGTATTGATTCAAAAAATTATAACTCGGTCAAAGATTTTTTGCCCATTCTGGAAATTTCTGAAAAGTTGGCATTTTATGTCCTCTAAAACATATCAAAAAATAAAAAAAATAAAAATATTTTTTTTTGCAAATCAAGTTTTAGTGACAAAAAGTGAAATAAAAAATCACCAAATTTTTTTTTACCGTGTATCATTTTTTTTCAGTGTAGTCCATATCCTTATCCATACCTATAACTTTGCCGAAGACACCAAATCGATCAAAAAATTCCTTCAAAAGATACAGATTTTTGAATTTTCACATATCATTTTTGTATGGACAGCTGCCAAATTTGTATGGAAAATTATATAGACAAACTAATGATGCAAAATGGCTTCTTTGGGCATACCGAAGGCACCAAAAAAGTTTCAGCCGGATTAAAAAATACAAAAAAAAAATCGAATGACCGAAATCTCAGAGAATTGCTCAACAACAAATTATTCTGGCACTTTAAAATTTATCGGGATCCGTCTAACGACAAGATCTTTGGTACATTTTTTTCAGATTTTTGACATTTTGACTTATTGATGTATCATTTTGTTATTTCGGACTTATTTAAATTGGGAAAAATTTCAAAGAATTTACATTTTTCATTGAAAAGGGAATTTAGAGTTTAAGATTGTTAAGGATAAAATAAATAGGATTTGTGTTTGATATCTCATTTAATTTCATTTTCATTGTTTTATTCAACTCATACAAAATCTTGTTTTGATGTTAGAGCGAATTTTCCTGAAATATCAAACTCATATAGTTTAAAGAGGTGGAAATTTTGCAAAAAAATGATGAAATTTTTAAGTTTCTACTATTTCCCATAAATGATTACAAATATTCCAAAGCAAACTATAATGAGCAAAAGCGACTATTAAACCTAAACCGACTTGGCTCAAAATAAGCACAGTTACTTATTTTTACTTAAAAGTGAGCCATCTCAATCTTGTCACCTTAGAAAGTGTAGTCTTGGGGATAAGAATGGGTTAGGCAAAGTTCAGCATTTCATTATTTTCACAAGGCTACGTATTTTTGAAAAAAGTATTTCAAGTTTTTGTTTTTTATAATAAGGGTATCAAATAAACTAAAATTTTCCAATCATTTTGATTGTAATAATATTTTTTTTTTAAATACTTAAAAGTATCTCAAAACTATGTAGTTACCCAAAAATACTATAAATTTTCTGAAAAAAAAAAAAAAAAATACAAAGTATAGTTGTTGCAACATTGGTATCAAAATGATCCAAGATTTTTCAAATACTTCGATGGTTTTTTAATTCTCAAAATTTTCACAAAACTATGATTTTTTGAGAATGTAATAAATTATAGTTTTTTTTCCAAACTCTAGCTTAGAACGTATCCTATTCCTTATACCTTCCCAAAAACCGCCCATCTTCAAGCGAAAATTACCTCTGGACACTATGGAGATTTTTCCTTGTCCCCTTTAAAAAAGTGGACCAACAACACTTGCCGTCTTCCTACTCTCTTTCCTTAACCCTGGTTTAGGTGGAATTGGTTTTATTCCCAATTATCAATTTCTAGGCAACTGGGGCTTAGACAATCATCACATCACATGGTGGAATCTAGTCTGCAATCCACTAAAATCACCATCTCGCAGCATAGTGAAATAAAATAATTTAAAAAAAATAATTATATAAATGGATAATTTCGAAGGAAGAAATATATCCTACTATTTATTACAAAACTTCGTATTTTGGAAAAAAATGTAAATTTTACCCATGTAATTTAATTTGGTGATATCGCATGAAGGGGATAACAAACATTTCTATATTTTTCAATGTCTTGTTAATCGACTACATTTTGTAGCATAATCAGTAACATTTGTTTGAAAAAAAATCTTTTGAAACTTCCATATCTCAAACTAATGAACCGATTTTAATGTAAAAAATTAGTGATGGAAAAAATCAAATTTTGCTTAAAAAAACTCTTATCGGTTTACGAATTTCTGTATCGTGAATCATTTCAATCCATTGACGTCAACAAAGCGATATTAAATCAATCACTTTGCTGAAGTAAACATCCTTCCAGTCTTGTTCATTTCCACTGACCAGCGTCTCTGTCTGCCTCACACATGCTCAACTCTACCTCTATCTGACGTCCTCCAGCGCCCTTGATGAATGAGCAAACTTTGCTCACCTTCGCCAAACTTCCCAGCATCCGCAACACATCTCATCTCACATTGTGCCCCTCCAGGGACTACGGACCAAGCTTCATCTGTCAAATTACACGTGGAAAATTAATTAATAGCCAACCATTAGTGAGGGGGGGCACAGCGCGCATCGTTTTCCCCCGTTTGACGTTCGAGCCAATTCCGGGAAATCCCGGCCAGCCACCAAGATCAATGTTGATTTGCGAAACAGAGCAGAGCAACTTTTTTGTTCGCCCTTCTCCTCCGTTGCAAACGTGTGGAAAGTCTACCTTTCAAGTGTGCACGGCAAAATTAAACTAAACTTTTTTCTGCAGCTCTTCAGCGGCGGGAGTTGGCTTCATCACTTGACTTAAGTTACGCCGGTCGCCGGGGGTTTCCCATCTTGGGTGTAAAGTTTTCCAAAGACCATTATTTGCACTTTTCCATCCAATTAGGAGCGTTTGCCGGGATTCTGTATCGTTGGAGCATTTTTTTTTGTTGCACTACCGAGAGGGAAAAAGTTGACTTTGATTTTAGTTTTTCTTCATGGCAGTTTTATGAGGGAAAGAATCAGTTGAAATGTTATAGTTTGGTCCTTTTCCTAGCACCGTAGCTCAGATGGCACGTCGAAGGGTGTTTTTTTACTTTCTTATTAAAGGGTAATTCACGCGTTTTTGTCAATTTTTCATCAGCTTTTCTAAAACAAACCCATCCAGCAACCACAGGCCACCCCCGTTAATCCGACAATAAATCCTTGCTGATAAGATTATCTGCCATTTTCCCCCACCGACCTGTCCATCCGTCCACCGTTGCGAAAAAAAAAGCGGAAAGAATAACTTTCACTCAGGGGTGTAATGAAAAGTGGATTGGAGCAAAATCAAATTCCGCTCAGTCTTTTTTGAGCCCTTCGTCCAACCAAAGCAAATCCAGCAGCAGCGTGGGAAGGACAACGACGACGAGCGCGGAATTTATTGAGGTTATCTAATCCGTAATTCAATCAATCGGCTACGACGAGGACCCATTCCGTTGGTGGTGCGCTGCTTCGGAGGGGGAGGGCGCGCAGAGAGCCAAGGAAAGCACCAGCGATCCTAATTGAATTGTTGTGGTGATTCCGGCGAATGGTGAAAAATTTACTTGGAAAAAAGAAGGGAATTTTGCGAGGAAAAAAAAGCTTGCCGATTTGCGTTTGCAGAGAAAACTCAATTAACTGGCGATTTTCGAAGAAGGACAGATCAAGTGGTTTTGTTTAAGATGATTTGTTTAATAGTTAAAGGGGAATGATTTAAAATTTGTAATTTTTTAGTGCGATCTTTTCAAGAGAAGTTCTCTCCCAAGGTTGATAATATTATCGTCTAGCGATTACGATAAGCTATCTTTATCGGTATTTTGATAATGGGACCATCCATAAACCACGTGAACACTTTTTTGAAATTTCGGATACTCGAGGCTTTGGATAATCGAGTTGGGACTGTATGAATATTTTGAATTTTTATGGAATTCCAATGCACAGCACCGCATTTTTTCGCAAAAGATAAAATTTTCGTCGTAACTTACATATTTTGGAAACTAATGATTGCAAAACAACTGAACAGGTGTTTAATGCATTTTTAAAAACTTTTTCATTCAAGTGTTAAAACCATGGCTCGTGATTTAATTTTTTATTTTATTTTTTGCACAAATACATGCGTTGATTTTTTTTATTTTGAATTTTGTACTGACTAGATAGTCATAGTTTTTCTTGTTAAAAACAGAATTAAACAGTTCAATTTGTTTAATTTTATTGTCAAATGTACCATCACTAAGATTGCTAGCTTTTATGAAAAAAATCAATGTTTTTTTTTTAACAAAATACAATTAAATTTTAGGTAAAACTTTGAGAAAGTCATTGGTTTGCCTGATATTCGTAAAAACTAGTTTTGTTCATAAAATAATCGATTCATATTGCATATTGCTGGTTTCCCAATTTTATATGAAATTTGTTCTTCTGAAAATGTCTTTAAATTTGAGGGTTTTGTTTAGTTATGTTTCAAAAACACATCATATTCATAGTTTACAATTCATGTTCATTTGGCGGAAAAATCTCAAACCTATCTAAGTCACCCGGTTTTATTGCACACAGATTATCACAAAATGCCGTTTTTCCGAAAGTACTAAAATTTTCAATATGGCTATTGATCGGAGCAATACTTTAAATGTATTTTGAATTAATTCAAGTATTCAAGTAAAATTTAGAAAAATTCTCAATTATTGTATTTTTTAGAATATAATTTTAATAAATTAAATCAAATGTGGGTATCGAAGGAAACAAAAACTAATTCATGTTTTTTTTGTAGAATACTTAAATTTTCACATCAAAATTTGAGTTTTTTTGTAAACTATGTTTTTTTATTTGAGTATTTTACAAACAATAATCATATCAAGCGAAACTTCTAATAAATTTTTAATTTATATGATACTCATATATCAAATAATTGAAATTCGAGTGTTTTCGAAAAAATATGGAAATTTGTGAAAATTTGTAAAAACTTAAATTTAATTATGTGAATATTACAAATAAGATTTTTTTTAAATTATTTTTGAAAACTACGGTATTTTGTGATTTTTTGCGCATTTTACAAAAAAAAAACTTAAATGACACCCATATTGAAACTTAGTTTTAACTACTTTCGAAAAAATGCGATATTTTTTGAAAATTTGAGTATTTTACGAAAAAACACCCAATAGTAAAAAAATACCAAATTTTGCTGCGTTTGATTTTTATAACGCTGAGTTAAATCATTCGAGTATTTTGAAAAAAGAAGCACTTTGGTAATTATATATTAATATTTATACTTTGAAACTAAATATAATATCAAAAAATATATTCTTAGAGAAAGCTTTGGAAATTGAACATAATTTGGAGTCATTTTTTAAATATATTAAAAGTTAGTTACCGCCCGTTATCGTCGACAAGGTTATAGCCAATAGAATTGTCGAAATAACGATAGAATTATATTGCTTATGTACGCATAAATGTCCCATATGCATTTTCAGCAAAATGATAAAAATTTGAAAAAATGTTTCTCATGAATTTCAATTATTCAATAATTTCATTGGAAAACAGTTCAACAGGGACATCACACATACTCTTTCTTATGCTTTTGTATACTTGTAATTGAAAATTTTCTTGATTTATTGCTTTTTCTTTGAAAAGTACATCACAATGGTCGCATACCAGACCAATCGTAGCATACTACCAAAGCAACCTTCAAATGTAAACAAATTAATAGGTTGAAAATTTTTACTTTAAAAAGTTCAAATTCAACTGTTGTGAGACTATCAAACAATTTCAATGAATGAAAACAGTGTACGAGGCCAAGAGTATGGTATTCCTTTGTAAATTTAGAATATTACCTAGTCAAATGGGTAAGTTCAGAACATAATATTCCCAAGTGAGACAAATTTGTGAACATTTTCACGATGGGACTCATATTTGAACATATTTCAGATGGGACAAGTAAACTTGCGGTTGAAAATCAGATTTTTTGGCATAAAGTGGTAAATATTATTAGTGCAGCTCAAAGAAACTTAACTCGAAATCGACAAAAATGCATATAGGACATTTATGCGAATAGGGGCAATATAGTTATTGAACTTTTTTTTTACATTTTTCGCTTTTTAACTATAAATTTATGTTTGAGATTTAAAAAAAACAGAGACATTGAGTTTATCTAATTAGCCTGTATATTTTCTACCTACTGACGATATTTTTGAATTTGTTGCTTCGATTTTCAATGTTAAAGAATAAAAGTTTTGCAGAAAAAAAATTTGACCTATATTTAAATAATTTAAGCAAATTTTTGTTTTTGTTCAATAGATCAGAAACAGTTTTTTAAACAAACCAATAGTTTCCGAGATATCGTAAGTTGAGAATGATAGGCTAATTAGATGAAACATAGAAAAAACTCATTTCGTCGATTCGAACTCTTTGTGACGCTAAACTGACTTCCGATTATCAAAATCATAGAGAGAAATGTATAGTGAATTTTCACAGCCTTTCAAAATTTGGATTTACCAAATTTTTTGAATTTTTCACTTCTCTGAAATCATGTTTAACTTGAGTTTATTTTGAAAGGTCCTATTAATATATGAAACACAATAGCTTATAGACTTTAAAAAATACTCTAGATTTGGAATTCGGAAGATTGAATATTACGTCTGTAATGGTTTTTAATGTTACCAGAAAAGTGGTAACATCAATTTCATAGGTAAAATTACATATTCATTCGAGATGTAATATTACCATGATTTTTTTCTGTGTAGAGTTCCCAAAATTGTACGTACTTGTATGGAAACACTGATAATGCAAAATTGTTTCTTTGGAAAATGTCTGGATGATGATTCATTCACACAGTAAAACTCTGTATAAATTTGGAAGATGTACTGAAGGAAAATTTTATATTTCCTCTTTTATGATGTAATATTACCTCAATTTAGACTGTAAAAATGGCATTACAACGAAACTTTGGAAAAATTACACATTTTCAGATGGAAAATTACACATGCTAAATTCGCAGAATAATTTGCAAAAATCTAGAGAACTACCAGCTCAACATTTCTACAACTTTGCTGACTTGAACTCTCTGGCATAATTTTGCAACTCCGCTCGGCAAACTCTCGACATTATTGGTGCAAGCAAGTGAACAAGATTTATCGCTGCCCACAACCAACCACACCCACATACTCAGCCTCCACAAGGATGCAGCGAACTTGAAACTTTGCCGTTCGCCGCCACATCTCCGTGGAAATCGCTTACAACAAAAGCTCGCTGTGAAGGCCAACTTTCTCGGGAGTGCGCGCGCGGCTGGATTTGATATGTGGCTAATAAATTGGATTTACTTCGAAGACTTAAACTGCTTCAGGGGGGTTGAAAGCTTTACTTTTTTCTGTCTGAAAATTCTTCTACAAGTTTTTAAAAGAATGTTGTTCCATTGAAAGAATGTGTGCTGCAAATTTGCAAATTTTTTGTGGAACCTCAAAATTCCGCAAAACCAAGCTCTTCCTGGCAGTTCATTCCTGCTCACCAGTCACGTCTCAATTTCAAATTTCCGCAGGAAAAAATGCTCGTGACCAGCGAAGCTCGACTCAGCTGTTGCTTTTCATAAGGGAACGAGGTATTATCCCCCAGCAGATGGGAATTATAAGATTCTGTAGCGATCGCTTCCGTCATCATTCGCAGATATGAAAAATAAGGAAAATTTACCATCGGTTCCTGCCTGGGAAACGGGGAACGCTAGGAATTTTTTAGCCCTGGTCGATTTGGGATTAGAGCACGTGGCGTGGAATAGAGGGAAAACCCCGGGCAACCATATTGGCACCTTTGATCCGGTTTCATTGAATATCCTGGCCCGGGGACACGTGCCCGGTGTGTTGCCCGGTCTAGTGGAACTGAACGTGAGGGGAATCTGGAAATAGATGTCGAGTAGGGAATATTTTCTTTTGAAGCATTTTTATTAATTGTAGCTTCGTAATTTCTAGAATATCTGTTAGGATAATTTCGATTCAATCTTAATTATCTAATCAGTTTCACCTGAAAAAAAAATCTGACAATATTTCAACAAGGTAGAGCATGCACCACAACTTTTCCGCGTTCCATTACAACCCAAAACTCACTGTTTCACATTCTGACAGTGTGCATGTTACTAATTAATTAGTCATAGTTGAGTTTCTTGAGGGGTGCACAATGCAGTCAGTAGACTCAACGATGACGACGAAATCTACATTTTAATTAAAACCGTGTTCATTTCCAGGATTTTCCCCGCACAAGTAGCACATGTCATGCTTATATGTGTGTGTGTGTGTGTAAGTTTTGCTGCAGCTTTTCACCCTCTCTCTTCAATGGCCTTGCCCAAAAAGTGAGTGATGAGAAGTATGAAAGGAGCACCGCGGACTCATAATATGTATTTCCATTTTGCTGACAACTGATTTTGATACGAATGTCCCCTCACCTCTCACAAGCTCACATGCTACAGAGAAAGGAGCCGGCCATTGCATAACATTCGCCTTCTCGGCGTTTCTCCGTTCAATGTGGGTATGTGTGAATATGTGTGAAGCGGATTATCCGACGAGAAAATCCACTCCCGAAAGCTTATAATCTAATAGTTGATGGAAAAGCGCACCATTTGCGAAATTTGCATTTTCATTATGTGTCGTAGTGGCGGGTGTGTGGTGAGGCCCTTTCAGCACCCACCAACCAGTCAAGAGTAACTGGGAAAAGAGCAGCGCGCGCTCGCGAAACAATCACTGCCGGGTTGGGGGTTAGGGTGGTGCAGTTTTTTTTTTGAAGCATGATTTTTAGGTTTTATTGATATCGTCCTGTAGTAGTCAAGTCAAGTCAAATCGTTTGTTAAAATTCTCAAATTATTTACGTTTTAACTGCTTTAAATCTGTCAGCATAATTATATTTAAAACCGTTTTTTTCGATAACAATTGATGGAAATTTTTCATTGTTGATATAATTTACATTACAAAATTACGAAAAATCTATATTTTTGAATGTTCACTTTAACTACCGTAAACCGGGGTAACATTGATTGGATTCATATTTATTTCTCATCTATAATTCAATCGATAAGGTTTGTCACATTTTTTTTAATTCAATTACTTTAAAATTGTTTCGTTGAACATTGTTATTTTAAACATCGTTGGGACTTTGATAGTCACTGTGTCTCTGACAAATTTCAGCCTAAAAGTTTACGTTATTTTGACCATATAAAAGAGTCTCTATTAAAGTTTCATTTTGAAAAATCATCATTAAGTGTTTGTTTTACTAAGTTTATTAACTTTTAATAAAATGTATTCCGAACTTAAGTATTCTTAACCTTAACGTATAAACAAAATTCCAATTTTAATAAAAAATCGAAATTCGTTTTATTCGTGAAGATATTATTTTTAATGCTATCAAAAATATGTGTAGCTTAAATCATCAATTTGCCAAGTTTACTTAGAAACTTGTTGTATTGATATTTAAGACCAATAAATCTAATGTTATTTTCATAATTCTCATATCTCGTGTAATTTCTCAAAATTTATCTTTCATAAAAGAGATCTTAGTTGAAAGGTTCTCCAAATTTTTAAATTGCAAATGTAACAACTTGAGGAACAACTGATAAATGCTAATAAGATATAGATTCTGTTTCAAAAACAAATGAAACTTTTAACAATAATACTGATTTTAGTTGTTCTGAGTGTAAAATTGCCCAACGAATCCAATGATGACTATTATGACTATGACTACTCTAAAAACATGTGCAGTTTTTTTGAAACTTTTTGAAGATTATTGAAAAAAATAAGACTTGGTTTTTAAAAAAAATATAACAGAAATAAATTATAGTTATAATACATCGGGGAATGGTAACAGATATTATGTCAAAACGAATGTGTAATATAACATCAGGAAAAAAAAGGAAAAGTTTCATCGATCTCTGTAGAATTTAAAAAAATTCACAATATTTTAGATGAAAATACTAAAAGAGAGGTAATATTCAACCTTCCAAAATTATTTATTTTTACTGTCATTACCTTCTATTTTATTCATCTTTTTTAGATATGAATTGGGCTTACTGTTTAAAATTCAATAATTTGCACTGATTTCACTCTTTGAAGCGGATACGTCACATTGTCAAATTTCGGCTGTATTATCTTAATATTCAGGAGTCCAGAAATGAGAGTCTAATTTCCCAAGAATCGGGAATTTTTTTTTCAATGTGTTTAAACAGTGCGAAAAATTAATCCATACTCTTAAATCATAACATTTCTTTTAAACTTGCTTCTGTGACTAGTTTGAGAGAGTGTGATTGAGACAAACATTTATACAAAAAAATGACAATTATTTTTTTCTAGAGCAAAACGTACTGGTTTTTGCTCTTAAATAGAATAGTAAAGAGCAATTCCAGCTCAAATCAGGAATTTTTCTGGTACTTTTGTACCCGACCCTCTCCGATTTCAATGAAACTTTGTAGACATGTTATCCTACGCCTATATAAGCCATTTTTGTGTATATGGAGCCAATAGTACTCGAAAATAACATTTGAGAAGGGCGTAAGGTATTTAAATATTTTTGTATTTTGCAATTTAAAAATTACTGTATCTCGAAGCCTTTGCCGTATCAAAAAGTGGTCAAAGACAAACTTGTAGGAAATTGGACGGGCTTTCTGAAAAAAAAAAAAAAAAAAAATACACTGAAACAAAAATACACGCCACTTCTATGAGATTTTTCAGTTTTTAAGTTTAAAAGTTAAATTTGATGGTGATGTCACGATTTTTTTTCGCTCAAAATTGTTGAGGAAATAGCCTTAAATGTTACAAAAAGACTCACGAAAAATGCAGGATGGTATGTCTCTCCTAAAAAAATACAAAAATCATTTACTACAACTGTTTTTTTGAAAAGTTGTCTAAACATCATTTTTTTCAGAAACGATAGTGGGAATCGATTTCCCAGACAATTTTACATAAAAATCTCCATATTGACCATTGCCCTATTTATTTATTTATTATTTAATATTTAATATTTTTACCAGAACGCTCGTCCAATTTCCCATAAGTTTGTATTTGACAGTTTTTCAATTTGACTTGTCTCATTATTTACGTAAGCTTATTTACTATCCAGGTTTCTACCACACTGAAAAAAATTCTTTTTACAGTTATGAGCAATGTAATTAAACTTATATCTGTAAGCTCATGCATTTAATTGAAATGCTGTCAAAGACAAACTTATGGGAAATTGGACGAGCTTTCCGGTAAAAATATTTACGAGACTGAAAAACCAAATCTGTCTTATAGAAATGGCCAAAAACCACCAAAATACCTATTTTTTCAACATTTTTATTTTTAAAACCACTGTATCTTCCCAAGGATTGGACTTAGGGCAATAGTCAATGTAAAGATTTTTATGTAAAATTGTCTGGGGAATTGATTCTCACTATCGATTCTGAAAATTTTTGACGTTTAGACCACTTTTCAAAAAAACAGTTGCATTAAATGATTTTTGTATTTTTTTTAGGAGAAACATACCATTCAACATTTTTCGTGAGTCTTTTTGTCACACTTTAGGCTATTTCCTCAAAAATTTTGAGCGAAAAAAAAAATCGTGACATCAGCATCAAATTTGACTTTTAAACTTAAAAACTGAAAAATCTCATAGAAGTGGCGTGTATTTTTGTTTCAGTGTATTTTTTTCAGAAAGCCCGTCCAATTTCCTACAAGTTTGTCTTTGACTACTTTTTGATACGGTAAATGATAATGGTAAAGCAAAACGTTAAAAATAGGTATTTAATTCCCTATTACATTTCATAAAGCAAAATCTATTTTCAGTTTTGAATTTACCATCTGATTTTTTGAAATGAATAAATGAAAGAATTTTCTCGGGAATAGGAAATATTTTTTCCGGAATATCACGGGAATTTCCGGGATTTTTTTTCTCGGGAAGGGAAATTGGACGCTCTATCCGGGAGTTTCTGAATTATTTTCGATTTTTACATTGCTTTTTGCTATTTCACTTTGTTGAAATCTATGAAATCTTGAAACAATAATTATTTAAGTTGTCGGAAGGAACCCTCCTGAGATTTTTGCATCATCGCGAAGAAGAAGTCTCAAGCTTTCAAACGTAACAAACAGTAGATTTTTTTTCTATTCCACCAGTAAAAGATGCAAACATGTGAAAAGGACTCATGTTTATGAGACTGTGAAATTGATCTCTTTTTTAAAGTAAAAAAAAGATCTAGCGACTTCGTTGTTTCGTGAACAGACGTGTTTTTCGATGCTCCTAATTCTACAACATTTTAATTGAAAAGTGCTAGGGTAACCATTCTAAAAAGTTTGTTAACTCTATAAATTTCTTGTACTAATTTTGGAAATATTGATGTCTTGGAGAAACCGATATTACCCAATATATAAAATAATAATGAATTAATACACTTGTTATGAATGGTTACCCAAGTACATTTCAATAAATTTCACTAAAAAAACGAAGTCGCTAGATCTTTTTTGCTTGTTTGCTTTGGAGGATTTGGAGATAGTTTAGTAAAAATGTGAAAATTTAGAACTACACCGACAAGTTCAAAAGACGTAAAATTATACGCTGAACAAAAGTTCCTTTGACACCGCAGCTCGAACAGGCTTCTCCGAAGCAGATTTTTTTCCTAGTTCTTTAGATCATCAACCTTCCTTTAATCGCCCAACTCCAACTCAAAACTTGCGGATAATTTCCCTGGTCCAAAACTACCCATCTTCTTAATCCCTTATCCCCTATCCCTGGTGAGCGGTGCAGATCGACGGCTGTCATGGCGTTGAGAACTAATTTAGCACTGGAACGGCCAACACGTGTCTAACTTGCACGGAAGCCCAAGCCTCCCAAAAAAGTTGGAACGGTATTTCATCTCGCTGGATCTCGGGCATAACTCTAGTAATCGGGACGATTCTTGTTTCCAGTGATTTGTGAAAATGTCTAGATGATCCTAACATTTTGCAGAACTTGATTTGACCAAATCTGGAATTTTTGCAACGATGTTTTTGATCTTGAAAATTACAAATTTGATCAGATTGAGTTCTGCAAAAATCTAGGATCATCTAGATATCCTAACAAATCACCAGAACAAAGAATTGTCCCGATTGTTGAGTTATGCCCGAGAATCAGCGAGTTGAATTTACCGCTAATTTTTTTTTTGAGAGCTTGGGAATTGGAATGTTAAGTTGATTTGTCAATTCCTAGTAATCGGACATCGATTTGTCAATTCCAAGTAAACTTGGGCTAATCATCACATAAACATGACGAAGTCCAGTGCCCAATCCGCTTAAACCACCATCTCCAAGTGAAGCGAATAATAATAAAAGATTACTCTTGTGAAAATGAAAAAAAAAATGTGAAAATCCATGGTAATATCACCCTATTATTGCACTACCCTCATCACCAAAATAGTGCAACTATAGGTTATGGGAAGACATGGACGGCAGCAAGGAGGAGGCGTTGGAGGGTAAAAATTATAATTAAACTTTCATGAATCATGTTGCCTCATGTTACGCGATGGGGATTTATGAACAATGCCTTTCGGTTGCTCATTTCGCCCCGACAAGGCGCGTTATTCGGCAAAGTGAGTAGCAAAAGAAGAAAAAAGAAGGTTGGTTGTACCATTCTGATAGTATGAAACAAGTCAGTCAATATTCGGCGAGATGGGTGAACTAGCAGAGTGAAAAGCTTGGCCAGTGGGGATTTGTGGGAAATTATGTAATTAGTTTGATGGTGATGTTTTAAGTTGGAAGCATTATTTGTTGTCTAAATTTGCAAAGTGTTTTGTGGAAAATTTTGCTTAAGTTTTATCAACAAATTTCTATTCAATAGTACAACAAATTAACAAATAATGCAACCACCCAGCAGCTGTTTCCCGACTGAATCCGCTTAAATAATGCATTCCAAATCAAAGCCCCAAACCAAAGTCACACAGAAGCGCCACTAGTTGTTAGTGTTTCCTTGCCCGGTGGAAAATGCAAAAATGAACCAGCAAGCAATCCTTTCCTCCCGTCGCCGCGTTGCAGCGGGCACGTAAGGGGTGTTGTAAAACATCATTATAATGCCAAATGAGCACACACAACTGCCCCTCGGGAAAGCAAGGAAGGGGGTTGAAAATTCCGAAAAAGAAAAACAACCAACCAGGATGGACCCAACCAAAGGCAGTTGGGGATGATTCAGGATGAGAAACGACGACACGGAGGGAAATTTGCGGACGGACGAAGGAAACGAAGAACTGTTCGCAGCTGCAGAATTTCAACTAGCTGTTATAATATTCAGAGAAAATATTATGAATGTGTGGAATAGTAAAGTAGGTAGCGGCAAACAAAATGCTGCTCCTCCTTTGGGTTCTGCAGACGAGTTTTTTTTTTGTTGCATAAATTCAGAGGCGGGGAATGGTGGGAACAAGTCGAAGAAGACAACGACGACGACGACTCCTGTGGAGAGAGAATGGGAAATGTTTGCAAAGTGAGAATGTTATTTTTACAAATAAAAAATACATAACGATGCTGCCGGTTTCGGGCAAAGTTTTGCGTTTCCGGTTCCATCATTTCCCATTCCCCCAGGGAGAGCGAAAGAGAGGTGTAGTTTCCGCACGAGAAATTGGGAAAATATTTTAATTTTTATCTACTGCTTCGTGATGGGAAATTTTTGGTGACGGTTTGCTTCCCCACCCAAAGAAATCCGTATTATTTCTGCAAATCCGAGAAATTAACACCACTTGGCTGCAATCCAGCTGAGATTACAACGAAACCTTATTTATGATTCATTGTTGCAGCGTGAGCCACTTTTCTAACATGTACTCTGCCTTCCCTTGGAGGGAAGAAAACTCTTTCTACAACTTTATTATACACGAAAGGCAGCAGCATTTTGCTTTGCTCCGATTGCTGAAAGGGATTTGCTTAAATTTATAACGTTCATATTTTATCTGCCAGGCATATGCTAACGGCTGTTGGAATGTGAATACGCAAATGGATTTTACTCCCAGATTTTCAGCCAGTAATGTGCTGAGAAATTGCCATTTTTGTGCGAAATCAGCATGTTTTGCTCACCTGAGAAGGGGTATTAATTGCTTAGTGAACATCTTTTTGATTGTTAAAACAAAAATTGAATTCTTTCTTGTGAATCAGACAAAAAACAGTTGCCTGTAATAAAAATTAAAATGGTTAAAAAAAATCTGTCGTAAAAAAGCTAGGAAATGATACAAATACTCAAACAGAAGAAGAAACAAGAAACAAGAAACAAGAAACAAGAAACAAGAAACAAGAAACAAGAAACAAGAAACAAGAAACAAGAAACAAGAAACAAGAAACAAGAAACAAGAAACAAGAAACAAGAAACAAGAAACAAGAAACAAGAAACAAGAAACAAGAAACAAGAAACAAGAAACAAGAAACAAGAAACAAGAAACAAGAAACAAGAAACAAGAAACAAGAAACAAGAAACAAGAAACAAGAAACAAGAAACAAGAAACAAGAAACAAGAAACAAGAAACAAGAAACAAGAAACAAGAAACAAGAAACAAGAAACAAGAAACAAGAAACAAGAAACAAGAAACAAGAAACAAGAAACAAGAAACAAGAAACAAGAAACAAGAAACAAGAAACAAGAAACAAGAAACAAGAAACAAGAAACAAGAAACAAGAAACAAGAAACAAGAAACAAGAAACAAGGAACAAGAAACAAGAAACAAGAAACAAGAAACAAGAAACAAGAAACAAGAAACAAGAAACAAGAAACAAGAAACAAGAAACAAGAAACAAGAAACAAGAAACAAGAAACAAGAAACAAGAAACAAGAAACAACAACGAGACAACGAGACAACGAGACAACGAGACAACAAGACAACGAGACAACGAGACAACGAGACAACGAGACAACAAGACAACGAGACAACGAGACAACGAGACAACGAGACAACGAGACAACAAGACAACGAGACAACGAGACAACGAGACAACGAGACAACAATTCAAATGGTGAGCTTGTCCGTTAAGAACAACAAATTCACATCTGTCTTTGTCCATCTTGAAACATCGTCCTGGACCAAAAGTAAAATCATTAAAAATAAAAACCATTAGCATTAATGGAGTTTTCAGATATGACTAGACCAAGAATTAGAAGAAAAAAACCTCAGCAGACCTTATATCCAACCAAAGAGCATTTTCCAGCTGTCTGCTATTTACAGCGACATTAAGCAAGAAAGCACCCCTCATTAAGGTGAAAAAGCTCTAAAGTGTAAATACACTGCTTGCGCTCCCTTACCGCTGACGACGACGACCATCGAGTAATTATTGACATTTCATTAAAAAGTTGTTGTTGATGTTCGTGAAATCGTTACCGTCCATTTTTGCCTACATTTAAGCATCTTGAAAGCGAAAGCTTTCTTCCACCGAATTGGACGTGAAATGTGTGTCTGTTTGCTTGTGGGTGACGTCAGGCCAAAGTTTCAATTAAAAAGTTAAAAACTTTCACCACCAGAAAGAGAGAAAGAGCGAGTGGTGAGGTGAGAGCAAACGGCAAATTAATGGGAAAAGTTGGGAGATGGCGTGACGATGGCATTTGAAAATTGTCCTGCAAAATGGTCCACCGGAATGCCCACGTGTCAACCGTTCGGATGCTGGTCAAAAGTGTTGGACACTTGAAACACAAGCCCAATTAAGTTTTGCCTCTGACCGATCAATCACAGAGTCAACTCATTGGGAAATGCTTGAAGATTTCGTGTTTCGTTTGGAGTATGTTTGACGATGTTCTACGCTTGCTCTCTTCATCGTTCTGAGGTTCATTTAGTGGGCAGGAAATCAAAATTAAACTGGTCGTGCCTTCTGTTGCAATATTGGCCTGAATTTCTGGCAAAGGTAGATGATTTTAGAGTGACTTGATTTTTTTTCTGATCTCTATAAGTGTTTCTTTTTTTTCAATGAAGCTTTAAATTAATTGATATGAATTTTAAAAGAGTTATGATATTTTTGTAATTTAATTGCATCTGCGTGAAGATCAAATGTTTTTTTTAAATAAAGACAAATCAAAATCATTCAAATTCAACAAAATTGATACAAAATGCCGATGTAACAAAATGCCTATGAATTAAGTAAAATTGTTAGTATTTAAAATTGAGCTGAAAAGTAATCGATTGTGATTGGACAATCCATAAAATTCTAACTGAAAATCTGAATCCAAATAAATTTAAAAACAAGCAAAATCAAATGAATCCTCAACGATTCGTAAAGAAATCAGGTAATTATCAAGATTGTTAACAATGAAGTATCAAGGTTCGATAACTCTATCAGCGATAATCTTATCGATCTTTGAATCTATTTTTTTCACTTTCAAAATATAAACAAAATTCCGTATTTTTATACTAATTTTTTTTTAAATTCACAGTATGGTTGAAGCAAAATTTTATATGAATTTGTGAAGGTAATAAAAAAATCACAAAAAAGCAAATATACATGCAAAAAATTTATGATAAATAATTAAGTGTTTTTCTAAAATACTTCCATAAATTGAAAAAGAAATTAAAAATGTCACATTGTCCAAAATTCTAAATTATACGCTATTTCGTAAAAAAATGAATAATCAAATATTCAACAAAAAAAACTTTTATAAAATTTTAATGGTTGCAAAATGTTGCTTCGTTTCATACCCATATTGTAGATTATGAAAATTTGAAGTTTTTTCAAAATATTCTTTTCGAGTATTAACAAATTGAAACTAATTAATTGCTGCAAATTACTATAATTTTCACAAAATATCGATTTTGTCTCATGTACTAAAATTGTTCGCTATATGCGTTTCAAACGTAGCAAAAAATTGTTTGCATTTTCACTTTTTTAGGAGTGTTATGAGAAATACAAAAAATTAAAAAAAAATATTATTTCGAAAATACAAAAATTTTCATAATTTGCAAATCAATAAAGTTTTCATTCTTAAATACTAAACTTTTTAGAAAATTCAGCAAATTTTCAGAAAATACCGCCTAAATGTTTTATGAAAAACACGATTGATATACCGATATACAAAAAAAAACTCAAATTAAGCAAAAATACTTGCAAAATGTATTTTTTAAACAAAATTTCAACTGTTAATGCAACTGGTAATTTGTTAAATTTGAGTTATTTTGAAAAACACTTGATAAAATTAAAAATACGTTTAAAATTTTGCTTTGTTTATTACCAATGTCATTAATTGGGAAATTTTTTAGTATTTTTACAAAAAAAAAACTATGGTACTTGGACAAAAATAAGTATATTACAACAAAAAACACTAAAAATTTAAATGCATACAAAGTTTCGCTTAGTTTGATACCCATAATGTGAATTATGAATGTTTGAGCAAATTCGAAAAAAGTACGGTATTTTATTTTAAATTTAAGCATTTCGGAAAAAAAGCTTTGATAAAAATACATATAATTTTTGCTGCGATTATTATGAAAATTTTTGTATTTCTATAATATGAGGTATTTTGTAGAAATTTTGGAATATTTCTGCTTTGAAACTTACTACTTTATCAAAAAATATATTCTTAGTTAATGCATTGAAGATTTGAAAAGTAAATTTTAGAATGATTTGAAAAATAACTTATCGTTCATTATTGTTGATACTACCAAAAGAATTGTTGAAATAACGATAACATTGACTGTTATTTCAACGATTAACAACCTTGGTTCTGTGCAAGGCTTCAAAAGCTTCGAAGTAGTAATTTTTTTCGTTTCACTTCAACCCTTTCGGCATAAATTTAAAAAACTAACTTAATCCACCTATGTGGTTGGAGCCTTCCTCACAACAATGGCTGTACACAAGTTTCAACTATTTTTTAGATCCGGCTTTCAAAAAGTACATCGATATCACTTAAGTGGCCATATCTCGAGACAGGGTTGTCAGATCTTCAATGTTTGGGCTCGTTGGAAAGGTTTTTTGATAACCTAACCAACGTTGGGTCGGATAGTGAAGCCGGACATAGTTTACATACATTTAAGTGAGATCCGGCTACAAAAAAGTACATCAATATCACTTAAGAGGCCATATCTCGAGACAGGGTTGCCAGATCTTCAATATTTTGCATTCGTTGGAAAGGTCTTTTGATAACCTAACCAACAATGGGTCGGATGGTGGATCCGTACATAGTTTACATACATTTAAGTGAGATCCGGCTTCAAAAAAGTACATCAATATCACTTAAGTGGCCATATCTCGAGACAGGGTTGCCCGATCTTCGATGTTTTGCACTCGTTAGAAAGGTATTTTGATAACCTAACCAACAATGGGTCGGATGGTGGATCCGTACATAGTTTACATACATTTAAGTGAGATCCGGCTTCAAAAAAGTACATCAATATCACTTAAGTGACCATATCTCGAGACAGGGTTGCCCGATCTTCGATGTTTTGCACTCGTTAGAAAGGTCTTTTGATAACCTAACCAACAATGGGTCGGATGGTGGATCCGTACATAGTTTACATACATTTAAGTGAGATCCGGCTTCAAAAAAGTACATCAATATCACTTAAGAGGCCATATCTCGAGACAGGGTTGCCAGATCTTCAATGTTTTGCATTCGTTGGAAAGGTCTTTTGATAACCTAACCAACGTTGGGTCGGATAGTGGAGCCGGACATAGTTCACATACATTTAAGTGAGATCCGGCTACAAAAAAGTACATCAATATCACTTAAGAGGCCATATCTCGAGACAGGGTTGCCAGATCTTCAATGTTTTAGACTCGTTGGAAAGGTCTTTTGATAACCTAACCAACGATGGGTCGGATGATGGACCCGGACATAGTTTACATACATTTAAGTGAGATCCAAATATATGTGAAAACACATTTTTATACATAACTTTTGAACTACTTATCGAAACTTCAATCTGTATAAAACTCGATCTATGGGACCCTAAACCAAGTCGAATGCAACAAGTTCGGGTCAAATCGGTTCAGCCAGTGCCGAGAAACATGAGCTAGTTTGTTGGTCACATACATACATACACACACACATACACACACACATACACACACACATACACACAGACATTTGTTCAGTTTTCGATTCTGAGTCGATATGTATGCATGAAGGTGGGTCTAAGACGTTTTTATACGAAGTTCATTTTTAGAGCAGGATTATAGCCTTACCTCAGTGAGGAAGGCAAAAAAAAAAGTTTTTTTGTTTATGGGAACATGATATAAGGAACCATACGAAAATTACAGTCAAGTTAAAATAAAATTGGGTAATAGATGCTGTTGGTTATGTTTAAACATGGCCAAAAAGGTAAAGACTTTTTCTGGAATCTAAAGAATATAAACCCAAAAATGCTCTTAAGTTATCTTGAGTATGTGAGTCAAGATGTAGACCATTTTTTTTTAGACTATTATTTTCGTAAGATTAACATACAATCATTTCAGTGTCTTGCGAACCTTCGTGGTGAACGGACACTAGAACTGCGGTATTTTTTACTACCTAAGCTCAGAGTTATTTCAAAACAAAATTCACAGTCTTTTTAAAGACTACCTGAGTTATTTTCCAAAATTCTAAACAGTCTTTTCAAGACTAACCCCACCTGAAATTTTGTTGTATTTTACAAACGAAGCCATCTCTTTAAGAGAACTTTGCTTGCAAAATGCGTCAAAACAAAGGTAAACGCAAATCTTCTGAAGATTTGGTCGTTACGTCGGTGAAGCGTTTGAACGCTAAACCGGCTATCGGCAACAGAAAACGAAAACAGCCTCTTCTGAGGTCTGATTCTGATTCTGAATGTGAGGTCAATCCTCCAATTCCATTGACAAACAGTTTCGGTGTTTTATCCGAAACTGAAGACATGGAACCTTCTCCTCGTACTGAGCCTTCTGCCGTCGAGAAACGAGTAAAGGCTCCGCCAATTGTTGTGACTTCCGTCTCCGATTTGGCCAGCTTTCGAACGCAACTGAAGAATTGCAAGGAAACTTGCAATTTGAAGGTTTCGTTTCAGCTTGGTCGAAGAGGAGAATGTCGCTTGTTGACGGAATCTTTACAAGATCACCAAACTTTTGTTGGTTATTTGAAAAACCACAAACACAATTTCTACACGTATGAGACCAAGAATGCTCGGCCATTCAAGGCGGTCTTGAAAGGTCTCTCCAACGACTTGTCGGTGGATGAGATCAAAAACGAACTTAAGGTGTTGCTTGGCTTTGCCCCATCCCAAGTAATACCAATGAAGAAAAAATCAAACGGGAATATTTCTCGCTTTGGTTTGACTTCACAATTTTATCTGATTCATTTCAACAGAAATGAAATCAACAATTTGAAACTTTTGGACAAAGTTCAGTTTTTGTTCCATGTACGGGTAAAGTGGGAGCATTTTAAGAAACATGGCGGTAATGGCCAGAATCTGACCCAGTGCCGGCGTTGCCAGGCATTCGGTCACGGTACTGATCATTGCGCCATGGTTCCAAAATGCATGGTTTGCGGGGATTCTTCTCACGACAAGGACAATTGTCCCGTGAAAGAAGTCACCCAATTTAAATGTGCAAATTGTGGTGAAAATCACAAATCAAATTTTTGGGATTGCCCCATCAGAAAAAAGGTTTTGGATTCTCGTGCTAAGCATCAGCCGAAATCCAAACCGAAATTTTCTCAAAGTCAGGTTGTACCTGCATCTTTAAATCAAACGTTCGTGCTGTCTCACTCGAACAATGCTAGAAATACCCCTACCGTGTAAAAGTTAGGTAACAACAATGGCATTTCTTATGCTAACGTCGTTTCGGGTTCGGGTTCATCCACGAATTTTAAATCCTCTACCAATCTTTCTGAAATTGGGCAGGTACCTCAAATCTCATTTGAAAATTTTTCTGCTGGCAACGCTTTGGGATCTTCTGATCTCGGCGATGTTACGTTTGAAAAATGACTTTTTGCAAAACTCACTGTTTGGTTTGATTCAAACAATGAGTAATGCTACATCCATGATGGAAGCAATCCAGATTGGATTAAAATTTGCGAATGATGTTGTTCTTACCCTGAAGTTTAATCATGGATCTAAGTAATTCCATCAATATTATGAATTTTAATGCTCGCTCTTTAAAAGCGAAAGAAAATGAATTTTTCAACTTTTACGAGTTCATAACGTGCATGTTGCTGTTATAACCGAAACATTTTAAAAACTGGCACTTATTTGAAAAGTGATCCAGATTATAAAGTTATAACTAATAACCGAATGAATCGAAATGGCGGTGGAGTTGCAATAGTTATCCACCGTAGTATGACTTATAGCACTTTACGTGACTTTAAGTTAAAAGTTATTGAAAGTTTGGGCATTGAACTTGAAACTTCTTTTGGGAAAATTATGATTGCAGCGGCATATATGCCTTTCCAATGCACTGGGGAAAATAAAAATTATTTCAAAGGGGATTTGAATAAACTTACTCGGCATAGATCTCGATTTTTGATTATCGGTGATTTTAATGCCAAACACCAATCTTGGAATAATTCAAAAGTAAATTCCAATGGTAAAATTCTATTCAGAGATTGCACTTCTGGTCTTTATTCGGTTTTATACCCGAATGGGCCAACTTGCTTTTCTTCTGTTAGAAATCCATCTACTATTGATTTGGTTTTGACAAATCAAAGTCAGTATTGTGGTCCTTTAGTGACTCATGCTGATTTTGATTCTGATCACCTTCCAGTAACTTTTTCACTTTCCCATGAAGCAGTTACCAGACCCAATAGTTCTGTGTTTAATTACCACAAAGCTAATTGGGACAGGTATCAGCATCATATTGAGAATAATTTAAATCATGATTTTGTTTTAGAAACCAAAGCTGATATTGATTCAGCCTTGGAATCTTTAACTAATGCAATTTTGGATGCTAGGAATATTGCTATTCCTAAAGTCCAAGTCAAATTTGATTCTCCCATTATTGATGACGATCTTCAGCTTTTGATTCGTCTGAAAATGTTCGCCGAAGACAGTATCAACGTTCTCGTGATCCTGCACTGAAGTGAATTCAAAAGATTTGCAAAAGGTTATTGACCACAGATTCACTCTCCTGCGAAATGAAAAGTTCGCAAGAGATGTCGAACAAATTAAACCTTATTCCAAACCTTTTGGAAACTTTCAAAGGTTCTTAAGAAACCTCAAAACCCATCCCTTCTTTAAAAGATGGTGATAATATTCTATTAACTAATGGGAAAAAGCTCAAAAACTTGCTCAGCAGTTTGAGAGTGCTCATAATTTCAACTTGAATGTTTTGAGTCCTATTGAAAATCAAATTTCAATAGAATTTCAGAATATTGTTGAACAAGAAATTTCATCAGATGAAGTTTTTAATACGGATCTGAATGAAATAAAATCTATTATCAAAAAATTTAAAAATATGAAAGCCCCTGGTGAGGATGGCATTTTTTACATTTTAATTAAAAATTACCAGAAGCAACTTTAAGTTGCTTGGTCAAAATTTTCAACAAATGTTTTGATTTGGCATATTTTCCCAGTAGTTGGAAAAATGCCAAAGTAATTCCGATTTTGAAACCGGATAAAAATCCTGCTGAAGCCTCAAGCTATCGGCCCATTAGTTTGCTTTCATCTATTAGTAAATTATTCGAAAGAATAATTCTTAATAGAATGATGACGCACATTAATGAAAATTCAATTTTCGCTGATGAGCAGTTTGGATTTCGCCTTGGGCATTCAACTACTCATCAGTTGTTGAGAGTTTCAAATTTAATTCGAAGCAACAAATCTGAGGGCTATTCTACTGGCGCTGCTCTTCTTGATATAGAAAAAGCATTTGACAGTGTTTGGCATAAAGGATTGATTGCGAAATTGAAAAGGTTTAATTTTCCGATTTATATCGTGAAAATTATTCAAAATTATTTGACGGATCGTACTCTGCAGGTATGTTATCAGAATAGCAAATCTGATCAACTACCTGTACGTGCTGGCGTCCCTCAAGGAAGCATTTTGGGTCCAATTTTATACAATATTTTTACTTCTGACTTGCCTGATTTGCCCCCAGGATGTCAGAAATCACTTTTTGCTGATGACACAAGCATCTCCGCCAAAGGCAGAAGCCTTCGTGTCATCACAAGAAGATTACAAAAGCTTGGATATTTTCAATTCTTATTTGAAAGAATGGAAAATTACTCCAAATGCTGCAAAACTCAACTTATTATTTTCCCTCACAAACCAAGGGCTGATTTTCTTAAACCAAAAGTCATCACATTATAAAGATGAATGAGGTAAATTTAAAGTGGGAGGATCAAGTGAAATATCTTGGACTTGGTTTTGACAAAAACCTTACTTACAAGGATCACATTGAAAGTATCCAGGTTAAATGTAACAAATATATTAAATGTTTATATCCACTTATAAACAGGAATTCTAGACTTTGTCTCAAGAATAAACTGTTAATTTATAAACAAATTTTCAGACCTGCCATGCTTTATGCTGTGCCGATCTGGACAAGCTGTTGCTTAACCAGGAAGAAAAACTTCAGAGGATTCAGAACAAAATTCTGAAAATGATTTTGAAACTTCCTCCCTGGTTCAGCACCAGTGAACTTCATCAATTAGCCGAAGTTGACACTTTGGATGTTATGTCCAATAAGATAATTGATGCATTTCGACAAAAATCATTGCAGTCTTCAGCTGCATTGATCCGCTCTTTATATAGTTTATAAGTTAGTTTTAAGGTATCCCTTTTCCCTTTTGTACATGTAGGACCTCCTACATTTGAAATCACTGAATAGCGAAAGCTACAATATTTCATGAATAAATGAAAGTTGCTAGTATTTAAAATTGAGGTGAAAAGTCATCGTTTGTGATTGGACACTCAATAATATTTTAACTGAATGAATGTACATGGAAAAGAAATTTGAATAAATATAAACTAAAAAAAAAAAAAAAACATACAATCATTTACTCAAATTTTAATAATTTTAGGGCACTGAACTTGAATTTGATCCAAGAATAATAAAAAACTTGATTTTTCATGATTCTATGATTCGGAGTTTCTGAAGACCTTCGGGTTATCGAACTGCGGCTAAGGGGTCATTCACAAACTACACCCAAACGGCGGTCGCATGATTGTGATGCATGGCGGCATGAAAGTATATCAGAATCTGCATGAAATCTGTCCTCATGCATTTTTTGCGATATTGGAGTATGACATTTTTGCCCGTTACCGACAATTATCGACATTACCGACGGCTTTTTGGTTGTATTTCACAAAAAAAAAAACTTAGCAGAACGAGGATTGAACCACCAACTTCTTGGTTGTTGATCCGACACGCTACCACCGCGCCATGGACGCTTGATGAAAAGTGAGTGAAAGAGCACCAACATATGCTTCTCTTTGGAGTGTTGCTCGGGGACGGGCCAGCATTATATGTGTTGGTAAGAACTGCAGATCGCTGAAATTTTTACACGCGGGCAAAAATGATCTACGGGCTTGCTGCAAAAAATGTTATAAAATATGACATTTTCTGCAGCAAATCCAATGTTGCAGATTTTGAGATATATTTTTCCTTTGGGTGTACGTTGACACTTTTTTGGAAGTTCTTGAATTGACACAGCAAAGGCAGCCATAAAGGGGAATGCTAAATGTTTGACGTACAAAAAAGGCAAAAAATTGCAATGATAAGCTTTACACAATTTTGTGGACAAAAAACATGAACATTTTAGTTCCAAAATAAAAATATCCATCGGTCATCCTACCATCCAAACCAACGTATGCTCCCAATGAGTGATGTTTACAGACGTCATCAAACATTCACGTGGGACAAATGAACGCCGAGAAGAGCTCCCTTGACACCCACAGCAGCTACAGCAACATCTGAGCCACACACGTGTGACACATCCATGTGGCGTTTCATAGCCATGCTTCTTTTTCGAGCAGAGCAAGCAGGCCATGACTGCCTAATGCTTTCTATTGCGGTTGCGGACTCCCTTCTCCAATGGCATGGCCAACGTGATTGCTGCACTTTGGACCCCCTGGATGATGAAGAAATTTATCTCCTCAGATGTCATGGCTGTCTTGGGTTCTGGAGGTTGGTTGGGGGGAGGTTCGGGAATTCCCTGGTGACGGGTGGATTTTCTTGGTGCAACGAGACTAGTCACTTGCTGTGTGACAGGTTAAGCCGCAATGTTGGCAGAATTGCAATTTATATTTATTTAGAGCGTGTACGTGTGGCAGCCCTGGACGTCACATGAGACTTTTTTCCATTTAATTGAAGGGAAAATATTATCGATTTTGCTCGGTGACCAGACTTACAACGACGGTTCAACGAGTTCAACTTTTGCCACAAATTATCCTCCAACAACCTCTTCCTCCCTCTTCTGTGGTGAATCATGAGGCCCTAAAGTTTTCCCCCGGACACAGACCCATAGATCAAAGTGGTGTGGCGAATAAATTTAGTCAGCACCGCTAATAATTTAACAGTGCAAACCTAAACGATAAAATCGCACTCTGTTTGGGCAACGGGGTCGCAACTCCGGCCAGGGGGGGCTGCCAAGTGGTGTCAACCGGAATGTGTTCACAAGCGGCACCAACAACCAAATGCATCGCAATTGCCATAAATATATTCATGAAACATTAGTGGACGGTGCAGGCCCCTTTAAATTAGGGTAAATGGGGAAGGTTTTGGCTTTCTGTCAAATATATTTGAAATTTTGGGTGAAAGGACATCCCACTACCCTTAATTGTGGGAAATTGACTTGGCGCAACTCGTGAGAGTTGCAACAATATTTACTGCTTTCCATTTCGGACTGGACGATAAATATTTAATGGAAGGCTTCAATTAATTTTGAAGCGAGCCTCGGTTGAATTTGTGATGTTTTTTCGAGTCCGATAAAGTTGTTTACGATTCGGTGTTTGTGTTGTAAAATGTGATCAACCTATTTGAATCACGGTGCGTTTCCTTTTGATCGATCAATCGCTAAAAATCTGTAATCACAGCTCAGAACTTTTCAACAGATGTCTCAATAAGAAGCTTGTTAAAAATTTCACTTCAACCTAGCAGCGTTCGCCGCAGCAACTGGAACCCGATTTCCTAACAAGATGTGACACTCTAAAAATTCCACCCAAGAAACCTCCTCCAATTGGCAGCAGCACTTCAAACTAACCCAGCGCGAACTTGTTCAAAAGTGAGAAAGGAGAAAAAAGAAAGAAAGTACGCCAAAGTGGCCGCCGCAGCATGGCAAAGTTTTTTATTACACTAATTAAGCCGTTAACTTTCTTTCTCTCTCTCTCTCTCTCTCTCTCTCTCTCTCTCTCTCTCTCTCTCTCTCTCTCTCTCTCTCTCTCTAGAACAGGCAAGCAATTGCGCGAGGACGTCAACGTCGTGGTTCTGGTGCAGTTTTGCCATTTGCACGTCAAGTGAAAAGTTTTTTCCCCCTTTTCTCTTTGGACTGCATTAATTTACGAATTTCATTGGCTGTGAATTCTTGTGGTAGTTCGAAGAATTGCAACCGGGCAGTAGCTGTCGTAAGAGGTTGTTTGATTGGCGTAATTTTGTGGAAATGGACAGCTTTGAAGAATTTATAAATGTCACAGGAAAGTCATACCGGAAATTTCCTATGCATTTTCCCTGATTTTTTTAAATTTTGGAGGGCCTCGGAGCGCGGGGGTAAGCGGCTTCGGCTGCCGATCCCTAAGTAGCTATGGGGCGTAGGATCGATTCCCGCATCATCCTCCAGGAGCTTTTCGTTCAATGTTTGTCCGATTTAATATTAGTATTCAGCCTGCAAAAACGGTTTGATTGTCTTTAATTTTTTAATAAATATCAGGTATTCCTCGCTTCAGTTAACCCTCAATTGCCCAAATTTTGTTTTGAAATTTTCCCAAACTCCCAAGCTCGATAAAAAGACTAAATTTCCATACAAATTCCCCCTTTTTCTCGAGCTTGGGAGTTTAGGTTTCAAAAGAAGTCATTCAGTAGTTTTTTTTTCATACAAGGCTCCATACAATTTAGTGGGCTGATTATACAAAACGGGCTTTCGAGGGTTCAAAAAAAGTTTCATTGAAAATTGAGAGGGTCGGGTACAAAAGTACCAGAAAAAATCCTGATTTGAGCTGGAATTGCTCTTGTGTCAAAATCATAACTTTGCCGAAGACACCAAATCGTTAGAAAAAATCGCTGAACTAAATTTTTGAACCCTCGAAAGCCCGTTTTGTATAATCAGCTCACTAAATTGTATGGAGCCTTGTATGAAAAAAAAAAAAACTACTGAATGACTTCTTTTAAAACCTAAGCTCCCAAGACATGATTTGTAGACATGTTATCCTAGGCTTATATGAGCCATTTTTGTGTATATGGAGCTGAAAATAACATTTGAGAAGGGCGTAAGGTATTTAAATATTTTTGTATTTTGTAATTTAAAAATTACTGTATCTCGAAGCCGTTGCGTCGTATCAAAAGGTGGTCGAAGACACACTTGTAGGAAATTGGACGGACTTTCTAAAAAAAAAATACACTGAAACAAAAATACACGCCACATCTATGAGGTTTTTTGGTTTTTAAGTCTTAAACTTAAATTTAAAGGTGATGTCACGATTTTTTTTCGTTCAAAATTTTTGAGGAAATAGCCTAAAATATAACCAACGCACTGACGAAAAATACAGGATGGCATCTATAAAAGTACAAAAATCATTTACTAAAACTGTTTTTTTGAAAAGCGGTCTAAACGTCAAAATTTTTGTAAACCGGTAGTGGGAATCGATTTTCCAGACAATTTTACATAAAAATCTCAATATTGGCCATTGTCCTATGTTCAATACTTGGGAAGATACAGCGGTTTTAAAAATAAAAATGTCGAAGAAACGGGATTTTTGGTGGTTTTTGGCAATTTCCATGTGACAGACTTGGGTTTTCAGTCTCGTAAATATTTTTTTCACTAAAATTGTGCTTAGATTTGGCTGCCGATGCGAAAAACCAAACGGCTTATATGCCACTCTTAAGCTATGAACAAGATTGTCCGTTCGACGCAGTGGTGAAAGCAGAACGCTGTGCCAGTTCGATTTTTCCAACAATTGTCAGTCGAATAATCTACAGGGGTTGCTTTGTTCAATGGTCGATGACTGGCAGGCTATGATGACAGGCGCGTTTGCGTCCAGGTCTTACGGACAATCTTGTTCTTACCTTTATGGGAAATAGCTTTGACGGAGATTTGATGACAAGCACTAAAACGCATTTTTCTCGGAATACTTGATTTGACAAAATAGCGATTTGAAGCGTTATCTGCTCGAGGGCCCGAATTCCGTCGGACAAACCGTCGGAATTCGGAACGTTTTGTTGAGCCGTCGGGCGGATTTCGGGCCGTTGTCGGCCCTGTTCGTCTGTCAGGGTAGGGATAGGGATTGCAAAATTTTAAGTTTTTTTTTTTTAAATAAAGATAGATAAAGAAATTGAAAACTGAGCCTTACACTGAAATAAAAGAAAGTACCAAATTCCTGAATTCAAGGAATTTTGCCTCCTTTCCTTATTAAGTAATCCAAAAAACCTAATAACTAAATAAGGAAAGGAGCCAACATTCCTAGAAATTAGGAATTTGGTACTTTTTTTTATTTCAGTGTACAGGTAAACGGTTAAAAATTACTTATTTTGAAAATTTTGAGATCTGTAAATTTTTTATTAGATCAACATTTATTATTTCAATTTTCTTTTCAAGAATTACAAAACCAATATTTCTCGTTACAATTTTTCCACCAAAAATTTAAGCACATTCTTCTTCCCACCTTCAATAACCCCCGGGCGATGATGTGAAGGATAAAAAATTTATGAAAATCTCCTTCACCATCACTACCAGCACCGTCATCAGACAGATAACACGAAATATTACTTTCATGAGTTCATTTTACACTTTTCTCATATCTGCCAGAAAGCACTTTTCCTTTGGTGTTGGGTGAACAAAATCGCGCAACGCCTTGGGCAACGTCAATCTCGCGCGAAGAAAAACAATTTTTCGAGCAAAAAGGGAATGTTGCCGATTTTATCATAACACCGACTGAATTTTCAAGATGGGAAGAAGCTAGAAAAGTTGGATCGAAAATGTGTCTTAAAATGAAGGAAGCTCAAGTTATTTACAAGCAATCAAAGAGCAGGAAGCGAAATTTTACGATTATGTCCACTAAAAGCACTGCTTTCCACGATGTATAATGAAATAACGACCAACTGACTGTAAGTGGATAGGGGGATTGGCCAGCAAACTTTTATTGCTCACAATAGCAACAAAAAATCAGTAGTTTCGACTAGTTATAAAGCAGCAACATCTGGCCGAAAAAGGGCTCTACTTCCTCCCTCAACTATCATAGATAGCGATTTTCTTCCAAGAAAAAGGAACTCCTTTTTGCTCTGCTTTCCCCCCTTCCCTAGTAAATACATTTATATTTAATTTTTCATTTCGCCAGCCCAGAGTCAGTTCTTTGCTTGCTTTGAGCAGCACGTTTTCCTCAAAAAGTCATATGTGAAATAAAATTAAATTAGGCGTCGTTTCCGCTCTCTCGCTCTCTTTATGAATTTAATGGTATCAAACATAATGAGATTGGGGAGCTTTTCCTGGTTGGTCTTAACATCTAGACTTTTGCGCTAAATGAGTGTGGTGCCATTCGGGCTCAACTTGGCGTGAATTGATTTTATTGCTGAAAAAGGGGATCATTTCGGGTTCGTTGGTTTTGGTTTGTAATTTGCTTTTAATGACCGTTACTGCGAGGGAAGATTTACTTTTCATTAATTTTGTGTATTAAAATATATTTTTAAATCGCTTGAAATTTTATTTTCGTCTAGCAATTATAACAATAATGTTGAGCAGAATTTACTTGCAACTGAAAAAAAGGAAGCAGTAACTCCATCACCATTCACTCGTGGAAGTTTTCCAACAATGCAAGCAGCTTATTTCCGTTTCCCGGCGAGCCCTTCCGGTCCGATGGGCACCAGCTGTTCTGAGCCGTTGGTGCAACGTTAATGTTTTTGCAGTGATTTCCCCGAAAGTACGTAAACAACCCTGAGCTTTGAAAATAAGTAGTGGAAATCTGACAAAACGTGGCGTAAATGTTTCTACAAATGAAACATAATAAAACTCTCAAACGATGCAGAACATTTGCTTTCGCAATGCATTTTTATGTTGTTCATAGCTCTTTGGCTTGGCGCGTTAGCAACATTTAAAACGAAGTGCACTTTCAGTAACTGTTTGATGAGCTGCTTTCGCCAGAATCTCTACAACGCATTTCAGTAGTTACAGTTAATTTATATTACTTGCCTTTTCAACGTTTCGTTCAATTTCTCCGGAAATTTCCGTAATGCTCCAAAAGTGGTCATTGTGGAGGTTGGTCATTCCAAACATGAAATTCCTCAGAAATTTGGTGCCCACAACTCGAATGCTCGATCCCAAACCAAGCAGTGACTTCAATCAGCGTTCGGCAACACGACGGGGGACGGACGCAAACAAACATTCCCATTGCGATGGCATTTCTTGTTCCGGTTGTGGTTAACGCACTTTTTGGAGAAAGGGGCAGTGGTTTCTTGGGAATTTGAAGTATGATATTGGTTTTCCTTGGAAGGATGTTGAGACATTTCACTGTAATTTCATTTCATATGATTTTAAAGGTTCATAGAAGCAGTAGTATTGATTTTTTTTCTGAAATTTATAAACAAAATTAAACTTAAAAACTATTTTTTTAATATTACATTCTTTTAGCTATCATAAAACAGGTCGTTAGTTCGTACCTTGGGGTGGAAGGTCCCTTAGAGTAAAAAGAGGTTTGGGTGCTCTCCTCATTCAAGCCCTTGGACTCCTAGGTTCGAGCAGAAACGTGCAATCGAGACCACAAAAGACCTGGGGATCGTTAACCCTCTACAACTCAACCCCGCCTTTAGAAGGGCTTCGATTTAAGAAATCGCCAAAATCCATTTTTCAACCGATTTTTGATTTTTAAAAAGCATTGGAAAGAAGAACTCTTTAAATTTTTGAAATTTTAGGGTTGGAAGTTTTACTTGTTTCATATGACTTTGCCAATGTTTTTAAAAATATCATTTTTTTAGGGGTCAAATATGGCTGTGTTTTTTACTAACATTTCCTTTATTTGAAGTAAAAAGAATTGCATACTTCTTATATTTATAGTGTACCAGGCAATTTCTTTTCGATTTCAAAAAAAGTGTCATTTTATAGCAGAAAATGTGAAAAACAAGCAAAACATTGTGGTTTGGTTGAGCGTTTTAGCAGAATGCATTACTGTGAATACAAAGAGACGAGTTGTTCCTTTTAATTCCTATATATATATATATATATATATATATATATATATATATATATATATATATATATATATATATATATATATATATATAGCGGAATTAAAAGGAACAACTCGTCTCTTTGTATTCACAAGCAAAACAATTAAAAAGTGATTGTAAAAACATGAAAAAATTAGATAGGCAAAATGTAATGATGGAGGTGGTACATTAGGCCAAATTCTACCAAAATTAAACATTAACTAAACAGGATAAATGCAAATTAAAATAATAAAAATGAAACAAGAAAAACTTATAACAAGAGAAGTAAAGTTTTTCGTAGAGCAAAAGTTGCTCAAAATGACCTTCTAAACATGGGAAAAATAGAAAATTTCGAAAAAAAAATTTGGGCGGTAGAGGGTTGATATTAATGTTTTAATTTTGATCTTTTAAAACAATAAGTTTGATTTCCAATATAAAAAATAAACTTCTGTGAAATTTCTTATCAATTCACCAATAATAATTAAAAATTTTTAAATTTGGTCTAAAATATGAAATGTGAAAAACAGTCTATTTGCTGCAAATAATGCCTGAGATTAAAATGTTGAAATCATAAAAAAAACAAAAAGCAATATAATTATGGCTTATTAGACCATTGGAAAAAAATCCGGTATGAGTATTGACTTAGACGCGAGTATCAAGCAGATTCGATGATAACAACAAGACAAGTGTTGATGACTGGCTTAGCCCTAATGTCAATTTTCAAATGTGGTTTCCTTCATTTCCTTTGGTGTTAATCAAAAAGACAAAAAACATACTGAATCCATCTATATGGTTAGTACCTTCCTCACTTCTTATTAGAACTAGGTAATACTTGAATGGTCTTTCGTAAATATGTGTTTTCTCTACAAATCTGCTAACATATATTTTTATAGATCGATCCACCCAAGTCAGTTGAAAATCCGTACAAAAAATATATATCTGGGACCTCCAAAAATCAAAAACGGAATTTCCACCGTATGGATATTTTCATTTATTCAGATTTTTATCCATGCCAGAAAAACACAATGTTCTTTGTATAGATCTCCGATGGGGTATCTCATTTTAAACATTTTTGTCCCAGACTTGTCATGCAATGTTAGCTATTTGAATCACTTTAGCTGGCGTTCCCCACTTGAAACTGTACTACAGTTCAGCTTTGCCAACTATCAATTTTACGCGCCCATTACCAACAGTCAGTCGTGATGTAAGCGAGAGAGGATATATGCAGTGCATTCAGCCTGTACTGTTATCGCTTATCAGTGCACTTTCGATTCGCACCAAGCGCATCATGTAAACTGTTCGACACCAATCAATAAGAGGAACTAATTGAAGGTGAAAAGTTGTTCCGAATAGATTTGTGGCAGCGTGAAAAGTGCGATCGAATTCAAATGAGTGCGTCATTTTTGCAGAGAAAACTGTGCACCGCGACCGTTCGTGTTTCACATGTGATTTTAGTGATCATTATTCTGGCGGTTTTTGTAACGCACACGATTTTCGTTTACTCTCGTGAATCTCTCGAAATTCAAAGCATAGTTGTTAAAGATGCGAAAAATCAAGTTATTCCTACTATTAAAGTGGCAACGAAGGACTTGTACGAGCGTGGTCACTTCAACGATCCGGTTACCTTCGCCCGTATCTGCGACGAAAATGGTGCCTCGGTGAACCTGCTGGTCCTGATCACGTCGGCTCCGTCCCGCCAGGATCACCGGATGGCGATCCGTCAAACGTGGGGCCATTTCGGAACCCGGCGAGACGTCGGAATCGGCTTCATGCTGGGGAACTCGCGTGACCCGGCAACCGAGGAGCAACTATCGGCCGAGAACCTCCTGTACGGCGATCTGATAAGGGGCCACTTTGACGATGCGTACCTTAATCTCACCCTGAAGACGCTGTCGATGTTCGAGTGGACGGCCAGTCACTGCTCGGGGGCAAAATATCTGCTCAAAACCGATGACGACATGTTTGTGAATGTGCCGAGGTTGCTGGACTTTGTTGGGGAGAAATCTGGTGAAAAACGGACCATTTACGGACGGTTGGCTGAACGGTGGCCTCCTGTTAGGGACGAAAACTCGAAATACTTTGTGAGTTTGGAGGAATTTAGCCCTGCGAGGTATCCATCGTTTACCACTGGTATGTAACAATTGATGCACTTAAATATAAGTCTCATAATTAATTCAATTTTAGGACCAGCGTACCTGCTGACAGCAGACATCATCCCAGAGCTGTTCAGCAAAGCGTTGGAAATGCCATTTTTCAAGATGGAAGATGTTTTCCTGACGGGGATCGTGGCTGAGCAGTTGCAGATTCAACGGGTTGGAGACAGTCAATTTCTTAACCAGCGATTGTCAACGATCGGAAGTGGTCGATGTAAAGTGAAGACTGTTATTAGCATTCACGATCTGAAACCGAACGAATTGTTCGAGTTTTGGAAACAATCGCTGGATGGAAGTGGGTGTAAATAAATTTAATTTAATATACTGCCCATGTTCGCATATAAATGTCCCATATGAAAAACGAAAAACAAGTTTGTCCCACACATAAGGCTACGTGTTAAGTTTTCGCGAAAAAACTGGATTTCCTCCTGATTTCTAGAACAAATTACTGGATGTTATATGCTTTTCTGAAAGAGCTCGCGATTTTGAACCAAACTGCATCAATAACTCAAAATCGATGAAAATGCATATGGGACATTCATGCGATCATGGGCAGTATATTTGTTTGTAAAAATGGTTTTGATTATTATACTTGCAAATTACTAAATCTACACATAAAGTCGTAGTTGTCTCAAGTCTCATTCATGTGATTTTTTGGTCATTTGGAACAACACATTGCCATAATTATAACGAAAATGGTTTACAAATATGAAAATTTTGTTTTCCGATTTTTGATGCGTGCATGATTTCAGACTTAATTTTCCGATCCTAAATGATCCGAAAGTTCAATTACCGTCAGTGGGGGTAACTAAGGATCAAAAAACGATACACCACTCGTAATTTCTTAATAACAAAAACAATTTAAATAACACCGAAAATCTTTCAACGTAGATTTTTTCTTAGATAGTTAACTAACATTTTCCCAAAATTTGGTGGATTTTGATGATCATTACCTTAAATGCCAATAGTTTGAAAATTTACCCAATCTCACCCCTTAGAGGGGGTGACATTGGGTCAAATGAAACTAAAATGATGGTCAAATACAACGATATGGTAAAAACAAGCCATCCAACAGTGTTTCTTGTTCGAGGGAATCGTTTTGACATGCTACAATATTTGAAGCAGAGATTTTCAAACATTTGGGTAGTTTTCGAGCAATTCCAACAAAAATATTAGAAAAATGATTTTTCGAGAGGTTATTTCTGGCCAAAAATGTACCTCAACTTTAGACAGCTGCCAAAATAACAGGATTTGTGCCAGGAACTAGATTTTTTCAGCGGAGTCATCTTAAGATGTCCCCTACACAACCCTTTTAACAGAATTCAGTTTAATTGAGAAGAACCTGAGATATGGTAAAATCCTTTAAAAATCACTTTGACCCAATCTCACCCCCAAACCCAAAGTCACTCCCATTGACGGTATCTGATGTTTAATTTTCGGGAAGTTTTCAATTTTGGATAAAAGATTTATGATTTTTATTTTTTATGAAATTCTTTATCATACGATTTAAGTGAGCTTTTATTTGTCCATTTTGGTCTAAAAGTATATTGCCTTATCTTTAAGGCCGCATATAAAATCAGTATAACTTAAAATATTTAATGAGAGTAGAAGTATAATCAAATAAAAATATTTTCAAATTTACTTTTCCTGTGAAAATAATAACAATAGGCCTGTTTTAGTTCGTTTCAAATATATAGATTTTTTTTGAAACTTAATCGTAAAATACGAAAAAAATACCTTCCAAACGAGTCCAAAAAAAGTAATGTCTGGCAATCCTGTTTCAGTTGATGATTTTTAAATGAAATTTTTGTACGATTTAGAAGCTAGATCTGACTTATCTGCATGAAAACTCTGTCTGGATCAATCATCCAACGTATTCTTGGATAAATCATCAAAATACCATTTAAACGAGTTCAAAATATTGATGATATGGCATCTCTGTTTGAAGTCATTTATGTTATGTATATTTGTAATTTTTATTTCAGTTGGTTCTGTACCAAAATTCATGTTTGATGATAAATGTCTATCATTTCTTAACCTTTGTGAGACCCGTTTTTAATACGAAGTGAAGAATTCATCAAGCACATAGGTAGATTAAGTTAGTTTGGTTTAAAAAGGGCAAATTTACACATTATTCAAAGCAATATCACACATTTTTTCTAGCTCTAATATTATGTACCAATTCTCAGATGTAATACAGTCAACATTCTAGCTGTCGATACCGGATTTCTTGATAAATCTTCCTGTTTTGATGAACCTGTCAGTATCTTCAAACAGCATGTTATGATTAGGTCGTTGCCCTTCTTCAATAATGGCTCGAAAAATCATGGGGCAAAACAAAATTCAAAAACTTAACAATTTCAATGGAAATAGAAATACAGTTAACTCAAAACAATTTAACATATTTTTTCAATAATTGTTTGAAGCATGTTTGAATTAGTTTGAAAATATTTCTATTTTTTTGTGAAATCTCGTCATACTTGTCGTCATAAGTTAGACGTTTTCAAAACTAATTATAGCAATGCTACTTTATTGCTCCATAATGCATTTTACGACACACAGCCCCTCCCCATCCTATACTTTGTTCAGAGTCAAGGGACATGAAGTTCATAAATTATTTTCATTGATCTTGCTTCGTCTATAACCTGATACCTCGCAAGTAACATTTTTTTCCAGGAGTTCTTCAAGAGCTCTTCAAGATAGCTACAGCATAGCAGTTTGGACCGCGGTAGGATAAAACTCTCTTCAAGTACTCTTCCAAACTCCTGAAGAAGTTTTGAAGAGAATTTTATCCTACCGCCGTCCAAACTGCTATGCTGTAGCTATCTTGAAGAGCTCTTGTAGAACTCCTGGAAAAAAAATGTTACTTGGGCTCCTTCCCTCGATGGTTCTTCTTATAATAACATGGAGATGCTTTTTACTTTTTTTCACTGTGTGTTAGATTACTTAAGATTTTTTTGCCCTTTTCTTGGCCTTGATCAATGTCAAAGTTCACAAACACGAAAAAAAAAAAATGGCAAAAGCAACCCGGAATGTTTTCCAAAATCTGACTAATTTCCTATCTCCCTCTGACAACCAACATGGCGGTCTCTTCTTCCGCTTCTTCATTTTTTTATTTGTCTCGTTTTGTGTCATTGCACCATGATTTATGAGTCCGCAGTATGCATAAATCTTAATAAACACACGAAAATATATTTATTTTTCGACCCACCACCCGCTGGGAAGTGAGGAAGGCCTTCTCATCCCACGTGTGTGTTTGTGTGTTGGATCATAATTCCACCATCATCCTTTTCAAGACATTTTCACGTGTGACCTGCCGGTGGTGGTGAAACGGACGGACGGACAGTTTGTGAGGCGTGGGTGTGGATGTGGTATTAACGAGAGAAGAAAAAGGACCGGTCATTTATCACGACACACCCTAACATACTTCCTTCCTTCCTCCCCACCCATGGGGTGGTGTTTGTTTGCTATCATGTGTCGATGACAAATGTGAATTATCTCCCGGTGGGGATTCCACCTCCCAATCCCTCCAGAAATCCCCCCTGCTGAGAAGCTACGAAGGACCGTCAAAAAAAAAAGGCGCAACATTTTGCTGCTTCGAGGGACGCAAGAAAAAAAAGGATCAAAATTGACCAAAAACTGTCAACACGCGTTATGCCAAGTAGGCTGGCACCTTCTTTTTTCCTCTCTTTTTTTTTTGTTTTCTTAGAGGGGGAGTTGATGTGGGCCGAAACGTGCTGCGGAGGCGTGTTGGAATAGTAGGCTGTGTGGTGACAAAACGATCCCCACAAATGGGCAGGATGACAGCAGCAGCAGCACCAGCATCGTCGGTTGTGAGGGTTGACACTTTCATGGCTTACTGCGATTGGCTTGATGCTTTAGGTGTATTGTGCTTGGTAGAAGTTTATGTTGAGAGCATTTTTCTCCCAACAAGTTATCGTAATTCATCAAAAAATTCAAGACTTTGAAGCGTCTAATCATATTTTAGAAAACCTTCTCCAGAAGCAATTTAAGTGAATCCATAAATCACACAAATTACCTCTTCTGAAATGCATCTTCTTCAACGCGCGCAAGGCCTCCTGAGTTTTACCGGTGTTGGTGTGGAGGGATAACAGCGAAACCTCAACCACGTGGAAAAGCTGCGAGCTGAGCCAGCTGATATAAAGTGCGGAAATTTGGCTTCATCTGGAGCCCGGCCGAAACATTTGTTATCTTTTGGCGAGAAATAAATTGCGTTGCATAAATAAAGCCATAATAGTCACACACAAACACACGTTTACAAACAACAACAACAACAGCACCAGCAAAAACAAGGAACAGTTTGAAAGTTGGCGAAAACAAATGGATTTTGGGAGCTTTTGAGAATTGTGATTGCTAGGGTTGTTTCATTCGAAACTTTTATTTAAAAAAAATGTTAAAAAATGTTATTTAAAAAAAATGTGTTAAAAACAATGGAATTTGCAACTAAAAAGATAAATTAATTTAAAAAAACTCCAAGGACAACCCTAATTTTCACACTCTCTTCAAAACACAGCAACGCACTCACAAAAGGCGGAATTTCTCAGCCAATTAAATTTTTAAGTGCATCCGCAGCTTTCATCCAACACCTTAAACATGAAAACCAGAAAGCTCACACCATCAGCTGCGAACGCTGTGAACTGTACCAAGAAAGTGTTTTGCCAGCTTGGAATTCATTCAACGCGGAAAATTCTCCTTTTTCCCTCCCCATTAAATGTTCCTCTCTTTTTGGGTGTATGTTGCTTGTCGTCACCAAAACCCGTCAGTATTACCATCAGTAACATTTGCAAATTAGGAACAAGTGTTATTTGATTTGCTCATCGAGACTGTCTCATTTGAAAATTAAATGCAAAGGATTCAAAACGTTACAAATCATAAAATGTGGAAAATTGAATGGGCTCAAAATTGCAACAAAAAGAAAGGTGAATCATCTCTACTGAAAAAAACCTTCTCAATGTCACCATTTTGGGCAAAAAAAATTACAATTCAAATACACTTAATTTTGTACTGTGTTTTCACTTAGCGATAGCTTCCATAAAAATAAATCAGTAGGGATGCTTTCCTTTTCATTTTATTCCATTTTTTACACTTTTAGTTCCATTTTCAATTCTAAAATTTCTTGAAATTTACCTGAGCAGCAGACATTTGTAGATTTTTGACGATTTGAAACATTCAAAATTTGTGTCATAGTTTGACGCAATTTCACTTGATCTATAATTAAAAAAATGCTTTCTGACCTGAAATCTCTTCGGCCAGTTGTCACACTTACACAGAAAAAAATTATGGTAATGTTCATCAGGAAATGGTGACAGATTTTGTGGTAAAAAATGTGTAATATTACATCAGGAATTGATGAATATTCCCCAGTTTTTGATGAATAATCATCAGGCTCACATTTTACACATTTGTTTATGTAATATTACTCAAAAAAGAGGGAATATTCAACTTACCAAATTTTCAACCTTCCAAAAATCAACTTATTTTTGCTGTGTACATCAATTTTCAGGCTGTGTTAAGAAAGCAAGACAGAATTTAATCTTCTTTAATATGGAAAGTGACAAAAATGCACGGAGTCTTTTGGGTTTATTGAATATCTCAGGAGTGAAATCGAATGTTCGGGATCTGTGAAGGTCAAAAGGTGAGGCATTGTGAGCTGCATAGCTAAATCATCAGCTTTTGATGAATATTCATCAGGTTCACATTTTTACACATTTTTTATGTAATATTACACAAATAAAGAGGTAATATTCAACCTACCAAATTTTCAACATTCCAAATTTCAACTTTTTTTCTGTGCAGGCAAGGTTTTTCTCAAGATTATTACTGGGGTAGGCCACACAAAGTCCATGCACTCTTTTAGAAAAAAATTCAGTAGTGTTTTGAAAAATAGTTACATTAAAATTTGTTAGTTTAAATTCCGGAGTGACTTTGATAGTCATAGATTTTCTTGTTGAAATCATATTTAAGATGTTCAAACCTTATTTAGTTTTTAAGAAAAAAAATCAATGTTTACATTTAGTTAACTAAGTTTATAAGCTTTTTAACAAATTACATATAAATTTTAGGTTAAATTGTTAAAAAGATGGAATTTGGCGTGAAATTTGTTAAAACTGGGTTTGTTTATAAATTAATGATTTATATTGTATTTTATACTGAATTCGAAGCACGAATCAAAAGTTTTCATATTTTACATGAAATTTGTTCAACTGAAATAGCCTATAAATTTGCAGATTTTTTTAATTGTGTTTTAAAAACACATATTATTTAAAAACTAATCTTCTCCTAGTGGAAAATTGTCCAACGAATCCGAAAATGAATTCCGTTTTCCGATTCAAAATCATGTTCGTTGAGAAAATCATGACACTTTGAGAAGTTTAAAATAATGACTTTCATCAACATTTTCTTAGCTATAGTTAACTTACTTTTAAAAAAAAATCTTTTTGAGGTACTTTGAACACTTCTCTACCACGGTCAGTATAATTCTAAACAATTCCGTACGTATTTCAATTGTACTCTTCATTTTGCGGAAAAATCGCAAACCTGTCAAAATCACCCCATTTTACGGTATCCAATTTTCATATTAAAAATGAAACATTTGTGAAATTTCTGATCTTTAAAAAATAATAAAGAAATAATTTAAATGTTTTGGAATCAAATTAGTCTTCGTAAAAGATCGAATCGAAATCGAAAAAGACTAAATATTCAAAAAGATTTTGTGATTTTTTAATTTAGATAAAAAAGTGTGTACATGTTTTTTTCTGAACCAATACCTACAACTTTGGCGAAGGCAGCAGATTAAAAAGACAATTCCTAAGTTACAGATTTTCTAATATTTAAACAAAATTTTAGTGTTCAGCTGGTGTGTATGGGTGAATCAATAGCAAAACATGACTTATTTGGAAATAGCGAAGGACCCAACAAAGTGTGCGCCAAATAAAAAAAAACAAAAAAATCGACAAAGTTGCACAGTTAAAAAATTAGTAAATTTGGAAGGTGTAATTTTAGAAGTTTGAATATTACCTCTTTTGTGATTTAATTTTATTTCAATTCAGACTGAAAAAGTGACATTACAGCAGTAAAGTGGTAAAATTACAAATTTCACATTTACGAACTAAATATTTTTTCTGACATAAAAGATGTATCCCTTTCCAGATGTAATATCACCATGATTTGTTTTACTGTATGAACCTAGTCTAGTCTTGCCAGCAATTTTCAACGTCTATTATTTTTTGGCTGATGCCACTTTTAAATAAATTGTTAAGTGACTCTTTTACTGATTCCTGTATTAAACTCCCCTTTTACGATGATTTTTTTTTTTGATAATAAATAGATAAAAATATGAAATATGGTTTGCAAACGAAATGGCTGAATTAGTTCAAGTGTTGAGAAATATAGGCAAAATCTTAAAAAAACGTCACCTAATCCACCAGAAGGTGGTTGCTGCCTTCCTCCTAAATACCTTGCAACCACACACTACGAAAGCTTTGGCTAACGCTTACTTAGTAAAGACACTATACTTCTGAGAGCTGCCATCTATGATAAATTTAATGAACCATCTGAAAGCACTGCAGTATTGGTGTGCGTGCACTAAGCGACATGTTCCGACAGCTATCCGCCGGAGCTTTCAAATTATGTAAATAATGACCCTTTTTTGTATCAACCAAAACAGTTTTTCTATCATAACTTTTGAAGTACTGCACCAAACCGGATGAAAATCAACCTGAACCTGAAGGGGAATCCAAAGACATAGATCCGGACAAAATCGGTCGAGCCAGTTCCGAGAAAAGTGAGTGAGAAAAAAATTCTACGTACATCCATACGCACAGACATTTGCTCAGAATTTGATTCTGAGCCGATATGTATACGTAAAGGTATATCTTGGAGGCTTATTTAAAAAGTTCATTTTTTGAGTGATTTTATAGCCTTGCCTCAGTGAGGTGAGGAAGGCAAAAAACTTAAAATGTAGAAAAAAGGAATCTTAAAATAAAATGTTTACCATATTATACTAAAAAATTGGCTGTGTCAACTGCTTCAAATGTATCAATTGTTACAACTATTCATTACGCAAAGTGCGTCCATTGTGTCCCCCTAATGACCGTATCGCACACCGTTGGTGCGACAATAGCTCATCGGACCTGGACTTCCCGACTATCTCAGCCATTCCATCGCGCAGCTTCCGTCTAATTAGCACGCACACACACACAGAAGCTTCACCACAATTGTAACGCTTTTCGCACATCTCGCCTCAAATTCAGCGGAAGCTCGTTTCAAAATGGACGCGCGATGCCCATCAAACTCAAGTTAGCTCAGTGGGTGCTGTTCATAACTGTTGTTTTCTGGGGGGTGAGAGCACAATGGTCAAGTCCTATAGTCAGCGGCACCAACAATGGAAAACACGGGGAATAATCGCTTCTCGACATCGACATCCTGCACTTTCCAGCTAATCCCGGGGCTGTTGTTGTGGTGGCCATCAGGAGGCCACAATGCTAATGACAGGAACGATCCTAGTGAAACGGAAATCGCCACGTGGACATGTCAAAAGTTGTGTTCAGATATAATTTTATTGAGTATGTTGGTAGAGAGTACCAAAATTATGTAAAACTAGTTTGAACATTTTCAAAACTATAATTTTACAGCAATTTGACCAACTTTAATCGTGTCCAGAAAACTCAAGTTGAGAAAAGCTGCGGTTAGTTTACCAGAAATGACGACGACGACGACGGCGACGCTGACGATGGACCAATTCCGATTAATCATTCAAGCGAGTTGAGCACATTTCCGTTTCCGGTGGGTTCATTAGGGAGCGGTACCGCTCGAGTCAGAAGCAGGACCTCAAAATGAGGCCAGCTGGAACGCTCTGAAGCTTCATCATCAGGTGATGATGGTGACTCCGTAGCTGATTGGTTTCTTGACTTCAGTTCCACCAAATCTAAGTTGGCCACGCCACATCCCACATAATTCACGAAAATTTAGTGGAAACAATTTCGTCCCATCATGGCCCACTATGATTTCGCAAAAAGAAGCTCACTAACTCAATCCAACCGTGCCGGGTCATCTTACTCATTCATCCAAGGAACCCACGTCCCACGGACACACACAATTGAAATAACTTGGCCGAACTATTTGAAATGTTACTTTCGCAGATAACACCGACGCCCCCATCCGGACGCCATAAATCGTTCAAGTTTGCAACTTTTTCGCTCGACCATTTTGTGTGTAATATATATCATTGACTTTTCCGTTTGCCTCTTCAAGGAAGAGGGGAAGAAGGGTGGTTTTATCTCCTCAAACAAAAGGACGAGCACCTCATATTTCCCGGAAACCCGGACTCGAGACAAGCATATTAATTGCACTCATTTGATCACCTGCAGCGGAGAGAGCATTTTGGTGTTTTATGGAACTCAATCTGGTCTTGCGAAATTATCTCGCTCTCGTTCCGCCCGGAAAGTGTGGAATTAATTCAGGTCCATAAATTTGATGGCGACGCTCGACTCGTTTCAATTAAAGCACGCAAATTACCCATCCGTTGAAGGGATTTAAAATAGATGAAAGAGATGACGGAATGACGACGATAGACAGCAGTCGTTGGTGATGAAGAGGGTGGAAGCAATCCTACGACACGACGAACCGGCGTTGACGGCGTTGAAGTCGTTGATGTCTGCTGGGTAATGAAATGACATTTTGACGAGGGTCGTTTGTTTTTTGGTGGGAAAATTCATTTAATCTTAGGTGTTTGAAGGATTGAGGTGACACATTTGATAATTTGAAAATTTTACAGAAAAGCTTCAATTTAATTTTTTAGCCGAAAACGAAGAAAAATTAAAAAAATATCCATGATTTTTTTTTTCTTTTGCCATAAGTTTTTGTATCGTCAATAATTTATTTTAGTTTGAGGTTTTCATTGATTTTTATGTAAAATTGTCCGGGGAACACGATGGTGAAAAATAATAATATAATAATAAAATAAATAGGAACGGGTAAATACCACATTTTAGACAAACAATATTAGGAAATTATATTTCTTCGCATTTCTAGAACAACCTGAAGATGAAATTTTGTATTATAATAGTGACAAAGTCACTATTATAATACAATCTATTAAAACAATGTTTATCCTTGACTAATCCTTGAAATGATATTTTGATGCGGCCGGTTACATTCTTAATAACTTTTTTCAAAATTATTGACCCAAAAATCGATATTTTGATACTTTAAACAACTTTAAATCAGTTCTGTGGGCATATTTAAATTAAGTGGGAAATTTTTGTTGAATTTCTTTAGGATGCAGTTATTTCTTTAAAAATAAGTAAACATCAAAGTAAACATGATGATATCACGAAGTTGAAGATGAAAAAATCCCTGATTTTTTTCTGCGTTTTTAAAGCTTGATTTTTGCTTGCGCTTTTGCAATATCCTGAAATCATTCAAAACTTTTTCAAAAAGTAAAAAAAAAAACACGTGTACCGTAAAACGGGGTGACTTTGATAGCCGGGGTGACTTTGATAGGTTTGCGATTTTTCCGAAAAATGAAGAGTACAATTTAAAAACGTAAGGAATGGTTCCTCAGTTCCTCAAGAAGAAGTTTTCATAAAATTTCGAAGAGTTTAAAAAGTTAGTTAACTATAGTTAAGAAAATGTTAATGAAAGTCATTATTTTAAACTTCTCAAAGTGTCATGATTTTCTCAATGAACATGATTTTGAATCGGAAAACGGAATGCATTTTCGGATTCTTTGGACAATTTTCCACTAGGAGAAGATTCAATAAGTTTGTAAATAATAAATAATATGTGTTTTTGAAACACAGTTAAAAAAAATCTTCAAATTTATAGGCATTTTCAGTTGAACAAATTTCATGTAAAATGTTTAAACTTGTGATTCGTGCTTCGAATTCAGTATAAAATGCAATATAAATCAATAATTTTATAAACAAAACTAGTTTTAACAAATTTCAGGCAAAATTCCGACTTTTCAGCAATTTTACCTAAAATTTATATGTATTTTGTTAAAATGCTTATAAACTTAGTTAACTTAACATAAATATTGATTTTTTTCTTACAAACTATATCAGCTACTTTAGTGATGGTAAATTTAACGTAAAAATAAAGTTGGAACATCTTAAATATGTTTTAGCAAGAAAAACTATGACTATCAAAGTCACCCCGGAATTAAAACTAAGAATTTTTAACGTAACTATTTTTCTAAACACTACTGAAAAAACTTTTTTTCCAAAATAGTGCATGGACTTAGTGTGGCCTACCCCAGTACATGTTTTAAAAATAATAATCTTGAGAAAACCCTTACCTGTTGGAAAATATTCTAAAAACAATTTGAAATCCTATCAAAGTCACCCCGGTTTACGGTACCAATAGTTCTATTCATAATCTACAACTATACCCAAACACCACATCGATAAGAAAATGTCATTTCAAGATACAGCTTTTCGAGTATTTGCATTTTGTATGACTAGCACATATTAATGTTTCGAGACATAGGAAATTTCATCCAATTAAAAAAAATATAAGGATTACGCATAGGGGAACTATACCCTTTCTCAGCCTATTTCTATTATCGGCCTATCAGCACTTTGATCATGAATTACAGCTTATATAAAGTGTTTTTGACTGTTCCAAAGTAATAAATAGCTCAAATAAAAGTGAGCAAGCAACTCTCCATTGTTGAAACATCTGAAAATGTTGATTTAATCGCAGAAACGGCAAAAGTGATGAGAATTGGTCGAACGGCTTAGTGTGATTAAAATGGGTATATTTCCCCTATATCAGAAAAAAATACTGCAGATGAAAATAGACATCATTTTTCTGAACCAGGATGAAAAGCTTCATCCCCTTGTTTATGACCTGCCCTTCCCGTTATGAGACATTTACGATAACCACACAGCAGTCCAATTCTCGCAAAGCCAAACAAATAGTCACAGGTCACTGTGATAGTTCTGCCACGACCCGGTCCATTCTGCCACCTCTATGTCATGGCTATCTTGATCTTGGGACTCCACGAACCTCCACACACGGCCCTGCTTTTCGGTGTGTCAAGAAGATTCCTCTTCCGAGGCCATTATCGTGTTCATCATCAACTCCATTCCGGCTGGGACCTTTTTGAGTCGGACCATATCAAGATCCACTCCCGAACGTGAAATGGAGCAAATAAACGTAGAATTAAAATCATAACAGTAAAAATTAAGCAATAAAATTTAACGATATTAGCGGTGTGTGTGTGTGTGAGGGGTTGTGACTTGTCAAAGACAGGAAACTGGTTCTGAACTGGAACTGGTGTCCTGGAAGGATGTGTTGCCATTAAAACACACACTCACTCACACGTCTCAGACTGAACTAACTAACTTCCTTCCTGACCTGTCCTGATGTCCTCCTGTTGTTCTGTTCTGGGTTCTGGGAGTGTCAGTGCGGCAACATCGTCCCCGTACGATGTGGTTTTATCAGGTAGATAAACCAACTCGTCTATCATTTGCTCTGCTCTGGCTCTGGAAAATGTGGTTTCACTTCCGGACGTCGTCGGTTTTGCGCTCCGGTACCTCCTTGCCCGTAATGTTCCGAAACGGTTTCGGTGCGGTGCGGTGTGGAGAACTGGATGTGGTCGACCCCGCAAATGAATATGGTCTCACCGGAGCATCAGCAGAAAATAAACACGTTCCCAGCATCTCAGCAGTGTTGAGGGGTTTGCTCTGCTTTTCAAAAGAAAACTACTTTTGCGTAATAACAGTATCGTGTGGCTTTTCCACAAAATTAAATTGAAATGAACCCTCCTGTCGCCAACGTCGCAGGCTTTCGACACTTTGAACCCAAACAAAAAAAAGAGTATTCAATTCCAGTGGGGCTCGTTTCGCAACCAATAAGTAGCACCTTGGAAACGTGATTAGATTGCATTAAGGAGACGTACAAAATGGACCGCCCATTAGCAGCTCGGGTTTATTCTCGCAGGATAATTGAACCAAAGTAGGCCGGGGAATCAGCAAACGGCGAAAACAGATCGAGATCAAAGATTTTGCGGTGAATTTGGATGGCCTACTTGACGATACTCCGGGGGGAAGGCAAAGCCTACTATTATCTTCTCGAGCACGCCAAGTCACACAGGTAGCGTTGATAATGGTTATTATTGAAAACGTGAGCACCATCTTTGAATCTTGTCGGATGGGTAGAATATCAAAGGGGGAAAAGGACATTTCCCAAATTCAAATTGAATGAAAAATTTGCACCCCTCAAGGGTATCATTAGTTTGGGAATGATTCTCGATTGGTCCGGAAATGGAATTATCCTTTCAATTTGCAATCACCAACGAGCGTGTGCTTGTTCAGATAGGGTCAAAAAACGACAATTTTGCTGAATTGAATACCATCAACATGTGCGTTTGCTGTCGAATAGGAAAGTGGCAATTGAATTTTAAAAAGGAGAATGAAAGTGGGGATCATTTTTCCAACATTAAAATACTGTCCAGACTCGATTACCGGAAGTTCGATTTTCCGAAAGTTTGTTTGAGATTTCGCATAATCGAATCATGAACAAAACAAAAATCGTGATTTTTATTATTTTACTTTTTACATCAAATTCAAGTTCTACGACCCCATTTAAGTCAAATTTTAATTGTTTATGCCATTTTAATTACAAAATGAATTTGGCCGCCATATTGGAATAAAAAAACTTAAGTTAATTTGAGGGGTCATACTTAAGCTCGAAAATCAAAAAGAAATTACCTTTGAAATGATTCAAGAATTTTTAAACTGTGCAAATCAGACATTTACATGATTTTGTCTTGACCTTGTTACGGATAGAAATCCTGTTAGCTAAGGTAAGGTAGGTCATCAAATTTGTTAACAATTAAATGATTTCAAAAATCGTTAACATTTTTTTTATTTTGAACAACAATGTTGTCGATTTTGAAAACATTCACAGCGAAATCGAACTTTTTTTTAATATTTTGGGAAAATTAAAAAAAAATTAGGATTTTTCTACTCTGCAAATGTGTATGGAAATTTTGTTGTTTTACTTGCATCATTTGGTCATCACTTTTTTGGATAATTTGTGGAATAATTGGAAATATTTGAAAATATGTAACTGGCCATTTGGGTACCTAGAGGCAGAAAACAGTATCTTACCTGAGTCTGAAATTGGCTAAAAATGAAATCAATTTCAATACATCTTTTTTGTTTTATAAACATTTCAAGACCAAGTTGACAGCTTTGGTTTGTTCGACAATGTTTTGAAACATAACATTTTCTATTAGATTTTCTTTTTGAGAACATTTCAATTTTTATTTTATTTTTTCGATTTTTCTCATCACTCTAGAGTTACAATGGATTGCCCATATTTGGCTCACAAACTTAAAATAGTCCTGAGAACATTATACAGCTTATGGAGCGAGGTTATGAATTATATTCGCATAATCTTTGCACCCTACCCTATTAACATTTAAGGTTTTCAATAGGCCATAACATCCTATTTAGGTTGTATCGGGATGTTTTAATGATTCAAAAAAATATTATAAAAAAATATTATATGCGTAATTCTCTACCAACTCACACGAAATCGGGAAAAGTTGCCCCGACCCCTCTTCAATTTGCGTGAAACTTTGTCGTAAAGGGTAACTTTTGTCCCTGATCACGAATCCGAGGTCCGTTTTTTGATATCTCGTGACGGAGGGGCGGTACGACCCCTTCCATTTTTGAACATGCGAAAAAGAGGTGTTTTTCAATAATTTGCAGCCTGAAACGGTGATGAGATAGAAATTTGGTGTCAAAGAGACTTTTATGTAAAATTAGACGCCCGATTTGATGGCGTAATCAGAATTTCAAAAAAACGTATTTTTCATCGAAAAAAACACTAAAAAAGTTTAAAAAATTCTCCCATTTTCCGTTACTCGACTGAAAAAAATTTGGAACATGTCATTTTATGGGAAATTTAATGTATGTTTTTTTAAATACGTTTTTTCGGAATTCTGTGTACGCCATCAAATCGGGCGTCTAATTTTACATAAAAGTCTCTTTGACACCAAATTTCTATCTCATCACCGTTTCAGGCTGCAAATTATTGAAAATCACCTCTTTTTTCGCATGTTCAAAAATGGAAGGGGTCGTACCGCCCCTCCGCCACGAGATATCAAAAAACGGACCTCGGATTCGTGTTCAGGGACAAAAGTTACCCCTTAGGACAAAGTTTCACGCAAATTGAGGAGGGGTCGGGGCAACTTTTCCCGATTTCGTGTGAGTTGGTAGAGAATTCCCCAGTTGAAAGACGCAACTTTTGGTACCCAAAAGTTCAATTATTCAAATTATCACCTTTCATTTGCGTCTCAGATGGCACAAATCTGTAAAATTGGTGCGTAGGTATGATTATTTAAAAATAATAGTTTTTGCAAAAATTCACAAAAAATTACATTTTTGGAACCACCCTAGCACGTCATAGGTAACCTTGATGGCAAAAATACGGGTCTAATTATTTTTGCCAAGAAATATTCAGAAATTTTTTGAACTCGATCGAAATTTTTTTCTGTTTTTGCTTTTGCTGTATAAATAGCGCATATTTTGATGATTTTTGATTCGAATTTTATCCCTAATTAAATGTTGTGAAAAATGTGTCAAGTTGTTCTCCAGGATTTTGCACTTTTTTCGCCATTTGTCAAAAGAAGTCATTTTGTATCATTAGATTTTCCATACAATCCTCCACACAATTTTGGGGGCTGTTGGATGACCTGGGTATGTAAATGTATGAAATTCCGTATCTTGAGAAAGGATTTTCTGATAGATTTTGTGTCTTGGTGAATGTTGTTGGTTGTGATTAGAACTTTTCGAAATAAATCTGTTGGGATAAAATCAGCGTTTTATTCAACTTTATTCAACTAAAGTTTAAACACTCAAAATATGTTTTTTTTTTAATATTTTCGATATTTTTTAAAATATTTTAGGACAGTTTTCCTTCTGATGGTGCAAAATTTGGTAAGGATATTAGAATTAAAAAAAAGGTTTTCGGAAAATTTCTAAAACTCGAACTTTAAAATTGTTATCAATAATTGTTTAAAACTAAATCGAATTTGCAATGAACACCAATTTTTTTTTGATAAATTGTATCGTTTTCAAGTTAAAGTATAGATTTTTTGTTTTTATTTTTATTTTTTTTTTTTGTATTAAAACAATACTTTCTGAAAGAAAAGCACAAAAAAATTTTTGAAAGGCTTCGAAAATTTCCTACAATTTCTCTCTGAAACATTGTAAATCGGGCAATTAATTTCTGAGATATAGTCTTACAAAGAATTTTAATCGATGAAAATGAATAGTCAAGAGCCGAGCGACAAAACTTTTGAAAATATCAGTCTTAGCGTAAATAAAATAAATAAACTTCTATAAATTTGCAAGGCTAAATCATTGCATCGACTTTGATTAAAAAAGGTGCAGTGTTAATTCTACAAAAATATTCCAGAACTTTAGAAACTTAAATTGCACGTCACGATGTGGTTATTTTAGCTACAGGCGTTTCATTTGCTAAGCAATATTTTGGATTACTACCCCGTAAAAAGCCCAAAGATGAAGTTCTTCGTCAAGAATAATTGCGCAACTTTTTCCGATGAATATTCAATAACTAAAAATGCACACCAAACACGTTAGTCTCAATTTCACCCTAAAAAGCTTCAAACCAGCATAAACTCTTTCCAACAATCCCAAACATTCCAGTGATATGTACCCCCTGAAAGTAAGTGTTCTCACTCGGCAAAACTTTCCTGCTCGTTCGTTAGCGACTTGCACATCTTTGCTCAAACTCTTCCTGGTTGTGTTGAAAAGGTAGACGGATGACACATTTGTTTGTGTTCCTTCTCGAGTCATCGTCTTCGTCAAAGTGGCGCAAAGTTTGAAGGATTGTTACCTGTTTTCTTCTGTGCACACAAAGTTTGCCCAAAGTGCTTGTGATAGTTTGTTCGTTTTTCAGTTGGTCTTTTCTGGTCGGTTTCATTGGTGCAGGATCAACTTTTGAGCTCTTTTTTGAAGATTTTCCACACGTCAAAAACAACTCCGATGGGCGTTCTTTCCGCAGAATTTTCCACATCACGTCAAGCTGTTACAGCTAAACCGGCTGAGCTAAATAATAAACTTGTTGCGAGAGGGGATTAGCCTGCTCTCTCTCTGGATGGTGTTGCAAAGGCATCGGAAGCCCATTGGCGTGCATGTTTAGCACTATTCATCGCCGGTCCCGGTTAAGGGCAGAGCAAACACAGCAACAGAGCGAGAACCATTGCGAATTTATTGCCGTGTTCAAATCGACGGGACACGGAAGGTTTGAAATTTCAAAAAATTTAAAATGTTAAAAAAATCCAGAAATAATTTTAGAAAAGTGTTTTAAATAAATTAATTTTGCGAATTTTAAGAAGTTTTTGTTAACTTAATATTTCAGTTCAGCGAATTTCCCAGAACCACTCACTCTTTCACCAAGTTCACCCGTCAGGGCAAATGCCAGCCTGCCAGGGAGAGAGTGCACAGCGGAGTTTGTTGCGCTCGTTGCATATCAAAGTGCAACTGTGCTTCCACACCGCATCGTGACTCGCAGTGGAACTGACTCTGGCGCGCCCTTCTGATGGACGTTTGCTCGCACAACAACAAGGGGGTCTGCATAATTTAGCTTCCCATCACGTAAAACTATGCCACGTGGACCTAGGCCACAGCTCAGGCTCTCTATTTTCATGGCTCAAACATATTATATTGACCGACGAGTGCCGACAGCAGCTTCAACTTTAGAAACTGGCAGAGTTTTAGTAGCAAAATATTCCCTTTAAAAAATATAGCAATAAAAGTTTAATGGTTTAAACAGTTCAATTTCAATGTGAACATGTAAATTCACCCTTTCAAACCGTTACACAAACATCAAAAGTAACTCATCTCTGAGGCTCATCTATTACCCATCTATCTCACTGTTCCCATCTGTTTCACCGCGGGGTCTCGTTTAGCAATTACAACTTGATCAATGCGATACCACGCACACACACACACACACACACACACACACACACACACACACACACAATGTCCATTGTGAGCGTGCATTGTGAGCCCGGCTCCAAACTATCAGTCTAATGAAATTCTAATGTCCACGTGCACGTGCCCACGCTCTTATATCCTGTGCTGACCAAAAACCGCCAACCACCGCCAACCGAACACGTGAGTTCATATTGTGAGCAAATTCCCTCGTCCAACCAAACGCAAAAGAGTGCACATTCTCCATCACGTGAATTTCAGAGGTCTAACTGGCTGGCTTGTATCAAAGGAGACTATGACCAACAGCAGCTGCCTGCACGCTAGCATAAATAAGGTGCAAAATGCGCATTCCATTGCCTGCTGTGTTGGATGTAACCCTTGTTGGTCTGTTAGATTATTCCTATTCGTTCATTCTATTTTTTGTTCAAATCAATCCTAAATTCAAGAACTGAGAAAAAATAGATAATTGTCAATGGGTTCAGTGAAAGAAAAGTTGTGAAAATATTTATAACTGGACTGAAATAGGAACGTTTCTATAATTTAAGAAAAAAAAACATCAAGATTTTAAAGGTTGATATTGAATAAAAAAGGGGTTTGCTCTATAGTATTGCCTTGGCGTTCTCGATTGCGAGATTCCTACTCGAAACTTGGTGTTCAAAGATTTGATTGTTGAGACAATTGCAAACCTCTTTTAACACCTAAGTTTCCAAACACAATGGGATTCGAACTGACGACCTTTGGATTGTGAGTCCAACTGCCTACCAGCGACTCCACCGATACAGAATCCAGGGAGACGACTCCTACACCTGAACGATCTAACCTTTGTTAGACCGGGGCCAACATTTACTTCCCCGTCCGACGGAAGGTGTGATCAGACAAATCTCGTCTCAAAAAATGCCACCGGGACCGTCTGGGATCGAACCCAGGCCAACTGGGTGATGGGTAACCACGCTTACCTCTACACCACGCAGAGTTTGATGTGTAATATAATTGATTAATTTTTGATATATTATTGATTTACGTGTTTAAGATAAACGAATTTATGAATAAAAACGTTACTTAATCCACCCTTAGGTGGTTGGTGCCTTCCTCACATTTAAAGAGTGCTATCCAAAATGCAAAAAGTGCGTAAATATCACTTAAGTGCTTATAACTTCTGATAGGGATGTCAGATATTCAATGTTTTGAATACCTATCCAACGATTTGTCGCATGAGAGATCCGGACAACGTTTTCATCAACATAACTGAGATCCGGCCTCCAAAAAGCGTATAAATAACACTTAAGTGCTTATAACTTTTGAAAGATTTGTCAGATCTTCAATGTCTTGGAAACGTTGGAAAGGTCTTTTAAATACCTTTCTAAAAATGTATAGCATGGTGGGTTTTTTTACAAAAACCACCCTTTTTACAATCTTCCGGACTTCTGTAAAAATCGTTTTTTAGCATAACTTTTGAAGTACTTAACTAAACTGCATAATTTTTAATAGCGACTTATGGGACCTCAAGACGGATCGAATGACGCTAAACGGACAAAATCGGTTCAGCCAATGTCGAGATAACCGAGTGACAATTTTTTGATCAACATCCCACCACACACACAGACATTTGCTCAGAATTTGATTCTGAGTCGATAGGTATACATGAAGGTGGGTCTTGGAGGTCTAATTGACAAGTTCATTTTTCGAGTGATTTTATAGCCTTTCCTCAGTAACGTGAGGAAGGCAAAAAGTAAAGTATGACTTCTGGTCAGCAGGAATTCTTCACATGAATTCTCTAGTGGTTATTTGTTTGTAATACAGTGGACACTCTGGCAGTCGATCTTCTCGATATCAATATTGCTCCAGCTGTCAATAAATTGTTCAGTCCCTGCAAATAGATTGCTTTGATTTTTCATCCTTTAATTTGATAGCTCCCGCTCTCGACGGCCCCTTCAATATCGACAACGAGAGAGTCCACTGTAATTTAATTACTATCTCATAGATTTCAATTCAAACAAAAGAATTCAAAGATTTATTTGAACAACTTCGAGAAAATCATGTAAAAAAAAATGATTTTGATTTGACTCTATCAATACTCAGCAAACAATTGCTTAGTCCATCAAATCTGTTTAAAATAAATATTAACAGTTCACTCATAGAATAATCAGATGGTTTATAATAATAAAATTTAGAAGTCTCAAAAACATTTAAAATATTTTTTTATTCTGATTTATTTAAAATAACAAAAACCCTACAATTTTGAAGATTCTACTGTATCAGACTTTAAGCATCAGCCTTGAATTTTTTACATTTTTCTAAGGATGATCTTTTGTATGAAATAGATGATTTAATATTTCATCATATTGGTTTGTAGTAAAAATTGGCAAATTTGATGTAACGTTTTAAAATTGGGCAGCTTTCTCGCAAAAAAAAACATCCACAGAAAAGTGTTATGAAATCATTCGAAAATCTGTATCTCAGAAAGGAATTTTTTGATCGATTTGGTGTTTCGGCAAAGTTGGTTATGATTAGGACTAATATTATATGTAAATAAATGTAAATAAATAATTCTACCTTCATCGATTTTTTTGTAATTTTATGATATGGTTTATTAGACCAAATTTTTTAGCTACAGGATAGAACGGACGTTTGTTGGTTAAGCTTAGATTTTTTTTTTAAAAGCGGTTTTTGTAAAGTATTGAGAATGCACGCAATAAAAATTCAAAATATCATTTCAATCACGATATAAATTTCATAAGGGTTCTAAGTTTCACATTTGAATATTGAAAATAAGTTCAATGGGTTTCAATGTATCGTGGGTTGAGGAGTTAAAACTTAGAAAAAACTCAATAACGGTAATTTTCATTCTTTGCAATGCCATATATCTCAGCTACCAAAGGTCAGATCAACAATACAAAGTTCAGACTCGATTATCCGATTGTCGGTAGTGAAATTTTGCCAAGGCCTTCGGATAGTCGAGTCTGTACTGTATTCAAAAGCAAGTTGGGGACCATCCATAAACCACGTGGACACCTAAAGGGGGGAGGGGGGGTATGGCGATTGTCCACGCTCCATATAAAAAAGGTTTTTTTTGTATGGACAATTGTCCACGAGGGGGGGGGGGGGTTGTGATTTCCAAAAAAGTGTCCACGTGGTTTGTGGATGGTCCCTTGTTGAAAATTTTCTAAGATTTTTAAAGGTTTTTTTTAGATTTAAATATAAGATAAGATTAGATTAGATTAGATTAGATTAGATTAGATTAGATTAGATTAGATTAGATTAGATTAGATTAGATTAGATTAGATTAGATTAGATTAGATTAGATTAGATTAGATTAGATTAGATTAGATTAGATTAGATTAGATTAGATTAGATTAGATTAGATTAGATTAGATTAGATTAGATTAGATTAGATTAGATTAGATTAGATTAGATTAGATTAGATTAGATTAGATTAGATTAGATTAGATTAGATTAGATTAGATTAGATTAGATTAGATTAGATTAGATTAGATTAGATTAGATTAGATTAGATTAGATTAGATTAGATTAGATTAGATTAGATTAGATTAGATTAGATTAGATTAGATTAGATTAGATTAGATTAGATTAGATTAGATTAGATTAGATTAGATTAGATTAGATTAGATTAGATTAGATTAGATTAGATTAGATTAGATTAGATTAGATTAGATTAGATTAGATTAGATTAGATTAGATTAGATTAGATTAGATTAGATTAGATTAGATTAGATTAGATTAGATTAGATTAGATTAGATTAGATTAGATTAGATTAGATTAGATTAGATTAGATTAGATTAGATTAGATTAGATTAGATTAGATTAGATTAGATTAGATTAGATTAGATTAGATTAGATTAGATTAGATTAGATTAGATTAGATTAGATTAGATTAGATTAGATTAGATTAGATTAGATTAGATTAGATTACATTAGATTAGATTAGTTCAGAGATTTCACAGTAAATAATATGCAAATTTGGAAGGTGTGAAGTTGGTATAAAATAAAGGTATAAAATTTATAAAGATAACAATCTGTAATTCTGAAAACAGTTTGAAAAAAAAAATGTCATTCACTGTGGGTCCGTACCGGTTTGATTACTCTGTGAAGCAAAAGTTCTGGAATTTGTCCAACTACAAAGCAAGAGCTGCTGTTTGTGGGTCATGGCTTGCCTCGACGCGAAACCGCGCGGTCTTCACCACGGTGGCTTTGTTCTGTTCCTGTCCGAAATGAATTGGAATATAAATAATTGGTCGCGAATTACAGGCACCCCGCGGGACATTTCTAGGTTCTTGGTTCGGTTGACCGTACCATGTGGTGCGGAATTGAAGTTTATTGTTGCTGTTGTTGTTCGGGTGCTTGTTTAACGAATGTGATTGAGTTTGGAACCGTATGTTGGATGAAACTGTGCTGACACATGTTTGACCTCTCGATTGATTAAATTTTTGAGGATAGGCGATTCTTTAATGCCTCCCTGAAAATTAATTTTCCGCGATCCCTTGTTCCAAGTAATAAAATAATTGTCCGCAAATATCGCGTACTTAACTCGCTGAAAACCACACGCCCATATTCCACGCACTTCATTAAAATTTTAACTGCGACTGTTGCAAAGATCACGCCCAACATGATTAAAATCCACTCCAACGTTGGGCCTCCGGAATCAAATTGTAGCATTCGCTCTGGTACCGTGCCCTGTGGTACCTTTTGATCATTACGAATTAATGATGTCACCGTACTTGAACGAAAGTCAGAGTGAGATGGATGCTGCGTTGGCTTTTGGCAATTATTTTTGCAATCTCGTAGCAACACACAGGCTTACAACACAGGGGGAGCTTTTTATGTTTCAATTTTCCATGAATGAGAAGGGTTTCTTTTTTTCGTAGGGGTAGTGGTATGTTGTGACAATACAGCTTTGTTACAGTTATTATTTTTAAATTTAACCAAAATGGAGCATTTAAAACAATTCTCCAAACATTTTAAAATTATTTCAAATATCACAAATTACCACACCAGTGAAAAGTTCCACGTATGATGCGACATTTTTCACTTATTGAATTTTTATTATCCCATTCCGGGGTAGGTTTTAATGTCTCCCCACGTCATAATTATATGATGCAGGATTTTATTTTTCCACCCACGCTCTTGTGACAACCGGAATTTAAAAAAAAGGTAAAACGGCTTTTTGTAAGCGTTCGCCCTATTGGTGGGTGGATTGGCGTGCCTTGTTAAATGGTTTCATTTTATGGGCTCATAATTTAAGCCGACGACGGTAACGAGCTCAATTGCAGAACAGAATCATGTTTGGTTTAACGGTTTTGTCTCTTTAATCAATTTACTGCACAATTGGCTGCTGGGGGAGATCATGCAGTACACTTATTGGATTCATAAGGATTGTCCTTTATATGGAATTATAATCGGCAAATGTTAAATTATTCCAGAAGTTGCTTTTATTACATTTTTAACTTAATTTTCTTAGAATTCATTACGTTTTTGCTAGCTTAAACAAATTCAATGTCGATCACTCCTTTGATGTAGTATTTTTAATTGACATTTCTATATTTCTGCTATTTTAAGGCCAATATTGAGCTTAGTTCAACACCAAAAATCCATTACATTTTGTCCTGGACCAGCTGTCCTATAGTTTAGCTGGAAATCATCAAACGAACCTTTCAACGACAGGGGCTGACGGTTTCGTTTACGTATTTGCAGTGTTTAATCAACGGCATCCGTCCGTGTGTCGAGTGAAACCTGTTTGGATTGACTGTTGACCTAACACTGTTTCACAGTTAAATTGTAAGTTGAAGTTTTCCTTTGAAAAAATAATTTGAATAAATAAATACTTGACAATGGATTCATTTTTTTTTTTTGAAAATGTTATAACTTTTGTCACACCGTGTCCCCTCGTCAATATGTCGCCGCTCACTTTGATGATGTAAAACTGTGGCACAGTTTCAGTTTTTTTTCGAAGCCAGCTTTTGAATAACTCTGCTTTTCATTCCCTTAACGTGCTTGCCTCGTGGTGGTAAATTCAACTCTTTTTTTTTGGGTCATCTGGACGCCCATTGAATGAAATCCATCCCGAAAACGTGCCAGAAGCACCTTGACACATTGCGGGCATTTCGGGAATGATAACGTGGGACTCGATTTGATTAGGATGTTTGAAAAGAGAATTTAAACAAAAAATCTGTTCGGAACAAAAACAAATTTATGAAATCAGAAAGCATCCTCACTCCCCTTTAAGTTATTTTTTTATTTTATCACGTTCTTCAAATAAATAACGGTAATTATTAAACTAACACTGGGACAATTTTAGAAAACATTATTATATAAGCAATTTGCATTAAAAGTTTGTACAATTAAATAGCGTTATCATTATAACAAAAAGTTCTGAATTAGACATTGCTTCAAAATTTCTGACATTTTATTATTTTTTTGAAATTCTTTTATTGAAAATCGGCAATTGCTTGATTTTTCCGCCTCTAAAATTAGGCGGAATTTCTATGTATAACTTTTTTTATTCGAATTTTAAATCAAATTTTAAACTCTAACTTAGTCAAATATTATCCGTTTCTGACTATCCTTGCTACACAGTAAGAAAAATAATGTATTTTCGGAAGGTTAAATTTGTATCGTATAATATCGTGATGTAAAATTTTACTTTTTGCCTTTCTTACAAAAGAAAGGTTTAAGGTTTGCTTTTGAAAAAACGCTTTACTCAGAAATCTCAAAAAATTGTGCGCGGTGAGGAGTCGTCCCAGAAAAAAATCCTATTACTAGAATGGAAGGTTAAAATGCGCTCTTTCGATTGAATTTTGGCCCGAAACCCGGAACTCAAAGTTTGATTTTTGAGAGCTTTCTGAAATACTTGAGCGATGTCTGTATCCGCTCTTAAAAATGTGTGTCTTCCATCATTGGAAAACCTACAATTTTTATATTTCAGATTTGTAACCATGGGATCGGAGACGAACATTTTATTTTTCGACCAATAAATGTGGTCAAAGCCATTTTTAGATGTTATTTTTTGGACTATTTTACAGATAACACTATCAAATTACAAGAATTCAGTTTCAAACAAAAAGCCATTCGAAAACATGCGCCATAAACTGCTTGGGTCCAAAATTTGAAGCTTTTCCAAAATGTATTTCCAGAGATATAGCCATATTAGTGTTTTTCGTCTTATTTTTACCCTATTTTTTCCTATTATTTTTTTGGTTTCATACATAATCACAAACTGAACATCAAATTCGAAGACCTGGCTCGTTCTCGCTCGAAAGATCGACTAGTAAAAAAAAACGCCAGCACATTTACGCTTGCGCGTTTTACGCTGCGCGTGAAAGTGTTCTTTTTGGGTTCTCATAATAGATCGACAAAGTGCAATAGCGATGCATATTTTTTAAAGTAATCATAGACTAGCATTAAAGACTGAGTACCCTTTATTTTCAATAAAAATGTCAATATTCTATGAATATTTTGCGGTAAACAAAAGTATTCGTTGTGCTTCATTGAAGTTGATATTGCATTTAAACTTCTAAGTTATGGGCAAAACAAAACAAAAAACAAAATTTTACTAGAAAGTTTGAGATAAATTCAAAAAGTGACCGAATCTTCCGACCGAATTAAGATTCACTTTAAAAAAGATAAACCAAAAAAAATCATTTAGTTTCACCTTTTTTTTCTTTAAAACAAGTTTCTGAATATTATTGATGAAGTTTTTCCAGATTAAAAAAAATATACTTCTGAAAAAAATTTTTTTTGTTCTCAATGAAGTATACAATATTTTTTAAAATGGAAAAAAATTGTTGAATTTGATCTTCTTTTTGTGCGAATTTTCGTAAAATAATATTAAAAGAAGAGAAATTTTACAGAAACTAATGAAAATTTTAGCAGTTTCTAGTTAAAAAAAAAACATTTTTTTTGTTGATAAAAAACATTTTTTTTTGATAAAAAATATTTTACGGATGCCGGATCCACCGATGTCCGGTGGACAGCGTAAACTAGTCATGCGAAGTATCAAACTTCTTGATTTTGTATGGAGAGTATCCTTAAGGTGTATTTTTGCCTCCTTGACCGGTTTCCAGGTTCTCCGGTGGCCAAAATTAAGGAAGAGATATTTTTTTCTCTCTCGATTGCAATCATCTTTTCATTCCTCTGAGAACATGTTAGCAATGCTTAAAAAACACCTTCCATTTGCTTTCATTGTACTCGCACATCATTGCTCCATATGTTCTTATCATTCCATACTTCACTTCATTTCACCTACTCGCTCATTGTGTTTGATTGATTAACCACCACCATTTCCCATTCGCATTCCTCAGCGCAAATACACCCCAAAGTACACAATTGACATCGTTCGACATCGAAAGAAGAAAAAAGAACAAAAAAACCGGTCCATGTCGTCGCGGCAGGGAAAACGCCTCAAAGAAATGTGATTTTTCCGCAACAAAAAGAGACTGCGAGTGAGTGAGTGACGGAGTTTGTTCGGCACATCGGCAGAAGAATCAAAGTCAGTCAGTGTGGGCGGGATTCACAAAACAGTGTGGTAGTTTTGCTACAATTTTCCCACGGCTATCGCATTTCCCAAGGCCCCCTCCATTCCTAGCAAGAGACTTTTCTTCTTGCATCGACGAATGGAAAACTCCCAGGGAAACTGGATAGTCTTTTTTGTTGTGTGTGTCAACTTTCCTTCGATTTGTTTTGAAAAGGTTTAACATAAATTTATGAAATTTATTCTGGTGCAAAATATGTGTTTGTTACAATTGCATGATTTTCAAAGTTAAAATTTATTAATTTTACTTTTAAAACATTTTAAAATCTTAGTTTAGGATGTCTCTTTGTGCTACAGTTGCAATGTCTGAGCACAACATGACTAAACTGTGCAAAGAAAGTGTCTTTCGGGTAGCCTCGGGGGAAGAACCAACAACAAGCGATGGAAATGTTGGAGGAAAATAAGCAATGATCCAATCCCCCCCCCCCCGCCCCAAAACATACACACACCAAAAGAGCCAAGAAAAATCTGTTTGTTTCGATGTCTCGCCACAGCATTTAAGGGATTTATTTTGGACAAAACCAGAAAAGGGATAAAAATAGCAGTTTGCGTGTATCAATAAAACAGAGGAAATAGTTGCACAATTCCTCGGTATCAGTCATTCCAGGCAAAATAGCATTCAGAAAAGTAGCTTTTCCATCCCCCGTGGGCATCCAACTTCCGACTGAATTTATCTCGTTACCCTACTTTTTCTCTTCGTCAGAAAAAAAAAGAAAAAAAAAAAGCAAGACAAGACACCTTACTGCTAGGTGGATGAGACCGCGACCGGTGGCAAACTTTGTCAAGAAGTAAATTTAGCGGAAATTTATGTAACTGATAAATCCGTGATGTACGTGTGCAACGCCGGAACCGGGAACACACCGGAAGGAAGCTGCAGCATGCCCAGCCACAGAAGGAGTTGAGAAAGGCACAAGGTTACGTACGGAAGATTTATTCCACTTCCGGCACTACTTTGCCCGAAAGTGGGAGCAAGGTTTTTAATAGTGGCATACAATTTATTGTACGGAGCTGGTTTGTACAGGCTAATGGTTCGTTTAATTTCAATACATTTAACAGCTCTGGTTGAAGGTTGGATTCAAGAAAATTGTCTGGTTTGTCTAACACAGAGGTTTTCAACGTTTTTCGTTCCATTACACCCCTTGTCTAATTTGCAAAAACTTCTTTCCCCCCTCCCCATTTTGAACTTGTAAATATCAATGCACATGCTCAAATATCACAATTTGAAAAATGTTCTCAGCAGAATTGCAAAAATTAATACAAATAAATAATCTGCAAATCCGAATTAATTTTCAAATAAACTAGTCATCATTTTAAAATTTCGTGTTTTTTCTTACTTTGCAGGGTTATTTTTTAGAGTGTAACAATATTCTACAAAGAGTAGAGCAAACAATTACAAAAATTTTGATATCTAGACATAAGGGGTTTGCTTATAAACATCTCGAGTTATTACGATTTTACGAAAAAAAGTTTTGAAAAAGTAATTTTTTGCGTTGCTGTTCTACAACTTTGTAGAAAATTGTTACACTCTAAAAAATAACCCAGCAAAGTTAGAAAAAAACACGAAATTTTAAAATGAAAAATTGTGTTCTGAATGAAAAAATGACCCTTCTGGGTCAATAAAGATTCGAAAAGTACATTAAATTTCCCATAAAATGACATGTTCCAGTAACGGAAAATGGAAGAATTTTTAAAACTTTTTAAGAGTTTTTTCGATGAAAAATACGTTTTTTAGGAATTCTTAGTACGCCATCAAATCGGGCGTCTAATTTTACATAAAAACCCTTCGACACCAATTTTCTATCTCATCACCGTTTCAGGCTGCAAATCATTGAAAAACACCTCTTTTTTCACCGTTTTAGGCTGCAAATTATTGAAAAACACCTATTTTTTTCGCATGTTCATAAATGGAAGGGATTGTACCGCCCCTCCATCACGAGATATCAAAAAACGGACCTCGGATTCGTGATCAGGGACAAAATTTACCCCTTAGGACAAAGTTTCAAGCAAATTGAAGAGGGGTCGGGCAACTTTTCCCGATTTCGTGTGAGTTGGTAGAGAATTCCCGAGCAGACGGAAATAACTTGAGAATAACATTTTTTTGATATTTGAAAATACCAGGCCAATAACATTTTATGTTATTTATAACAAAATTTGTTTTTCGACGTTATGATTTTTTTTTGTTATTGGATTGTTATTGTAATAACAGACTTATATCATTTTTAGTTATTCTTCGAACAAAACTTTGTTATTATTTTTTGTTATTTCAACAACTAATCCGAGCATCCCAATAACAGTTTCAGGTATTCTTCCATAACAAAAAATGTTATTCCAAAGTTGTTTTGGCTTACAACCAATACCAGACCAATAACAATTTTTTTTATGATAACATAAACTGTTATTAAACCCTTATGCAAAAATGGATTTTTCAAGAAGATTCCATAACACTTCCTGTTATTTTAACAATATTTGTTATTGAAATGGCACGAATTTTGTTATTACCGTCTGCCCGGGTTACCCTGAGTTTATTCAAAAATTATAATTATATAATCGTATTAAACGTAATTTGAACAAGAATAAATCTAGATTACTTTTTCAAAACCACCATTGCGCCATTGGTTCCCTATGTACATAGGACCTTTTGAAAAAAGTATGCCAGAAATCACTACAAATAATTATTGCAAACTTCAAAGACATATTTTTCATGTCATTGTTGAATATGTTTTAAATGACACTCACACAAGATTATAAAAATACATTCGGCAGTGTTGCCAATTTTTCAAAAATGTTATAATTTTTGAAAAATGTGGATTTTTTTTTAAAGATTTGAAGACATTTTTGACTTGATTAGTAGACTATGGATTTAGAATTATTTGGATTTATTTTAGTAGAATTAATGAAATTTGCAAGAAACAATTACTTTACATAAGGGCGTCCCAAAAAAAAATTAAAAGTGGTCAAATCGTTGGTTGTTGTAGTTGTTGATTTTATTACTGGTACTAAAGTCATTCAAATTTGATCACCATGGGCTTCAAGTCATAGTTAAATGTCATCTGAACAAATTTTTGTATGGATATGGTCCATAAAAGCTTGTGTTTGGGCATGGCAGGGCGTTTTTAGGAGAAAAAACTAACTTAATCCACCTATGTGGTTGGAGCCTTCCTCACAACAATGGCTGTACACAAGTTTCATCTATTTTTTAGATCCGGCTTCCAAAAAGTACATCGATATCACTTAAGTGGCCATATCTCAAGACAGGGTTGCCAGATCTTCAATGTTTTGGGCTCGTTGGAAAGGTTTTTTGATAATCTAACCAACGATGGGTCGGATGGTGGATCCGGACAAGGTTTACATACATTTAAGTGAGATCCGGCTTCAAAAAAGTACATCAATATCACTTAAGAGGCCATGTTTCGAGACAGGGTTGCCAGATCTTCAATGTTTTGGACTCGTTGGAAAGGTCTTTTGATAACCTAACCAACAATAGGTCGGATGGTGGATCCGGACATAGTTTACATACATTTAGGTGAGATCCGGCTTCAAAAAAGTACATCAATATCACTTAAGTGGCCATATCTCGAGACAGGGTTGCCAGATCTCCAATGTTTTGGACTCACTGGAAAGGTCTTTTGATAAGTTAACCAACAATAGGTCGGATGGTGGATCCGGACTTTGTTTACATACATTTAGTTGAGTTCCGGCTTCAAAAAAGTACATCAATATCACTTAAGTGGGCATATCTCGAGACAGGGTTGCCAGATCTTCAATGTTTTAGACTCGTTGGAAAGGTATTTTGATAACCTAACCAACAATGGGTCGGATGGTGGATCCGGACATAGTTTACATACATTTAAGTGAGATCCGGCTTCAAAAAAGTACATCAATATCACTTAAGTGGCCATATCTCGAGACAGGGTTGCCAGATATTCAATGTTTTGGACTCGTTGGAAAGGTCTTTTGATCACCTAACCAACGTTGGGTGGGATGGTGGATCCGGACATAATTTACATACATTTAAGTGAGATCCGGCTTCAAAAAAGTACATCAATATCACTTAAGTGGCCATATCTCGAGACAGGGTTGCCAGATCTTCAATGTTTTAGACTCGTTGGAAAGGTATTTTGATAACCTAACCAACAATGGGTCGGATGGTGGATCCGGACATAGTTTACATACATTTAAGTGAGATCCGGCTTCAAAAAAGTACATCAATATCACTTAAGTGGCCATATCTCGAGACAGGGTTGCCAGATATTCAATATTTTGGACTCGTTGGAAAGGTCTTTTGATAACCTTACCAACGATGGGTCGGATGATGGATCCGGACATAGTTTACATACATTTAAGCGAGATCTGGATATATGTGAAAACACATTTTTATACATAACTTTTGAACTACTTATCGAAACTTCAATCTGTATAAAACTCGATCTATGGGACCCTAAACCAAGTCGAATGCAACAGGTTCGGGTCAAATCGGTTCTGCCAGTGCCGAGAAACATGAGCTAGTTTGTTGGTCACATACATACATACACACACACATACACACACACATACACACAGACATTTGTTCAGTTTTCGATTCTGAGTCGATATGTATACATGAAGGTGGGTCTACGACGTTTTTATACAAAGTTCATTTTTAGAGCAGGATTATAGCCTTACCTCAGTGAGGAAGGCAAAAATGTATTTTTAAATCTCAAAAACGAGCCAAAAAATTGTGCATTAGTGTTGACTGTTTTAAACATATAAGAAATTTTACGGTGATCATTTTGCTTTTTTTAACATTCAATGTTTGTCCACACAAAGCCGAGATATTTGCATTTTAGTGAACAAAAAGTGACACATTTTCAAAATTCTTAGTTAATAAGCGATTTTAAGCTTACAACATTGGCTACTATGATTACAAACGGGAAGGCATATAGTTTGGATATTTTTATTTTGCTCGTTCAAATACGACATTTGTTAACAACATTTCATGAAAAAAACATTAGGTTTTCTTTCAAAAATTATAACATTTTGGCTTGTTTTGGGGAGTAATTTTTGAAAATTGTCAGCTAAAAAGTATAATTTTTTCGTCTTAAAACGCCCTGCCATGCCCAAACAAAAGCTTTTATGGACCATGTCTGTACAGAAAGCGCAAGGCGACAAAATTTGAAAGACTTTAGTATGATTGTTAAGCGTATTTCAGAAAAATACTACAAAAAGGCACTTTTTTCATTCATGCTCAGCGCACGAGTTGTAAACCTTTTTTTGAATTTTTTGTTGTATGGAAACATTGTTCCTGACATCCGAATGTATCATTCTAGGGGTGAGCACCAAATATTTGACAACTTTTAATTTTTTTTGGGACGGCCTACTTTACACGTATAAAATTTGATATATTTGATATCGTGCTCCATATCATATGTTAGGGCTCATTGAAAAATTCGCTTTGTAAAAAAATGTGTTAAGACATTGTGTAAGTTTTTTTTTGTGGTAATTTAATCAATTTAATTGTAATTGTGCCGTTTCTGCATATAATTGTAACGATTACTAACCGAAAAAATACACTTTTTAATTACCGTGCAAAGTTACAAATCAACAAAATTTAAAATGCAAAATGATGTATTTAATTGAAAAGCTGATCAATGTGGTTTATTGTAGATTCAAAAATACCATCAGCAAGTTTTCAAATCATCTCTTTTTCAGCAGAAATGATACAAAAATGTATTTTTTCAAATGATTAGACCTCCTGAATTGAAGTGTTTTGTAAACCCCTTGTGTGGCCTTTGTACAATGTCCAATCGCTTCCAAATTTTGTTGAGATTTAGAGAGGAACTTAGTTTCAATCGACAAAAAAAAAAATCAAGAAGAAATGCAATTTCAAGAATACTTTTGCAAGCGCAATTTTAAAGTTTTATTTAGTCTTATACGCATTAAAGCTGGCTCTATTTAAGGTTTCTCGTGAGGTAAAATATTATCCAAAAAAAATCAATCAATGTGGAAACCATTTAACCAGAATTAATGGTCCATTCCGTTAAGGGCGCGCGTTACGATTTGCAATAATCCTCTCCCATCTCACCTGCTTGGCACAGTATCCATTCATGAAAAACTGCGAGGGAAGTTGTTTTTTTTTTCAAGGTAGACGAGCACCCAAAAAGGTAACAGCTGTGCTGCAATCGGTGATTAATGGTCGCTGGGGGTACTTTAACACTGGCAATGGACCTGGTGGGGTGGAATGGTTTTCCGAAGAAATTCAACAGCAAAAACAAAATCGACCATTGAAACGGTCCAAGAGTTAACGATTTCACCTTTTTCGAGGGGGAGTAAATATTTGACTCCCGGAACGGTTTTTATGGCCATTCCCGTTAATGGGTGCTAATAAAGTGCCATTAATTTCCATTACCTGAACGGGTGGGGTTAGCTTTTAAACTTGCGCATTTGTTTTTGATTTTGAGGTTGAATTCAATAACTTTGTTAAGGCTGGAGATTTTTCCTTAAATTCTTTCAAGGTTAATTAGTAATTTAGTAATACTCTAGCATCCCCTGCAAGCAACTTTGACACCTCCTTCATCAAAATGGCACTCTCCACTTAAGATCGCCCCTCGCCGAAGGAATTCCGAAATTGCTATCGGATACAGGCAATTTCAAATTTCTCTCCCAGACAGCTTGAACCCTCGTACCGACTCACAGACTTCGTGCTTCCAAGAATGCTTCGCCCAGGTCCTTCTAACAAGAGCACTACGGGCAGGTTTCCAACAGTTCCAACGGAGAGTCCCACGCATAATTTAATTGAAAAAGCTCGCCCCCTTCTCCCACTCCCTTCAACTTTGCGTGGGCTTAGGAGGGTGAAGCTTTCACGTGAGACTGGGCTTTCGGGACTAATGAATGATAATTAATAAATTTCCCACCCGTTTTGGGGGAGGGAGGAGGGAATTGTGATAGATGCGAGGGTGGACACTAAATCAATAGCAAACCCACCCCACCCGCCCACCTTCGTTTCGTTTAATTGTCACAGTGTTAATTAGCTTATTGATCGAGTTTTTCGTGTTTTGTCTGGGATTGGTTGTGGGGGGAGGTGCAAGCTCGGTTGGTGTTAGCTGTCTGATTTAATAAGCTAAGTGATGGGCTGAATCAGATCAAGGTGGAATGTCCTAATTGATATTGGAATGTCTGGAAAGGCATTGCTGTGCCGATTTAAAATTCAAGTTAGCTACCACATATTATTTGATATTTCTGATTGCCTTTTACATTATTGAATGCATTTTTCAAAATTTTATCACCGCCATATTAGCCACCATTTTGGGTTTCAAACTTTCAGATCATTTGGGGTCAAATTATAGCTCAACGAGCCAAAATCAGACATTTTTATTTTGGCCAATTAGTCTACAAGCTTGAATATTTGGCAACCCTGTTCTGGGTAATGGCAACTTAATAATTATTTCCTGAATTTTCTTGAATTTGAACTTTTTCTTTTGTTTCAAAATAGTTTATTTGCGTTTTCCTCGACTCAAGGAATTTCCCTGCCCGTAACGATGCATCGATTTATTCGCCCTTAACCCTTATCGCAATCGAATTCCTTTCCCAAGTTATTTCCATTCCACTGCACACAATGCACACGATCCAGATGTCCCGAAACGGGCAACCGTGACGGCAATGTGGCAAGTGCCCAGAATTCCTCCCCACCTTCACCTTCATAAACCTTTCGCCAACCGAAGTTCTTTCGGCATGACATCCATTGCTCGGTTTTTACAACCAACCTTGCCTCTTCCAACCTTAATCCACATCCCAGCCACTAAAAACAACTCCCGCAATAAACCAGAAGGAAAATGAAAGCTCTTTTCGCTCTTTTCTTTTCTTTCGCTCCCTCCCAGATGCAAAATTACCCGCGTTGAAATTTTTACAACCCATCCCCCCCAACCCCACCGAGTCAGTGTCGCAAAAAGGGTTCACGACTTTTATTAGCCCCTCGCATAAAAACCCCCACCAAAAAAGGGGTGGTCCTCGCGGACTAAGCTGCGTGGTCCTCAGGCCAGGTAGGACAACGGAACAAGCTCACTGTGATGATGGCGGATTGAAGGTATTTTGGACTCGTAAAAGGCAGCGAGGCCTGCACGCGATAAGGGATGGAAGGACTGGGGAAATTTGAGCTTCTCAATTATGGAACATAAGCGCGTGGAATTTTGGGTCCTTTTCCGGGTTTCCGGCTAGTAATCCGTGGGGCGAGGAGGGAAAAGATTTTATGGAATTTAAAAAAAATGTTTTTTTTAGTTTTTTTTTATTCAAAGTTTTTAAATGTTTTGGTAGATGAATGGCAAATATATTTTTTTGCAATTCCGTCGTGAAACTACTTACTTTTCCTGTCATTATTGTACGACGAAATAGCCTCCTTTTCTGTACCAATAATAACAGAATCAAATAGTTGTTTCGAAAAGTAACACTTTTCAACATTTTTTTGATTTAAACGATTTATTGGCAAAATACATGAAAGTTTGACATAAAATTTCACTCAGTGTGTGTTTTTTGGAATTGCAAAAAAATGTTGTATGGAACTCGTTGCAAAACTTGATTTTTTCAGCATTCTTCGTATTGATCCAACTCGGTGAACCGCGTTGGATAAATGTACGACTCGTGCTGAAAAAATACTCTTTTTGCAACTTGTTGCATAAACTACTATTGTGTAATTAAAGCTGAAGATTTTTTCTAAAGGTTTTGAATAACGACAACTAAAAAGTTTGATATAATTCATAAACTAAAAAAAATGCAAGGTATTTAAATTCTGAAGGCTTGATTTTTTTCCGAAGATTTCAAAGAATTTAATAATATGAGAGTTATGACAAACTTTCTCTTTTAGGTAATAGGAATTACAAATTGAGTTGAATAATAATTTCAAATGTGTTATCGATGCACGGCAAATAAAATAAAAGAAAAACATCCTAAACAAAGATTGGCAGTTTGTGGATTTTAAAGAAAACTGATTTTCATAGATTTTGAACAGCAACATTAACCTTCAATATCACAACCTCAGGAAAATTATGGGATGCAAGATGAAACATGTACAATGTTTGTTTATTTTTGCATTGGAAACATATTTTTAAAAATTAATTTCTTCAATATGAGCAAATTTAAAAAAAATGATATGTTTTTAAAATATGGATGAAACTTTGTTTGTACTTTTCCAATGACTATAGAAATAATGTTCATAATATGTTCGTCCATAGTAGCTCCATACTATTTGGTAGCCTCAAAATGGCTATCAACATATTTGAATTTTAAGATGTTTGAAATGAAATAAAAAAAATAGTGTTGCCAATTTTTTAAATAACAAAAGCGTGAGCTCTTTGAAAAAGGTTGATAAGAGTTTATATTTTCACTTTATTTTTTTAATGTAAAAACTGCATTCGAAAAGTACTTCTTTTGGATTTTAATATCTTTTAAAGGAGAATGGGCGAATTTGGTCCAAGGATGTACACGAACGGGACCAACTTTTTTCGAAAGATCTTGCCGAGACATGATCATAACTCCAGGGAGTCCTTGCATGACCCAGGATATCCTAACATATTAGCAAAGTAGTCTACCACACTCACTGAAGCTATGCGGGTATGTTCCGTTGTCAAAACCGGTCTACATTTTGCTTGTTACGGTAGTAGACCCACAGATCTTAACTCCAGGGAGTCCTAGGAGAACCCAGGACACTCCAACACATCAGCATAGTAGTCTACCATACTCACTGAAGCCATGCGGGTATGATCAGTGGTCAAAAACCGCCGACATCTTGCTTGTTACGGCGGTAGACTCGCCGGTCTTAACTCCAAGGAGTTCTCGGATGACTCAGACCATCCCAATAAGTTGTTACAACATTGCACTGAAGTCTTCCATACTCATTGAAGTAGTCTGGGTCGGATCCGTTTTCAAAACCTTGAAATTTCGACTTGTTTCTATGGGATGCCTCTTGCACAAACGGTTCAAACGGATAAAAACAAGTGAAATCATGTTTCAATCATGCTAAGATATATCAGAATTCATAGTTTTTGCTGATACGCGTCGAATGAAGTCAAGATGAGCAAAATCCATAATAAAATGGAGATTTTATAAATGATTTTAGAATTAGCAAAATACGATTTTTGTACATTTTTACCCAAAATGCTCAAACTTCAACAACATGTAACTTTTGAACCCCGGGGTTTAGAGAGTTGGTCCGGAATACTTTTTTTCATGTCTCGGCGAGATCTTTCGAAAAAAGTTGGTCCTGTTCGTGTACATCCTTGGACCAGCTCCCATACAAATTTGCCCATTCTCCTTTTTAATTCAGCTTAAACATTCGAAAAGGTTCAAACGCATCATTTTTAATTATAATATTTAAGTATATTATTGGCTTGAAAAAAAAAAAATGATTTAATTCATGAAATTCCAAAAACGTAAATTTTCAACGTTTTTCTTAATTAGATTTTTTTTTAAATAATGGTGTTCAACCACATTGTACCATTGACAAAAATGATAATTTAAAAAAAAAATAATGCGCAATTTATCGCAATTTAAAAAAAAAATGTTATTTTTTTCGAGGGTACAGAAATGACTCGATTGTCCAAAGGCTTTGGAAAAAAATCACTTCTGATATCGGATCAAGAAAAAAAAATTTTTTCGTTGTCTTATTTTGATTGTCGAGCTTAAATGTGACCCCTGAACTACTGTAAAGAGCTTTAGAATTTTTGAATCCAAGATGACACCCAAAATGGCGGTGGTGAAATATTGAAAAAAAAAAAAATGAATTTTGTTATTTAATATTAAAAATCTGCTCAAATTTGACTAAAATTGGAACGTAGAACTCGAATTTCTTGAAAAAAGTAAGAAAATAAAAAATGAACTATTTTTTTTTGTTCGTGATTTGATTATCCGAAGTCCCATACTAATCTTCGGATAATCGAACTTTGGATAATTGAATCTGGATTTTAGTTGTTTTCCAAAAATGTTCTAAGCACCAAATCGATCATAAAATCAGATCTCCAGATACATATATTTGATTTTTGCATAGCTTTTTTGTTTCAATGGTTACCCAAAATTGTATGGAGACTCATACGGATGAACTAACGATACAAAATGGCTTCTTTGTTCATGCAAAAAGTACACACAAAGTTTAAAAATGCAAAAATATGTGTTGTCCGAAGTCTCAGAGAATTCTCTCTCTCACGCATAGTCACATAATTTCACAGCTTATCGCATAATCCTGAATATGAAATTTTGAGTAACTTTTCAGCTGAAATCTTGAAAAAAAACTTTATTTTAACTTCAAAAATGTGTTGATTCACCACCTTTTCAGTCTAAATTAAGGTTACCTTAATAAAGAGGCTTTAAAATTTACAGCTTCCAATTACACACAATTTTAACTGCGTTTCTTTTTCAATTTTCATCAATATCAACTAGGAAAAACATAAAAAACAAAACAATTAAACGCTTGAAGAAGACCACTCCATTTCAAAAATTTTAATTTTGAAAATCGGTTCAAATGTTGGTGATACATTTCAACCTGTATATTGGATATTATTTTGTAAACTATTTAGCAAATCTCTTTAAGTGGAAATAACTTGATACTGGAGCGCTGAATTAAAAAAAAATGTAAGTAAAAGTAAATCTTTCCCAGTTCCTGAGGGGAACACCCTTGAAGAGTATCGGGGCCGGCATTTACAAAGCGGATTCAGTGGCAGTTTAATTCTCAACTTAATGTTAACATGTTAAGGTTAATGTTAACATTCCATAGGTCGCCTCCCTAAGGTATCGTGATAAGGTCCAGTTTGTGACGATACACTACCTTCCCTTTACTAAGCAATCGATTCCAGAAGGGAAAAGATCACCAGTTGTGTTGGTCCGAGCCGGGATTTGAACCCCGATCTACCGCTTACGAGGCGGAAGCGTTACCACTGGGCTATGTGGCTCGGTCACTAAAAAAAAATGCATATTGATTAAATACCAAAAAAAAAAAATTGTACAAAAATAAAATATTCAATTAAATTCTTCATCGATATCGGTAATTTTATAAACAATCATGATCTGAATCAAACTTCTGTTATCAGCTTACTTTGTCTAAAGATTCGACATTGAAATGTTGCGATGGATGGAATAACTCTGAAAATTCGAAAACTTTAAAGTTCACAGTTCTTCAGTTCACTTCCCGCGTCTTTGCATAACCTTTCATCGCAAAAACCCAGCCCAACCCACGTTTGAATTATGCTCGTCCCAGATAGGCCCTGACTTTGAGCTAATTTCGTTGTCGATTAGAGCCAACGTCGTAGACTAACATTATTGTTTGTGCCGTTCGTGTGTCCGCGCAACGAACAATCAACGGTGACGACGACGATAACCCACGGCCATTAACGGCTTAGTGGGGGATGCTGGGCAAATCATACATCATCATTACGGGGTTTAATCGCTTCGAGAACATGCAAATTTATGCCATTTTTCACCTACCCACTTTTCCCACTTTTGCCACAAAACAACACCACCACTTATCATCTTTTTGGAGGGGGAGTTTGAAAAAAAATGCTGTCTAACCCCTTTTTTTGCTGTTGCGAGGGTGGAATTTATTGAACTGCGCGCTGTAAATCAACCCTCGACTGCCGATACAGACCGGGGGTTGCGCAGCAGCACTCTTTCTGATTTGATTGAAAATTTCGCCTCTAAACCCAACTCTCGATTTCATGGGAACCGCAACTCGGGGAATTATTATTCATGGTGATGATCATATTCAGATTTATCCCTCGAGAGGAAAAGATACGGTGAGGCAGTAAAACACGAGCTGAGCCCACCCGATTTAGTCCAAAACGATCTGGGAAACGCGTGCTTTGATTGGAATTTTCCGAAAACCTCTTCTTTTTTGTCGATTTTTTCGCCGTTGTGCGGTGCCAAATCTAGTAATAAAATGCGCAAACACATTCCGCGAGAGTGCGGCCTTCGCTGGAGAAGAAAGTTGTTTACTCAGCCGTCGTTGGCGTGGTTTTATGGCGATTTTAGTAGCTCGTTTCTGACTAGTGGTTTTTTTTCGCGCGAAAGCGATGACGAGTGATTGAATCGGCGAATCGGGTTATGATCTAATGGCACAGCTTGGGAGGTGCTATGCGAAGTGGTTAAATTTGCTGATTAGAAAACATGCGATGATCTGAAAAATCGCTTATCCCTTGAAATAATTCTACGGATGATTATCGTGTGACTAGCAGCGCCGGGAAGATGGATTTTTGTGGCGTTCTTTTTGTGCTGTATTCGTGATCGTGTTCATGTCGAATTATGTGAAAGGTGCGTGTTTCCATCTGGAGTATTAGTTTTTAAATTATTATAATTTTTTGCAACTTCCTGGAATTATTTTTAATTAAATGTCTACATGTAAATTTATCTACTCACTATATGATTTATTTAAAAGTTCATATTATTCCTTATCCTATTCCTTTCCTGTAACATACCATCTCAACATACCATATATGATCAAATTGCTTAAATTAACGAAACATTCTAAGACAGCATGGGAACCAATCTGGAGCATTTATATTTTAAATTACTTTTTTTCATAGCTTCCTGGAATCATCTTGATTGTATTTATTATATTTATCATATTTATTATATTTATTCTATTTATTATATTAATTATTTATCATTATTACAAATCTATATTCTTATTAGATAATAAACTACAGACTCACATTTACACTTACAATCATTTAAATCATTTAATACATTACGCATTCAACCATTTTCATCGGCCCGATGAAATTCCCCTAACCCCCATTCCAAACCTCCCAAATATATTCCGTTCACTTTTAAAAGTCGCATGGGTTCCCTGCACTTTTGCCACTAGTGAACAACAAAAACATCCCTTCCGAAATCCCCACGGGACTGTATGGGCGTAGCCTTGGAGCACAGTGTGGAAATTTACGTTCTTAGATATTCTTGGTTGTACCGGGCAGCAATCAAATTGTCTAAGAATATTGAATTGACCATTGTGGCACCCCCAACTGCGTGGTGCAGACCCGTTATGCTATGCTATGCTATGCTATGCTATGCTATACTATCCCTTGAAATAATTCTACGGATTCCCTTGAAATAGAAGCACTGAAAACAAAAAAGCTGAAAAGTTATTAATTGAACTTTTCATTAAAAAAAAAATCATTGTTAATTCGATATACATCATAACAATCCGGATTTTTACTTTCTGTTTTTTTGGCTGAGTGGATATTTTAAAATCGAACGAAAAAAAAGGTCACTGTAATGCCAAAAATCTGTTGACGTAATATTTGAATAAACCCTTATAAAAAAAAGTTCATAGAAAACAAATCAAGATTCAAAAAATGTTAAGCTGATTGTATATTTCAATGTTTTTTAATCTTATTTTCGTAATATTTTTGTGTTTTTATTTTTGTTAAATATTTCACTGCTGTTGATAGTTTGCTTATCAAAAAAATCTTGTTTCTGTAATATTTTTGTTAGTTCTTGCATTCCTTTGTTTAGTCAGAAGTCAAACTTATTATACATTTTTGTTTTATTCTTTCAATATTATTAATTGAACCATTTGTCTTGATCGAGTTTTTTTATATGTTTTATTTTTACTTCTTCTGTAATGTTTTTTTATATTTAATTATTTTTCACCCAAAATTACTTTAGAACTTTTGTCCATTCATCTTATTGTGTATTTTGGAAAAAAAGAACCTTTGGCTTTCAACGAGTTGTTCATTTAATTTTACGTTTATGAGCAATTCCAGCTCAAATCAGGATTTTTTCTGGTACTTTTGTACCCGACCCTCTCCGATTTCAATGAAACTTTGTAGAAATGTTATCCTAGGCCTATATAAGCCATTTATGTGTATATTGAGCCAATAGTACTCGAAAATAACATTTGAGAAAGGCGTGAGGTATTTAAATATTTTTGTATTTTGTAATTTAAAAATTACTGTATCTCGAAGCCGTTGTATCAAAAAGTGGTCACAGACAAACTTGTAGGAAATTGGACGGGCTTTCTGGAAAAAATACACTGAAACAAAAATACACGCCACATCTATGAGATTTTTTGATTTTTATGTCTTAAACTTAAATTTAAAGGTGATGTCACGATTTTTTATCGTTCAAATTTTTTGAGAAAATAGCCTAGAATATAACCAAAAGACTGACGAAAAATGCAGGATGGTATGTCTCTCCTAAGAAAATACAAAAATCATTTACTAAATCTATTTTTTTGAAAAGTGGTCTAAACGTTAAAATTTTTGAAAACCGGTAGTGGGAATCGATTCTCCAGACAATTTTACATAAAAGTCTCCATATTGACCATTGTCCTATGTCCAATCCTTGGGAGATACAGCGGTTTTAAAAATGAAAATGTTGAAAAACGGGTTTTTTTTGTGGTTTTTGGCAATTTCTATATGACAGACTTGGTTTTTCAGTCTCGTAAAAAATTTTACCGGAAAGCTCGTCCAATTTTCCATAAGTTTGCCTTTGACAGCTTTTTGATTTATTTCGTTTTTATATTTACGTAATCAAATTTACCATCCTGGTTTCTACCACACTGAAAAAAATATTCTTTTTTCAGTTATAAGCAATGTAATTAAGCTTATATCTGTAAGCCCTTACATCCAATTGAAATGCTCCCTTCCACAAATATGACCAGAGGCGAGGGCAAAAACTTTGAAAAACGTTATCAAAATCCATAATTTTTATTTTTTCACTTTTATTAAGCTTTAGAAGACAAACCGCCACTTTCACGTTATGATTCATTGAATTTTTTAGTGTTTTTGGATAAAAAGAAATTTTACTCGATTTTTTAAAGACTGTAAAGATTTTTTGATAAAGCCCACCGTTATTTTGAGACATAGCCACTTAAAGTTTGATTTCAACGGAAGTATTCCAGTTTTCCATTTTTTAAAAAGATTCATGATTGCTCATTCCTGAAAAAATGTTCGAAACGTTTACACAAATTTTAATAAAATTTTTTAAGAGGCTTTGGAGTTGAGACCTCTTGTTGCTGAAATACAACGAAGAAAAAAAAAGAAACAAAAATTTGAAGATTTTCAAGACTTTTCTTTTCAGTTTTTTATTTGTGTCAATATGTATCGGAAACTAACGGTTTTATTTTCAATGTTAAATCATCAACATTTGTGCAATTTTCTGAACTTTTCCAATAAAATATGTTTAGAGACTTTGGAAATATCTATGGAATGTAAAAAGGTCGTGATATTGGATGCCTAAAAAATTTTTTTAATATAAAAAGTTCAGAGAATATTACAAATGTTTTTATTTACTTGAATGTAACCGATTTTTTGTTTCTAAAAACAAATAAAAAAAATAAAAAATGTGAAATTCAAAAACATGGATTTGAGGAAATTTAATTTTCATTAAGAGAAGCTAATTCCAAAAGCGGCCAATATTTCCCGATGACTTTTGTTTTATGAATAGTCCTTATCATTATCTACAACTTTGCCGAAGACAACAAACTAATCAAAACATTTCTCTAAAATATGAAGTTCCTTTATCTATTTACGAATCATTTTTGTATGGACAGCGGTCGAAATTGTATGGAGCATTGTATGGGTGAACCAATCACACAAAATGGCTTCTTTTGGCATAGAAAAGACCCGCAAAAGTGAGTCAAATAAAAAAAAAAACTAAAAATAAAAAATGCACGAAATCGACCAATTTTGTGGAGAATTGCTCATATTTTCACAAAAGCTAATTTTTTAAGGTAATATTACATTTGAAAAAAAGGATTTTTATTTGATTTGCTTTGAATACTTTTTGCCTTCCTCACTGAGGTAAGGCTATAATCCTGCTCGAAAAATGAACTTTTGAAAAACAGCTCGTAGACCTATATTCATGTATACCTATCGACTCAGAATCGAAAACTGAACAAATGTCTGTGTGTGTGTGTGTATGTGTGTGCGTATTCCCCTTGGTGCTCAAAATTCTTGCCAAGTTTTCTCGGCACTGGCTGATCCGATTTGAGTCAAACAAGTTGCATTCGATTTGTTTTGGTGCCCCATACTGCACTATTGAATTGTTTGAAGATCCGATAAGTAGTTCAAAAGTTACGTATAAAAAAGTGTCAGAGTTGCGAATCAGGTGCTGGAATTTTGATGACGGATCTCACTTATCTATATGAAAACTATGTCCGGATTCATCATCTGACCCATCGTTGGTTAGGTAATCAAAAGACCTTTCCAATGAGTCCAAAACATTGAAGATCTGGCAACCCTATCTCGAGATAAGACCACTTAAGTGATATTGATGTACTTTTTTAAAGCCGGATCTCACTTAAATGTATGTAAACTACGTCCGGATCCATCATCCGACCCATCGTTGGTTAGGTTTGAAGATCTGGCAACGTTCAGTCTCAAGTTATGACCGCTTATGTGACATTTGTGTATTTTTTTTATTGAGAAATAGATGGAATTGGTGTCCAAACCCATCATATCACCAAATGTTGGTAAAAAGTGAGGAAGGCGCCAACCACATAGGTGGATTAAGTTAGTTTTTTTAATAATTTTTCATTGCCTTTAATATTTTACAAATATATCAAAATTATTAAAGTACGATCGTCAAGCTGAAAAGTTAGAAAAAGTACCTCACCGCCCAACAAATGACCCGCGGGGCAGACACGTGGTGGTGTGACCATTCGCCACGACTCAAGTACGCACACGTGGCGCCCCACCATTCCGGGGGCTGACATTTTGCTCCACCATCTGTTTTCCGCTTCACCGACTATCATCAAACAGCGGGTTCGTTTTTGCAACTTTGAGCAAGAAAAAAAAAAAAGTCCAAACAAAACAAATCAAAGCAAACAATCGCTTGACGATCGGGCCGGGGTGACACACAACCATGGCCTGCTGCTGGTTCCAAGCTGGTGGCGATAGATTTCCCCTGGTGTTGTTGTTGTTTTTCACGGCTTTTCACGTCGCTCATGGCTTGCTTAGGGTGGGTGTTGGGGAGGGCACCAGAAAAAAAGGGATCAATCCGAATGTGGTTTCTCGATTCGATAACTTTGCTAACAAATATGTCAATCAAATTATGTGGGTAGTTTAGCAATGTTTTTCTTTGAAACGAGACTGTTTTTTTCGTGTGTTGTGGTTTTGATTTCGTTTAAATTGAGTTTAAAGCAGCCACTTTGAAGACGAGTGGAAAAGTTGTTTTTTTTTTCCTTTTTTTATGCAAATGATGTTGGTCAGATTTTCATCTTCGCATGGGTTGCCATTTGCATAGGCGAAATGGCTTTTTCCACGGCTTGCTGGGTTGATAAATTTGGTTTCCCAGCGAGGAGACGGAGCAAAATATAAACCAACCGCACAGATAACTATCTCCCCTGTTGAGGCTTGCTGTTCGGGGAGCAAAAGCAACTCGGTTCGCTCCATAAAAATGCAAAATAACGCACTACGGGGTAAGCGACCACATCGACTTAAGCTGGCCCCCGCTGAGGGAAAATCGTAAAAATGGCGGAAAAAGTATTTTAGCATATCAATACCAAAGGCGCTCCCACGCACTACCGGATTACATCAGGACCATGAGCGGCCTAAAGGCAGTGGTGAGGAATATTAAAATTCGTGAAATCAACCAACGAGTCTCTTCACAAAGGTTCATGAGGTTTGACACCCCTGGCGAGTACCCTGAAGAGATCGCTGCTGATAAAAAGAACGTTCCAATCGGCTTACTACGATGTCAATTATCTGCATCGTCTTCGCTCGCAGCAAGCGGCGATGGCGCAGCGAAACAACTCACTCAGATCCGGTCCCATGGCCTGCCCTGTTTAGTATGCTGTCTTGTAACCGTCATAACTTTTAATTTGCGGTGCGCACATTTCTCCTCGCTTTTTATGCGACATTTTTGGGATCAACCCCGTCGGGCAGGTCGGCAGGTTGCGTCCTGCTGCCTTGAGGGAGGTAGTAGGGGTAGTATTTTTGGACATTTTATTTCCGCTCGTAACCAACACGTACACGTGGTACGCAACGTGGCTTTCTTTTTGGAACACATGTGTGTGTCGAGCGAAACTTTGCCAAGAGTGGCGAGTAAATCAAAAATCTAATCAAGTTGTTCCACTTGAAAATGTAATCCACCTTGCTTGAAAGTGGCGTTGTACGATGATGATCATTTGGCCACATCTGTTCCGGTCCGGTGGCAGACAGACCCAGCCGGAGGGGGACTCTCGAGAGAAAGTTAGTATAAAATAACATCGCTCCATTAAACTTTACAGTATAATTTTAATTGTTATTGCTCAAACAACTGTACCTGATCCTGGCAGTGAACTGAACAAACGAATGAACGTTCGTCCATCGAAGCAGCCCGTTTCGGGCAAGATGTTAACCAGCATTTAACTTGATTGCTGGGATAAGATGAGCAACACGATACCACGTAATTCATGGCCTGCTGCTCCAGATCGTTTTGTTTTATTGCTTTGTGGGAGAGAACTCTGATGTTAGTTAATAACTTTGATGGGTTTTGTCTGCAATGTTGACCCAAATCTAAATAGAAGCCATTCAACCGTACACAACAAAGTGCAAAATTAAAATCAACATTTTTTGATTAAGCTCAAATTTTATGGGGCAGTTGATACCATCAAAACAAGCACGGCTGAGGTGGAAAAGCTTATGTGAAAATTGGTATATTTCCTCTACCACAGAATCAATCGAAGATTACAAATTGTTTAAAGTGTTTTTACGTAAGTTAAAAGTGGTTGCTTTATTTTCGCCCAGAGCGCATATCAAAAAGAAAAATTGTGTTCACCATCGTGTTCTGAACAAAATTTACCCAAGAACCACTTTTTATCGCAATGTGTTCTTTTTGGGTTACGAGATATGGAATTTAGAAAGTTACAGTTTAATAATTCCCTGAAAACATGTTGTTGCGTCAGCCAGTCTTTCTTTAAAAGGTCTTTGTACTTTACAGTTAGCACCGTCGACACCGCAATATAGCTGGTGCTAACCGGCATTATTATTTTTCGCCCCATAATTCTGGCACCGCTGCGCTGTCAGAGGCAAGCCACCCAAATGTGTCTCGTCACTTTGGTCGTCATTCCAAATCCAACCTCTTTTGAAGACAGAAGTGCTGAAATAAAAAGGAAGATTAAAATTAGTTAATTTCTGGAGAAATAAAGTGCGTTGTTACTTACCTTCGCGTGTTCTACTTACCTGCTGTTGCCACAGCTCTGCTGTTCCTGCTGCACCTGCTACCGCCGGACCGCTGCTGCTCCCGCACCTGCTGCTGCTACTGCTGGACCACCTGCTTCCGCCCCCGTTGCTCCCATCTGATCCTCCCGCAGAAAACACAACGTAGGGTCCCGGTTGGTGAGTTGCCACTCCACATGTTTTTTTACTCAAATTACCTGATTGATATTTAGTTTCTTTATTTTAATTTATTTTTTTGCAAGAGATGTTCTATTATTTTTTGGTTAATCAATTTACGTCATTAAAATTGTTCGCCAAATCCGAAATTCATAAAAATTACCAAATACCAAAAATAACAAAATAACAAAATTTTGCCTTGAAGAAATAATTTTTCTACCACACCAGATCCAATCACCAACTCACATGCGACAGGGGCATTATTATGATAAAGAGTCCCGTGCGAGCATTTTCCGCCCTCCAAGCACTCCAGGATATGGTGAAGATATCGTATTTCCCAGCTCACTGGGAACAAAAAGGTATCGAATCACACATGAAGAAGAAGACGCCCAGAAAATGACGACAAGGACTTTATTATTTACCATCGCTAATTGCTATCGCGATCGAAAATAATGGAACATCTGCCCAAGATCCCAAGGGGATGAGGTAAGTGTTGCCAGAGTATCATATGTGTTTTGGGGGGCAAGTGGCCTTAATCGTTTCAATCTGCATAATTTTATTCAATTCTTTTTAATTCTTTTCAATTTGATTCAATTTTGTTAAATTCTTTTTGATTCTATTCAATTCTTTTCATTTTTTTTCAATTCTTTTCAATTCTTTGCAATTCTTTTCAATTCTTTTCAATTCTATTCAGTTTTATTTAATTCTATTCAATTCTATTCAATTCTGTTCAATTCTATTCAATTCTATTCAATTCTATTCAATTCTATTCTATTCTATTCTATTCAATTCTATTCAATTCTTTTCAATTCTATTCAATTCTATTCAATTCTATTCAATTTTATTCAATTCTATTTAATTCTATTCAATTCTTTTCAATTCTATTCAATTCTATTCAATTCTTTTCAATTCTATTCAATTCTATTCAATTCTATACAATTCAATTCAATTCTATTCAATTCTATTCAATTCTATGCAATTCTATTCAATTCTATTCAATTCTATTCAATTCTATTCAATTCTATTCAATTCTATTCAATTCTATTCAATTCTATTCAATTCTATTCAATTCTATTCAATTCTATTCAATTCTATTCAATTCAATTCAATACAGAATTCTCAAATTCATTATTTACACACCATCTAACCCCACCTGCCCCCGAAAATAATTCCCCAAAGAAGCGCTTCAACGCCTTCTTCGATTCCGGTTCACTCAAATGCGAGAATCTTGAAGAATCGAGCTCTCCGAGGAATCGTTTATCGCTTTTTGGAGACATTTTGCGAAGATTAACGTGGGTGGGTGGGTGGTTTTGTGGGAGTTTGTGCTCGTGCTCGTTACGCAAATACGATCTGTTGGGAAAATATCGGTGAGAGGCGTTTTCAGAAAGATGACATGTATCGCGAATGGATGACAGAGCGCTGGGGTGGGCACTTGAGGGATTACTGTCACGCTGCTAAGAATATGATTAATTTGTTTTCTTTGAAAATTTAATAAATTTGACCTTGGCTTCAAATTCATTCTGATTATGCTTAACGAGCATTTTCCCACACTTACAGGGCTACCAGTTAACTGCTCCACCTTAAGGTTCCAATGCCAACACTATTAAGTGCGCGCACCATCCCAGTTTTATGTGACTCGTAATTTCATTAACCACCCCGCTCCAAATTAGTTCGTTCCACCTTTTCGGTTACTAAAGTCTCCCCTGGAAATCTCTGCATTATAGTGCACAGCAGCAGCAGCAGTCAATGGTTGTTTTAGCTTGATTTAATTAAGCCCATATGCACTTTTATGGTTTCGATTTATGGCAATCGTTTCCAGCTCTGCAATTTGCGTTGATTTTATTTTTTTTTGCTCCGTTTATTCTAGTTTTGTGGGTGGGATATTTTTTCCACAATGCTAAACGAAAGCTAATTAGCTAACAGCAGCCAGCGATCGTAAATCATTGCAGTAAAATGTGGTTCATTGTCCGGGAACCGGGGTTGGTTGGTGGTTGGTGTAATGAACCATTATGTGGTTTTCAGCTTAAAGCACATTCAAGTTGAAAAATCTAGTAAAACCTAATTTGAGCGAATTCCCCTGGTAGCAAAAAAATAAAATCATAAAATCATAAAACCATAAAATCATAAAATCATAAAATCATATTATCATAATATCATAATATCATAAAATCATAAAATCATAAAATCATAAAATCATAAAATCATAAAATCATAAAATCATAAAATCATAAAATCATAAAATCATAAAATCATAAAATCATAAAATCATAAAATCATAAAATCATAAAATCATAAAATCATAAAATCATAAAATCATAAAATCATAAAATCATAAAATCATAAAATCATAAAATCATAAAATCATAAAATCATAAAATCATAAAATCATAAAATCATAAAATCATAAAATCATAAAATCATAAAATCATAAAATCATAAAATCATAAAATCATAAAATCATAAAATCATAAAATCATAAAATCATAAAATCATAAAATCATAAAATCATAAAATCATAAAATCATAAAATCATAAAATCATAAAATCATAAAATCATAAAATCATAAAATCATAAAATCATAAAATCATAAGATCATAAAATCATAAAATCATAAAATCATAAAATCATAAAATCATAAAATCATAAAATCATAAAATCATAAAATCATAAAATCATAAAATCATAAAATCATAAAATCATAAAATCATAAAATCATAAAATCATAAAATCATAAAATCATAAAATCATAAAATCATAAAATCATAAAATCATAAAATCATAAAATCATAAAATCATAAAATCATAAAATCATAAAATCATAAAATCATAAAATCATAAAATCATAAAATCATAAAATCATAAAATCATAAAATCATAAAATCATAAAATCATAAAATCATAAAATCATAAAATCATAAAATCATAAAATCATAAAATCATAAAATCATAAAATCATAAAATCATAAAATCATAAAATCATAAAATCATGAAATCGCAATCAAATACATTTTAATTTATTTTTTCAAGCCCTTTATCATTTAGGCTATAAGTAAAATTTATTTAAAAGTACAAGAGTATTTTTTTGAGGTTTTTTTTAAATTAAAAATTTGATGATTATCTTGTATTTGCGTCTTTAATTTTCAAGTGGTCATTCGTCACCAGAAGCCAGAAAGCTTTGATAGGTCCCTTAGAACTGGTTCCGTTTAGGCCATTGATAGAAAAATATTTGGTTCGTGTTAGCACATTTTATGAGGCGAATGCAGATATAACTTAAACTTTCCAGGAAAAGCGCTTAAATTTTGCTTTGAATTCCAATTTTCCAGTCAAAATTCAATCGGAAAACGCATTAAATTCTACAATTGTTCATAAAAATGTTGAGATTAAAAAAAATCTGAGGAGAGTGATTTTCCAAAGCAAACTCTTTTTTTTTTTTGAGGAAAGGCAAAAAATGTAATCCTTATTCTGACTTTATCTGTTTTCCTCCTGACAATTTTTGCCAGTAACAAAAAGAAACAAAAAACAATTTCTTGAAATTTGAGATTCAAAGCGAATTAATTAACCTGCAGCATCATCTCTTCCTAACCTTAACCCTCCCAAACCAGAAATATGTCCCATTATTCCTATTCTGTGTGCACATTAAATGCCAACAATTTTAAAGCTGAAAAGTTGCAGTTGCTTGAAAAAATATTTTCATTCCATTGAGCCATTCCGTATGTCCTCACATTCATTTGAACTGCCGAGAGAGAGGGAGGAAGAGTTATTCTTTCTATTGTTTTTGAATCAGCTTATGTTGCGGTTGGTTGAATAATATTTTCAAACATATTGAATACCAGCAGCCTACTGGGGTGGGGGAGTGCCACATGTTGAATGTTTTGCTTTTCATTCGGGGAAAATGTGGTCAAGTGATTGAATCTAAATATTGTCGTTTTTGCCGTTCGATTGAAAATTGAAGCATTTTGCACTTGATGGAGACGCATGGTGATTCGTAATTTTAAGTCAACTTAATTGAATTTGAATGTTTTTCAGCCAATTAGGGGGAAAATTCCTTTGATTTCGAATGCAAGCCGAGCACTTACATTGACCATTTGGAAAACTGCGGGCCCCTCGTCGAAATTTCCCAGCAAGTGACCACGTTGACGAAAGAGCTTTTTGATCACAAAACTGTGACGAAAGCTGCTTGAAATTCGTCTGTCGATTCCACTTCAAAGTGGAAATCACCGACGAATGGAAAAGTTTCCTGGCCCCGGCCCGGCCGGCGAACCAGAAAAGAGAAATAAGAAGAAGGACTTCGATTTGGTGGAAATAAAATTCCGACTTACGCTTTGAACATTGCGTTTCAAATGGAAAAGTTTCGAGTCACTTTTCCTTTAGATTTTTGTTTTTTTTTTTTTTGTTGACGGGAGATTTGATGGAAAAGAATGCCGACGTGGACAGAATTTTGGAAAAAAGGTCAAAAATTACTCCATGAAATGCACGGTTGCTTCTTTCTTTATGGTGTAATTAAAAGCTTTGACGTGGGACTATGCTTCTGGCTTTCAACAAAACAAAACCTTAAAGTCTCAACAACTTTATTTCGCGCAACAATTGCCTTTGTCGAATGCTCAACAGTGCCGAAAGCAACAACAAAAAACCTCTTTCATAACTTTTCCACTCACCGGAAGCACCATGGTGGGGATCCATTCAGTTTCGTGTGCTCCGAGTAGAGATTTATTGCCGGTGCTTTTGGCCTCGTCGTCCAAAATATCCAGCGATTGAAAATTCTCTTTTCCTCCCCTCCTTCTAACCCCCAAAAACCAAAAGCAGGAAAACCGATTTCGCTCGACTTGAAATTGAAGCAACTCCCCCCAATTCGACCAACTTTGTACACTTGAAGCTCGTAAATATGAATTGTGAGGAATAAAAGGTGTCTCACCCCTTTTTTGTTGATGCTACTGTTGCCGGAAAAGCTTTGACTCTTGTGTGAATGTGTGTGTGTGTGTATGCACAAAGTTGGAAGACAAATTTCTATTTTCGAGCGTTATTGATTTTTATATTTATGGCATTATTTATATCCTGTGTGTCACCTGGTTATTTTAATCAATTTTGATGACGACGACGACCATCACAAAAGGACACAAAAGAAGCAGGAAGCTTCTTAAGGTGATAAAAAGACAAAGGAGATTCAAGCGAGCGATAAAATTTTGATGTATTGCCAAAAACTTTAGCTTTAAATTTTCGTATTGTGATAATTTATTTTCGAAATATTGCTTATTTGTTTAATTTGTTTTATTTGTTGTAACTTTTCTAAGCATGTGAAGAAATCATGAAAAAACTAAAAACTAAAAACTAAAAACTAAAAACGAAAAACTAAAAACTAAAAACTAAAAACTAAAAACTAAAAACTAAAAACTAAAAACTAAAAACTAAAAACTAAAAACTAAAAACTAAAAACTAAAAACTAAAAACTAAAAACTAAAAACTAAAAACTAAAAACTAAAAACTAAAAACTAAAAACTAAAAACTAAAAACTAAAAACTAAAAACTAAAACTAAAACTAAAAACTAAAAACTAAAAACTAAAAACTAAAAACTAAAAACTAAAAACTAAAAACTAAAACTAAAAACTAAAAACTAAAAACTAAAAACTAAAAACTAAAAACTAAAAACTAAAAACTAAAAACTAAAAACTAAAAACTAAAAACTAAAAACTAAAAACTAAAAACTAAAAACTAAAAACTAAAAACTAAAAACTAAAAACTAAAAACTAAAACTAAAAACTAAAAACTAAAAACTAAAAACTAAAAACTAAAAACTAAAAACTAAAAACTAAAACTAAAAGCTAAAACTAAAAACTAAAAACTAAAAACTAAAAACTAAAAACTAAAAACTAAAAACTAAAAACTAAAAACTAAAAACTAAAAACTAAAAACTAAAAACTAAAAACTAAAACTAAAAACTAAAAACTAAAAACTAAAAACTAAAAACTAAAAACTAAAAACTAAAAACTAAAAACTAAAAACTAAAAACTAAAAACTAAAAACTAAAAACTAAAAACTAAAAACTAAAAACTAAAAACTAAAAACTAAAACTAAAAACTAAAAACTAAAAACTAAAAACTAAAAACTAAAAACTAAAAACTAAAAACTAAAAACTAAAAACTAAAAACTAAAAACTAAAAACTAAAAACTAAAAACTAAAAACTAAAAACTAAAAACTAAAAACTAAAAACTAAAAACTAAAAACTAAAAACTAAAAACTAAAAACTAAAAACTAAAAACTAAAAACTAAAACTAAAAACTAAAAACTAAAAACTAAAAACTAAAAACTAAAAACTAAAAACTAAAAACTAAAAACTAAAAACTAAAAACTAAAAACTAAAAACTAAAAACTAAAAACTAAAAACTAAAAACTAAAAACTAAAAACTAAAAACTAAAAACTAAAAACTAAAAACTAAAAACTAAAAACTAAAAACTAAAAACTAAAAACTAAAAACTAAAAACTAAAAACTAAAAACTAAAAACTAAAAACTAAAAACTAAAAACTAAAAACTAAAAACTAAAAACTAAAAACTAAAAACTAAAAACTAAAAACTAAAAACTAAAAACTAAAAACTAAAAACTAAAAACTAAAAACTAAAACTAAAAACTAAAAACTAAAAACTAAAAACTAAAAACTAAAAACTAAAAACTAAAAACTAAAAACTAAAAACTAAAAACTAAAAACTAAAAACTAAAAACTAAAAACTAAAAACTAAAACTAAAAACTAAAAACTAAAAACTAAAAACTAAAAACTAAAAACTAAAAACTAAAAACTAAAAACTAAAAACTAAAAACTAAAAACTAAAAACTAAAAACTAAAAACTAAAAACTAAAAACTAAAAACTAAAAACTAAAAACTAAAAACTAAAAACTAAAAACTAAAAACTAAAAACTAAAAACTAAAAACTAAAAACTAAAAACTAAAACTAAAAACTAAAAACTAAAAACTAAAAACTAAAAACTAAAAACTAAAAACTAAAAACTAAAAACTAAAAACTAAAAACTAAAAACTAAAAACTAAAAACTAAAAACTAAAAACTAAAAACTAAAAACTAAAAACTAAAAACTAAAAACTAAAAACTAAAAACTAAAAACTAAAAACTAAAAACTAAAAACTAAAAACTAAAAACTAAAAACTAAAAACTAAAAACTAAAAACTAAAAACTAAAAACTAAAAACTAAAAACTAAAAACTAAAAACTAAAAACTAAAAACTAAAAACTAAAAACTAAAAACTAAAAACTAAAAACTAAAAACTAAAAACTAAAAACTAAAAACTAAAAACTAAAAACTAAAAACTAAAAACTAAAAACTAAAAACTAAAAACTAAAAACTAAAAACTAAAAACTAAAAACTAAAAACTAAAAACTAAAAACTAAAAACTAAAAACTAAAAACTAAAAACTAAAAACTAAAAACTAAAAACTAAAAACTAAAAACTAAAACTAAAAACTAAAAACTAAAAACTAAAAACTAAAAACTAAAACTAAAAACTAAAAACTAAAACTAAAAACTAAAAACTAAAAACTAAAAACTAAAAACTAAAAACTAAAAACTAAAAACTAAAAACTAAAAACTAAAAACTAAAAACTAAAAACTAAAAACTAAAAACTAAAAACTAAAAACTAAAAACTAAAAACTAAAAACTAAAAACTAAAAACTAAAAACTAAAAACTAAAAACTAAAAACTAAAAACTAAAAACTAAAAACTAAAAACTAAAAACTAAAAACTAAAAACTAAGCAGATACAGAGACAGAGACAGAGACAGAGACAGAGACAGAGACAGAGACAGAGACAGAGACAGAGACAGAGACAGAGACAGAGACAGAGACAGAGACAGAGACAGAGACAGAGACAGAGACAGAGACAGAGACAGAGACAGAGACAGAGACAGAGACAGAGACAGAGACAGAGACAGAGACAGAGACAGAGACAGAGACAGAGACAGAGACAGAGACAGAGACAGAGACAGAGACAGAGACAGAGACAGAGACAGAGACAGAGATTTTTTTTTAATTTTTTGCTGTTTTAAGCAGTTACATGAAATAATTCTGCCAATTCTATCCATCATGTTCGTGAAGTGCCACTTAAAGAAGTAAATTCATTAAACAATTATTTCCATCAATTCAATGACAACTGGTGCTACTTTTTTGTCCAATACAGGGGAAAACTGATCCCTTCTTTTTCTGGCCACTTGCCAAGTGGACACTTCCGAGCTGGTACCAAGTTTAGGATGTGCTGTCTTCGAGAATTGCTCGATTCATTTGAGAGCTTTTGGTGCACACAACTGCTCCCAAACATGTGTGTGTGTGTGGTGGTATTTGTCAAGCATTTAGCATGCATGCCAATGCACAAATATGTCTCCATTTGCACCACATCCTCGTGCAGCTGTGGTCAGTTAGTAGTGCGGTGCAATGCTTGCACCTCCTACAAAAAGGGGGTGGTCCGAAAACGGTTGGGCACGGTGAAAAATGTAAAGACAAAATTTTGTGATAAATGTTGATAATTCAACAATGCAAAAAAAACTAGACAATTATTCCAGACATTTCTGAAAAAAATCAAACTCAAGAATTTTAAACAGTTCAAACAAATTTGGCACGATTTGATACATCATCAACACACACATAACCTCACACACTGACTGCCAGAGAGGAAAACAAGATCTTCATCGTCAGGAGACATGGTGACAGTGATGATACCATCAGGATTCGACCCAAAGATGTGCCAGCAATGGTCAATGCAGTGAGGAATCCTCTCTGCAGAAGCAGCTGCAGCATCAGAGCCAATAAATGTTTGCTCAAAGATGGATGGACCACCTCGTTTGGATGTTTGCTTAGCTGTGGGACTCCTTTCCTGGGAAAAAGTCGGTCTCGTCTCGAGAGGGTGTCTCAATTGCCTGCTCTTGCTGGGGAATGCTGGACCAGCTGACGATGCGGTTGAAATTCTAGCACGAATGCGACAAATCCACTAAAATCTTAAAAAACCATGCATTTTTCTGATAAGAGTGAAATCAGTAAACTAATTAATTCTAGAGGAAAAAACAGTTGTTTGAAAAGAAATCTTGAAAAGTCCTAGAATAACTTTATGGTTCAATCCCCCTTGAGGATACTTGAGACAATTTCCCCTCATAATGTGTATAAACACGTTGCGTTGGTTGAGGCTCAAGTGTGATTACTTATTTATTAATGTTCGCCTTTTCCGCGCAATTTCTGAGCACCACGACGAAGCTTGCGGTGCTCCATTCGTAAGATTTATTTAAAATAATAAAAATAATCTAGATATTCAAACTGCTTTTGTAAACAAATTCTACAAATTCGTAAATAAACTTAACATAATTCTTCCAACGATATCAACAAGCATCGAAACACCGTTAATTCTTTTTCAAACCGAGCAGCCCTTACCGAGGCAAAAACCGACTGCTCCTTTTACCGCGTTGTGGCACAGCATCTCTTCCAGGGACCAATGGGAGAAGGTCTACCAAGAGGTACCTTCTGGGAGAAAAAACATAGAAAAAATTAATGAATATTTTCCCCCCTTATAATCTAGGAGGAATTTTCTGCTCTCTCGAGAGAAGTGAAACCCTTCCGTCTGGGCCGGGCACGTTCGGGATCGATAATAGAAACTGGGAAGTCTGGTTAAGCAGCGAGCGAACTTAATAATAGACAATTAATTAATTATGTTTGGATAGGTGCAACGTGGGTGGAAAATTGATTCGTTTTTGCAGAGATAAATTATCTTCATATAAAACAAGACGAAATTAGCATTGAAACAGAATTTGTAGCATAGATAAAATATTTAGAAAATAATAAACTGACAACAGTAACAAATATCTTCTATTGATTTTATCCTAATTTATTTCATCCCTGAAAACTGAAATGTTGGAGCAGAAAGTTAAAATTCATTTTTGTTTTATATACAATTGGTCCTTGAAACTTATTCTTTTAGTGCCATGACGATTTATTTCTCTGTACAAAACCAAAAGAAGATCATCCAAATATGAAGTAACATCATTAAATTATTCGAGGAACATAACATTACTTAAAGTGTTAAGAAATAGGAGAAAAATATGCATTTTCTTTATTTTGCGAATTAAAAAAAACAACTACCGACTTTAAATAATGGAAATAATAAAAAAATAAAAACGTACTCAAATATTTAATAAATTTTAAATCAATGGAGTAAAAGCATATTTTTGTTCAAACATTTTTAAAGGTTTATGCCGAATATGTTCTTAGGGCAGATAAAAACTCTTCCTGAATCTTTTCAAAACTTATTTTTATGTATTTTTTTAAATTTTGATATTTAAAAAAAAGATTTGCAGCCACCTAAACGGTTTCAAAACTTTTTAAAACTTGTTCAGTATCTTTCAGTATAAATTGTCATACCTACGCAGCAAAACCCATCTCAATAAATCAGAGTTACCCATACCCATTTTAAGAAGATTAAATTTCTTAGTGAAATTGTGAATTTTTAAAGACAGGTATTACCTGCATTTAGAGTTGACATTGATTATGGCAAAAAAAATTACATTATTAGTTCAATTTGAAAATTTCAATGATAATTTTCAACTCACTTAAAAATATCCTCTAGCTTTTCATGTTTTGAAAATCGTTTTCAAGAAACTTTTACCAATAAGTGCGATTAAAACTATTCGAAAATTCAAATTTTGAGAAGAGTTTTTCCGAGTTCAGAATTTCCGTTTTTGTCATTTTTCAGTGCGGCAAAAATGTTATTTACGATTTTTGTTCCTAGGTTCGATTTTCATAAATTTCAAACGAAAAGTATCACAAAATGCTTTGTACATGATTCAAGTTCCAGTCATGCCTCGGTTTAGCACCGCATATTGGGGAGGCGTGCATAACTGAAGCAAAGAGCTTATGGGCTAAATAGGACTATTATCGAATAGAAAATCATGCAAATATTAAAAAAAACTATATTTGGAATCGGGATGATGGCAGGTATCCATTGTTATTATAGTTAAATGAAAATTTTCACAAAAATACGTATTTTAACTGTTATTTTAAAATTCAATTAGGCCGTTGCAACTATTTTTCAAAGTTGATGTCACCCCCCTTCAAAAATGATCTGAAAAATCATGGGGCAAAAAATGGTTTTCCAAAAAACTTCAAAATTTCCATGAAAATATTAGTCTAATCAGCTTAAAACAATCTAAAACACATTTTTCTGAATTTATAATTATATTTAGCATGTTTGGGCTTGTTTAAAAATGTTTTTAATATTTATGAATCTTCAGCACCGCAAAAAAAATACTTTTCGCAAAAAATAAAATTTTCGTCAATACTTACATATTTTGGAAACTAATGATGGCAAAACAACTGGACAGGTGTATAATATATTTCAAAACACTTTTTTCATTTAAATTTTGAAACCATGGCTCGTTATTTAAATTTTTATACTTTTTAATTTTTTTGCCCCCCCCCCCCCTCGACTTTGGTCAGAGTCGAGGGACATAAACTTCAAAAAGTATTTGCAGCGGCTTTATTAACTCTAAAAAAAATTCAAAATACTTTTTAATGCAATATGGGTATCAAATGATCGTGTTCGTGTAAAAATTTTCACAAAACTACGTATTTTCGAAAAAATACTAAAAAATTTTGTATTTTGCAATATGAGTATCAAATGATCTGGACTTTTTCATACATTTGAAATGTAACAACAACATTTTTTGAAAATACTCAAAATTTTCACAAAGCTAGTAAAATATTCATAATTTCAGTTTTTCACAAAATATCAAATGATCAGATTTTTTTCATTCATTTAGAATGTAAAATGCGATTTTGTTTTATATTATCAAAACAAAATCGCAAAATTTTGTTATTACATTCGAAATTTATAAAAAAAATCAAATCATTTGATACGCATATTGTGAAAAAAAAATATTATAAGTTTTTTTTAAAACGTTGTTTTAAGAAAAAAAAAATTAGTTATCTGTGTAAAAAATTTCGAAATGTATTAAAAATCTCGATCATTTGATACCCATATTGCAATGACAATAATTATGAGTATTTTTTCGAGAAACATTGTATTTTCAGAATACAGAAAAAATACATATTATTGTGAAAATTTACGTATAATTATTGGTGCAATCGATGGCTGACATCATCCCGATTCCAAAACACTATAATTTTTTAATGGTAGTATGATTTTTCATCCGATTATAACCAATGTCTCCCATATAGCCAAAATCCCACAAGCTCTGTGCACCAGTTAAGCACTGGTCAGTGCTTAACCGAGGCAGCTGAACTAATCAAAACCGGGGCATTTTGGGGTATTTCTTGCTCAAAATTTCAAAAATTTAGTTTGAAATTAAATTGATTTTGTTTTTTGACTCCCCGCTCATAACATTAAATAAAATTTGATCTATCTAAAAAAAAAAAAGTATTTTTTGGAAAAAATAAAAAAATAAATAACATTCAATTAGCTTGGATTTTTCAACTACCGATATCTTCCAACGGACTATTAATCCGATTTTCAATGTTGAAAAGAAAAAAGAAATGAAAATATTTCACTTCAACCTGACATTTTGGTAGCTGATGCGGTTTTTACTTAAAATAAACTCTCTAAAAATCCTTATTTTAAATTATTCAAATATTTGAAAATATAATCGAGTATTACCTAAATGTTTAAAATACTTCACATTGAACATGTAGCATGTCAATAAAATTCTCTCTATCAAGGTACACTGGTTTATGACCATTTTTGCATTATTTTAAATTTAAATTAAATGTTTGTTAGAGTCGGCATCGGAATTGGTGAAGTTGGGTATTTTGTTAGTCTGTGTTACTTTATCGCCAGAAGCTGGAGCAGGAGTCGGACTCGTTTTTTTTTCAGAAACCGCAGTAAGAGTCGGTCGACTCCACAGCCCCTGGTATTGAATGTTTAAAACCTAACAACCATATTTCAATATTTATTGTAATAAAATACGATAGTATGCGAACAATGACAATATTGAGTTAAAAAAAAAGTTGGGTAGATTTGCTGAAGCATGTCTTGTAAAAATTTTTGTCTTTAATAATTGTATGCCTATTGAGAATGAATAATTTTTAGTGAATTGTTTTGTTTTTGACTTTCTTTGGACTTCAATTCATTCGACCTCAATTTTCCTTCCCTATCTGGCCTATTTCCGTCACCAACATTTTACAATCCCCTAACATGTGTCACTAATTTCACTTATCCGCCCGTTTTTTTTTTCTCCGCCACCCTCCAGTGCCCTTCCCCAATAAATGTCAAACAGGATCCGCACCGATGCTCTCCACAGCGCCACACACAGCCGCCAACAGGTGTCGCTGTCAACCTGAGGGCGTTAAAAAAAGAAAAGAGCCGTCCTCGAGGACGAAAAAAAAGTCGCCAAACACGTGCAAGTGCCACGCCATTCACGACTCACTAGCTGTGACACGATGCGTAAAGTCGTGTACCGAAAGTTACCCGGGGGAAAACCTAACCTCGAAAGGAGGAAGAGGGGAAAAAAACTGTGTGTGGCAAAGGCGGAAAAAGTGCGAAATAATGTCACTTTATTTACGGAAGTGACTTTTTTCTTGGTTGTTTTTCTTTTTCAAGGCTGACAGTGGCGCCGCGCAGCGGTGGAGGGGGTATTATGACCAAAGTAACGTCGACGTCGTCGTTCTTCCGGTGGGTAGCTTTCCTGAAGGTTACGGTGAAATTTGATAAGCGTGTATTTAGGGCAATCCCACCGGGGCAACCCGATATTCGAGTGAGGAGCGATGACGTATGAAATCTGTGGCAAATATTGTTCAAAACCTCCTGGGAACACCGTGACAAATTTTCGCTTGCTGGCATTAATAAATTTCTCATCAACAAAAAACCCCACCGGGACGAAATGTGTACACCTAAAAAAAAAAAATCTAGAGTGCGTCAACGCTTGCTTCACCTTGATGACGCAACGCTGTAACGCAACACAGCAGGCCGTGTGATCCGCTCCGAAGCCCACCAGGTCGATGAAGTGGTGCATGAAAATGCGCGTGGCCTGCTTGGAGCTTAGACCGTGGGGCCAGAACCAGACCTGGACTTGGCATGGCAAACTGAGCGCGTTTTTTTTGCTGCTGCGCTTCTTGTTTGGATTATTTCAAATTCAGCCCTCAAGCTCTTTGCAGAATCAGCAGCAGCTGGGATGGACGCACCTGTAACAAGCGGGTCAAGGGTGATGGTGATGAAAACTTTATCAACCTGCCTGCCAGGGGTTTTACGGATGGGAACGACGACACGATGTTGGTGTTCCGGTGAAATGTTGTTACACTCTGGCGTTGCGTTACGTTGATCATATCTTGAGGGGCTCTTCTGGGTAGAGGTTTCTTTGGGCGATGGAACACCATTTGCAGTTAGGTGAAGCATGGTTCATGAATATTTCGTGAAGAGATGTTTTGAAATTCGATGACCGAGTTGGTTAAGATCTTTTCTAAAATTATAAAAGTTTTTCATTGCAAGAATTCTTACGATTTCCTTTCTGAGAAATTTTCTACGTTTTTCGCAAATCGAGACTTTTCTAATTTAAATTTTTTGAAAGGTTTGAAAATATTCTTAACACTTTTAAAAGGTTTCTTTTGATTAATAAAAATCGATTTTTTTTAAAGAGCAGGTTCAACATTTGATCCAATCCGCAAGTTTCTCCCTCCCAAACAAAAATCCCACCAATTAATTTTCGCCTCCGTGTCTAATGAACTCGATCCCCGATTCAATGGGGGGCCCCAAATTCCAACCTTCTAATCTTTTAAGACCTTGCTTTCGCTACCAACTTTGTCCTTTCCCCCTTTCCCCAACGGAAACTCCTTCCAAAGGAATCCAACTCTGCGTGAATGTGACAGAATGACCTACGGGAGCCAGCAGGATTAGGCACAGAGACCGAGACCTCCGGACTGGAATTAGGAAGATGTTTGTCTATAACTTTGCTCCCACCGAGTGAGCAGCAGCACTAATCCTTATTAATTACACCATGGCCAAGTGGCAATATGCCGCAAAGTGAGGCCAGCGTGATGTCCACCGGAATGGGGAATTAATTGTGGTTTGTAACTTTTTGGCTTCCGAGAAACAAATCCTTTTCTTGGTATTATGAGAGAGTAACTCAGTCGAAGCAATTCTCATTGTCGATGCCACCTGCTGCTTCGGTCGTCCAAATCTGATTAACGTTAATAGTAATTTGCCCACTTTGCGAAACAACACCTTGTCGAATGAAAAAAAAGGAAAATGTTGAACAAAGATTGAAAACGTGACGGCGAGGCACTTTTAGAGAGGAAACGCACGCTGAATTTTAATCAGGAGCTCCTTTACAACTTCGCCTTAAACAAGTCAATTGAATTGACTGAAAGTATAGGCTTTTATCGAAAATTGCGTTCTCCCCCTAGCAACAGAGTCAATTTTGAAAGTCAACCTGAATTAGAAAGAAAGAAACAATCTTTCCTTTGAAAACTCGTCAAAGATTAAATTTCAAAGAAAGCTCGGAAAAAATTCACAGAATGTGAAGCAATTCCAAAGCTTCCGGCAGCAGCAGCTCAAAAGTGCTTTGGCAAAAAAAGCGGATCAAGTGGTGTTAGGGTGGTGACGAGAAGTGGAGAGAGAGAGAGAGCATTTCTAGTCTAATGCATTTCCTCTTGATCGCCTTGGATCGCCTCCTGGGTGAGTGTGTGTGTGCTAAAGCTCACAAAGGAAACGTTACAATCTTCCAACTTGGCGCAAGGTGTGTGTTTGTGAAGAAAAAAGATCAATTCACGTGAACATTTCAAAATCAAGAAATTAGACTTCAATAATCAGTAATTAACTTTCCAACTCCCAACCCCTTACGATAACTTTAACTCGCTTGTTTTTCAGACATAATTCAACCAATCAAGACGATTATTTTTTCTAGTGCCAAAAAAAAATAAAAAAATAAAAAAAATGTAAAAAAATCGCTGATAAACGATGTTTTTGATCGCAAAAATTACAAATTTAAGAATCATCTAGACATCCTTAAAAATCACCAGAAAATATATTCGTTTCGATTGGTTGAGGTATGCACGAGAACCAGCAAGTTGAAGTCCGTGTAGGTTGGACATGCATTAGGCGTTCCAATGTTAAAAAATGTCTCAAATTCAACAAAAACTAATTTATATGAGTACTGAACTAATTCCTTACTTCTTTGCTGAGTTTTGGATATAATTCTTCTCTTAAAAATAAAATTATCGTGGTCTCACGTTCATTTATAATTATCGAGTCAATTTCGGAAACTAAACAAATTTTGTATATTTGTGAGTGTTTGAGTTTTCTCATGACTGGCTGAACATGGTTTAGGGTTTAGGTTCAAAAGCTCAAACAGATTTAAATTTGACCAGCTCAAAATGAGGGTTTTTGGGGAATATTTTAAAAATCTTTTAATTCGAAAGATCGGGCGCGTATTTGTTGAGTTGTCATCTCTAAAAATTTTAGGATATTTTGGTAATGTAAAGAAAACCTTATTTGTTTGATGTTGTTTGATTTGTTTGAGGCTGTTGAAATTAGTCCAAGAAATAGTAGATCTTTGAAGTAAATTTATAGGATATTTTCTGATCTTTTAAGTTACAAATGGTCCAGCTTGATCATGACTTCTTCTGTTAAATAAATCACGATAATAAAATTTTTAAAAAGTACTTTTTGATTGTAAATAGAATGTTACAATTTTTTTCAATTATATTCGACGCATTTGAAAAAAAATGATTTGCTCAAAAACTGGCATTCTATTGTCATAAAACAAATCCGATTGCGAGATTCCTACTCGAAATTAAGTGTCAGAAGGCTTGATTGTTGGGGCCAACATTTACTTCCCCGTCCGACGGAAGGCGTGGCTAGACAAATCTCGTCTCGAAAAATGCACTCAAGTGTTTTTTATACTCTTTATGGAGGCCAGATCTTAAATATTTCAATGAACATGTTGTCCGGGTCCCTTATGCAGCCCGTCGTTAGTTAGATAATTGAAATACTTTTCAAATGAGTTTAAAACGTCGAAGATCTGACAACCCTATCAAAAGTTATCAGCACTTAAGTGTTATTTATGCACTTTATGGAGGCCGGATCTAAGATATTTCAATAAAAATGTTTTCCGGGTCCATCATGCGATCTATCGTTAGTTAGAAAATTGAAAGACCTTTCAAATGAGTCTAAACCATCGAAGATCGAAGAACTCTATTAAAAGTTATAGGGTAATTCTCTACCAACTCACACGAAATCGGGAAAAGTTGCCCCGACCTCTCTTCGATTTGCGTGAAACTTTGTCCTATGGGGTAACTTTTAACCCTGATCACGAATCTGAGGTCCGTTTTTTATATCTCGTGACGGAGGGGCGGTACGACCCCTTCCATTTATGAACATGCGAAAAAAGAGGTGTTTTTCAATAATTTGCAGACTGAAACGGTGATGAGATAGAAATTTGGTGTCAAAGGGACTTTTATGTAAAATTAGACGCCCGATTTGATGGCGTACTCAGAATTCCGAAAAAACGTATTTTCATCGAAAAAAACACTTAAAAAGTTTTAAAAATTCTATCATTTTCCGTTACTCGACTGTAAAAAATTTTGGAACATGTCATTTTATGGGAAATTTAATGTTCTTTTCGAATCTACATTGACCCAGAAGGGTCATTTTTTCATTCAGAACAAAATTTTTAATTTTAAAATTTCGTGTTTTTTCTAACTTTGCAGGGTTATTTTTTAGAGTGTAACAATGTTCTACAAAGTTATAGAGCAGACAATTACAAAAAATTTGATATATAGACATAAGGGGTTCGCTTATAAACATCACGAGTTATCGCGATTTTACGAAAAAAAGTTTTGAAAAAGTTACTTTTTGCGTTTTTCTTCGTTTCGTCGTCCGTGTCTGTCGCGGGTGACTATGAACGGCCATGATCGATGACGACCAACTTTTTCAAAACTTTTTTTCGTAAAATCGCGATAACTCGTGATGTTTATAAGCAAACCCCTTATGTCTATATATCATTTTTTTTGTAATTGTCTGCTCTACAACTTTGTACAACATTGTTATACTCTAAAAACAAACCCTGCAAAGTTAGAAAAAACACGAAATTTTAAAATGAAAAAATTTGTTCTAAATGAAAAAATGACCCTTCTGGGTCAATGTAGATTCGAAAAGTACATTAAATTTACCATAAAATGACATGTTCCAAAATTTTTTACAGTCGAGTAACGGAAAATGGGAGAATTTTTAATTTTTTTTTGTGTTTTTTTCGATGAAAAATACGTTTTTTCAGAAGTCTGAGTACGCCATCAAATCGGGCGTCTAATTTTACATAAAAGTCCCTTTGACACCAAATTTCTATCTCATCACCGTTTCAGGCGGCAAATTGTTGAAAAACACCTCTTTTTTCGCATGTTCAAAAATGGAAGGGGTCGTACCGCCCCTCCGTCACGAGATATCAAAAAACGGACCTCGGAATCATAATCAGGGACAAAAGTTACCCCATAGGACAAAGTTTCACGCAAATTGAAGAGGGGTCGGGGCAACTGCTGTGTGAGTTGGCGGAGAATTACCCTATAAGCTCTTAAGTGTTATTTATACACTTTTTGGATGCCGGATTTTAGATATTGTGATAGAAATATTGTCTGAATCTTCCATGCGAACTATCGTTGAATAGGTTTTTTTTTATCAGACCTTGCCGATGAGCCAGAAGTATTGAAGGTCTGTGAACCCTTTCAAAAGAAATGAGTAATAATGTTGATTTGTTAAACATGTTAAGGGGGAATGTTGCTATTTTTACTTAATGTATTGATTTTATGAATATCAGGAAGGCATCAACCACCTAAATGTGGATTAAGTAACTTTTTTTTTTAATTTTAGGAATTCAATTTGTATCTCAAATCTTGGGGATTTGGTCCCGGTAATTCGCGGGAATGATGCACCAAAAAAGACACGTGATTTTCAGGAGATTATTGGATTTTGAGGTTTCAAAGTAAAATTTGAACGTGATATTCCGATTTTTTTCGTTCAAATCTTTGTAAAAATGTATAAGATGTCCTTCCCTCATTAAAAAATACAAAAATAATATTTTGAAACTGTTTCAAATAAAAGTTTCCACATAGAACACTGTTCCAAATCCAACAATTGTGAAAAATTAGAATGTCAAAAAACAGGTTTTTTGGCATTTTAAAGAAGTATTTTGCCATTTTTGTATAACTGACTTGATTTTTGAGTTGAATAAATATTTTTACTGGAAAGCTTGTCCAATTTCCGATTAGTTTGTTTGAACAGCATTTCATTTGGAAGTAAGGGCTTACCAAACTTTGTACCTTTTGAAAAAAAGCGATTATAATATTAAACAGTTGAGGATAAAAGGATAAAACTATTGAGAGAGGGATAATTTGAACTAAAGAGAATAGCATCGAAGTATGCAGATTAATGGCAAAATACTGAAATATTGAGATAGCGGAAATATTTATCGTGTTAATTAAATAGGAAAGAACTATTTCTTGAAGAATACAATTTATTAGCTTTACAATAAACATTTCAACGTTTTGAGTCCAACAACTCTAAATAATTTGGTCATTTTTCACCAATAAGAAAGGAAACCCTTCTTTCAAAGTGCAGCCACCCGTTCAAAACTGGCCACCACTACTTCTACCTGATTCTAGAAGCATTAGCCAGCCCAACACATACACAAGCGAACCAAAGACTTATTGCACCTGTGGAAAGCTTCCGGTGTGCAGGGGTTGATCTTATAATAGCAGGAATTTTCCTTTTTTCCCAGCAAAGCGGCAGCAACACTATCCCAGATATAAGGATTATGGAGTGTGGTTGGGTTCTTTGAAAGCAAAATTCTTCAACAGCATTCGATGATTGAGTTTTACTTTGTATGGGTTGATTTTTAGGTGGGTTAAGCATTTTAAAGCTTAGGTTTGTGCTTATGCGATTTAAATCACTAACACTAATTAGAATTGTTTTCGCGTGTTTTGTCCTGATGCCATTGTTGCAGCTGACCTCATTACTGGAGCGTAAAATTCCCATCTAATGATCCATAAAACTAGCCCCTCCTCGTAAATTCGTACAATTTATCCTCTCGTTGAACCATTCCGAACACATATCAATCTGGCCAATTAATTGCATTGATGTGTCATTGAGCCACCACACTCCCCTCCCCCTTGGGCAATGTAGAAGTGAAGTGGGGCGAGGGGAGAGACCTTTCATAAAGCTTTCATCGAATGCAAAGCCACGGGGCCAATTAGCAATCGTTACTAATCACTAATGCGCGTGATAGGTCCGATTTGAGCCTGATAGCTCGGGCTTGCCTGATAGAAAATCGCAATTCATTGCATAAATCCCACAATTGTTGGGGGCCGATAATAGTTATTCGGAATTGGCTTGATTGGTTCGCCGATGGTTTCTGTGAGGATATCGGTTAATGGCAGCTCAGCAGCTAGAAGCGATTGACGACATTTTATCGATTTTTTGTGTCCTTCGAGGAAGAAAAGTTGCATGTAATGGGAATAGATAATGTTGAAACCTTGTTGCATGAATCTCCTGATAAATATATATAAAAAAACGTACTTTATTTATCTCTACAATTACAATTTTCACCCAAGAATGCACTCCCAATTACTTCCACCTCAATCAAACCTCCGGTGACACTAAGCCGAATGCCGTCACACAGTTGTCGTCCATCCAACACGCCTCACTCTCCCTCACTCTGATTGTGACGGGTGCATGTCCTCTGACTTTACTGCCATGCCATGCCAGCTGCCAGTCGGAGATGACTTAATCTATGTGGAGGAGAAGCCAACAGCGCCCCATTACGACACGTCACACGTGGCTCAACGAGGAGAGTGTGAAAAGTGACTTACTGCGGGACAAATGGAAAATCTGGCTCAACGACAACAATAAATCCCCTCCCTTCCCACCGACTGAGGGAAGCTCTCTGCTGGAAGTTGGAGCTTTCCCGAAAAAGCTTCATCTTCTGAAATTTGAGCTAAGCTGGAAGCTGCTGCTGCTGAGACAACATCCAGAGAATTATGATTGCGTGCAAACAGGGGCGTTGATGTGGAAAATAAATAGCACTTCTTGCTGCAGCAAAATTTTCGCACAACTGTTGCCAGGAAGACTTTCCACTGTGAAAGTGAGTGACACAACACTCACAGCAGATGAAAATGCTCCGTGTGAAAATGGTGGTGGGTGGGTGGTGGCAAGGATTAACACTCACTCATTCAACCCACACACACACACACACACACCAAACACAAGCTTGAATATTTATGATGTTGGTTAATTTGCATAAATTTCGATAGTTGTCGACCCCCGAAAGCAGACGTTTTCCCTCTGCTGTTTGTGGTTTGTGTAATTTAATGCCACCTAAATGACGATTTATAACGGTCGCGAGGGAATAAACGATCAAGGACACGTGCTTCGTTTGAAGCTGGGTGGAAACTGATCCACTTTAATCAAATTTACAATATTCATCATTGCAACGAAAAACGCTGATAAAACACAAACTAAGGCGAAACCTAAATATTTGATCGCTGCATTTAGTTGGTAAACCAACAAGTTGGGATTTACCACCCGTGAGCAAAGTTTGCACTGACGGGACCGCATAAATAAAGTAGTTCCTCCTCTCGCACCACACTTGCCCGAGCGAAGCAATTTGATGGATGGAAATGCATAAAACCATTCGTTCAATATTGGTCCAGCTGGTGGGATTCTCACCCCGGGTTTATGGATGCTGCTGGACGTTTGCTGGTTTGTTTTTTCTAGCAACTCGGTTATGATGGTAACATTTAAATTCAATTTCGCTGGAAAATAGATCGATGCGAGTGGTTTGAAGTGGAACTTTTTGAGCAAAAATTGTCAAAATTGTCAAAATTGTCAAAATTGTCAAAATTGTCAAAATTATCAAAATTGTCAAAATTGTCAAAATTGTCAAAACTGTCAAAATTGTCAAAATTGTCAAAATTGTCAAAATTGTCAAAATTGTCAAAATTGTCAAAATTGTCAAAATTGTCAAAATTGTCAAAATTGTCAAAATTGTCAAAATTGTCAAAATTGTCAAAATTGTCGAAATTGTCAAAATTGTCAAAATTGTCAATATTGTTAAAATTGACAAAATTGTAAAAATTGTCAATATAGTTAAAAAACGTCAATCTCTTATAATTTTTTTTCAAGTTTCATGAATTATGCGGACTGTGGTTTATTAATTATAACAGTGTATTACTTTAAAAAATAAATTTATTGTCATTGATAAAAAGCTTATTTGAATATCAGTCTAATTGAGCGCAACAACGGCTTGATTTTACCCATAAAAACATTTTTTCAAGTTTTTCTTTCTCTTGACAACCAAGACTTGTGTCCTTTTTGGACAATAGCTAATATTGTCTTTCATTTGAGTCAATTATGTTTGTTCATGTCCCAACCTCCAAGCCTCCTACGACCACTTCCTACAAGCATTCAATCTTTTATTTCCATGCTCCATAAAGCTCTCTCTCACTCCCCCCCCTGCAAAGATAATGAGCTGCCGGCCAACATGACAATCTTTTTGCGCGCACCTCCCAACTCCCACAACGACTTGGCACATTTACTTGCGCGAAAGGTCATTAAAAAGTGCACCAGAATTTGAATTGTTCCGGGCGTTGAATGCTGATGGCCGGGAGCCTGGTAAGCGAGTTTTAATTGCCACGTGTCTCGCGAAAAAACAGGAAAGAACATGATTGCGCTTTTTGCATTCATCCCCCACCGGTGAAGTAAAAATTCTTTTCGGCAAACCAAATTACGACGACGGTGCCTCGTTGATGGGTTAATTATGACTCACCGAGGGAAAAGTTTCTTCTGCGCGTTGTTTTAAAAGTGGGAACGAAACTTTTGTACCGGCGGTGTGGGTAAATTAATTAAGTGCTTTTTTGATGCACTAAATTAAGTTTTCTCGCGGAAAGTTGAGTTGACTTTTCCTGTTGCGATGCAACGCCCTGATGGAGTTAAGAGAAAATGTTGAGTTTAACAAAATAGAAAATTTTGTACCTTTCAAGTACCTCATCGAAATGGATACTTTTCAATTTGGCTAAAAGTGAACTTTGCAGACAAAGAAGCCTCTCGAAACTTTAAGCTTCCAAGCAATAAGCGGATTGGATTTCACTCTGCCCAGCTAATGATGCACCTGAAGCACTTTTAACAATTTGAGAGGGAAAGTTGAGCAGAAAAAAACGTTCAGTTCATCATTTTTCCCCTTTAACCTTTTTCCCCATTCAAAAGATGGGGTGAAAATGCCATATTAAGCTTTCCCTCAACTCTCACTGCTGTCCATTTCGTTGAATGTGGATTGTGTGAGTGTGAGGGAGGATTATTTATTCATAATCAAGATCGCATTGTGTGCTCACTTCCTTTCACGGGAGCATCCTGTGGAGTGTTAGGCATACATGGCATATTGCTTTTTTATGATGAAAATTGGCTTCTTTGGCTGGACTCCCTAAAGGTGGGAAAGTGAGCTGAGCTGGTCATTCGAGAATAGCAAATTGGGTCTTCCTTTTTTTTTATTAAGTACTAGAAATGACCATTCAGATTTTGGTGGCTGAATTTATCCAAAATTCATCGTAGAGCTTTAGTGATAGAAAATTTATGAATTTGTAGAATCATAATATCATAAAATCATAAAAGCATAATATCATAAAATCATAAAATCATAAAATCATAAAATCATAAAATCATAAAATCATAAAATCATAAAATCATAAAATCATAAAATCATAAAATCATAAAATCATAAAATCATAAAATCATAAAATCATAAAATCATAAAATCATAAAATCATAAAATCATAAAATCATAAAATCATAAAATCATAAAATCATAAAATCATAAAATCATAAAATCATAAAATCATAAAATCATAAAATCATAAAATCATAAAATCATAAAATCATAAAATCATAAAATCATAAAATCATAAAATCATAAAATCATAAAATCATAAAATCATAAAATCATAAAATCATAAAATCATAAAATCATAAAATCATAAAATCATAAAATCATAAAATCATAAAATCATAAAATCATAAAATCATAAAATCATAAAATCATAAAATCATAAAATCATAAAATCATAAAATCATAAAATCATAAAATCATAAAATCATAAAATCATAAAATCATAAAATCATAAAATCATAAAATCATAAAATCATAAAATCATAAAATCATAAAATCATAAAATCATAAAATCATAAAATCATAAAATCATAAAATCATAAAATCATAAAATCATAAAATCATAAAATCATAAAATCATAAAATCATAAAATCATAAAATCATAAAATCATAAAATCATAAAATCATAAAATCATAAAATCATAAAATCATAAAATCATAAAATCATAAAATCATAAAATCATAAAATCATAAAATCATAAAATCATAAAATCATAAAATCATAAAATCATAAAATCATAAAATCATAAAATCATAAAATCATAAAATCATAAAATCATAAAATCATAAAATCATAAAATCATAAAATCATAAAATCATAAAATCATAAAATCATAAAATCATAAAATCATAAAATCATAAAATCATAAAATCATAAAATCATAAAATCATAAAATCTTAAATCATGGTTGAATAACAAGCCGTTTGGATGTTTTGAAGTTTACAACATTTAAATCAATTCATAAAACTCATAAATTTTCAAATCCTTCTGATAATTAGCTGATTAGCTCAAACATATTTTAAACAAGCTCTTATATTTTTACAACCTATAAAACCAGCAAACAACAATGTAATCCTGCAAAGCTTCCCTTTCCCGACCCAACTCGCCGCTGGTCAAACTCGTCAACAGCCACGAGGACCGTTCTCCTCCAAAATCTCTCACCAGATCATATCTCAATTTACGGTAACGGCTCCAATTCGGCATGCAAATTACGACATATCCATAATCTGAGAGGGGAAAAAACACGACGCCGTGCCCGTGAATTCACGCGCCTAAACAAATTTGGCCACCATTATCGCGCATAAAATTGCTGGTCTCCGCCGAGGTCGGGCTCGGTCCGGGAGCGAAAGGTCATTCCGGAAATGTTTTACATCCGCTCCTAACCTACAACACCACCCCCCCCCCCCCTTCCACCCAAAAAGGAGAGGAATAAAATTTGCAGATTTTTTTTGTGTGTTTTTGTTCACGCAGGGGCTTTTTCGGGGCTGCTTTTCTAACAAATTTACGACAGGTCGTGGTGGCTGAGGGCATTATTAATGGCGACCATTCCGTACATCGAATAAAGCTTTTATCATCACGCGCGAACTGCCTTGGCTTGGTTTGATTTTTTTTGTTGGCGTGCCGGTTATAACAGTTAACTTTTACAACGCATCCCTCCGAATTTGGCGTGTTTTTTCGTCCTTTTTTTTCGCGCGCGCTTCAAAGGTAAAAAGCTGCTATTAATCCGAAAGGTAAATATGAAAAATTATTCTCGCTGTTTGTAATCCGGTTGCCGATGATGCTGATGAGAGGATGAGGGTGGAGGCTGGAGCCTGTAATGCCGTGTGCCAAGGATGTGTTGAAGGTTAGAGGATTTCAAGGCGATGACAGGGCGAACGAGCGATATCATGATACTGAAAGCACTCAAGATTTGATTGAAAATTAAATCGGAAAGCAAGTGCCCATTATTCATAATCACCTGCAGGAGATGATGATGGCGATGATGTTCGTGGAAGAGATGATGTTTTGGAATATTGGGAAAGAGGGTGAAAATTGAATTTATTGCGTGTCGGAGCGAGTTCTGATAAACAAATAAGAGAAAAATTATGCGAATAACAAAAAATATAAAATTATGTGACCTTGAATACACCTCATCAACTACGCGTATTTTGTAGTTCATTCAAGAAAAATAATAAAACTATTCCCTCCTCAGTTTCAAGCTTTGGTGAGCTCTTTTTAATGTAGTATCATTTTAAAGTTCACTAACAAATACTGAAATTTTCGTGCAAATGTAACGCTTTAAAGAAAAAAAAGCACAGTGTTCAACTTTGTCGGCAAAAGTGTAAAAGAACGAAATTTTTGAACAAAGTACACTTGACGTTACTGCCAAAATATTAATTTATAAGCATATTAATTTTGCACGTTTCCGAAGTATTTTTTATTATAATTTTAGTTTTCTCAATTCCTCAGATTCAAAAAGGAAAAGGAAGGGAGGAACTTTCTACTAAAAAGTGGAAAATTAGATTGAAATCCAACATGTATTGATTAATTTTATAAAAAATAATATATTTTGTTTTACCAAACCCATTTTTGCTGCATTAATCAACATACTTTTCATATTTACTATAAAAGTTGATTCATTGAAACTGCCTATACATCAGAAGATATTTTTGAATTCTGTTTCAAAAAAAAAAAATACCTTTGAACTTCTAATTATAAACTTAGATAATCTGTTCTTATTGCAAAATTTTTCAAAGAATCCGATTTTGCAGTCCGTTTTCAAGTTTGAACTTTTTTTCATTGAGAAAAATATGACACTTTGACTATATTGAAATATGCCTATTTATTAATGTTTTCATAATTATAATTAACTAACTTTTCAAAATATGTTAAAAACTACTTCTTAAGATACTTTGAACACTTCTCTATCAATATCAGTACGTTTCTATACCATTCCGTACGTATTTAATTTGTATTATTCATTTTGCAGAATATCTAAAACCTATCAATGCCCCCTCAGCTATCAATGTAACCCCGGTTTACGGTTATTTTCTCTAAATTCTGAGAAATTTTTAAAACTTTCATTTGGTTGATTTTTTTAAATATTGTAATAAGATATGGTACCCAAATATGGTGCCCAAATGTTTCCTTAAAATTCCGTAATTTTTAAATACTCAAATTTGTATATTTTTCAATTAAAAGATTTGCAATTCTGTGAGTATTTCACTGTAAGACTTTTTAAAATTCAAAAGCATAGCATAACAAGGCTGCACCACGCTGTAGGGGGTGCCACAATGGTTAATTCAATATTTTTAGACAAATTGATTGCTGTCCGGTCCAACCTAGAATATCTAAGAACGTAAATGTTCTTTTCGAATCTTTATTGACCCAGAAGGGTAATTTTTTCATTATGAACAATTTTTATCATTTAAAAATTTCGTGTTTTTTCTAACTTTGCAGGGTTATTTTTAAGAGTGTAACAATGTTCTACAAAGTTGTAGAGCAGACAATTACAAAAAATTTAATGTATAGACATAAGGGGTTTGCTTATAAACATCACGAGTTATCGCAATTTTACGAAAAAAAGTTTTGAAAGAGTTTTTTTTTGCGTTTCTCTTTGTTACGTCGTCCGTGTCTTTCGCGGGTGACCATGAATGGCCATGATCGATGACGACCAACTATTTCAAAACTTTTTTTTTTCGTAAAATCGCGATAACTCGTGATGTTTATAAGCAAACCCCTTATGTCTATATATCAAATTTTTTGTAATTGTCTGCTCTACAACTTTGTAGAACATTGTTACACTCTAAAAAATAACCCTGCAAAGTTAGAAAAAAACACAAAATTTTAAATTGAAAAAATTTGTTCTAAATGAAAAAATGACCCTTCTGGGTCAATGTAGATTCGAAAAGAACATTAAATTTCCCATAAAATGACATGTTCCAAAAATTTTTACAGTCGAGTAACGGAAAATGGGAGAATTTTCAAAACTTTTTTAGTGTTTTTTTCGATGAAAAATACGTTTTTTCGGAATTCTGAGTACGCCATTAAATCGGGCGTCTAATTTTACATAAAAGTCCCTTTGACACCAAATTTCTATCTCATCACCGTTTCAGGCTGCAAATTATTGAAAAACACCTCTTTTTTCGCATGTTCAAAAATGGAAGGGGTCGTACCGCCCCTCCGTCACGAGATATCAAAAAACGGACCTCGGATTCGTGATCAGGGACAAAAGTTACCTCTAAGTACAAAGTTTCACGCAAATCGAAGAGGGGCGGGGCAACTTTTCCCGATTTCGTGTGAGTTGGTAGAGAGTTACCCATATAGTATATAGAATAAATATAATAAATATGATAAATATTATAAATATATTCAAGATTATTCCAGGAAGCTGTGAAAAATAGCAGTAATTTAAAATATAAATGCTCCAGATGGTTCCAATGCTATTTTAGAAAGTTTCGTTTTTTTTTTAAATTTGATTTAATTGATATATGGTATGAGGAGATGGTATATTACTGGAAAGGAATAGTATAAAGAATAATGTTAACTTTTAAATAAATCATATAGTGAGTACATAAATTTACATGTAGACATTTAATTTGAAATTATTACAGGAAGCTGTAAAAAATAAAAAAAATACTCCAGATGGAACCACAAATAAAACAATAGAGACACAAGAATCCTAACATGCGGCTTCGTACCTCTGTAAGATTTTTAAAATTCAATACTCAAATTTTCACAAAATACCGTAAGTAAATTTTAAATTATATTTAAAAATACCTATCATATTTTATTTTGCAATGAAACCATCCGAAATTGCATAAGAGCGTTGTTTTAGAGTTTTGAAAATTAAATACTTGAATTTTCTAAAATACCGTTTTGCCTTCCTCACTGAGGTAAGGCTATAATCCTGCTCTAAAAATGAACTTAGTATAAAAACGTCGTAGGCCCACCATCATGTATACATATCGACTCAGAATCGAAAACTGAACAAATGTCTGTGTGTATGTGTGTGTTTGTGTATGTATGTGACCAACAAACTAGCTCATGTTTCTCGGCACTGGCTGAACCGATTTGACCCGAACTTGTTGCATTCGACTTGATTTAGGGTCCCATAGATCAAGTTTTATACAGATTGAAGTTTCGATAAGTAGTTCAAAAGTTATGTATAAAAATGTGTTTTCACTTATATCCGGATCTCACTTAAATGTATGTAAACTATGTTTGGGTCCATCATCCGACCCATCGTTGGTTAGGTCATCAAAAGACCTTTCCAACGAGCCTAAAATATTGAAGATCTGGCAACCCTGTCTCGAGATATGCCCACTTAAGTGACATTTATGTACTTTTTGGAAGCTGGATCTAATTTAAATGTATGTAAACTATGTCCGTATCCACCATCCGACCCATCGTTGGTTAGGTTAACAAAAGATCTTTTCAACAAGTTCAAAACATTGATGATCTGGCAACCCTGTCTCGAGGTATGGCCACTTAAGTGATATTGATGCACTTTTTTGAAGCTGGATCTCACTTAAATGTATGTAAACTAGGTCCGGATCCACCATCTGACACATCGTTGCTTAGGTTATCAAAAGATCTTTCCAATGAGTCCAAAACATTGAAAATCTGGCAACCCTGTCTCGAGATATGTACACTTAAGTGATATTGATGTACTTTTTGGAAGCCGGATCTCACTTAAATGTATGTAAACTATGTCCGGATAGACCATCCGACCCCTCATTGGTTAGGTTAACAAAAGATCTTTCCAACGAGTCCAAAACATTGAAGATCTGGCAACCCTGTCTCGAGATATGTACACTTAATTGATATTTATGTACTTTTTTTATTCCGGATCTAAAAAATAGATGAAATGTTTGTACAATTCCATCACATCAGTCATTGTTGGAAATAAGTGAGGAAGGCTCCAACCACGTAGGTGGATTAAGTTAGTTTTTTCTTAATACCTAAATTTTCATAATTTGCAAAATGGAATCAAACGATTATAAATTTTGAATTTTCAATTCTTTTGAATGAATTACTGAAATCTATATTAAATTTTCAAAAGTCTTATTTGCATAGGAAACCCATTACGCATAGGTTGTTTTAAAATTCACTTTAAAAATATTAACAAAAATTAATTTTTATCAGTATCCATTCGAATTCAGACATTTTGGGATTAAATACTGAAATTTTCACAACCACCTAGGCTAGTATAAATTTTGTTTAAAGTTTTTATAAGGGGGCAAAAAAAATCAAAAATCTCAAAATGTCAATGAAAATTTAAATAGAATTTGCTGAAATCAATCTAAATTTTTTTTTACGTTGAACATCTTTTTTGACATGCTTGTTTTTTTAGTTGTGAAGATTTTCCAGTAAAAAGTTTTTTTTCACTATAATTTTAGTTTTCGTCAAATCTTACATTGTTGAAAAAGTAATCATTGCAAAACACCTGAAATAATTTAAAATGCATTTTAAAACACTTTTTTCATTCAAATGTTGAGACTTTGGCTTGTTACTTAAGTTTTATATATATATATATATATTTTGCTTCAATTTAATATTTTCACTAAGTGAATCACAAGCTGGACCTTATCATGACACCTTAGGGAAGGCGGAATGTTGGACATTGAAAATTGGGATTTTCAATTTCAATGCAAATTGTTTGGGAAATGATGAATGGAATGTTTACACTAAATTAGCAAATGACCACTGAATCCTTTCTATAAGGATCTTACTTTTGGGGATAGTTTAATAAAATTGTGCTTCCTGCTTATGATATAAAAAAAAGGTGCAGGTGGTTATGTTCTACATGACCAATATGACAAAGAACTTTGTACAAAACTCCTAAAAAATATTCTATTTTATTTTATATTTTTAAAACATTGCCTATGTATTTAAACCTAAATAATTTTTCCTATAAAATGTTTTCAATCTTTGGCACCTCTGTGGAAATAAATTGCCAAAACAAGTATGGTTCGGAAAATGTCCAATCAAAATGGTAATTTTCATGTCCAGTATCAAAAACCATGAATTTTGGTACCCATATTGCCCCAAGTCGAATAGTTCGATTAATGTCCCCCCGGTAGAACCTCCCCGAGGGCAATTGCCACTCCGGGTATGGCCAATCCGGTCAAAATGGCCATTTTCATTACCAGTTTCAAAAATCATGAATTTTGATACCCATATTGCCCCAAGTCGTATGGTACGATTAATGCCCCCCGGTAGAACCTTCCCGAGGGCACTGGCCTCTCCGGGTGTGGCCAATCCAGTCAAAATGGCCATTTTCATTACCAGTTTAAAAAAACCATGAATTTTGATACCCATATTGCCCTAAGTCGTATGGTTCGATTAATGTCCCCACGGTAGAACCTTCCCGAGGGCACTGGCCACTCCAGGTGTGGCCAATCCAGTCAAAATGGCCATTTTTATTATCAGTTTCAAAAACCATGAATTTTGATACCCATATTGCCCTAAGTCGTATGGTACGATTAATGTCCCCCCGGTAGAACCTTCCCGAGGGCACTGGCCACTCCGGGTGTGGCCAATCCTGTCAAAATGGCCATTTTCATTACCAGTTTAAAAAACCATGAATTTTGATACCCATATTGCCCTAAGTCGTATGGTTCGATTAATGTCCCCACGGTAGAACCTTCCCGAGGGCACTGGCCACTCCGGGTGTGGCCAATCCAGTCAAAATGGCCATTTTCGTTATCAGTTTCAATAACCATGAATTTTGATACCCATATTGCCCCAAGTCGTATGGTTCGATTAATGTCCCCCGGTAGAACCTTCCCGAGGGCACTGGTCACTCCGGGTGTGGCCAATCCGGTCAAAATGGCCATTTTCATTATCAGTTTCAAAAACCATGAATTTTGATACCTATATTGCCCCAAGTCGTATGGTTCGATTAATGTCCCCCGGTAGAACCTTCCCCAGGGCACTGGCCACTCCGGGTGTGGCCAATATCCTATAAATGTGGTCCCAAGCCCATTGCCCCAAATCATTCTGGTCCGGTGACCGTCCTTACAATCTTCATAAGAACAGAATTCCTTCCAATTTAGTGCACAAACTGTGCCTTTCAATGTGTGCGTGTGTGTGTGTGAGCAATAAAATTACCACCGTGGATCCCAGGCTTGCCACAAATACAGATTTTTCAGCACAGGCCCGAAACACAAACGATTTTTTTTTTTACTGTTAAAATAAATTTGAGCAGTTTTTGTTAAATTGGCCAAAAAGATAAACATTATTAGCATCTTTTGGCATGTTCAGTTTTTGGTAAGAATATTATTCTTTAAAGTTATACTCGATTGAGTGTTTGGTATGTGCCAAAAAAATCTGTATTTGTGGCAAGCCTGGTGGATCCGCTTTTGTCGAAACCTCGTAAGGCACTGAATTTTTCTGGTGCAACATTCTCGCGTGACAGTACCACGAAAACAGGAGAGGATGCAAAATTTGCACCATGTTGCCACATTTCATGCGAACTATTTAAGCTAACAGATAGCCTCAGAAAAATTCAGTGCCTTACGAGGTTTCGACAAAAGCGGATCCACGGTGGTAATTTTATTGCTCACACACACACACGCACACATTGAAAGGCACAGTTTGTGCACTAAATTGGAAGGAATTATGTTCTTATGAAGATTGTAAGGACGTTACCGGACCAGAATGATTTGGGGCAATGGGCTTGAGACCACATTTATAGGATATTGGCCACACCCGGAGTGGCCAGTGCCCTGGGGAAGGTTCTACCGGGGGGACATTAATCGAACCATACGACTTGGGGCAATATAGGTATCAAAATTCATGGTTTTTGAAACTGATAATGAAAATGGCCATTTTGACTGGATTGGCCACACCCGGAGTGGCCAGTGCCCTCGGGAAGGTTCTACCGGGGGACATTAATCGAACCATACGACTTGGGGCAATATGGGTATCAAAATTCATGGTTTTTTAAACTGGTAATGAAAATGGCCATTTTGACCGGAGTGGCCACACCTGGAGTGGTCAGTGCCCTCGGGAAGGTTCTACCGTGGGGACATTAATGAAAATGCCCCAAAATGGCCATTTTCATTACAAGTTTCAAAAGCCATGAATTTTGATACCCATATTGCCCCAAGTCGTATGGTTCGATTAATGTCCCCCCGGTAGAACCTTCCCGAGGGCACTGGCCACTCTGGGTGTTACCAATTGGGTCAAAATGGCCATTTTCATTACTGGTTTCAAAAACCATTAATTTCGATACGGGACCATCCATAAACCACGTGGACACTTTTTTGGGAATCTTTTAAACCCTCCCCTCCCCTCGTGGACAATTGTCCATACAAAAAAAGAAATTTGTATGGATCGTGGACAATCGCCATAACCCCCCCCCCCTCACTTAAAGTGTCCACGTGGTTTATGGATGGTCCCTACCCATATTGCCCCAAGTCGTATGATTCGATTAATGTCCCCCCGGTAGAACCTTCCCGAGGGCACTGGCCACTCCGGGTGTGGCCAATCCAGTCAAAATGGCCATTTTCATTATCAGTTTCAAAAACCATGAATTTTGATACCCATATTGCCCAAATTTGTATGGTTCCTGCCAATCCTGCCAAAATGGTCATTTTCATTACCAATATCAAAAACCATGAATTTTGATACCCATATTGCCCAAATTTGTATGGTTCCGTAAATGTCCTCCCGGTAGAACCTTCCCTCAGGGCAATGGCCACTCCGGGTGTGGCCAATCCTGCCAAAATGGTCATTTTTATTACCAGTATCAAAAACCATGAATTTTGATACCCATATTGCCCAAATTTGTATGGTTCCGTAAATGTCCTCCCGGTAGAACCTTCCCTCAGGGCAATGGCCACTCCGGGTGTGGCCAATCCTGCCAAAATGGTCATTTTCATTACCAGTATCAAAAACCATGAATTTTGATACCCATATTGCCCAAATTTGTATGGTTCCGTAAATGTCCTCCCGGTAGAACCTTCCCTCAGGGCAATGGCCACTCCGGGTGTGACCTATCCTGCCAAAATGGCCATTTTCATTACCAGTATCAAAAACCATGAATTTTGATACCCATATTGCCCAAATTTGTATGGTTCCGTAAATGTCCTCCCGGTAGAACCTTCCCTCAGGGCAATGGCCACTCCGGGTGTGGCCAATCCTGCCAAAATGGTCATTTTCATTACCAGTATCAAAAACCATGAATTTTGATACCCATATTGCCCCAAGTCGTATGGTTCGATTAATTTCCCCCCGGTAGAACCTTCCCGAGGGCACTGGCCACTCCAGGTGTGGCCAATTCTGCCAAAATGGCCATTTTCATCACCAGTATCAAAAACCATGAATTTTGATACCCATATTGCCCAAATTTGTATGGTTCCTGCCAATCCTGCCAAAATGGTCATTTTCATTACCAATATCAAAAACCATTAATTTTGATACCCATATTGCCCAAATTTGTATGGTTCCGTAAATGTCCTCCCGGTAGAACCTTCCCTCAGGGCAATGGCCACTCCGGGTGTGGCCAATCCTGCCAAAATGGTCATTTTTATTACCAGTATCAAAAACCATGAATTTTGATACCCATATTGTTCAAATTTGTATGGTTCCGTAAATGTCCTCCCGGTAGAACCTTCCCTCAGGGCAATGGCCACTCCGGGTGTGGCCAATCCTGCCAAAATGGTCATTTTCATTACCAGTATCAAAAACCATGAATTTTGATACCCATATTGCCTAAATTTGTATGGTTCCGTAAATGTCCTCCCGGTAGAACCTTCCCTCAGGGCAATGGCCACTCCGGGTGTGGCCAATCCTGCCAAAATGGTCATTTTCATTACCAGTATCAAAAACCATGAATTTTGATACCCATATTGCCCAAATTTGTATGGTTCCGTAAATGTCCTCCCGGTAGAACCTTCCCTCAGGGCAATGGCCACTCCGGGTGTGGCCAATCCTGCCAAAATGGTCATTTTCATTACCAGTATCAAAAACCATGAATTTTGATACCCATATTGCCCAAATTTGTATGGTTCCGTAAATGTCCTCCCGGTAGAACCTTCCCACAGGGCACTGGCCACTCCGGGTGTGACCGATATCCTACCAAATTGTTCCCAATAATTTCGGTATTCCGGTGACCGTTCTGGCTACCGTCAATAACTTCTTGGACCTCCTCTCAAGTTCGTGCACCACCTGCGTGTGTGTGTGTGAGCAATAAAATTCCCAAAGTAAGGTCCGTCTTTGATGAAAGTCTGATGGACACTAAATCCTCCAGAGGCTAACTTTTAGCTTAAATAGTTTTCACGGCATCTACGCAACAGAAACAGAATGTCACACCGAGGGCTTGCGACGGTAACGCTACATTTTCGAAAAATTTTGCATTGACACCGCAGATAGAGCTTTAAGACAAAGTCCTTTGTCAAAATAGTTTTATAATATAATTTTAAGTTATATTTCCATCAAAACTACACCATAAAATTTCAACGGGCAAATGTTTATCTATTTCGTTCATATTTTGCCCAGATGACTAAAATATGCTAAGGCTCTGTGAGCTTTCGAGCGAGCTTTTGGAACTTATTAGGTTTATTGAAAAGTTATTGATCTGGACAATTCATGAAAATTAACCCTCTTAAAGCAATTTTTTCTTCCCATCAATCATAAGTTTCATACTTATTTTTATATAAGCTTTTTTTTTCTTTTCTTAGCTCAAGTCACAAGCTTTAAAATTAAACCTTCACTTCCTTTTAAAAACACATTTCTTTGGAATTATTTCTCTCTCAACCACCAATAGTACACATTCTTCAAAAGTCACGAACCCTAGAAGTTCGTCCAAACATCCCACGCCTAATACTTTTGCGGTTCATTTTTGTTGATAATGGTTCATTCAAATATTACGTTACACATTGAAGTAGAAGGTTGTTGATGACTAAGTTATGCTATGTTTTACAAGTCGGTAGAAGCGGATGTCTAAAAATGTTAAGTTACGTAATCTCTGAACGTACCCTAGCGGCATGATGAAAATATGAAAACCCTTTTCTATATTGACTTATGGTTTCTGCTGCCACTGTTGACTGTCTAGACGGCTTTGGACTGCTGGCTCGGTGCTTTTCACCAGGTGGGTGAACTTTCAACAAACAGTATCGTCAGCTTTTCGATGAAACATTCTTCGCAAAGGTTACTTTTCTCACAAGTTATTTTTACGACTGCGGCGAGAGTTGATCTTTTTGATGGTCCTCGCTCACATGCCATAAGCTCTGGAATTCAATTTCTCTGCTCGGTGAATGATTGGTCGATATTGAAATAAGCTACAAGAAGATGTATGAAGGTAAAACTCCCGACACTCATTTAGATTACCAATCATCGGGGCAATTTTCACCCCTCTCGGAGGTCATCACTGCCTGGTAGCAGATCCAACTAACTAAACGACACTCTCAATCACCGAGTTCCGATTGTGGTCGGGATGGGTGCGGTGTCTTACTTGGTCCCCAAAAGATCCTGACTTTAACTTCCTCTGGAGCCAGGGGAAATGAACTACACAAAAACTCTTGAGCTAGATATCCAGATAAAAGATTGGTCCCTTTTCCAAGATGAGGTCACCAGATTTGCTTCTGGACCGAAAAGTCGGGTTCTGATTTTGGGAATAGTTGGGTTTGCTTCTCTTTAAGGGTATTGGCCAAGTTTTTGTTAAAGATTTATTTTAGGAGATTTTTTTCTTTTTCTTCAGGTTTATGCTTAACACAATGTCTTTCATTGCAAACCTTGATTTTTAGCAAGAATAGAACCTAACTCTACTTGACCAAAATAAGAAAACCTAATTCTATGAAAACGACGGCTTTAAAGTTCAATCCTCCTTTCAATCACAAAGTCAAAGCCAAAGTCGATGGCCACCGACAGTTGACCCGTTTATCAAGAGGCCGATATCGGCCGAAAATGTTCGTCAGGGGAGATTTTTGGGAAATTTCCCAAATCCAAAAGGGAGACCATCAACCTGACCAAACCTGAACCTTACTGCTCCTGCTGATAGTATGAGTGAGCGAGGCAGGTTGGGTGCTCTTTGCCTTTCCCACATGTGAATGATTTTTATTGGAAATTTTACGGTTCGTATAATTCAGTTTAAAACGAAAATATGATTTATTATGCTGGAGGAATCATGCTGCTGCCATCGACCCTAAACCCCGAGCTCACTGTTCAATTTTTCCTTCTCCCTCCCCCTCTATCTCTGTCTCTCTCGTATTCCCCACCCAAAAATAAAAAAAAAAATGAAGCAAGCAATGTGAATGCAGAAGGAGTGAGGATGAGTTTTTCCGGTGATGATTTATGGCAAAAGTGCTTATCGTGTGTGCATCTGGCTGGTTGCGCTGCCAGAAGCTCGCACCCCGGAAAAGCGGTTTGCCATCAATTTGGTGCTTACCCTTACGTCTCTACCCCTCCGGCCAGTGGATTTAGCAGTTGCTGGGCGTCGTTTTCGCGTGAAGTACTCTGCTGGCTTTGTGCAAATTTCGATCGATTTGCGATGCTTCTACACTTCTCCCCGTTGCGATTTGGAGGAGTTGATTATGCAGTATTTTTTGCAGAGGGCTACAGTTCAATGGTTTAGGATTTTCTGTTAGGGGGAATATTGAAAAATTGGCTGTCTAATTGAAAGGAAGTAACGCAGACCAATTGGCTGTCTTACTGAGAGTAAGGTAAATTCTTAAATTTTAATTTCCTGATTCTAAAGATGATTGATCAAAAATGATTGAGACGAAAAAAATTGCAAGAGTGGAAATAAATTATGAAAACCCCAACATGCTTATGCATATTACAATAAGGCCGTTGCAAATATTTTTTTAAAGTACATATATGGGTTAAATTGAAAATAGTAAAAAAATAAAAAAAAACAAGCCACGGATTCATCATTTGGATGAAAGAAGTATTTTAATAGTAGTTTATGCAACAAGTTGCAAAAACAGGTTTTTTTCAGCACGAGTCGTAGGTACAATTATCCAACGAGGTTCACCGAGTTGGAATTCAAAAAAATACACACTGAGTGAGATTTTATGTCAAATTTTCATGTATTTTGTCAATAAATCGTTTAAATCAAAAAATGTTGAAAAGTGTTACTTTTCGAAACAAGTGCTGAAAAGTTCAACTTTTCAGCACCCATTTGAGTGCTGAAAAGTTTTCAGCATTTATTTTGAAAAGTATTGCTATTCGATTCTGTTATTTTTGGTATAGAAAAGTAGGCTATTTTGTCGTTCAAGAATTACAGGAAAAGTAAGTAGTTTCACGACGGAATTGCAAAAAATGCTTTATACACCTGTCCAGTTGCTTTGCAATCATTCGTTTCCAAAATATTCAAGTAAAATTTTTACTTGAAAAAAAAGTTTTGCGGTGCTAAACATTGCAAACTTAATAAAAAAACTAAATATTTTAAAACCAGCCAAAATAAGCTAAATATGATTATCAATGCAGAAAAATGCATTTCAGGTGGTTTTCAGTTTATTAGACTTCTATTTCCATTGAAATTGTAAAGTTTCTTAAAAAAAGTGTTTGCCTCCAGATTTTTTTGGACCAACTGGATCCAATCCATTCAATCCAATCGAATTTGATTAAATCCAATTCAATTCAATTCAATCTGATCTTATTTAATGTAATCTATTATAAAAATTATCTTCATTCCGATAATTCTACCTGAGATGATCTTATTGCCGATAACGGACGAAAATTCATTTAAAAAAAACTTTCTGAAAATCAACTTAATTCAACCTTATCATGTTAATATTACAATGCTTCAACTTAAAATGTATATATTTTAAACGTAGTCATTTTCAAAGTTTTCAAAGTATTAGTAATTCACTAAATACTGTATATTTTCTAAAATTTCAATTTCCATAATATGGGTATCAATCAAACGAAGCGAAATTTTGAAAGCATTTTTTTAAGAGTTGAAATTTTTACAAAATATTGATTTTTTTTAAAATACTCAAATTTCAATAATTTGCAATATTGAACAAAGCAACATTTCACATGAAGCATATAAAATCTGAATGTTTGTATGAATCATGCAAAATTTCGCTAAGCTTGCTGGTTTTCCAATCTAGATCGAACAAGAGAACAAACGGGCATCATATGTTTAAAAAAATGTAAAATTTAAGAAATAATCGATATTTTGAGAAAAAGTTAGTTTTTTCCAAAACAAATCTAATAAGGTATAAAAGTTAACATAATTTCGCTTCTTTTGATACCAATACTGCAAATTTGAATATTTTCTCAAAAGACTGTATTTTGTGATTTTTTTGCATTGTCAAAAATAACTCGAATACAGTAAACATTTTATAAATTTGGCTTCGTTTGATACCTAATATGGGTATCAAATTTTGAAAATCTGAGTATTTTCGAAAAAATACGGTATTTTGTGAAAATTTTAAAATTTTCAAAAAAAGGACTTTAAGGAGTTTAAAAGCATACAAATTTGAAAGGTTTCGAAAAAAACGGTATTTTGTGAAAATTTTTCAACAGGAATGAACTAGTCGATTTAAGAAAGATTTTAAAATTGAGTTATCGTTCGTTATCGGTGATAAGATTAACGCCAATAGAATTATCGAAATAACTATAATGGTAACGGTCCCGACGACGATAACGATAACCATTATCGTTATCGTTAGACGATAATATTATGGACGATAATTTTATCGATTAATCTTTGGTTGCAAAAATATGACCTTGAAATAATCCGATTATGCCTTTTTGTAAGAGTTAATTTTAATTTAAAAAAATGTTTAAGGCGTAAAAGAGATTTTCAAAAATGTATTTTTTTTTATTTGAGCAAAACAACTGGAATTGTGTGAAATGCATTCCAAAACACCCCTTGACTTAGGTCAGATTCGAGGGTCATAAACTCTTTTTAAGTTTGTCAAAAATCATGTTTGGCAACATGCTGAATGGTTATTGATCATCCGATGGAATTTTCGGTCGTCTAGAACATGCAATTTGTCATTTTTTTTTGTCTGACTGCAATTTTAATGGGAAATAAATTAATTACAAAATGTTTTTATTATGAGTTTATTTGTTATCGACAGTTCCCACAACTTCAACGTCAACACCAAATCAATAAGAAAGGCCGTTCTCAAGATACTGATTTTTGAATATTTTGTTATCATTTTTGTTTTGACAGATGCCAACATTGTTTGAAGATTTGTTTGAAAAATTATTAGCTGTTATACCATAAAACAAATTAAGTTATTAAGGATGTGATCTTCAGCGTACATATGAATCAGTACCGCTTTGCATTTAAAAATAAAAAAGAAAACTGTATCGTCCTAGTTCCAATTTTTTAAATTTATTGAGTTAACGGTGCACATCAACCAGAGCTTTTGCACCAAGATTTTTGTTGCATATATTTTTGTATTTTCGAAACTGCGTGAATTATCGATATATTTTTTTATTCATCACCTAAAGTACTGTCTACTAAGCGATTTACAACAAATTTTGCTTATTTTTACAATCAATTGTTGCAGGATTGGATCCGTAAGTTTTTCAATTTTGGAACAAGAAGATGACAACTCCCTTCGTTGCTGTGCACCCTCAAGCGTAAACGAAAAGGAGCATTTGCAAAATTGTGAAATTCGGATTTCAATTAACTATACATTGTTAAATAGACAGTTTGGGAACACTTGAGAGCAATACGTAACTGATGTTTGTTGTCGTTGTGTAACAGTTGATGCATTCTGCGAATCCCTCCGGCACGATTGCATTGCCCCGCCCGATGCATCGATCATGAACTGTTAAATGGAAATGCATGTTTCTCGAATGTAGGTTCGATTAACGTCATGCTTGCTCTCACAATATTATCTGAAGCCGCTGCTGCCCTACATCGAACCAAACGCGCTACTCCCACCAATCATCCTTTAATAACGAAATGCAAATGTTGTTCTCTCCTGTGTTCGAATAACAGCCCAGAATATACGCCACAGAACTGGGTTGTCATGCATGTCCACCGGGTCTCCCACGTCGTTGTTTGTAATCATCATGTTGCACTCCGACGGCGACGACGACGAATCCTGTCCTGTGACTGATATCCGCTCGGAAACCTCCAAGTTCCAGGAGTTGGAGGACTCCATTACAAACTATACACGCTCTGTAGCTGGAGAAGGTGCACTTCTGCTTTTGCTTCTGCCTGGCATAATGTGGTAATATAAATGCATTTACTTTATTCAAATTAAGCTGCCAGCAGACATCATACAGCAACTAACTACTACTAGTCTTTGGTAAGGAGGACGACGACGATGACGAGAATGAGCACATTTGTGCCTGTTTGGTGTGATAGCTTTACGACGACGACGACGACGATGAAAATGACGACATTCAACCCCGGCCATTAGTGATGCAAAGATGCAAATTATACGTATACCATGAACCAAATACCCAACCAATAACTGGTGTTCTGTGCTCTCGGGTTCACCATCAACAACTCCCCAAAGTGTGTTAAGGGGCGGAGGTTTTCTTGGGAAGGGGGAGACTGGTTCAAAATTGAGGATTATTAATTTAGAACTTAAGTAACACAAATTTGATAGCAGCTTAATCTTAAAATATATTCTTTAATTTTTCAAAAAAAAAAAAAACAAATAAATATGATAATTATTTGAACTTGTCTAATAAACTACTGTAAATTTGCTTGACTAAACTTTGTGCAGGTTCTGCTACCGGTACTCAAAAGCTAAATTAAGATGCTAGATACTAGTTTCGGTGGATAATGTGATATTTATGATTCCCGGAAGACAAAACAAAGCAACAGCTCGAGTCTAAAGCGTAATCTGCTAGAGTTTGAAAAATATCAAGGTTGCGGAGTCGAGAAGCTTCTGAATATTCAGTTTTTTTTTTAATTTATTTGTTGCCTTCTCACCTCTTGACACTCTACCTCTATTGCCCAGTTTTTTGTTCGCTATTTGATCTTTGAAGGAGTTTCCAAGCATCTTTTTTTTAACAAAACACTGTATCCTGTGTTATGTTTTTCTTGTGTTCATGAAATTGAGATCCACAAAACTTTTTTTTCGTAAAATCGCAATAAATAGTGATGTTTATAAGCAAACCCCTTATGTCTATATATTAAAATTTTTGTAATTGTCTGCTCTACAACTTTGTAGAACACTGTTCCACTCTAAAAAAATAACCCTGCAAAGTTAGAAAAAACACGAAAATTTAAAATGCAAAATTTTGTACTAAATGAAAAAATGTGTAGATTCGAAAAGAACATTAAATTTCCCATAAAAATGACACGTTCCAAAAAATTTTACAGTCAAGTAACGGAAAATGGGAGAATTTTTAAAAAAATTTTTAGAGTTTTTTTCGATGAAAAATACGTTTTTCCAGAATTCTGAGTAAGCCATCAAATCGGGCGTCTAATTTTACACCAAATTTCTATCACATGGCTGCAAATTATTGAAAAACACCTCTTTTTTGCATGCTCAAAAATGTCGTACCACCCCTCCGTCACGAGATATCAAAAAACGGACCTCGGATTCGTGATCAGGGACAAAAGTGACTCCTTAGGACCAAGTTTCACGCAAATCGAAGAGGGATCGGGGCAACTGCTGTGTGAGTTGGCGGAGAATTACCCACTTATGTTACATTTTTGTAATTTTTGTTGAGCTAATGATCGAATCTTAAAAGTTTTCTTTATATTTTTCTTAAATTTTAATAAGAATATTCTAAACCCTCAAATTTTGAGACTTTTTAAAACTGAATTTGTTATAGCTTCATAATGATTGTTTGTTTTGAAAATGCTTGAGAGCAATCATCATTTATTTTCTAGTTTTTTTCGCGGCATTTTAAATTTTATGTTGTTGAATTGGAAGTTAAAAATGAAAGAATGATTTTCTTCATAATAAGTTTTTCCATGCAAAGCTTCCTAATATACAAAATGAGTATGGGAACATTAAAACATCTGTATCATGAGAAAGGATTTTCTTAGCAATTTGGTGTCTTCGGCAATGTTATAGGCTTAACTCTCTGATTTTTTTGTCATTTTTGAAATTTTCAAAAAAAGGCATCTTTTTCACCAGAGCTTTGGATGTGGCCAAATCTGGTACTAAAGGAATGTTTTTTTTGAAAAAATAAGTTTTTTTTAAATACCACAAATATGTTTAAACAAGATTTAAAATAATGTTTTATTTCTTAAATTAAATTTCCATTCAAAACACAAACAGCCCAAAACATATTTTTCGATTTATTTTATAACTGAATTTTAGTCTAAATTAAAAAAAAACCCCGTTAGAATTTTGAATGATGCAGAATCTGATACTAGAGATATTTAAAAATATAAATGAATGTTGTCAAATTTTTTTTTTTTTATTGGAATTAATTACTTAATTTTAGAATCGAGAGCTTCCATCTGAAAGAACTAGAAACAATTATTTTTCATTTAATTTACAATTATTATAAAACTTGAACAAAGTTTAATTCTTCAACATAGAAAATTGAACAAATAGTTTGAGAGATATCGCGAGTTGTAAAATGAGGGCTTGTTAGACATTTTCTAAGGTATCATCCATAAACCACCTGGACACTTTTATGGAAATCCTAACCACTCCCTCCCTTTCCCCCTCGTGGATTTGTCCATACAAAAAACATATTTTTTCTATGAATCGTGGACAATCCCCCTCTTTAAATTGTCCACGCGGTTTATGGATGGTCCCTAAGTCTTTCGAAGATATCTTTTGTAGGATTATTGCAAAAAAATGTTTTTTTTTTCGAATCTTTTCACGTGCCTATTACAGTCTAGAATCGATTATCCGAAGCCTCGATTATTCTAAGTTTCGAGTATCCGTAGTTTGATTATCCGAAGGTTTATATGGGACTTCAGATAAACGAACAATTTTGATTCTTTTTTTCTTCTTACTTTTTACATCAAGTTCGAATTCTGCGTTCCCATTTTAGGAAAATATTAGGGTTGAAAAAAAAAATAAAAAAATAACCAAAATTTAATGAATTTTCTATATATTTCAACACCTTAAACCAAAAAAAATAAAATTCAAAATTCAAAATTGCATCCTTTGAGATAGGGACTTGAGAAATTTAAAAGAATTATTCAAACGTAAATTTTATCAAAAATGTCCAATTTCGGATCGCTTTTGTAAATTATACTAGGATTTTAGGTAAGTAGGTTAGGTTAGGTAAGTTTATTTGACTTTGAATTATTGAGCTTCATGAAGGTAAGGATCAGGCCTCCAAGTTTAGAATTTCATTTTAATAATTTGATCAGCAAATAGAATATGCACCGTCATCTAATTGTCTATCATTTTTAACCCGTTTTTCTGAATTATTCCAAGTTAAAATCTGTAATTTAAGGCTGAGAATTCCATGTATTTAAAAAAATATATAAACATAAAAATAAGTTATCCTGCAATCCAAACTCAATTTGATATTCTTTCATTTCGGTGCATTTTTGTAGATTTGAAAAATCAATAAAAATAGAAAAGAATTTTGGCAATAATTTCAAATATCTATTTATTTATTGTTACCCCTTTTGAAACAGAGGTAAAATACCTCACAATTAAAGTGTCTGAATTTTTCCACCGGAACCCATCTCTCATTTGACATTTCCCAGTCGCGCGGCAGCCAGCAGGGCTGCGTCCATTTCTAGCTTCTGGCAGTCATCACTCGGGGCAGGAAGAGCTGGGACAATGACCTGGTAGCACCTCCTTAGGTTCCAGAATGTCAGGAAGTATGGGTGTGTGAAAGTGAGAGCCAAAAAAGGGGCGATAAAAACTGTTTTCAACAGATGAATTATGTAATAATAAAATATATTAGGTTTTTTATGATTTTTTTTTTTTGCTGACTGAGTTTGCTTTTCCCCTGATGGTGATGCTGAAGAAAAGAGTGTGTCCTTGATGTGTGCCCGTGCCCGCTAGAAGAGAACTGCGACAGAAGCCAGCACGAGGAAAATTGCGCCCAAGAATAATAACTTTAATAACTTTCGGCGAACGGAGTTATCTTGAATGGTGGCGGCAAAAGCTGCCTTCACCACCACCACCACCGGAAACGGTCACTTTCTTTTGTTGCCGGTGATGACGGAGAAGAAGACGACGACGACGGCAGGCAGTTAAAAAGTGCGGGATGACTTTTTATTGTTCAAAGTTTTTCCTTTGTTACCGGTTGTTATCCCCGTGCCAGTCAGTGTCGTGGCTGCCGAAGAAAGACAGAATCAACACTATAACGGTGCGGAAGTTTAGGCGGGGGGTGGCCTTTTTGTTTTGATGAAAGTTAGCGCGAGATTTGCCCTGGGTTTTATCATAACAGTTTTGGGAAGTTGGAGGGGGTTGAGATGGGAAGGAAATTTTTAATTAACTTTTCTTGTGATAATAATGCTCGGTTTTATGAATCAGTAGAAGGAATAATCAGGTTAAAAAACAAACTCCATCACATATTTTTTGGTTTATGGGACCTTTAAAAAAAATTTCAGATTTCAACTATTGCACAGATAAAAACATCTCAAATCCGTAGTTCTCAATTCAAATAAATATTTTAAAATAAAATCAATTATAATTGTAATTGTAATTGTAATTGTAATTGTAATTGTAATTGTAATTGTAATTGTAATTGTAATTGTAATTGTAATTGTAATTGTAATTGTAATTGTAATTGTAATTGTAATTGTAATTGTAATTGTAATTGTAATTGCAATTGTAATTGTAATTGTAATTGTAATTGTAATTGTAATTGTAATTGTAATTGTAATTGTAATTGTAATTGTAATTGTAATTGTAATTGTAATTGTAATTGTAATTGTAATTGTAATTGTAATTGTAATTGTAATTGTAATTGTAATTGTAATTGTAATTGTAATTGTAATTGTAATTGTAATTGTAATTGTAATTGTAATTGTAATTGTAATTGTAATTGTAATTGTAATTGTAATTGTAATTGTAATTGTAATTGTAATTGTAATTGTAATTGTAATTGTAATTGTAATTGTAATTGTAATTGTAATTGTAATTGTAATTGTAATTGTAATTGTAATTGTAATTGTAATTGTAATTGTAATTGTAATTGTAATTGTAATTGTAATTGTAATTGTAATTGTAATTGTAATTGTAATTGTAATTGTAATTGTAATTGTAATTGTAATTGTAATTGTAATTGTAATTGTAATTGTAATTGTAATTGTAATTGTAATTGTAATTGTAATTGTAATTGTAATTGTAATTGTAATTGTAATTGTAATTGTAATTGTAATTGTAATTGTAATTGTAATTGTAATTGTAATTGTAATTGTAATTGTAATTGTAATTGTAATTGTAATTGTAATTGTAATTGTAATTGTAATTGTAATTGTAATTGTAATTGTAATTGTAATTGTAATTGTAATTGTAATTGTAATTGTAATTGTAATTGTAATTGTAATTGTAATTGTAATAGTAATTATAATTGTAATTGTAATTGTTATCTTTTCCGAACCATTGCAATAAACCAACCAAATCTAATCATTTCCATTCTCAAACTGACATCGATAAACCCAATTCACGATCGGGTTTTCGACTCGCTGTCCGGTTTCGCATAAAATTTCACGCAAAATTGAGCATTTTGGTTATAACGCCCAAAGCATTCAAGTGAGCAATTGTGTAGAGCCAATATTTCTGTCCGAAACCGAACAACACGCATTTTGCAGTGTCCAACCTTAAACATGGTCCCAATTTGAACGTTGACCACAATTTATGATTGTTTTGGTGCAAGTTGACCTCGGGCCTTGTTTAAATTGTAGTTACAATTTTACTTTGATAGCTTTATGATGCTTTTTGTTTGAACGAAAATATATTTTAAATTTTTGCTAAGTTAAATTGTGAGGTAAATTTAATTCCAGGATTCAAAATTTAATGAAAAATGAATAATTTATCTATCTCTCACAAGCAGCGTTTGTGAAAATCTGTCTATCAAAATCCAGGAAAAGCTCACAACTTCAGCGAACAAATTCCAGCAAATACCTTGTCAGGGATTGAAAGCATCCGCATTTCTGTCAAAGAAAGAAACGTGCTTTTTTTCCTTTTCACTGTCAGCAAAAGCTCTGATGCAGAGGATGCCAACTTTTTTTCCTCTGCACTCTTTCTCTGTTGACTTTGCTGGCATCCTGGCAGGAATAAAGAATTCAACACTTTGACGAGAAAGTTTGCTGCTTCGCTCATGTCATCGGCAGTTCAAGTGTGTATATTTTTTGTGAGATCAATCGTGTAAGTTGCGTTTCATAACGCTTCCTTCTCGCGCAAGATTAGTTCCGTGAGGAGAAACTTTCAAACTCAATCACCCTTCCTCATTTCATCACGGATGTACAACAACGAATAAATTTGTAGTTGTTTTTAAGGGTGGAAAAGTGAAAGCTTTCCTTTCCCACGGATAATCTTTCGATAAACAAACGGCACACCAACCGGGGGAAGAGAAGCCAACTTAAGGGTGTTTACCACAGATAGGCATGAACAGAGAGAGAGAGAGAAGGGTAGCGTTGCGAAACTCAGTGTCAATATTTGATTTGCCCGCCAGGAAAAGTAAGTTGAGGAAAATCGCGCCCGCTCAAGCCGTGTTGTTTATGTTAATCGTAGGCTTTGGCTGACTTTGTTTAGCCAGCGTTATGCTAGTAGAGTGCGCTTTGAAGTACTTTGATGAGTTTTTTTTTGTTAAATTAAAGTGTAGAATGAGATCAATAGAGAGTTAATATTTTAATCAAACTTTAACTTCAGGTTAAAAAGATTTTAGTCAAGTCAATAAATTTCAAATTTTAGTCCACTCAAACTAACATTATGTTGGTTCGCGTTGACTTGGAATTAACAAAAGTTAGAATGTGAAAATACTTGGAATGGACTCTCCTATTGGGGTAATTCTCCGCCAACTCACACAGCAGTTGCCCCGACCCCTCTTCGATTTGCGTGAAACTTTGTCCTAAGGGGTAACTTTTGTCCCTGATCACGAATCCGAGGTCCGTTTTTTGATATCTCGTGACGGAGGGGCGGTACGACCCCTTCCATTTTTGAACATGCGAAAAAAGAGGTGTTTTTCAATAATTTGCAGCCTGAAACGGTGATGAGATAGAAATTTGGTGTCAAAGGGACTTTTATGTAAAATTAGATGCCCGATTTGATGGCGTACTCAGAATTCCGAAAAAACGTATTTTTCATCGAAAAAAACACTAAAAAAGTTTTAAAAATTCTCCCATTTTCCGTTACTCGACTGTAAAAAATTTTGGAACATGTCATTTTATGGGAAATTTAATGTACTTTTCGAATCTACATTGACCCAGAAGGGTCATTTTTCATTAGAACAAAATTTTTCATTTTAAAATTTCGTGTTTTTCTAACTTTGCAGGGTTATTTTTAGAGTGTAACAATGTTCTACAAAGTTGTAGAGCAGACAATTACAAAAAATTGATATATAGACATAAGGGGTTTGCTTATAAACATCACGAGTTATCGCGATTTTACGAAAAAAGTTTTGAAAAAGTTGGTCGTCATCGATCATGGCCGTTCATGGTCACCCGCGACAGACACGGACGACGAAACAAAGAGAAACGCAAAAAGTAACTTTTTCAAAACTTTTTTTCGTAAAATCGCGATAACTTGTGATGTTTATAAGCAAACCCCTTATGTCTATATATCAAAATTTTTGTAATTGTCTGCTCTACAACTTTGTAGAACATTGTTACACTCTAAAAAATAAACCTGCAAAGTTAGAAAAAACACGAAATTTTAAAATGAAAAATTTTGTTCTAAATGAAAAAATGACCCTTCTGGGTCAATGTAGATTCGAAAAGTACATTAAATTTCACATAAAATGACATGTTCCAAAAAAATTTACAGTCGAGTAACGGAAAATGGGATAATTTTTTAAACTTTTTTAGTGTTTTTTTCGATGAAAAATACGTTTTTTCGGAATTCTGAGTACGCCATCAAATCGGGCGTCTAATTTTACATAAAAGTCCCTTTGACACCAAATTTCTATCTCATCACCGTTTCAGGCTGCAAATTATTGAAAAACACCTCTTTTTCGCATGTTCAAAAATGGAAGGGTCGTACCGCCCTCCGTCACGAGATATCAAAAACGGACCTCAGATTCGTGATCAGGGACAAAAGTTACCCCTTAGGACAAAGTTTCACGCAAATCGAAGAGGGGTCGGGGCAACTTTTCCCGATTTCGTGTGAGTTGGTAGAGAATTACCCATTGATAAATATTTCTCCCTACACGGAGAAAAATCAGTTTCCAAAATCGTAAACAAGTGTTTATGAAATTTAGAACCACGAACATAGTGTTCAAATTCCATGGTACATTTTGGAAAAAAAACGTACTATGCAATTTGAACACCTTGATCGATTTTTTAAATTTCATGAACGTTTGTTAATGGTCAAGATTTTTCTCCGTGTACCTTGCACAGTGGTCCAGATCGCAAAATTAAGTGGAAATGGTGTCTTCAGAAGAGTTGTTGCAAATGAAAAAGGGGCAATTTTAGTTTTGGTTGATTATGATAATCAAACTTTTGAGGAATATTTTTGGGAATTTATTTGTTATCATAAGAAAATTTGTTATTGGTCTGATATTGATTGAAAGACAAAACAACTTTGGAATAACATTTTTTGTTATGGAAGAATACCGCCAACTGTTATTGGGATGATCGGATTAGTTGTTAAAATAACAAAAAATAATAACAAAAATTTGTTCGAAGAATAACTGAAAATGTTATAAGTCTGTTATTACAATAACAATCCAATAACAAAAAAAAATCATAACGACGAATAACAAATCTTGTAATTGATAGCATAAAATGTTATTGGCCTAGTATTTTTCAATATCAAAAAATGTTATTCCCAAGTTATTTCCGTCTGCTCCCCGGGCGGAAAGTGAGTTGGTTGCTTGGCTTGTTTATTTGCATCTTGTTGTAAACTCCTCGAGTTATGACGACTTTTGGAACCGACTGCGTATCATGGAAAGTATATTCCATGATCATACTGCATTATCTACAGTTGATATTGGGCTGTTCGTGGTAGTTTTTTTAGACTTAGCAAAAATTTCGAAAATTATTTTTTTTTTTCAAAAATTTTACCCGAACGCCATGAAATGATTATTTTGACTTTGTTTCAAATTTATGTTTGCGTATATTTTTTAATTCTTTACTTTTTACAGAAAAAGCATTTTTTTGAGACTGAGAAAATTTTCGGGAGTTTGGAAACATGATAAATTTTTTTGATGTTTATTTTTGCTTTGAACCAAAATTTCGGAAAAATCGCAAAAATTACAGGAAATTTTTGTCCGATTTTTACAAAAACATCAGTTTGTTCCTAAAATAATGTCCCTAATAAAACGTCTTCATTGAAATTTTGAAATTCGAAAGTTGGTTTTTAATAATTATTGATATACCCCCTACAAAAATCGTTCCGGCACTTAGAAAATTTACGGGATCCGTATCACGACAAGATTTTCCGTAGAATTTATTTGATTTTTTGGACTTAGCAAAATTTTGGCTTTAGGCCAGTAAAATTTCGGAAAAATTGTCGAAATTACAGGAAATTTTCGTCCGATTTTTACAAAAACATCAGTTTGTTCCTAAAATAATGTCTCTAACAAAACGTCTTCATTGAAATTTTGAAATAAGAAAGTTGGTTTTTAATAATTATTGATATACCCCCTACAAAAATCGTTCCGGCACTTAGAAAATTTACGGGATCCGTATCACGACAAGATTGTTGGTAGAATTTATTAGATTTTCAGGACTTTGCGAAATTTTTGCTCTCAGCCAGTTGAATATTTTTCAACATTTTGAAAAAATATTTTGATAAGAAACATTACCAGGCTTTTTGAAATTTTACTGTCAATTTTAGGAATATTTTCGTAAACTTTTATTTTTAATTTAAAAAAAATGGAATATAGAGATGGATTGGATTTTTCGTGATTTGGAAAATTATTGTGACATTTTGGCAATTCAACGATTTCTCCACAATTTTTTAATGAGTTTTTAAAGTAAAATAATTTTTCAACTTTGAAAAATCTTGTTTTGATGTAAGTGCGTATATTCCTGCAATATTACTCATATTTGTGAAGAGTAAGAAGGGGTGAGGGGGGGGGTCTGAATTGTGGCGGGGTGCATTAAAAACCAATTACATTATTTTTGGGATCAAAATCTACTTTATGAACTTGATATGATTTTTGGAAGATTTCAGTTGTTTGCTACTATAAACTCAACTTGATGCGGCATTGTTGGTCAAATAAACTCAACAAGATTTTTCGCAGATACGCCTCGAACAATTTATGTTCGTGGCCATGTTCGGTTATCTCTTAACCATACCCTGGGGTGAACTTGACTTGTTCGTGTTTTTACGAACATGGGTAGATTTTTCCAAGATGCAACTTTCTGCCCGGGTCGGGTGTGCATTAATGAGATTCGACCATCAAAGATGATTTTGACTAATTTTGCTCATATTTGGCCTAGAACAGAATAAAAAGCGAAGATTTGAAACAACTCGATTATCGGAAGCCTTGACCATTCGGAGATTCGTTTATCCGAGATTTATTTCGGAAAATATTTGAGATATTAGGTTATGTGAAAATAATGTAAAGGTGAAACTTGTATACAAATCGTCAGGTTTAGCATGAAGAATTTATTAATTCACTTTGAAAAAGTGGATACAATTATAGCTGCTTAAATAAAATCAAATCTTCATTGTTTTCACTTTATTAATTACACATTAAGCCATTGCGAATTTTTTCGTACCCCTCCCAAAAAATATTATTCCTTAAAGTTAAAATGTTCATTAAGAACACTTCCATAATAAATTGTTAACTATTTAAAGTACATTGATAAGGTTTATAAAAAAAACTTTAAGATTTATTATAAATTTGGAATTTTCGGGACCTCAAATCAAAACAAAAGCAACATTTTGGGATAATTAATATTTTCATTAACGTACTAATATTTTGACATTTTTTGACAGTAGCATGACGGTAACAGTGCATTAAACATTTCGGGATAATTTTCGTTGAAAAAAAAAATATTATGCTGAATACATTTTTTATAGCCTTATCAAAAATTAGATTATTGAAATTCAAGACAAATCTTTCATATATCATCGGTTTTTTTTCCTCAAAAAATATATTTCCTAGAAGAGCACTCAGCAGGCAAAATCTAAACTTAAAGTATGTACCCACCTTGCAAAGGCTTATGAATTGATCACAGTTGAATGTAACATCCTGGAGCTGAACTGTTAAATTCTTTTTAAACACTTATTGAATCGAAGATAAATCTTTACCATAAATTTGTGAGCTCATTTTTGACTTCGTTTTAAACCCATTTTAACTTAAATTGAATAATTTAACTAACATTTAAAAAAATACTTAAGAAAGTGGATAAAAATGCAATATCCTAATTCAATTTAATCTTTTTTGTCGTTATCTTATTGTTTACATATTTATCAAAATTTGATAAAATTTTATAACATTAGTGGTAAATCTATTCCTTGAAATTTAAAACTCATTGTTTTCCTTTTCAAATATGTTAGTTTTAAAAGTATTTTGATATTAATTTTCACCCTTTAATTTTAACCCTTTGAAGCTTGAATAAGAAAAAAAAAATGATTGAAAAATGATCCTATAAACGTGAATATAATATATCGTGGTTCTCGAATTCATGGATACAAAACACGTTTTCGGGAATAAACTTTTATCCGTGCATCGTGTTCCTCAGATCTAGTGCGTCCATCCCGGGAATTCCCGGGACAAAATTCCCGGGATTTTTCCAAAACCGGGAATTCCCGTTCCCCGGGTTTTTAATAATTTTTTCCCGAGAATTCCCGAACTTGGAAATAGATGACAAAATGAATATTTAGTAAACGATAAGAATTTTAAAACATTAAAATTTCTATTCGGTATTTATCTGGAACTTTTTTTTTAAAAGGGCCTACGAACAAAATAAAAAAAAAGTTTTTTTGGTGTTTTTCAATATCTTTGACCCAAGGCGGTTTAAAAAACACTAAAAAAGCAAACATGAAAAATGTTGACAATAGGACCTTAAAAATAACTCTAGATATCAATTGATTAATTTGGCTTATCAATTAATTTGGCATATCAGGGAATATAGTTAAAATTCCAGTTTACAGATCTGCAAAATGCATAGCGCTTGAAATTTTATCAATTTATTTTATATTTTCAAAAGACTGGGTATTATATTCACGTAAATTTATGATTTTAAATTTGTAAAAAAAATATCACATTAAATTATTTTTCATCAAACCCAACAACCTTGGGCAAATCAAGACAAATTTAATGAATTAAGACAGCTATTTATGCAATTTTTGCAAAATGTTTGAACGTCTTTGGTTAAAATAGGAATAGAACAAAACAATTATTACATCAATTTTCAAACTTATTGCTTTAAAATCTCGTGTACCTATTCAGACTGTAGTTCCGATTTTCCTAGTTGGCAATATTATGTTAAAGATAATTTGTAAAATATGTTTTATATAATACATCAAATTCAAAAATTATTTAAAAGTTTACATTGATATCATTTTTTCGCATCTTTTTTTTAAAGAAATTTGTCAAGCTTTTCTAGTTATTTAAAAATTTACAAAATTGGATACAAAATTTTATTTCAGAACAAAAATAGATCAATTTTTAATTTATTTTAGGCTATTTTGAAACTGTCGTCCTAGTTTAGATTGAAATGTAGATTATCTCCAAATAATATTATTGAGCTTATTCTATTATTGTAAGCTTTTAAAAAATAACAATTATAATGAAAACATAGATTTTAAAATTGTTTTAAAAAGTTCTCAGGATCCCGGAAATTCGCGGGATTCAAAAAAAAAACTGAAACCCGGGAAAATTGGACGCCCTTCCCAGATCAATAAATGACTCAATGAAAACCTTACACTTAAATTAACCATCGAGGAGAAACAGCGATTTTACTGAAAAAAAAAAAAAATGATTGTGCGAAATAAAGCACACGGAAATAGACATATTCCACTAAAACATCAAGTTTCAGCTGTCATTGTTATTTTGTTATTTGGTCATTTGGTAGATGTGTACCAGACATGCATCTGCACTAAGAGCTCTTCTTATAGGCACTCAGCTTGCAGACGCATGTCTGATGCCTGCTTCCGTGTGCTTTATTTGGACAATTTTCATACAAAAAAAAAACTTTTTTTTTGCATGGAGCTTGGACAATCGCCAATCCAATTTTACATAAAAGTCGCTTCGACACCAAATTTCCAAACCATCACTACTAAAGTCTGCAAATTATTGAAAAACACGTATTTTTTATTAATCTCAGATAAACAACTATTCGATAAAACCCCGAATTGCAATGTGCAACTAGATTGCCGCTCAAAAAGTAATCAAAAACAGCTCAAGATAAACAGATAATACAACTGAATACAATCAAGCCAACACAAAAGATCAACACAGATATTCCGCAAACTATTGTCCGTAGTGGAAAAGTTTGCCTTTTCAACGTGTTTGGCTCCGAAGCTGTTAAATTTGTTTTAATTCCAACGACAAAGTGCTACACTCCCCAAATTTATCGCAAACAATTTCATATTTCGCCCAAAATGGGGGAGTGGAAAGTTTGCCCTCCCCTTTCTCTTCCCGAAAAAGAACGGACCAAAATTGTCCCATTGTTGAAATTCTGCATTTCCGTTCCAAGCTCTCCTGTTGGTGGCAACGATTTAAAACCCCCAAAACTGTTGTGGTGGTCCCTCTCGGTGGGTGGACAACACACAAATCAGCAAATCGCTGTTGCTCGAGCAATATTCAACTTGCCACAGCAGCAGCAATTGGCCCCTTGCAAAGTGGTTCTAGGAGTTTCAGGGGGGGTGCCAATTTGAGGCTCCTTTTTCAACCCATTGTCTTCGCGACAAACCACCAACAACAACAACAGCAACCGGACTGTGAGTGAAGGTGTTAAAAACGGAAAACTTGGCAAAATGCGAACAAAAGGGGCGCCAACAATGGAGCAGGGCTAAACCGGTGCGGTACGGCCATTGTACGGCTATAAAAGGGCCATGAGATGATAATGGTGACTGCACTTGTACGCCCAGCGGAGAACGTCTTGGCTGCCGGAAGTTTATTCCGTTTGGGTTGGCTGCAATGTGCAACGTTTGTGGTGAGGTTAGGGATGATCGAACTGGAAAAAGTTCGTGAGGGACCATGCGTCTCCATAGAAATTCTAAGAAGTAAGCTTTTGATGGAGACGCATGGTGATTTATCACGAAAATGATTAAAATTATGCAAAATTTTAAACTGAACATCCCCAAAACCAGCCGTAAAGCCAACCATGGACCGTCCCAAGTTGATTTATGGCTTCATTGGTCGATGTTATTAATTTAATTTCTTGTTTATTCCAACATTCAATAAGACTCGCTGCTGCGACTGACTGTGCTGCCGAGAGCGCTTCCTGCAATTTCGACCCAGCACAGCTATGATGTATGGCTTTCTTTCCGGAAAACCCCCTTCCCAGATCCACTCCCAACCTCCGCAAACCGCAACAATATCATCGATCGAAACCCAGGAACCCCGGAGAACTGACCACCGGAGAGAAATGAAATAACCCATTCTATCGAGGGGTCTACGGGAATGTGTTCATCGATTTTACGATTATTTTTATTGCTCTTTCACACTCACACACGCAATCACACCAGCCAGCCAGCAGCTGGTTCGTCCTGAAGAGGTAGGTCCTCTTGGGTGGTCAACCACTTGGGCCAGCCTCAGAATTGCGTTGTATCAGATAGTAAAGCATAGATACCGGTGGCAGAGGACTTGTGTGAGGGAAACGGAAAAAACGAGTTTTATATTAAATTGCCGATTGCTTTTGAATCGAACAATCGATGAAATTGAACGATCTCAATGTGTGTGGTTCAATTTGGGTTTGTGGTGTCGGATTTAAGTTATTGTAAAGAAATGACAGATACAATAAACTTCTAGATTTTTTCAACAGTGTTACATGAGATGAAAGAGCTATTCTGAAAGCAATTGAAACAACTATTTTTCAATTTTCAATACATTTGAAAATGAGCAAAAGTGATCATTACAACGTCCTTTGTTGTTTATCACAAAATTTCAACAAGTCTTTCATCAGACTGGTTCAATTTCAATTATTAAATTCCCTGGCCGAATGCTCGTTCAATAGAGCTAAACATTAGGCTGGAAATCAATTTATATATTTTGCTTCCAGCATTGTTGTACGTGTGTGTGTGTGTTTGTGTGTTTGTTCAAAAAAGTTTGATCACTATCTGTTTGCACCGTTATGCAAAATTTATTGTTTGTTTTTGTGTGAGTGTAGGTAGGTATGTTTGGACCCTTTCTATTTTCTATGGAATTTCTGGATGTGAATGGTGTTTGATGTAGCTTTATTGTTGTATTGTGTTTAGTTTTGTTGAAAACGTGTTCACGTGATGGTTGATTTTTCAATGTTATCGAAATTTAGATAACAGTAGTGAACAATAGAAACTGAAATCGCGAATCAGTCCTGGTTCAATAGAAAATTTTCACAATAAATAAACAATTAAATGATTGGTAAAGCGTCCTGATTATTCAAATCGAATAAAAAGTTACCACTTGTTGTAAAAAATATGCATTTATAAAACTCAAACAAATACACGCTTTTTTAAGCTATCAACTCGATTAACTCTGAAAAATTCAGAAATATTTGAAGCAGATCTGATAGAATTATGACTAAAAAAGTATTAGTTTTTAATTTTCTAAAATTTAACATCCAATTCGAGCACTGCAAGCCCATTTCAGAGAAAATTGAATAGTTGATTGCCTGTTAAAATGCAAAATGCAAAGCATATAAAAAGCAGGACGTAATACTGAAGATTTAGCCCTTTTTAAATGTTAGTCCCGTTTCAACATTTTAAAAAAAATTGTTTTCGAAGAGATCGGAAAATTTCATATTTTAACATTGCTGAGGCATCGGCATTAGAAAATGGACGGTTGTTTGGGTGAGGCTTAGAAAACTATAATTTTCCTGTTTCTTTTTCTTTAAGCCGCTGTATCTCAGCAACCAGGGGTCCAATCTTCAAAGGCTCTTAGACAATTTTATAGCAAATTTTCTAAACTTTAAAAAAATATCACACATGGTCATTATTTTAAAAAAAATCAAAAAGCTGCTATTATTTCACTGAAACAAACATTCAGTGGCTATGTCATGAAAACGAGGCACTTTATCAAAAAAAAACTGCAAAGTACTTTTCGATTTTTAATTCAAATTTACAAGAAAAAATTAGATCAAATTATTTTGAAGTATGAAATTACGCTTTTCCATAAATCACTGTTTAATAATAGAGCAAATCCAGCTCAAATCAGAAATTTTACTGGAACTTTTGTACCCGACCATCTCCGATTTCAATGAAACTTTATAGACTTGTCATCCTAGGCCTATATAAGCTATTTTTGCGTATATGGAGCCAGTTGTACTCAATAATGACATGTGAGAAGGGTGACAAAGACAAAGATATGGGAAATTGGACGAGCTTTCCTTTAAAAATATTCACGAGTCTGAAAAATCAAGTCTGTCATTTAGATATTGCCAAAAACCACTAAAAATCTATTTTTTCAAAACTTTTATTTTTCAAACCGCTGTATCACAAGGATTGGACTAAGGACAATGGTCAATATAGAGATTTCTATGTCTGGGAAATCGATTCCCACTTCCGGTTTTTGAAAATTTTGACGTAAAATCGTGACATCACCTTAAAATTTGGTTTTTAAACCTAAAAAATGAAAAATCTCATAGAATTGCCGTGTATTTTTCTTTCAGTATATTTTTTTTCAAAAAAGCCCGTCTAATTTCCTACAAGTTTGTTTTTGACCACTTTTTGATATGGTGTAACGGATTAGAGATACAGCAATATTTAATTTACAAAATACAAAAATAATTAAAACCCTAACGCCCTTATCAAATGTCATTATCAAGTGCAACTGGCTCCATGTACACAAAAATGGCTTATATAGGCCTAGAATAACATGCCTAAACAGTTTCATTGAAATAGGAGACGGTCGGGTACAAAAGTTCCAGAAAAATTCCTGATTTGAGCTGGAATTGCTCAATAGTGATTTTTAAGAAAAAAAAAAACATCTCGGTGGAAAAATATTTGACCATAATTCTCAATGGCTCAAAAGTTAAAGTCCCCTTACACATGTCAAAAAATCTTGGAAATAAAAAAATCAGATCTGGGAAATTGAGTTTTTGTAAAACAAAAGTTGATAACAAAATCGGTAGGATTTTTTTGATTACTTAAAGTTCAGTATTAGAATATATCTAAAAAAAACTTTAATGTTTGATAAACTTTACTCTTAAATCCAACACGATACAACCCAAGTAACATTTTCAGTTTTGCACCTATCTTGAGTAGAGATTCAAGTTATCTCAGCTAAAAAATTTCATAAAGCCATTTTATCTCCAGGACAACAATAAATCAGCATTAAACCTGAGTTAAGAGCAAATTGAACCATTTTAGGAGGTTATCAAGACCTTTTATTAGGATTTATCTAAAACTCATCAGATTTAACAATGATTTTTACAACACTTTGCAAGTATATTGAATTGCTAAAATAAAACCTATGCTAAAGCTTTTTTAAACTTATAACAGCTTAGAAGAGCTGTTTAAGACTGAAATAAATTATTATTTAAGATGTTTTTCTCCTTGAAGATTAAATTGATTTGTCAAAGGAAAATCAGTTCTAATTTTTATCTCGTTAAATTCAATCATTCTTTATGCAATTAAATCAGATGATTTGTGGCTTGTCGATTCTGCGCCTCGGAGAGAGCTTTACCGTAGCTACGGAAGCGGCACCCATGATGATTTTCGTGTTACTCGATCACCACGTGCCGGAAAAAAACATCTTCTGTCCATGCAAGCCAAAAGACCAAATTGGTATGTACTTGATCATCCTCGGATAGGTGTACCTCGTTTAATCCACGCTGGAGCCGGATATGGACGAAAAGTATCACTTGTTTACCGGGATTGCCCACTTTGGTGAAAGTTTATTTGAGACTAAACCGACCGACTGTACAAAAATTAGTGATTTGACATATCAAGTTCAAACAATCTGGAAATATGCTTTCATAGATCAAAGTAGTTTCAAATTAGTTTCGAAGCAGTTTTGACAATGCTTAATAGTCTAAACAACCTCTCTGGGATAGCTTTAAGAGAAACAATGAAGTGTGACATACAACTATGTTCCATTCTCTTCTTAAAGATATTTCAAAAACTTTCCTATCATAAATCCAGAATGTTTTGATCAATGTTTTCATAAAACAGAATAGCAAAAGTTGGCTTTTGATGTCCACTATAACATATCAGAAAATAAAAAATATATATAAATTATGTTGTTTACAAAGAAAGTTTTTGTGTCAAAAAGTGAAAAAAAAACAACCCTTTTTTTACCGTATATCATCGTTTTCAGTGTAGTTCTTAACCATACCTACAACTTTACTGAAGACACCAAATCGATCAAAAAAATCTTTGAAAAGATACAGGTTTTTGAATTTTTAAGTAAATAATGGTCAGCGAACGACTGGACAACGCGTACCATAGGTACATTATGTACCGTAGGTATAAAATAGACCCACCAAGTGATCCTTCAGCCTCTTGTCCTGTAACTCCGATACCCTGGCCTCCCCGCGGTGCTGGCCGGGATACTAGTAACCATTGCAGAGATCGGGTAACCAACCCCCGGTGGAAACTTTGGTAGTATGCTGACAGGGTAGGGGGCTCCACCCTCTTCGGAGGGTGTAGCTGTACCGTTAGGCTTCGAGATAAAAGCCCCGTTACGGTGTCGAGAGAAAACCGCAGCTGGGTCCCGGAAGCTGCAAGGTGGCAGCCCCACCCCGAGACTAGGTATTCGCAGCCCTGGTTAGGCGGCATACCGAAGTAAATCACCAACTCAGAAAACGAAAGAAGAAATTCAGGACGGATTAATCGGCATCAGACCAGGCGATGTAAAAAGGACAACGATTGGAAACTCGGTACTTGGAACGTTCGAACTCTCCAAGATCCTGCACGTGCTGGCCTTCTTGCCCGGGAGCTGCACAAGCTGAACGTGCATGTGGCCGCCATCCAGGAAGTTCGATGGCCCGGTCATGGAGAGCGAAAATTCACGGCGGTGGACCCCATCGCCAACACCTCTTTCAAGTACCACATCTACTACAGTGGCGGCGAAAAGGCGATGCACGGAGTCGGTTTCGTAGTGATTGGGGATCAGAAGAACCGAGTCATCAAGTGGAAGGTGGTGAATGACCGGATCTGCGTGTTGAGAATAAAGGGCAAATTCTTCAACTACAGCCTGATCAACATCTACGCTCCGACGAACGACAAGCCCGATGACGAGAAAGACGCTTTCTACGAGCGTCTTGACAAGACCTATGAAGAGTGCCCAAGACACGACGTGAAGATAGTCATCGGAGACGCAAACGCGCAGGTCGGAAGGGAAGCCTTCTTCCATCCTGTCATCGGCAAGGAGAGCCTTCATCCTCGCACGAATGACAACGGCCTACGTTTGGTCAATTTCGCCGCAGCCAGAGGAATGGCTATCTGTAGCACCTTCTTTGCGCGCATGAACATTCGGAAGCACACCTGGCGACACCCGAATGGCGAATCGTGCACACAAATCGATCACGTTTTGGTGGATGGTCGACACTTCTCGGACGTGATGGACGTCCGATCGTACAGAGGACCGAACATCGACTCTGATCACTTCCTGGTAGCGTGCAAGATCCGAGCTAGGCTGTCGAACGTGTTGACCCCGCGGACTGCGAGGGTAGCGCGGTTGAACGTCCAGCGCCTCGCGAGCAGCGACGTTGCTGCAGAGTACAGTCGGAAGCTTGACGAGCGGATCAACGAGGACGCGCCTACGGGTAACCTGGACGAGCAATGGGGAGCCCTCCAGAGCATCGTCAACACAACGGCTACCGAAGTGATCGGCACGACCAGAGGACGCAAACCCAAAGGGTGGTTCGATGCGGAGTGCCAGCGAGTGACGGACGAGAAGAACGAGACCAGGAAGCGTATGCTCGTTAAGGGTACGCGCCGAAACTGTGAGCGATACAGTGAGTTGCGAAGAGCAGAGAAACGAATCCACCGCCGAAAAGAACGGGAGTACGACGAAACGGTACTTGCCGAAGCGGAAGCACAGTACAACGCGAACGATAAGCGGAGGTTTTACGCAACTGTCAACGGTGTAAGAAGGAAAACCACGCCTTCCCCTGTGATGTGCAACGACACGGAAGGCAACCTGTTGACAGACAAGACTGCGGTGGCGGCTAGGTGGAAGGAGCACTTCCAGCAGCTGTTGAACGGTGAGGCACGAGAGGGAATCGTCGAGGACAGGATACACGTTGAGGAAGATGGAAAAGCTGTGGACCCGCCTACGTTGGAGGAAGTAGCTAAGGCTGTTAAAGAGCTCAAGAACGGGAAATCCGCGGGAAAGGACGGACTTCCGGCCGAACTTTTCAAGCACGGGGGTACGCGGATGACCGAGATTCTGCACCAAATCATCCTACGCATTTGGTGCGAAGAACAGCTTCCGACCGACTGGTTAGACGGGCTCGTCACCCCAATCTACAAGAAAGGGCAAAGACTCGATTGTGCCAACTATCGAGGCATCACAATCCTCAACGCAGCGTACAAAGTACTCTCCCGCATCCTGTGGAGCAAGCTGAGACCGATGATCGAGACCTTTGTCGGCGAATACCAGTGCGGTTTTCGAGCGGGTCGGTCAACGACGGATCAGATGTTCACTCTGCGACAAATCCTCGACAAGTTCCGGGAGTACAACCTGCAAACACACCATTTGTTCATCGACTTCAAAGCGGCGTACGATTCGGTCAAAAGAAACGAACTTTGGAAGATTATGGTAGAACACGGCTTTCCGGCGAAGCTTATAAGATTGATTCGTGCAACGCTCGACGGAGCAAAATCAAGCGTGCGAATAGCCAACGAGACATCTGAAGCTTTCGTTACGTTGGATGGATTGAAGCAGGGCGATGCTCTCTCGAACTTACTGTTCATCATAGCGTTGGAGGGTGCTGCGCGAAGGGCAGGCGTGCAAAGAAACGGAACACTCATCACTAAATCGCACATGCTGCTTGGATACGCTGACGACATCGACATCATTGGTATCGACCGTCGTTCAGTGGAGGAGGCGTTCGTCCCTTTCAAGCGGGAAGCTGCGAAGATCGGACTGACCATTAACACTGCCAAGACCAAGTATCTGGTTGCTGGCAGAGCGCGTGGCAGTGCAGGTGATGGTGTTTCGGAGGTGGAAATAGATGAAGAAAGATATGAGATGGTGGATGAATTTGTATATCTTGGTACACTCGTGACGTGCGACAACGATGTGAGCTGCGAAGTGAAACGGCGGATTAGTGCTGCAAACAGGGCCTTCTACGGTCTTCGTAGCCAGCTAAGGTCCCGCAGCCTAAGGACGCCTACGAAAATCACGCTGTACAGGACCTTGATACTCCCTGTAGCTCTTTACGGTCACGAGTCGTGGACGCTAAAGGAGGCTGTCCAGAGAGCACTTGGGGTCTTCGAGCGGAGAATCCTGCGTTCTATCTTCGGCGGCAAGCAAGTAGGAGACCGGTGGCGCAGGCGCATGAACTTCGAGCTGTACCAAGACTACAAACATGCTGATATCGTAAAAGTCATCAAGCACGACAGGCTGAAGTGGGCTGGACATGTAGCCAGAATGTCGGACGAGCGGGCGGCTAAAACGATATTCAGTAGCGAACCTGGACGGGGTCGTCGGCTTCGTGGAAGGCCTCGTACGCGTTGGCTGTGTGCAGTCGACGAAGATGCAAGAGCGGCCAACATTGTGGGCGACTGGAGACGAGCGGCCCAAGATCGAGCATCCTGGAAATCTTCGATTAGTTCAGCGTTGGGTCGATAGACCTGTTGCTGATAAAGTAAAGTAAAGTAAGTAAATACCGTTTTCCCTATAATAACGGGTCCAATATAGGGGAAATATACCCATTTTAATCACACTAAGCCGTTCGACCAATTCTCATCACTTTTGCCGTTTTCCGCTATTAAATCAACATTTTCAGATGTATCAACAATGAAGAGTTGCTTGCTCACTTTTGTTTAAGCTATTTATTACTTTGAAACAGTCAAAAACATTTTATTTAAGCTGTAATTCATGATCAAAGTGCTGATAGGCTGATAATAGAAATAGGCTGAGAAAGGGTATAGTTCCCCTACATTACAAATTTTAAATCGAATGGGCACCTCGAATTTTCAACCAAATCGGCTGAAATTTTTGAGAGAGCTTCTAGGGATATGCAAGGGAATGATGAAAAGAGAGGAATCACAAATCCGTATAAATAATTTCAAGATTTTTCAGGTGTAAACCGAAAACGCGATCAAAAATTAAAGTGGATGAATAAGGCTTTTAACTGCTTATTTAATTGTCGGTGTACAGGACGCCGCACTGTTTAATCATTTTCTGACGTACATTAAATTTTGCAGTCCAAACCCAGTCATTGAATTGGAAAAATAAAATTCTTTTTCAAATTTTCTTTTCTACGTCGAAGACCAAGATTGTTTACTCTTTGCTCTTTGGTCTGACAGTCTTGTTCTGACAGATTTGGTCTGACAGCTTTATCATGGATTTTGGTCTGGCCTAGGCGAGGGATAGGACACAGCACCTTCCTGGTGATATGCAGCTATGATCCTTTTGGGATCCTTAACAACTCCTCAAGGTTATTGAACGATTGGTTCAGGGGAAAACCTTTACTTTGATATTTAAAAAAATCACGTTTACGCTATATTAAAAAAAGAAATTCTATTCGGTTACTTTGAAAAACAGCTCTAAAACTTTCCTGAAGAGAGTATGTTGCTTAGCTGCACCTTAAAAAAATGGTACATCGTCCTTAAAACTGGTCTAAAACGTGTTTTTTAGCTCTAAAATCACGCAAGGTAAGGTAAGGTTTGTCAGGTTAAGCTATAAAACATCCAAAAATATTTTGTTCTTAAAAATATCATCAAATTAAGTTGGTTAAGATCAAACACAAACGCTTCTAGTGCAACATCATTTCCAAATCCAAACAACCCTTCCACACAAAGTGAGTGCAACCCAGTCAAAGTGTTTGTTCTTAGCACACTTGCACAAATGCTTTAACTGATTTTTTAACAAGCACACTCTAAGCAGAAGTCTTCGAAAATGGGTTTATTGCTGCCAAACTGCATGGAATTCAAGATTAATCCTCATATTTTCTTTTCATTTTCAGTTTTAATTGCCCATGCACACATTCACAACCCCACACATTACCACCACATCCATCATGCAAATCGCCCGAAATTCAATAAAACCCAATTTTCAGTCACATCAAACACGACTCGATTTCAATCAACCACAAGAGACAGATTAATTTTTCATCTTTATTCATCGCGAAATTGTCTCCTCAGGGTGGGATGCGGAGTGGGGTAAACTGGCACACTTTTGACGGTGCCCAGTCACACCTGAAAGCTGTAATTACATTTCTACCTGTCCGCTCCTCCCAGCCAGCAGCGCGGAGTTCCAAAGTGAATGAGACAGCCGCGTGGCCAACACTTTTGGAGCATAAATTTTCCATTTGCGGCTTTCTCCCCACCCCGCACAATTGTGACAGCGGGGGTGGGGTGGGGTGGTGATAATTTAAATAATATTCAAGCTTGATTTAATCTCCTTCGGGCAATGATTTATGTTAATCACGGAGCGACGCGCAATTATTCACTCGTTTCGGTTTTTGTGTGTAATTGAAATTCATACCTTTTCGTGGAAGTTTACTCAATGAGAGGGGTTGCGGTTAAATGGAACGCAAAGTTCTGGGGGGAAATATTGACGATGTCATTTTGGTTGTGGAAATGTGGCCAATTATCAGTAATTTTTCTGTAGAACATTATGAACGATAATTCAAGCCAAAATTCTTTATAACAATACTACTAAAGGGAAACCATGAACTAACCTTATTCTTGAAGCTTCTAAACTTTGGGATATCCCTTTTCCGACACGAGCAATAATCAATTTATCAAACGCAAACAATAAACTTTGCTTCGTCTTGGGGAAGTATATTTTCTTATTCATGCAGTGTACAGTCCCCTGCATCTTACTTTTCAAAGTTTATCTGCACAACTGTTTGAAAATATGTTTTTTGTTAGAAATTATTGCATTATTTTTTCCCTTTTACATTTCATTAGGGATTATAAAAAAAACAATTTCAGCCATTTCCAATGTTTTGACTAGAAAATAAATCTAAAATATTCAAAGAACTATCCCCTAAACTGGAGCAAAACACATACACTACGAAATTGAGCCACCCCCACTGGATTCGATTCCCAGTGGAGAAAGTTCCGACTGCAACCGAAAACTCCCAGAAAGAGTCGATTTATGCAAAATTCACAAACTACGCTGTGCAAACTTTCCCGAGGAAATATCTTGGCCAAAGTTTCCCCCTTCCATCTCTACGGAACATCTCTGCTCTACCATCCATAAAATATATATATCTTCTTCAGTGCAGTGCAATTGATATTGATGTGCTGGCAGCACTGCAGCCCCAAAAATTGTCCGAGCACTTTAAAGTTAAAATTTCCAGAAAATCAAAATCATCCGCAAACGCAACTTTAGCTTAACAAAGTTGGCCCTGCGATGCCGTCGTCGTCGTCGTCGCCACAGAGGATCAACTTTTCCCCGGGGTTGCTTGGATGGGAAGGTCACCGTGACCGCGTAGCAGTGGGGGCACTTTGATGGAGTCATTTGGGAACATTAATCAGAGCGCGGGAGGGAGGATGTGCGCGCAAGGGTTGCTGGGATTTGACCAGCGCTCGGATGTCTGGTGAATTAATTATGTCTCGGGAGGACCCGAAAAGTGGTTGTCGAACACGAGTTCGGGAATTATGGTAATTTTTGGATTATTAGCTGGTGGTGGCTCGGATGAAAGGATTTGCGGTGAAAAGTTGTTGCATTTTGTTCAAGTATTTATGTATTTATGAGATGTATGTATGTATGTTTGTGTGAATATGTGGTCCACGTGGCAGGAAGTGTTTGCGCACAAAACCAGAAAAGCAGAAGAAAAAGACAACAAAAGGATTTGACGTCAATCTTTGTAACATTGTACATGCACATTAGGATGCCCAGAATGTAGGATTTTTTTCTCAAAACCAAGTTTAATTTTGTTTCTTAAGATATTTTAGGACTTTGGACCTAATATTAGCAAAATCAGTCAAAATTTACCCATTGATACTCGAAGGTGAAGTTTGCAATCGTAAACATGTATGAAAAACCAAATTTTCTTACTGTAGGGTGCGTTACTACCATCCAAATATTCTTCAAAATGAGATTTTTATTGCAAATTCAATGCTCTACAACTTTGTCGAAAACTCGATGTTGAAAAGTTATTGAGGATAAAAAAGGGGATAATTGTAACCAGTTTCGCTCAAAATTGACACAGAAGTTAAACATAATGAAAAAAACATTTTTCTGGTCACCCTAATGAACATTCAAAGTGATTCGTAGTCGTCAAATCCAAATTTTCTCAAATCCGGGTGATTTGTATTTTTAATATCTATTCGATTTAAATTTAATTTCACACAACCCAAACACTTGCATCACTTACTCATAACATTGAAGGACCCGGTATGCCCGATTACAGAATATGTCTCTGCGTTTCATGCAACGCAGTAGGCTTGGGCGCTTTAATTATTGCTGTAAAATTTTCTGGATTACTCGGATGAAAAGCACTCAATTAGGGGAAATATACCCATTTTAATCACTCTAAGCCGTTCGACCAATTCTCATCACTTTCGCCGTTTTGCGCTATTAAATCAACATTTTCAGATGTATCAACAATGGAGAGTTGCTTGCTCACTTTTATTTGAACTATTTATTACTTTGGAACAGTCAAAAACACTTTATGAAAGCTGTAATTCATGATCAAAGTGCTGATAGGCCGATAATAGAAATAGGCTGAGAAAGGGCATAGTTCCCCTATATTGACAAGAATTTAACCTGGTCGCAGTTCCTTAAATGACCATTTATAAATAAGTCCATCGCAAATATTTTGCAAAGTTTAATTTAGTCCGTAAAAATCAGAGGGAAAAAATCTTTCCAAAGAACATCAAATTGTTATGAAATTAAAAGTCTTATCAACTGAACAATTTGACATACATTTTCCTGCGTTTGAATCGATCAAAAATATTTTGATTTTTTTGTGAAAATCTGTTGAAATTCTTAGATTTATTGAAACAAATGATTGCAAAGCAACTGAGCAGGTGGAAAATGAATTTTAATCCACCTTTTTCCACATTTCACATATTAATGCACCCCTCCCCTCCCCCCCTCGACTTTGGACAGAGTCGAGGGACTAAAACATAAACAATATATGCAACGACCAAAATTATGAACAAAAATAATATGGACGGGAAAAGACCAGGGGCGTTACCTAACTAAAAGCTCTTCCAGGATGCTTTCTACTGTTACGATTGTGTTCATTTGGAATGGATTGATTAATTGGAATAAGGGAATATGTCCAAAACAGACCTGCAATAAAATATTTTTGAAATTTTTAATATTTGAAATGATTTCGAAAATTTAAAAAAGACAGCAAGGACATAAATGATTGACAGTGCTAAAAAAAATTGACTCTCAAAAAAAAAAAAAGAAAAATCAGGGAAAAAAGCAAAGTACACCATTTTTTTTATAAAGTGCACTGTTTTCGTAGTAACAGTACTAATGTGTTTTCAAGATTAAAAAAGTTATTCAAAAAATAAAAAAAATACAATCAATAAGTTTGAAAAGCTTCCAGATAAGAAAAATTGGCACTCAATTTTTAAATGCCGATGTCTCAGCAATTTTTAATTCAATTCCAGTGTATTATAATCTTTTTCAAAGTTTATGTCCCCCCCCCTCCCCCCCTAATATAGGTCTGAAAAATCAAGAGGCAAAAACAATTTTTTTCCAAAAAACTTCAAAATTTCCATGAAAATAGAAGTCTAATCAACTGAAAACAATCTGCAATGCATTTTCAGCATTGATAATCATATTTAGCATGTTTGGGCTTGTTTGAAAATGTTTTGCATTTTTATGAAATTCCAATGTACAGCACCGCAAAAAAAATCGTCTCTCAGAAAATAAAATTTTCGTCAATACTTAGATATTTTGGAAACTAATAATGGCAAAACAACTGGACAAGTGTATAATGCATTTTAAAACACTTTTTTCATTAAAATGTTGGAAAAATGACTCGTTATTTAAATTTTTATACTTTTTTTTTATTTTTATTAAATATATTAACAGATTAAATGTGAGTGTTGGTGTTGCGTACATTCTTAGGTGCTCATGTGAATGGAAGAAAAAAAGAAATGCTGCCCTTTGACCGGTTGCGATTGCGGATTCGGTCCTACATCATGGAGATATTCCTGGAACCGGTGAGAAGTTTCCAATTACAATTTATTTTTTGCTCTGATTTTTTTGCTGTCGTCAAGGAGGTTTGTGAACCGTGCGCAAGTGTATACGAGTTGAGAGAAATAGAGAAACCCTTGCTTTCTGTGTGAATGTGTGTGTGAGTGTGTTGAAGAGAGTGAGCTTGAAGCTCAAAGTTGGAAGGCTTTCCTCGTTTGAGAGTGTAATGGTTATGCTTATTTAGCGTACGCTTTTGTTGGTTCTTATTGGATTCTTTTTCCTCGCTGGAGGTTGCGTGCTTTCTCTAGTTGTTTTTGTGAGTTGATCTAGGCATGGATTGGATGCGACTTTTTACGACAGTTCCGAGAAATTATGATGTGTTTGAGTGCGCTTGGTATAGATTTTTATCGGAAGTTGCTTGATTCGCCGTTGCGCATCCTGGGAGGCCCAGGTTTGGTCCTATTGTTGTTTCGCTAGAAAAAGCTTCTCACTTTTGCTTAAGAGTGTGCGTGTGTTCTTGGATGTTGTATTGCCGTTCAAGAGCCAAACGACATGCGACACCTAGTGTTGAGTAGCAGAACAGAACGAAGAATGTCGATTGAAATTTCCGCCCTTTGAGGTTATGTATGCGAATTCTGTTTTGTTAAATTCCAGCGTTCAAAACAACTTTTGAGCAAAAATTCGAGCTGATACTTTGTTAAATTTTGATGCTCTATCATTTTAAACAATATTATTTTTTTCAAAATTATTTTTTTTTTCAAATTTTTTTATTGCGTTAATTTATAGAGGGCAAAGAGTTAACAATCGTACTACTTGAATTTTTTCTCAAAAGTTGTTCTATGAGCTGTAAATTCAATTTTAAGTTTGCATTCCTATGTAACCGAACAGCGAAAATCTGAATCGTCATTCTTCGATGCTTTGCGCCATCGGTCGGAATTTTTGAGCTTTTGATCGCGAATAGTTGTGTTCACATTGGTGTTGCTTGTGCGTTAGAAAAGCGCTGTTATCGGTCACTACACCTATATTCTTGACGCTGGCCCTTTGTGCCTACCGCGATGTTTTGGGGAGTGCCTCTTGAGATTTTTGCTGATTGTTTTACATTTTTTATTCCTGATAATATTTTTGATAAAATAGACGCAAATTTAGACTTGCAAGATTGTGGTGAGTCACATTTATGACACTTTCGATAATGGGTGATCCTTTATTTGCATCGCCTACTTTGCGACGATATAGGCTGGAGGTTGTTTTGGCAAGTATGTATGTGGTGCGCGAGGTCGTTCATCACGCTGAACTTTGCGAGTGTATGAGTGAGTGAGTGCATTTTGTTGTGTTCGTCCTCTTCGTCTGATCCACGTTGCAGTGGTGCCATACAGTGCAATGCAATGCACATGGGGAGTGTTCTTTTATTACGTAATGCACAATTTAGAATTTTTGACCTCTTCTATCGTCCCTTCGTAATTTATAATTTGTAATTTTCAGCGCGCGTTTTTGATTTTTTTTTCTAATTCGATTGTGAGTAGCGGGACCTCGCGATTACTCTACATCGCGTTTTTCGGAGCCTTTCATTTGATATTTTATTTCTCATAAGTTCTTCTTTTAGCATCGTTGATTGGAAGCATGCCGCCGGTTTAGTTCGTTTAAGTTATAGAGTTATTTACGTGCGTATGTATTGCATGTACGTACACGAAGGATTTTTAGGTTAAAATTTGTACCCGCCAGCAAAAACAAATGGTAAGCTAGTGTGCGTGAGATCGGGCTTAGATAGCTCTATTGTTTCAATTTCATTACAATCGTTTACGTGGTGTCCTGTTTTCTTTTCGTTTATATTCGTTGATCGTAATAATTTATTCCAACTGGCAGTTTTACTATTAACTCATCAAACTATCAATTTTATGAAGAGTAAAGCGTCTTTAATTTACTATTTTTGAAATTTGCTCGCGTTATCTAAATGATACAAACAGTAAAAATATACTGATAAGTCCAGCCCATAGCACTACTGCTCGGTTGGCACGCGTTCGATTAAAAAAGCTTTCTAAATAATCAATTATTTATCTTTCCGCAGCCGGCTGCCTAAGATTTTAAATTTTCAACCGATAAACAAAATGCTCATGGTCACATCACTGCCACTCGTGAATCCTGACCTCATACCCATCTACTAACCCCCTCAAAACTCATGTGATACTTTATCGGAGAAGCAGTCGATTGGGCGGTCTCTATCACTCAAGTATCGGACTAACATTCCCATCCACTTCCCCGTGACTCTACCACTGGTCGTGGCCGGCGCCGGTATTGATCAGCATGATAGGGGCCTTTGAGAAGTTGCGAAGCGAGGAAAGATAGCACCCACTCATCTTCCACGGCTCGTGGATGTAACTTCTGGAGGTCCTGGTCAATAACGGAGTAGCAACTGCGGGTGGGCACCTATGCTTATGCTTATGCTTATGCTTAATATATTAACAGATTAAATGTCTTATCAAATGAAAACAAACGGAACAAACCGGGGGGATGGTAACCCTATTCCGACCTAAGCAAACTGACAACAGTCGACATTAGCACGGTTGTCAAATGAGAGCCCACAACAAAAGCACTTACTGTCAAATGGTAGCCCATAACAAATCATTGGTTGGGTTTTTGATTTTTAAATTTCCCGCAATTCAAACGATAAATATCTGAAAAAACACGTGAATTGTGTTGCTGATGGTAAATTCTATCATATCCTTGGAGATTCCATCCCAATATTGGCTGAAAATTCATATCAAAAAAAGTGATTTTGCTGTTTACCTTTTTTTGCTTTTTTTTCTTTGGGTCAATCAAACAGTGCACCCGTACACTAAGAATCGGCATTACACATTTTTAAGTTTGGTTTTAAACATTTGCATGGTACTTTTGAGTTTAACCAGGATATCACACTTCGTGTTACCAAAGTAATATGAATAATACTGATTCTGAGTGTTTGTTATCTGAACTTCCAAGATGGCGGCTTCTTCGCTACCCCTTGGAACAAACGAACGAAAAATTAGAATTTGAAAATTAAAAAAACTCGCACTGGTGCTATCATGGGCATTACAGAGTAAATTATTTGAAAATGAAAGCAAGTTGAAAACTATAAAACATAAACCTTGCCATAAATTAAACCGTGAAAAAAAATCATTAGACATATTCCAAAAAATTGCACAAAATATTTAAAAACTTTGTGTTGAGATCTCATTAAAAAAAAATAAAGTTAAAAACGACACACCAGATTTTCTAAGTAAAACAAATGATTTACTTTGTTCAAGGTCCGAAACCAGTTGAACTTGTTCTAGTAAGTAGTTACATAATTTCTGCATGGTTTTGAACAAACTTGAGCCAAATCGGAGATATTTTTTTTTAAATTAGGTTTTTGCGCTAATTGTTTAAAATCGCCATTTTTTAACTACCCTATTTCGGCTAGTAAGACCCTACTCGCCAGTCAAAAATCGGAGCTTTTGGATTGGATTTTCGGATGTTTTGATTATCCGGAGGTCGATTATTTAAAGGTTTAATAGAGGTACCCGGGAATTTACGGGAAATTTGAAATTTATCGAAAATTATTCTGATCCAGCTTCTGATTAATATTTTTCAACTAAATTGTATAGAAAAGCTAATTTCAAGATCAAAATGAGCATGAAGATCAACAAATGGATTGACTGCTTGTAAAAAATCGTACAACTCTTATATCGTCTCTTATATCGTACCAAATCTAAAAATTATTTAAAATTTACGAAGCGAGTTTTTGAAATATGCGTGCATGTTTTGGGCACATTCGTTCCTTCTCTTTAAAAAAATGTATGATATAAATTCAATTTTCATCCAATTTAATCACAGTATACAAAAACTTTTTATATTGGATTAATATATTATTTTCAAATGATCGTCAAAAAAGGTTTTCAAAAATAAAATAGATTATTGCGCAATTCTCACTAACTTGGACTTCGCACTAAATTATTGCTATCGATCGCACTATTGCGACTTGTAAAACTGGCATTAGAAATTTTAATTTTCTCAAAAAATAATCAAAGCGAGCCGATGTTGCTCACCTGTCAACCGCAATTTTAAAATGCAAATGTCAAGTTTGGTGGAAACTGCGACTGGAAATGTGAATAAACAACTGCTGGTTGCCTAGTTTTTGGAAATTTTGTTGTCAAAAGAGCAAGAGAAATGTGCGGGCCGAATCCAAGTTACATTGCAACGATCAATATTTCTATTTTAAAATATAGTAATTTTGGTTGCAAAATCTTTTCGCAATTGTGAATGCTTCAGAAATAAATACTATTTGAAATAAACCTTCACATGAAATTTACAGACGAGTTGATTCGTGCAAATTTAACAGTAGATTGGTAAGAATAAAATTAATTTAGATTCTCTCATATTTTTTTGTAAATTTTCTAAATTGTAGTACCATAAAGTAAGGAAAATGTTTACCTCCGCTTGAGTTTCCTGGATTTTCCGGGAAACTTAAAAGATGGAAAAAAATCAATCATGCTATTATCATAAATTTTCCAATTTAAATTATTGAATTTAAATTTTGATTTAGTGGGCATTCGACGGAAGATAATTATAATTATTTTGCTCCAGGTGTGATGAAACTAGCTTTGATTACGATGTCCATTGATATGCCATATTTATTGTTTGATTTTCTGTGAGATTGTTTTAATGCATGTAGTTTCAATTGATGGTTTAGATGAATAGTGTTAGTAGCTTTGAAGTTAGGTTGTCTATTGATAAGCTGGCAGATCTTTCTAAAAAAATATAAATCACAATGGTCTCATTAAAACATTCCAGCGAGCATGTTCGACTTTCTAGGAATCACTCTAGGGAAGTTGCCCCACAACTTCCAGTGAATTCATTCAAAGGATAACAAATTCAATAACCATGTTCCATCAGTTTTAGCCGGCAGAGCAACTGTATCACTGTCAGTGTAGTTGGGAAAACATATTTCATTTTCGGACATGACTTGCTAAGTGATAATTATTGATCGCTTCCATGGAAACAAAATTGGTAATGCCTTGATTATGTTTGTTTCGTACGTGGAATAGATTTTTTGCAATTCCCTCGTGAAACTACTTACTTTTCCTGTCATTTTTGAACGACGAAATAGCCTACTTTTCTGTACCAAAAATAACAGAATCGAATAACAACACTTTTTAAAATAAATGCTGAAAAGTTCTACTTTCAGCACTCAAATGGGTGCAGAAAAGTTGAACTTTTCAGCACTTGTTTCGAAAAGTAACACTTTTCAACATTTTTTTGATTTAAACGATTTATTGACAAAATACATGAAAATTTGACATAAAATTTCACTCAGTGTGTGTTTTTTGGAATTGCAAAAAATGTTGTATGGAACTCGTTGCAAAACTTAATTTTTTCAGCACTCTTCGTATTTATCCAACTCGGTGAACCTCGTTGGATAAATGTACGACTCGTGCTGAATAAGTTCTCTTTTTACAACTTGTTGCATAAACTACTATTTTAATCACATTAGAAATGTACCTCAACTTCAAATAAACTCGTTTTTGCTTCAATGTTATTTTTGCCAGATCTATAAAGAAATTATCACATAATAACGAGCTGAAAAAACAGAGAATCACTTCATTCAGAAAACTTATCCGTCATCAAAAAAATACAGCTCAGATTTAGTTTCGAATTTCCTCTTCCAAATAAAATCCCTCAATCGATCGGTTTTATTTTTCGCTTCAAACATCGTCACTTGGATCAGCTTTTTTTTCTCGAAATGTCAAGTGCGACGACGAGAGTAGGACTGGAATCCCTCTTTTCGTTTCGAGACGATACACACTCGTGCTCTCTGCTGCCTTCATTCAGCATTATCATTATTTCAAGTTTTCTGCAATACGACCAAGGACCAGCCTTCAGCCCCTTGGGCTGAGGAGGCTCACGTTCAAATCGTGACGAAGGGAACTTTATCCTCTTTGGAACTCGACTCAACACAACTCAACTCAACTCAAATCATCACATGGGCATTATCGAAGGGAAAAAAGGTCTATTTTTCAAGAGATTTCCGACGCTCAAAACAAACATATCAACCCGTAATCGTTTGTCATCTGGAAAACTAAATCCCTCCTCGGTCTTGGTCCTCGCTCTGTTTGTCGGATTTTGATGATTATGTCGAGAGTTTTCCAACGGGCTCGAAACGACACTGCTGATGATGGTTTGTTTGAGCTGGGAGGCGCTTCCAACGACTTGTTGTTTGCCCCTGCTCGAGAGAGTTTGTTATCTGTGAACGACCAACCCAACACAAACGGTAATTGACTCCGAAAAATGTGAAGCCGTAAAAACAAAATTATACTTTTGCCAATTGAGTCTATCAGGATCAGCAGCAGCAGCAGAAGAGGGTTTTTGAAATTTCGCCTAAAATTACAGTAATTAATTTTGGCATTGAACAAACTCTCTCTTTGCGTTGCGAGTCTGGATTTGAGCGGAAAACATCAATCGCGCGGAGCACAGATAGATAGAGGAGCTTGTTCGTAATTGGAAGCATTTGGTTAAGATTGCTGAACCTCATCTGCGTTTGCAAAATGATACTCATCACTCATCATGGGCATTGTTGCAGAAAAAGGGGTTTGAAATGTGGCAAGATTTAGAATTGATGGAAATTGATGTCTGTTAATGATTGCAAAAGAAAAATTGAAACGTTTGAGCAAATTTGGAACATAATCAATAAAGACACATAGTTTTACCAAACAAGAAATAAAAATTTATTTTATAAACGATTGATAAAGAGTTGTGTTATAAAAACATTCCTATTGATTATGTGATTCTTTTAACACGACAAATTCAAAAGAAATTTTAAGATTTTTGAAAAAAATACAGTGTCTGAGAGAATACATTTTATTTTCTAAATAATACTCAATTTTTGATAAAGTGAAGTAATTTTTTCAAACAAATCATTGGTTTTTCATTAAAAAAAAATATGTGCGAAGGTTGTGAATCGATAAAATTATCGTCGACAATCGTTATCATTATCGTCATTTCAATAATTGTGAATAATTCAATTGAAAAAAGGTGTTTATCTGACTTACTTAAATGACTTACTTTAATAAAATAAACAACAAAATTTTGAAAATCTTTCTGTACCGAAAAAAATTAACAATTAAATATTGATTTTTTTTTCTTGCACCAAGAAATTTTTTTTAAATGAGGTAAGTTTCATTTTATAATTTGCTTACTTTTTCAAAAGCAAACCTATGGTTCATTATTTGTTTTGAAAAAAAAAGTTTAGATACATACTTGATTTTTATCACAAAATATCACAAAATTCAAATGTGCATTAATTTGAAAAATTTGCAATGCAATGTTAAACGAAAAGATAGTTTGTATGCTTTAAATGTTTTTTTTTTTATAGTTTTTTAATACAATAATTTATTTTTTTTAATTAAAACAATAAAAAAATAAAAAAGGTAATCAAACGCAGTGAAATTTAAGTGTAGTTTTTATTTCATTCATTAAATTTTACCAAAATACCGTAGTTTTAGAAAGTGCGAAAATTTCCAAAGTTTCCAATATAGAAATCGAACCAAGCAAAATATTATTTCCACCTTATAAATAATTATGTATGTTTTTCACTTTATTTGAGTTTTATTTTTTGTTTTTGATAATTTTAATTTTTTGCAAAATACCGTATTTTTTTAAATACTTAAGTTTTGATTACTTTCAACCATATAATGTTAAATTTTCAACGCTTTTATTTATGATATATTTTTTGAAAATGTAATACACATAACTGTTCAATTGTTAATTGTAATTTTTTCTTTGATAATTTGCAATATGAAATAAAACCATTTTTTGTGTTTGCACGTTTTTATAAAAAAAATTAAATGCTTGTTAGTTTTACAAAATACCGTATTTTTTTAATTCTAAAATTATCAATATTTGTAAAAATTAGTATCAAACGAAGTAAGTTTTTGTTTGCTGTTCAGTTGATTTTTTTTTTAATTGACTCAAATTTAAAAAAAAATTGCAATATGGTGACACCCAATCGAAATTTAGTATGTGGAGTCACTTTTATTAGAGTTATTTAAAGGTATCAAAATTTTGTTTTGCAAAATGCAAAGCAATCCACGGTTATGCATTTTTCAAATTATTTAAGTCTTTTTTAGAAAATTCTAAAAGTTTCACAAAAAACGTATTGTTTTCGAAATTACCAAATTTGAAAAGTTTGCTCCATTTTGTATGCTTTTTCACTTTATTAGAGTTTTTTTTAAATACTGGAAATTATCAAAAAAATTGAATTGTAATTGTATTTTTGAAAAATACGATAACTTGTGAAAAAATTTAGTATTTTTCAAAAAAATATTTCTTTATAAGTGGAACTGCATACAAAATTTCGCTTTGTTTGACATATTGCTCATCTAGAAAAATAGGGTGATTTAAAAAAATAGTATTTCGTAAAAAAAATTAGTATTTTCTAATAAGACCGAAATTATTTAAAAATGCATGCAAAATTTCACATCGTTTGATACCCATAAAGCAACTTTTAAAATTTGTGTGTTTTTTTTCGAAAAACTACGGGATTTTGCAAAAAAATAGTTCTTAACAAAAAAAGTTCAAACAAAATATATTGTAGATTTAAAAAAAATTGCGTTCAAAAAAAAAATCTTATTAAGTGAAAATCATCACTTCATTTGATGCCCATATTGCAAATTTTGAAAGTTTGAGCATTTCCAAAAAATACGGTATTTTGTGAAAAACTATTAAAAAGTGAAAAAACCAACAAAATTAGGTATAGTTTGGTCATCAAATTGTAAATTATGAAATTTGTGTGTTTTCGTATAAATACGGTATTTGGTGAACAATCTTGAGTATTACATTTTCAAAACATGTATTCTTAGTAAAAGCATTGAACATTTTACATGATTTGAATAAATTAGGTCGATTAACGATAACGCCGGTTGATTCAACGATAACGATAGCATTATCGTTATCGAGTCCCGATAATTGTTACGTTAACAACCTTGAAATAAACAACATTTTCAAAACAAATTGAAAAAGCAGACCAATGACCAAAAAACTGTTGCTGTTCGATTTTCTAAAATAAAAAAAATCGATTTTCTATGGTTTGCTAAAAATATAAAAACTTGAAATTGCACATCGTCAACCATACAATTCATTTAATTTTCCAGCAAAGCAAAAAGGGGCAAAAAAAAACCTGTTCGCCCCAAGCACGATGCGAAACATAAAGTCCAAGGAAAAGACCAACTTTTCATTTCTACTGTTTGTGTCAATTCGTTCAGCTGTTTTTTTTTCTCTCTCCCACTCCCACTTCAACTACCGTCCCCTGTCCTGTCAAAGGTGTGTCCCATTTGTTCCTGGTCCCGCGAGCAAACTGCTACTTTTGCTGCTGCTGCTGTCGCGCCCTGGACCAGGGACAATCACCCAGCAGCCAGCAGTGCCATGAAAAGTTGCAAAAGTGCTGTTTTTCCTATTTTTTTTTTTTCATTCTTTATGTCGCGGAGGAGAAAAAAAAGCTCCCGGCAAAGCTTGTCAATGTTGAGGAGCTTTTCCAAAAGGGAGAAGGGAGGGTGAAGTGAAAGTGAAACGAGTTTGGTCTCCTTTTCTCTTTTGTTCGCGATCGTAGGTGGCTTTGTGTTTCGATGGGAGAGACAAAGGGAGGGAATGAAGAGGTGCCCGCATCCGGATTATTATCGCTTGCTTGCGAGGGGAAAGTTTTCCCATTCAGAGGACATTATTTCTGTTGGAAAATTCTCCGAACCTATTCCACGCCTCGGGGTCATGTGAGATCGGGTCGGGATTTGCCCTCTCCCTCTTTCTCTCTTTTAAAGTTGAACAAATGATTTTTCTTTAAATCTCTGAACAATACAAAATGTTTGCAACACATACAATACTCGAATGGAACCAACATGGAAAGTCGCTTTTGTGTGCACACGCTGAAAATAACCACGTCCTCTTCCGAGAATGTGCAAATTGAGTGCAAACGATGTTAGTAATGAGTCAAAACAGGCAAATTGTAGTGCATTTTCCACCTAAGCAATTATAACACCCGTTCCTCCCCCGATAACCTCCATTGGAAATCGAGAGCACGCGAGCATCATTGGTAAATTGAATAGCTATTTGAGGTATCATCCTCAATTTGCAGAGCAGATGTGTGTTTCAATGTGTGTACTGTGAAAATTAGCTTTGCAGCCTGAGAGTGGATAAATTTTCGTGAATGCTCATTTTCAATTGCCAATCGACGGAACTAATTGCCATTTACTTGCGAATGGTGAAAATATTTCACTCTCGTTAATTTTGATTTAGTCTTTTTAATACATCAATATTCAAGGCTCAAAAAAACTGGTCCGATTCAAACAAAGTTTGCCTTGAATGCTTAAATAATGAAATTTCTTTAAAAAAAACAAACCTAAACCCTTAAATATAAAACATAAAACATAAAACATAAAACATAAAACATAAAACATAAAACATAAAACATAAAACATAAAACATAAAACATAAAACATAAAACATAAAACATAAAACATAAAACATAAAACATAAAACATAAAACATAAAACATAAAACATAAAACATAAAACATAAAACATAAAACATAAAACATAAAACATAAAACATAAAACATAAAACATAAAACATAAAACATAAAACATAAAACATAAAACATAAAACATAAAACATAAAACATAAAACATAAAACATAAAACATAAAACATAAAACATAAAACATAAAACATAAAACATAAAACATAAAACATAAAACATAAAACATAAAACATAAAACATAAAACATAAAACATAAAACATAAAACATAAAACATAAAACATAAAACATAAAACATAAAACATAAAACATAAAACATAAAACATAAAACATAAAACATAAAACATAAAACATAAAACATAAAACATAAAACATAAAACATAAAACATAAAACATAAAACATAAAACATAAAACATAAAACATAAAACATAAAACATAAAACATAAAACATAAAACATAAAACATAAAACATAAAACATAAAACATAAAACATAAAACATAAAACATAAAACATAAAACATAAAACATAAAACATAAAACATAAAACATAAAACATAAAACATAAAACATAAAACATAAAACATTAAACATAAAACATAAAAACATTGTTTTTTTTTTATTTAGAAGGTTTCATTCACTGAAAAATACAATCGAGCAAATGTTTTGAAAATTTTTCATGTTTTTTTTATTTACTTATTTAAATTACATTTCCAAATTAAGTTTGGAAAGGCCATTGCAAATGTTTTTCAAAGTTTATGTCGCCGTACCCGCCTTCCACCACTTTTAAATTTTGTCTGATAAAACAGGGAGCAAAAAAAAATTCAAACAGCTTCAAAATTTCAATGAAAATAGAAATCAAATTAACTTAAAGAATTTGATAATTTGATTTGAACTTTTGGGCTCGTTTCAAATAGATTTTTAATGATTATATTATCTCGCAAAAAAAAAACTTGTCAATACAGTCCAGACTCGATTATCGAAAGTCCTTGGCAAAATTTTACTAAGAATTCATCAAAACTTCGGATAATCGAATCACGAACAAAATATTTTTTGTTATCTTAATTTGACCGTCGAGCCAAAACTACTTTATAGTTATTCAGAATTTGAAAACCAAAATGGCGGCCAAAATGTCGGTGATGGATTATTGAAAAACTGCATTTTGTATTTTTATAATCATTTTTTTTTTCGAGTTTGTTGTTAAAAACAAGAAAATAAAAATATGATTTTTTTTTAAGATTCGATTATCCGAAGTTCCATACAAACCCTTCGGATAATCGAGGCTTCGGATAATCGAGTTTGGACTGTACTTAGATAATTTTGAAGCTAATGATTGCAAAACAGCTGGACAAGTATATAATGCATTTCAAATAATTTATTTTTAAATTTTAATGTTGAAACTGTGGCTTGAAATTTCAATTATTTAACTTTTATATTTTTGTTTATTCGATTTTATGGTCTCAAAATTGTTGAAATTGCATTTTCGTTATGAAAAACACATTTTATTTATTTTTATTTTCAATTGAATTCGTTTATTTTAATCAAAATGGACATAAAGTGAAAAATCTGGCCGTATCTTTCAATATCTGGCACAGATGATTTATGATTATGATTTCACTGTTTATATAACTGTTCTTAATGATGATTTTACTCACAGACTCAAACATTTTGTTCATTGCTTTGAATATAACATAATTTTGAAGGAATGACTTTTTTCTCAAAAATTCAATTGAATTCAGCTTTTTATAAAATCGTCACATCGGGACTGGCAACACCAGCCAGCAACAGTCAACTGTTCGGAGCTCCTCAAACTTTTCGATTTTTTCGCCGTAATTAACAGTGTTTACCCGCGAGTTTGCTGCTCCAGCATGCCAAGGGCCGGCCGTGGCCGTGGCAGTTCGAGTGCGGCCTCGAAAAACCCGCGAAGTTCATCTACCGGCAGAGTGCAGAAAGGTAAACACAACAATGCCGCATCGACCGCCATCGCGCACGGGAGCGTGCCCGGTGACGTCACCGATCCTTCTTTTTTACACGTGTCATACCGTCCACGTGAGTCCCCAGTACGGACGAGACAATCGACCCGGGCATCCGGAAGTACTTCCGACCAGCAGCAGCAGCAGCAGTCCACCAGCACTACGACAACAACCACTTCCAACGTTCCCACCAGCAACGAATTTGAGATGCTGAGTGGAGAAGAAAACAACACCGCCAGTGACAGCAGCAGTGCTGGCGACGACGATGACGATGATGAACTTGCGCGCAAGCAAGAAAGCAGAAAAAGTGTAACTCTCCGAAGGAACGACGACCACCTCCAATTTTTGTTTTGGATACGTTGGCGGACGATGTTGACGAGTTGCTTGAGGGACTCCAATATTGTCTCAAAATTAGCAAAACTTCTGTGCAAGTGATTACGCATAAAAAACAGAATTTCGACTTGGTAGTGAAGAAGTTGAAGTTGCGAAACTTCAAATTCTTCACATTTGACCCAGCAGAGAAGGTCCCAGTGAAGATCGTCCTTCAGGGATATCCGGACCGCCCGATCTCCGACCTGGAAGAACACCTGTCGGGCGTCAAGTTTAAGCCTCGAGAGGTTAAGGTGCTCTCGAAATCGACAACGGTGACAGGTACGTACACATTGTACCTCCTGTACTTCGATCGTGGGTCGGTCAAAATCCAGGACCTACGGCAGATCAAAGCACTGGACGGCTTCTTCGTGACGTGGCGATTCTACACGAAGAATCCGGCCGACGCAGCGCAATGCCACCGCTGTCAAAAATTCGGACACGGTTCAAGAAACTGTAATCTTTCGCCTCGGTGCGTTAAGTGCGGTGAGACCCACTTCACCGAAAGGTGCAATCTTCCGCGGAAAGACCAGCTGGGGGAAAACGCCCAGCAGCACAAAGCGCGCGTCAAGTGCGCGAACTGTGGTGGAAACCACACGGCGAATTTCCGTGGCTGTGCCGCGCGGAAAAAGTACCTCGAGGAGCAGAACAAGAAGAAGAAAGCGCCAGCGTCCCGCCAACCTCCAAAGACTTCGAGCACGAACGCTGCAGCAGCTGGCGGCGGAGCGGTTCCATCGACCAACCCAGCGTTCCCTCCCGGTTGGGGAGGTTCGTACGCTAGAGTAGCCGCTTCTGGGAGCGGTACTTCACCGGGACAAGCAGACGTTACCGGAGATGATCTCTTCACGCTTCCCGAGTTTTTCGCTCTTGCTGGAGAGATGCTCACGCGCTTTCGTGCCTGCCGGAACAAGGCAGAACAATTCCAAGCTCTGAGTGAGCTTATGATGAAGTATATCTACAACGGATAAGCTGCCTTGTGCAGCGAAGTTTTTCGACGTCAAAAGACAAAACAAACTGTGATCTAGTTTTAAGCTTTTCTATCTCTATCCTTTTCCTTAGCAAATTTAGAAGGTTTTTTTAAAATATTTTTTCCTTCTGTTGGCAAATCCATTGTTAGAATATCCAATTACATCAAAATGAACTATAGTACAAATCATAGTTCAAAGGTACTCCAAAACTCTATTAGGTTATAAGAATTACGAAATTGTGAATTGATTATTTACTAATAAAAACTAATTGAATTGAATTTATAAAATCGTGGTAAAGAATTGAAAGCATCGAAGCTGAAAATACCATGCTTGTTTCAAATAAGCTTTAATTTTATTATCTCAATCAAAAATTTTAGTTATCTCAGATAATAAATAAAAGATTTTTGCACAAAATCATTAATTTTTGAAACTTTTTTGAAATTATGTTAGTAGGAAAGTATAAAGAATCACGCAAATTAAACAAGCTGGTTTTTTTTCCAAAAAAAAAATCTGGTGAAAAAATAATTTGAATTTTAAGTCCCTTGACACTGGTTGATGTGAAGAGGGGATGAGGGTGGCAGGCTGTTGATGCTTTCACCTTATGAGTCATTCTCTTCCAGCTTAGATCAGGTAAGGTCGAACTTGTATTTATGTGGATGATTGAACTAAAAATAAAAAAAGCAAATGATCATTCTTTTCCAAATCCAGACATCCATTTGCACGGCAATTAGCGCCAAATCGAGCTTACTTAATTGCTCCTTTTTTCCCATCAGACCGTTATCAGGCTCGTTCATCGTCGTCCAACATCGCTGCCGCCGCCGATAGGTGTAATTCGCTCGATTAAAGTGATTAAGTTGATGAATATGCAGACGAAACCGACGAAACCGAGAACCGTTGAGCCCCCTGCCGGAAGCCGGAACCGTGGTCGTGGGCAAACATATTTGAGCAAAAATTTGCCTCACTTTGAGCCGGTTGGAAAAACAAAAATCACGTCGATGTCGTCGTCCTGATGGAAGAGCGAGTGAACAGGGAAAAAAATCCTCCCCGACAAGCATCAAGCGATGAAAACCGTGTCTCCTAGTCCGTGATCCTGAATGAATTTAATTTAATCACGGTGCTCACTGAGCAATAAAATAGGTAAACATTTGCCATCGTCACCACACCCGAGCAGTAGAGCTCTATTCGTGGAGGGGAAATTTGGTTTTGCCCTGGCCGCTAGAGGGAACAGAGTAGGAAGAGACTGAGAGAGGTTTTTTTTTGCCCCCTACAGCTAGTCAAACACTTCCGAAAATCACTACAGGGACGGAGCCGGGCCGCTCGGAGATCGATTACACTGCACACCTTCCCGGAACATCCGAACGGGAGAATCGGTTCCGTTCGATAGGCACCCGGGTTTACCGAGGATTTCTGGGGTGCTTTTCCCTCCGTGCTGCTGCAGGTTAAGGGGTTATGAAAAGTCATAATTTTATTGAGAATATTTTGGATGGAATCTTCAAAACCACTTGAAACAAATAAAAATTAAACTTGAAATTAATAGTCAAGTTGATCATAACCCCTTAACAAAAGTGTAACCTTTTTGTGTGAAAAGCGCTGAGAACGACGCCATGTGCGCGGCATTACTTCCCCATTTACCCCACTTACCCCTTCTTCTCTGAAAAAAGGTCTGCCACAAACAACATCACCTGGACCTTCTGCCAGCAACAGTGACATCAACAGCAACACCATCAACACCCACCCAGAGTTTGGGTTGGAGGTTGGCACAGGGAATCATGTCGTAAAATCTAGTTAATACTGGCGAAGCCCTGCACAACAGCAGCGCCACCTCTGTTTGTAGGGTAAAATCGCGTAAAGCGTTTGACGACCTCCAACCCACCTCACTTTTGGGGGGTGAGGAAGACTTGTCTGGGAACCCACCTGCGTTATGAGTACGATGAAGGGACCTTTCTCCGGTGTACGGTACCTGGTGCTAGTTGTGTGATCAGGGTGTGAACAGGTTTCGTGAAAGGTTCAATTCCTTTCCCCCTTGAACACTTTGGGACGGACGTTGCTGTTGGTGAAACAAAGTTGCAGTTTTACAGTACATGGTAAATTGTAAGGTACCTGCATCATACAGATTGAACTATCGCGATAGTCAACTTTAAATGATCCGGATTTGATTCCCAATCAGGCAGCGATACATTGCTCCGGAAACCGGAATTGCATGGCCTACTCTGCTTCCCTAAAGTACTCATTTGAAATTTTGTATGGTGTTGTTTGAAATGATACCACTAAAAGCAAATTACGAACTAGCATCATCTTGGCTGCTCACTAGGGTGCCCAGAATATGGGACTTTTTCTCTAAACCTCGCTCCACATATTGTTCCTTGACCTATTTTAGGACTCTGGGCCAAATATGAGCAAAATCGGTCATCATTTACCCATTGATACTCGGAGGTGATGTTTGTATGGGAAAAATCGAAAAAATGTATGGAAAACCCAAGTTTCTTACGGTTTGGTCTGCGCGGTGCGCTACTTTCATCCAAATATTCTCAAAAGTGAGATTCTCATTGAAAATTTAATGCTCTACAACCACAGATGTTGCACAGATGCTTGAAATAATCAAAAAAAAAGTTTTCCGCTTGTGGAGCAGGGGGTCATTTTGTAAGGGCACCCTACTGCTTACTCATTGTATTTACATTTCTTATTTCAAGCTTAATTTTCATAGTAGAGAAGCAAAAAAAAAACCAGTCACAAAATACACTATTAAAAATTGTGCAATTCATTTTGTAATACTTTTGGTTCTAGTTAAGAGCGAGTTTTTCACCAATGTGTAACAAGTCGTATCGAGGTGCTCCGATTTAGATGAAACTTTCAGCGTTTGTTTGTCTATACATGAGATGAACTCATGCCAATGTTGAGCCCTCTACGACAAAGGGAAGTGGGGTAAAACGGGCTTTGAAGTTTAAGGGCAAAAAAAAACCTAAACAATCTTAAAATTGCTCGCGTTTCCGTAAAACTTCATCAATCATCAGATGCATTCGAAAGGTCTTTTTAAGCACTTCAAAATGTGTCATAGACATCCAGGATTGGTTTGAAATTTTCTCATAGCTTTTGCAAATTACTGTCAAAAATATTTTTTTTAAAAACCTTAATATCTTTTTCCAACAGCCTCCAACACCCATACTCCCATGGGTCAAAAGATAGGTAATTTCATGGACTATAAGCCTACGGTATTAACTTTTTGGCCAATTGCAGTTTTTCTCATAGTTTTTCGATTTTTCTGCAACAAACATTTTACAACGTTAGTTTTTGCCCTGTAGGCCTCCATAGCGGCACTTTTTGGCCTCAATTTTGTCATATTCGGAATCCTCAGATAATTTCACGTAAATTAGAAGTATTGGAGCTGTAAATTTGATTGGAAAAATTGCCATTTAGAATGAGTTAAAATATTTTTTAACATTTTGTCGGATTAGGGGTGAAACAGGTTTTCGCCTACTTGATACAGCATTTGACGTATTGATCATAGAGTAAATCTATTTCTTTTTTCAAAAATGTTTTATTTAATTATTTTTTTAAATTAATATTACAACTCCAATACGTCTAACTTACGTGAAATTGTTCGAGGATTTCAAATATGACAAAATTGAGACCAAAAAGTGCCGTCTTCTTGGCCTACAGAGCAAAAACCAACGTTGCAAAATGTTTGTTCTAGAAAAACCGAAAAACTATGAGAAAAACTGCGATTGGCCAAAAAGTTAATACCGTAGGCTTATGGTCCATGAAAATACCTATCTTTTGACCTATGGGAGTATGGGTGTTGGAGGCTGTTGCAAAAAGATATTAAGGTTTCAAAAAAATCCATTTTTGACAGTAATTTGCAAAATCTATGAGAAAAAGTCAAACCAATCCTGGATGTCTATGGCACATTTTGAAGTGCTTCAAAAGACCTTTCGAATGCATCTATGAGAGTTGGAATTGATGAAGTTTTACGAAAATGCGAGCAATTTTAAGATTTTTTATGTTTTTTTGACCTCAAATTGAACCTCATATTTGGCATGAGTTCATCTCATGCATAGATAAACAAACGCTGAAAGTTTCATCCAAATCGGAGCTCCTCGATACGACCTCTAGAACAAACCGAGCAATATTTACAAATACTGCCTCTTAACTAATGTCAAACATTTATAATTATAAATTAATTTTTGAAAATACTAAAAACTAAAAATCCGTTGTCCACAAATTCTTGATTTGCAATGTATTCTAAATTGTTCAAATTTAAGAGCGAGTCCACGAACAGGGCATACCCCTTTGTATGGGACGTCGTTTGGACCTCACCAATCTGCCTGAAATTTTCAGGGGTTGTTTGTACATATAAAACTAGCATCTGGCCAAAATATGAGCACTCTAGGTCAACGGGAAGTGGGGCAAATCGGGACACAAAGTTTGAAGGTTCAAAAACGTCAAAAATCGTAAAAGGCTGTAACTTGGGCAAAATTCAATTTAATTTAAAATTCAAAATGCATCTAAAAGGGCTTAAAATGCAACAAAATGCAGGATAGAGCACCCCGATTGGTTAAATCTAAAGGGAGTTATTGACATTTTAGTGAAAAATAGCACAATTTTCAAACTCAAATAAAAAGTGTTCCATCCAGATATCAACTCGGTTCGACCTGCAGCTTGTAGGGGACATCTGGGACTACCATCTGAAACTGAGAACGCTTTGGGTAAGGCAGTTTAACATATTAAATAGATACTTTTACTTTTAGTGAATTTTTTGGATGTAAATTTTTGCTCGGGGGACCCCTTAGATCCTATTTTCTGATGATAATTTTATCATATTCGTGTTCCTGAGACAATTTCACAATAGAAACATGCATAAAAATGTTTATTTTCATCCATTTTAACCCTTTAAAAAATTAAAGTTATAAAAAATTGAGATGCTGCTTTTTTTCTGGTGCCATCTAGTATCCTTGGAAACGAACTTGGATTTCAATAAATGTGAATCGAAGATTTTTTTTAACTTTCATTTTTTAAAGGGTTAAAATGGATGAAAACAAACATTTTTATGCATGTTTCTATTGTGAAATTGTCTCAGGAACACGAATATGATAAAATTATCAACAGAAAATGGGATCTAAGGGGTCCCCCGAGCAAAAATTTACAACCAAAAAATTCACTAAAAGTAAAAGTGTCTATTTAATATGTTAAACTGCCTTACCCAAAGCGTTCTCAGTCTCAGATGGTAGTCCCAGATGTCCCCTACAAGCTGCAGGTCGAACCGAGTTGATATCTGGATGGAACACTTTTTATTTGAGTTTGAAAATTGTGCTATTTTTCACTAAAATGTCAATAACTCCCTTTAGATTTAACCAATCGGGGTGCTCTATCCTGCATTTTGTTGCATTTTTTAAGCCCTTTCAGATGCATTTTGAATTTTTAAATTAAATTGAATTTTGCCCAATTTACAGCTTTTTTACGATTTTTGACGTTTTTGAACCTTCAAACTTTGTGTCCCGATTTGCCCCACTTCCCGTTGACCTAGATAGCTCATATTTTGGCCAGATGCTAGTTTTATATGTACAAACAACCCCTGAAAATTTCAGGCAGATTGGTGAGGTCGATGCGAGATGGGTATGCTTTGCTCGTGGACTCGCTCTTAAATGTGTTCAGTATAATAAAAATTAGTAATTCCAAAATATTGACGATTGTTATTTTTGAAAATGATGTGGATTTTGCAAATTATCTATATATTCAATTTGAGAACAAAAAGCACTTAAAAATTGTGAATTATTTTTTTCAGAAAAATATGGAACAATAATTGATTTTGATGTGTTAAATGTCAAATCAGCGAAAATTGTTAATTTTGTAAGCCAATAACTGTTTTGGAAACATCAACATGATGACAATAGCTGAAAATATTATGCAAGTGATCAATTTGAGTTTTCTCAAGGAATTAAAAAAATGACATTTTCAACTTTACTACAATAGCTGTATCTTGGCACTGAAGTGAAAAAAAAAACAAATTATTAAAAAAAAAAATCAAAATTATGCAACAAAAAGTTTCCGCCATGTATTGTGAATGCCGGTATTGACTTTGATGGCATTTTTTCTTCTAAGTGTATAAATAGTCAAAAATTATTCCGTCGGAAATTCTTATTTTCAATTCCGCAGTGAAATTTAATTTTCTTGTTTAAATCGGTATTATATAAGGCAATTTTTTTTTCGTGAAATGTATCATTTCTGGAGCAACATTTGAAAAGGGCGCATAAGCATTTTGACAGCCAGCACTATTTTGCAAATTACGAGCCAGCATGTAACTATTTAACAAAACGCGCAGTGTTAAACGGTAGCTGGGAACGCCAGCTATTGCTTAACATTTCGAGTTTTGTGAAAAAAATATCTGTTGGCCCGGAATTTTCAAAATTGTTCCAGCTGTCAAAATGCTTATCCACCCGTTTCTCGTGTTGCTCCAGATTTTAAGGTTGCTGTTATAATTATCCAAAAAACCTTTTTTTATTTTAATTCTCAAACAAAATTTCGTTAAAAATTTGAGTTAAATTGTAATTTCTATGAAATAAGTTCGACGTTTTTCAGATTGTTTGCCAAAAACACATACAGTGTTTTAGTTAGAATCTATTTTTTTTTCTCTTTTCCATGTGAAAAATTGTCCAAAGATTCTGAAAATGCATTTTGCTTTCTGATTAAAACTCATTTTCATTGTGAAAATTTTGACACTTTGTTCAGAGTGAACTAATCTTAAGCAACATTTTCGTAAATATATTTTTAAACTTTATAAACATCTCGACAATTTTTAGGTTGATGTCAGTAAACGCCTCAGTTTCGTAAAGGTAGGATAGATTTGGGCTCCCTGAACACGCTCCTATCGACATAATTGAATTTAAGTGAATTCACTGCAAATAAATATAAAATGCGACCCCTACCTCAGTTAATTTATCTGTAAATCGCAAATAATGAATTGGAAGTTAATTAAAAAAATCGTTTTGTGAAAACATTGTTCCTGAGGCAGAAATTTATTTAAATGCGAGTGAGCCCAATCTTTCATTATAAGTTTTTTCAGAAGAATGAAAAATTTCTAAATAATTCGCTAATAAGCATTGAAGATTGGAGATCTGATAGAAAAACATACATGATAAATTAGAGACAACTTTAAAGTGTCCGATCAGGTAAGAAAATCTATGTAACGTTGGACCGATTAAAAATTCCAAAAACTGAAACATTCGTAAAAATTTCTGATTTAAATAATGAAAAAAAAATATTTTTTCTGAAATCAAGACTAGGTTTGATGAGGTCAAGATGAGGTTGCTTAAACAAATTAAATTAATTTTTATTGCACTTTTAAACAAATTGAATAATACTTAAAAATTGAGGACCCCGTGGCGCGGTGGTTAGCGGCTTCAGCTGCCGATCCCTCATGTGTGCTAAGGGGCCCGGGTTCGATTCCCGCCCATCTCCTCTGGGTGTTCTGTGTTTGTCCCGTTTATTTAGTAAATTCAGTCTGAAAAGACGGTGTGATGTCTATTAAAATATTTTGACATACTTTACCAATTTTAGCTGTATTTTTTTATTTATTTTTTTTTGAATAAATACGATTTTGAGAACATAAAAAAATAATGTTTGTGCAGTTTAAAATAAAAAACATATTTCAACCAATTTTTAACCTGTTGATTATTTTTTTTCAAAGATATTAGATATTTCCTGTGAATTGACCTCAATAACATTGACGAAAATCAAAAAGGAAAAATAAGGTCATGTCAATATCAATAAAATAGCGTCCATTATCAAGATTATGTCGCCTCAGCAACTATTGGAATGATTCTCAGTGTTAATGTAAGGGAAAAAAAATCTGGAGAAACCAAATATTACTCTAACCTTTGTTTATATTAATATTTTTATAAGCAACTGGTGATAAGGACCGCATTTTTTAATATTTTTGTTCAAAGAAATGTGGAATTGTTTAGTAAATAATAATAATTGAAAACCTTATTTAATTCTGGAGTTTTTTTTTGAAGGTCCAATAAACCAAATTTCCAGTTTTTGCTTTTTGGGTGTTTTTGAAACCGCCTTGAGTCAGCAGCAGGGGCGCCGACAAGTCCAAAATGTTGGGGGGGCACGGTTGTTTTCCAAAATCGATAGGTAAGAGTGGCGATTAGATGTTAAAGTTTATTGTAGGGGAAATATACCCATTTTAATCACACTAAGCCTTTCGACCAATTCTCATCACTTTTGCCGTTTCTGCTATTAAATCAACATTTTCAGATGTTTCAACAATGGAGAGTTGCTTGCTCACTTTTATTTGAGCTATTTATTACTTTGGAACAGTCAAAAACACTTTATATAAGCTGTAATTCATGATCAAAGTGCTGATAGGCTGATAATAGAAATAGGCTGATAAAGGGTATAGTTCCCCTATATCACGAATTTTAATAATTTTATTACGATGTGATACGATTTATTTTTCATCTGTTTTCATTTTGTTTTTAAGAAAAAGATAATTTATTAAAACGTGATTAGAATGTTGATTGGGGGGAATTTTTTATATGTTTGGTAGGCGAATTCCTTCTAATTGGCATATTCTCACTTATTTTCTAGAAGTAGGTAACAGTCAATAATAAAAATAATCAGATATTTAGAAATTTAACAATACAAATATTCTAAAAATAAAAACAAAAGAAAAAGCAAAAATTTAAAAATACAAATACACATTTATAAAACATCCATTATTCAAATCTGCAATTTAGAAAAAAATAACAGATACATAAAATTCAATATTCCAAAATAAAAAAAAATTAACAGTATAAAAATATTCTGAGAGATAATTTTTTTTTTTAAGAAATCAAAAGCAGAAAACCAGAAATTTAAAACATCAGAAATTTAGAAATAACAATAAAATTCAATGTTTAAAAAAATCGAAAATTTAAAAATTATGATACATGAATTATTTTTTTAAGAATTTAAGAATTTAAGAATTTAAGAATTTAAGAATTTAAGAATTTAAGAATTTAAGAATTTAAGAATTTAAGAATTTAAGAATTTAAGAATTTAAGAATTTAAGAATTTAAGAATTTAAGAATTTAAGAATTTAAGAATTTAAGAATTTAAGAATTTAAGAATTTAGAATTTAAGAATTTAAGAATTTAAGAATTTAAGAATTTAAGAATTTAAGAATTTAAGAATTTAAGAATTTAAGAATTTAAGAATTTAAGAATTTAAGAATTTAAGAATTTAAGAATTTAAGAATTTAAGAATTTAAGAATTTAAGAATTTAAGAATTTAAGAATTTAAGAATTTAAGAATTTAAGAATTTAAGAATTTAAGAATTTAAGAATTTAAGAATTTAAGAATTTAAGAATATAAGAATATAAGAATTTAAGAATTTAAGAATTTTAGAATTTTAGAATTTAAGAATTTTAGAATTTTAAAATTTTAGAATTTTAGAATTTTAGAATTTTAGAATTTTAGAATTTTAGAATTTTAGAATTTAAGAATTTAAGAATTTAAGAATTTAAGAATTTAAGAATTTAAGAATTTAAGAATTTAAGAATTTAAGAATTTAAGAATTTAAGAATTTAAGAATTTAAGAATTTAAGAATTTAAGAATTTAAATTTAAGAATTTAAGAATTTAAAATTTAAGAATTTAAGAATTTAAAATTTAAGAATTTAAGAATTTAAATTTAAGAATTTAAGAATTTAAAATTTAAGAATTTAAGAATTTAAAATTTAAGAATTTAAGAATTTAAGAATTTAGAATTTAAGAATTTAAGAATTTAAGAATTCAAGAATTTAAGAATTTAAGAATTTAAGAATTTAAGAATTTAAGAATTTAAGAATTTAAGAATTTAAGAATTTAAGAATTTAAGAATTTAAGAATTTAAGAATTTAAGAATTTAAATTTAAGAATTTAAGAATTTAAGAATTTAAGAATTTAAGAATTTAAGAATTTAAGAATTTAAGAATTTAAGAATTTAAGATTTAAGAATATAAGAATATAAGAATTTAAGAATTTAAGAATTTTAGAATTTTAGAATTTAAGAATTTTAGAATTTTAAAATTTTAGAATTTTAAATTTTAAATTTTAGAATTTTAGAATTTTAGAATTTAAGAATTTAAGAATTTAAAATTTAAGAATTTAAGAATTTAAATTTAAGAATTTAAGAATTTAAGAATTTAAGAATTTAAATTTAAGAATTTAAGAATTTAAGAATTTAAGAATTTAAGAATTTAAGAATTTAAAATTTAAGAATTTAAGAATTTAAGAATTTAAGAATTTAAGAATTTAAGAATTTAAGAATTTAAGAATTTAAATTTAAGAATTTAAGAATTTAAGAATTTAAGAATTTAAGAATTTAAGAATTTAAATTTAAGAATTTAGAATTTAAGAATTTAAATTTAAGAATTTAAGAATTTAAGAATTTAAGAATTTAAATTTAAGAATTTAAGAATTTAAGAATTTAAGAATTTAAGAATTTAAAATTTAAGAATTTAAGAATTTAAGAATTTAAGAATTTAAGAATTTAAGAATTTAAGAATTTAAGAATTTAAGAATTTAAGAATTTAAGAATTTAAGAATTTAAGAATTTAAGAATTTAAGAATTTAAGAATATAAGAATATAAGAATTTAAGAATTTAAGAATTTTAGAATTTTAGAATTTAGAATTTTAGAATTTTAAAATTTTAGAATTTTAAATTTTAGAATTTTAGAATTTTAGAATTTTAGAATTTTAAATTTAGAATTTAAGAATTTAAGAATTTAAGAATTTAAGAATTTAAGAATTTAAGAATTTAAGAATTTAAGAATTTAAGAATTTAAGAATTTAAGAATTTAAGAATTTAAGAATTTAAGAATTTAAGAATTTAAGAATTTAAGAATTTAAGAATTTAAGAATTTAAGAATTTAAGAATTTAAGAATTTAAGAATTTAAGAATTTAAGAATTTAAGAATTTAAAATTTAAGAATTTAAGAATTTAAAATTTAAGAATTTAAGAATTTAAGAATTTAAGAATTTAAGAATTTAAGAATTTAAAATTTAAGAATTTAAGAATTTAAGAATTTAAGAATTTAAGAATTTAAGAATTTAAGAATTTAAGAATTTAAGAATTTAAGAATTTAAGAATTTAAGAATTTAAGAATTTAAGAATTTAAGAATATAAGAATATAAGAATTTAAGAATTTTAGAATTTTAGAATTTTAGAATTTAAGAATTTTAGAATTTTAAAATTTTAGAATTTTAGAATTTTAGAATTTTAGAATTTTAGAATTTTAGAATTTTAGAATTTTAGAATTTAAGAATTTAAGAATTTTAGAATTTTAGAATTTTAGAATTTTAGAATTTAAGAATTTAAGAATTTCAGAATTTAAGAATTTTAGAATTTTAGAATTTTAGAATTTTAGAATTTTAGAATTTTAGAATTTTAGAATTTTAGAATTTTAGAATTTTAGAATTTTAGAATTTTAGAATTTTAGAATTTTAGAATTTTAGAATTTTAGAATTTTAGAATTTTAGAATTTTAGAATTTTAGAATTTTAGAATTTTAGAATTTTAGAATTTTAGAATTTTAGAATTTTAGAATTTTAGAATTTTAAATTTTAGAATTTTAGAATTTTAGAATTTTAGAATTTTAGAATTTTAGAATTTTAAATTTTAGAATTTTAAATTTTAGAATTTTAGAATTTTAGAATTTTAGAATTTTAGAATTTTAGAATTTTAGAATTTTAGAATTTTAGAATTTTAGAATTTTAGAATTTTAGAATTTTAGAATTTTAGAATTTTAGAATTTTAAATTTTAGAATTTTAGAATTTTAGAATTTTAGAATTTTAGAATTTTAGAATTTTAGAATTTTAGAATTTTAGAATTTTAGAATTTTAGAATTTTAGAATTTTAGAATTTTAGAATTTTAGAATTTTAGAATTTTAGAATTTTAGAATTTTAGAATTTTAGAATTTTAGAATTTTAGAATTTTAGAATTTTAGAATTTTAGAATTTTAGAATTTTAGAATTTTAGAATTTTAGAATTTTAGAATTTTAGAATTTTAGAATTTTAGAATTTTAGAATTTTAATTTGTCGGTTTCTCAGTAAAGCGGTGCACTAGTTTTACTTTTTTTGAAACAATTGTATGTTTTGGCTAAAATTGGTATAGAACGGTTAACGGTTAACAAATTTATTTGAAATCTTTACAAATCTGTTCTAAAATTACCCAAAAAATTATCGAATTCATCAGCATTTTTGTAAACGTAAAGCAATCAACAAATTACCGTTTTGAAAAGTGTTTCAGCTTATATTCGCTAAATCCTGATCTACAATGGCAAATCGCAGAATGTTGCGTTTGAAAACATGATGATTGTTTTCGCACGAGTTTGCGTAAGTTTGATTGTAGATGAAGTGCTTTGGGAAAAGTACATTGGTTTTGTTTTTGAAACAACATGCACAGATAGAAATTTTATGAGCAAATCCGTAAAATCTATGTTGACGACATCTCTCAAATCATTCACCGATGCCTCTGTGCTCTTGTACTAAGCTTACTGATTTTCCTAGAGAGCACAGTGGTATAGATAAAACGATGTCGATTTAGAAAAATAATGCATCTAAATCCAGAAAATTGTAAACGATTTTGTTCAAAAAATTTCAGCGATTTCGAAAACAACAAATGTTTTTGAACTATTTTACGGATTCGCTTACAAGAATTCTATCCGTGTGTCAAACAATGTTCCATTTATGTTTTAGATATTATTTTCAATTATTTCCTTTTTTTTATATTTGATTTAAGAATATTTTTCTTCCAAAATTTCTGGGGGGGCACAATGTATGGTCCAAATTTTAGGGGGGGCAAAAAGTACCGTGCCCCCCCAGAGTCGGCGCCCCTGGTCAGCGGTATTATAAAACACCCAAAAAGCAAAAACTGAAAATTTGGTTTATTGGACCTTATAAAAAAAACTCCAGAATTCACCTTTAGGTGGTTGAAGCCTTCCTCACACTCATAAAGTGAATACACTTTAAAGCCTCAAAAATTGTAGAAATAATACTTATTTTTATCAAAATACCTGAGATTCAGCCAAAAAAAAAGTGTATATGACAACACTAAAGTACTTATAACTTTTGATAGGGTTGTCAGATCTTCAATCTTTTAAACGTGTTGGAAAGGTCATTCAAATACCTTTCTAACAATATAGATAATGACATGATTTCAGATAAAAACCACCATTTTACAATTTTACGAAGTTTTTTGAAGTACTCGTCTAAACTTCATAATGTTAACTAGGGTCTTGTGGGACCCCAAGATGGAACGAATGAGACCAAAACGGTCCAAAACGGATCAACCAGTCCGGAGATAATCGTGTGCATATTTTTCAGTGCAAGAACTTACAGACACACACACACACAGACATTTGTTCAGAATTTGATCTTAGTCGACAGGCATACGTGTAGGTGGGTCCACGAGGTCGAGTTCATTGTTCGATTGATTTTATAGCCTTTCCTCATTGAGGTGAAGAAGGCAAATATGGCATGATTTTTCAATGATAAAATTAATGTTAGTAAATAAATTGATATTGATTGAAAAACACACTTGTTTTCGTTTCAAATAATGTTTGTTGAATTTAAAAGTTCACTTTTTTGTGTTCCACACTGTTTACCTTTACCACAGTGTACCTACTTTTCGAGCAAAGCACTTTTGGGTGAGACATTTCTGCATCACGTCCCTCGTTTCCATCAAACTTGGGTCTCAGCTGGCACAATCCAGACACCCACCATCACCGCACCCAGCGTGTTGATGTTGCTGATCTTTCAATTCGCTTCTTTGCGGTTTTCAGAGAGCAATCTGGCTAAACCACCACCTTTTTTTCTCTTTTCTAAATTTGCTTATGAAAAGCGTGTTTATTCTCACCTCTTAATCTAATCAATTTTGGAGCACACTTTGAATTTGTTTCAACTCTTTGCTTTCCTGCCTAATTTGGCGCCATGTTCGGCTGTTTTTTTCTTTTTTATTTTGGGGTGTGGTTTTGAAAATTTTCATCTTGATGAAAAGAACAAGGGCAAGAGTAGAGTACACTGCAAAACATACACAATCAGCACCTTTTCCAGGACGCCCTTTTGCAGATGTTGTTGTTGCTGCGCCGGCTTTGAAACCTTTGAGTGGCAGGGGGTTTTTAATTAAGCGTACATGTACCAATTACTGTCACCGGCTTTTCTGGGGCAAGAAAAAGGGGGAAAATGTGCAGAAGAAAGGGAAAAGGACTCAAAATTGAGTCAGTGGAGGAGTGGAAAACCCCAGAATAAAAAAGTAAAACAAGACAAGAAAAGGTGAAAGTATGGAATGAGCTTGCTTCTTTTTTGTGTTGAGCCTCAAAACATCTCTATAATCAGAACGTGGGTAACCTGCCATTGTCAAGATCTTGGCGAGGCTGTTTCGTTGTTTTTGATGATGAACTGTTGTTACCTGGGAAAATGAAACAAGTTCCTCGATGATGACTTGTGAGGAGGACGAGGAAGATGAGGACGTTGATTAAGGTTAGACCTGGAGAAATGAACGCAACTTGAAAGGGAAACACGTTAATTTGAGGAATGACTGAGTTGTTGTGAAGAAAGAGAAAGGTTCGACCTTGTAAGGTATCGTGCGTCTCCATTGAAAGATTGACACAAATAACTGTTGCATTTTCCTTTGGGGTTTGCGATGATGCACCACATTGCAGCTCCAGTCATTTGTTCGCGATGAATGGTTTGAGCACGCTGGATTGCTGACACTGGTTTTGTGGCGAGGGCGGATGAGTTATGGGAGGGCAAGAGGGAATTTTAATTAAAAATCCAACCTAGATATCACCTGAACGTACGCGTGACCCCATTTTGCAATCATCCACGTTGAGGAATGGTATTTCAACGAAAGGAGGACAAACTGTGATGATAGGTTACAGCTGTTTCAGTGCATAGTACTGGTTAGTCAAATTACATGTCAGCACATGATGATAATTTTTCAAGTTACTGCAAGAATAAATGACCGAAACTATTCGTTAAACTTTACTGATTTTTGTAAAACTAATAAAAAAAAAAAAAAAAAAAAAAAACAAAAAAGTATAGAAACTCATCTATAGTTCCGAGTGGAAAACTTTCCTCTGTGAAATCCACAAAAAAAGCCTTTGCATCTCCAACCCACAAAGTGCAAGAAAGAACGAACGAGATGAAAGTTAAATTTTAAAAAGGGAGAGCGGAAATGAAGAAATCTGCAGCAAAAAAAGTCTTCCGCATTTTCTTCGAAAATCTTTGGCTTCACGCTTTCGCCAGCGTACTTTACAAGGAAATTTTCCTTCTTCCCCCTCCCATTGGGTTTATCTTCCTTCATGACGTGAATTGCTTATTGCGGCCTGCCCCCTTCCAACGGTGGAAACTCTTTCGCTAAAGTAACAGACAGAATTCCGCTGGGAGCAATGAGTTAAACAGGAGGAGAGGAAAAAGTTCCTTCTTTTTTCTTAAAGTGTAGAGGATAGTTTTTCGTCCGCGTTGAAAAGCGCCGCACGGCTCATATTTAATTTATAAGCCATAAATCCTCATTCTGAAGCAATTAAAAAGTTTGAAATCTGAACTATGCAGAGGAGATTTCAGGAATGCTGTGACGTGACGGGATGAGATAAAGGACAGAGGGTGGAAATGGCCGTGAATATCGATTTCTTGGGCTAGTTTTTGAGAGAGAAAAAAAAAGACCGGAAATGAGACCGTTTTAGGGAGAGGTCTTTTTTAAGTTTATGTTTGAGATGTTGATTCATATTCATAAAGATGTTGTGATGATTTGTTCGTCGTCAGTGGATGAGAATTTGATGAGACGAAAGGAAATCTAATTTTCTCAAAAGGAATTGAGTTGGTTGACCAAAACTCATCGAAATTTCAAACGTTTGCCTCATCTTCCTAAAAATGATTATGTTGAAACATTATAAACATAAAATGTGAAATTTGCATGTTCATCTCACCGAAAAAAGGGATTCAAATTTAGTAATTTTATTCACGGAGAAAAATCAGATCTCAAAATTGTGAACGAGCGTTCATGAATTTGCGAACCACGAATTTCATGAATGCTAGTTCACGATTTTGGGAACTGATTTTCTCCGTGTTTATTCAGCAGATCCCCACGAAAACAGCATGTTTAAAAAAAAAAAAACAGTTGTCTGATCAGTCTCAAAATTGGAGGTAAATAAAAACACTTTTTTTTTGGCCATTAGGGTGACCTGTGCCATGTTTGGGTGGTCCAAAAAAATGGGAGCCAAACATTGAATATTACGCCCATTTAAAATGCTAGCCTTGATTTAAAAAAATTCGAAATATTTTTTTTAGAAAAGATCGGAAAATTTCACGAATTTTTCATGCATTAAAATTGAAAATCGGACCATGATTTGCTGAGATATGGTCATTAGAAAATGGTGGGTTGTTTTGGTGCGATTACGAAAACTTCAATTTTCGTGTTTCTTTTTCTTAAAGCAGCTCTCTCTCAGCAACCCGAGGTCCAATCTTCAATGTCTCTTGGACAATTTTATAGAAAATTTTCTGAACTTCTCAAAAAAAAATTTTTTAGCAACGGTCACTCATGGTCACTATTTTTAAAAATTGAAAAACTGCAAATATTTCGCTAAAATCAAACTTTCGGTGGCTTTACCTTGAAAACGGAGCCCTTTATCAAAAAATCTGTAAAGAACTTTTCGATTGCAAATTCAATTTTGCATTAAAAAATAATGTCAAACTTGTTTTTGCATAAAACTCCGATTTTTTCCAAAAATCACTATTTTTTCAAAAATACATAACTCAGCGGAAGATTTTTTGACCATGTTTCTCTATGGCTCAAAAGTTGCGGATTTTTGTCCCCATATAAAAAAATTTCGAAATAAAAAAATACGTATTTTGGGAAATTGAGTTTATGTTAAAAAAAGTGGATGAAAAATCTTTAATTTTTTTTCCGAGAACCTATTTTTTTTCAAAAGTCCTCAACACAAAATTCACTCAAAAGTTACAGCTGCTTGAACATTCACATACCATTTTTGTATAGACAGCAGCCAAAATTGTATGGAGACTTGTATGGATGAACCAATCACTCAAAATAGTTTATTTGGTCAATTAAATGTTTAAAATTAAAAAAAAATGTATAAACCTGTATGTTCCTAAGCTTTTATCAATTTATCACATTAAGATAACAATATGGTAATTGGAAAAAAAATATTATTGCTTCTCATAAAATTACAAAATTTAAATAAAATGAGACGTGCAATTGACTGAAATTTATTTCAAATGCGTTTTGTCCCGAGCAGGGGTAAATAACACGGGAATACCAAATTTTGATATTACTTGGGCAAATAACAGCGACCAAAATGTGCCCTTGGTTGCCCAGTAATAGATGGTAAAATACCATGAAATCATACCAAAATCTTGTATGTGTAAGGGCACAACAATACCAAACCATGTTATTCCAAGGGTAAAATAATACCTCAAAATAAAACCATTTCAATACCAAGTTGAGGTCTTCTGGATTTTGAACATTGCTTGAATACCAAAACTTGGTATTGCCATGGTTTTATTTATAGGTATTCCCGCGCCCTTGGAAAATCATATTTTGGTATTTCTGTGGTCTTCACATACATGATTTTGGTATGATTTCATGGTATTTTACCATCTATTACTGGGCAACCAAGAGCACATTATGGTCGCTGGTATTTGAACAAGTAATACCAAAATTTGGTATTTTCATACCATTTTTAGTGCAGCAGTTGCAGTTAGTGAAAAAACGGAAATTATTCATATGCAACAGCCAAATCTACTCACCTGATGATTCCATGTTGTTATTAGTGATATTTTCACCACACCGAATGCATTTGTCATTGATGAACGGCCTGTGCTTGAAGTTCTTGAAGCTTCTGAAAAATAACAAGATTGAAAAATAAGTATTATTAAAATGAAACTGAATTGAAATTCACCAAAATTCATTAATCTGTCGATTGACTCGTTTTTCAAAGTATTTGGTTATCCCGACTTAGAGATATTTCAACGTTTTTGAAAAAAATATTAGGGTATATTACACTAATTTTTAAAATCATTTTTAACATTTTTGGGTTTCAAGTCATTTTAGCGCAAAATTAATTAACTCGTAAATTTTTTTTAACAAATTTCCCATAGTTTCAGAGAAAATTGATGAAACCTTTCAATATCCAAATAATACCAAAATGTGCCATCCTGACTAAGAAAATTTTCCACAATTTCAAGTCATTTCTGTAGGGGGTATATCAAAAGTGTCTAAAATCAAGTTTGAAATTTCCGGTTTTGAATGAAAGCATTCGCTTTGAGCCATCATTTTAGCGCAAAATTAATTATTTTGTCAAAATTGGTCAAAATTTTCCCATAGTTTCAGAGGAATTTGATAAAACACTTTAATACCAAAATAATACCAAAATGTGCCATCCTGACTTAGAAAATTTTCCGCAATTTCAAGTCATTTCTGTAGGGGGTATATCAAAAATGTTTAAAGTCAAGTTTGAAATTTCCGGTTTTGAATGAAAGCATTCGCTTTGAGACATCATTTTAGCGCAAAATTAATTATTTTGTCAAAATTGGTCAAAATTTTCCCATAGTTTCAGAGGAATTTGATAAAACACTTTAATACCAAAATAATACCAAAATGTGCCATCCTGACTTAGAAAATTTTCCGCAATTTCAAGTCATTTCTATAAGGGGTATATCAAAAATGTTTAAAATCAGGTTTGAAATTTCCGGTTTTGAATGAAAGCATTCGCTTTGAGATATCATTTTAGCGCAAAATTAATTATTTTGTTAAAATTGGTCAAAATTTTCTCATAGTTGCAGAGGAATTTGATAAAATACTGTAATACCAAAAGAATACCAAAATGTGGTGTTCGATCATTGACAAATTCTGCAATTTTGCAATATCAAAACAATACCTTAAATTGGTATGATACCACATTTTGCTCTTGCATAATCCTTAAGACAAATTTTTAAGGGTCCAGGAATACCAAAATTTGGTATTGATACCAGAGAAAGGTATTATTACGCATTTCCCTTGTTATTTACCCATGCTCGGGGTTGCAAGAAGATCAAGTAAAAAACAATTTTTTGAATTTCTATGAAATGAAAAATACTTAAAACTAGATTTGTTTAGAAAACTATTATTGCAACTGTGCTGGTGTTGGCGTGGTGATAGAGTTGTGTAATCCATTAACATCTTCTTTATTCCTTGAAATATGGTTTGCATGGCTAGCTACATTTGAATTCACATTGAGGCAAAACTATTTGATTTAAAAAAAAGTCATCAAATCTAATGATTGCAAATTTAATGTACTGATGTATAAAGCATCTAACATTTTTTCAAATTCAATTTATAATTTGAAATATGCATGAAATTTAAAATTTCCTCCAGGATCCCCGAACAAAGTTTGGTTAAAAAAAATTAAAAGATGGGACATGGAGCTTTAGAGAAATGGAATCTTTTATGGAACTTTAATAATCAAGCTATCTTTACTGCTATATGACTAAAAGCCGAAAAACCACAACCCAAAATTGCTATCTTCATAGTTTCCTGGTTGGTTTAGCATACACTGAAAAAAATATGTGAATTTACTCGAAACGGAAAAAATGAATCACATGTAAACTCAGTTAATGTAAACTTGAGATTCGACGTAAACGGCTGAATCACTTGATAATCATGTTTTTACGTATAATTTATCGCGAATTTACATCAAATTGCATTTAAATTTAAATGTTTGATGACGTGCAAAAGTGTTACATCATAAATGATGTAACATTCAGAAATATTTTTTTGTGTGTGTAGGTAGCAAGCTCACGTATTGTTTTTTGATTTTCTATGGTTAGAATTTTCAAATTCCTTGACACGATTTCAACATGTGAGTGGCATGAATCTTCAAAAAATAGATTCCATCGAACTCTTGAAAGCTCAACCTCTCAACCTTCAAGTGCCACATGCGCTTCAAGAAAATTTCGTTGTTATCCTACACAGAAAAAAATATGTGAATTTACTCGACACGGAAAAAATGAATCACATGCAAACTCAGTTGATGTAAACTTGAGATTCTACTTAAACGGTTAAATCACACGTAAAATCATGTTTTTACGTATAATTTGATGCAAATTCACATCAAATCGCATTTAAATTTTAATGTTTAATGACGTGCAAAAGTGTTACATCATAAAAGATGTAACATTCAGAAATATTTTTTTGTGTGTAGGAAGAAGAGTCAACTTCCATCATCATCATCATCATCATCCCACATGTCGTTGAACCCACCTTTCGAACACACGTGGCTCTCGCACACGCACACACATGATGCTAATGGTGTTTACCTTGGGCTTCAGCTTTTCGGCAAAGATTTTCCAGCTAAAGATTATTTTCCCACCGTGTGCGTTGGTGTGGGAAATTCGACAGATTGTCGCAATTGTTGCCACCCCTCAGAAAAAAAGAGAGGCTCTTGTACGATTCCGATTTCAAAATGAGCAAATCATGTTTGCCCTTTCGAATAGAATAAAAATCGATTGCTCACAACTGTGTTTGCCTATTTCATTTTTCCGAAAAGCTCAATATCGTGACGATCAAAATTTGCAATTATTGCCCTCCACACAGCAGCAGCCATCCGAGCTGTGATGTATATTAAAATCCGCCATCCGGCACGCGGGGGCAACACAAGGAACAACCTCCATAAAATTTTAATTATAATTTTCCTAGTACGACCTTCTCTCCTCCTCTTCCAGCACCGGATGCACTTTTCAAGTGAGGCTGGCAGCTGGAATGCAATTTTCACCATATGTGCAAAATTTCCCGCGTCAGTCATCAAATTATGCCGGGGCATAGTTCCCTTCCAACCCCCTTCCTGTCATAATCCGGATGAAAAGATTCCGTGTCGCAGACTGCCAAAAAGACTCTGTGTCTCTGTGGGTTTGTGTGGCAGAGTATTTGGCGACGACTTTACTCACTCTTTCGGCTGCTGGCAACACTGTCTGCCGGAGTGGGAAATTAATTTTGCACTTTCGGTGGCAGTTGCAGCCAGCGTTGTGTACCTCAGGAGGCCGTGGAAAAAAAGAAGGAAATTTCTGGGGTAAAGTGTCCAGCATTCCAATATTACAATAATCGTTCCAAAACATTATTTTTTTGTTGTTTACAATTGCACTTGGGACTAATATTCAGTTTTCAGCAGTTATGTTCAAAAATGAAACCAAACTTTTAAACAGGCTTCATATCTTTCATTATGCATATATTTCAGTTTAAACTTGTCTCTTTTGGTTTATTTCCTAGAAGATTGTATTTTTTCATTTACTGAAATAATTTTGATCACTTATAAAGTCACTTGAAATTACTTTTGACGTGTTAAAAATCTTTTTGTTGCGCTCATAATTTCACGCTTCTAACCACTCAGTGCTGGCTGCCTGGTTGCCATCTGAGATAACGAGTCGTCCCCCGAAAAAAAGGGTTGCCATCAGGGTTGCCCTCTCCGCTTGATGGTAATGACCATAATCAAAGTTACGACCACAAACGATAATGGTCCACCCCGTTTTCATAGTCGCGTTCGTGTTTTTCTTTATCGAGTGCCGGTTTTATTTTCGTATCATAATTTTTGGCTTTCTCCGCTGCTAGTCACGCTGATTACATTTCTGATTTTTTTTTCCTCTCCTCCAGCCACAAACTCGCAGCGTAATTTCGTTTTAGATCGACGCCGATATGACATTATCTGCAATCTCCCAAACAAGACCCATCATCGTTTCCCGTGATCGTCACAATATCTATTTATTTGAATATTTCCGCAAATCGCATTTCCCGAGCATGGGTAAATAACAAGGGAAATGCGTAATAATACCTTTCTCTGGTATCAATACCAAATTTTGGTATTCCTGGACCCTTTAAAATTTGTCTTAAGGATTATGCAAGAGCAAAATTTGGTATCATACCAATTTAAGGTATTGTTTTGATATTGCAAAATTGCAGAATTTGTCAATGGTCGAACACCACATTTTGGTATTATTTTGGTATTAAAGTGTTTTACCAAATTCCTCTGAAACTATGGGAAAATTTTGACCAATTTTGACAAAATAATTAATTTTGCGCTAAAACGAGGTCTCAAAGCGAATGCTTTCATTGAAAACCGGAAATTTCAAACTTGATTTTAAACATTTTTGATATACCCCCTATAGAAATGACTTGAAATTGTGGAAAATTTTCTAAGTCAGGATGGCACATTTTGGTATTTAAGTGTTTTATCAAATTCCTCTGAAACTATGGGAAAATTTTGACCAATTTTGACAAAATAATTAATTTTGCGCTAAAATCATGTCTCAAAGCGAATGCTTTCATTCAAAACAGGAAATTTCAAACTTGATTTTAAACATTTTTGATATACCCCCTACAGAAATCACTTGAAATTGTGGAAAATTTTCTAAGTCAGGATGGTTTATTTTGGTATTATTTGAATATTGAAAGGTTTCATCAATTTTCTCTGAAACTATGGGAAATTTGTTAAAACAAATTTACGAGTTAATTCATTTTGCGCTAACATGACTTGAAACCCAAAAATGTTAAAGATGATTTTAAAAATTAGTGTGATATACCCACTAATATTTTTTTCAAAAACGTTGAAATGTCTCTAAGTCGGGATAACCAAATACTTTGAAAAACGAGTCAATCGACAGATTAATGAATTTTGGTGAATTTCAATTCAGTTTCATTTTAATAATACTTATTTTTCAATCTTGTTATTTTTCAGAAGCTTCAAGAACTTCAAGCACAGGCCGTTCATCAATGACAAATGCATTCGGTGTGGTGAAAAATATCACTAATAACAACATGGAATCATCAGGTGAGTAGATTTGGCTGTTGCATATGAATAATTTCCGTTTTTTCACTAACTGCAACTGCTGCACTAAAAATGGTATGAAAATACCAAATTTTGGTATTACTTGTTCAAATACCAGCGACCATAATGTGCTCTTGGTTGCCCAGTAATAGATGGTAAAATATCATGAAATCATACCAAAATCATGTATGTGAAGACCACAGAAATACCAAAATATGATTTTCCAAGGGCGCGGGAATACCTATAAATAAAACCATGGCAATACCAAGTTTTGGTATTCAAGCAATGTTCAAAAATCCAGAAGACCTCAACTTGGTATTGAAATGGTTTTATTTTGAGGTATTATTTTACCCTTGGAATAACATGGTTTGGTATTGTTGTGCCCTTACACATACAAGATTTTGGTATGATTTCATGGTATTTTACCATCTATTACTGGGCAACCAAGGGCACATTTTGGTCGCTGTTATTTGCCCAAGTAATATCAAAATTTGGTATTCCCGTGTTATTTACCCCTGCTCGGGTTGCATACACGTTCAAGCACATAGCGCCATTTTCGCTGAAAAGTCGATTTCAATTAAGCCGTATAAGCGATCATTTGCTATAAATATCAATTTCGCCGACTGTCGGAATAATAAATTAATTAAATGAAAATTTGTTTAGCCAACAGACAACAAAATTGTGCGCAAATCGAACAGTTTCCAGTTGACCGAAGCGAACTCACACATACAGTCCGCACACACACACACATACAAATTTGCAAGAGACTGTGTGCCCCGGCAGCAATCGTGAAACTGAAATGTTTGCCAAAACTGTCCCTGAAAACCCAAAACTCATCCCCCACGAACATATAAGCGTTGCGTTGCAAGTACAACGGTTTTCCATCGGTTGATCCCGGGATGCACTCGACGCCGACGCCGTGACAGAGCTTAAACATGGCGTCCAATTCATCTCTAAGCCCGTTGCGGAATTATTAATTCACACGGGCATCGAGCATCGGGAAAAAGTACAGTGAGAGGGGTATTTTTGGACTCTTTATTTTGATCTTTAATGAAAATTATCAAAATTGTCAAAATTGTCAAAATTGTTAAAATTGTCAAAATTGTTAAAATTGTCAAAATTGTCAAAATTGTCAAAATTGTCAAAATTGTCAAAATTGTCAAAATTGTCAAAATTGTCGAAATTGTCAAAATTGTCAAAATTGTCAAAATTGTCAAAATTGTCAAAATTGTCAAAAAATTGCCCTATTTTGCTTGAACAAATCGGGATTTTATATTGTCAAAATTGCCCTATTTTGCTTGAACAAATCGGGATTTTATATTATGCCAAACTCTGTTGAATGTTATTTTTATTAACTCTTTAAAAAAAAACAAATTTAGAATATGGAAAAATGTTAATCATTTTATTATAAAAAAATCATAACAAACCACATCCTGTACAACAACCTCCCAACCCCCCTCGAGGATAGCGCGGGTTTGGATGAGCCACCAATCCAAGCAGGCTAGCGAGAGTGCCAGAGTTCAGCGCGAATCAGACAGCACCACACAAGTGGGAGACGCCGGACATCATCGGAAAGCAGCGTGGGTGGTGGTGGAACAGCCACGCCATGAGAACATTAAATGGACGTGTGACATAAAAGCGTGATTCTGAAGCTAAAACTGGACATCCACGCGGTAGAGGGAGACATATTTGAAAAGGGTTCAAATTTTAATGTTAAAAGATATTTGAAAAATTTTGACAAAAAAAGACAATTATTTAAAAATAATTTAAGAATAAAGCCTTCAAAAAAAGCTAAATCTTCCCTGCAGGACATGTGGGAGGACATCACCCTCCCCCCTAAAGGGACACAGCAGGCCGCGAGAGTGTCCTGAAATTGTTGTGTGTGTGGGTGTGTGTTGCGTCATGAATGCCATTTGCGAGTGGAGTGGATTGCTAGTTTATGAGACAATTGTTGTACGACACGTTGTTTATTTTGTACGAGCGAGCAGGACGCAGCCAGGCAGTCAGTCGCCCTTTGAAATAGCATGCCATGGCAGCAGTCAAAGCCCACTGTGATGGGGGGATGGAATGGCCGTGTCAAGAGCTGTTTGTTTGTCAGATTCACACACACGGAAAACTAGTTCTGGTTTCTGGGCTTTTGTTGTGTTGAACACAAGTATGTTTGCGCATTAAGTGATGTGACATCTGTGAGTGTGTGTGTCAGATTTGCAGGTGGAAATGATTGTTGTTTTATTCAGTAGAAGAATAGGCCTTTTGAAATAATTTTCTGGTTTCAATTGTCATTAATTAAACATTCTGGAAACGTTTATCCTAGGAAAACATGAGTTAAAGTAATTCTGGAATTATCAGAGAGTGCTCTTCAATCTAACATGCAAGTTTTTTTCTATGAGTTCAACAATTTTTAAACACACAAGCACCCACTAACTAGGACAGAACTGCCTGTGACACCCATTAATTCGAGCATCTCGTTTGGTACTTCATGCAAAAAAAAGAACAATACTCGGGACGCAAAAAAGCATATTACCGTTTGATGGTGCTAACTAAACAGACGTCGAAATGTTTAACAAATCTATGATTTTTTTTTGTTTCTTTTTAAGTTCAATCGATGACAAGGGATTTAATTTAAAAAAATTAAATCAAGTCTTATGAAAGTAGACCATAAACATTCTAAATTCACCAAAAGTAGGGGTACTCCATTGTTTTGCAGCCATTTCTGTCGGGTGAACACAACCTCCCCAATATTTATAAATCCAGTGATTTATGGTGAAATCATGCATGTGGCTGGAGTGCGCAGTGGAGCAACAGTGGCTCAAATAATAATAAAAAAAGTCCCAATGTAAATATTCAACCAACTGGCAGTCGCGTACGTGTACTCTGTACACAGTTTGTAAAAACCCTTGTAAGAAAGGCAAAACACGCGGCAATTTTGACAATTGTGACAATTTGACGATTTTGTCAATTTTGACAATTTTGTCAATTTTAAAAATTTTGACAATTTTGACAATTTTGACAATTTTGACAATTTTGAAAATTTTGAAAATTTTGACAATTTTGACAATTTTGACAATTTTGACAATTTTGACAATTTTGACAATTTTGACAATTTTGACAATTTTGACAATTTTGACAATTTTGACAATTTTGACAATTTTGACAATTTTGACAATTTTGACAATTTTGACAATTTTGACAATTTTGACAATTTTGACAATTTTGACAATTTTGACAATTTTGACAATTTTGACAATTTTGACAATTTTGACAATTTTGACAATTTTGACAATTTTGACAATTTTGACAAGTTTGACAATTTTGAAAATTTTGACGAATGTTTTAAACTCAACTCATCTGCGTCTGGTTTCATTGCATTATAATACTCCACCCAATCAACCAGGATTCCGTCGTAATCTATTCTTGAAATCGAATTCACCTCAAAATGCCCAGCTCCAGCCTAATCTTCGACACTAATGCTTCGCTTTAGATGGTGGCTAATTCGCCTGCTAAGATGATACCCATTAGGGGCAATTATTGTGTTGTGAAACACTGCCGCCTCTCAGCCTACTCATCCTTCCCAAAGGAGCCTCCTAATAGCTTATGGTCCATGTGTATTAGAGAGCTTTTGCAACTTCCCAGAACCACACATGATCTGGTGGGGACGACTTCTGAGCTGGGATGCTGCGGATGCTGGTGCGTGTATCTGAATATTGAATGCGCGCAGCGAAATCGTTCGAATCGGCTTTTCTGGGCAAGAATACCGCCTCAGTCTGGGAGAAGGGAGCTCACGTACCATTCATAAAAGGTGTCGCTCATTAGTGGCGATTAGACCGGTGGGAATGAGCCTTCTCTTCTTGGCGAAGGATTAAGGTGGGAATTGGATTAGGGATGCACGTAGGTTGTTGTTTTGTGTTCAGTTTATGTGGAAATTTATCAGAATTCCGAAATTCATGCCAAGCTGCTTTTTTTAATAAAAATTCAAAACATTTTAGAAATTAATTTGAAAATTTGAAGATTTGGCAACACTGTCGTAAGATTTTGTATTTGGAGGTGAGGTGAGTTTCTTAAAAAAAAATTAATACTGACAATCGAACAATTTGGGAACTTCAATTTAATTGATAATTCAGTACATTCTTCAGTAGCCGCACCAAAGGTGAAACCCAACACTTCTAATTACCACCCTCACTTTAAAACAAACCATTCCACCCTTAAGCACCGGAGTAAATTTTGTGTTCTGCGTTCAGAAACCCCCAAATTGAGAGCAAAAATAAGAGTAAGAAAAGGGAGGGGTGTTAAAAGCTTTTCCGGTTCTGGATTCTCTCTCAAGTGGTGCTTTTTATTTTATCCGGAGCTTTATTTTTTTTTTTCGTTTTTCTTCTTATGAAACTTAAGAAGCCACAGAATAGTGTGAGCAGCGGCAGCAAAGAAGTTGAACGAAAAACTTTTAATTTATGGTGGAACATGGTCGTGGAGGGATGAGGGAGGAAGCTTCGTCGTGCATGGGAGTGAAAATTGTAGCCGTTAATTGGAAGGTATGGGTAAGTTTTTAATGGAATTTGAGAAATTGTGAAACATTGCAGAATCGGGTTGTCGAGAGGAAAAAAAATACAGAACGAAAGTTGAAATTTTGTGGAAAAATTAGTTAAATTCTTGGAAATCATCAAAGTTAAGAAAAACAGCTCAACAGAAATTTCTTATATTAAGAGAAAGGTCCAAAAAGCTAACTTTGTTTAGCAAAAACCGAATTCCACTGGGTGGTATAATTCAATTCCAGGTTCTATTTCAAGGATCTCCCAAACTATCAAATAGTAGAGCCAACTCAATCAGCCTGTCACGAATCAAATAAGGGTTCGCCCGGGATTCGTCCCTTCCGTCCCTGCTCGGTACATCGACATTAATCTAATTGATTACCGTTTCGGTTCACTTCTGCAGAAGGAGAGAGCTCCTGTGCAATTGGTACGCTCTGAAGTTTTGCAAAGTGATGTAAGTTTCGAATGTCAAAAGATTTTTTTTCAGTCGTAATTGAGCAATTTTCACACAATTTTCAAAAGACTTAAAATTTAAAATTGTCGCTTGCGTCACTTTGCCAAAAGTGGGCCAGTATCGCCAGCCCGTAGATGTTGATTGATTTTTATTGCATTTTCCATTTGGAATTGATCGGTTTTGTTGTGTGCTGAAGTTGAGGGTAGTTACTTGGAATTGATATTTTTAAATTGTAAGCAGATTACGATCGATTTTTCTCCTTGTTGCAAATTTTATTACAGACTCACTCAATGGAATTCGATTTGTGTGGCAGATCGGTGGTATCACAAGTAACAATCAATCATGATATTTAATCTGATATTGATAAAAATTGAAAACTGGTTTCATTCGAGCATTATTTGATTTAATCGGAAATTGATATTGTTAATTTCCTGATGCACCAAATCAAATGAGTGCCCAAGTGAAATGAGATTTTGAAAAAAATATTTTTTCAACTTGTCGATTTCCAAGCATAACATATTCAAGCTTGATCCGAAAAAAAACAAAAGTTCGGAATGAGAATGAGATGCGAATGAGATGAGAATGAGATGAGAATGAGATGAGAATGAGATGAGAATGAGATGAGAATGAGATGAGAATGAGATGAGAATGAGATGAGAATGAGATGAGAATGAGATGAGAATGAGATGAGAATGAGATGAGAATGAGATGAGAATGAGATGAGAATGAGATGAGAATGAGATGAGAATGAGATGAGAATGAAATGAGAATGAGATGAGAATGAGATGAGAATGAGATGAGAATGAGATGAGAATGAGATGAGAATGAGATGAGAATGAGATGAGAATGAGATGAGAATGAGATGAGAATGAGATGAGAATGAGATGAGAATGAGATAAGGAGATGTGCAGAATAATCGAATGAAGCTTCAATGATTTCATATCCTGTCATGTGTTGCCACAAATTGCACCCTATTGCAATGAGCAAATTTTCCGAAAGATTCAGAGCAGAACCAACAAAAAAGACAGAAATCAAAGATGTTACGTTTCCATGCACACGTTTCCAGATGGAAATCATTCCTGCGTCCTCGACGTCAGGAAAATTCCAATTTCGTCACAGGCTTACACAGCTGCCCAAAAACACACACGAGAATGTGCCAAAAAGACACGAAAGAAGGAAGCGACGTGACTAAACGAGACGAGACATGGCCAACAGTTGCGAGGTTGTCCCACCACCCTTCCTTTGGTACAACCCTTTCAATCAAGAGTCCTGCGCAAAAAAAAAACTCCTGAACTCGAGCCAAGTTGTGCGCCAAGGAACCGAAATGAAAGAAGACATCAGCCATGATCTGAATGAATATAAACTGTCATCCATCTTCGAGCAAATATTGTCGTTTGTCATCCGCTTGAGCTTCGTCGTCGTCCCACACGATGTTGGTGCAGTTACACTTTTGATATCTGCTCGGTTGGCCGGAAAAGAGAGACATATTTTCCCATGTAGCCTCCTCCGTCTTCTGCTCGGCTCAGATCAGGATCTGAGTTTTGTGCTGGGTTTCGGTTTGGGGACGGGGGTCATGGGCACACACGGGAGCAATTCCTGAGCTGACTTGGTTAGGGTGATTTCGTTTTTTGAGGAAAATTTTATCAAATATGGTCAAATATGGCTGCCTCGCATTATATGATTTGCAATATAACAAGAGTATGAGCCTTTTTTTAATGTCAAATCAATTTTAAAACTACATTATTAATTTGGCTTTGTTCAACGATGACATCAAAATAATTTGTCTTATAATGTTTTTTTTTTTTTTTACTTTTAAAGTGTCAATATGGCCAATTTGTCCCACTTTTGAATACCGGAAAAATTTGGTGATGTTCAATCGAATGATTTTTCCCACAATTTTATGGATCGATTTGAATGTTTCTAGTAGGTTAATGCTGATACACAAACGAATTATTTGTCTCATAATTACACACAACTGAATGTGTCCAAACGGTCAATTTGTCTCACTTGTAGAAACCAACAAGTATATTTACTGAATCCTTAAAGAATCATTTGACTTTTAATTGGACTGAATGTGTCCAAATCGATAATTTGTCCCAATTCTGAAACCCAAAAAGTATGTTTTTTCAGAACGGATTATTTGAATTATAATTCAACTAAATGTGTCCAAATCAAGGTCCAAATAGATAATTTGTCCCACTTCTTGAATCCACAAAGTATAGTTACTGAAGACTAAACGAATTATTTGACTTTTCATTTTACTGAATGTGTCCAAATGAATAATTTGTCCCACTTCTGAAATCCAAAAAGTATATTAACTTCATGTGTCCAAATGGATACTTTGTCCCACTTTTGAAATTCAAACAGTATAGTTACCGAATCTGCCCGAATGAATAATTTGTCCCACTTTTGGAATCCAAAAAGTATATTTACTGAATATGTTCAAATTTGTCCCACTTCTGGAATTCAAAAAGTATATTCACTGCATGTGCCCAAATGGATATTTTGTCCCACTTCTGAAATCTAAATAGATTCTTTACTGAAGATCGGACGAATTATTTGACTTTAAATTTAACTGAATGTGTCCAAATGGATAATTTGTCCCACTTCTGGAATCCAAAAAGTATATTTGCTGCATGTGCTCAAATGGATCTTTTGTCCCACTTCTGAAGTCTAAATAGATTATTTACTGAAGATTTGACGAATTATTTGACTTTAAATTTAACTGAATGTGTCCAAATGGATAATTTGTCCCACTTCTGGAATTCAAAAAGTATATTCACTGAATGTGCCCAAATGGATATTTTGTCCCACATCTGAAATACAAAGAGTATATTAACTGAATGTGTCCAAATAGATATTTTGTTCCACTTTTGAATTTCAAATAGTATAGTTACCGAATGTGCCCAAATGGATAATTTGTCCCACTTCTGAAATCCAAAGAGTATATGAACTGAATGTGTCCAAATTTGTCCCACTTCTGGAATTCAATAAGTTTATTCACTGAGTGTGCCCAAATGGATAATTTGTCCCACTTCTGGAATCCAAAAAGTTTGTTTACTAAAGACTTTATTTGACTTTTAATTTAACTAAATGTGTCCAAAGGCTGTCCAAATGGCTGTGTCCAAATGGATCATTTTGTCTCACTTTTCATACTCAATAGGTCCAGATGTCCAAATGAATTATTTGTCTCACTATCTGATGTAACCAGACTATTAAACAATTTAAATTATGCTATGTGAATCTATTTCGTATCTGTTTGTCTCATTATCTGATTCAACCAGACAATTCACAATGTGAATCTTATTTTTAATAGATTTCAAAATAATTTAGAAAATTTATGTTGTCCCTGGAAAATTTATCTCATATAATACAACGATTGTTTTTACTCTTTATTATTTTTTTATTATTCAACTTTTAATTTGACTAAAAATGTCCAAATGGCTTATTTTGTCCCATTTTCGATAATGAATAGGTCCAAATTCAATTATTTGTATCAAAATCTTGTTTGTACAGGCTATTTGCTATGTGAACCTTTTTCTTGGATTTCCAAGTTATTTTGTAATTAACTTTTTTCCAGTAAAAATTGCTCCTTTTCCCTCAAATAAAATGATAAACATTTAAAAACACCACCCTAAAACTGTTGTTTGACCAGTTTGTCCCACTTTGGCCATATGAATTCCTTCGACTCTGTTGTTATACCGTGCCATGCCAACACACACTACTCTCTTTCTCTCTCACACTCCCACACAGGTCATCGTCGTCGCCATCACCAACACCATTCAGCTCTCAGCATCCAGTGGCAACGTCATCAGCATCCTTTGTTGGCGCCAGGAGATTGTGTAAGCCACAGTGAATATTTGATGTTTCTACCTTTCGTTTGATTTCCCATTCATCATCCCTGGGCTCCGACACACGTGTGTGAACAAATGTGTGTGTGTGTTTGGTTCAGAACCAAATAGGATAGCTCTCTCTCTCCCTATTGATGTTTGCATCGTTCGGGATGATGATGATGGGGATGCGGTGACGATGAACGAACGATATGTGTGTGTGTTCTGGGGTGTATTTGTTTCGGAGGTTCTGGCAACAAAGGCTGACACAGGGATCAACATTTCTATGATGTGTGTGTATTTGGAGCTAGGTTTACCGGAAAACAGAGCCCCCATTATGGTGGAAAAGAAAACATTTGCAATACTCACAATTAACAGCAGATAGCATCACTGAAATGTTGAAATTTGAACAGGATGTTCCAAGAGATGCACTTCTATTGTTTTGAGATTTACCAACTATTGATTTAACATGAATCGAACCATGTATGCCAGCATAGCCTACCTTCAGGCGTTTCGCTTACAAAATTAAGCCTGTTCTGTAAAGCTTCAGGCGATTGAAACAAAAATTCGCTCAAGCTTCTCCCTCCGATAATGAATCAATCTCGAATGTGTTTGTTTGAACAACTTTCGGTGGTGGCAACCGGGCACGTTTCACAAATCAATGATTGCAACGGAGAAAAGTCATAAGAAGCGACGTGCCTCAATCACCTCCTGCTCAATTATTCAGCAGAAAACCAGCGAGTGCATCACTTTGCTGATGCCACCAGCACAAAGAGTGATCCTTTGCTTTGGTTTGGTTAGGGATTTGATTTATCTGTGCTGCTGCTGAGGAGATGCTTCATGGATCATTGAATTCGTGAACCCGCACTCAGTCGCCGTGACTGAATGGTTGATGAGGCACGAAAAGTGCCCTCAAAATTGATTGTGATTTCGTGGTTTGCTTCTGAGCTGTGATTGAATAATTCAGTTAAAATTAGAAGAAAAAAAACAGACAAACTGATGAATATCGCTGATTGCTTGTAATCCGATTACAGTTGCATGGTTTCGGTTTTACACGAGCTTGAGAATGCTATTTTTATTGGCTTCATTTGTGGTTTCTAAACGAACTTGAGTTGAACGAAATTTCTTCTCTCTCGCCCACGAATAAAAAAGTGCACTGCACTTGGTGATGAGGGCAAAAGCACCACCAAGACTTTTATTTACTTTTAATGGTCATTGATGGTGATAGATTGGAGTACTGACTGAGCAGCTCAGAATTTTATGAAGGGAAGAAACCTTTAGTAGCGAAAAAGCTCATCAACAACAGCATAGCTTTTATCAGTTTTCGGTGTATAAAGGTCAAATTAAAATTTAATTTGCTGATTTAAAGGCTTGGAATTAAAAAGCCAACCATATAATTTAAAAACAACTAATATTTATGTTTTTGAAAACTTAACAACTTATTTTAAATTATTTTAGGAAATTACTAGGTTGTGAATTAAATTGCAATGAATTGTAAATTACTGAAAATTTGAGTTATTTTTTCAAAAATGCGATGCTAAATGGAAAAACTAGTATAATTGAAAGCAAATCAATAATTTTGGAATTGTCTGAAAACTGTGTAGTCATTCAACCTTAGAATTGCATATAACTGGGAATCATAAAATGAAAAGAAAAAAATACTTAGGTTTGTTTAAAAAAAAATCCCGTTATTTTAATTAAAGTGACTTCAGGTAGAAATTTGTTTTTTTTTTTTTGCAATTTTATGACTTTTGAGAACATATAATTTATTTTAAAAAAAATGAAGCAAAAGAGTCACAAAAAATAATTATAAATCTTTGCAAGGCTATATCGATGCCCGTGTGCTCTCTTGTACCAAGCTTGCTGGGATTCCTATCTTAAAAGAACAAGAGAGCACATCGGTATCGATAAGTGAGGAACAAAAAATGAAATCAGCAATATTGAAAAAAAAAATCAATATTTTCTTCACATACATTTTTCAGAGTTGGATTAGAATGAAAACTAATAAAAATAAAACAAGGATTTCAACCTAAAAATGGCTTTCAATCGAAAACGAAGCCTTTAAAAAAATACAAAATAATTTTCGATGCCAAATTTAATTTAACATGTTACAATTTTATTTGGTGTGCCGAACAATTTGCCGAAATCGTGTTTATTTTATTCATTTTTGAACATTTTTTTACTCTTTTCATCATCATTAAATAAAAAAAAAGTTTTATGCAAAAGAAAAATATTTTTTTGATTTTCTTTCAAACAAGACCAGTTCATTTTTTTTAATAACCAGTTATTTACAAATACTTCTTTTAATATAAATTTGTTGGCTTATGAATTATTTTCTTGCATAACCTTGGGAATATAATAACGCTAGGGAAATAGATTGGATTTGAAATAAAAAATTTTATGAGATTTATGAGCTTTATGTTCCTTAAAAAATTAGGTAGATTTACAAAATCTATAACAAAATTTTATGTGTTCATTTTGACAATCCCAGTTTATGAAAGAAGTTTAGATTTTTGCATTTTTTCAAACAAAAACAGCTTTTTAAACAAATAGTTTTTGAAGAATTTAAAGATTTTTTTTCTTATTTTCAATACAAACATATGCAATCCTTTTTTTCTTAGATTCATAAAACAAATATAGAATACTTTTTCAGTATTGCAATCCATGAAAAAAAAACTTAAAATCTCGTAGAATATATAATTTTTCTACAAATGATGGATTGCATTAAAAATTTTGAGTGAAATTCGGCATTTTTTCCAAACTTAATAAAATTTTGATTTTTTTCAACTGTTGAGAAATCAGTAACATTGAACTGTTGTAAAATTCTGAAGCATTTAATTTTTCTCTGTTTGGGATTCAACTTCAAACAAAAACGGTACAATATTTTCTAAAATATATCCTAAAAACAATGTCTGGCCAGCATAAAAGTGTCATTCTCGGGTCAATGTTCACATTCGAGAAACAATCAATACGGGAAGGGGCAAAAAATATGAATCCCAGCCACTCTGCCATGAACACGACCGAGCACTGAATAATTCACAGTTGTGATACCAAGCCTTTAGTGCTTCCCTACTTTTTTCATTCAATCGTCGACGGAGCAACAAGCATTGCAAAAAAAAAACTGGCAATTCTGTCTGTCTGACTGGGGCCTCATGGAGAGGAGGCATTTGATTTGGATGGGCAATAAATTTTTGAATGGTGTTCAATTCATTGTTGCCAGCTTGATTGTGCAGAAGAGACCAGAGTTCATTCGGTGTCGTTTGGCTTGCAGGATTTATCTATCCTGGAACAATTTTCTAGCTGATGAATAACGAATGTCGAACATATGTATTCGAACCTAGACAAGAGCGGTTTGTTAAAGGAAAATTGATACAAATTATTTTCGACGAAAATCTCACAAAAATCCTTCAAACAAAAAAGAAAGTAACAGAACACGCACCACTCAATAACTGCCAGTGATTTGCTCAAAACATTCTCACACCGCATCGTTTCATCGAGCCCAGTCCGGAACAACTGCCTGAGGAGGTCATTACGAAACATCTGCTGACAAGGCCATTAACAAGCCCCACTCCCGGTCCAATCCAATCCTGAGAGGGCCTGCGGTTGCGATGGTGTTCCATTTCTGGGCCAACATCATCATCATCATCCGGCCAAACAACAACCATCATCGTCAAAGTGACCACCCCGGCCTGGTCCGCAAAATTCCCGAAAGATTTGCCGGCCATTCCATCAGAGAGGGCCGTCAAACTACCCCCGGAAGGCAAATATCTTGAGAAGGATGTCACCAGCCGACGAGATGCTTCGAGTTCCCTTGGGGATGCTGGGCTGGCAAGGACAGAACGATGGTTCGTCATCCCGGATGGAAATCGAAGTAAAGTGACGCCACGTCACGACGAATGGGGAGGTCACATAGCAACATCCAACGACAGTAGGGACATCAAAAATTCATTGGAGTGTGACAAATGGCACGAAACTTGGAGAGGATGGCAACCAGGCGTTGTGGAATGTATGTTTTGGGAAATTAGATCATTGAAATATGTTAGGCAATCATAAAATCATAAAATCATAAAATCATAAAATCATAAAATCATAAAATCATAAAATCATAAAATCATAAAATCATAAAATCATAAAATCATAAAATCATAAAATCATAAAATCATAAAATCATAAAATCATAAAATCATAAAATCATAAAATCATAAAATCATAAAATCATAAAATCATAAAATCATAAAATCATAAAATCATAAAATCATAAAATCATAAAATCATAAAATCATAAAATCATAAAATCATAAAATCATAAAATCATAAAATCATAAAATCATAAAATCATAAAATCATAAAATCATAAAATCATAAAATCATAAAATCATAAAATCATAAAATCATAAAATCATAAAATCATAAAATCATAAAATCATAAAATCATAAAATCATAAAATCATAAAATCATAAAATCATAAAATCATAAAATCATAAAATCATAAAATCATAAAATCATAAAATCATAAAATCATAAAATCATAAAATCATAAAATCATAAAATCATAAAATCATAAAATCATAAAATCATAAAATCATAAAATCATAAAATCATAAAATCATAAAATCATAAAATCATAAAATCATAAAATCATAAAATCATAAAATCATAAAATCATAAAATCATAAAATCATAAAATCATAAAATCATAAAATCATAAAATCATAAAATCATAAAATCATAAAATCATAAAATCATAAAATCATAAAATCATAAAATCATAAAATCATAAAATCATAAAATCATAAAATCATAAAATCATAAAATCATAAAATCATAAAATCATAAAATCATAAAATCATAAAATCATAAAATCATAAAATCATAAAATCATAAAATCATAAAATCATAAAATCATAAAATCATAAAATCATAAAATCATAAAATCATAAAATCATAAAATCATAAAATCATAAAATCATAAAATCATAAAATCATAAAATCATAAAATCATAAAATCATAAAATCATAAAATCATAAAATCATAAAATCATAAAATCATAAAATCATAAAATCATAAAATCATAAAATAATAAAATCATAAAATCATAAAATCATAAAATCATTATCATTATTAGCTCAAAATTAAAGAGAAAAAATGTAGCAAAACTTTCCAGCTTTCAACAGTGTAACTACACAAAGTTTTTCCCCAGTCTCGGGAGAAAATCGACGAGTTTTTCTTTCGACACTAAATCAGCTGCCAAACAGCCGCAAGCCGGAAAGAAATCTCAAAGACGGCGAAAAAAAAGAACACACAACACCAAACTTAAATGAAACGAAACTTCTTCCCATTCGAAGGGAAACACCATCGGATTGGGGGGATCCGTTTGGGGAAATTGAGCCACACTAACCACCGAGGAGCGAAGAAAACGCAGTCGTCTTATTTGCAGTCGTTTAATAGTGTTTGCAGATAAATTGGCAGCACAGTGGAATGAAAGTTTCGCTCATTTTTTTTTATTTCAAAGAAAAACTTGAATCGCGACCACCTTGGAGGGTGGTGGTGGTGACGGCTGTGGGGAAAACTCATCGGGGTGTGAAAAGATTTACGCCTGGAAAAGTTTCTGGGTTTCCTTTTTTTGTGGAAGGTTTTGAAAGTGAAGGGGGAAATAGTGTGTAAACAACTCCCTTTTCGGTTGTTAGAGTAGAAGTTTTAGAAAGGATTTTATTGACGTATTTTATGTTCTTTAAACAGATATTATTCCACAAAATGAACTAAGCTGGATTTAGATAATAAACTGGTAAAAGGGTTAATGATAACAGCCGGTAATGCTGTCCGATCCCGTATGTAATTATAACTGCATGCGCAATTAGTTGGACAAACAGCTAAATATTTGCATTTGCGAGTTGTTGAATATGCAAACCATCAGTCGTGGGGCATAATCACACCACCATTAGAGCTCTACTAGCTAGTAGTTGTAGGAGTGTGCTAGTGGGTGTTGAATCGATTTGAATTACATTATGAACTAAAATTGAAGCTTCAGAGAGCGGACTAACGGGATGGAATAATGGACATTAGTGGAACGATGAGTTCACTGGCGGAACAACCTAGGAAGTACTTTAAACCGACATTATTGATTATATTTTTATCTCAGGAAAATTAGTCAAATTTCGCTTTGATTTTTCATGCATTTAAAATAGGTAAAAATTCATCAATTTTGTCCTTTTTCATAAAACTTGTCTTTCCTTAATAATTTGATTTACATAATCACCCTTGCATGCAATTTTCTCAACCTACTCAGGAGAAAGTCTCCAGCAGTGGAAACTGTCGACGAGCTCATCATCACAGCAACTGCCGATCCTTTGCATCATCACAGCAGGCGTTACTAAAGATGAAGATGACGTTGGCGCGATGTTTTCGCTGGGCAAACATAGTTTGCTATCCAGGAGTAGGCGCACATGTGTGCTACACGTGGTTCCATGGCACACCTTGATGAAGGTGGTGTATTTTTGATGAATATTTTAAACGGGTCACTTAGAGAGTGATGAAAATAGGTTAATGATGTTGTTTAGTTGAAAATTGCACATAATTGACGAGCAGTTCAAATCTTTTTCAAGTCTTTATTCTAAAATTCCGATTTCAACTGATTTAGTGAGCTCGTACTTTGCCTTCGAAACAAAATCAACTTCCAAAGGAATTTCAGTGCCACTCTGTGAAATTTGTTCGTTCAAATTACCAGTTCATTAGCTTAGCGAAAATAGGCTTTTGCGGAAACTGAAACGGTTTCCAGCTAGTCAAAGCACAACGCTTTTCACTACGGTCTGTTCTCGGCACGGGACTTGCTGACCAATTCTGAACAAATTACAGTCGAACTTCACTTTTTGAATATTTTTTTCAATCATTCTTCAAAATACTCAGAAATTAATATCTGTTGTTACTTAATTTATGATAAACCTTTTCCTTTAATTTATCAAGTTCAAAGTAATGCCTTAAAATGAGGTTTCCCCTGTACTCCACAATTTTCCATCCCAGCAGCCTACGGAAACGTTAACAGTCAATTCCAGCAGGTAAAACGATTCGCACTGCTGTTTGGACATCCATCTCAGCAGTAGGCCTTCTGACCAGCAGCCTGGTCCGAGCGCGAACGTCAGAACGTCATCGGCAAAGCACCAGCTCACCATCAAAGCAGGCCAACGTGCAGGCAGGCACTCGGTGTTCCGGCCATGAATTGGAACATAAATAATTGGTCGGAAAGTGCGCAACACACACACACTGCATGAAGGCAAAGCCTACCTTGATGGTGTTGTAAAATCGCTCGAAACAAGGTGCGTTTTGGTGTGCTTGAAACAAAAGCTCGTTCGGGGAACGACCTTTGAAGTGGGTTTTCCACCAAAATGCATTCATCGATTTGGCAACATGAAATTATTAACAATTTTTCAGCGGCTCACAAGCCTATTGAAACGAATTTTGGGAGAAGTTGAAAAAAAGGGGCAAACATGACTGGCGAAAAATATTTTCAATATTTTATGACCATGTTTATTTTTTTTTCGTGGAGCAAAGAGCACAAAACATGGCGACCGAAAACAATGAATATTTTAGAATTTGCGCACACCATTTGGTGGGATAAAAAGCTTGGGCAATCGGCAACCATGGGGGTGGTTTGTGGGATGTTGGTTAGGGTTGGGTGGACTGGTTTTATTCGTGATGTTAAAATATAGCATTAAAATTGTTCATACTGAATATCGTTTTATTGGGGCGAATCGAGACAGAGGATTAAGCCATGTTTTTGCACAAAATTTTGATAATTATGATTGATATCGGTAAGAAAAACTGAAATTAGTACATCGGTTTCCAAATTTGATAAATTTATGCCCTCTAAAAACTGCTGTTCCTATCCAGACTGTAATTCTGATTCGCTCCAGTTGACGGTTAAAAGAACCCGTTTTGAGCTTTAAATTAGGCCTTTGCAAATATTTTTCAAAGTTTCTATCGTCGTCTAAAGTCGATTCGATCGGATTTGGTTCGGTTGTTTAGATAAAGCCTCTTTAAGCTCATTTTTTTCAAACTTGAGATTTTTTTCCTCAGTGTCATATAATTAAACTTAATTAATTGGATTTTCAACGTGGAAAAAAATTCTTTTGTATTTAGGCCGCTGCAAATATTTTTTGATGTTTATGCCCCTCGGCTCTGACCAAAGTCGTGATGGGGGTTCTTTTAAGAAAATGTCGCTCTCCTTAAACAATTTGGCGCCCTCAGCAGGGCCCAAGAACAACTTTGCATTATGCAAATTTGCCAAGTTGCCGATTTGTGCTGCGCCTTCATGAAAAAGATATAGCGGCCCCTCAGGAGGCCCAGGGCTCTCAAAATGCCATTCTTTGCTAATTTAAAAAAATGCCTAAGGGAGAGCAAACGCGGGAAAATGCATTTTAACTGGTTTTAAGTTGATTAAACTTTAATTTTCATTAACATTTTGAAGTTTTTCGAAAAAAATATTTTTATTGACCCCTAATTATTCAGGCCAATTTTGAAGGGGGCGATCTGGGTGCTGAAAAGACAGAATGCTTAACCTGATTTTCGAATGCTCCCCACTAATACATCTGCACTACAGCTGTAAACATAAACAATGTGGCAGGGTATGTTCAAGCTCAAGCGTGACATATTTTTTGCTGCTGAAATAACTTGTTTTGATTTTTTTTAAATCTGTTCATGTTTAAACTTTCGTGAAAAAATAAAGGGCTTCACACCTATTTATGTTCGTAGATTAATCGATGAGTGGCCAAAAGAGGACTTTTTGATTTCCACGTGACGAAATATTGCGTCAAAAGTGGGTGGAATTTTGGGAATCAGAACAACAACCGATTCGAAGTTCCGAGATATTGTATTTTTGAAGCGCAGTGAGTGATAATGTTGGAGTAAGTTTATTCAATATTATTTGGCATGTGCGATTCATAGTTATTGATAATTCGTCGCTAACATTTCAAAAAGCGTCATAAACGTAAGTTTTGCGTGTGAAATAGTGCTTATTGAAATGTGTAACAAAGAAATCTTTCGGTCCAACTCTGGTCGCTGAAGGCGAAGTTAAAGGCGTTATTTTGAGCAAGAACATCTATTCAACCCAAAATGTCTAACCACAACTCCTCTTCTTCATGTGCGCTCTTCCTTGCGCTTTTCGTTGCGCTCTTCTTCACGCTCTTCTTAGCGCTCTTCTTCCGTGGTTTCCGTGGTCCCGATCGTGCCGCGAGGCCACACTCCGACTCCGGCAGCTTTCGCTGTCTCTGACCGGTCCGTACGGGCCAGCCCGAACCTTCCGCCTCCAAACTGCAAGTGTCCACCCGATGTCGGACCATAGTCGGGCTTCCGCAAACGGCCCGATATCCAAACCGACTGGGATGAGTTCGCCCTCGCTAAAAACACCCTGTGGAATGGCGTTGTGAATTTCGATTCCAAGGATTAAAGATCTTGCAGCTTACCAAAAGCTCGACGCCACCGATAACATAAATTATAGATCGATTACAATACTTGCCACTTCTTGGTATCATTTTGCGAACAGTAAATTGGTTCCGCTTTGACAGTTCTAAATTGAGGCCGCTATGCGAACCACTATTCTGCACCCAGGGGGCGACATAAACATTGAAAAATATTTGCAACGGCCTTATGTAAAAATAATTAACTTTAAAACAGCTTGATCATTGTACAGAACCGGATGGGGCCGGATCACTCTGGAGAGTTCCGGAGGAAATCAAACACGGCGGGCTACTTAAAACGCAAACTTTTATTTGCCACTCGCACACGGAACGAACTACTTCCAACGGACTTTTATTGGGATCTGACGATAATTACTCTAAACTACATGGAACATACATGGCGCATCGGTGCATTTCGCGCCACCGATCGCAGTTAGCTGAGAGGGTTAATTTTGTTAGTGGGACCACAGAGAGACATAAATAATGCGAGAGAAAGAGCGGCTTCAGAACTGCCACCACAACAAGTATGGTTTAGTACCGCGCGGGGTAGCACCAACCGCGCGTACCACAGTACATCATGAGCCTTCCTTACCCAATTCTTTACAATCATCTTTTGAAAATATTCCAAATTATCTTTTTTTATTCTGAATTTTAAAATTAATTTCTATATAAGAGCAGGAAACATCAAAACAGTTTTTTAGCATTAAATATTGATTCCAGAAAAATAAGAAAAATGGCTATAAAAATAACTATTTTTATGTAAAATTTTTGTTCAAAAAGGTTGTACCTCAGCGACTAGTCATTCAATCATCGAAACCAAAACACAAAAATTGTAGAAATTCCCTCAATTTTTCCAAAATGTTTGTTTTTTCTTTTTAATTTTCAAATTGCTAGAAAACATTAAAAAAATAGAAAAATAATCACGTTAAAGTGTCTTTAACTTGAAAATGGAGCACTTTATCAGAAAATGTGTTTTATCATTATCAATTGCAAATTTTATTTTGTATTTAAAGTTAGTGTTAAAAATTTTGTGTGACAAGGTGATGAATATTCTGTTTTCATTTTGATGCTTTGAACTTTGACAAATATTTGCAAAGGCCATATAAAAAATAAACAAAAATTTTCTGCTAATTCAACTTTTTGTGATAAAAAGTCAAATAAAAAATCAGGTTTTACCCCAATACTTTTTTCTGAAAAGTCCTAACCAATAATTTTTCAAAAAAACTCTAGATGGATCAGAAAATCCATTTTAAAAATACAGATATTTTTATTATGTATTATCACCTTACAAAATTTTATTAAGGCTTGTATGGAATAAATAATAATGCATAACAATTTTTTGGCAAAGCCAATAAAATTCGGCCAAATTTTCACTCAAATTTAAAATAAATAAAAAATAGTATTTTTCAAATACGTAGAGAATTCATCAGATCTAATTTTTTTGGACAAACGTATGATACAGAAACACCTCAGCGGTAAATTGCTCTACTTTCTTCACATTGTCCAAAATCATGTCAATGTTAATTTTATAAAAACCAAAATGCTAATAACTAAAAGTTCAAGCAATTCAATTTCAACTCTCGTTGAGCATCCAGCGCAAGAATTTCAATTACGGTAGCACACCATAAATCGTTCCCACAAATCTAAATTACGTTCGTTAGTGCGGAAAATCTGAGTCACAGCGCTACCACCCTTCTAAGCTCCGTGACACTGGGAAGAAGCTCACACAGCTCATAAATCCTGCGCCATTCGGTGTGTGTATGTGAAGGTGCAGTCTTCGCCGGCCACTTGGACCAGAGTGGAAGGATTGTCTGAAGACTTTAACGGCCCTTCAGTCTCTATGATGATGATGATTATTATATTGGATGCCCTTCTCCCTCTGGAGTTAAGTACAGTCATTCAGTGGAGATCATTGCAGAAGCCCTCCGAGGGGAATCGTCGCACAAACAGGTCAAAGTCAGGTGGGGAAAGCGAGTTTTGCCGAGATTAGTAACAGTCCGAGGACCAGACCAGACAGTTGACAAGTGGCTTACGTCCCTTACGGTACACGGTCTCAACGATGATGATGATGATGATGATAATGCCACTGTGACTTTGCTGTTTGGCTGGAGTGATGATAGGAGCAAAGTTTTGTTTGAAATCTGTTTTCGGTATGCAAAACACACAACACTACTACACTCTGGGTGGAGGGAAACCTCTGTTGGAGGGCTGCCTGAAGTGCTACGTCTCGGAACGCTTGAGGACAGGATAAGCTCAGTCTTAGAGTGACACTTGATGAGAGGTTTCATGTCATGGGGCAAGTTAACTGAGTTGGGAAGTAAATTGGGAACGGTGATGAATCGTGGCAAAATATAGCATAGTTTTTTTTCTAATAGAATAATTTACTTATTACAGAAATGCAGCATTTCTGGAGTTTTTTTTTTTTTTGAATAGGTCCAATAAACCAAATTATTAGTTTTTGCTTTTTGGGTGTTTTTAATACCCCTGACTCAAGGCGGTTTCAAAAACACCCAAAAAGCAAAAACTGTAAAATTTGGTTTATTGGACCTTTAAAAAAAAAAACTCCAGATTTGGTGATTTGACAGACCACTCAAAGTTAACTAAAATAAAAAAAAAAGATTTTTGTTGTTCGTGATTCGACTTTCCAAAGTTCCGATGAAACCTTTTGAAAATCGAGTCCGGACTGTGAAAATAATTAATTATGTCAAGATCTGCCCATTATTGCAAAAACGGCTATTATCCCCCTTTGGCAAAATTGAGATTTTTTCTCCAGGTGGTCGGAGATGGTGAAAAGAAACCTCTAGAATTCAGTAAACTAGATGTACTGGTCAAAATTAAAACTAGAGCGAACTCAATGTTGACTCTGCCGCGTGGGTAAAAAGACTGATCGAGAAAATTTTCTCCACGCGCTCAAGTTACCAGGATTCGCGCGCTTTCTCTCCCTCTCCTTCTTCCTTGTCGATCGCAGCAACAAGTGCCGCTGCGCACCAAAGTTACAGGATGGATCAAAGCAACCTGTCAAACGGTTTTATCAAGACTTAGTCCTGCCAGATTTCATTGAGCGATGGAGCTCCAAAAGGTGTCTTGAAATCAAGATTTTTTAAATCTTTTTTTAGCGAATGAAAAATAAAATATTCAACGTTGTCGTCCTATCTGGTCGCACGTCGCTTTTTGACGTTCCGTGAAAAACGCGTTTAAATATTTGACCTTGAATAAACAAAAACGAGAACACGCAATGTAAACAATAACAAACACGTTTTGTTTAATTGACCATTCTGTGCATTGTCCCAAATTTTGGTTGAATTTGGCTTCCTATAATTACAAATGTTTGCGGGCATAAACGTGTGTCAAACGCGATCTGACCTTAAATCTCTTTGGCCAGTTGTGGCAATTTTAAGGAGTGAAATCGAGCACTTTAAAACACGTAAAGTTAGCTTCTTATTTCCATGTTTCATGTATTATTGAAACCGAATTAAAAATTATCTTCATATTTAAGGGCATTTTCTTTGGATCAAGTTTCTTAGTAAATTTCGAAACTTTGTAAAACAAACCTTTAATTAGGATTTTTTCAAATGAAACATCAAAACTTACCTTACTGGTATCCATTTGACGAGAGCTGTTTATTATCCATACTCTTAACTTGAAAATTGTTAGAAAAATAATAACTATCAAAGTCACCCCGGCTGTTTAGAAAAAAAATTAAACTATTGTTGAAGCAAAACTTGTTGGTAACGTACTTAAATCTTGTGTGGTCTACCCAGAACAAATTTCAAATATATCTTGAGAAAACAGTTTGAATAATATTTTTAAAATAATTCAAAATTCTATCAATGTCACCCCAGTTTGCAGTGAGCACATCTCTACGGAATCGGTCTTTTTTTTTAATTTTAATTTAGAATTTTCTCTTCCGGCTGAATCTTTTTTGGTGCTTCCGGTATGACCAAAGAAGCCATTTGCATCATTGGTTTATCCATAAAATTTCCATACAAGTTTGGCAGCTGTCCGTACAAAAATGATGTATGAAATTTAAAAAATCTGTTTCTTTTGAAGAAATTATTTCATCGATTTATTGTCTTCGGTAAAGTTGTGGGTATAGAGAAGGACTACACTAAAAAAATGATACGATTAAAATTTTCTTTGTTAGTTTTTTTTTTGCAATTAAAATTGCACTTTTTGACACTAAAATTTGATTTTGATAAAGACACTATTTTTTTAATTTTGATTCATATTAGGGGACAGTCAATGCCAACTTTTCAGAGATTTCGAGAATGTGCAATGATGCAAAATTGCTTTTTTGGGCATGCCGAAGGCACCAAAAAAGTTTAGTCGAATTCAAAAATACAAAAAATCGAATTAATTGAAAATCTGAAAGAATTGATCTTTTTTGGTTGTGGAGAAAGACCCCACAAAGCTTGAATCAAATAAAAAATATATATAAAATCCATTTTCGGTTTTGGTGTAGAACTGCTCCGATGATTTAGAATGTCGCTAGTTGTCATAAGATAATCCATGATTTTTTAAACCTTCATTAATATTCAATTCAACAGTTTCATCCACTTTGAGGCAACTGAAATCAACAGTAACAAATTTCACATTGCATTCCAAAATCCAAATGAAGACCAAGTTTGAAGCACCTACTTCATCTAATCGTCTCAAATTTCCCCACAGACGATTCCTCATGTGAAGCACTGCAGTTTAAATTCATTCGTTGCTACGAAACCGTTCTAACTTCTATTTTTCGGGTTGCATTTCTAACTAATTCAACTCGAGTTAAAACCAAATTCAACAGAGTTTTTTTTGCACTCCCAGAGGTAGAAAAATATTATTGGCTCACAGCCAACAAACGAGTGTTATTCCATCGCACAGATTTCAATTTTACAACTAACAGAACTGATCAGAAAAAAGTGAGGGGAAAAAGTGAACCGATTCATATTTATTCTGCACTTAACTACTCGAGTTTCCATTACTCTGTGCTGGTCAAAGCGATTGGATCGAGAGGGTAGGACACTGCAAAAATGGATCGATTCGAAAATTTCATCGCCGACTAGATTAAGCAAATTTGATAATTTTACTGTGTATGACAGTCTGTTCTGAGGGGTTGGAGAGAGGTGAACATGTTTTTTCAAAGTGCAGTCCTGTGTTATTGCACAGAGGGAAACGAATGTTGAGTTAATCGAAAAAAAAATCTGCGCCAGAAATGATGACTCAAAACTGCACTTCCTGGGAAGCCACTCGAAAAAGCGATCCATTTCCATGTGAATCCTTGCGCCCTCTCTCTCTCAATGAATGTGCATGTGTACTTGTGGGTGTGTGTGTGTGATAGTTATTCCTTCCTATAAAAATTCAGCGAGCAGAAAAATACCATAAAAATTCGTGTGCACATCGGAAATTGAGAAGTGCACTGGCTCTGGTGCACAAATCGGATCCGGCTGCAAAATGAAATTCCATTAATCCTCTTTTCCCAGAGCTCTCTCACTCAGCTTTTGCTCGGGCTGGCTGGAAAAAATATTGGAAGCCTGAGTTTGATAGAATTTACCCTTACTCTCTCACCCACCATGGGATCCTTTGAAAAGGTCCTCGCGCGATTGGCCATCGGAGAATTACGAGCAATCATTCACTTTAAAGGGATAAATCTCGTGTTATTTTTTTTCTCAGCGCTCCACCAAAAGAAGCTGCCTAAGCAATAACCGTTTTCCCCCCCGTAGTCCTTCCGGAAGAAATGGCAAGAAATCAAAACAAATGAATAAATCAGGAGCCACGCTAAATCAATAAAAATTGGTCTCCATTTTCAGTTCGGAATGGGCCCGACAGACCGCCGTCTAAAAGTTGGAGAGGGTGGGTGGTTTTGAAGGGAAGAGAAATGTTTATCACCAATTTTTATGACCCATCGAACGAGATCGAATGGCTTGGGCTGAACTGAGCTCGTTTATAGAGCAAGTCGAAGTTTTTGGTTGTGGGTTGGTTGTGGATAAAAACTTTGAAAATTTATCATCAAACAACATTTGAATGGCAGATTATAATGGAATCATATTGAGTGGCTTTGTGGAGAGGGTTTTGAAAATTTTATCAAAGTGGATATTAAATGAGTACCTGTTTTTTTTTTAATTTTCAACCAAAATTTTTAAGAAAAAGGTTAAAAACAAAATGTAGCAATCTATCACTATTTACCACTCTAAAACTCAACCCCTTGAAAATTCACGAAAATCAATTTTGTAACAAATTTTCGATCTATAAAAAGCAATTAAAAGATTAAAAGACTGATTAGGATTGAAAGTGTGACCTGTTTGTGACAGCCAAAGTTTATAAAATATCATTTTTTTCTGGGGTCAACTTTGGATGTTTTTTTCACTAATATTTCCTATATTTTATGCAAAAATAAGTATGTAGTATTTTTTGTACTGGCTCAGACTGTGCCTCTACGCATTTTTAAAGAATTTAAATGATAATTCTATATTAATAATAAATGGAAACAAGCAAAAATATGAAAAACTTGCTAATAAAAAAATTGCATTAGCCACATACTTTCAGAAATAAATATAAACAAAAAAGAATAATGTAAAAAAGAATAACATACAAAAAGAGAAGTAAAGTTTTTTTTGTAGCACAAAAGTTACTAAAAATGACCTTCTGAACACGGGAAAAATACAAATTTTCAAAAAAAAATTCAGTAGGGGGTTAAATGATACTCTTTAGTTAACTAGAATAAAATGTACTATTTTTTTAAATGAGAAAAAACAGCTCAGGCTATTGATTCATTGAATCGCAATTAGTGTTATAGTGATGTCATTGAAAAAAAAACAATCTTATTATGGGACCACGAAGACAATTTTTTTGGAATTCCAGCACCCCCCCCCCCTCCTCTCATCGATTATTTCCCTACAAAACTAATATTATTTTGTATGGAGCGTGGACAATCGCTGATTCACCCCCCCCCCCTAAGGTGTCCACGTGGTTTATGGATGGTCCCTACAGCCTTTCTTTAATGACTTAAAATTTAAATTGCTGGTTCCAATCATTTTTTTATGCTGATGTTTTTGTTCAAAAATTGAATAAAATTTTTGGTATTTATTTCTAAAAATAATTATAGATTTGTACATTAAAAAAAATCATATCGATTCTGTTGAAATATTTGCATTATGAACATACTTTGAAAAGAGTGAATTTTCGCTTTTCATCAAATCAAATTTCAATGAAATTTATCTTTAACTTGTTTTTTCGTTAAAGAAATGATGTAGCTTTAAAAAATATATTTTTGAATTTTTTTGTCCCCCTCTTTAAAATCGGCCCTAAAAATCAGAGGGTTTCGCCCATATGTTTTCAAAAAGCTTCAAAATTTCAAATAAAATTCAAATCAAATCAGCTCAAATCAATTAAAAATGAATGCCTGGGTTTATAATGCGTTTTAGCATGTTTGGGTTGATTCCAAAATCTTTTAATTTTTTGAAAATTCGATGTGCAGTGCCGCAAAAAGATGATTTGTTTTTTGCTGAAATTTTGTTTTCGACGAATACATAACATTTTTAGAAAACTTATGCTTGCAATACAACTAAAGTAGAGTGACATGCATTTTAGAACACTTTTTTTTGTACAAATGCATGGACTTGTTATTTACAGTTTTATTTTTTTTCTCCCCTCCCCCTCGAAACTTTGAAAAATATTTGCACCAGCCTTATCATAAAAATAAACAGAAAATTATGCCATCAACTACTTAGAATACGTTTATAAAACACAGTTCATTCCATGTCACATTATTTATCAATATTGATAAGGAGACAAACTTCATAAAAAATGATAAAATAATTCATTGATTACTTATTTTTTTCACAATAACTTCTATTGAAATCAGGACTTGTGAAAAAAATCCCGATGAAAATGATATCATTTTTCAAACACCTTCAAAAATACAAAAAAAAAATGATTAGGCCATTTGAAAAAAAAAAACAAACAAACAAACAAACAAACAAAAAGGTAGTTGATTCTAGTTAATCCATTAAATAGTTGTTAATTTGAGCTACGTGAAAACTAGGTTTTCTACCCTCGTGGAAAGCATTTGGTTCAGTCGCTCAATTAACTGTTACTTTTTTCTAATGAACATTTCGTTTTTTTTTATTTCAAGGACAAGTTGCTTAAAATACAACAAAAGTTTCGTTTTTAACCATCAAAAATCGAACCAATGGTTTCTGAAAAATCGCGACTGTGAATTGAATCAAAGCTGCTTTACTTTATGTTCACAAAGCGAACAATTTAATTTAAAATAAGAAGAATTGTTGCTATTTTCAATTAATTTCAAAAATGGAAATAAATTAACTATTGCCTTTTTGAAGATTGGTCAGCGTTGAAATTAATTACTTTTCAAATAACAAATGGTATGTTTATTTAAATTTTGTTTCAATCATCAAACTATCCCAACAACTTTCCATCCTCCAGTTCCCAGCATCTAATCAAGTGCCCTCATGTCATCGTGCCAAAACTTTCCCCGATTCTTCAAATCAATCTCGAAATTCTACTTGATCCTTGAACGCACCGAACTTTCTTCAAAGCTCTCCCCCAGTTTGACCAGCATCACCAAAGTTTTCCCTCCAGCTTGGCGTAAACTTTTGCTTCTTTCTCCCCCTTCTAAAATTCAAGACGATGCTCCCTAATTGTTGTTTGCATATCCCGAGGTTGCTCCCCTTCGCCTTAAGTTTCAATGAACTTGATGCTGCTGCTGCTGCTGCTTCTTTGGCTGCGTTAACAATTCTGAAACAATTCCTACCAACCAACCAGCAGCGTCGTCGTCGTCAATCTGAGTGTGTGTGTGTCTTTTTCGGAAAGTGAAACTCGTTACGAGTGCAAACAATTGGGTTTGCTCTTTGGAACAACTTTTGCCCTTTACTTGAGGGGGGAAACAACTTTTAACCCCCATCCCCTTTGACCCGTACACAAAAGTTTTGCGAAGCAGAATTTGCACATTTCAACCTGATTCTGTGTTGAGCCATCATGGTCAAATCCATTACTGTGAGAAATTCAAGAAAGGGGAAAATCTTCAATAATTATCGGTGTGAAAATCTGCACCAAATTGAAATTATCAGATAATCTTCGCCTCTCCCGGTCTAATTAGCTGAAGGTTACGACCAGCCAAAAGGCTTACCGAACAAAGTTGCAGCAACGTCAAGAGTTGCCCGGTTTAGGAGCCAAATTAAATATTTTATTATTCGAACGGCCCAAGAATAGTGGCTAATTAGATTTCATAATACTTGCTGCGAGCGAACCTTTGAGAGAGCAATGTCATAAATTCGATCGGCCCGGGAGGTGTAATTAGGACTAATAAAAGGTGTGTTTGTGCGATGGCAACACTGGGCTTAAGGTTTGGCTGAGCAGGAGAAGGCTTGTCTTAATGAAATTACGATCGGAAGAAGGTCGTATAACCTACACGGAGATCTTATCACATGCGGGAAGTAAAAGTGGCTGATCGTAAAGCTCAATCAATGAGAGGTTACTGGGTGTATTAGGATGGTTGAACGAATAAAATGTTGTGGTTGGCAGGGATTTACTGCCAGAAGTGGCCTTGAATTATGTTCTGATTTGATGAAAACTTTTTCAACTTTAGTATTTGTTAGTAATTATTGATCCTTTACAAACTGAATAAAAACTTTTTAGAATAAGATTTTTATCGAAATAAAAAATTAAATTCATTTTCCTAAATCACCGAATAATGGCAATAAACTGGCATTTAAACATAATTTCCTTAAATCCATTTTTTTTTTATTCTAGAGATCGCTTGAAATTAACACTTCAAGAAATGTACTTTAGAGAGCCAATCAATGAGGAATTTAAAACACCCATCATGCAACGCTGTCAATATTTCGACGTCGTCGTGCTATCATGTCGCACCCGCCATTTTGACGTTCCGAGAAAAATGCGTTTTAATGTTTGACCTTGAATAAACAAAAACGAAAGCACGCAATGTAAACAATAAAAAACACGTTTTGTTTGGTTGACCATTCTGTGCATTGTCCCGAAATTTGGTTGAAGTTGGTTGCTGGAGTCCCGAGTTATAATTACAAATGTTTACGGTAGTCTCACTTGTACGTGCGTCAAACGCATCCTGACCTGAAATCCCTTTGCCCTTTGTCGCACTTACATCAATTTTCAGGGAGTGACAAGATAGCACGACAGGATTGAAACTTCTTTTATATGTAGAGTGACAAAAATTTTCGGAGCTTTTTTGGTTTTCATTGAATATCTCAGGATTGAAATCGAATTTTGGGGATCTGTGAAGGTCAAAAGATGAGGCATTGTGAGCTGCACAAAATGGCGTACTTAACTCAATTTGGCCCAAAATGCACGTACGACAAGTTAGCACGACGGCGACGATTTATGGATTCTTTGCTGAAGATTACATTCATTACTAAAGCTTGATGACGTATTTTTCACTTTAGTTTTTGAACCTTTGCAAATAATCAAAAATATTCAAAATGTCTCGATTTTTTTAACTTTTTTGTTGATTCTCCCAAATGTGCAACAATTTCTTAAAGAATAAAAAATGTGAAAAACAATAGGTTGACAAAAATAAATTATTCTTGTTCAATTGTTTCTACAATGAACCTTAAAATAAACAATATTGTTAAACCGACATACAATAGCTGATAATAAGTATAAAATAAAAAGTTTTGTTGTTAATAACAACTTGTTTTTGATCTTGGTGTTTCCAACTTAACTAGTTGAACTGATGCATTATGACCAACCTTCAGCCCACTTCACATTTTTGTTTAGTTTTAGTTTCTTACGGATTGGTGACTCCGTAAGAAACTAAACAAAAAGAGAAAAAAAAAACACATTCATCCCGCTTTTGCTATTCATTTGAACTCAAATATTTCTACCATTTGTCATACACGTGTCATTGACATCATCAAATTTGGATCATTTGCCTTTAATTGATCTGAAATTCCAGATAATTTGCTTTTTCATTGAAAAATGAAGCCATGGTCCATTTTATTCTACCTCGTGATTCCTCCGGTACGAAATCTTGAAATTATATTACTGGCAATTACTGGGTAATCACTTAAACATATTTTCCTAGCCGGTGGGAGTCGCTCAACCTGCATTCCTGTCACACATGAGGTCTGCACAGCTGATTCCACGTAGATTTTTCCCGCCAGTAATGACAGGAAACGTTGACAAACGGAATATGTGCCAAAATCATAAGTGGTTTTTAACATATGAAGGGAAATCATCGTGAACTGGAACTGCCGGTCGTTAGCCCGGGCAAAGTGGAAACGTTGAGATGATTGTTGTCCTCTGCTCTCATCTCGCAAAAAGCCATACAGAGAACCACGTCCCATTCAACCGGCTCCGTGGCTTAATGGTTACGGCTTCTGTCTCCCAAGCAGAAGGTTTAGGGATTAAATCCCGGTCGGTATCTTTGAAATTTGGAATCAGGAATTTGAATTTGAATAAAAACTAAAATGAATCAGGTGGGATTCGAACTCACACCTTTGGATTGGTGGTCTGGGACGCTAAGCAGTCGGCCATCAGAAGGTTTACACTCTTGCAGTGAATTGATCGGTAGTGTTGAAACATCTTCTCAAATTAAATACGCGCTGATCCCTGATTTGCCTGAGGGGATTGGAAGTCTAAATATAGATCGAGTTTCCTTCAGATGCTTGCTTCTATGTTTAGGCGGGGCCAGACAATGCCCAGCGACCTCGGAATTGGACCGCAAGGAGCTCTGTCATTCTGAAATGGGTCGTTGGAAGCAGCGCGAGGGCTATCACCACCTAATACCCGGGACTGAGATAAGTTGTATCAGCTTTCGGTATATACACAGTCTCATACAAATTATACTTTCCCATAATTTTGCTACCGGTTAGCGGGTATTGGATTGGACCACACACACACACACACACACACACACACACACACACACACACACACACACACACACACACACACACACACACACACACACACACACATCACTTAAACATATTTTCCTATATATTCAAGCTTGAAATTGCTATGTAATTAATAAAAAAATATATGGAAGAAATCATAACAGCAATTTAAAAAATGTTATCTATAAACACGTCATACGATAAGATTTTTTTTTTCATTTTTGGATTTGTGATGACAAAAATGCCATCTTTTGAGCTATAGAACAAGTTGGTCAAAGTTTACTTTACAGTGTTGCCATTTTTTTCGAAAATATCGTAATTTGTGATAAACGTGGAAATGTTTTGTTTATTTTTTTTTATTTCAGATGAAAATTTAAATTTGCTTGTGAAAAGTATTGAACATAAAATTTTGTTTCGTGCTTCGTTTTTCAAGTTAAAATGTGATATTTTCTTACCTGGGAAGTCATAACTAAGCTTGACCATTAGGGAGCCCAGAAAAAATTACCCCCTGCTCCACAAGCGGAAAACAGTTTTTTGGGTTATTTTAAGCATCTATGTAAATTTTAAGCGAAATTGGATGAGATTAACCCATTGATACCCGAGCCTAAAATTGGTGAAAAAAATGTTTTTCATAAAAAAATGACTTTTTTAAATCGCTTATAACTTTTGAGGATCGAGTTTTACAGCTTTGGTATGTTCTACAAAGTTGTAGTGCACTAAATTTTCAATAAGAATCTCACTTTTGGTAATGTTTGGATAGAAGTAGCGCGTCGTGCAGATCAAACCGTAAAAAACTTGGGTTTTCTATACATTTTTTCGGTTTTTACCATACAAAATTTACCTCCGATTATCAATGGGTAAATGATAACCGATTTTGCTCATATTTGGCCCATAGTCCTAAAATAGGTCAACGAACAATATTCAGCTTGTGGAGCGAGGTTTTGAAAAAAATCCCAAATTCTGGGCACCCTATTGACCATTCATGATTTTTTTAACTACGATAGCAGGGCAAATAAACATAAAATTTCTAATATAAAAAAAGAAATCTACTTTTTGATTGCATAATTGATTTAACATCTGGGAAATTCTCCGCCAACTCACACAGCAGTTGCCCCGACCCCTCTACGATTTGCGTGAAACTTTGTCCTAAGGGGTAACTTTTGTCCCTGATCACGAATCCGAGGTCCGTTTTTTGATATCTCGTGACGGAGGGGCGGTACGACCCCTTCCATTTTTGAACATGTGAAAAAAGAGGTGTTTTTCAATAATTTGCAGCCTGAAACGAAAAAAAGTTTTGAAAAAGTTGGTCGTCATCGATCATGGCCGTTCATGGTCACCCGCGACAGACACGGACGACGAAACAAAGAGAAAAGCAAAAAGTAGCCTTTTCAAAACTTTTTTTCGTAAAATCGCGATAACTCGTGATGTTTGTAAGCAAGCCCCTTATGTCTATATATCAAAATTTTTGTAATTGTCTGCTCTACAACTTTGTAGAACATTGTTACACTCTGAAAAATAACCCTGCAAAGTTAGAAAAAACACGACATTTTAAAATGAAAAATTTTGTTCTAAATGAAAAAATGACCCTACTGGGACAATGTAGATTTGAAAAGTACATTAAATTTCCCATAAAATGACATGTTCCAAAATTTTTTACAGTCGAGTAACGGAAAATGGGAGATTTTTTAAAACTTTTTTAGTGTTTTTTTCGATGAAAAATACGTTTTTTCGGAATTCTGAGTACGCCATCAAATCGCGCGTCTAATTTTACATAAAAGACCCTTTGACACCCAATTTCTATCTCATCACCGTTTCAGGCTGCAAATTATTGAAAAACACCTCTTTTTTCGCATGTTCAAAAATGAAAGGGGTCGTACCACCCCTCCGTCACGAGATATCAAAAAACGGACCTCGGATTCGTGATCAGGGACAAAAGTTACCCCTTAGGACAAAGTTTCACGCAAATCGAAGAGGGGTCGGGGCAACTTTTCCCGATTTCGTGTGAGTTGGTAGAGAATTACCCATCTACTTTGACTGTTTTTCCACGTTTTTCAAAGATTATGTTTTATTTAAAAAATGGCAACACTGCCAAATGTGGGGATTTTTAAAAATAGAGAAACAAACTAGATTCTGCCATTCATCATACACATATTTTTTTAAAGAAAAAAATCCCATCTCCTAGCAATGCACGAGCTACTGCCATTGTTATTCAAAGTTTGATGAATTTCCCGAAAAATACTTTCAAAAGCTCACGATTGAGTTTTTAAATATATTTTTCGTAAAATTCTCGTAAATTTTTTCGTTAAATAACTCGTGAAGAATACATGTCTGAAGTGTTTTTTAAACTATCAAAACAAAATCATTAAAATTATGTATGCTACAGAATTTCAAATTTGAGAGTTACTCTATCGCATAATCGCATAATAAATGTTCTGCATTGTTTCGCTGGAAAATTAAGCAAAGCACTCACTTATTCGTGAAATCGTCCCCTCAGGAACCAATGAATTAGCAATCATCGTCGACATCCTTAACATCACTACTACAGCTAACGACAGCTTAACTGATGCCCAGCCACCACTTCTCAAGCACCATTAGCCACCCAATAGCCCTCTGTGGATGTTCCTGCACAATGAATGGAGGCCATAATCGTGCCAAGACCGAGACAGAGAGCTACAATTCATTTATGTATGTATGTATGTATGTATGTATTAGTACCCCCGTCTTGGCAGGACTTGGCCATGACCACAGTATGTTTCAACTGAGACGGTTTGGTTAGTAACCGACTTATATCTTAAGGACCTTAAAAGATTATCATTTTCTATCCAACCATTTGTTATGATATGATTAAATAGACAATGACATTCATGTGACTTGGGCCAGGCGATCCACGACTCCCTCATCCAGTCCATAAAATATATGAAGGCCCTGGGATATTTTTTAAGAGGGGTTAGTATTTTTTTTGGGGGGGTTAGGCGTTTGAAATATAATCATATATGGTTAAAAAATGTATAATCAATGTTAATAATTATAAGAGATATCAATGTATTATGAGAATAAATCAAACAAATATCACAATACTATAAAAACTCAACAAGTTGTTTCGAAGCTTCTATTCTTTTATTTGGAAAATACAAAGATGTTGGAAAAATCAATGTTATTCAACAAAATAATACTTTTTTTTCTTAGAATTATTTTTATTAGGTCTTTTTCGGTGCTGGGACCTGGTTAGGACCGAGTCGACATTTTTCTTAAAGAATTACAGAGGATCTTGTGTGTAAATGTTAGTGGGAGGGGAGCAACAAAATAATACTTATAACAATTAAATTATTTCTATACCATTATAATAATAATAATAATAATAATACGAATAAACGCAAATTAAAATTTATTTGTTTTTGAGTATCATAAATTTTTATTTAAAAAAACCAAAATATCAGTGCAAACAGAAAAATGTGCCACGGCTGAAAACAAAACTCTTTCAGATGGAATTGTGGAGTCTAGAGAACAAAAGCTTCGAAACAGCTGTCAAGGCATAGTTTCAATAATATGTACCGATTTTGACAGCAATTATAGTTATTTATTGTTAAGAAAATTAGAACGACTGAATGAATGAACACAATACGTTACTATTGGCAATTAAAAAAGCACAATTCATTTAAATTATTAGTTTAATTTTGTAAAATTACATTAAAAAAATATTGTTGATGCCAAAATTGGAAGATAACAAAAAAAAAAACAAAAAATTTTGATTCATCCAGATGGTTCCAATCTTGGGCCTGAAATTCAATGTTATAAATTATACATGTAACCAAACAAAGATCTTTAGAATATCCATTAAATGATGACACCAGATGGATCCGAAAATAATAAATTCTTTATTGAACTAAAGTTTATGAAACACTGAAAAAAGTATTAAGCTAACAAACTGGACTCAAAATTTGAAAAATTAAGATTAGTTGAGGATCTAGGTAATATTTTTCAAAATGCCGTAAGCTTTATAAGCTAGAAGTATTGAAATTAAACTAAAACTTAGTAAACTTAAAATGTAAATAAAAAATATGCATGAGGCTAGGAGCAGCGCTGAAATAATTGTTTGACATTAATTAATATGTATGAATGTTAGAATATATAATAAATAATTTCTTAAGAAAAAATATGGAGCTCGACATGTACAATTATATATCAGCAAACAAAACAATTAACTACGGGTCCTCACTGCTGGCTTTGAACTGAAAAAGATATGAAACTAAACTAACATTTTGGACATATAGAAGTTATGAAAGACGAAAATAGCAGGAAAAGTTTATTATTTCCTCAAAGAAAAAAATACCATGATTTTTTTAAAACTATTATAAAAATTATGTTTACCATGATCTACTACTTTTCTAAATTTGAAGTTTTGTTGACAAAATATATGAGAAAAATCATGAACAGTCCAAATTAAAATTGATATTCTACCCACAAATTGTGTGAGTCAAAAAGTCAAGCATGCCATGGAAAACATGACATTGACATAATTTGAAAAAAGGAAAAAAAATCTTTGTTGCTATGTTGTTGTATGACAAGTTTCTAAATGGAACTTTCTCACCGGAGTTCTGGTGTCCAGCTGTGAGGTTGTTCGTCGCTGGAAATCCATCAAGCAGCTTAACCCGGCACCATGGTCTTCACTATCATTTAACAATGATTTTTCAACAACACCGAATTGATTTTTTCCCGAACAGCAACGGCACCAACACGACAAGATTGCAAATGCACGCCACTTCCCCATAGTCTCTTCTTTTGACTTTTATGGCACTACGCATTGAAACTTTTATAATCGTTGGAATTAAAATCACTAATTTAACTGAAACACATAAATTTTTAAAGATTTTCCTCAAAAATATCTCAAATCTATCAAAAGTTGAAAAAACGCGACGCGGTGAAAAATTTTCACTACCGATCACACCGACTACTGCGATCCGAATCCAGAGAGCTACAATTCATTTATCATATTATAGAACCGACATTATCTCATCGAGAGAAGCTAGTGTAAGATAAATCATCTCCATTAGCAAAGGAGGAGGAAGTGGAAGTGGAAGAAGAAGCCACCAAGCCAAAGTCAGCTCAGCTCAGCTTCGGTGATTATAAGAAGGTTATCCACACCGTCAAAGTCAGTTAGTTTTGCCGAGGCTCACTCACTCACTTATTCTCACTCAGTCACCGGCAGGAGAGCGTTCAATCATCATGAATAGGAAAAGTGCCAACTTCCTCCTTCTTCTTCTTGCCCCATCGAACACAAACACATGCCACGCGGCTGAATAATTGAGTGAGAGTGATTGAGTTTCCTCCTTGAATTGATGTTTTCCTTTCGTGTCTTTGCGTGGTGTTAGTTTTTTGTTCCTTCCTTCAAAGAAGTCAGCGTGTGACGACTATCACATTTCTCGAAGACCTCCTTGCCAGGAAAAGCGCTCCTCATGAAAATAGTATCTCTCAACAACAAGCAAAGCAAAGCCAGAAGAAAAAACAAGCAACTTTGGGGGTTGTTATACGATACGTACTTTCAGGGCAAACACACACACAGTTACTCACACACATGACACGATTATCTGTCCCTTTTGCCGGAAGGGAAAGTGTGTGTGTGTGTGTGTGTGTGTGTGTGTGTGTTTTTCCTTGGAGGGAAACGAAGAAGGAGAAAAAGTAAAACTGACACCAAGTGGGATCCTTGAAGCAGCAAACGAGACGAGAGACTGACTGAAAAGACATTTGTTTTGATGGTTTCGGATGGATGTTTTTTTTTTTTTCTTCGAAGGAAGCTTGGAACTTTTGGGAGGGTTGGGGCAGGAAAGTACACTTCTGGGGGAATGTATCATACGCTCGAGTTGATAGACAGCTCGAAAGGGGGAAATGGTGATTTTGGCTGGTGACTCAACTATTACTAGGTGTGGTTGAAAGAGATAAGAGGAGTTTTTTTTTTGAGAATTTTCAAGAAACAAAATATTGGATTGTTTTATTTGATGGTGTGGTTTGTAATATTACCATGATAATATTATCAAATACAAAAGTTCTACATTCATATCAAGTTACATGCAAGTATAATAATGAGTTTCACGAATATCAACCATTAGATAACCCCAAGTTTTGATCTCACTGTAGCTACATTTTCCAATACAATACTTTAGATGTGAGGTCAACCGCACACGGAGAAAAAAAGAGTTCCCAAAATCGTGAACAAGCGTTCATGAAAATGGGAACCTCGAACAAAGTGTTCAAATCCCATGGTACGATTTTGAAAAACGTACCATGAAATTTGAACACTTTGTTCGTGGTTCCCATTTTCATGAACGCTTGTTCACGATTTTGGGAATTCTTTTTTCTCCGTGCAGATTGAAAAAAATACTAAAATGGTAACAAAGATCTCGATGGACTAAACTCTTGTTGGTGTGCACCGTTAAAGGAACCTTCCGTTTCTCAGCATTTGGGAGAAACCGTCCTTCAATTTTGAAAAAATGAACATCGCTCTTACATGGTTACTATTTTATTTTGCGGAACAAATATATGCACCAAAACGAATCAGCATGTGCCTGTTGTATCCTTGTTAAAGGCACTAAAGTGAGTTGGTTTCCTAAAACAAATCTGGCTTATTTTTTATAATTCTGAAAAAAAATCAATGACGTATTGATTGAAGCTCAACATTAAATGAATATTTTCATACTATTTTCAAGAATCAAAAATAAAGCCAACATTCTGGGTACTGTTGCAAATAATTTGTTAAACATTGTTGTCAAAATATTGCCATATAAGTAGAATTTTTTGAAATATTTTACAAAACATATTATCTAGAGCAATATTTCACGGTTCATTTTTATATTTGGATCAATCTTTGTCAATTGATTCCTTGGTACAATAAAGCCATTTATCATCATTAGTGTTTTCATTCAAACTTGGGGTTATTCACACAAAAGTACTATGCAAACGTTCGTAAATCGGTAACTGAAAAAGGGATTTTCGGATTGATTTGGTATGTTTGGCAAAGTTGTAGAACTATTTTGACAAAAACTATTAATCGGAAAACCCCTTTTTCTTTAATTTTTTCAAAACAAATACATGATTTTAACAAATTTCCCTATTTTCGCAAATTTTTGAAATGTGCATGATGAACGTTTTTATTTCGACCAATTTTATTTTTATTGATTTTTTTTAAAGAGTTTTAATTTTCATTAATTTCATTATTTTTTATGTAACATTGAATTTTCAATGTAAACATAGTGAAATTTTGATGAAGTGCACCATTTTCAAGTATTATTTTTTTTCTTGTTAAAATATAAGCAACATTTTTTTCAAATTCGAAAAAGAGTTTTCATCCTCGTCGATCTCTTGAATTAATATTTTTAAATATCTGAGAAAATTCTTTTGTAACGTGTTGATTATTATTTCAGAATGAATGAACTTGAATATATTTGAAATCAAAATTTCTACTAAATCTTCAATTGGACAATTCATTTTTGTTTATGTTTTCAAATATCCTTTCAAAAACTTCCTTTAAAAAATAATGGGCAAAAATAGTCATTACAGTCCGTTCTCGATTTGCAGAAGAGCATTGCCAAATTCCGATTACTCACAGATAAGGTTATCTGAAAATTTCTAAAGATGCTTCGGATAACTGATATGCGATATTTGTTTTTGAAGCAAACTTTTTAACCTTTATTTCTATTTTTCAAGTCACATTTGAGCTCAACAATAATAAAAAATAAAATAGACCTGTTGGATACTTGCCATATTAAAAATAAAATGTTACATTATTTATATGCCACGAATTTGGCCGCCGTTATACAAATCACTCTAGAACATTTCGGGGTCATACCTTAGGTCAAAGACTCATTTTTTTAATCAAATAAAATAAATATTCCGTTCATTCAAAGATTCGATTGTCGGTGAAAAAGAGAAATTATAATAATATAAAATCGATTGAATCTTGTTTAGTTGACTTAGATAGCCTAAAATCTGCAAAAACGATTTTGTTTTCAAATTGAGTACGCACAGCGAAACATCCGATGGTAATATCGCATGCAAAAGCATGCACATCACCTTTGTGAAAAAAGACACTTAATATTACGCATTGCATGTTCAATTTTTCTAAACATAAAAAAAAAGTTGCAACCGACGGGATGGCCAGAACTGATGAGCTAAATATTGCAGGGTATAATATTATATAAAATTTCTTCATAATATATGTGGCTGTCTTACAGCTTTATTTAATTTAACAACAATACCTTTGATGTTTTTTTTTAATATTTTACTGTGGACCTGATTTTATTAAATTTTTGCCAAATAAAATATCATAGAATATAATACAGTCGACTCTCTGGTTGTCAATATCCAAGGGACCGTCGAGGAAAAGAAGCATCAGTTTATAGAACGATGCAAAATGAAGACTCGATTGAAATATGTTTTTTCTTGCTGACCAGCTATAGGAGAGAATCATGGCAACGTCCAGCAAACAAAAACAAATAAATGTCAAACTTCGTTTCTCGCTTCGTTTCTCAAAGAAAAATGTCTATGCAAGCCATGAGAAGGTAAAATTATTGACAACCGGAATAGATATTTAAAGCAAATAGAATCCAAGGGACCGTCGAGGAAGAGATCCTTCAAGCAAGAGAAAATATCGAGGAATAAAGACAATCGAAGTATGCAGTTTGAAGGGACTGAAGAAATCATCGATACATGGAGCATTAATGATATCGAGAAGATCGACAGCCAGAGAGTCGACCGTATTTAATCATATCTACAATGTCGGCATCTCACTCCAACATATTTCTCTACCGATTCACTCTCCTAACAACGCATTGCAACGTACGATATCCTAGATTTATGACCCCGTGTACGATCATACGCTGTTTTTGTTACCACCATAAGCCATGTTTCATGTCCTCCAGAAAACGCACTACGCAGTGAAAGTGTAAAAGCTTTTTTACTGCCCCGCTAGACAACGCGCGTTGGGGGCGGTTGCGTAGGAGGCCATGACTGGCTTTGTTTTTTTTAGCTTTGCTTTCTTTTACCTTTCCTAAGGGATGATAAAGCCCTTCGATACTTTGAGCAACTCTTACGCTAATGGAATGATGGATGGGCTTGTTGGTGGATTGAAATGCTTCCTTTTGAAGTTAAAGAGGAAAATTATAAAAAAAAATCTAACGTTAAAAGTTGTTGATTTTGAAAAGATAATGGCAATGCTCTTCTGCAAATCCTTGCAGCATTTAGCGGAATCAACCTCAGTATGAAAGAACACGCCCAAAGCTTAAAAATTCGCCCAACTGTAAGTAGAAATCCTTTCTTGCAATTCATAAAAAGGCTCCCCCCTCTTTTATTCCTTTCCCTAAGGGGGCATTACACGGCTGAGCTAATATTTATGATTTTCGTTCGAAAAGTGAGTTCCCCGAGCTTTTTCCCCGCACCACCCAAAGCAAAGCCGAAAAACTGGAGCGCTGGAGCTTTTAACAACTCTATTATATTATTCCCTTCTTTGAACTCTGAAAAGGATTTATTAAATTTATAGGTCTATATTTCATCTCAATACATTTGCTGCTCCAACTTTTTCCTTCCATGGAAACTTTTTCTCGGATTGCACCGAGTTGGGTGTGCCAAAAAGTTGGGAATGTGTGGTGCGAAAGTCGGTGCACTTTTTCTGGTGGGGCACGGAAAATTATGACTTGAATTTTACTAATAGAACTTTCGACACAAAAATCACAACACGAAATTACTGAAATATTTATTGAAACTTAAAATTTACACCACAAAATCGATTTGTTTACTTTTCAGTGCTCGATACGCATTCGTGAGCAATTCCAAAAATAGCTTGGATTTAACTGCTTGTTCTTGTTGCTACTGCAAAATCAAATCCTTTTGGGTGACTGACTTCTGGAGCACGGCAGCAGTAATAGTAGAGTTCAATTTAACTTTGTATTAGCCTCAAAAAAGCTTTGAAATTTGAATAAATGTGGGTCATTCCAGGTCAACTTTTGGACTCGACCTTCACCGATTGGGACGAAAATTGGAGGGAACGTTCATCTATCGATAGTTAACAGAAATCCCAAGATTGGTGCTGATTGGACCATCCCTCTATTTTTGGCACCGCCCTCTTTTTTATCGATTTTTTGAAAAACTTTTTTTCTTTTAATCATAACTTTGCAACTATTTGAGCTAAAGACTTTCTACAGGTTGCATTTTATAGAATGTTGTCCAAGGAATTTGATAAAAATTAAATTTTAACCCTTAAGGGTGCACAGCTACGAAGGAAGTTGTTGTATTCTTATTACTTTCTGGACAGTACTTTAGAGGATGAATTAAAAAAAATGTTGATAGTACCTGTAGTTTTGAAGATACTAAAATGTCTGTAACAAAAATCTCGGTGCAAAAACTTTGGTTGATGTGCACCGTTAAATGCCCCATTTTATTATATTTTAACGTTTTAAGTATTAAAATTCAGTTTTGACCAATTCCTTATAATTTTATTTGTTTTATTTTATCACCATCGTGTTCCCCGGACAATTTTACATATTAATCAATGTAGACCTCAAACTAAAATGAACTATAGGCGAGAAACAGCGATTTTACTGAAAAAAGATTGATTTTGCGCAGCACTCGGAAGTACATGGTGTACTTTTCAACAAAACGGGATGAATCCCGCATAGTTCGGTTTTTTTTATGTGAGTAACTGATTTCGGATTTGAATTCATAGGACATATTGCTGCGCAAAATCAAACTATTTTCAGTAAAATCGCTGTTTCTCGCCAAAAGTTCATTTTAGTTTGAGGTCTACATTGATTATTATGTAAAATTGTCCGGGAAACACGATGGTGATAAAATAAAACAAATAAAAATACAAGGAATTGGTCAAAACTGAATTTTAATACTTAAAATGTTAGAATATAATATTAGGGGGCAACTTTTTATAAAATGCAACCTGTAGAAAGCCTTTTGCTCAAATAGTTGCAAATTTATGATTAAAAGAAAAAAACATTTTCAGAAAATCTTCAAAAAAGAGGGCGGTGCCAAAAATGGAGAGAGGTCCAATCAGCACCAAACTTGGGATTTCTGTTAACTATCAATACATGAATTTTCCCTCCAAGTTTGGTCCAAATCGGTGAAGGTCGAGTCCAAAAGTGTACCCAGTTGATTTGGAATGACCCAGGTTTGATTTGAAATATTCTTCTAGATTTTTTAAAATAAATCTTAATAAATTATAAAATTACAAAGAAACAGACACCAAGCAATGCAATACATTGTAAATTCCAACGACATTATCAGATGCCACTAGGAATCATTCCATCATGATACTGCAACCAACAAGCAAAAAGCACCATCCTTGAAGTAACCGGAAGAAACCGGACATTTCTCCTCAGCTGACCGCAATCAAAGAAAAGCTCGTAAAGAACCCAGACGAAGCCGAGCAAAATAACGCACCAAAGGACTGTAAAGCAAGACTTTTTTTCTCTCCCCCTTTCTGAATGGAAAATAAGAAAAATCATCACCACTGAGACCGTTGCCATATTGCAGAGAAAAAATAAGAGGAAAGCACGGAAATCTTACACGAACCGCCAATCAGACACAAACGCTATTAAACGTCTCTGGAGGTTCGTCGTTTTTCTTTCATTTTCCTTTTGCGCTTTCACCACCAGCATCCGGATCTGGACCGAAAGCACTTTTTTTCCGGGCGGTGGAGGGGAGGGGAAAAGCTGCACTGCGACAACACTACTCTCAAGGATCAGCCTGGTTACGGCAGGGAAAAGAAAAGTCGAGTGGCATGTCGGATTCGAGGAATTGAAAGTGAGTTCTTTTTCCGGAGGGGTTCTTTCGTGTTTGGAGCTGGTTGATGGAGGGAACAGCTTTTTTTGCTTTCCCTTTTTTCGCAGGACTAATTCCTTCCAAGATCGTGTTTTGCGTTGGAATATTTTAATTGTTCGTGGTTTTGCATTGTGAAAAAATTGTGCAGAGCTGCGGAATTGAAACTTGAGTCAGTTTTTAGAAAAAATGGTGTAAAATTACAAAAAAGTTGCAGTTAAATCACTTTCAAGTCACTGTCAAGTCACTGTTAAGTCATTTTCAAGTCACTGTCAAATAACTGGCAAGTCACTGTCACTATCAAGTCACTGTCAAGTCAATGTCAAGTCACTGTCGAGTAACTGTCAAGTCACTGTCAAGTCACTGTCAAGTCACTGTTAAGTCACTGTCAAGCCACTGTCAAGTCACAGTCAAATGACAGTCAGGTGACAATCAAATCACTGTCAAATGACAGTCAAATCACTGTCAAATGACAGTCAGGTGACAGTCAAGTCACTGTCAAATCACAGTTAAGTCACTGTCAAGTCACAGTGAAGACACAGTTAAGTCACTGTCAAGTCACTGTCAACTCACTGTCAAGTCACTGTCAAATCACAGTTAAGTCACTGTTAAGTCACTGTCAAGCCACTGTCAAGTCACTGTCAAATAACAGTCAGGTGACAGTCAAATCACTGTCAAATGACAGTCAGGTGACAGTCAAGTCACTGTCAAGTCCAGTCACCGTTAAGTCACTTTTCGCAATATTTCCCATCAATTTCAAGTGTGATCTTCACCAACCTACCCAACATCCATAAACTCATCAATTTCCCCCAATGATGGTCGATTGGTTCTCCAACAGTTGTTGGTTCCGGTCAAAACAGTTCCGTTTGCGTTGTGTCTCTGCATCAAAAGCTTCCCCCCACCACCGCCAGGTGGCGTGTGGTGGCCTCGTGGTCTTCATTTAGGAGGGCCAATTCCCCGGGAAGCGATAGAAACGAAAAAGCCCTCGTTCGAATGTGTGATGAATGGTGCGTTGTGCAACAATTGTAGCCTGCTTTGTTTGGCCAATTTCCTGCCCAAAATTTAGGTTGTGCACAATTGTGGGAAATGTTTTTAGAACCCGTGCCAACAGTTGGTGAAAAGAGGACGATTCGTGCGCTCCACCTCCGGCGCTGCAAGCAGCAGCTGCACCGACAACTGTGGCCGATGAGGTTCCAATGGGGTTTTTCGGAAAATTTTGGACACACCGGTCCCGAAATACGGCTGGGCGGTGCACCTTATTGCGTTCTGATGATCGCAACAGCTTTGCTCGTACGAGAGGCTCCACATTTGTTGGGGTGAAGAATAATGTCGAAGAGTTCTCTAATTGGGTCAATGAAATTTGCGTGAACGTCCTGGGGGAAATTTACCGGTTGTCGTTTAATTGAGAATTGGTGGTGTCTTTGTAACAGGGTTGTTAACGGTAACCTTCGTTATCCGTACCGAAATTATCACCCACGTAACAATTCAATTCATATCAAATTCAGAATGGTAAAAAATGAAGCCTTTGAGAATATTTAAATAAATAATGATTTGCTCTTAACCTCAAACGGGCAAAATAAATAATAATAACTAAGATTTTATACTTATTAATCGGTAATTTACAAATTACTGGTAATTAGAGTAATTAATAAGTATATAAAGTAACTATTGAGGAATTAAAGAAATTAAATATATTTTTTGATTTTTCTTTTTCAAACGATCTTTTTAGATTTTGTTAATAATTTTTTAAAACAATAAATGATTTTGAATTTATTTTTAATGAGAGCATCACACAAAGATTCTGAAAAGACTGACTCTGTGAGACACTGTGTGCTGAAAGTCTTGTCTACAAAGTGTCTCTATTAAAACTTTATACAATGCTGCCCAACTAGTTTTTAATTCCCATCAATCCATACATGAAATAGTAGTTTATGCAACAAGTTGCAAAAAGAGAATTTTTCAGCACGAGTCATACATTTATCCAACGAGGTTCACCGAGTTGGATAAATACAAAGAGTGCTGAAAAAATCAAGTTTTGCAACAAGTTTCATACAACATTTTTTGCAATTCCAAAAAAACACTCACTGAGTGAAATTTTATGTCAAATTTTCATGTATTTTGTCAATAAATCGTTTAAATCAAAAAAATGTTAAAAAGTGTTACTTTTCGAAAAAGTTGAACTTTTCAGCACCTGTTTCGAAAAGTAACACATTTCAACATTTTTTTGATTAAAACGATTTATTGACAAAATACATTAAAATTTGACATAAAATTTCACTCAATGTGTGCTTATTGGAATTGCAAAAAATGTTGTATGGAACTCGTTGCAAAATTTAATTTTTCGGCACTCTTCGTATTTATCCAACTCGGTGAACCTCGTTGGATAAATGTACGACTCGTGCTGAAAAAATCCTCTTTTTGCAACTTGTTGCATAAACTACTATTTTTAACGAATTTCTAAAAGATTTTAATTTGCTCTTAACCAGAGGTGCAACTATTTAAGCAAATGAATTTTTACAGTTGCATTTTATATAAAATTGTCGAAGGAATTCGATAAAAATAAAATTTTAACCCTTGAATGCCCCTTTATATTATATTTTAACGTTTTAAGTATTAAAACTCAGTTTTTACCAATTCCTTACATTTTTATTGTTTTGATTTTATTACCATCGTCTTCCCCGGGCAATTTTTGATCATAATCAATGTAAATCTCAAATTAGAATGAACTATTGGCGAGATACAGCGATTTTACCAAAAAAAAATTTTTTTCCTGTTAATTCCAATCCGAAAAAAGTTCCTCATATCTAAGAACCGAACTATGTGGGATTAATCCTTTTTTGTTGAAAAGTACACCATGTACTTCCAAGTTCTGCGAAAAATCAAACTTTTTTCAGTAAAATCGCTATATTTCGCCAATAGTTCATTTTAAACGGTGATAAAAAAAAACAATAAAAATATAAGGAATCGATCAAAACTGAAATTGAATACTTAAAACGTTTGAATCTAATATAAGAGGGCATTTAAAAAATGGTGGGCTGTTTGGGTGAGAGTTCAGAAACTTCAATTTTCGTGTTTCTTTTTGTTTAAGTCGCTTTATCCCAGAGATCCAATCTTCAATGTCTCTTAGACAATTTTATAGCAAATTTTCTGAACTTTAAAAAAATATTTTTGGAAATGGTCACTCTTCGTTAGGCTGGTACAAATTTTATTTAAAGTTTTTGCCCCCCCCCCCTTTCAATGTTGGCCGAAAAATCAGGGGGCGAAAAAAACATTTTTTCAAAAAACTTCAATATTTTTATGAATATTTAAGTACAATTAGTTAAAATCAATTTAAAATGAATTCCCCTGCGTTTAGAATCATTTCTAGCATGTTTGGGTTGATTTAAAAATCTTTTGAATTTTTGAAAATTTTCGATGTCTACTATCGCTATAGTTTTTTTTCGCTAAAATTTTTGTTTTCGTCAAATTTAACATTTTTTGAAAACTTTTATTGCAAAACAATTGAACTAATGTAAAATACATTTTAAAACACTTTTTCCATGCAAATGTTGAAACTATGGCATGTTATTTAAATAATGCCCCCCCCCCCTCGACTCCGGCCAGAGCCGAGGGACAAAAACTTACAAAAGTATTTGCATCGGCCTTACTATTTTTAAAAATCGAAAAACTGCAAATATTTCACTAAAATCAAATTTTCGGTGGCTATATCTTGAAAACAGATCCTTTTATCAAAATATCTGTGGAGTACTTTTTCGATTGGAAATTCAATTTAACATTAAAAAATTACGTCAGATTGCATATAATTTCGGTTTATTCTAAAAATCACTATTTTCTAAAAAAATCATAACTCGGCGGCAGATTTTTTGACCATGTTTCTCTATGACTCAAAAGTTGCGGGTTTTTGTTCCATAAAACATATCAAAAAATAACGAAAATCAAAAAAATACATATTTTGGGAAATTGAGTTTAAGTGAAAAAAAGTTGATTAAAAAATCTGCGATTTTTTTCCGTGTACCTCAAAATCAAATCAAACCATCCACATTACAACCCCCGGGTCTTTTGTGGTCTCTATTGCAAGTTTCAGCTCGAACCTAGGAGTCTGAAGGCTTGAATGGGGAGAGCACCCAAACCTCTTTTTACTCCAAGGAACCTTCCACCCCAGTGTTTAAACTGACGACCTTTGGATTGCGAGTCCAACCGCCGCCAGCGATTCCACCGGAGTAGGTTTGGTTTGGTGTGTTGTTTGTACTTATGGCAAGGAGACGACTCATACACCTGGAATGACTTAACGGCCTAACAACCAAGGCCGGGAACGACATTTTACTTCCTCATCCGATGGAAGGTTGCAGCAGATGGGAATCGAACCCAGAATCATCCGTTTACAAAGCGGACAGCGTAACCATTCGGCCACGCACTGCCACATCCGTGTACCTATTTTTTCTCAATAGTCTTCAACAATACCTACAACTTTGCCGAAGACACCAAATTGATCAGAAAATTCACTCAAAAGTTACAGCTGTTTGAATATTTACATACCATTTTTGTATGGACAGCAGCCAAAATTGTATGGAGACTTGTATGGGTGAACCAATGATTCAAAATAGCATATTTGGTCATAGGGAAGGCCCTCACAAAGTTTAAGCCAAATCAAAAAATACAAATAAAATCCATTTCCGGTTTTGGAAGAGAATATCTCCCATGTTGACCCTTGTCCTAAGTCCTTGTGAAGTAACTGCGGCTTTAAATATTAAAATATTGAAAAACAGGGGTTTTCAGCATTTTTTTTGGCAATGTCTATAAGTGAGACTTGATTTTACAGCCTGGAAAATATTTTCACCAGAAAGCTCATCCAATTTCCCAAAAGTTTGCCTTTACAACGTTTTATTTTTCAAATTTCAACAATCATAAGCTCAACCAAATCCAAAATTCATGTAAACTTAACAAAAACCCGTTAACGATCATGAAAACGAATTGCACGTCAACCAGCTTCAAGTATAAGACATAAAAAAAACCAAACTTTCATTGCAGCTCAGGACATCTGATTCCTTCCAGAAAATTGCAATCGCGGACGTCAAAGAGCAGAGCAGAGCAGATTTACTTCCAAACCAGCAGAAACACAAACAAGTGGCACAGAGTAAAAGTAGCGGCTCCTTTCTATTTTTTTTTTGTACTTCTATTCGTTTTTCCTCCAAAGAAAGGTGTCACATTCGAAGCGAGAAAATCCAAATCTGAGCCCAACTTAAGATTGTAAGGGTTTGTTTGGAGGGTGGGGGGGGCTGTAAAATCGCAAATCACGTTGAAGGTTTTATAGGGGTTTAAAGTAGTACCGGCTGCGAGTGTTTGTGTGTGCTCATGTGTACGTGTGCCCCTTGATGAAATCCTTAGGTGTCAAATGGCTGAGCAGGAAAAGTCCTCGGAAAAAAGACACAAGAAAAGTGAAGACGTTCTACTTCTGGCAGTGTCCTCCTTTGTGGAGTTGAGGGGAGCAAAAAACGAAGAAAACACCAGGATTAGTGTGTGTGGCGCAGAGTAGAACACAACTTTGCTTGGGATGACGTGATTTTGTCGCACTCGGAATCGCAGGCAGGATTATTGGGGACTTTTCGTGTTACACTCGTTAGTCTGTCAAACGGAATCCCGTGCTGAGTGAGTGAGAGGGAGCAGTCTTAGAGAAGGAAGGTCCTTGGCCCTAGAAATTGAGCAGAATAGTGCTGGTGTCGTTTGCTGGAGGAGGAGTAATGCGAATTAGATTTTATTGTTTCAATTTTGTGGGGATCATGCACTCAGCTTTTTGATTTTGTGTCACATTGTTGATGCTTTGCTTGAATTTTCTTTGTTTAATTTTGAAATTACATGTATGTAATTTTCTAGCAGAAGCAGCTTTAAACAAGCTTTTATTATTGAAACCCACGATAGAAGATAAAGCGCTCTCATGTCATCATAAATAACGCGGGAAATCAATATCCCACCAAAATAGAAAATCTCCCCCGAGGCTAAAAGATGTCACCAAGGTAGCTCGCCTTTCAGGTGCCACCATCCGCTCCCAGTTTTTGATGATTTTCCCCGCAGGATAGACGAGACAGCCGAAATTGATTCCCGGTTATCGACAGCCAAATCGCATGCCTTTCGTAATAAATCTTTTCATGGTTTTGGGTTTCCTGTCTAAGAATAGCAATAGAAAAGCGATTTAAGCTTCGTTAAATTTTGCTTAAACGAAAGAAAATCGATTTTCCTTGGTTTGTTTAAAATTTCCCCGACAAGCACATGCGACACGAACTTTTCCGATTGAATTCCAACTAGTGTAGGTCTGTCCCCTATGCTAATCGCTCAAACTCAAAGCTCGGTTGGTTGACACGCCAGTCAGTCAGTGTTTGCGTGGTGCACATAATTTAATTTTCCGCTAATCTTCGAAGAACAAACCAGCCAGCAACAAACTGCTAATAGCGTGTATGTGTGTGTGTGAAATGGCGGTGGGATCTCGTGTCAAAGTAAATTTATTCAGCGGTGAAACACGCGTGGTTTATTTGGAGTCGTTAACGTTAAGGGCAAACAATTAGTGCGGATTGTGTGTTGAGAGAATTGTGAATGTTTGTTCATCATATTCAAATTTAAAATTCTATAAATTCAAAGCTACTTATTACATCTATTTAACTTAATTAATACAAAAACAGATATGTATTAGGCTGTTGCTTTATTATTAAAAGTTTCTGTTAACGCACCCCTTTAAAAACGGCTCAAAAAGTCAGCAAATAAAAAAAAATCTTTCAAAAATCTTCAAAATTTTAATAGAAATTTAAGTGCAATCTGCTTAAATCAATTTGAAATGCATTTCTATGCGTTTTGAATATTTTTTAGCATGTTTGGGTACATTCAAAACTCATTTGACAAATCTTCCAATGTTGGAAACTAAATAAAATCAATCGTTCGTTTACATTTGCATTTTCAACAATATTTTAATTAAAATTCCACTCCCTGAAGGTTTCGACCAAAGCCAGAATTGAAAGACACAAACTTTTCTAAAAATATATATTGACCTTATTATAACAATTTTCTTTTTGATTTTTAGATATTGTTTGATTTGAAAAACAAACAAATTAAATTGTTTGTACTATAAGGTTTCGCAAAAAATAAATAAAAAATATTTTAATTTCCATACCAAATCAGAGGAATCACGGTGGGTAAGAAGGGGATTATTATGCAACTTGCATGCACCTTGGAAATTCCTCCTGGAGGTTGTTGGGGAGACTATTCTGAGTCAGAAAAATCGATTTCCAAAATATTCTGTCGGTGAAAACTGATTTTATCTCGATTTGAAGTTAAAAAACCTAATATTTCACCTAAAACCTCAAAAATACGACTAAAATCTCGGTCTAACTCTGGACAAAGATGTCAATTTTCATCCAAATATCAATTCTTAGTTCCCAAAATATATTCCTGACATAGTACACCTTAAATCGGTCCATTACTTGAGTCCCAGCGTCATGAGAATGTGTAAAATAGTGTTTTTTCTTAAAAAATATTTTCAAATTGGTCTGGTAAATAAACTGTCATGTCTGAATTCCAAAACTAACGTTGTAGCATTGTTGCAAACAAAATGAAGAACAATTTTGCAGAAAAAAGAATGAAATTTTATCCATTTTCAGTAACGTTATGACCATTTTAATGGGAAAATTGTTGCCAATTTTCGAAATTCTTCGATATTTAACTCATTCCTGTTATTAACAGCTACTACGATCATACTCAGTAGGATGTAACAAAAATTACTTTTTGGCGGGCATTCAGGGGCTGGTTCCGGTGGGCATACTGAGCTCAAATCTCGAATATGAGCTTGATTGAACTTAATAGGAGCTGTCGCTTTGCATTTTAATTTTAAATGAGATTTTACCAGTAAAAAACAAGGTTTTTCAAAAATGTAGATTTTTAGGCACATTGGCCACTAAAGCGTTTATCTTCAACATCATTGGCATGTAGGACAGATCCTTGCGCATGTTTTGTTATTTATAACACGCAACGTAGTAGCTGTTAATAACAGGAATGAGTTAAATATCGAAGAATTTCGAAAATTGGCAACAATTTTCCCACTAAAATGGACATAACTTTACTGAAAATGGATAAAATTTCATTCTTTTTTCTGCAAAATTGTTCTTCATTTTGATTGCAACATTGCTACAACGTTAGTTTTGGAATTCAGACATGACAGTTTATTTACCAGACCAATTTGAAAATATTTTTTTAAGAAAAAACACTATTTTACACATTTTCATGACGCTGGGACTCAAGTAATGGACCGATTTAAGGTGTACTATGTCAGGAATATATTTTGGGAACTAAGAATTGATATTTGGATGAAAATTGACATCTTTGTCCAGAGTTAGACCGAGATTTTAGACGTATTTTTGAGGTTTTAGGTGAAATATTAGGTTTTTTAACTTCAAATCGAGATAAAATCAGTTTTCACCGACAGAATATTTTGGAAATCGATTTTTCTGACTCAGAATAGTCTCCCCAACAACCTCCAGGAAGAATTTCCGAGGTGCATGCAAGTTGCATAATAATCCCCTTCTTACCCACCGTGAGGAATCCTTTTTATGTTATTCGAAATTCACTTATAAGGAATGTATCAGTTCTGCCCTGAAATTAGGGAAAAGATTTTTATTTTCAAAAAACTTAAATATTTCAAAAAAAAATTAGTGTAACCAGATGAAACCAATTTAAAGTTCATCCCCTTGCGTTTAGAATAATATTCATCATTTTTAAATGAGTTCAATATCTTTGCAATTTAAAAAAAAATGAAGATTTCGAAAATTGAAGTCCCGCAAAATGTATTTTTATCGCTTAAATTTTTGTTTTCATTAAATCATTCATTTTCTCGAAAACTTATGATTGCAAAACAACTTAAAAAATTAAACTGCATTTTGATTCACTTTTTTTTAATTCAAATTTCGATACTCTTCAACTATATTCCCTACTTTGGCAAAACCAAATACAATTATTTTTTATTCAAATAAAATCTTTTATCATGAATCAATGTTTTTTTTTGAAATCTTTTCCGTTCATTACGTGTTTTATGAATATTCCAGTAAACCACATCCGTCATTAAGGGTTAATGATGTTTAATGGGAGCGATTCTCTACCAAAACCGAAAATTGATTTTATTTGTATTTTTTTATTTGGCTCAAACTTTGTGGGGGCCTTCCTAATGACCAAAGAAGCTATTTTGTGTCATTGATTCATCCATACAAATCTCCATACAATTTTGGCTACTGTCCATTCAAAAATGGTACCGTAAACCGGGGTGACTTTGATAGGATTTCAATTTGTTTTTGGAATATTTTCGAACAGGTAAGGTTTTTCTCAAGATTATTTTTTTTTAAACATTTACTGGGGTAGGCCACACAAAGTCCATGCACTATATCGGAAAAAAAGTTTTTTCAATAATGTTTAGAAAAAAAGATACGTTAAAAAATTTTAGTTTTAATTCCGGGGTGACTTTGATAGTCATAGTTTTTCTTTTTAAAATCATATTTAAGATGTTCAAACTTTATTTGTACGCTAAATGTACCATCACTTAAGTAGCTGATATAGTTTTAAGAAAAAAAATCAATGTTTATATTTAGTTAACTAAGTGTATAAGCTTTTTAGCAAAATACATATAAATTTTAGGTAAAATTGTTAAAAAGTCGGAATTTTGCCTGAAATTTGTTAAAACTTGTTTTGTTTATAAAATTATCGATTTATATTGCATTTTAAACTGAATTCGAAGCACGAATCACAAGTTTTCACATTTTACATGAAATTTGTTCAACTGAAATTGCCTATAAAGTTGGTGATTTTTATAAATTGTGTTTCAAAAACAAAATATTATATATTATTTATATTTCTTTTAACCTTATCCTAGTGGAAAATTGTCAAAAGATTCCGAAAATGCATTCCGTTTTCCGATTAAAAATCATGTTCATTGAGAAAATCATGACACTTTGAGAAGTTTAAAATAATGACTTTCATCAACATTTTCTTAACTATACTTAACTAACTTTTTAAACTTGTCAAAATTTTATGAAAAGTTCTTGTTGAGGTACTTCGAACACTTCTCTACCACGGTCAGTATGTTTCTAAACCATTCCTTACGTATTTTAACTGTATTCTTCATTTTGCGTAAAAATCGCAAACCTATCAAAGTCACCCCGTTTTACGGTACGTAAATATTCAAACTGCTGTAACTTTTGAGTGAATTTTCTGATCATTTTTTTTTTCTCACAGAAACTCAATTTCCCAAAATAAGTACTTGTTGATTTTCGACATTTTTTATATGTATTAGGGGAAAAAAATCCGCAACTTTTGAGCCATAGAGAAAAAGGGTCAAAAAAACTACAGCCGATTTATGATTTTTTGAAAAAATAGTGATTTTTGAAAAAAAAAATCTAAATTTTATACAAAATATAATTTGACAAACATTTTTAATGTTAAATTGAATTTCTAATCGAAAAGTACTTTACAACCGAAAGTTTGATTTCAGCGAATTATTTTCAGTTTCCATGAGTGACCAATTCTATTTTTTTATGGTTTAGAAAATTTGCTATAAAATTGTCTCCGAGACATTGAAGATTGGACCTCTACTTGCTGAGATACAGCAGCTTAGAGAAATACAAACAGGAAAATTGAAGTTTCTGAACTCTCATCCAAACAGCCCACCATTTTCTAATGTCGATATCTCAGCAATTAATGGTCCGATTTTCAATGTTAAAACATGAAACATTCGTGGAATTTTCCAATCTGTTTGAAAAAAATATTTTGAAATTTTTTTAATCAAGACTAACATTTTAAAAGGGCCAAACAGTGAATATTACGCCCATTTAAAATGCTAGTCTTGATTTAAGAAGTTTCAAATTTTATAGTGAATTTTCTGAACTTTATTAATTTTTTTTTAGAAATGGTCACTCATGGTCACTATTTTTAAAAATCAGAAAAGTACTTTTCGATTGCAAATTCAATTTTAAATTAAAAAATTACGTCAAATTTGTTTTTGCATGTAATTCGGATTTTTTCCAAAAATCACTTTTTTTTCAAACATTCATAACTCGGCGGCAGATTTTTTAACCATGTTTTTCTATGGCTCAAAAGTTGCGTGTTCCTTTAATCTTTTCAACTCAATTTTTTCTCAATAGTCCTCAACAATACCTACAACTATGTCGAAGACACCAAATTGATCAGAAAATTCACTCAAAAGTTACAGCGGTTTGACTATTTACGTTCCATTTTTGTATGGACAGTAGCCAAAATTGTATGGAGCTTCTTTGGTCATAGGAAAGGTCCCTACAAAGCTGGAGCCAAATCAAAAAATACAAAAAAAATGGTCTTAATCGGCCGATTTCGTAGAGAGTTGCTCATGATGGTTTTCACACAATTATTAGTAGTCTTTTGTTAAAAATACATTTTTTCGGTTTTCATGATTTTGGCAACATAACAATCACGTCGCCATAAACGGTATGGCACCGTAGAACACCACAAAAAAATTCAAAATGCTAAAATTTTTGAAAAAATAAGTATTTTTAATGCTGAAATTTTTATTATTTGAGTGACATTATGTGTGATTTTAAATGATTTTTACTACATGAGAGTTTTTAGTCTAACCGAACTCAAATTTATATGATTTGCAATTGAATTATGGAAGTATGAGCCATTAAAAAAATATTGAATTTTTTTGTTCTTATTTTATCAAAAATATAAATTATCATAAAAAGCTTGTAAAATCGTTTCTTAATCATAGAATGCATTGTATTAACAAAGTGTTTGCCATTAAAACAGAAATTTTTTTTAACAAATATTGAAATTTGGATCTAGGTTCGGTATAAAACGTAAAAGTTTGAAAAACTGTAATGAAGTACACAGAAAAAAAAAATATAGTTATATTCATCACGAAATGATAACAGATTTTGTGACAAAAAAAATCATTCTACCTCTAAAAATGATGAATTTTCATCAGTTTTTGATGAATATTTATCAGGTTCAAATGGTAATATTCAACCAAACAAATTGTCAACCTTCCAAATTTCAACTTTTTTTTTCTGTGTAGTGGAAATACACCTATTTTATTTACTCGAAGCCGTTTGACCATTTCTCATCTTTTTTGACGTTTTCCGCTTACTCACTTTAATGTAAGCTATTTATTACTTTGGAACAGTTAAAAACACTTTAGGAAAGCTGTAATTCATGATCAAAGTGCTGATAGGCCGATAATAGAAACAGGCTGAAAAAGGGTATAGTTCCCCTATAAGACATTTTGTGATTTTTGTGATACTTTTTCAAAATTTCGAAAATCTTGGAACTATTTAGAAAAAATAAGTACATTTAAATTTTTGAATTAACTTTTTGAACAATGAAAACAAACTTTCCAAAATCCGTATATTTAATCTTTTATTTTTTATGTGTTTTAGGCGAAAAAAAATTTGTGATTTTTAGCCAGTTATTTTTAGGAAAAAATGAAATTTTTGTCAAACACATGTTTTGACTAAAGATATTACTGTAAAATCATAATTGCAATCGAAAAGTTCCTTTCTGATTTTTGATAAAGTGCCCTATTTTCAAGATATAGCTGCATAAAGTTCAATATAAACTTATACATTAAAAATGACTGTTTTTAAAATAGTGTCTGTGAATGCTCAAAGTTTGTTTCAAAAAATCAACATAAACCCATCTCCATGAAATGGTTATCCACAGAAATTGCGTTGCTCGGTGTTTTGGATACAATTGCAAACAAATAGAGAGAAATACGTCAATATCCATCTCCACACTCCCATGCTAAGCACTCAACTAACAAAACAATCAACCTCCCACACCATCCATCCATCGCACCAGAAGCAAGATGAATTAACACATGTGCCAAGACAAGGACCTCTCATGTAAGAGGAGTAACACCCACACACGAACCACTTCTCCACGGTGTGCCAGAATAGCGCAAGAAAACACCACCAGTTGATGATTATTGGATTCGATTGGTGCAGTTTCTTTCGTGAAGGGTCTCTGCGAGTAAGAAAAACAACTTGATTTATTACGATTGGTCGATTTTTCCCTCTTCGATTGGAGAATGATTAAGTGTGCGGTTGATATCGGAATAGATTTTCTTCTGGCTGGCCCTTGTTCCAAGGAGGGGAGGAGAGGTGGTTGATGAATTTGTTCACACGTTGCGTTGCTTGGTGAAGATCGGGAGCAGGAGCAGCATCATTAACACTACCGTGCTTAATTTATGGGAAAGTTCTTGGGAGGAGAAAGGAAACTGTTTTGCCGCGTTGTTACTGGCACATTTTCCTGTTGGTTGGACGTATTTTGCACAGGTGTTTTTGCGACTTCTTTTTTCTTGTTCTGGTTGTTTAATGAAGATAAATTGAGCATGGACTAGAAGGAAAACTACGAGGGCAGAAAATTGCATAATTGCAGGAGTAAATTGTTTTGTTACGTAAAAGTGATTTTACTCAAAGTCAAGCTCAGAGAAACTTATTTCCCAAGATTTTTCTCATGGCAATAAACGAAAAGCCCCTCACATTAGTCAACAGCCAGTGATTAGTTCCGACAAATGGTCCCTCATCTCATCCGGCTCAACAGCCCCAGCCACTTTCCCTTAATCCCACATCAGCTTTTATGACTTCCATGTCAATTTCGTCCACTTTCACAACGCAAACTGTCACGTATATAGCAAGAGATGAGACACCAGATTGAGAGACGAAAACAATTTAGAAGCTCATAAAACTAGTGTCCAGATTGCTGCTGTCCGGGCAAACGAGCCTGTGCAGGCAGGATTTGTTCAGATTTTCACCAAGAGTGTGTCATCTCGTTACGACAATCAGGAGGGCAGATTAATTTCGGTCGAGATTAAGTTTATTGCGAGCATTTTGATTAAACATTCTAAAGTGGCTAGCGAACACTAATTAACAAATGGGGAATTTCCGGATTGGCTCCCGTTACGAGTTAACCTTTTCCGCACTTTCAAGGGTGATTCTAAGGAATCGAAATAAATTGGATCACAAAAATCGACACTTTCAGACAGAGGTCAGACAAAGGCCCAGAAAAGGTGTTTTTGATTCTTTTATTTTTACCAAAGAAAAGGCGAAAGAGATTTTCAGAAAGAGAAAGGTCATCGGATCGACCGGACAAACGCACCATAACCATTGCTTTTTATGGGGTTTATTAGACCTGAAACAGCATAATAAAGACAGAGGTCGTCGAGGTTTGAGAGTGAGGGGAAAAGTAGGAATTAATCGATTAACTAGAATTCATAAATGGTGATATCTAAAACTTTTTTTTAACAAATCGGAAATCGTGTAGTCAAATATACAATTTTATTTTTAAAAATATTCTTGGGTGTTACTTCTAGTCTGACCCTAAAAGTTCAAACGAATGTTATTTCCAGCAATAGAGCTCGTCATAGCTGACAACTCAACCACATCAGTTGGGAAACCTCATCTCAAACAGAAATCGCAAATCCTATTTAAATAACATTGTCCAGTCCTCAAAACCATCCAACGGAGCAAAAATTTATGTTCCACACATTTTTTATTTCCCTGCAAAGCTTTTAAATATCCCCCACATCACAATAACCGATTCACCTCGGCCTAGCCCGCAGCTCCAGCTTGGATTCAGAGTGCAGCAGAGTTATCTTTGGCCGGGGAGGCAAAAACCACTTACTAAGTGGACCACCCCAGCAGCATCACCAGCATCAGCATCCTTTGTGTGTCTCTTTCTATCGTCTAATAGCTTTGACAATGTGACTGTGACCATGTGGCAAACTCTCTAAAAGCTCCCTCTGCTATTTCACCTGGCAGGATGGTCCAGTGTACGTGTTTATAGTAATGATGGCAGCAAAAGCCCTGGACCAAAAAGAGGGGGGGAGGCAAGGATAACCCTGTATAGTGGAGTGTCGGCAGACACCAAACCGAAGGCCAAAGGATATGCGCAGCTTCTTCAGTGGAGCGGATAGAAGGTATTTTAAACCGTATCGTGGCGAGTGTTATGATATTGCGACATCCATGTATGAAGTATTTTTTTTAAATGAACATTTTTTTAAAGTTGATGATAGATTTGGACTACATAAACATGCTCCAATCGACAAAAAAAAAAACAAACTTAAATGATGTTAACAAAAATCAGTCAAGGAAAAAAATATTATCGCAATTTGTCTTTTTCAACCGAAACTTGTTAAATTTGATTGAACAAGTAAATTGTGATATTTTCTTTTCAAAGATTGAACAGGTTTTTTTTTAAATTTTATTGATTTTTTTAGAAGTCAATTAAAAGCAAACACTCTTGTAAAAGTAACATTCAGTGAAAGAAGTCGTCTTTCCCTTTTCCTCCGGTCAATGATTTAACGGAGGAGCAAAAAAAAAAACGATTGAACAATTCTAATTCATCAGAGTAAACAAACATATTGAGAAAATAGATTGCTTTTTACTTGGTACTCGAAACAATATTTCATCAATTTTACTTAGGAAACTAACTTAATTTGGCAATATTTTCATTAGCCGTAATCACAATTTAATAAATATTTAATTTGAGATTTTAAACGTACAATTTTTAAAGATATTAAAAGATTCATGCTTGGTTATTCAACATTAAATTCATAATAATTAGTTAGTTTTTTTCCTATGTAGTTTTTTTCTCTTTAAAGTCACCTTTAAGAAAATTTGACCTGTCTAATTTTTACGATATTTGAATATTTGGGTGAATGGCTCCCGTGGAAATTTAAAAAAAAGTTTGTTTTCTGTTCGGATTTTGAATAATATTTTGAAGATTTCGTAACAGATTAAATTTCTTTTGCCTATCGATTTTAAATTAAGTTTTTGAAAAGTGCGACGAAAACTCTAAACTGGGCAAAATGTCACAAAAAAGTTTTGTTGAATTTGGCTTTGATATGAATGTCAATAAAATGTAAAGGATAAAATAGTAGCAAATCAGCAAAAACTTTTAAGCTATATAAGTCGAACATTAAAAAAGCAGCTCAATAAATGATAATACGCATGCCCTACATTTTAGTTTCAAAATAGATATAGAGCCCATCCATAAACGTGTGTCAATGTATAATAAAGCAAAAAAGTAGTTTCTGTAAGTTTAACATAAGATTTTGAAAGTTATTTTAACATTTTTCACGTTCCGCGAAATTTCCGTGAAATTTGGTGTATTAAAGTTAAGGTTCCTGTGAAATTTGCAATTTTTGAGCGTGAAAAATCACTAAGCCTAGTCATAATCAACCATCCAAATTTTCGACCTTCCAAGAAATATTTAGCTTTGTGAGCGTGATTAAAACAAGCATTTTCAATTTTAAATGAGATTCAACTCACAGATGGATGTTTTTCATAAATTCAAACTTTTATTTTTTTTTTGAGGTGGGCAAAACCGCTCTTTATGAGCTTTCTCATTAAAAATAGCGGCTCTTTTGAACGGCTTTTTCGATCTTTTTTAATTATTGAGGAAATAGTCTCATCCATGGTATGATTTTTTTTTGTTTTATATTGGATTGTTATAAATTATCTGAAAAAAATACTGAAAACGAAAACATTCGCTTGCAAACCATTGGTCTTGGCAGTTTCTATGTAAAGATATCTTAACGTGTGGATACTTGGATGGGTAAACAACCTAACTTATATCTTGAAATTTGCAGAGTGTTGCTTCTAATTTTACAAAATTGCGTTAAATTCTGCTAAAATCAAATTAATGCTGATTTTCAACTAAATCTTCTCTACATTCTGATTCAATCGATAAGGTCTATAATTTGCAAAGTTTTAATCAGGCAAGAGTTTTTTTCATATATCTTTTAATTTAGTTTAGAAAATTATTCAGCTTTACTTTTGCAGTAATCTCAAAGAAAACTTTGAAGTTTGAAAACATTCAAGTGCTGTTAAAATATTGGCAAAAATGTTATTCAGAATCTTTCTTATATTGATGAGAATGCAATAGACCCCTCCCAACGAAATATGTCAATTCAGCTCTGAAAAGGTTGGGAAATAGTCTCTTTTTAACTTGTCGTTTTTTGCCTAAGTTTCTTGAAAAAGTACAACGTGAGACAGCTTTGACAACTTTGGCATTCATTTAAAAGAATGGAAATTTATAAATTAAAAATTATCAATTCAAAATTTAATTCAAAATTCCAATTTGTTGGAAATTCAATTGCAACATAAATATAGACACAAATAGACACGGTTCTTTCAAAAAACCACAGTTCAAATAGAACCGCGGCTCTTTTTTTTTTGTGAACCAAGGTTTATTCGCTCTTTTTTGCTCACTTTTTGGGAACATTTTCTCCAGCTAAATGAAATGTCGACTTTCAAAAATGCATTTCTGTTAAATTTCGAGCTTAGTAGTTCTCTATGATTTCGCAAATCGACTTTTTTTTATGAAACTTTGTGTTTGCATTCCCTATAAAAAATGAAGTTAAATGATTCACATTGAAAGAATCAGAAAGTTTTGCAAAAGTTTCAATTTAAAACATTGAAAATCGTACCGATAGTTTCCGAGATATTGTCAGTTGTTACTTACAGGCGTAATAAGTGACTCCTAGAGAAATTCATTTTCATCGAGTCGAATTCAAATTTCTGAGACAAAATTATAATAATACGAAGCTTTTTAAAAATATTTGTTTACATTGATTTTCTTCCAAATTTTTTCAGCCTCAAAAAACCTAAAAAACGAAAATAAATACCTCAAATCAATTCAACTGTTCATTTCGATTGTAAATTCAATTTCACCTTGAAAAATAATTAATAATATTTGTTTGTCAAGATTCCAAAAATAGGTACTGTTTAAAAAAAATCATATCTCCCTAACTCGATTTCAACCATCACACACTACAATTCAAAAGATGTATTTGTTAAGTCCCCTTAAACATATTTAACAATTTCAAAAATTAAAAAAAATATGCAGCTTGGGAATTCAGATTTCAGTATAACATAGCATTGGTGTCAACTCGTAGCTGCTACTTCGTTATTGACCAAGACCCCCAGAAATTGCTCCGTGGACCACAGATGAAAAGTAGAGTTTGGGATTTATGATTTAAGTCATAAAAAGTATAATAAAAAAAGGCAAAAAATCCTGTTGCAATTTTCTGAAAAGTCCTAATCATATCCTATAACTATGCCGAATACAACAAGTCGTTCAGAACTCTTTTGAAGATACAGAATTTCAAACATTTACATACCGATTTTGTATGACCAGCCTCCAAAATTTTATGGTAACTTATAAGGAAAAACTAATGATGCAAAATAACTTCTATTGCTTTTAAAATTATATGGACAAAATTTCATCCAAATAAAAAAAAAATTAATAGTCGCAAGCAAATTTGCAAAATCATAGAGAGCTGAAATAGCAAATTTTGGGCCGACTAAGAGAGCGCACTTTTAATGTGATGTATTCTATAGCAGCTTTGCTTAATTCAATGAAATTTTTTTTTAATGCTCGTACATAATTACATTTTTGATCAAAATACTTTATATCGCTGTATGCCCAAACAACCTAAAACATTTTTTTGTCTCAATTTTTGTTCTATTGCTTCTAGACTACAACCTTTAATGTGCCTATTTTAGATCCAACTTATGATTGGTTGAAATATCTAATTTAAGAGGAAAAATTTAAAAATTCTTTTCCATCAAAATGAGAATAATGACCAAACGTGTCATTTTTAAGTAGCAGATCCCTGCCAAATTCGATGAAAGGCCCAATTTCGTTAAATTATGATTGGTAGATCCAATTACAGGTACTAAGCTCAATATAGTGACATATACCCTACTCAGCTTCTAAAAAACTGTGAGCTGAATTTGTTTGATTTAACGGTCAATGTTGGTGTTTTCGTATTGTCAGAATTTAAAAACATTTAGAATGTTTAAAAAAATTACAAACACAGAAAAAATAAAAATATTACATCTTAGAATAGTGACAGATTTTGTGTCAAGAAAGTGTAATTTCTCATTTACCCACATTTTCTAAGGTTGAATAACTAAAAAAAAAGTAAATTTTCATCAACCAAATTGTCAACTTTCCAAATTCCATAATTTGTTCTGTGTAAAAAAAGACTTATTAACAAATGAATTCATTTAAGAAAATTTCAATTTGAGATGCATAGATGATAAATATTTCAAGTAAATTTCAAAGTAACTCCCTTACACTTCCATTTCGTGTGTATGTGCTCCTAGCAAAACGGCACAAAAGTGTCCACTGTTGCAAGCCATTCGTTCGCTGTTGCACTCTTGATGGTCCTTCGAGAACAACACCTGCCCGAAGGCCACCATCTAACCCGTTTCTCTCCCCTATCCAAGCTAGCCCTCGTCGTCGTCACCGTTGTCCTTGTGTCTTGTCCGGAAGCCGGAAAGAAGTCCCAACCAACCAACCGACCAAACTGGCCAGTATGCACTTTCTCCCTCTCCAAAAAACTTTGCCACCACCGGAAGCAGTTTGGTGATGGAGCCAATTAAAATGCCGGAACAGTTGCACTCACTCTCCACAATGGAATCTAGGAGTGGAGGAGCCCTACCTTTCCTTTCGCCGAGGACGACACAATGCTCATAAATATTTACTGGCACCAAGTCGCCAGGTTTCACCGGTTGTTCCACACCGGTTGTTGTGTCCATTCGGGCTCAAGTTTTCGATTTGTCGGATTTCGCTTCGCTGGTTTCTGGTGGTGGCAACAAGCGCTGTCGGATGAAATTTATATTTTTGGAGCAGACCAGTAGAAGGCCCCCACCTTCCCGGAATGGTGATGTACTACCAGGGGAATGTTTAACGGCAAGAGGGGCATTATCACCATTTTGGTTGGAGAGAGTCCAGGTCTCGTAAACGAGTTGTTTCAAGGTGGTCGCAAATTGGGTGACCCGGTGGGTTCAAGTTGTGGCAAGAATGGGGCTTGTGGTTTGGTCACTCTAAGTCGAACAAGTTATGATAACAACTTTTGAGCAAAGGTTAGTCGTTCTGGTAGATTTGTGGGAGTAATTAATATTACAATAAGACTATTAGCTAAAATCCAGTTAGTGAAAGTTAAAATACAACGAGACAATTTTTAATACGTAATTTTCTCATTCCATATTCTAGCTTATTGTAACAAATCATTATCAATCTACCACCTAGCGTGACAAAGTAATAAAAGTAACACCTTAATCCAGTCACCTCCCCGCCACGCAATTAATAAAGCTCAGAAACTAAGTTGGACTAATTCTCAGCTTCATTTACTTCCTCAAAGGCTCATTCTATTATTCCTCCCACAATGTATGAGTCGAAAAGTCCTTCCAAAAGTCCAGTCCTTTGGGAAATCCTTCCCGGAAAGTTCTAATTTCGTCGTCTTACAAGGCCGGGAAGAAAAGCCAAGAGTAAATCCTAACACCATCAGCCAGAGCCAGTCCTGGGATAAATCGTTTCGAATAAATCTCATTCTCATTTGCTGCTAACTGTGGCTGTGCCTCACACACAGTGGGTGGCAACTGGCTGAGCTTTTCCGTCATTACATTAATCATCAAATTTATGGCTTGACGTCGTCGTCGTCGTCTTTAGTCGTCTTAACCAGAATGGGATTATTTGATGGAGTTTTTCTTCTGCGAGGTTGGTGCGCTCTGTTTCTGATGAATTCCGATTTCGTCCGAAAATCGTCGGGGAGGGACCCCAAAAACTACACTCCATTATGGTTCTGGACTCGCAACACTAAGGGAGCTTTCTCAAAAGGGGGAGCTTTCGGTTATTAATCGTTGGTAATTGTGTGGCTAAACCAAAACTGAGCTCGTGGGTGGAGCAAGATTTCTGTATTTAATACACTTAATGAAGTAGATTAATGTGGTGAACGAAAGAGTTGTGGCCAAACCCTACACCCCACTCCCATTTCCCACCACAAATGAATCAAAATCACAAGGACCCATTACGGTGAAGGAGCGGGAAAGCTCGTTGTAAAATTGAACAGCTCCGTTTACAAATAAGCCCTCAACCCTCACACCTTAAATTGATCCGATTGCTTTTTATGGCGGGGCTTATCAGCGAAGGGGAGGTCTCTATGAGCCATCGCACACCGCCTGGCATAAATATGACGAATAATTTTTGCCACGATTTTGTCCTCTCGGTGGAACCATTGGTAAGAGGGAAAATTCGAACAGATAGGACGTTGTAATAAAATATTGGTACGATGAAATAACATCATACCAAAATCTCAAATCATAAAATCATAAAATCATAAAATCATAAAATCATAAAATCATAAAATCATAAAATCATAAAATCATAAAATCATAAAATCATAAAATCATAAAATCATAAAATCATAAAATCATAAAATCATAAAATCATAAAATCATAAAATCATAAAATCATAAAATCATAAAATCATAAAATCATAAAATCATAAAATCATAAAATCATAAAATCATAAAATCATAAAATCATAAAATCATAAAATCATAAAATCATAAAATCATAAAATCATAAAATCATAAAATCATAAAATCATAAAATCATAAAATCATAAAATCATAAAATCATAAAATCATAAAATCATAAAATCATAAAATCATAAAATCATAAAATCATAAAATCATAAAATCATAAAATCATAAAATCATAAAATCATAAAATCATAAAATCATAAAATCATAAAATCATAAAATCATAAAATCATAAAATCATAAAATCATAAAATCATAAAATCATAAAATCATAAAATCATAAAATCATAAAATCATAAAATCATAAAATCATAAAATCATAAAATCGTAAAATCATAAAATCATAAAATCATAAAATCATAAAATCATAAAATCATAAAATCATAAAATCATAAAATCATAAAATCATAAAATCATAAAATCATAAAATCATAAAATCATAAAATCATAAAATCATAAAATCATAAAATCATAAAATCATAAAATCATAAAATCATAAAATCATAAAAAATAAAATCATAAAATCATAAAATCATAAAATCATAAAATCATAAAATCATAAAATCATAAAATCATAAAATCATAAAATCATAAAATCATAAAATCATAAAATCATAAAATCATAAAATCATAAAATCATAAAATCATAAAATCATAAAATCATAAAATCATAAAATCATAAAATCATAAAATCATAAAATCATAAAATCATAAAATCATAAAATCATAAAATCATAAAATCATAAAATCATAAAATCATAAAAGCATAAAATCATAAAATCATAAAATCATAAAATCATTAAATAATTAAATAATTAAATCATTAAATCATTAAATCATTAAATCATTAAATCATTAAATCATTAAATCATTAAATCATTAAATCATTAAATCATTAAATCATTAAATCATTAAATCATTAAATCATAAAATCATAAAATCATAAAATCATAAAATCATAAAATCATAAAATCATAAAATCATAAAATCATAAAATCATAAAATCATAAAATCATAAAATCATAAAATCATAAAATCATAAAATCATAAAATCATAAAATCATAAAATCATAAAATCATAAAATCATAAAATCATAAAATCATAAAATCATAAAATCATAAAATCATAAAATCATAAAATCATAAAATCATAAAATCATAAAATCATAAAATCATAAAATCATAAAATCATAAAATCATAAAATCATAAAATCATAAAATCATAAAATCATAAAATCATAAAATCATAAAATCATAAAATCATAAAATCATAAAATCATAAAATCTTAAAATCATAAAATCATAAAATCACAAAATCATAAAGTCATAAAATCATAAAATCATAAAATCATAAAATCATAAAATCATAAAATCATAAAATCATAAAATCATAAAATCATAAAATCATAAAATCATAAAATCATAAAATCATAAAATCATAAAATCATAAAATCATAAAATCATAAAATCATAAAATCATAAAATCATAAAATCATAAAATCATAAAATCATAAAATCATAAAATCATAAAATCATAAAATCATAAAATCATCTTGCTCTTGCTCTTGCTCTTGCTCTTGCTCTTGCTCTTGCTCTTGCTCTTGCTCTTGCTCTTGCTCTTGCTCTTGCTCTTGCTCTTGCTCTTGCTCTTGCTCTTGCTCTTGCTCTTGCTCTTGCTCTTGCTCTTGCTCTTGCTCTTGCTCTTGCTCTTGCTCTTGCTCTTGCTCTTGCTCTTGCTCTTGCTCTTGCTCTTGCTTTTGCTCTTGCTCTTGCTCTTGCTCTTGCTCTTGCTCTTTCTCTTGCTCTTGCTCTTGCTCTTGCTCTTGCTCTTGCTCTTGCTCTTGCTCTTGCTCTTGCTCTTGCTCTTGCTCTTGCTCTTGCTCTTGCTCTTGCTCTTGCTCTTGCTCTTGCTCTTGCTCTTGCTCTTGCTCTTGCTCTTGCTCTTGCTCTTGCTCTTGCTCTTGCTCTTGCTCTTGCTCTTGCTCTTGCTCTTGCTCTAGCTCTCGTTTTTTTGCGAGGTTGGTGCGCTCTGTTTCTGATGAATTCCGATTTCGTCCGAAAATCGTCGGGGAGGGACCCCAAAAACTACACTCCATTATGGTTCTGGACTCGCAACACTAAGGGAGCTTTCTCAAAAGGGGGAGCTTTCGGTTATTAATCGTTGGTAATTGTGTGGCTAAACCAAAACTGAGCTCGTGGGTGGAGCAAGATTTCTGTATTTAATACACTTAATGAAGTAGATTAATGTGGTGAACGAAAGAGTTGTGGCCAAACCCTACACCCCACTCCCATTTCCCACCACAAATGAATCAAAATCACAAGGACCCATTACGGTGAAGGAGCGGGAAAGCTCGTTGTAAAATTGAACAGCTCCGTTTACAAATAAGCCCTCAACCCTCACACCTTAAATTGATCCGATTGCTTTTTATGGCGGGGCTTATCAGCGAAGGGGAGGTCTCTATGAGCCATCGCACACCGCCTGGCATAAATATGACGAATAATTTTTGCCACGATTTTGTCCTCTCGGTGGAACCATTGGTAAGAGGGAAAATTCGAACAGATAGGACGTTGTAATAAAATATTGGTACGATGAAATAACATCATACCAAAATCTCAAATCATAAAATCATAAAATCATAAAATCATAAAATCATAAAATCATAAAATCATAAAATCATAAAATCATAAAATCATAAAATCATAAAATCATAAAATCATAAAATCATAAAATCATAAAATCATAAAATCATAAAATCATAAAATCATAAAATCATAAAATCATAAAATCATAAAATCATAAAATCATAAAATCATAAAATCATAAAATCATAAAATCATAAAATCATAAAATCATAAAATCATAAAATCATAAAATCATAAAATCATAAAATCATAAAATCATAAAATCATAAAATCATAAAATCATAAAATCATAAAATCATAAAATCATAAAATCATAAAATCATAAAATCATAAAATCATAAAATCATAAAATCATAAAATCATAAAATCATAAAATCATAAAATCATAAAATCATAAAATCATAAAATCATAAAATCATAAAATCATAAAATCATAAAATCATAAAATCATAAAATCATAAAATCATAAAATCATAAAATCATAAAATCGTAAAATCATAAAATCATAAAATCATAAAATCATAAAATCATAAAATCATAAAATCATAAAATCATAAAATCATAAAATCATAAAATCATAAAATCATAAAATCATAAAATCATAAAATCATAAAATCATAAAATCATAAAATCATAAAATCATAAAATCATAAAATCATAAAATCATAAAATCATAAAATCATAAAATCATAAAATCATAAAATCATAAAATCATAAAATCATAAAATCATAAAATCATAAAATCATAAAATCATAAAATCATAAAATCATAAAATCATAAAATCATAAAATCATAAAATCATAAAATCATAAAATCATAAAATCATAAAATCATAAAATCATAAAATCATAAAATCATAAAATCATAAAATCATAAAATCATAAAATCATAAAATCATAAAATCATAAAATCATTAAATAATTAAATAATTAAATCATTAAATCATTAAATCATTAAATCATTAAATCATTAAATCATTAAATCATTAAATCATTAAATCATTAAATCATTAAATCATTAAATCATTAAATCATTAAATCATTAAATCATTAAATCATAAAATCATAAAATCATAAAATCATAAAATCATAAAATCATAAAATCATAAAATCATAAAATCATAAAATCATAAAATCATAAAATCATAAAATCATAAAATCATAAAATCATAAAATCATAAAATCATAAAATCATAAAATCATAAAATCATAAAATCATAAAATCATAAAATCATAAAATCATAAAATCATAAAATCATAAAATCATAAAATCATAAAATCATAAAATCATAAAATCATAAAATCATAAAATCATAAAATCATAAAATCATAAAATCATAAAATCATAAAATCATAAAATCATAAAATCATAAAATCATAAAATCATAAAATCATAAAATCATAAAATCATAAAATCATAAAATCATAAAATCTTAAAATCATAAAATCATAAAATCACAAAATCATAAAGTCATAAAATCATAAAATCATAAAATCATAAAATCATAAAATCATAAAATCATAAAATCATAAAATCATAAAATCATAAAATCATAAAATCATAAAATCATAAAATCATAAAATCATAAAATCATAAAATCATAAAATCATAAAATCATAAAATCATAAAATCATAAAATCATAAAATCATAAAATCATCTTGCTCTTGCTCTTGCTCTTGCTCTTGCTCTTGCTCTTGCTCTTGCTCTTGCTCTTGCTCTTGCTCTTGCTCTTGCTCTTGCTCTTGCTCTTGCTCTTGCTCTTGCTCTTGCTCTTGCTCTTGCTCTTGCTCTTGCTCTTGCTCTTGCTCTTGCTCTTGCTCTTGCTCTTGCTCTTGCTCTTGCTTGCTTTGCTCTTGCTCTTGCTCTTGCTCTTGCTCTTGCTCTCTCTTGCTCTTGCTCTTGCTCTTGCTCTTGCTCTTGCTCTTGCTCTTGCTCTTGCTCTTGCTCTTGCTCTTGCTCTTGCTCTTGCTCTTGCTCTTGCTCTTGCTCTTGCTCTTGCTCTTGCTCTTGCTCTTGCTCTTGCTCTTGCTCTTGCTCTTGCTCTTGCTCTTGCTCTTGCTCTTGCTCTTGCTCTTGCTCTTGCTCTTGCTCTTGCTCTAGCTCTCGTTTTTTTGGAAATATATCTAGAATAAATCTAAAAAGAATTGAACAAGAATTTTATAAAATTCCACTCCACTCCATATCTCCAAAACGATACGTGTTCATCGCACGTACAAAACCATTACAACAACCCTTTAGAAATGAGAAAAGGCCCCTCGGAAAACCGGAGCAACCATCCATCCGACCCATTAAAATCTTCAACCCCGAACCCAAATTGATCAATTTCGCAAATATTCAGATTGCGCACCGGAAAACAACGAACGGATCTCGCAATAATAAGCTCCCTCTGCTGAAGTTTGACGGTGTGCGGTCCCAACCTCCCCCAAACCTCACCAGTAGAAAGAGACAGTTGAGTTGCCAAAGGACGTTTCGCCAGAACACCAAGATAAGATAACGATTTCATGTGTGCGCCGGCATGTCGCACTTTGGGGCGTTGGCGAAAAGAGATACTATTGCGTCGCATGTGGAGCATTAAAAAGGGTAAGAGGGGTAGTTTTGGACTTGTTCTAGAAACATTTTAACTTAGAGATTTGTTTAGATATTTTCTATTAAGTGTTGTTTGCATCCCTGTCTTTACAAATTTCGATCAAAAACTGGGAGAAATTTTCAAAAGACCAAAATAGGGTCAGTGACCCTAACCACCAGGAAGGAAAAATGCCGGTGGGATTCGCAGCAGATGTTCCATTATTTTCGATCGTGATAGCAATTAACAATGGTAAATAATAAATTCCTCTCGTTTGCCTTCTCGCAAATTTTCGGGGACCGATTTGCGTCGTCGTCGGTTCGATTCTCTACATGGGAAGGGGGGGGGGGGGGGGGAAAGATCTCCCCGATGAGGTGGTGGGTGGCATAAAGCTTGCAATTCGATATCTTGATTGTGGGAAAAAAGGCAAAAAGATTCAACCTCTCTCCGTGTCTCGTGGGAGTCTTTATCATAATAATACGCCACTGCTAGGAAATTTAGCTCCCAAGGTGCTCGGAGGAGAAGGTTTGGAGGTGGGACGATGTCAAGAAAATGCCTCCACCTCCCCCCAGGGGAGCACAAAAACGGTGAAAGCTTAAGTGGGAACTTCCCACTAGGAAGGCCACGTGGCTCGTTCGCTTCGGTTGCCTTAAGTGCGTGGATGCTGAAACTGATTCGAGGGTTTTGGAATTTTCCGTCCGAAATCGTGGGAAGTTTTCGTTGGTGATGTTCTAGCCTTACCGGTTATTTGTGGAAATCTTAGCTGATTCTAAGAACTTTATGATCCTGCTCTAATATTTATCAGGTTTCTATTAATTTTTATGTTTTTTTATGCTGAAAAAAAAATGTTTAAATATCAGCTCTTTTGCAATCAAATTTTATCTAAATTTATGTAAAATTAGTTAAATCATGCATATCGTTATAAAAATAAGGGAAAAATTGTAAGATAAACTTTGTGAACATCCAGAATGACAGGTCAAGGTTAAGGGTGGAACAACTAAACCTTACCCAAATGAGCTCAAAATTTCATTCTAACCTCTGAGGTAATAGTGCTTGTAAATTCCGGATGAGGCGTTCGAAATTAAACACTTTTGTCTTTTTCATATATCCTCGAACCACGCTAAATTTAACGTTACTAAAAATGAGTCAGGGACCATCCACAAACTACTTGAACACTGTTAAGGAAATCTGAATTAAAACATAATAACATAATTTCAAGTTCATGACACAAAAAGTTTATTGAAAATACGGGTGAAACTTACGGGTCAAAGTTTCATAAAATTAAAAATTAAAAAAAAAATAAAAACAGATTTATTTTGAGCAATTCTCTATGAAATCAGCATTTTTTTTTTTTAATTTAATTCCCTGTGACTTAAGATGACATCTTTTACCATAAGTTTATTTGCATAAATTTGTAAAATTTGACAGCTGTCCATACAGAAATAGTTTTTAAATATTCAAATATATGAATCTCGCGAGAAATTTTTCTGATTGATTTGTTGACTTTAATAATGTTTTAAGTATTACACAGCTAAAAATTCATGGTAAGGGGTATATCTTTTATGCAAGAAAAAAATGTGTAATTTTACCACTTTTCTTATTTACATCATAAAAGAGGTAACATTCACCTTCCAATTTGAAATTTTTTTGATGTGCAGTTAGGACAATTGAGAAAAGTAGATGCTGAATTTTTAATTATACTTCTATCACTTAAAAGTAAACTACTCAAAAGCACTTGTTTTATTTTTCTTTTGTTATTTTTATTATCATTCTATCTCAAAAGTTTCTTTCATTTGCAAATTAAATTTAAGATTTAAAATTCAGAAAAATATAAGAAATTTTTGTTTGCCCTAATGTCGTTTTTTTATTATACACTTTTTGTCAAGAATCTTAATTTGTCCTACACGGAAAGGGGATCGATCGCCAAACCAGCGACCGAATTTTGCTGGGTTGGTTTTGCTGATATCAGCGAAATTTTTCTCTAAACCAGCGATTTTTTTCGCTGAAAAAGGTGGCTGCGCGAAATCAAATTCAGCAACTTGGTTTCGCTGGTTTGTTATTTCCGAAACGGTTTCTTTTCCAGCGAAAGTTTTCGCTGGTTTGATACACATCCTTCCGACAGCCGTCATAAATGTTTGTTATTGTTCACGTTTGGAAGCGATTTGTGGCAATCGAATTGCTTTAGGGGTTTTTCAAAACAAAAAAGCATGAAAAATTTCTGCATCAAGTGTTCAGCATTAAAATACATACTCAACAGGTGATGGTTCTTTTCAATGAAAAGAAGCACGTTTCCATAAAGTTCTCGCAGCAGAAAAATACGGTGCAGTGAAGCTGGAAATGTATTTGTACTGCTGCATAGACGAGTGCACAAATTGTCGCAGGTGGCAGCAAGAATCGTAGGCGAGGAACTTGACCATGGCCGCGGAACAGTTTGTGCTGTGGCAAGTAAGTACAACGAGGAACTTGCCCATGGCCGCGGAACAGTTTGTGCTGTGGCAAGTAAGTACAACCTGGCTGGACTTTCTTTTAATTCTGCTTCCGTTACTGCGAAATCTTTACACGATTCCCAATTAATCTCTGGTTCTCAAATCCTCTGGTTTATTTTGGCATAGGCTTCTGCCGCCAAAACAAAAAAACAAACGTCGGTGATAAAAAAAAACGCTGATCCAGTGCAAAAAAACACTGGTCTAGTGGAAACATTCGCTGAACCAGCGGATTTTTCGCCGAAACCAGTAGAATAATCTCCTGGTTGATTTTGGTACGAGCTGCTGCCGCCGGAAAAAAAAACCCGGACGTCAGCGATAGAAAACGCTGATCCAGCGTAAAAGAACACCAGTTCAGTGAAAAAATCCGCTGGACCAGCGAATTGTTTCCCAAAACCAGTACAATAATCTCCTGGTTGATTTTGATGCCCTGCCGCTTTTTCAAAACCAGCGAGAAAATTTTCTGATTCTAGCAAAACTGATCCCCCAAACAGCGACATTTTTCACCAAACCAGTGTTTTTTTTCACTGGTTTGGTAGAATTTCATCGGTTTCCAAACCAGCGAAAAAAATTAGCGATTCTAGGTAATTTTTGTGCAGGCTGAGAAATTAGCGACATTTTTCGCTAGTTTTAGCGAACTTTATCGCGATTTGGCGATGGATCCCCTTTCCGTGTAGCTGAAAAGGTAGCATTTTTTGTGTCTTAAAAATATATCTGACAATAGAAAAAAAATAATATAGTTTTTTATGAATAATTTAACGTGAAGACTTTCATCATTGTCATGATTTTTCCTTCAAAGATATAAATTTAGCGTCGCTTTCTTTATTTTGACAAAATTCCTTCAACAAGTTGTTTAGAATAGTGCCCTACACATGCTGATTCCTTTTGGTAACGATTATCCTATTCCTTGTGAAGTTATGGAAATCGTCATTAATCAATGATTGTCAACTAGGACGTCAATGACTGTGCCACAAAATTATATAAATTTTGAAGCACAATTGATTTAGATCAAAAATTCCTTCAGTGGCTTCAAGAAGGCAACAACCGGCACATGCTGATTCGTTTTGGTGCAGAAATTCGTTAAATTGAATTTAATACACAATTTTTTATAGTGATGATTAATTTTCTTCGAAAATGATCAACGGCTTCACCTTAAGGGACAACAATATTTTCAAAATAAGCAATTTTTCTCTCGTAGTATTTTTTTCATGATAAAAATAAATGCAATGAAAATCAGAAGACTGAAATCGCAGAGAATTGCTTTTTTGCAACATTCCAGATAACTGCTCAGTTGACATTTAGGTATTCCGTAGTCTTTTGTATTGTTGTTGACAGTTTATTGAAAAAAAAAATTAGGATACAAAATAAGAAAAAAATATTAATATTAATTCAAACAGATTATTGCGTTGAGTCTAGTGGATAATGTTGTATTATAACTTTCTGTGAGCATCTTTCGACTCCTTTTGTTCCTTGATAATATTACGGCAAACAAAACTACCCATAATCCATTTCAAACTGACCAGACCTCGTGCAAATATTTGATCATGACCAATTTAGATAATCTTCCCAAACTCTTAAAATGCCCATTGTTCTCACTGTCCTCGTAATCTCCCTTATCTTCCCCAAAGCACAGTTCGCGACGTTAGCAAAGCAATCAAAGCGAATCTCAGCCAGAAGAAGACGACAGCCTGTCTCACCATCATCGTCATCGAGTAAGTGGCGTAACTTCTTAATGAAATGTCAATAATTACACGGTCTTCGCGTTCCGCCCGACGGAACGTTCGTCGTCGGACAAACAACCTTCTCCCCTTACGCCAAATGGCTTCTTGGGGTGCTTAAGTCGTTGTTTTGAAGGAAAACAGAGAGCGCGAAAAACGAAACATTTTTTTACGTTTTTTTGAAGAAAGTATCTTTTTAAAGGAACTGGGTGCTACGTTGTGATGAAGAGAGACTAGAAAATTCCATTATCGCTAATGTTTGTCTCGTAAAAAACAATGGCACCAGGACGAGTATGTTGCTTTGACGGTGGAAAGAGCAGCTGGAACAGAAGGAAATGGTGATTTTTGAAGTCCACTCCATCAGGTGTTTTCCTGAACGACATGACAAAAGCATCCTACAAATTCATATTTCTGATTTCGTCACGATTGAATCTTATAATGTTTTCTCTATAAATCTTACTACACTACACACGAAACATACATTTTCCAACATAAAAAGCATTACTTTACTGTTAACCTCATTCCATTACGCCATTAGCGCAAACTTTTCTAGTTTATCACGCCCAACCGTAATCATAAAGTAGCAGAAATTATCCCACCGCAAAATATTCATAAATCAGTAGAAGATGCAGAAGGCTAACAAAAAGTTCCAGAGTTCAGCAGAAGCCCACAAAAAAAAACCTTCATCATCCCCACACAACAAAATATGGCCTTCGAAAGGCACTGGCAGCAGTCACACTTTACAACCGACCGGCAGTGGCCGCACTCTATAAAAACTGGCCAGCCCAGGTTGACAAAGTTTTCATATTTTTTACCCGACGAACCTTTTTTTGCCATCGTTTTCCCTCAGTTATGTATAATCATCCCTCCTTCTCTCGTGTTTGTTCAGGACAAGGTGGGTAAAAATCATATTTTTTTCTTTCTTTGAATGACGTAGTCCAACGTCAATTTACTATATTCATCAAATAATATGTTATAATTTTTACATGCTATTCCAGCAAAATTAATTCAAATTGTTAAATTCAAACTTATCCAAGTAATCCGGTTCTACATTTCCATCGACCTTTCCCCCGTACAGTTATTCATTACATCAAAGGTTGCTGCGACCAGCAACACTGCTCCAGCAGCAACATCAACGACAACACGCCAGGGCCAATCCTGTCCCGATGGACGCGATGCGAGGCCCGCGGGTTGCTGCGATGGACCACTGCGAACCACCATAAATTTCCACCCAACAGTGGTGCAATTTTTCCCCCGTTTATTTATTTACGGATAAATTTATCTTAAAAACCGCACTGTTGCATATGTTTTTGCGTGGAAGTTGATCATGTTGCTGTTGTTTTTATAATTGGAAAATTATTTTTACTCGTTTCATTTGAAATAAAGTTCTCTTTATTCATGAAAGTAATATAATTTTAAGTGCTCGATTTCTAACTATTTTGTTTTAAATATTTTCAGTAACAATCTGAAATCTTAATCTGTTTCAATTTATGATAGTTAAAAACACTGTATATTTTTCCTAGAATAATAAAATTAAAAAAAAGTATGGTAGTTTGATATTTGACACCGAATTTGACACGTGAATTAAAATGTTTCGTCAAGGGTTTGAACTGTTTTTTATGTATATTCATTGAGAGATTCTGAAATTACATATTTCAGCAATAATTAACCTAACATTAAAAGTATCTGAACCAAATTTACCAAATTTCTAGATTGCTTAAAAATTATCCCAAAATCAAAGCTAGAAGACTCAAGATGACCGAATTGCCACAATTGCACAATTTTGAACTTATTGCTAAAACATTAGAATAAGTTCAAAATTTGATGAAATCCATAGAAATTGTCGTATTATTAACATAAAATATTCGGTATTAGAATCCGGAATTCTTCAAAAAGTCTGATTGTTTTTCAAGAAATTTGTGTGCAAATTGTTCTCTACCATGGATTGGTTCAATAAATGCTTAATTTTGGGGTAATTTCAAGAATGCTAAAAATTTGATTAATTGCATTTACTTATGAAATTTGATGGATATGTTCATGGATCCATCGAATTTCCGCATATTTCTTGAAAAAAAAAACGTTATTTTTGTAATCCAGAGAAAATTTCTTTTTTCTTGTTTCTTTCGGAGGCTGCATCTCAGCAACCATTGATCAAATCTTGGAAATCTTTGAACCATTTTTTTAGATTTTTTTTAAAATATCTATTCGAAAAAATATGTTTTAGGCATGGTCAAATTGTGTACCTGTAAACAAATTACATCTACATTACATAATAAAGTCATTCAATTCATGAAACTTTTTATTCGTGAATTGGCAACACTGCCAAATGAATTTTGACAAACTTTTAGCATGGCTCAAAAGATGCCATTCAATGTGATGTGATGTGATGTAAACCATTTCCAAAAAAATAAATTTAGCTATATGAACAACTTTGCAACTATGATAAGAAAATACGTTCTTAAGATACAAGTTTATGTGTTTTAGTAGCTTTTTTGTGGACAGCTGTCAAAATTGTATGGTAATTACCTATGGATGAACTCATGATGAAAAATGACTGAATGATGAATGATAAGCACTAATAAAAAAACAAGCTTAAATTTCCTAAAATGTTGCTTATTCATGAGAGGATTAATTTCCTAAAAAAAAGATTTATTGCTTTTACGTTAAAATTTACTCTATTAACGCATTTAAACATTTTCTGTTTTGAATTTTTCAAGTTTCTGAAGAAGTAATGTTGAAAAAACAATAGCAGATTCCTTGCTCGATACTTATTCTCTTCAACAATAGTCAAATTCTGGGCAAGAGTTCAATTTGTTGGGTGGCGACGCGCGGTCAATTATGTGGCATTGTGTGTGAAAAGAAAAAAAATTTATTTCGTGTTTCATCCTGGTTGGCTTGCCCACAAGCAGAAGAAAATCAGTTCAATTTGTTGGGTGGCGACGCGCGGTCAATTATGTGGCATTGTGTGTGAAAAGAAAAGAATTTTATTTCGTGTTTCATCCTGGTTGGCTTGCCCACAAGCAGAAGAAAATCAGTTCAATTTGTTGGGTGGCGACGCGCGGTCAATTATGTGGCATTGTGTGTGAAAAGAAAAGAATTTTATTTCGTGTTTCATCCTGGTTGGCTTGCCCACAAGCAGAAGAAAATCAGTTCAATTTGTTGGGTGGCGACGCGCGGTCAATTATGTGGCATTGTGTGTGAAAAGAAAAGAATTTTATTTCGTGTTTCATCCTGGTTGGCTTGCCCACAAGCAGAAGAAAATCAGTTCAATTTGTTGGGTGGCGACGCGCGGTTAATTATGTGGCATTGTGTGTGAAAAGAAAAGAATTTAATTTCGTGTTTCATCCTGATTGGCTTGCTCAAGTCCTTCCTATATCATCGTTGATCGGGAGGCACGACGTCGAGTGAATTGTTGCATTAAAATAAGTTTAAGTATTACTGTAAATGACTGTAAAAAAGTCCTTCCTATATCATCAATGTCGTCTGGGTAATCGTGATGAAAAATTACATTTATTCAGTATTTAAATACCTGTGCGCGAGTGTTTTGGTGTGCTAATTAGAAAGACCTTCCCATAGCATCGTTGCTCGGAAGGCTCGCCGACGGGTTTGTTATGAAAGTCCTCCCCATAGCGCCGTAGCTCGGGAGGCATCGAAAAGCCAATACCTTATCCTACTAACCCAAAAAAAAATAATCACGTGATGCTTGAAGGAGATGCTGTGGATTCAACGGTCTCAAGCGGTATCAACAAGTATATAGCGAAAAACTATGTGCTTGATGAGTCTGCAACTTCAACTATCGGACTAACATTCCTCCCTTTGTTGAACTGCAGGCTTCTTGGGAGGGCGCCGGTATTGACTAATAAAGTCGGGGTCTTCAGGGGTTAAACAGTGAACGGATGGTTGGCTCCCACTGATCATTTTTGATTCATTGTTTAACTTCAGCTGATCTGTCAATAACGGAGTAGCAGCTCATTGGCAGTCAACCATGCTCATGCTCATGCTCATGCTCATGCTCAACAATAGTCAAATTCTGGGCAAGGTTTTTTTAACCTCTCGGAGAAAAACTTGCTTTCAAATATTTTTGAATGAACGACTGTGAATTTATCAAGTTGAACGTATTAATTTGATTATATCATATATGAATAAATAATAGCAAAAGAGTTTCCGGGAATGCATTCTACAGATTAAATGTCTGAAATACAAAATACAATATAAATTCAATGTCTCTTAAGGTTTATATTTATGAATGAAAGAATGATGCTAAATTCTAGTATTATCAATCGCACGAATAAACCAAAATGAAATAATCCAATGCGATGCATTCCTCCGCAAATCAACCTGAGAAAAATCTCCGTCCCAGGCATTCCGTAACCTCATTTCTTTCAAAGGGAAACATTCCAGAAAGAAATGAATACACCAATGTTAAGTAGGTTGTCGATAACTCGGGGGGGTTACCTTTCAGTCAGTCAGTGCAGCGCAACGCCAACTTGGATCTCCCGGAGTAAAATGTTGAAAATATTTTCAATTCACACAAACACGCACACACATTTTTGCAGCAAACATTTGCATCCCAGTTGGCGGCGAAGAAAAGAGTGGGCGTTTGGGGGGGGGGGTCACTCTCAAATGACGTACCGAGTTTTGTTTTTCCCTCTTGGGGGTTCGTAACTTTTGAACGATCCCCACGACTGGATTTCCTTTTCAAAGAGCACTGAAATTGTGTGTGTGACGAAATGGGGACATATTTGCGCAATGGTATGCATTCTAAATGCTTGGCAAATATCTGCATTTGCAGTCGATGCACACAAGAAGGACTTTGCTTGATGTGAGTGTGATGTGTGTGTTTGAAATGGTTGTTGGTTGAACACACACACACACACGGACTGAGGAAAGCTTTCACCGGCACATATCGGTGAGCTTGAGTTAACAGTTTACTGAACACACGACTCTGTTTTGTTTCTTCTTGGTGCCACATCATTTGCTTTTGACTGGGTTCGAATGTTTGCTGAATGCAATCTGATGCTGGGATATGCGGGTGCTGTTTGTGACGATGACTGCTCTCTGTCAAAGGGAGACGATTCTGGGTTGTTCAGAGGCAAATACTTCGTATTGGTTCGTTAATATAAATAACAAATATAATTTAACAAATTAAATAGAAATTTACAATACACGTCAACCAAAGCTTTTTGCACCTAGATTTTTGTTACACAAATTTCAGTATCTTAAAAACTACGTGAACTATCGATTTCATATTTTTTCATTACCTAAAGTACAGTCTACAAAATTATTTACAACAAAGTTTGACTATTTGTATAGTCAGGTTGATGCAGGATTCGATCTGCAAGTTTGACTTTTTTGGAATAAGAAGACGGCAATTTCCTTTGTTGATGTGCCCCCTGAATTAATAACCCGGGCAGACGGTAATAACAAAATTCATAATATTTCAATAACAAATCCTGTTAAAATAACAAACAGTGTTATTATTTTAACCTGAAGTTCAACTTCAAGAAGAAAAATTAATAACAGTTTCTGATAAAATAACAATATTTGGTATTGAAGTGATATTATATTGAAAATGTTTAATAACACGCCAATAAGAGGAAATGTTATACATTTCAAAACTCTCCTAATAACAAAATTTGTTATTCGTTCGGTATACTGACTTAGAAATAAAATTACCACAAATCGCACAAATGGAAAAGTTTCTAAGTGTCCATAACACAATCTGTTATTATTTTTTCTTTTGTTAAATATGTTTAGATCTTTGGGATAATTTTGTCTAATTTCGTCGGGGTCAATATTTTGGCCATGAAATGGGGTCCTTAAGCTAAAATTATTCTAAAAAGTTGAAATATTGGAAGTTGATTTTTAAATTATTTGATATACCCCTAAGGGACTTTGCTAAAATTGGCTAGAACTATGGGATAATTTTGACCAATTTCGTCGGGGTCATTATTTTGGCCATGAAATGGGGTCCTTAAGCTAAAATTATTCTAAAAAGTTGAAATTTTGAAAGTTGATTTTTTAATTATTTGATATACCCCTAAAGGACTTAGTTTAAAATGGTTAGAACTATGGGATAATTTTGACCAATTTCGTCAGGGTCATTATTTTGGCCATGAAATGGGGTCCTTAAGCTAAAATTATTCTAAAAGTTGAAATTTTGAAAGTTGATTTTTTAATTATTTGATATACCCCTAAGGGACTTTGTTAAAATTGGCTAGAACTATGGGATAATTTTTACCAATTTCATCGGGATCATTATTTTGGTCATGAAATGGGGTCCTTAAGCTAAAATTATTCTAAAAAGTTGAAATTTTGAAAGTTGATTTTTTTAATTATTTGATATATCCCCTAAAGGACTTAGTTTAAAATGGTTAGAACTATGGGATAATTTTGACCAATTTCGTCGGGGTCATTATTTTGGCCATGAAATGGGGTCCTTAAGCTAAAATTATTATAAAAAGTTGAAATTTTGAAAGTTGATTTTTTTAATTATTTGATATACCCCCTAAGGGATTTTACTAAAATTGGCTAGAACTATGGGATAATTTTGACCAATTTCGTCGGGGTCATTATTTTGGCCATGAAATGGGGTCCTTAAGCTAAAATTATTATAAAAAGTTGAAATTTTGAAAGTTGATTTTTTTAATTATTTGATATATCCCCTAAAGGACTTAGTTTAAAATGGTTAGAACTATGGGATAATTTTGACCAATTTCGTCGGGGTCATTATTTTGGCCATGAAATGGGGTCCTTAAGCTAAAATTATTCTAAAAAGTTGAAATTTTGAAAGTTGATTTTTTTAATTATTTGATATACCCCCTAAGGGATTTTACTAAAATTGGCTAGAACTATGAAATAATTTTGACCAATTTCATCGGGGTCATTATTTCACCATGAAATGGGGTTTCAAGCTAAAATTAATCCGATAAATTAACTTTTGAGAGTTCTTTTTTTTTATTTTGTTATATTCGCTAACGGAATTGATTTATTTATTGAGAATTTTTGAAGTGTGAATAACAAAAACTGTTATTATTTTCACAGAGCCAGGAAGTCGGAGCTGACGTTGAAGTTCGAGCTGGAGTGTGACCTCGGAGACTGCATCGGATTCATCTAATTTTCAGCAGCTTTTACTTGGAGTCGGAATCTGTGAAGTCGGGTATTTTGGAGAGCTAAAGTCGTCGTTGACGTCATATCCTGCATCCAGTGTCGGAGTTGTCTTCAAAGTATGGATTCAAAGTCGCTTGGAGGTACCCGACTCTACAGCCCTGACTAGTACAGAGGAGTTATGGCAACTGCAGGTTTATTTGCAAATTATAAATAAACCAAAACAATAACTTTTTTGTTATGGAGACATACCAGTGCAATAACATTTTTGTTATTATGCTGCTCCACCTCTCCGCACAAAATAACAAATCTTGTTATTCCTTCATGATTCCTTCTGTGTTATTGGTTTGTTATTGCAATAACAACATAATAACAGTTTAAGTTATTCTTCGAACAAATCTTTGTTATTGATTTTTGTTATTTTAACAACTAATCCGATCATCCCAATAACATATTTCGATCTTCTCACAATATCAAAAACTGACCTTCCCAAGTTATTTCCGTCTGCTCGGGAATTGTATTTTTTGAAATATATTTTTTTCTGATTTTCAAACAAAGCCAGTATTTCAAATTTATAGATTTTAAATGAAATTATTTGCAAAACTGTATGTTTTATAAACCAATTCCTTGTGAACTTAAACTAAAAACAAAAAATTTAATTAAATTATTCAGGATTTTTCTGCCCGAAATAATAAAACACATTATTTTTATTTGGTTGGCCCTTGCCAAGTTAGGGTGGTTTAACAATTTCAATTTTTGAAAACACAGCTTTAATTTTGTTTTCTCAAAAATCATAACTTGACATTATAGGTTAAAATGTAAATCTATTGTGGCTGTTTTAAAAGCAAATGAAAGTTAAAATTTTTGGCTTTTTGGGAAAATAGTTTAAAGACCAAACAATCTAACTCACATAAGAAAAAGTATGAATTTGTAGAATGTTGTTTTCTGAATATACTTAAATCAACTTCCTGTTGGAGCACAATATTTTTCTGGTTGGTTTCGGTTAGAACAGACTCAGGCCAACAAAATGTGTACATCCATTTCCAAATTTAAAAGCTTTAAGGGTTTTAAAAACTGCTGTCCCTATTCAGACTGTAGTGACGATTCACCCCAGATTACGGTATTAAGAGACACCTGGTCAAATGTTATCAAAGACAAAACAAATACTCACTTTTGTCAGCGATAGAATGGAGAAAGAAACCATTGTAAGGCCGTTTCAAATATTTTTTAAGTTCAAATTTTTCAAAGTTCAACCCCCCTCCCTTAAAATCGGTTCGAAAGGGGGGCAAAACAAATATTTCTTCAAAAAACTTCAAAATTTTAAAGGAAATAGAAGTCTAACCAACTGAAAACAATTAGAAATGCATTTTCCTGCGTTTAAATCATATTTAGCATGTCTGGAATCGATAAAAAATATTTTCAATTTTTGTAGAATTCCAATGTACAGCACCGCAAAAAGTTTTGTTTTCGGCGAAAAAAAAATCTCTTTAATACTTGGATATTTTAAAAACTAATGATTTCAAAACAACTGGGCAGGCGTAAAATGCATTTTAAAACAATTTTTTTCATTGACATGTTAAGACCATGGTTTAATGTTTCAATTTTAATATTTTTTTGTCCCCCTTCCCCCCACCCCGACCAGAGTCGAGGGACATAAACTTCAAAAAATATTTGGAACGGCCTAAATTGATTCTGATTCTCCACACCAGCAAAATTCAAAGAACCATACTTTCCCAATATGATTCTTAATAATGCCTACCAACTTTTTGAGAGAACTAAGGTGCCAGTTTCTCGAATAGCTGTACATTTTTCCCATTTCAGAGGACGTCGAGTGTACTTTTACGTAAACTCCATGCTTGGTATAAGCCCTAACAGATCAGTTTTGAAGTCGTTAAAAATGGAAACCTATTGTTCTGTATGAGCTGGCAAAATTTTAAAAGCATGCTGAATACTAAAGCACTTTGCGTGATGCTTCGTGAACTATGAAAATGGGATTCCGATTTGTTTTCACAATTCGCGAGGAGATTATTTCAAGGACATTTTGGTGGGACGGTTCTGAAAATTTTGCATGACGATAGTCAAGAGAGCTTTGTGTGGCACAGCATGTTTTCAATAAATTCTGTTCAGCATTCCATCATAGATTCTGAACCAGGTAATAGACAGAACAATGATTTCCCGTTGTGGAGACCAGATTTATTTTTTTAAATGTCTGATGAAATAACTGGCTTTTATCTCGTTGGAACGTTGGGGTGAAAATAAAAATATTGCAGCAACTAAGGCAGAACCATGGCTAGTCAAAAGCTTTGTAGAATGATATGTATGCAGCCTTTTTAAGGAGATTTGTAGTACTCATGATTGTTTAGTAAGTGCCATAGCCCAATGCTGTTCTGTAGTATTTTTTAAATGTAATATTAATATAAATATTATTAACATTGCATTCTTTTGCAAACTTCATTGATATGCAAAACTCAAAATCCTTCCCTGAGTTTCCAGCTGACCAATCAAAGACCAGCAAACCAAAAGTGCAAAAGAAAACGTGTCATCACGTCCCAAAAACAAGGAAGTAATCCGTAACGTCACACCAGCAATTTTCATCATCCTTCCAAGATATCAGCTGCAATGTACTACTATGCAGCATGGCATAAAGTTCGTGTCACCAGAGTTGGAACCAAATTTCGTGCCCCTTGAAGAAATATTTCCTTGCACCGATGCTGCAGAGAAAAAAAAATGATAGACTCAAATTGCAACGCCTTCCGGTTGCCTGGACCATTGACTAAAGTGGGTGTTTCTCTTTCATTACAATCAACCTCAATCGACTGGGATCAGGATTCAGGGCACACATGATTTACGGGGGTGCATCGAAGCCATCTTGAAGGCAAGAAATAACATGTCTTAAGGGGGCACCCCAAGAACTTTATGATGATTTTGTGCAGGACTCCATTGTTCAATACTTGGTCACAGGCTGAGGTTTGATCCCAGTTTCCGGAAATAGATCCAGGAAGCCTCCCGGCAAACACTCGACCTCACAATTGCTTCCACTTCTCTATTGAACAGAACTTGGAGAACAACAACAACAGGTGCTAATACCGGTTTGAAAGGAATCATGGCTCACCTACGATGGAAAGAGCTTTGTTCGGAGAAAATGAAGTTTATTGAATTATGGGAATCCTTAATTGAGCAGGAGGCATCCATTGTTGCAATCCCTGGACGAACAATAGACATGGCTGAAAAGCACTTATTGGTACTATTGTATGTGTGACCGTTGGCTTTATTGAAACGAAGCTTAATTTGGTTAATACCACGTAATTTTCTTTATATAATGCTAATCAATACCATATAGCCTGCTTTAGACTTTAACTCCACTCAAAGTGGCAAACCAAACCAATTTTCCACGCCACAACTCACAGTCTCGTAGGCCAGCTGAAACGGTAATTGTCTCGCCGCGATTGATTGAATTACGGATTAGATAAACTCAATAAAGTTTGCCTTGTTATTCGTGGCTCGATTCGCGAGACCACCACCCAAAATCCGGGAAGGAGAAGGTGGAAAATTTGATTCTCATCGACTTTTCATTACCACCCCCTCGGCTGGATTGGAGTTTTCCGGAAGAAAATTGTTCCCGCAAGTTACCACCCCACGGTGGGAATTCTTATCACAGCGAGGATTTTACTGTTTGCCACCGTCGACGACACGGGAATTAACGAGCTTTTTCTTTTGCGGCACATCGAAGATTACCCTCCCTGACCGAAAAGAGGGTTTTTGGGGAATGACGGTACTGTGAAAAGCTTTTTTTTAAATAAATACTTTTGTACTGAGGACTCTACTTCAAAAGTTGCAGTCTATTTCGAAATTAAGATGTTTTTCTTAAATTTAGATTTAAATTTTTTGTTCAACTATGTTCAAAAATAACCTGTGACAAAATAAGTATTATTTTTTTAAATAAAGGTCATATAAATGTCATCCCATAGCTTATAGGACCTTCAAACAACATCTAGAAAAAAAACATTTTTTAACGAGCTGTTTAAAACAATTGAAAAAACTTATAAAGACTTTTTTACGTATCTGTCTTTAAACCGCTTACTTTTCCTCGCTACAGGAACATATTTTTAAGCTTCATTTGAGAACAGAAAAGCTAAGCTGAAAGTATCAGAGTAACCACTCTACTAAAATTCCCAACTTTTTCAGAAACTCAAATAATAGCCATTTCTTATTTTCAAAATGATTCCAAACAAAAACTCATTATTAAAATGTAAATATCATCAATCAAAGAGAAACTAAAAATAAAAGAAACATGAGCACAAATTACATAAACAAAAAAAACTTCTATTTTGATTCAGGGCAGATACGAAAACAATAATTCGTTGAAAAATAACTGAATGCTTAACAATACTATACAAATCAAACAATGCTTAAAACATGTTACTGCTATTATTCTTTCAAAGATTTTAAAAATAATATCCAAGAATTCGATAATTTTTTTTAGATTCCCATTTAAATCTTGTAAATTTTGATTATGAATCTTCGAATCAATGATGATTATTCTTGTTGTCAGTATTTATTTTTTTTTTCAATTAAAAATTCAGTTTGATGAGATTCCATTTTATATAACTTATCTTATTCAAAATGTTTGTCATTTAGCATATTTCCAATAAATTAAATCAAATTTTCTTGGTTTTATTGTATTGCAATGTCAATATTTTTTTATGTTTTCAAAACGTAAAATAGTGTTTATTCAGAACAATCAACGATTAGATTTTGTTCGATATTTAAGTTTTTCGATAACTGAAAATCAAGACTTATCTTAAGAAATTCACCCATACTCACAAAACAGTTCAATGAAACAATTGAAAAAAAAAGAATATTTAAAATATCAATATTTTTAATTTGATTGCAAAATTCAATTTAGACTCTTTTTAATTAATTATTCAATGTTACAAAAGGTAACAGAATCACACCTCTACGCTTGCCTACATTTTTATATATTTATTTAATCATACTTTTTGACAAAAAATCACAAATTCCCGATTTTTGCCCGATTCTTGGCGGATTTTGACTTTTCCCGACTTTCTCAATTTTCAAACTTAAGTGGACACCCAGTTTTCCACTAGAAAAAGATAAAATTAGTTTGTAAATTATTCATGTTATGTGTTTCTGAAACTCAAATCGAAAAAATCATCTAATTTATATGCATTTTTAGATGGAAAAAAATGCATATGAAAAGTGAAAACTCGTGATTCGTGCTTCGAATTTAGTTAAAAATACAATATAGATTGATATTTGTATCAACAAAACTGGTAAACGAAAATGTCAAACATATGGAAATTTTCCCTTAAATGCTCTACAGATAAAAAAAACAAAAACTCAAGCTAAAAATAGTGCTTAAAGACAGAGCGTCCTATTTCCCGTCCCGGGAAAAAAAATTCCAGGGAATTCCTGGGAAGTGTACATTTTCCTTTTTTTTTGGCACCAATGTTGTGAAATTATACAAAAACTAATAATTTCAATCTACTATTCATATTTAACTAATAGGCTTGTCTGTTAATTTTAGGTTAAGGTTTAATTCAGATTATAATTATTTCTGAAGCCTTCAACGAATATTAACTACAGTCGACTCTCTGGCTGTCGATCTTCTCGATATCAATAATTCTCCATCTATTGATGAATTCTTCAGTCCCTTTATTCTGCATACTTCAATTATCTTCATTCCTCGATATTTTCCCTTGCTTGAAGGATCTCTTCCTCGACGGTCCCTTGGATTCTTCATTTGAAAATTCGATATTCACCCCTTCCGGCCAAGACAAAAATTAAGATTTGTTTAACCATGACCGAATTTAATAAAAATTGAATTGATATATATATTTTTTTTTCAAAGAGGGATGCTCGAGCAGAATTTATTTAAAAGTATCTGAGAAATTACTGTTTTAAGTTATAAATTTATGAAGCACGTGAACTACCAAGGGAGTCAAATATGAAATATGAAAAAATCGGTTTATTTCAACCACTTTTACTTATTTATTACTTTGAGCTGTGATTTCATGAAATAGTGTTTCAAGTTAAATAGTGCCAGAAAGAAGACTTTACGGCAAATTCAATGATTTTCTATTCATTTTCAAGTTGAAAATACTTGTTCCGAAATAAGTTATTTGCCGCGAAAAACATTATTTTACATGACTTTTTTCCATTTCAACTTTAAACTGATACAAATTTAAAAGCAATTTTATTGTTGTGGAGCATAGATTTTCACTTTCCAATCACATAAAAAAATACTTCTCTACAAAAAAATACTAACAATATTTTTTTGAATTGATACGATTTGAAAGACAGCATACAAAATTAGAAAATTTATTTATTTTCTAAACGTTGCTTGACTTTTTACAAGCAGTCAAGTCATTAATTGATCCTCACACTCATTTTGACCATTGAAGTTGCTATTCCATATAATTCTGATGCAAAATATTAATCAGAAACATGATCAGAATAACTTACGTTACATTTCAAATTTCCCAGGAATTCTCGGGAAATTTGTTGAAAATTTCCCGTTTCCTGGGATATTTTTATCCTCGGGATATTGGACGCTCTACTTAAAGATAAAATAAACTTTATCAAGTCAACAAAAATGCACTTAAAAATCTTTAAAAAATAATCTTCATACGACATTGCATACTTATTAGCTCGTGTCAAAATAAAAAGAAAGTTTCTCAGATCAAAAAGTATATGAAGTATCCCGAAAGAGTACTAATCGTTGGGCCTCCAGCCAAAATTTTTGGTTGAAAACTGGCTTTCCGGTTGCAGGAACAAGTTTAAATGGGTTTTATCCCGTAAAAAGTTATTTTTTCACATATGTCATTTTTTCAGGCATATTTGCCACCAATGCGATTATAATCAACACCAGTGGCAGATAGGCCCGATCTTTGTGCAACTTTTGATGTGTATAACATTGAACTTGGGTCTCGTGGCGCAGGGGTAGCGGCTTCGGCTGCCGATCCCGATGATGCTATGAGACGCGGGTTCGATTCCCGCCTTATCCACTGAGCTTCTATCGGATGGTGAAGTAAAACGTCAGAAATCCCACGTTAGAGGAAGGCCATGCCCCGGGGGGCGTAGTGCCAATAGTTTCGTTTTTTACATTGAACTTATGAGCTTGGCAAAATTTGCCTTAATTGAAATTTCAAACGGAACTGAAAAAAAAATAAAAAATATAGAAAAGTTATTTTTTCTTAAACAAAACACCCATTTCAAGCACCGTGTCCCTATTAATGGAAGCTACATCCAACCAGCTATAGGAAATATGCAGTGTCAACATCTTTATTACCAAACTCCCATAAACTAGCTCGCGGCTTCGATCGAATTGTCCTTCTGTTTTGTTGGGAAAGTAGGGCTGGTCAGTAACGCCTAAAGATAGGCCATAACTGAAGTGACCAAATAATGCACTATAAAACCGAGATGCCTGATTTGGAATATGGCGGCAGCTTTAAGGGTGCTGCTTTATTAGGGCTATGATGACCAATGGCTAGTTTTTGTTACCCGGAAGAGTCGTCAAACCGGATGAGATTGGAGCGGTTTATTGCATACTTTCAGGAGGTTTGATTATTTGCTGTCAGAGAAAAAACTTTATTTAGTGGATCCCTAATTTTCAAATTTTCTGTTGATTTTCAAGCTGATTTCCATCCCAAAACCAGACGAATAAATGAATGCACATACATTTTCCCATCCGCCCAAATGATTACATTCGTGAATGAGTCCATCAAGTGATACTCAAAGCAGCAACAAAAAAAAATCTCTTTTTCCAAATCTCTCGAGAGGCGTGCGCAAATGTGCATATTTCTCCAGCATGATTTCCATAATGCCCGGGCGATGAGCTTCATACCAGCATCATCATCAACAGTTTTCAACGTACATTTTTATGAACGTTAAACATATGCACATTACCGTGGAGAATTCACCCCAACATCAGCTGCGAGCTGCAGAGAGTGAAATGTACGATGCTTTCAGCGAAATCGACCAATTTTGAATCGCGAGCGCAAATCATTGGGAACGATTTCAGGTGATCAGCGCAGATCAGATCAGATCACGCAGTCCAGGCTCGAGGGACAAATTTTGGGGAACGACTAATGGGCGATTGTGCGTCGACGATGGTGATGATGGTTCAATTTGGACAAAACGCGCAAATTGAAAGTGCTCACGGCCATTGTCGTTTTTTTACGTGGGAACGAAATTGATGCTGCTATCAGCGTCAATTTTGAGGGGAACATTTGGGAAGTGCAATACAATAAGTTTCAATTTGACTGAGCTGAGTGTGGGTTGTTTGAATAAGCTCATGGGAATTGGTATGTGATTGAGAGAAGTGTTTCATACTTTTCCGAAATTCATTTAAAATATAGCTGTATTTTTTTTTAAGTTGTCGAATTTGTTTCCACTAAGAAATGTTTGCCCTTGTATTAAATGAATTTATTACCCCCAGTCTGTCAGAAACTGAAAACTTTTCACCGGGAAATCTCCCACGCCAGGAAATCTGCCTGTCTAATCTCCCCCCGTTGCGTCCGGATGAGGATGAACGCTTTGGCTAATCGGGATCACAATAAATTGTAAATTATGGCCAATTCCGTAAGCCGGAACCGGACGGATTTCGGTGGATTGAATTAAGATTTTGACAGGGTGTTAAGGTGAAGACATGAGTTATTGCTTGCTTTTTTATCCAACGGGTGCCTCGTGCTAATTCAAATACCTGATTAAGCCATTAAAAGCTGCTCACTTTTTTGTTTGGTTTGATACGACCGTCACGGAATGGTGTTTCACCGGTTTCAAGTTCACACTCCAATTAACTATTTGTCACGCACCTTTGTGCGAGCTTGTTTTTCCAATAAAAAAACGGCCATCAAATTAATTATGTACTGGGAGAACGGTCAAACGAACGCGCCAGAACCGGAAACACTTTCATTACGTTTTAATCACTTTCGGGTCAAAGCGTGTGCCTAAGCGCGTGCAGCACGAAAATCCGTTTTCCCTCCAATTCGATGATGTTATCACATGTTTTCTTCGGTTTAGAAAAAGTTCATCCTCGCGTGCGAAACCGAATCAAATCGTTGTTTGCCTTGTACAAACCGTACGCCAAAGCCATGTAATTCCGTCCAATCCATTAATCTTGACGCCACCGCCGCGCGTTGGTCAGTTCGTCTGAATAAACATGTCGGAGTTTGTCGGAATTAACACATCGCTGGCTTCAGTGCGGCGGCCACGGAACGGATTGACATGTGTCCCTGTCTCCCGGGAAGTGACACCAGCTCGTCTCGTTGACTAATTTATGGAGCGTCTAATTGGAAGCCACCGCTACTCCGACCGCTGCAGCAGCCAATGTCGATCTTAATAAAAGTCATTTTTCACGCGCGCGGAGAACGAAATTCCTGCGAGCGATCCTCGATTCGAGCTAATTCTGCCTGATGGTGATGGATTGAGTCTGTCGGCTGAACGGTCATTGAGTCGGGGACAAGGAATAGATTGAAGATTAGAATTTTGGCGCCAGGATTAGACGGGATGCTGCTTTGATGGAATTAAAGGGTAATTTGTAACTTTAAACTTTGTCTGAGCATCTGATAATCTTTAAATCGTCGTCATCATGCTATCTTGCTGCACGTGCGTTTTAGGCTTAATTTAGATAATATGCCATTTTTGCAGCTTCCAGTTTCTCTCCTTTTGACCTTCACAGATTGCTATATCTCTGGATTTTTTTTTTGGAAAAGCTTCAAATTTTGAGCCCAAGCAGTTTATGGCGCATGTTTTCGAATGGCTTTTTGTTTGAAACTGAATTCTTTTAATTTGACAATGTTATCTGTAAATTGTCCAAAAATACCTCTAAAAATGGCTTTAACCACATTAACCGGTCGAAAATTGTGAATCGAAAAATGAAATGTTCGTCTCCAACTACTCAGCTACAAATCTCAAATATTAAAATTGTGGGTTTTACGAGCGGTTTTCCAATGATGGAAGAAACAAATTTTTAAGAGCGGACATCGCACAAGTATTTCAGAAAAAGAGCTCTCAAAAATTAGTCTTTGAGTTCCGGGTTTCGGGCCAAAATTCAATCGGAAGAGCGCATCAAAACCTTAAACTTAGTAATAGGATTTTTTTTCTGGGACGATTCCCCGCCGTGTACGATTTTTTTTAAAGATTTCTGAGAAAAGCTTTTTTCCAAAAGCAAACCTTAAACCTTTCTTTTGCAAGAAAGGCAAAACATAAAATTTCCGTGCAATGTTGAAACTCTTCATACGGAACGAAGTTTCGATCAAATCATGCTATTTAGAAGCAGAAATTGAGTTAAGTTGCCAAAAGTAATTTTGGTTAAAGGCCTTTTCGTCCTTTTTGCATGCTTGTCTACTGTTTACATTTTTGCTCATTACTTGACACTTCTAGAGAGCTAATATCGAAAGGCGAGATGTTTTTCTGGGTGTTCAAATCGGGCAACAAAATCTCACCAAAAAAGGTTAAGAACCACTTTTAAATCATTTTGAACAAAACACGAGATTATAAACTTGACTAATCTTGTGGAACTTTTGATTAGATAATAATTATTACAAACAACTGTTTATCGAAACTTGTCAACTAGACTGTTTCGTTCAACAGTATTTAAAAGTGATTTTAATATTATTTTAAGATCATTTAGTTAGATACGATACCTGATTTGACAGCTGATTGAAAACCCCAGAGTAACAAAATGTAACCAAACTTAGGAACAAAGTACAGGATGGTCACTGGTCAGCCAAATTAAACTTGTTTTTTGCAATTCCGTCGTGAAATTACTTGCTTTTCCTGTCATTCTTGAACGACGAAATAGCCTACTTTTCTGTACCAAAAATAACAGAATCGAATAGCAACACTTTTCAAAATAAATGCTGAAAAGTTCTACTTTTAAGCACTCAAATGGATGCCGAAAAGTTGAACTTTTCAGCACTTGTTTCGAAAAGATACACTTTTCAACATTTTTTTTGATTTAAACGATTTATTGACAAAATACATGAAAATTTGACATAAAATTTCACTCAGTGTGTGTTTTTTGGAATTGCAAAAAATGTTGTATGGAACTCGTTGCAAAACTTGATTTTTTCAGCACTCTCCGTATCTATCCAACTCGGTGAACCTCGTTGGATAAATGTTCGACTCGTGCTGAAAAAATCCTCTTTTTGCAACATGTTGCATAAACTACTATTTTGTATTGTTTACATTGTGACCTCTTGTTTTTGTAATTGTTTGCTCTACAACTTTGTAGAAAATTTGCTACACTCTAAAAAATAACCCTGCAGAGTTACAAAAAACACAAAATTTAATCAGTTTAAGTCATTTTAAATTCGAAAAGAATATACCAAATAATAAAAAAGACGTCTTTTTTCGAATGTTCGAAAATGGAAGGGGTCGTACCGTCCCTCCGTCACGAGATATCGAAAAATGGAGCTTTGATTCGTGATCAGGGACAAAATTACTCCTCTTGTTTGTTGGAGAAGAATTAGGGGATGGTGGGGCTAGACGACCATATGGGGCAAGAGGAACAATCGTTCGTACGGCCGTAATTTTTAAAATTTTGATTATTTGCTGTATGAGGAATTGTTGCTAGCAATGTATTTAGCTGATCCTACTAACACATAACTACCAAAACGACGTAAACGCCACGGGGCATAAGATTTAATGAAGTTTTTTCAAAACCTTTGTTTTCTTATAATATTTGAAAAGTACAATCAGTAGTGTCCCTACCAGTAACTTGCCTTTATTATAAAGTTTGATTTAACTTTTGGTTATTTTTGTTGAGAGCTTTTAATAAATCTTGTTCAGGTGGGGCAAGTGTATCATATGAATTTTTAAAGAAATAAATACATCAAAGTACTTAAAAACTGATAATCAATCGTAAAAAAAATGTACATGCAAAATAAAGTGATACAATGAAAATTTACTTTTAATCATCTAAGTATTTTTTCCTTTCGTAAAAACTTTCATTTATTAGTGAAATATTATTATTTAATCTAAAAATGAAAGAAACGTTTCAAGTACATTCTAATCGGTTATATCTCACTTAGATATAGAGCAGTTCAATTGTTAGCAAGTTTACATCTTGTTTAATACATTGTTCCTCTTGCCCCACTTGTTGTGTAGAACGTACGGGAAATCAAAAAAAAATTAAATTAAGTTTTTACATTAAAAAACAGGATTTTTTTTAAACTTGATCTATCAAAGTCTTAGTCAAAACCTGGAATAAGATGATTATAAAATATCCGACAGATTTTATTACGTTTTTAATTGGTTATAACGAGCATTTCCTTAGCTTGTTACACTTGCCCCACTTTCCCCTACTAACGGACAGCTGTCAAAACTCTATGAAAATTTGTTCGAACGAAACAATGATGCAAAATGACTTCCTAGGTCATAGAGAAAGTAGGTACAGCAAAGTTAAAAGAAATGTTCTTAGTCTCAGGGAATTGCTCAATTATTGATTTTTTCACAAATAATGAAATTCCTAGATGTTTTATTTTTTTTTATTTTGTTTGGTTTTGGGGTTGGGTGAGATTGAGTCATACGAAAATGCTGAGTTTTGTATGACCCAATCTGACCTCCCAGATCCAATGTCACCCCTGATGACGGTAATAAAAGTAATCACTTTTTTCGATGATATTTTAAATTTAAAAATATTATAAATGTACTCTGAACAAGAAAAAACATTTTGAATGTAAAATGTAATTAAAAATAACTTTAAACTTTTTGCCTTCCTCACTTTACTGAGGAAAGGCTATAAAATCACTCGAAAAATGAACTTCTTAATTTGACCTCGTAGACCCACCTTCACGTATACCTATCGACTCAAAATCATGTTCTGAGCAAATGTCTGTGTGGATGTGTGTAGGTGGGTGGACAAAAAAATTGTCACTCGATTATCTCCGGACTGGATCAACGGATTTTGACCGTATTAGTCTCATTCGATCCGTCTTGGGGTCCTATAGGTCTCTATTTAAAATCAGCAAGTTTAGTTAAGTACTTCAAAAGTTATGCTAAAAAACGATTTTGGCGTATGTTCGGAAGATTGTAAAAAGGGTGGTTTTTGTAAGAAACCCTGTCATGTTATACATTTTCAGAAAGGTATTAAAAAGACCTTTTCAATGAGCCCAAAACATTGAAGATCTGATAACCCTATCAAAAGTTATTAGCACTTAAGTGTTATTTATACACTTTTTGGAGGCCGGATCTTAGATATTTCAATGAAAATGATGTCCGGGTCCATCATGCGACCCATCGTTAGTTAGATAATCGAAAGACATTTCAAATGAGCCTAAAACATCAAGGATCCAACAACCCTATTAAATATTAAAAGTTATTGGAACTTAAGTGTTATTTATACACTTTTTAGAGGTTGGATTTCAGATATTGTGATAAAAATATTGTCTGGATCTTCCATGCGAACTATCGTTGGATAGGTTTTTTTTATCAGACCTTGCCGATGAGCCAGAAATATTGATGGTCTGCGAACCATATCAAAAGAAATGAGTAATAAAGTTGATTTGTAAAACATGTTAAGGGGGAATGTTGCTATTTTTACTGAATGTATTGACTTTATGATTATGAGGAAGGCACCAACCACCTAAAGGTGGATTAAGTAACGTTTTTTTGATAAAATGCACCTTATTAAATTCTCATTTGAAAAGACCGAGAAATAATATTTCTTGAATTAAATTTCGTTGCACATCCCAATAAATCAAACATTCCAACTTTTTCCAATTTTCATAGAAATAAAACTGTAGAGATCTTTCTACAGAGCTATTTTGAAAGATGTTATAGTTTTGCCTTAAAAACATTGAAAATTTTACATACGGTTGTTTTCAAACCATTGAAAAATTTCGAAATTGTATGGAAATTGGAAGAGATATGCCAAATTTAAATTGTTTGAAGATAATTTTCTGGCTCTTAATTATTTTTTTATAGGACAGTTCTTCTCTATTGCTCAAAAGAAATATTTTCGGCCTCCTAAAACAAGTGTTTTCAAAAAAGAGTCCAAAAATAACTTGAACAAAATCTGAAAATATCTAATTTGATAATTTGTAGTAATGTTAATAATCTTCTGAAAATTGTTCGCTTCCTGTGGGAACGCATAGTCCGTGTTTTCGTGTCAATTTTCGTTTCTTTTGTGTCACTCTTTTATTTCAAATGCTAAGATATTAATATAAAGCTTCACATTAGGATTTTTTCATTTTTTTAACTTGCATGAAATTTCATCTAAAAAATGTTTATCTCGTTTTTTTTGAAAAAAAAAATAATATTAATGAGTTATCTGAATTCAAAAGTTTATTTTTTTAATATACTATTTTTTTGAATTTCAAAAACAGATTTTTAAACAAAATATACGCCATATACGGTCTTGAAAAATTAATAAAACTTTCTTTTTTTTTGTAATTTGTAATCTGATTGTACGTATGCAACGAAAGCCAACTGAAAGTAATCAAAAACCTATTTATAAAAGTAAAATAAATCCATATAAAAAGCAATATTTCAAAAGGGTATACATAATTTGACTGCTCTCTGAACTCAACAACCACCTTATAAACGATGTTACATCAAACCGAAACGATGCACACTTTCGTTGTAAATTGAAATCGTTAGTTTAATAATGGATCAAATTGCATCCCATTAGCATAATGTTTCACTCACTCTCTCCACCGAGAGTGTTTGAGCTTTCCAAACTTGTTCCGAGAGTGTGCAATTTTGCAGCTCAACAGGGTGGTAGCAACAGCAGCAACTACTAATGGGAATGCAACTCGATACAATTTAATTTTGTTGGTGCCAATTATTTACGGTGTCCTGAGCTGAGCTGGAAGTGCTCGCTGTGTACGGAATTATAATGGCCCTGCCGACTATGGCATAATTTCGGATTAGATTGATGACCGTGCTTTTTTGGACGAAAACGATTCATAAAATTCAACTTTGCACCAAAAGCGATTTCGTTAGATCTTTCACCCATAGAAAGCATAAAGTGCTGATGATGGCTAAATAATTCTCTCTCGACGGGGAGGTTTTACAACAGAGACATCAGTTACAGATCTTCTCTAGTTCTTCACTTTCAAAGGACCCCAGACCAGTTGGTCCATTCGCCAGCAATCTGTAGCAGCAACAGCAGCAGCAGCAGCAAAAACGAGGAAGCCAACGCACACACATAAGACAACATAATTTTGTGTCACATTTTCATGCAAATTGACGACATGGGAGACACTTCTTGGAAAAGCCATAAAATTTTCGCCCAACTTTGGCGTGTAGCGAAAGTTACTTCCTCGACGACGACGAGCTGGGAAAATGGAAATTCTTTCCCCACTTCAGAAGTTTCTCGCTCGTTCCAGCTTAGTCAAAGGAGAGACACTTTGATAAAAGTATTAAAATTCTTTGGAGAAAATTGATTACGCATCAGTTTCACACCATCTTCCAGAGACTACATCTTCGTTTTTTTTTGTCTCCGGGGTTGAGCAAGCTAACTGGAAAAGGTGACTTACTAGAAAGTGGCGAGAAAAGCAAAGTTTTGAGAAGCGATAGAAAAACTGTGAAAAATAGTTTTACATGCAATCTACGTGTGTTGATGACGATGACGAAGGTCGGGGAAAAGGGCAAGTTTTGGTCCTTTGTGGGGGAGTTTTCTTTATTACTTTATAACTTGTTCGTGAAAACATTTTCAATTTTCCGGGCTGGAATTTCGCCACTGTTTTTGCTAAAAAGTTGCGGCAAAGTGAATTTGATGTAATGAGGTGCTGGAAACTATTTTGGGTGAGAACGTGCCATGTGATTTTGTGAATGAATAATTCGTAGTAAATTATTAGACAATAAAAATAAAATAAACATCAACCCACACCAACCAAAAGAATCCCACCACTTAACACGTTGCTTAGCAAGTCTCAATTTACGTTCATCAACCAACTTCACCAAGGACCTCTTTGCGAGTTTAGCCCCAGGTACACGAAGGTCCTGACTTGCTGTTGTTGTTGTTGTTCGGAGAAGTTCACCACTTGAGCCCGGTTGGAAAACGAGCAATAATCCCCTCAAATTAGCTTTCAATGTGTTGCTGCTGCTGCTCCTCCATATTTGCCAGCCAGGAAAAGGTAACATTTTACAGCGCAAAACTCAGGTGTGCGAGGAAAACCTTGCCCACTTGACTTATTACGGTGGCGTGGGGGAGGACGACGAGGGTCCTCGAATGGTACGCGCAGAACCCGCTAAACTGGGAACATGCTGCAAACAAGCATCACGAACAACGTTTCCAAATCGAATTAGCATCAATTGAGAGCGAGAGCATAAAGCGCTTATGATTGTATACACCTTCATCATCGCGTCATCGAGCTTATGTTTTTGTGGGACTGGGATGTGAAACACACTTGAGGAGGGACTTTTTAGCGGGAACTCACGAAGAGGGCTGTTGACTTTTGTTTTTGAATTTCTTTAGAACAGCAAAAATGTGAATTAATTTGCAAGGATTGTTTGCTGTTGGATGTTTTAAATTGAATTAAGTACTTATTTTCAATTTCAGCTTGCGCTTATTTGATTTCTTTTTTACAATCGGAGTTTTTTGAAATAACCACATTCAACGATATGAAAATTCTATTTTTTCAGCAAAAAGTGTTTTCTCATATGGGTAATTCTCTACCAACTCACACGAAATCGAGAAAAATTGCTCCGACCCCTCTTCGTTTTGCATGAAACTTTGTCCTGAGGGGTAACTTTTGTCCCTGATCACAAATCCGAGGTCCGTTTTTTGATATCTCGTGACAGAGTGGCGGTACGGCCCCTTTCATTTTTGAGCATGCACGGAGAAAAAAGAGTTCCCAAAATCGTGAACAAGCGTTCATGAAAATGGAAACCATGAACAAAGTGTTCAAATCCCATGGTACGTTATTGAAAATCGTACCATGCAATTTGGACACTTTGTTCATAGTTCCCATTTTCATGAACGCATGTTCACGATTTTGGGAACTCTTTTTTCTACGTGTGCAAAAAAGGGGTGTTTTCAATAATTTGCAGCCTGATACGGTGATGAGATAGAAATTTGGTGTCAAAGAGACTTTTATGTAAAACTAGACGCCTGATTTGATGGCGTACTCAGAATTCCGAAAAAACGATTTTTTATCGAAAAAACCACTAAAAAAGTATTAAAAACTTTGCCATTTTCCGTTACTCGACTGTAATTTTTTTTGACACATGTCATTTTATGGGAAATTTAATGTACTTTTCGAATCTACATTGACCCAGAAGGATCATCAGGTTTATTTTTTAAGAGTGTAACAGTGTTCTACAAAGTTTAAATTGATTGAAAATGGTTCTGATTTCGGTTCTGATTAATATTTTGCTACAAAAATTTAAAGGACAGCGACTTTAATGGTTAAAATAAGTCTTAAGATCAATTGACAGCTAGACTGCATGTAAAAAATCGTACAACTACAAGAAAATTTATATTTTTTTTTCTGATTTTATAAGTTCAAATCGTCAAAAAAAATCAAACCATCCACATTAACGACCCCCGGGTCTTTTGTGGTCTCTATTGCAAGTTTCTGCTCGAACCTAGGAGTCCGAAGGCTTGAATGGGGAGAGCACCCAAACCTCTTTTTACTCCAAGGAACCTTCCACCCCAGTGTTTGAACTGACGACCTTTGGATTGCGAGTCCAACCGCCGCCAGCGATTCCACCGGAGTAGGCTTGGTTTGGTGTGTTGTTTGTACTCATGGCATGGAGACAACTCCTACACCTGGAATGACTTAACGGCCTGACAACCAAGGCCGGGACCGACATTTTACTTCCTTATCCGATGGAAGGTTGCAGCACATGGGAATCGAACCCAGAAACATCCGCTTACAAAGCGGACAGCGTAACCATTCGGCCACGCACTGCCAAGTTCAAATCGTACGGTAAATTAAAAAAATCTCAGTTTTTTTTGACGAGAATTTTTTATTACAGTTTTTTGAAAGTGAGTAAAATGAATCCATACTCCACAATCATAAAAAAAATTAACTTGTCTCCATGATCGGTTTGAGAGAGTGTTAAAATGAAAAAAAAAAGCAGAATTTATGTTTTTCATGACAAATTACTTTTATAAAGAAAATCTTGCTGGTTTCAGCCCTTGGACAAAATGGCTTTTTAGTTTTCCTTAAAGTCTTACTTCTCGTGTTTGTTTTACTTCAAACAACTCAATGTTTTCAAACGAAACTATTGGCACTACGCCCCCCGGGGCATGGCCTTCCTCTAACGTGGGATTTCTGCTCCAGCGCCTCTGACGAGACAAGAGAAACCGGGACCGACGTTTTACTTCACCATCCGATAGAAGCTCAGTGGATAAGGCGGGAATCGAACCCGCGTCTCATAGCATCATCGGGATCGGCAGCCGAAGCCGCTACCCCTGCGCCACGAGACCCACACCTGCTCAATGTTTTCAATGTTTCAAGTTAAAAAATATATTTTTTTTGTATTTTTTGGGCACCCCTCAAACAACACAAAGTAGTTTTTCAATGATTTGTTTATGGTTTTTCAATGTCACATGATTTTCAGGTTTATGATTGACTTGACACTTTTCCACAGCACATAAACATGATTTAAGTTCTACGATAAATTAACAACATTTTACAATCAGTCTTCCATTTTTTTCGAATTAAACCACCCATTTTTGCACCAGTGATCCATAATTCTTTCATTTCAAACGGTAATTTCTTAAAAGCTAGGTATTAAACGAATTATAGTATTTCTTCATGCACTATTTGAAATACTTAACGATACCTTTTCGATTTCATCTCATTTGATCATGGTAAACAAAAAATCTCAATTTTACTGTGGCGGTATGAGTAAATATACTTTTCAATTGAATAACACCAATTACGGGAAAAGCATCTAATTCCAGCGTGCCTCTTATGTTGTCACATCAGCACCTTGACATTCGATTAAAAGCGTTTTCAATTAAAATCGAGTGATAAATAGCTCAATAAGACGTGAGCAAGCAAGTTTCTATCAACAGTTGTGCAAAATAAGTTGTTTAAATAGTGAAAATCAGCTAATTGGATGGAATTAGGAGCAAGTGCTTGACCTGCCAAACATACGAGAATTTACCCTGTTCTGTAAAAATCTTTCCAAAATCGAATAGTTTATTTCTATTAGGCAAGATCGATTTCCACTTGTTTCAGAAATAAATCTTGATATCAACATTTCTGATCATCTGGTTAATTCTATATGGACTAAGCATAAAATTTTTTGAACAAGCATTTTCAAAAAAATAATCCATAAGTTGTGAGTTGAAAATGTATACTTCCGCTTAATTTTTTTTTTGGGGAAATCCCGGGAATTACCCGGAATTTATTTTTTCCCGGGACGGGAAATTGGACGCGCTAGTTGCCATACCATCTCAATAAGAAATGAAAAAACAATTTTCTATCCAAAATTTTGTAAAATTAATTGTTTAAATCTCGCTAGGTTAAAGTCACATTAATGAAATAAACAACAACAATTGTTTAAATAGTGAAAATCAGCGAATTGGATGGAGTTAGGAGTGAGTGCTTAATCTGCCAAACAAAAAAGAATATCCCCTATTTAAAATTTTTCTGATATTTGTCTTAATTTTCTGATCATTTTCAAAACAAATATTTTCAGTTATGGTCAAGCTAGGTCATAATTAGTACAGTTCAAAACAGTCACGTTATCACCAAAAAATAAAGTTCAGTGGATACAAGTTAAAAACGGGCACGATATCTTAATTTATAAAAAAAATCATAGCAAATCTGATTTAACATAATACCGGAAATTGCGCCAAAAATTTTTTTCCCCGGTTTTCCAGGTTTTTTTTTCTGAAAAATTGAATTTTGAAAAATATATTATTTTCATAATTCTCTGCCATACAACACTATAATGTTTTAAAACATTTTCGAATTAATCACGTTGTAGAGTACAATTTTCTGGACAATTTCAATTAAAAAAGTATCAATTTTGGTTTAATATTAGCAGAGATATAAGTACTCAATTTTGTAAAATAGAAAGAGACTTTCTCCAAATTTTTTGGATTAATTCCCATTCAAACGATGAAAACCGCCTACTGAGATTCTAATAAAAAAAAATCCATAAAATTCATCAAAAATTTACATAAGTTAATTGTTAATTGCAAAATGTTTTAATTCTCATAAAAAATCACAGTAGGCAGTGTTCTTTTTTTGAATGGTAATTAAATCCAGAAATTTTGAAAAAAGGCACTTTTTATTTTACGAAGTTGAGTATGTCTCTGCTTATATTAAACCAAAGTTGATACATTTCAATGAAATTGTTTATAAAATTGTTTTCTACAACGATTCGAAATCGTTTTAAAATATTGATTCGAAAATGTTTTAAAATATTATAGTGTTGTATGGCAGAGAATTGTAATAAGTAATATTACACCCTGAAATATGTAGCCCATCAGTGTAGGAAACCCACTAGACCAAAATGTCAAGCTCACATATACGTTTATCCTTTTCATTTTTCATCGGTCTGATGGCCGAGCGAGCTAAGGCGCCAGTCTTTACTAAAGGTGCTTGGTTCGCTCATTGTTATCCGAGCATTCGTTGGTGAAGGTTGTCTGAATCAACATGACTCGTCGCGTCCCGGCGCAAAACGCCGGCAATATTGCCCTACCTGCGGCTCAAGCAGGCAAAAAAGTGGGAATTTCCAAAAGGAAGGTTGAGGCCTCAACTGATGGCCAAAAACCGGGAATTTCCAAAAGGAAGGTGCTTTTGGAAGTGACATCGAACAGCAAAAAGACGAAAAAGAGCGACGGTACTGTACCGATGGATGAGGAGGAGGAGAACTCTTCATCGCACGAGGAGCAGCTTTTGAAGAACAACAAGTTCGCTGGACTGCCTGACGAGGACCAGGTAGCGGAAGCAAAGGAGAATGAAGTGAAACAGCGAAAGGAGAAACTGCCTCCTTTTTATGTGAGGCAATCAGCAGCAACGATCGACTTTCGTGCGGGGCTTGTTGAACTCATCAAGTCTGGGAAAGTCCAAGGCAACATTCGTCTGTGTCAGGACGGATTTAAGGTGCTGGTGCAATCCAGGCAGCACTATCAACTGGTCAAGGATTACTTGACCGAAAACGAGGCGGAGTACTTTACCCATGATGTCGTCATGGATAAGCCGTACAAAATCGTCGTCAGAGGTCTGTACGACATGCCAGTGGAGGAATTAGCTGCCGAGCTAAAAGTTTTGAAACTGGATGTGTTGGCCGTGCACAAAATGAGCCGACGCAACAAAGACATCAAGTACCGTGACCAGCTCTACCTGCTGCATTTGGCTAAGGGATCGACGACGCTTCCTGAGCTGAAGGCAATCCGAGCGGTTTTCAACATTATCGTGTCGTGGGAGCGATACCGACCAGTGCATCGTGACGTCACACAATGCTTCAACTGCCTGGGCTTCGGGCACGGAGGTAAGAACTGCCACCTGAAGCGTCGTTGCGCCAAATGTGGTACTGATGCGCACATCACGTCCCAGTGCATCCAAGATTCGCTGGTGAAGTGCCTCAACTGCAACGGTGAGCATTCGTCAACCGACCGAAAGTGCCCCAAGAGAGCTGAGTTCGTGAAAATTCGGCAGCAAGCATCGACGAAGAATCAGCCTCAGCGTCGTAGAACTCCTCCAGCCCTGGTGGAGCAAAATTTTCCACCTCTTCAACCGCGACGCCAGGTCCCGAACTTGGCACCGTTGCCGTTGGATCCCAGGAAGAGAGCTGAGATGAATCATCCACGGCCGGGTTCCAGCCAGGAGCCGAGACCGCCACCACCGGGCTTCAGCCAGGAGCCAAGACCAACCCAAGAACCAGCAGTTGAGGAAAATGGTAATGATCTTTACACCTCAACCGAACTCCTCAATATTTTCAAACAGATGTCCGCTGCACTGCGTGGATGCAAAACCAAGACCCAGCAGATTGAAGTGCTGACCTCGTTCGTCATCCAGTATGGATCGTAGGTCCCTCAAGCTGCTGAATTGGAACGCTTGCTCCATTAGGAGGAAGAACTTAGAGCTGGTGGATTTTCTTCGCGAGAAGGAGATCGACGTAGCTGCCATCACGGAAACTCATCTGAAGCCCGGTGAAAAAGTTTATCTGCAAAACTACAAGATCGCGACGCAGCTCGACAGGACCACGTCTGGAGGAGGAGGTGTGCTTGTCGCTGTTCATCGTGATCTCAAGCCACGCCGGCTGCCACACTTTAAGCTGGACATCATCGAGGCCGTTGGAGTGGAAATTCCCACTTCGGTTGGCCCAGTACTCTTCATTGCTGCATACTGCCCACGTCAGGTGAATGCCAGAGATGGTTCAGCAGCAAAACTGAAGGGCGATATCCAGAAGCTGACACGGCGGAGCGCAAAGTACATCATCGCTGGTGACCTCAACGCGAAGCATGAAGTTTGGGGCAACAGCAGGAGGAATCGGAACGGAGTGATTCTGCACAACGATCTGCAAAACGGATACTACAACGTTGTGAGTCCGGATCGTCCAACGAGGGTGGCTCGGTCTGGGAATCACTCAATCATCGATTTCTTCATTACCAATATGGCTGAGAACGTGGCTCATCCTGAGGTGTTTGAAGAGTTGAGTTCTGATCACTATCCGGTGGTTGTGGAGGTTGGAGCTTCCGTTACTCCGCAGCGGCAACCAACCCGGAAAGATTACCACAACGTTGACTGGCAGCAGTTTCAGCAAGTGGTAGACAGCAACATCGACTATGATCAACACCCGGAAACTTCTGCTGATATTGATCGTTCGCTGGAGGTGATCCAGCAGGCTATCAACCAAGCAGAGGCTGCCAACGTTCGGGAGGTTCCTGTTAATTTTAAGGTAACTGATATTGACGTAGATACTAAACACTTGATTAGACTTAGGAATGTTTATAGGAGACAATATCAACGGACTGGGGACTATGACAAAAGATTTCAGTTAACAATTTGAACAAAATCATACAAGACCGACTTGACAATATCAGAAATCAAGAATTTTCAAAACATGTAAGCCAGCTTGGGAATTATTCAAAACCATTTTGGAAACTTTCAAAAGTTCTTAAAAACAAACCAAAGCCTATTCCTCCTCTTATTGTTGAGGATTCTCCTTTGATTACATCCGAGGAAAAGGCAAATGCACTTGGGCTTCATTTTGTTAGTTCACATAATCTTGGCGCTTCCATGACCAGCCGTAAAGAAACATCAGTTGCCAATAGTATTTCAACAATTAATAACTCTACCTTTGAATTTCCTGCAGATTCCCATGTTTCTGGTGAGGAAGTCAAAGTTGCAGTTAAACAAATGAAAAATATGAAAGCTCCAGGCTTTGATAACATTTTAATCTAGTGTTGAAAAAACAGAGTGATCAGTTCTTTCAACATCTAGCCAATATTTTCAATAAATGTTTGCAACTTGGTTACTTCCCCACCAATTGGAAGCTGGGCAAAGTCATACCAATTTTGAAGCCTCAAAAGATCCAACATCGCCAACAAGTTATCGTCCCATTAGTCTTTTGAGTAGTCTGTCCAAACTCTTTGAGAAGGTCATCTATTCAAGGCTTTTGGATTTTACCAACGATAATAATATAATTTTGAATGAGCAGTTTGGCTTCCGAAAGGGGCATAATACTGCTCATCAGCTTACGAGAGTAACTAAAATCATCAAGCAGAACAAGCTTGAGTCTAAATCAACTGCTATGGCTTTGTTGGATGTTGAGAAGGCTTTTGACAATGTTTGGCATGATGGTTTGATACATAAACTGTATTTATACGGTTTTCCAATGTATCTTATCAAAATTATCCAGCACTATCTTTCGGAGAGATCGTTCAGGGTTTTTCTGAATGGGATTGCTTCTGGATTATTCAACATTGATGCTGGGGTTCCCCAAGGAAGTATTCTTGGCCCACTTCTGTACAATATTTTTACATCTGATTTGCCTACTCTTCCTGGTAATGGTGTGTTGTCACTTTTTGCTGATGACACTGCCGTTATTTATAAGGGTAAAATAACCAGATATTTAGTTGGCCGTCTTCAGAAGGGTCTTGACGTTCTTTCCGAATACTTTGGCGACTGGAAAATTCGCATAAATGCAGCCAAAACTCAAACCATCATTTTTCCACTTTCCAAATCGGCCCGATTTGTCCCAAAGGATGATGTTTTGATTAAAATGAATGATGTTTCAATACCCTGGTCAAAGGAAGTTGTATATTTAGGTCTCATACTTGACTCGAAACTATTGTTTCGACAGCATGTAGATAAAATATTGAACAAGTGCAGCATTCTCATCAGGTGTTTGTATCCTTTAATTAACAGAAAATCAAAGTTATCTTTGAAAAATAAGCTAGCAGTTTACAAACAAATAATTTACCCCGTTATTGAGTATGCAGTACCTGTTTGGGAGTGTTGCGCTAGAACTCATAAATTGAAGCTCCAGCGTGTCCAAAACAAGGTACTCAAAATGGTTTTGAATGTTCCTGGCTGGACAAGATCAAGTGAGGTTCATGAATTAGCAGAAGTAAAAATGTTGGATCAGAAGATTCAAGAAAAATGTTTGAAATTCAGGGAAAAATGTGCTATATCTGAATACCCCTTGATTCAAGGATTGGTTTAGTTTATGGTAAGATTAAGTTAGTTTTAGGTTAGGTTATGTTTTCTTATTTTTTTTTCTTCATTGTACCTAGTGTTACAAAAATGATAAATCATATACTTTTAAAGTTATGAATATGAACAGTGTTTAAATCACGAAAAGCAAACTAAAGCTGAAGAGCCACAGCTGACCACTTATTATGTAAACCAAATGTAATTATTATAAGAAAGATTCAATAAAGTATATTTAATTCAAAAAAAAAAAGGTGCTTGGTTTGAGTCCCGTCGGTTGCACCTTTTTTTGTGTTTACAAAAATTGTTCATGCAGCGAAGGTGATGTGCATGTTTTTTCTTGCGATTTAACCATCGGATTTTTTGCAGTGTATATCAATTACCTTTAAAATTTGAATTGTTCTGTTCCTTTAAAACGTATTACTAGACTTTTTCCAAAACAAAAAAAAACTTTAAAATGAAATCCATTTCCAGTTTTCGTGAAGTTTTGGTCCATACCAATAAGCTACAAAAGACGTCTAAATGACCTTTTCAAAATAATAATAATAATTCAAGATAAAAACAACAACCCAAACAAACCACAAACATCACGCATGATTTGCGATGCCAGCTGGAGCGTTTAAAAACATTGATCCGACTTTTTTTCCGAGTTCAATTCTGCTCATTTTTATTTTCCCTCTCAAACCACTAATTCTGTGGTAACAATTTTCACCCCCCAACTCGCCACCCTCTTTGTCGATTTTTCATGATTGCTGAAAAGTTCTGAACCACCCTGGCTCACACACACACACACACGCCGGCCATAATTCTATCCGTTGTTTTCCTTTCACTTGGTTGAAGTCCGGGGCCAGATTTGCCGGATTCGCCTGGTTTGGCAATGAGGTGGGTTGACATATTGGTCCTTGCCTCTGTTTTTTTTTTGTCGGAATCGAAGACACATTCGGGTGAACCCAGGTGGTCTTTATTCCTTTCCCTTTCTCTCTTTTATGATCCCACCGAAACCCAGCGGGGGTGGAAAATCATAACCTCATGATGTGGTTCGTTGAATTGGAAAAGAAAGGACCAACAACAGAGAGAGGAAAAAATACCCGATTCATGCTCCGATTGCGATTGGTTTGCCGGTCTCTTCCCATTTTCCTCCCACGCCCTAATATGTCAATCAGATGATGGGATTTCTGGCAGTGACCGTGGTCGTTGTCAATTAGGGGGAGAGGGGGTAATATGCACCCCCGGGGCAAAATGCACCCCCTGCTTTTCTCAGTTTTTGAAAGAATTATCCGGGTGAAAAATCATAAAAATTGGAGGCTTTACACTGCTAAACCATGCTGGAAAAATTTGAGCATCGTGGTATAAAAACAGCTTAAGTTATTTGCAAAACTTTGAAATGTTGTGTTTTCATCTAATTTTCATTGAACTTTCATTTTGATTTTTGGACAATATAAAAAGCATTTATTGTTATTGTAAGTGTTGAGGTATATAGTTTTTGCCATAATCTTCATTATTGTGTAGATAGATGAGTCCAAAAACATCAAAAAATGCATTTTTAATTAAATTTTCTGCATAAAGCGTGGTCGGGGCAAAATGCACCGCTGTGAAGCTCTTTTGTAAAAACAGCGGTGTCATCTAGTGGTGACTAGTGAAAACTGCTTTTAGCCGGTGCATTTTGCCCCGTTGTTGTAGTGCATTTTGCCCCAATGTTGCGGTGCATATTGCCCCGCATTGTTGTTTGAAATGAATCAAAAATATTTTTAGAAATCTGTTAATTTTTAACAATTTTGAGGTTTTTAAAGACTTTTTTCACTTGGATGACGTTGAATAATAGTTATTTATGAACATCTAACGAAATTCTTTCAAAGAAATGCTGTTATGGTTGAGAAATCACAGTTTTCCCTTAGGGGGTGCATATTACCCCCTGTCCCCCTACTTTCTCGTCTTCGACCTTCTCTCCCCCAGACGGGTGGCCACATTCTAAATCCAGAATGGAATCGATTTTCCTTGCGAGTGAATCTTCCACGAAGGAAGGCGAATCATCATCAAAAATTTAAAAAGTTTGCGAAATTGTCCCTTTTTCTTCCTACACGGCGGGACCGACTCGGGACGCCAATCGGACGGAATAATTTGACTTTGGGACTGCCCACGGAACTGCGGACTTAATTATGCAACATGTTCTACACCATATAAAAAAGGGCTGATCGTAAAGCAAAAGGCAGCAGGAAATAAAGAGAAAAAAGCAGTCACGATAATTGCCTTTTTATAGCGGAAAATTTTTCCCATAAAGATAATACGCCCATGTTGGACACGGTCATAATTGGATATGAAGGACTTTTGTTATGCCCTGTCAGCGAGGGGCATTATTTTAGGCTGTTAAACAACGAAATTGAAATGTCCAACCTCAGATTTGCAACAGTAAACTTCGCAACGACTTGATTTGATGATGTTCCTGCGCGCTCGAAAAATTGCCAGATTCGATGATTGTTACATCCTTATGTCATAGAAATGAGAGTAAAAAAAGAAGAAAATAAAATCACAGCAAAAGTTGTTGTACTCCCACGGGGGCAACCTCCCCCAGGGCAAACTATTTCGATCAAATATTTTCAATCAATTTGATCCATCATCTTTTGCTGCACTGCACTCCACCCTCCAAAGATGGCCCATGGCAAATCCGGGCTTTTCTTTGTGCCACGTGGGTGCTGCTGCTGGTGCATCAAATGGGGACCCATTGCAGAGCAAGTGCAGTGGAGGGATTCTGAAAGAAATCGAAGTTAATTTTGTTTGATGTATTTTTATTTTTGTTTGACGCTTTGAATTTTGTTTTAGAAAAAATAGCAAATTTTACTCGATTTTATAAAATATCTAGATTTTTTTGTCCATTTCAAACTTTAGAAGATTCACAACAATCTTAAAATATTTCTTGTGCAAAAATCGAAAAAAATTCCTGGTCAAAATTCAAAAAATGTTGATCTTTTTACATTTTCATTCAAAGAATGTTTTTTTTATTTACAATACAGTAACCTGTAATTTAAATGATTTGTTGTTTACTGTCAAAACTGACTCTATTAATTATCTTTAAACACAATTTTATTTCAGACTCATTAGACATACAAATTAAATTTAGAGACTTTTTTTCTTTCGGCCTTAGACAAAGTCGAGGAAATGGCAAAAATTAAAAAAAAGAAAACAGTTTCAAGCTTTTTTCTATTATGACTAAAGTATCACAAAATGATTTATTAATCATGACAATTTTTCTCCGCATGTTCGCATTAATATCCCATATGCATTTTGGCTGATTTTGAGTTATATGATGGAATTACTTTATTTTAAAGTTTACTTTTAGCTACATTAATAATGTTTCTCATTTTGTTCCAGAAATTTTAAAATTTACGGCAAGTTTGTTGGTCCCATCTGAAAAATGTTCAAATATGGGTCCCATAGTATAAATTTTCACAAACCAGACCCGCGTTGAAAAACCATGTCCTAAACATATCATTTTGAGTTACCAACCTCTTTAATTTTGGCAACTATACCCGAATCTTGTTATCCTAAATGGTTTCCATTGACTTGAAGGACACACACGCCATAGAACAGGCAAATTTAATCATTTTTTAAAACAATAAATTTAACTATTTTCAATTCAAAAATTTGTTAACAACTTTGGGTTGCTTTGACAGCATGTTTCGATTGGGCTGGTATGCGAACATTTTGACGGACTATGAAAAAAAATTCACATGCCAAGTCCCATCTTGCGTAAATTTTATAATTCGAAAGAGAAAAGTCAAGGCAATTATTAATACAAACTTTTCGAAACCATAAAGAACAGCATGTTTGATATCCCTGTTGATTAAGTTTTAGTAAAATGATTGTTTGTTTAAAATTTATGGTAAATATGTTTTAAAACTTTGAAGCTCTTTTTCTCAACTTTTTTCTCAGCTTGCTGTTTTTACATATAGGACATTTATGCAAACAGGGGCAGTATGCTGCTGTCAAATATCTGCAAAATGACAATGATATAAATGTACTCATTGAATTTATTTCCCAAACATTTACGTTTTGTACCGATCCGTGGTCCCAGCATTCAAAATTTGTAAAAAGATTAGAATGTCTATTACTGCCCTTGTTTGCATAAATATTCCATATGGGTCATTCCAGGTCAACTGAGTACACTTTTGGACTCGACCTTCACCGATTTGGACCAAACTTGGAGGGAACGTTTATCTATCGATAGTTAACAAAAATCCCAAGTTTGGTGCTGATTGGACCATCCCTCTATATTTGGCACCGCCCTCTATTTGGCGATTTTCTAAAAAACTTTTTTTTTCTTTTAATCATAACTTTGCAACTATTTAAGCAAAAGACTTTCTACAGGTTGCATTTTATAGAAAAGTGTCCAAGGAATTCGATAAAAATAAAATTTTAACCCTTAAATGCCCACTAACATTATATTTTAACGTTTTAAGTATAAAAAATCAGTTTTGACCAATTGATTATATTTTTATTTTTTTTATTTTATCGCCATCGTGTTTCCCGGACAATTTTACATAATGATTAATATAGACATCAAACTAAAATGAACTATTGGCGAGATACAGCGATTTTACTGAAAAAAGTTTGATTTTGCACTGCACTCTGTCCTATGAATTCAAATCCGAAATAAGTTTCTCACATATAAAAACCGAATAATGCGAGATTCATTCCCTTTTTTTGAAAAGTACACCATGAACTTCCGATTGCTGCGCAAAATCAAACTTTTTTCAGTAAAATCGCTGTATCTCGTCAATAGTTTATTTTAGTTTGGAGTCTACATTGATTATTATGTAAAATTGTCCGGGGAACACGATGATGATAAAATAAAACAAATAAAAATATAAGCTATTAGTCAAAACTGAATTTTTATACTTAAAACGATAAAATATAATATTAGTGGGCGTTTAAGGGTTAAAATTTTATTTTTATCGAATTCCTTGGACAATTTTCTATAAAATGCAATCTGTAGAAAGTCTTTTGCTCAAATAGTTGCAAAGTTATGATTAAAAGAAAAAAAAGTTTTTTAGAAAATCGCCAAAAAAGAGGGCGGTGCCAAAAATGGAGGGATGGTCCAATCAGCACCAAACTTGGGATTTCTGTTGACTATCGATAGATGAAAGTTCCCTCCAAGTTTGGTCCAAATCGGTGAAGGTCGAGTCCAAAAGTGTACTCAGTTGACCTGGAACATATATAAAAACAGCATGCTGAGAAAAACGCATTTGAAGTTTTTTCCCATACATAAGGCTACGTTTTAAGTTTTCGCTAAATAACTTGATTCCCTCCCATTTTTTTAGAACTAAGTACTGGATGTTATAGGCTTTTATGAAAGAGCTCACGATTTTGAACCGAACTGCATCAATCACTGAAAAGTGATGAAAATGTATATGGGACATTTATGCGATCAGGGGCAGTATATTTGAGTCTAAAATGAAATCTTGAAATAAAATTTGCAATGGTCTTATGATTTAACCGATATTTTTTTGTAAATGCCGGTGAACACCAGAATATCTATTTGAAAATATTAGAAATGTATTATTCCATTATTTGAATCGAATAAGATAATTTTCGTAAATAGTTTTAAATTCATTCGATGAAAAACAAAAATGCTGGAATGGATTATTTCAACGTCACAAACATCAATCAAACATTTTCTTTTCTTGATTTGTTCGACAATAAAACAGATTTTTAAAAAGTATATGTATAAAAACAGGCTGAGGGAGTAAAATTTAAATTCTATTTTCATATAATAATTTAACAGTCAATTTTCGTAGCTCATTACAAAAAAAACTCTTTTTGTTAAATACTTTGAAAATTTACAGATTTTTAATTCAAATTACAAAACAAATCAAAAACAAATTCACTAACATCTACTCAAACACAAAAACTATAATGAATGTTGGAACAACATGCTAATTATGTTCAACATTTTTTTCTATTTTTTTTTTTTTTTCATTTGGAGATGAAGAATTTCTTGGGAATTATTAGCAAAAACTGCAATCTGAGAAAAACACAAAGCAAATTTGTCTCCCACAAAGAATGACATTTTTACAATTTTAATGACTGTTCGCGTTCGCTTGAAACGGACTGTATCGTATTACTGACTCGAAAGTTATGAAAATGCCTTTATACGAACAGATACATTTAAAGATCTTTTGATTTCCATTTAATAAGGTAGAAAACATAAAACCAAAGCAAAAAGGAATGCAATTCTTTAAACAAAATATGAGAAGAAATTTAAAAGACATTCAGAATTTATAATTTAATGAGTTTTATCGATCAAATTTATTTTTTGTAATAGATTGATTTTTTTTGTATTACTCTATCCATTTTAGTTTCAATTTTTGTTTTTCTAACGCATTGAACTAAACATCATTCTTCTGTCCTCCGAAGCTACTCTGAATATTTGAACCAGGTTCCAGCATTATTTTGTCAATTTTTCATTTCGCTGTTAACATATAAACAAAAATACATCTTTCTGCAAAAAAAATAATACTTTATAAATTATTCTGATTACACAGAAAAAAAAAGTTGAATTTTGGAATGTTGAATATTATTATTTTGGTAGGTTGAATATTACCTCTTTATTTGTGTAACACCAGAACCAGTGTGGGTCTCGTGGCGCAGGGGTAGCGGCTTCGGCTGCCGATCCCGATGATGCTATGAGACGCGGGTTCGATTCCCGCCTTATCCACTGAGCTTCTATCGGATGGTGAAGTAAAACGTCGGTCCCGGTTTCTCCTGTCTCGTCAGAGGCGCTGGAGCAGAAATCCCACGTTAGAGGAAGGCCATGCCCCGGGGGACGTAGTGCCAATAGTTTCGTTTTCGTTTTCATTTGTGTAATATTACATAAAAAATGTGTAAAAATGTGAACCTGATGAATATTCATCAAAAACTGATAAAAATTCGTCATTTTCTGTGTTAAAATTTATCATTTATTTTGCCACAAAATCCGTCACCATTTCCTGATGAATATTACCATCATTTTTTTTCTGTGTAGTTTTCTTAAAATTATTTAAAAAAAAACTCGCAATATACAACAATAAATGAATACTGAAAAGACCGACCTTTTGTTTTTTTAAATAAACAATTATTTAATTAACACAAATTGTAGAAACGTGCTTGAAATTTGTATCAATTCCTATTTTTTTAATTTTAAATCTTAGCCTGGTAAAAATATTTTTAAAAGTTTTTCTGAACCATCTTGTGGAAAAAATAGAATTAATTGCCAATTGGCTTTCTGAGTGAATGTTTAAAAGTTAAAATTGTTAACAAAATATAACTGAGTGCCATCTAAAATGAAAAAAAAATCAGGTTGATTGCATATAAGGGTGGTTCAAATTTAATGTCCACTCTATATCACCGGGCTGAATCGTATGGGCTTACTGAGCTTAACTCCCGAATATGAGCCCTACCGGACGAAAACTCGAGCACCTCATGCCATTTTTTTTCATACGCTCATTCAAAATGCAATGTCACTTTTCTATCTTTATCTCTTTTGCTATGAATGATATTTTATCTAGCGGAAATCACAAAACTGACTAAAAAACTGTCACCTTTTTAGATATTTAAATATTTTTCACACAGAAAAAAAAAATGGTAATATTCATGAGGATGACAGATTGTGTGTCAAAAAGAAATGATTATTTTACCTCTGAAAATTATGAATTTTCATCAGTTTTTGATGATTAAAATTTTTACACATTTTCAAAGTAATATTACACAAAAAAGGGGTAATATTCAACCAACCAAATTTTCAACCTTAGAAAAGTCAACTTTTTTGCATGTAAAACAATATCAAATATTTCGTCCAAATTTCAAATCAAATTGTTCAGTAACTTGCCAGAGAATTCAAACATTGTGAGAGAAAAAAGCAACTGCACCTAAAGGTGAATCACGATTGGAAGCCAGGCGGTATGCGTGTGTATCTGTGTTGTATGTGTCAGTGCACTATGCACTTTCGCAATGCAATCAAGTCCATCCCTCATCGAAGGTGAAGTCGATGCTGGAAAACACTTTTCACACGTGTTTTCCTTCCCCCTGGTTGTGGATGGATGTTTTTGCTATGAGTTGAAGCTTTTTAAGTTTTTGAGTGGATGACGATAACATTTTTAAAGGATATTTTACGACTTTAAAACTGTTTTGCAGATTTTTAGTTGTTTTTTAAAAGATTTATTTTTATTTTTTATTATGTCACCCAGTGTAAATCGGAAAGCAAACTTTCCAGCACATGACGTTGAATTTCATAGCACAACACTGCAGCCAAGTCAAGTAGTGAACAGCAGCAGCAATCTCAGGCAAGGATCCTTCCGAAGACGACGTCGACGCCGCCGGAGATCAGGTGTTGGAAAAGATGACGATACGTTGCTGGGATGCTGCTTGCTTTGCTGCTCCATCGACAGATTCCTAACATTGCCGGTGAGGAGAGATAGTTCAACGTGTGATGATGCCGCGCTTGGCGATGCTGAACTTCCGAGCATAGTTTGTAGTGATTTAAGAGTTTTAAGGTGGAAGGTGTTGTGTGGGAATTTTCTTGAATATGAGGAATAGTGAAAGTCATTTTTGCATCACAACTTAATTATTTATTTCTCAAGAAACTCCCCCTTCCACGCATCAATGATTGCGAAAAAGTGCTCAAAAAAAAAAGAACATTTTTAATAACAACCCACAGACAAAAAAGGAGCAGTATCGTCCTTCCTCGAACAACCCTCGTGCAAAAGTTTGACCCGCAATTGACGACAGCATAAAATTAAGTTAGAAAAAAAGAATGAATTTGCGCTCGCCTTAGACGACGCTTGACGGGTTAATTACATCAATGAAAAGTTTATTTTTCTTTCGCGCTCGTGGTGGTGCAACGAAACACAATTTTTCATGACCGTCTTTTTTCGTGCCCCTTTAGTGCTGAAGTAAGTGCAACTGGCAAGCGAAATTGCATTAAATTTCCTTCGCTCCATGCCTCGTCTTTATTTCGCCTCACTGAATTAGTGTGAATAATTATCGTATTATGTTTCGGGGTGCAACCCGTTAACATTAATTTGGCTTCCTCCCTCGAGAAAACTATTTAGTTTTCCGTCCGTTTCGGGATTCATTAGCATTTAAAGTTGCATTTACAGAAAGTTCCGTGTAATTTAATAGAAACATCACTCAGCGAGCGCCATAACTTTCTCCAAATTGCTCGCAGCAGGCCACGATCGAAAACGGGAGAGTTCATAAATTTGGCGCCAACTGGCGGTGCGACTCCATTTCGGAACTGCCGAACCTCCAAAAATCGCCACCAGATGTCGACCAAAAAATAAAACAACATCCAATTTGCCGTAATTCGATTCCACCCGTAAGGGACAGTTTATGAGCGGTTGTTAAACAAGCGCCGATTAGGCGATCTTTGCATGTTTTGGCAATTTGAGTTTTTCACCATTTTTGCCACCATTTTCCGTGCCATTCCGGCACGTTTCGACCGTAAATAAAACCATCCCCGATTCCGCAACTTTAAAATATCGATTTGCGCTTGCATTGAATAGAGCCATTAACGGGCTTGTAACAGGGAGAGGGAACTCCACGGAAAACAAGCGCAACCAAGTTTCGATAACATCTTCAGACCGCCCAGAAAATACCCAGTAGGTGGCAGTAGGCCTTGGCAAATGAGCAACCCGTTTTTCCTCTGCAGGCAGAAGTGGACGGGTGTGAACCTGTGAAAAACTGCCCCGCCGGGCAGGCAGTCCAGGCATGGTGAAGGGGAGTGGTGGATAGAGATATGAAAAATTACATAGTAGGCCAGCCTAGTTTTAGTGAAATATGTTACATGGAGGGGTGGCTCTGATCGGCCAAGTAGACTTTGCTCACGCGAGCTTTATTCTTATTTTATTATTTAATTTAACTATTTAAAATACAAAACAATATTCTCAGTAACTGAGGCAAACACTGCATGGTTAAAAGCCTTTTCCTTTTTTTCTCAATTCTTAAAATATTTCATGTATCCGTGGATAATGAAATGTTTTCAACATTCTCAACATTTCTTGATTAAAAAAAAAAGAAAATGATTTGACTACATTGGCTACATTGCTCAAGATGCCTTTTTGTCTGTTTTTAATAAACTCTGGAATTTTAAGATTTTTTATGATGCGAAAACTAACACTGTTGAAAGTCAGTGGACAGAAAAAAATATTCAAAAGCTTTTGGCAAATCAATAGATGCTATCGCAAAAAAACATTGCCAAAAATGTAAGAACTTTGATTGTTTTAAAGAATTTAAAATAAAATGAAAAGCTTGAAGTTTGGAGTGAAGAAAACTGGAAAAATAAATGTATTAGAATAAATTATAGTTTTCACTTTACCTTGTAATATTTTTTTGCCTCTAAATAAGACTGTTCTTTCTATCTTCTTTTCTTATTATCTTTACAAAATTGAAACAAATTTCTTTTAAAATATGGTAATCTTTTTAATAAATATGGTTTAATTATTCAACAGATCCATATTAAAAGAGCAGAAAACTGCAGCAAAATTGGAATGCGAATGCTTTAACCGAAATAATTAATAATTTTGATTGGCTATTAGGGTGACTTTCCCCGTGTTAGGGTGGTCTAAACATTACGCGTAGCAAAGAAAAATATTTTTCAAAAAAATCATAATTTTCGTCTAGGGCGTCAAATATTGTCAAACCTGAGTTTCCCGGGAAACGTGAAAAATATTATTGAAATCCCGGAATCTTGGGATTTTATTTTTTTGAAACGGTCATAAAATCTTTGTTTTCACTATACGGTCGAATCTCTGGCTATCGATCTTCTCGATATCAATATTGCTCCAGTTATCAACTAAAATAATGAAAAAAATGATTCAAAATTTAATTTGAGATAATTGAGGAATTTGAAAATATTTTACAAATTATGCTTAGGTTTCTATCGCCAATTAGTGCTTTAGGAAAGATTACAAAACATGATAGGCGTCATTCATAAAGTATGACACGTTAAAATCGGCAAACATAATCCCCCTCCCCCCTATGTCACACTTTGTCACCCTGGCTTCGACCCTCTCGAAAAGTACGTCACAGACCCCCCACCCCATCTTGATTTTTTGTAGAATCTAGATTAAATTTTTTTCCTATCCTATCTGCATAAGAAACCCACGACTCAAAGGTTGTTTTGAATAGTTACTTTAGCAGTTGGGTCCTGAAATAAAACTTAAATTTGTGATATTATTGTTCACAACGATAAATCCTATTTTTCTAAGTACAATGACCCTTTGCACGACCTCTAAGGTTTTGAAATGGATTTTAAATCAATTTTGAAAAATTAACTTTGCGGCCCTTCTTGACACAAAAGGTTCTACTTGACAGCACATTTCAAGGGAACCATAGTTGATCCATTAAAAAAACGTTACTTATTCCCCCTTTAGGTGGTTGGTGCCTTCCTCTCATTTATAGAGTAATTCAAACCCCCAAAAGCGTTCACATTGTTGATGGATCTCCGCTAACGAAATCGCAGCACCTAAGAGGTCCTAATAAAAATAAGTGCTGAGTAAAAAAAGAAACAGACTACCTACAGACTTTTTGTCAAGATTATACAGACACCACCTTTGAGGAAAATGGCATCCCTCTACACGGCTTTTTCGTGGCTATCAGACCCGACCATTTGGGGTTATGTAAATTCAGACCATTTTTTAAACTGCTTGTAAGTTTTGATAGGTAAGTCAGATCTTGAAAAATTCTAAATCCACTAGAAAGGTCATATCAGAACCTTTCTAAAAATATATAATATGACAGGTTTTCATGCAAAAACCACCCGTTTTTGCAAATTGTGAAATTTATATGCAGCAGTTTTTCAAGCATAAGTTTTGATGTACTTTACGAAATCTTATAAATTTCAATAGAGGCTTATGGGACCCCAAGACGAATCGAATGAGGCCAAACGGTCAAAATCGGCTCAGTCAGTTACGAGTTATTCCAGTGACATTGATTCGGTACACATGTCTACATACAGCCAAACACACAGACATTTGCTCAGCTGGTGATTCTGAGTCGATATGTATAAATGACGGTAGGTCTAAGAGGTCTAATTAAAAAGTTCATTTTTCGAGTGATTTTATAGCCTTTCCTCAGTAAGGTGAGGAAGGCAAAAATGTTGTCTTGTCGATTTTTTTTTTTGCGTTAAAATGAAAAAAAAGATCAGATACGGGTTTTAATTGTGTTTTTTTACCAATGTTCATAAAAATTGGCATATGGTTTTAGGACCCTAGTGTTGCATGATTTAAAAAAGTAGGATTTTTTTTTTTAAATCGGATTCAATCGAGGATTTTTTTATTTTCACTGGCTGTGCTTGAATTTTTTAATTTTTTTTTGTCAAAATATGATGATTTAGGCATATTAAATCAATACTTGCCTACTTTTTCAAAAAAGTCTAATTAACATAGGAAACCCATGACGCACTAGTGGTTTTGAAAAAGTACTCTAGAACTTGTTTTAAAATTATTTTAAGACTGAATTTTCAGAATTCAAGAAACAGTCTGGCATGACGTCACAGTCTCAAGAAACCTCCCTCTCCTTCTTGTCACCTTCTTGAAAAAAATTGTACAAATATTAAAAGTCCCGATTTGTTTAGATTAACTTCTATCACAAAAAGTTACATGCCATTTTTATTTATGCTTCATTTTTTGCAAAAATGTTTTTTTAAACATTGTCTTCAATGGTCAATTACTGAAAATGATTTTACCCATTTTTTGATTTAATTTTCAGGGTTCTTAAGCTGACATTTTTCATAAATCGTTAGTTTTTTTGCAATTTTAAATATTTATGAAAAAGCACCTGTGCCAAAAATGTTTTTGAAAAGCAGAGATAATTTCACTTAGTTTCTGATTTGACTTGTTGATCGAATTGCTTGTTGCTGAGATACAGCCTCTTAATGCTTAATTCAGCCCTCTTTTTCTAATCCCGATATCTTGGAAACTTTTGGTTCGATTTACAATGTAAATTAGGACGAATTTGGGTGTTTTACGTGCTCTTTTCAACACATTTTTTTATTTCTGATGGTTGAAAATCAATAAATAAATCAAAAAATTATGGCATAAATATCAAACGTTCAATGCCGTGTAAAATTATGAGACTATGGCTGCTCGACCTCGCAACTAACCGAACTCAATCTTGGGATTTGGGCTCTGTAATAGAAGACAAATTGAGCCAGTTTGAACTATTGTGGTATGCACCAGAAAAGCCCCCTTTTCAAATAAACTTCAGATGTAGATATGAAGATAAATTAGTCATAATTTGCTCCGGTGAGGAATTTATTCCTGAGTGCATTGCGTTTGTTCGCCCAGCAAAAATGCTAATCAACCATTGTGTGACCCACAAAACCGAACACAATTTCCCGCCCCAGCGGTGGCGGTGACTCAAACACAAGAGGAAATAAAAAAAGGTAAAAGCCGGTTCCAACTGCAACACCTGAGCCGCACACACCGTGTTCCTCTTATCCATAATATCCTTTCGACCAGAAAACAAGGAAGTAAACTGCAACGATAAACATTCGCAGCATAAAAACAACAACAACAACAACAACACCAAGAGTGCAACTCAGACCAAAAACGAACGAACTTTGGCTCAACTCGCCGCCATCGCCACCGGTGTAAGCAATTCGTATATGCAAATGCCGTGTTTGCTCCGACTTTATTTGCATATTTTTATTTATAGGAACACCCGACACTCGGACCAACTATATTGGAAGTGGAGAGTCCACAGGGGGAGCGAAAAAAAGCAACCCAAATAAAACACACCGGTAGGAATGCCCTTGCTTTGTTTGTTTCTACTGTGGGACTTCTTTTTTTGGATTGCTCAATATCTTTGCTTGAGCAAAAGAACCAATCCGGTTAATCTGAGGGGAATTCAGTGAAAGTACACTGCAACCAATGATAAAAGTGCTAGAATTTCAAATGTGTTGTCTTTAAGCTTAAACAGAGAAATTCCTAAAAATGTAATAAACACCTGACTTTACTGAAGTATTTTTCTTTCCGGAAATTCCCTGGAAAAGCTTGCATGTTCTTTCTCTTTCCTCGGAAGCTTAGACAGGAGCCAAGGGAATCGTATAATGGAGTGAAAATGCTGGCTGCTGCTTGGTTCAGCTTCTGCTTCTTAAACCCCATCTTGCATTACTTATTCAGGCCCTGCTGGCTGTACGCAGCAGCGTTTATGTTCTCTCTCCTCTAAACATAAACACAGTCACACAAACCACCGTGAACCACCCTAAGAGCCAAGACGCACGTGCGCAAGATGCCGCACCGTCCTAGTCGCTTTAATATTTTATGGCGAAATTGACTGGATGCTCTCTTCGATGGGCTTCTTGGGGCCATTCCGACGCTGTAAATCACTTTGGCTAATATGACCAACAGCCGGCCGGGCCGGGCCGTGGGTGACCCACAAATGGGACCAATAATTGGGCTCTACCAGGAATAGTGGGGGACTGAGCCAAAGCCATCGATTGACCTTTTGGCTGGACGATCGCCCGTGGTGGACATTATTGTCTAAGGGAACGATGTTCTCGGTCAGTGCTAATGGAACTCATGAAGACGTCGGTGGGTATGGTTGCAATATTAACCGAATCAGGGAGACTTTGGTTGGTCTTAGCACCCGAAATTAGTTGAACAGTAAAATATTAATATATTGATGCGCCACGATGATGACTTTAATGTTTTAATATTTACTTGATATACTTGCAAACAAACATCAATATTTTAAAAATTAAACTGGACTTCGGCTTATACAACGACCAATTATTATTTATCAGGATGAAAATCTTAAGCTCTTGAACCACTCGCACATCGAGAGTTATGTATTTTAAATCTTTTTTGACCTCTATTCTTTGAAGAATATGTATAACATGAGCTCATTTGGGAATCTAGAAAGTGCTCAAAACTGAACATTGACTTTATTGTCAACTAGAGTTATTTCAGTATTTTGCAAAAAAAAATCATTAAAACTACTTTAAAAATATCCAATCTTGACTGAGAGATATTTTTTTAGATTTAAATAAGCAGTTAGGAATATTTAAAAAAATTAAAGAAATAAAATTACAGGCTACGGTTTCAACATTCGAATGAAACAGTGTTTTAAAATGCATTATACCTGTCCAATTGTTTTGAAATCATGAATTTTCAAAATTTCTAAGTATTGATAAAAAATATTTTTGCAAAAAAAAATTGCTGTACATTGTGATTTCATAAAAAAATTAAAAAAATTAAACTATATCCAAACATGATGAATACAATTATCAATGCAACAAAAAGCGTTGTAGATTGTTCTCACTTGTCTTATTCCTTGTAACTTATCTTTTTATGAATATATATTATTTTTACCATTTTTTTCGGACCATGAAATGTCATGAACCGAAAAATTGCTGAATTGTTAAAATTTTTGTATTTTTTATAAAAAATACTTTTTATTTCGGAATTTTCAATAACAATTTGTCAAAATTGTCAAAATTGTCAAAATTGTCAAAATTGTCAAAATTGTCAAAATTGTCAAAATTGTCAAAATTGTCAAAATTGTCAAAATTGTCAAAATTGTCAAAATTGTCAAAATTGTCAAAATTGTCAAAATTGTCAAAATTGTCAAAATTGTCAAAATTGTCAAAATTGTCAAAATTGTCAAAATTGTCAAAATTGTCAAAATTGTCAAAATTGTCAAAATTGTCAAAATTGTCAAAATTGTCAAAATTGTCAAAATTGTCAAAATTGTCAAAATTGTCAAAATTGTCAAAATTGTCAAAATTGTCAAAATTGTCAAAATTGTCAAAATTGTCAAAATTGTCAAAATTGTCAAAATTGTCAAAATTGTCAAGATTGTCAAAATTGTCAAAATTGTCAAAATTGTCAAAATTGTCAAAATTGTCAAAATTGTCAAAATTGTCAAAATTGTCAAAATTGTCAAAATTGTCAAAATTGTCAAAATTGTCAAAATTGTCAAAATTGTCAAAATTGTCAAAATTGTCAAAATTGTCAAAATTGTAAAATTGTCAAAATTGTCAAAATTGTCAAAATTGTCAAAATTGTCAAAATTGTCAAAATTGTCAAAATTGTCAAAATTGTCAAAATTGTCAAAATTGTCAAAATTGTCAAAATTGTCAAAATTGTCAAAATTGTCAAAATTGTCAAAATTGTCAAAATTGTCAAAATTGTCAAAATTGTCAAAATTGTCCCCGTCAAAGTTTTTTTTAATTTTTTTTTAAAAGTAGAAATCTTTTCGAAAACACCTGATTTTTGGAAAAAAAAATCAGATTTATTTTGAATACAAAAGATAAAAATATAATACACATGCCAGCATCTTAATACAATTTCTAAGAACGTTGATTGACGTGACTTTTGACTTCCCACACGTCCAATCTATTACGCAACTTCCTTTTTCCTTTCTGACGTTTCTGAAAACGTTCACCTTTCCTTCCAAAACAAACATTCAACCTTGAAGATCCAACACCACATGATGAACGAGAAAAGTTTTTTTTTGTTTCGTTTTTTTTTGTTCTGACACATGAAAAAATGAGTGCGAGCTTTTCCTCGTCAAGTTTGAGTTGTTTTCTTGTCCAATTACACGAGCGTCGAAAATTAATTAATGGATCACTATTACTACGTTGCGTTGCGTTGCGTGGCTTTGGGTGAGCTAAACTTTGACTCAAGATCGACAAACAAACAATCGGCAGGATAAAGAATGTGTTGCTTGTTTCTTTGCTTCACGTAAAGTATAAAGAATTTCCATCCACCATCGTCATGCCTGAGTCAAGATTAAACTCAACTTTTCCTCCGCAGAACCAATTTTCCTTCCCGAAGGGATTCTTTCCTCTCTTTTTCTTTCCTCGACGCTGGAAACTTTCATTTTTCCCGGGTGGGAAACCACACCAAAGCGGATGGCCATTATTTGCACTTTTCCTTCCAATTAATGCTGTTTGCCAATCTTGCTTGGTCGCAACGCAGAAGGAAGTCATCGTCTGGACGTTTGCTGCGACGACCTTTCGAGATGAAGTCTGCGAGGGAAACAAGACAAGGAGAAGGGATGTGATTTCGCGCTTGATTTCCTCTGCTGGGAAATGTACTTTGACTGCTGACTGGTGCTGCTTCTGGTTTGCTCCCGGGCCAACAAGACTGATTGAAAATCAAATAAAAGCATCGCCAGGGCTTCGTTTGCATCGTCTGTCCGAGTTGGTTTTCCCTCTCGAACCAAACAATCTCTAATTTTTTTCGCTCAAGCGAACGAATGCTTTTTCCGTAATGAACATGAATTGAGGTGATGGATTGATGCGAATAAGGAGCGGCCGTGGCTGACTGGTTACGGTGTTCGCTTTCTAAGCGAATGGTCCTGGGTTCGATTCCCATCTGCTCCCAACGAGAAAAAAGTATAGGAAATATTAATCTTGAAACTCAGAACATGAACGAAAAATCAAAGTCGCCCGAGTCGGGGTTCGATCCCCCGTCCTTTGAATTGGTAAGCAAAAATGCTAACCACTAGGCCATCACGGCTTGGTGAGCGATGCCTGGAATTAGGAATACTGTTACTATCAAACTATATACGCGCTGGGTCCTTGTCCCTTTGACAAGGGTTCGGAAGTTCTAAATAACGTTTGAACCCGATTGGTGCAAACGTTCTTCAGGGCGGGGCTTGTCGATAAAGCTGAAGTACCTCGCGCTCGGCTAGCCAGCGTAGAAATGGGTCACCGAAGCTCGGCAGAGTCAACACCTTCCAAATGCCTATGCGAGTTATTTGCATGTATAGAATGAAGATCTAAAAATACATGGAAACAACTCAATTTGTAAGAAGCGACCGCGTGGTCCCGTTTGGTTGGTTGCACACACATGGATTGATGCGAATAAAAATTATTGCTGGCTAATCGGATTTAATTAGCTGGAAGCTGCTGGTAAAGTGAACCTGGCTGGCTGGTAGAATGTTAAGCGGATTGGAATGCTGGAATTGGATTTGGGGCCATTGTTGATGAATTGATGGTCTGGCGATTCAAGAAGACTACGGGGTTTCCAATTTTCCGAGCATCAAGAGTTGAATTTTGCATTATTTTTAGGAATTCCCGGAACCCAATTTAAATTCAGTAGTTTGTTGGGACTTAACTTTGTACTATTTTTTTGATGTTGAATTCTCGCTGAATGATTCACCCGTAGTTTGGTAAATCTGTCGGTACGTAGTTAGTCGTTATTTAAGTGGTTTTCCAAAACTTAAAAATTAGCTTCAATATAAATTTCCAAGATCTGTTTTTTTTTGCACAGAAGAAATATTTAAATACTATTTTTTTTTGAAACCTTAACTAGATATTTACAACTAGTGGACCTGAACATTTAAAAACGCAAGAGTTTTACTAATAATAATTGATTATGGGTACCGATGGAAACAAAATGACTTGCCATCCAAATAAAAATTTTATTGATATTATATTAAAGAAGACTATTCTATACAAGTGCTGAAAAGTTGAACTTTTAAGCTGACAAATATACGCGGAAAAATACTTTTTTGCAATTCCGTCTTGAAACTTCCTACGTTTCCTGTCATTCTCGCGTGATGAAACAGCCTACTTTTATCTACTAAAAATAACAGAATCGAATAGAAACACATTTCAAAACAAATGCTGAAAAGTTCTACTTTTCAGCACTGAAATGGATGCTGAAAAGTTGAACTTTTCAGGACTAGTTTTGAAAAGTAATAGTTTTCAACATTTTTTTGATTTAAACGATTTATTGACAAAATACATGAACATTCGACTTATAATTTCACTCAATGGGTGTTTTTTAGAAATGCAAAAAATGTTGAATGGAACTCGTTGCAAACCTTGATTTTTTCAGCACTTGTCGTATTTATCCAACTCGTTGAACCTCGTTGGATAAATGTACGACACGTGCTGAAAAAATCCTCTTTTGCAACTTGTTGCATAAACTGGTATTTTGCATTTCCGTCGTGAAACTACTTACTTTTCCTGTCATTCTTGAACGAAGAAATAGCCTACTTTTCTGTACCAAAAATAACAGAATCGAATAGCAACACTTTTCAAAATAAATGCTGATAAGATCTTCTTTTCAGCACTTGTTTCAAAAAGTAACACTTTTAGATCTTTTTTTGATTAAAACGATTTATTGACAAAATACATGAAAATTTGACACATAATTTCACACAACGGGTGTTTTTTGGAATTGCAAAAAAATGTTGTATAGAACTCGCTGCAAAACTTGAAATTTTCAGCACCGTAAACTGGGGTCAATCGGGACACATGGAGCGAATTGGGACAGCAGTTTTAACCATGTTGGAAGTCCCGATTCGCCCCAGATTACGGCACTCTTTGTAGTTGTACAACTCGGTGAACCTCGTTGGATAAATGTACGACTCGTTCTGAAAAGTCCTCTTTTTGCAACTTGGTACTTAAACTACTATTTAAGCATTGGTATTTTTGGCGACGACAAGTAAGCTGTTTTGACATTTGAGAAGAGAAAGAAAACGTGTACAATAGGGTGACAATAAAAAATCGTCGTCAGGGCGACCCATAAACTTGAAACGATTTGGCTCGATTTTACTTATTTTCGCCAAAAGAATCTTACCAGGACGTATTTCTTAAAATTAAAAGAAATCTTGTCAGTTTGACTTGTTCTGCATTTTCTGTAAGTTTTTTGAAAACTTTTTCTTACTCTTGTCTATTGAATTGATAGTTATAATTAATAATGCCTTCGATTGAACTACGATGGAACACACAGTTGAAAGGAACTCCAAAACCCTATTATGTACCCAAATTAACTCATTGTAACTTGATTACTCACAAATAAAACCGAATTGAATTGAATATTTGCTCTTTTTTATGTAAACTATTTCGAAACATTAAAATCGAGAATACAATTTAAATGGTCAGAAAACAGTTATTCTAAACACAATTTTTTTGATACAGTTTTTAAAATTTTGATAAATTTGTATTGAAGAGAGCATTTAAAAAATAGAGTATTTTTACATTGCAAAAATTAACAAAAGCTACAAAAAAAAAAAACAGAAAACTTCAAAAAAATATTTTGATCTGAAAGAACAAAATATCTTTCCGGGGTATTGCGTATACAAAACGTACCGTAAAATGGGGTGACTTTGATAGCCGGGGTGACTTTGATAGGATTGAGATTTTTCCGCAAAATGAAGAGTTCAAATTAAATACATACTGAATGGTTCGGAATCACTCTGACCGTGATAGACAAGTGCTCAAAGTACCTCAAGAAGAACTTTTCATAAAATTTTGAAAAGTTTTAAAAGTTAGTTAACTATAGTTAAGAAAATGTTGATGAAAGGCATTGTTTAAAATTTCTCAAAATGTCATGATTTTCTCAATGAACATGATTTTGAATCGGAAAACGGAATTCATTTTCGGATGCTTTGGACAATTTCCCACTAAGTTGGTGAATAATAAATGATGTGTGGTTGGAAACAAAATTTTAAAAAATCTCCAAATTTATAGGCAATTTCAGTTGAACACATTTCATGTAAATTGTGAACAATTGTGATTCGTGCCTATAATCAAGTATTAAATGCAATATAAATCTATCATTTTATGAACATTACTTTATTTAACAAGTTTCAGGCCAAATTCCAAATTTGAAACAATTTTGCCTTAAATTTATATGTACTTAAAAAAAACTCAAAAACTTCATTTACTAAATATAAACATTGTTTTTTTTTCTTAAATATTAAATAAATTAAGTGATACTACATTTGACGTAAAAATAATGTTTGAACACCTGAAATCTGATTTTCACAAGATAAACTATGACAATCAAAGTCACCCTGGAATTTAAACTAAAAATTTTTAACGTAACTATTTTTCTAAACATTATTGAAAAAACTTTTTTTCAAAAACAGTGCATGGACTTTGTGTAGCCTACCCTAGTACGTGTTTTAAAAATTATAATCTTGAGAAAAACCTTACCAGTTGGAAAATAAACCAAAAATAAATTGAAATCCTATCAAAGTCACTCCGGTTTACAGTACATTGTATTTAAAATTTTCATTCTAAAAGCATGTCTCACAAAAAAACGTATTTTCTATTGTTTGTAATAAAAGGGATCGTGCCGTAACGAGATATCAAAAAATGGGCCTTATATTATTATTATTCGTGATAGAGGACGAAAACTACCCCGATCCATACATTAAAGACATTTTAAAACTTCGCAAAGCCGGGCATTTTTCCTTGGAAAACATCGTAAATTTTACATCCAAGCTAGACCATTCAAATATTTTCCCATGATTAATGGACCACTTCCTGTTTGGTCAATGTCATGGTTGCATAAAAGATTCGATTTTCTCTTTCCACCTCAATCCATAAAAAAAATCTACATTCAAGGGTAAACGAGGGATTTTTTCCTCAATCCATGACAATAAAATAGTCGGAAAAAATAACGAAACACTTCCTTTCGCGCCCTTTTCTCCATTTCTAAGGGAAAATCGCGTGTTTTGTGGTAATTTCGATGCCATTCAGCGACCACGCGGGGCAAAGATTTTCGTTTCGTTTCGTTTTATTTCGGGGAATGCGTCACAGGAAACGATATAAATTAATGAAGGAAAAACGAGCCGGAAATGGAAACGCACCAAACACGTGTTAAACAGGCGACCGTTAACCGACCGTGGGTTCGAGGTTGGTTCGCTTTTTAATGGTGGAATGATTTCGGAAAATGCGCCGATAACAATCTGGAGGGGCTGGATTCGGATCTGGAATTGTTAAACAACTGGAGTGAGGGAACGGATTGGAATTTTTGATATTTTCACCGGAAATTGGGCTGCTTTTGAGTTTTTGAAGGAAAGAGCCTTTCCCGTCGGATATTATTTATCACTCACTGGGGTTTGGGTGGCGAAAAAACCACAACCCATAGAACATGAAACAGAACAACAGAACCACCAACACCACAAAAGCCCAACACATTCACCACCCAGTTGGAACTGACCTAACCGACGACCTCCTCTGGGTTTTCCATTCATTATTTATAGGAAATTCGCTTCCGAATCGGGATCATTGTTAATTCATTCGGTTTGACCTCCACTGGGGATGTTGGTAAAGGTGAGGGAAGTGGGCAAGTGCTGGAAAATGAGGTTTGGATATTGTAGCACTCATCATTTATCATTTTACCCCACATGGTCGGCAGAACCATGGTGGGTCTCGTGGCGCAGGGGTAGCGGCTTCGGCTGCCGATCCCGATGATGCTATGAGACGCGGGTTCGATTCCCGCCTTATCCACTGAGCTTCTATCGGATGGTGAAGTAAAACGTCGGTCCCGGTTTCTCCTGTCTCGTCAGAGGCGCTGGAGCAGAAATCCCACGTTAGAGGAAGGCCATGCCCCGGGGGGCGTAGTGCCAATAGTTTCGGTCGGCAGAACCAAAGGGGTGGTGTTTTGAGCTATGGTCATGTGATCTTTGTCTTGAGAGAGTTTTGAAAATGAGTTAAAAATCTTATTCCAATCATTAACTGTATTTCTTTTGAATCATGCTTAAATAATTTAAACTGCTTAAATTTAGGACATTTTCAAAGCGAACTACAGTTTTGTTGACACACTATGCAACATCGACTGATTTATACATCAACTAGTCTCACCGGGAATGAGTTTTGAAAAGTGAGTTTGTCATTTGATGCTTTAATTTGAGATTGAATAATTGAACTGGCTCTCTAGCGAAGATAAAAGGAACCTTTGTTGCATCAGTTGGGTCATGCTTTGAAAGTAGCAGTTGGATTAGTTTTTTTATGTGTCTCCACAACCAGTTCTGAATTTCCAGAATAAAATTTGATTTTTTTTTTTCAATTTCAGGAATTACCGGGACAAATTATTAAAAATCCCGGGACTCGGGAATTTCCGGTTTTGGAAAAATCCCGGGATTTTTGTCCTGGGAATTCCTGGGATGGACGCACTAGTATCACCCAACATCACCTGCCAGACCCAATGTCACCCCTGATGACGGTACTTCAAAAGTTATGCGATGAAAAGCGAATTTGGCTAAAGTAAGAATGTTTGGAAAAAGGGTGTTTTTTGTAAGAAATCCCATCACGTTATGCCATTTTTTTTACGATCCCAAAAATTTAAAGATCAAAAGTTAGAAATAAAGTTGAATTTAGAAAACATGTGTAGGACGAATAATCTTTAACAATAATAATGAGAAAAGAACCAACTACAGTCATGCCTCGGTTCAGCACCGCATATGGGGGATGCCAAACCGAGGCGTGCATAACCGAGGCACAGAGCTTATGGGATTTTGGCTATATGGGAGACATTGGCTTTAATCGTACGAAAAATCATGCAAACATCAAAAAATATAGTGTTTTGAAATCGGGATGATGTCAGCTATCCATTAAAATAAGTATTTCATGAAAATTTTCACAAAAAAAAACGTATTTTTCCTGTATTTCGAAAATGCATTTTTTTCTCTAAAGAAACCAAAAATATATTGTTATTGCAATATGGGTATCAAATGATCTGGTTTTTTTTCATACATTTTGGATGTAATAACAAAATTTTTAGAAAATACTCAAAATTTTCACAAAACTATGTCTTTTTGAAAAAAAAACTCCAAATTTCAATTTTTACAATATGGGTATCAAACGATCGGGATTTTTTCATACATTTCGAATGTAATAACAATATTTTTTGAAAATACTCCAAATTTTCACAAAACTCGCATTTTCGAAAAAAAATACTCAAAATTTCCGTTTTTACAATGTTAGTATCAAACGATCGGGATTTTTTCATACATTTTGAATGTAATAACAATTTTTTTTTAAAATACTCAAAATTTTCACAAAACTACGTATTTTCGAAAAAAAATACTAAAAATTTCCGTTTTCACAATGTGGGTATCAAACGATCGGGATTTTTTCATACTTTTCGAAAGTTATTAAAAAATGAAAATATTAAAAATTTTCACAAAACTACGTATTTTTGAAAAAAAAAAAATGATTTGATTATTTGATACCCATGATGTGAAAACAGAAATTTTGAAAAGTTTTACAAAAATACTTTCAAGAAATGTTGTTATTACATTCGAAATGTATGAAAAAATCCCGATCGTTTGATACCCACATTTTAAAAATTGAAATTTTGAGTTTTTTTTTCGAAAAACGTAGTTTTGTGAAATTTTGGAGTATTTTCTAAAAAATTTGTTATTATAACCGAAATGTATGAAAAAACCTGATCATTTGATACCCATATTCCAATAACAATATATTTTTGGATTCTTTAGAGAAAAAAATGCATTTTCAAAATACAGGAAAAAAACGTATGTTTGTTAAAATTTTCATGAAATAATAATTTTAAAGGATAACTGACATCATCCCGATTCCAAAACACTATATTTTTTTGATGTTTGCATGATTTTTCATACGATTAAAGCCAATGTCTCCCATATAGCCAAAACCCCATAAGCTCTGTGCTTCAGTTAAGCACTGGGCCGTGCTTAACCGAGGCAGCTGAACGGTGCAAAACCGGGGCAGTGCAAAACCGAGGCGTGCAAAACCGAGGCATGACTGTACCTTAAATCACGTTTTTTTATTTGACTTTTTACTATCGATAGTTGAATTAACAATATATGTATTTTTTTAATCTTGTTAAATTGGAACCTATTATGAAATTTTCAGTAATTTTAAATAAAATGATTTCTGAATTTTCGAATCAAGAAAATCTTTTTTGATGAGCTTAAAACAGTTATGTTCACATTTCAAATTAAGCTGGATTTTACAAATTTTAAATTTTTTGTTGGAAATATTAAATGCATTGTGAATTTGAGAAATAATACAATGTTACTATGTTTGTTATCATGTTCCAGAGGTTTCAAATAAGTTGATGAATAACACTTTTCAGAGTAAAAATGTTTGTTCATCATTTAACAATATTTTCAAAGCAAGCAGTCATGTTTTTCAATAATAAAAAAATTGTTTAAAATGCTGCAGAATATTTATAGAGTACTTTTTCGAAACAACAAATGCACATTGAGTGAAAAGTAAGCAAGTGATATTTCATGTTAAATAAAAAACTTAGAAAAATGTACCCCTCCTGCAAAGGCTTATGCATTGATATCAGTTGAAAGGTTTTCCAAATCATTGAATTGCAAAAGTAACATCCTTGAACAGAACTGCTAAATTCTAATAAAAACACAATTTGAATTGAATTGAATAAATCGTAAAAAAGTAGCTAACGATATAAGTGTACTTAATAACATCAGACGTAACGTAACATATATTTTTTTAAATGGGACTTTTTTTCAAAACTCTACAAGCTGCTTATTGTTCCTTGAGCTATTTTAGGGCTCTGGTGAAGTTTGTATGAGAACATCAGAAAAAATTATGAAAACACTAATTTTGTAACGGTGTCTGCAGGGCGCGCTACTTCCATCTAAATGTTTTCAAAGGCTAGATTCTTATTGGAAATTTAGCATTCTACAATTTTATCGAACATTCCAAAGTTGTCAAACTCGATCCTTAACAGTTATTAGCGATTTAAAAAGGTAATTTTTGTATGAAATTTTTTTTTACCAATTATAGGCTCAAGTATCAATGGGTTATCCTTAACCTAAATTTACACAGATGCTAAGATAACCCAACAAACGTTTTTCGCTTATGGAGCAGGGGTCATTTTTTTGGCACCCTATTGTAAAATAAATTAAATTTCACCCTGTGTAAATTTTGTAGAAACCTGCTTAATTTTATTTAAGAAAAATAAAAATCTGCTTTCAAAAGATTTTTTTTTACATATAGAAAACTAATTTTAAAAACATTTAAAAAAAACTGTGTTTGATCTCAAGTTTACTTGAAATACATGTGAAGGAGGAAGCAAAAGAACAACCCACAAATATGGTCCTCTTTACTTTTTCCACCAGCTCTTGCAACCCACCGAAAATATCCCTTTAGGGAAAAGGAAGCGTTGCAGAAAGCGCTATTTAATGTCATCCCGGCTGAGATGCCTTTGGAGGATTCTTTCTATACAAGCTCGATTGGAGGCGGGAAAAGAAGGAAAAAGAGTCCCACAATTCCTAATTTTGGCCCGGAAGAAATTAAG